>NW_024080648.1:4258895-5654746 GCF_003009895.1 Hyaena hyaena | reverse complement strand
GTTGATGGACACTTAGGCTCTTTCCATGTTTTAGCTATTGTGGAGAGTGCTGCTATGAACATTGGGGTCCATGTGCTCCTATGCCTCAGCATTTCTGTATCCCTTGGGTAAATTCCTAGCAGTGCTATTGCTGGGTCATAGGGGAGTTCTATTGTTAGTTTCCTGAGGAAACTCCATACTGTTTTCCAGAGGGGCTGTATGGTTTAGCTTTCATATCTGTTTATGGCAGCTTTCCCCAACACCTCTGGGAAGAACTCAGGGCTCCTTCCCTTTCTGGTGACCCCTCCTGTACTTCTGCCAGAGCACTTCCCAGTAGACAAGCACTGGTAAAGGTGCACATCTCTCCCCCTACCCCCACTAAGGAGCAGTGACCACACCTGATTGGCCTTTGTATTGCCAGCACTGGACCCACATCTGGCAAAGGACAGGTGCTCGCTCAATAGAGGGTGTCGATTTAATGAGTGAGTAAGCAGGTAGACAAATGGATGAATTAACAATTCTTTCCCTGAGATTAACATAGAATGAAGTCTGATTTGCAAGTAGGAAAGGGAAATGCATAGTTGAAGCAAATCCATATGGATTTTTGGTACCATGACTCTAAATAAGAGAACTATATGGAAGTACATAAAATAATCCCAGCAACCAAAAATGTACACGGCAATCATTAGTCATTATACTCTAGGATTCGGTATTATATTATAGAGATTATATTAGTTCTCAGAGAAGGAGGGCATTTCATTTACATTTGGGAGGAGTTGGAAAAGAAGGATAATCAGATTTTCCCAGGTTCAAGACCTAAAGTCCTAAATGAGGAGTTATTTTTAAAATGGGAATAGAGAGGAAAGTGTGAGCCTATAGGATCTTAGACACCTGCTGCCTCCATCCTGGAGGGGAAGAAATTGTTGTGGATTGCTCAGTTATGTGCTGGGTAGTATACATGTTATTTCACAGCCGTCTTGTGTAGTATGATGACAGCTTCACAGAAGTCACAAAGATGGATCTCTAAAAATTCAAAGCCCAAGCTCTCTTGAGGCCAAGAGAGCTTTGGTACCTCCGGGATGTGTGTGGGCCTGAATGTGTGTGCTTGGGGTAGGGGATGGCTCCCATCAGGTGACTTCTTTAGAGACACAACATCTTCCTTAATCGATAAGAAGACACAGTCTCCTTTCTTTGGTGACTAAGACACAACATCTTCCTTAATCAATAAGAAGACACAGTCTCCTTTCTTTGGTGACTAAGACACAACATCTTCCTTAATCAATAAGAAGACACAGTCTCCTTTCTTTGGTGACTAAGAGTAGCCCTATAACCATTCATTCCCTGTGCCTCAATGAAAAGACGGTTCTGGGTGGTGAGGCAGCCCAAGGATGGAAGATGAACTGGCTCCAGGAGGAGCCACATGGAATCCCAGTAAGTGGTTCAGTATATATTATTTCAGAAATTTTCAAACCCTCCAGATCCCTGCAGCCTGCCTTTGTGGCTAATCTTCCATCCCAATACACACATACACACACACACACACACACAGCCCCTGTGTCTGGCTGCTATAAGTCTGTGAATATCCCTGCATCCTATTTAAAGTGAATCAGGGTTTATCTCTGCCTTTCACCTAATCCTGAAGCAACTTACTCAGGGGGGCACTTTTCTTTCTTGATAGAGAGAGGGAGAGAGCAGTCTGTGAACTGGCCAAGAAGCTTTCAGGCCATTCAGGAATCAGGTAATGGGATTTTTTTGAAAGAGGTCTGTGCAGAGAGAATAGATGTGTTTAAAAGTTCACTGATGGACCTACAGCATGAGAGCTGGGCAATTAATTTATTTCCTATTTGGATGCCCGGCCTATCAACTCTCCTTGCAGCTCATCTATAGATTTTTCTTTCAGCCAGAATTAATCCATTACTGTGTCAAAGGTCTCAGTGTACCTTGAACATGCCAACGCCTGCCTGGCATAGAGCACAGAATCTCTTCTCAAGTCCCTGGGAGGGACCCTGGCTTGCCTGTGGCCTTGGGTAACTGACAACTACCTTCCAAACGTTTCTCATCTAAATCCCAAGTCAAGAGGAGAGTAGATGGAGAGTAGTTACAGGGACTGTAACTCCTCCAGTGAGTAGATGGAGAGTAGTTACAGTTGTTGGCTCTCTTGGACTCTGCACTCATGGAGAAGGATGCCTATAGTTGCTAAAGTTCTTGACATCTCTTCTCGTACTTTTGGGGCATTGGAAGCAGCCCAAGGAGACTCCTAAAACCAGCAGCCCACTGAGGAAATGCAGGCATGTCCCTGAAGGGCCCATCATGACCCATCCACTGCCTGGGAAGCTCCTCATGCTATCTGATGGCCCACCTCTTGGGCTCTTCCCCTTGGGCTACTGCCCCACACACGGCCACACAGACCGTGCACACAGAAGCACCCCTGCAGTTGTGCACTGTGGTGGCCCCACAGAGGGGACAGTGCCACTGCCCCAGCTGTGAGGTTACTGAGAACTACAAGCCAGGGTGCACCTCCCCCCTGCTAGGGCCATTTCCTGTACCTACAACCCCCACACTCTTGAGGCCAGGGTGCTACGTGAAGTAGCCTCTTTGTGGTCCTTCTGTGCGTGACCCAGTACATAGGGCCCTATGAAGCAACCAGAATGGAAACTTGAAGCTGCCAGTCATGGAAGAATCACAGGTCAAGATCTAGTTACTGGCCCAGTTTGGAAATTTTGTGACTGTGTCCCAAGGAAGGGAAGAGAAAGGAGATTGGCTTAAGTTAGGCAATCAGAGTTGGGAACACATGAGGTCAAAGGTCGAGTTAGGATAACTACCAGATGGAATGAAGATTTGTCAACAGGGAAAAGGACGTGTCATTGTAGGCTCTTAATTATATAGTGGTCCTTCTTCATCTGACCTTGCCCCTCAGGACTTGGACCTATAGCTTCTCCATGAAGTTCTGGCAAAAGAAACCAGAATGGGCCCCCGTATATCTCTGAGAGCACTTCAACTCTTTTTGGAAGCACGTTACCTTTTTAAAGAATGGTGTGCTGTCTTAGGTGAAATCACAAGTTATGGGACTGGAAGGTACCATCTTAAAGATCATCTGCTCCAACTATCCATCTGAATATTGAAGTCCACTTGCTAAGTGGTCATTGAGTCTGTGGTTGAAGGCATTCCTTCCTGAGGTTGGCTATTTCATCTTATTCAACCCATCACCTAACAGCTCCTCATACTGAGCTGCAAACTTATCTTGTTACAGCTTCCAACTATTAATGATAGTGCTGCCTACCTCTAGGAGCTGAACAAAAGTCTAATTCCTCTTCTTCCTGGTCAACAAACATGTTTTTGAGAATCTATTATATGCTGATACAAAGAAAGTAAGGCACAGTCCCTGTCCTCACAGAGCTTACAATCCTGTGGGAGGAAATTAATATAAAGATAAATTTATATCATATTAGAAACATGTAGAAACTTGTACACCATGATATAAAAGCACAGAGAATGGGGGCCTAACCAGTCTGGACAATGGAGTCTTCTAAACTTTGAAGACATCTCATGCCCTTCCTCCTCCTCTCCGGTCATTCCTTTCCTCCTGTAGTGTGGCTTAAGACCTGTCCGCATTCCCTCACTCTCTTCTGAACTCAGTTGTGTCTATCTGAATCCCCTTGAAAGGTGGCGCTGGAGAACCAGATGCAGCCCTGTGGGTGTGCTCTGACCAGGACAAAAGAGAGTATGCCAACCTGTTTACTCTAAATTCTAAGTCTATATATGGAGCTTAGGATGGAATTTCTGGTTGGCACCACAGTACCTGAGCCTTTTCACAGGAACCACTGTAATTCAAAGTACATCAATGATTATGTTGAAAATGCAATGGTCTGTGACCACTTTACTGCAGTGTGGCCTTTATCTACTGATAATTTGGACAACATTTACGTATGTGTGTATGTATGTTCACCAGGTAATTAATTCCTCATCTTGGCTACAGTTCTCATGAGGTAACTTATTGAGTGCCTTGTTAAGATACACGTACCACGCACACACCCACACCCACATGCACACACACACACGCTCCACCCTTCTCCACAGTTTTTTCATGTGGAATTGAGCATTCAGTACTGATAACTGCTTTTGAAATTTAGCATTTAAGATACCCAGAAGATGTACAAATTTGGAAAGAGACCTGAGCCTTCCGATTAGCTCCATATCCCAGCACTGCACCCAGCTTTTTCCACAGCCAAAGCAGCATATATAGGTAATTATATAACTTCAACATAATATAATAGATTTTCATATTAGAGTTATTTTGCCTGATGTACACATTTCCTTGAGACTTTTTCTGGCTTGGTTTATTACTTCTATTTCTTTTAGTCAATTATATGGTAGCCTTTTTCATTTCCTCTGAAAAGTCAATAAAAATGTAATTACAGAAAAGTTCTGGGAGAAAAGGCTATCATCCATTTCATTGTCTGGGTTGCTTAAGAAATGTTTATTTGTGGACTGGGAATTTCTTATTTGCATTGGCTCTGCCTTTGTGTAAATATCCACTGCAAATCAAAAATCCCTTTCCTGAGCTGGTGAGCCTCAGAGGCCTTTGAAATGAAGGCTGTTTGGCATATGCTGGACAGGTGGCCAAGGTGCCTGAAATTAACCCTTTCAGACAATGGGTTTGCTCTCTGCTGCCCACAGGACAGCAGTATTTATCAGATGCCCATGTGAAAAACAGATTATGGTCCAATATTATAAAGATATGCCACATATTTTTTTTTTGAAAAGGAAAGCAAAGACCCAAGAAAGAGGCTTGTTAACCAAATAAATCTTTCTTTATCATCCACAATATTTGAAATAACATCATGAATCTGAATGCTGTGGGAATTACAGTACTGTGGATAATGTTCAATTAACAAAAAATGCCCTTGAGGAATTTAAAATCTGGTTAAGAAAATCATTATATTAAAAAAAAAGTTTTCTGTTTACAAAGATGACATATGTTTATTGTGGGAAACTTGGAAAATATATAAAAATATAAGGAGGAAAATTTAAATCACCCATATGCTACCACCCAGAGATAATCACCATTAACATTTGATATAGTTTCTTTTTTTTAAATGTGTATGTGTTTAAACTTCTTTTACAAAGTCAGGATCATATTATACACATTTAAATGTGCCTTTTCATCTACTCTACTGATAATACTTTCCAAGGTCGTGAAATATTATTTAAAATTATCTGATGAATGTAATGTAGTCCATCATTCAGAAGCACAATAATTAATTTAACAAATCTTTTTTGGGCATCATGTGGATAGAAACTATTGGCTATTACAAATAATATTCAATGTATATATCTCTGTGCATACATTTTGGGGTAGTTCTATAAAAATTTCCCTAGGAGAATTTCATAAATGTAGGTTCAATGGATGGAAAAATATAAGTATGTTAATGGATTTAAAAAATACACATGCAGGGTTAGAGCCCGTATGTTTCATTCTCTTAAAAAAAAAATGCTGAAATTCGTACACACACCAACCATGAGTAAGGGCATGTATTTGCTTCCTATCTAACCAATCCTGGGTGTTATTTTTTAAAAATGCTTACCAATTTGGTGGCTAAAAGTACCTTATTTTAATTTTTGTTTCTTTGCTTGATAGAGAGGTTGAACATGGTTTCTTATTAATTGGTCATTCTGTTTCTTCTTTGTAAATTATGTTTTTGTGTCTTTACTCTCTTTTTATCATAGGGTGTTCATAGTTTTCTATTGATTTCAGTAGGTCTGTATGTACCGATACTATTATTCCTTTATGTATCAAGAAGGTTGCTGACATTTTATCTGGTTTGTCTATTTCTTTTCTTGTTTGATCTACCATATAGTCTTCTTAATAAACTTTATTTTGTTAAATATTACATTTGTAATTTGACATAAATGTCATTAAATCAGACTTGGGAAGAATTGAGTAAAACTTTGAGAGACTTTTGGATGAAATTGATAGATTGAACAGACACATCTATTTTCACCATTTAAAAAAATTTTTTAATTTTATTTTAGAGAGAGAGTGTGTGTGAACAGGGGAGAGAGGTAGAGGGAGAGAATCTTAAGCAGGCTTCACACTTAGCATGGAGCCCAACATGGGGCTCAATCCCATGACCCTGGGATCATGACCTGAGCCAAAATCAAGACTCAGACATTCAACCGACTGAGCCACCCAGTCACCCCTATTTTCACTTTTGATGCTTCAATAAATGATGGTAGAGTAATAGTAAAGTTAGAGTCTAGAGCAATTCAGGTAATGGAAAGGGGAATCCAAGGACAAGAAATTGCACTAAATTCCTGTAGGATGGCAAGCAGAAGGAGGCTACAGCCTGCACCGTGTGTCAAGGATGGAGCTGACATGGCCTGGAGAAACCCTAAACCAGGAAAAGGCAAATATGTCAGAGAGTGAAGTCAGAACTGGGGCTGAAAACAGATGATTAGCTGAAGTTCGCATGTGGAACATGGATAGCTCCTGTGTCCTTTCCAAAACTCCACAGGGGGAAAAGCCCAAGGCCAGATACTTTTGCCCTGGGGCAATAGGAGCTTCTTTTCCCCACAGATTGTCTGGGGAAAGTGGTGTGGCTGTGTGGGTGCTAGCAGATTGTTTCTGAAATGTTCTGTTTCTCATGATGACTCTTTCCAAGTGTTATCATCTTGACGTCTCTTTTGAGGGCTCTATTCTACTTCTTCTTTGTTGCAGCATCCTTTCCTTGTCTAAAATGGATTTTTATTCCACCCTCCCAACCCCCCGCAGAAGAAGGTGGGTAAATGCTCTCCATTTGTTTACTCTCAGACACTCCTTTCATTTCTTGCATATGAGAGATGGTTGATATAAGTAAATTTATACTATTACCAGCTCTTACTCTTTCTAGTAAGAGTTTCTGCTGACATCTCCCCCGCTAACTTCTCCAAGGCTCCTCTCTGACTTGTGAGGGAAAGATGTGAGGATGTCTTTCAGTAGTTTGGCTCTGTACCTGCACTATGTCTGGTGGGTACGCCAACGACATTGTAGTCATATATAGCTTCTGGCATGTACATAGCATCTATTCCTAGGTTCCAGTCCCAATAAAAATATCTTCCTATTTTTATATTCCTTTTCTCATTTTATTGGAGTATAGAAAGCAGACTGGCAGACATCTGGGTTCATTTCTTCTTATCTGGCATTGTGAGATCATTATTTTTTATGCATGTGTATCTTCAAATTATGCAAGAATTTCCAGACGAGTGGGAAAGGTCATTGTGAGCTGGGATGGATGGACTCAGGGCATCACAAGCTAAGTAATATTTGAGGGAGGACTTGCAGGATGGATGGGATTCAAATGAGTAGAGCAGATTATGGAGGAGATTCTTGAGCTGGGCAAAAGCACAGACGTACAAATACGCCAGCTGGAATCCGAGCACAACAAAGAGAAAGGTTTTGTTCCTGAGACCACTCACAGAGGACATTCATGGTAGATGAGTTTGGAAAGTCAGGTAGGGACCGAAGATCATGGGTCCTGAACATCAAGGAAGGGGGATTATTTTATGTTCTATAAACCACAGAGCAGAGATTTCACTTGTTGAAAGATGTGTTCCAGAAAGACTGGGAGCAATCCGCAAAGGGAAGAACTTGTCTTACTGCTTATAGGGAGGGCCAGCTGGCCCCTGGACATTGTGGTGTTTGTAATCCATTTCCTAATCCCTGTCTTAAATAAATACATCAGCCAGTGCACAGACACAAAGCATAAGACAGGGAAACACGGATCTTTTAGACCAAAAAGATGAAGCATTTAAGAAGCATGTGGTGGATACGGGGCACCTGGGTGGCTCAGTCAGTTAAGCGTCGGACACTTGATTTCGGCTCAGCTTATGATCTCATGGTTCATGAGTTCAAGGCCCCCATCAGGCTCTGCACTGATTCTCTCTCCCTCTGTCTCTGCCCCTCCCTACTCTCACTGTTTCTGTCTCTCTCAAAATAATTAAAAACTTAATAAAGGAAACTATTAGGTCTGGATCTCAAGAATTCTGCCGCTGGTTTGGGGTGTGGAGGAAATGCTGCTTACAGAGCAGCATGGAGCACATTGCCCTAGTGTTCAGGGGCAGAAGAAGGGGCAGATGGCAGCCACAGCCTTCCCCACCAGAGGAGAGAGGAGAGAGTGCAATGAAGGGAATTGTGGCTGCACCGAGGGAGGGATCCAGTTGGACAAGAGTTCCAAGACTCACTGGCCAGCTTTGACACCACAATATCTCAAGGAAGTGATGGAGCAAACTGGCATCATTGATGAAGTACGCCCACGTTAGCCTCAGGTTTGGCTTGCATACAGGGTAAATAGAAACATGAAAAGCCAGTACTGCTATTTCGGTTTGCCTTTATTGAGTTTATTAGGGCAGATGCAAAAGCTAAAGTCACAAAGTAGAACGAACAGTCACACCTCAAGGAGATAATTTTGGTGTTTTCCTGTATCTGAAGAGTGACCTTTAGCAGCAAGCATGTACCCAAGTAATACGAGTACTTTTTCTTAAAAAATTAAGAAAATGTACTGGTGTTTTTCTTATCATATGCATAATAACTATGCACAGTGGAAAATACAGTTAAAGAAATTTATTATTTTATTTATTATTTTCACCACCCTTAAATATCAGCATATTGGTATATTTCATTCTTTATAAATATGTCTATATAAACATATAAATATTTTAAAAATATATTTATTCATATATTCACATATTTAAATCTATAAATATATTTATAGTACAATATTATATATAAAATATATATGAAATATATGAACACTGAAGTATATATACACAGACACATGAACACAATACAAATAGGATACCAGTGCACATTCTGATTGGTAACCTAAAACAGTATAAATTCAAGGATGCTAAGAATATGATCTCTCTTTGGCAAGAACCAATAAACACAAAATATATTTTTAAAACACACTTTTCTGCAAAGACAATGATGGCTGTATGCTAAAATATACCAGTTATTACAGCCCCTCTGGAAAACAGTGTGGAGGTTCCTCAGGAAACTAACAATAGAACTCCCCTATGACCCAGCAATAGCACTGCTAGGAATTTACCCAAGGGATACAGAAATGCTGAGGCATAGGAGCACATGGACCCCAATGTTCATAGCAGCACTCTCCACAATAGCTAAAACATGGAAAGAGCCTAAGTGTCCATCAGCAGACGAATGGATCAAGAAGATGTGGTTTATCTATACCATGGAATACTACATGGCAATGAGACACAATGAAATCTGGCCATGTGTAGCAACGTGGATGGACCTTGAGGGTGTTATGCTGAGCGAAATAAGTCAGGCAGAGAAGGACAAATATCATGTGTTTGCACGTATAGGAGGATTAGGAGGAACTTGACGGAGGAACAAGGGGGAGAAGAAGGGGGGAAATGGTGGGGGAAAGGGAGAGAGGCAAACCATGAGAGACTCTTGAATGCTGACAAAAACTGAGGACTGATGGATGGGGGGCGGGGGATGGGCATTTAGGAGGACCCTTGTGGGGATGAGCACTGAGTGTTATGTGGAAACTAATTTGACAATAAACTATTTGTAAAATAAATAAATAAATAAAATATACCAGTTACTGGGGGCGAGAGAGGCGAGTGAAGGTATCATTCTGTAAGGAAAGCAGATTCCAGTGTCCTGCTCACTGACTTGCTGAGCTTGCAGAAAGCCATGCAGATGTCTCATGTGTCCACAGCTGCTCACTGGAAACCATGCCTCCTGAGACCTGAGGACGAAGGAAGAGGTGACCAGAGTGGACTCAGTACAGGCACTGCAGGAATTAGCCTCCACAGCAGGGGGAGGACAACAGACCTGTGGTTGCTTAAAAAAAAAAAAAAAGAAAAAAATATATTCATAAAGTTTATTTATTTGAGAGAGAGAGTGTGTGTGAGAGAGAGCAGGGGGAGAAGGAGAGAGAGGGAGAGAGGGAGAATCCCAAGCAGGCTCTACACTGTCTGTGCAGAGCCCATCTGGGGGCTCGAACTCATGAACAGTGAGATCATGACTTGAGCCGAAATCAAGAGCTGGTTGCTTACAGTTAAGGCACCCAGATGCCCCTGCTTTAAATTATTTAGAATACAAATGAGTTGCTTGGGAAAGAACACAAGAATTCATGCCCATATTCACCCTACCATCTTGAATTAGTTTTCCAGTAAATGACCTGTCCTTTGAGTACATTTCATTCATTCAGCAAATGGCAGAATCTGTTCTAGGTGTTTGCGCCACTGTAACAGAGCAGAGACATTTCCAACCCTCTGTGAGTTTACCTTCTTGTGAGGGAGGCAAAGAACAAATAAATGTTTTGTAGGTCAGATAGTTAAGAGCATAATGGAAAAAAATTAAGTAGAGAGGGGATTAGTGGTGCTGGTGGTGAAGGGTGAAGTTTTAACTACTGAGGGTCAGAAAAGGCCTCACTGAAAATGTGACTTTGAGCAAAGCCCCGAGGCGGGGTAGGAGTGAGTCATGAGACCCACCTGGAAAGAGGTGTTGCAGTGGAGGGAAGGGCAGGTGCAAAGGTCCTAAGGCAGGAGCATGCCTGGACCATTCAAGGGGCAGAAAGGCATTCTAGAACCAGAGAGAAAGGAAGAGAGGTACAGGGGATGAAATCAAAGAGAAAACAGGGAAGGCAAATTGGGCAGGGTCTTGTCAGATACTGAATGATTTGGGAAAGTTCAGAAAGATTTTGGACAGGGGAGTCCAGGTTATGACCCAGGGTGGCCCTGGGAGCTGTGTGAAAACTGGGGTGCTCTTAAGAAGCATGGACACAGTGGGGAGGTGAGTGTTGGGAGTGGCAGTAGATCACAGAGAGGAGCCACTGAGGAAGCTGAATCTCCAGGGATGAGTGCAGACACACAGGATCCAGTCTTCCCAGCCCATGTGGATATTCTCCCTCACCTTCAACTTTGGAGAATGGGGCCTGAGTTCTTTACAGCCATGCACAAAGCAGATGCTCAGCAAGTCTTGTGGATGAATGGTGGACCAATTCAAGGATCCTGGTGACAGAGGCCACTGGTCAGACCAGTGCTAGGCAGATGCTACAAGGTGCAGTTTCATGTCTACCCTAGGAGAGAAACTAGGAATGGGGGCAGACGGCAATCATTGGCACCAGACTCCCTGTGCAGGAGGGAGGGCGGGCAGCCTGCAAAGCCTGTATCTCAGTAAAGGGCAGAGGCTTGGTCTCCTCTGGGGTCTGAGTGTCTCTTCTGATCATCTGCGCAACACACATACTTCGTTCTGTCATTTGTACCCCTGGGGACAGTCTCTTCGATACTCATTATAGTTTACTTCTGTTAATCCAGCTTCAGAAAAAAGGAGAAGTCATGGTATAATCCATCAGTTGAGCTCTCAGTTTTTGCCCTAGCTGCTGAGGCTATGTTGGCAAAGATGCTTTTCCAATTCTCTTCTATTGCTAAATATCGACTTTCCCTTCCAATTCTTCTGCACTTCCCAAATATCCATATAGTTATGTGTATGCTCTAAGGTTTGCTGAAATGTGAGCAGAAATGAGAAAGGAGGAAGCAAAGATCAGATAGGGTGTGTTGTGGTTGGAAAATGTGCGGCTGTGATGCCATCCTGAATTGACTGCAGATCCATTGTATAATCAAAGCCCCCTTTCTGTAAAATGGAAAAATAATATCTGTTCCTAATCTAACACAGAGAGGTCTCATAAGTACCCAGACAGCAGCCCCTGTCTTACTCTTAGGAAAGTTTGTTTTCTACATGAATGGTTGTTTATTTCTCAGGGCTTCTGGTTGTCCAAGAAAGAAGGATGGACCCCCAAACACTTTCCCCACTTCAGGCAAGTCATGTACTTACTGGCGAGTCTGTAAGTTCCAAAACCACAGCTGACCGCTCCTCTGTGGGTGATCACTATTTTCACGTGTTCTAACATAGGTTTGTGTTTGCTTGCTGGGCTGCCTTAACAAACTGCTATGGGCTGAGTGGTTTCAACAACAGAAATTTATTTTCTCACAGTTCTGAAGGCGAGAAGTTCAAGATTAGGTTTTGGCGGGTTTGGTTTCTTCCGAAGCCTCTCCTTTGGTTGCAGATAATTGTCTTCTCCCTGTATCCTCACATTGTTTTACCTCTGTGCTTGCATGTATATCCTGTGTCCAAATCTCTTCTTATGAAGACACCAGTCATACTGGATAAGGGTCCACCCCAAAGATCTCATTTTAACTTGATTAAGTTTAAAGACCTTACACCAAATATGGTTACATTCTGAGGTCCTGGAGGTTAGGCCTTGAACATTATACATTTGGGGGAGACATCATTAGGCCATAACAAGGTCAAATCATTCATTTGACAAGCATTTACTGAGCAATAATCTAAGTGTGAGGCAGTGAGCTCAGCTGCCCAGGGCACAATCAAGGTCATATTGTCATGTTAATATGTCAGGTGGCTTAGATCCCATGCATATCCTTGCCCAAGGACAGACAAGAGTGTGGAAACAATGGAGGTAGTGCTTCCTCCACTATGTTGAAACGGTACAGCGGGAGCATCACAAGATCATCTTCAGGAAGAATGACAGATAATGCTTCAGCTAGAAGAATGGTACTGGGTGCAGGGAGATAATTCAAGCCTGTGATGTCCAGAGACAAAGGCTTTCCTCTCTGGGTATGCTTCACTGGCCTTGGGCTCAGAATAGATTTAGGGAATATGGTTTATTGTTTACAAACCTTAAAGTAAAGGGGCAATTTGAATATTTTGATGGTGTTAGTGGTAACATGGTTGAGTTCTGGCAATGACTCAGCCATGGCCATATGATCAGCAACCGTTGATCAAAGGATGTGGAATGGTGAGTGAGAGGGCCATGTCTGACTGTGTGGGCTAAATGATGGGGCACTCCAGACACTCAGCAGTTGGTAAGGAGTACACTAGCCTAGAAGTTAGAAGCAACTCTATAGTGAAACAACACTGGCCACAGGCATGGTCTTTATTTTTATATATCTTAAACTTTTCATATTTATTACTTGATTTTATCCTCCCAACAAACTTGTTGAATGAATAGGGCAGGTACTATTAATCCTATAAGTTAAATTAGGCAGTGAGGCCCAGAGTGGTCAAATGACTGGCTAAAGCCACACCTAATTAAACAAAGAACTGTTTCCTGATCCCCTGTTTGCTGAGCTCACTCCCCTTTCAGCACAGAGGCTAGCCGTGAGTTTGTTAGCAGTGATTTTGTGAAGGAACTCACTCGTCCTTTTAGGTTTTTTTGTGGGGAGATCAATTTTGCAGCATCTAACCTTGCCTCAGTGCCCATACTATGTCAAGAAGCATCCTATAGGGGCCAACCAAAGGTGCCTCTTATCCTTGAATATGATTTATGCCTGATTCATGATGAATCAAAAGGAAGCCTAGCTTCCCCTTCCTTCCTTGTTGCCCAAAGTGTGAAGACAATCTCCACTCTTTCTCCTGGGCCACATCCTTGGCCTTCCTTGGAGGGACTTAAACTCTCTTCAAGCTAAAGATACACTAGCCTTTCCCATCTACTCCAATGCACAGCCATCCTTGAAACATCAGACATGGTGCAGGTATCCATCTCCTCTGCTCTGTAGCTTCCATCACTGTCATGAAACCAACAGCCTTGACTGGTAATTGTCCATTGACCTTTCTGGGTTCCCTAATATAATGCGTGCTTCTTCTGGGCAGGGCCCAGTCCCTCTTGATCACCAGGTCACCCCCAGAATGATCACAGTGCTCAGGAATACTTGCTGAAGGGATGGAAAGAGGAAACAAAAGAGTTAATGAGCGTTTTCAAGACCTTTACTCCTGCCTGTCAAAAGTTCCACTCATAGATTGTCAGAAGAAGTGGGGTTTGGGGGTGGAACTGATCACTCTTTGGTCTCTGGTGGCTCCACTGTGACTATGGTGCCCATGGAAGGTGGACCAGAAGGGTGAGTGGCTACAGGCAAACAAGAACCCCAATGATCACTTACCTAGAGGAAAGTGATGGAGGAGGATGGAGGCAAGAGGGGTCGTTTCCCTGACCTTGGACAATAAGTGATGGAGAGAATGAAATGGAGTTCCAGTGAAAGTGTGGTAATAGCTATTGATCATGATGCAGGCTAAGAGGGTTGGGTCAGGCCTGCCTTGGCTCATCTTGGCAGCTACATACGGATGTGACCTGTGCAGTTTAGAATTTGAGTTTTGAATCTGAACCATTATAAAAGAACTGGGTGAACCAAAGTGAAACATGCAGATGCAAATTCCAAGAAATAAAAAATGTGATAACCTTTTCTCAAGCCCCAAGGCAAATAGCATGCAAAGAGGGTATCGATGTGTATGGTGATTACTGCCATTTCCTGACTCTGACACAGAAGCTGTCCCAGCCCACCTCACACATGGCTATTACGTCCAACAAGCCATAAAATATGACAGCAAAGCACTTTGCACACATAAAATGTTACATGACTGATACTACTTCCCATTATTTAATGTCTGAAAATAAATGCCTACCATTTATAATAATTTTATGGGGTTTTGATGGCTAGCAGCTCTTACCAGCAGGAAAGTAGAAACTGGGCTATATGGCAGCCATACAATGCCTTGTAGGTGAAATCGCCTCACTGTAATAAATTTGTTCGGGTTCTTCACATTGATAAACAATATTTGGGTGTTTAGAAGGTTCTGAAAGTAGATAAAATGCTTTACTCATTCTATTTTCTTTAGACTGTTACACAGTAAGTAGTTAATATGTTTTTATCAAATGAATTAATGATTGTGTGTGGTACAAGATGAATTAAAGCTACAGACTTCTCAGTAGAGAGGGGAGCCATCAAATATTGTCCCCAACCCTGGTACATTGCTTTATGACTGGAGCAGCTCGTTGGCATTGTTCAATAACTAATCCAAGTCATTTCAATACTGTGCATTTCTCTAATATTAGGACTGTCAAGTTTGAATCTTTCCCTCTCATGCACAGTAAGAACTGTTTGTGTTCATGATTTAATTAGCCATTTTTCTCAGAAAATGTCGGCACTAGTTTACTGGCCAGATTAATGTCCTCTTCATGTCCCCCCTCAACCAAAGAAAATCCCACAATGCCTTCATCTCTAAAGAGTAAGGGCTGTTTCAAATGACCCCTTTCAACTTAAGACTGTGATTCTATTAGCAAACCCTCAGTTCAGTGCTTGCCAGTACAAAGATTCACTTTGAAGGAAAAAAAAAAAACAGATGGGGAAGGAGATGTTGATCACCCTCAGCCATTTAGTACTGGTCTTGACAATGCAATTCACCTGGTACTCCTTCCTGAATTATAGCCTCCAATATGCTGCACACCCCCTGACAGCTGGGGCACCATTTGGTGACTGAAGACAAGATATGCAGTTTGCAACCACTCTGTCTCACCCAAGCAGGAAACCATTCACCTTCTGCTGACCCAGCAACCAGATCATAACCTCAACTGAGAAACCGGGGATGGTGAGGAAAGATAGAGGGGGAAAAGAACAAGACTGCTTTAGGCAGGGCCATTGTCCAGATTCATTCTTGGTCCCTAAGTGAGACCCCCACATGCTGTTGCCTAAGAAGAGAAAACTAATATTTAGCAGTGGGGTGATTTGTTTTAATTCTTGAAATGACTACGTGTTTCCAAAATGCAACTCACAACAGCTTGATGGGATCAGAAGACTGTTCACCAAATACTGTACTGTCATGATCTAGGCTAGTATGGAGGAGGGGCATTCTGCTGCATGCTCTTACTGGGATGATGGTCCAGAGCCAGTCCCAGCCTTTCATTTTGAGTTTAAAATAAAAAAAGAAGACAAGACTGACAGCAGAAAATATTAACACCAAGCATCAGCCAACAGGTTCATAAAAATTAAGTACTCCTTTTACCTTCTGCCTTCTCTGAGTGGCTTCTCATTTGGACTCAAACCAGATCTTGTCATCAACCAATAGATGTAGCCAATGGCCATCATGGATATTTGGAAATGCCTCTAATGTGCATTCCCATAGTTCCCATTCATCTTTTCCCTCCCGAATTTCTTTTTTTTAAATGTTTATTTATTTATTTTTGAGAAAGAAAGTGAGTGGGAGAGGGCTAGAGGGAGAGAGAGAGAATCCCAAGCAGGGTTGGTGCAGACAGTGCAGAACTGTGAGATCATGACCTGAGCTGAAATCAAGAGTCTGATGCTTAACCATTGAACCACCCAGGCTCCCCTTCTCCCTAATTTCTGATGAAATAGATGCTCACTTCCACAGAAGACTTAGATTTGTACAACAAGGATATTGGGCATGTGCCCATTTGGCTTGATTTTCATGCTGTGGTAACATTTTAATGAGATTTGTGCATTGTGAATCTTAATTTATAGGACTAACTGAGACCTGCTTCAGTTGAGTTAACATTTGCTGGTATCATGAATTTTGAGAAATATAGGTACAGAGGAGGCTTTGAATGAACATTCATACTGCATATCTCTGAAGTATTTGGTTTTTTGGAAAATGATGTGGAAAAAAGAATAATTTTTAAAAGAGAGCTATAACATCAAGTAGATAGGACAGGATGGTGTTAAGGAAAAGAGGAAGGAGGTGAAAGAAATACTATGTTTTTCCCTCTTTATTACCTCTTCCCTCATCAGCCCAGATCTAGGAAGCATCATTATGGCTTGGTCCCTTAGATATGCCCCTGTGTGCTCTCCTACATTGTAGGTTTATTTGCATACCCTTGGTTGATTAAAGTCAACAGGTAAGTTTGAAGTATCAGAGTGTTGACACATCACAAGGGGTGGTGACTGGCAGATGTGACTTGTTTGAGACATATTCCAGCATGAGGACCTTCCTGTTAGACCTTGTCTGCCACAGGCTTTCCCAGATAAGCTCTTGGCGGATTTGACATCATTTGCTGGCCTGAGCACCTAGAGTGAATGTTGGCAATGGTGAGCTCATCAGATCTGAGTCTTCCTTCAGCCTGTTTGGGTTTCTCCTGTTTTTAAAAATTTGTTTTAAATATTTTATTTATTTCTGAGAGAGAGAGAGACAGTGTGAGCAGGGGAGGGTCAGAGAGAGAGGGAGACACAGACTCCCAAACAGGCTCCAGGCTCTGAGGTAGCTGTCAGCACAGAGCCCGATGCAGGGCTCAAAGCCACGAATGGTGAGATCATGACCTGAGCCGAAGTTGGATGCTCAATTGACTGAGCCACCCAGGTGCCCGTGGGTTTCTCCTTTAATTCCATTTTTATACTCAACTCATCTTCCCATTGGGCTTGAAGCCCTATTCTGAACCCCATATAATTAGAATGGCACCCAATAAGCCAGGGCCCTACTTGCCTGACTCACCCCAAGGGGGCACACAGCCCATGAGATGACACACATTCAGGCATTTGTCTCCAATCTGGTGCTCTTTCTGCTGCATCATGGGCCTCTGAGAACCATAGACTCATTGAGAGGAAGTCCCCCAGCCTAATCTATACTCAGAAAAAAAAAATGCTTCACCCCGTTTTAAATTCCTAGAGGACACCTGTGTCAAATATTTGAGGTCCTTAGAAGAGAGTATAAGTGCACATATAGGAGATATGACTGTGGTCGTTTTAATTTGATTAATTTCCCCTCTCCATTTGCCCCAGTGTTCAAATCATATGGGTGGTCTTTCTGACATGGCCAGACACTATCCTGAGACTATCCAGGACCTCCCCTGGAGTCACCTCATTAGCATAAGCTCCGTGTGGTCCCAGAGCCCCACCATGGATAACAGACCCTCCTATCATAGGGAAGTTCCCCACCAGGAATCCAGGCAAAGACCAGACAAACTCTTCATCGTACATCACCTGCCTATCTCCTCTCACTGAGAGTCCAACAGCCTGCGAAGTATTACCCTGGGCTCAGTCATCAGCTCTCATTCCCAGTTATTTACAAGTAGACTTCCTTTTACAAAGCCTGAATTAAGACTTAAGAACAGAGGCAAAATCAAGTTTATTTTATAAATTTGCTTTACTGCAGATTCCTTTTAGCTCAGATCCCTCAAGGCATTTAATCTAATAATAACTCCATTGTATTGTGTGTTCCTGTGAGCTGGTCCTGCACCCGGAAGGCCAGGGGCTTGAGGCAGACTATCTAGCTCCTGTCCCAGACCCACTGCTTCTTATCAGTGGGACTTTGCAGGGCTGTCCGAGGGTGTGTGGCCCTGGGCAAAAATTTCTGCAGTGCCTCATCTCTATATAAAAATTTGAGGCATCTAGAATTGTGTCAACATATGAAAGAGCTACAGTACTGACCAGGAGGCAGGACGTGCTTAGTGGGACACCCTGTTGAATCTGGCCCTAGCTCTGTCTCTGAGAGGTGTGGGCATCTGACCTCCCCCAACAAGGGTGTTAAATTAAGAGGTGGAGAGAAAGAAAGGTGTGCTGCACACACCTCCTCTCCTGAGTACAGGAGGGTCTAAGGCTGGGAGCCTATCGGGTCTTCACTGTTCCCCACCCCAACCTCCCTCAGGTTGCCAGCGCCTGAGGGTGTTGCCGGACATTGGGTAAGTCACTTCATCTCTCCATGTCTCAGTTTCCTCATCTGTAAGATGAAAGTGATTATAGTGCCAATATTAATAATAATTAAGAGGAACCTTGTATGGTAAGAGGAAGGAAGAATGATTGAATATATGTGAAGTGCCTGAAAGTGGAAGCTGGCAACGAAATGAATTCTTTTCAGATATTAACTCTTTTGTTGCTGTTTTTATTTTTATTTATTTTTAAATTTATTTTTATTTATTTAAATTAAAGTTAGTTTACATACAGTGTAGTATTGGTTTCAGGAGTAGAATTTGTCAAATTGGTTTCCATATAACACCCAGTGCTCATCCCCACAAGTGCCCTCCTCCATGCCCATCTTCCCCCTACCCCCCACATCCATCAGTCCTCAGTTTGTTTCTCAGCACTTAAGAGTCTCTCATGGTTTACCTCTCTCCCTGTCCCCCACCATTTCCCCCCTTCTTCTCCCACATGGTCCTCAGTTAAGTTCCGCCTAATCCTCCTATACGTGCAAACTGGTGATATTTGTCCTTCTCTGAGCATTTTTAGTTTTGATTAAGAGGTGGTCATAGAGACCTTTCCAAAGAGGCAGGAAATGAGGCTGGTGAGAACAACTCTGAATGGAAATGTCAGGATGCTGGGAGGCAGAGCAGGTGAAACAGCACTGAGCCAAGAGTAGCAGGAGGTAATTTCAAAAGGCTAAGGTCAACTAATTTCCCTGTGTGGGGATGTGAGAGAGCTTTTCAGCAGACCAGAGGCCCTGCAGCTCACACTTCCAAAGGCCCAGTCAAAGTCACACTGGCCAACTGGAGACAAGATGGAGACTGATCACAAAATGTTCTTGCTGCTGAGTAACTGGTCCAAAAGTCAACCAGCTTTGAGTTCTGTTTGTTTTCCATCACCCCCTTTACTTAAAATTGGGAACCAACTATGGTATAAGAGACATCTGTCTTCAAGATTCTTTGCCCTTTCTTTTTTGGCCCCTATCCCTGGACACTGGGCTCTCCCACTTACAAGGGCCTCCATTCACAGAGTTGACTTAATTAATAGATAAAATCTATTACTTTATACTAAAGTGTTGTTGGCTTAAAATATTGCCCTTCCATCCCTGATGTCTTTGTTGCTGTCGTTAATGATAATCAGGTAGAGAAGAAAATGCTTATATCAGGAGGGAACTGGAGGGAGACTTCTCTCTCCCTGCAAACCTCTCTGAGTTAGAGAGCTAACTGGATTTGAAGGCAGGAAGCTGGACTTCTGGTCTCTGCCCCTCAAGATGCTGTGTTATCTTGGGCAAGTGGTTTCACCTTTTGAGGTCCCATTTTCTTCATCTACAAGTAGGGCAAAGGCCTGATCTCTAAAAATCCCCTTAAAAGTCTTCCAAATGCTACCTGTGAGTTACTTGTGGGCAAAGCCAAGGGTGTTAGTTAGCATGGCTTTCGTCCAGCCTAACAGCATAGCACAAGGAGAGAGCAGTTATGGTGGCAAAGCTCTAGGGCAGGGCCGGTGAATGAGGCAGGGGAAGTGAATGAGAAATGTTATAGGGCCCTCCCCTCTGGCCCGGATTGCCTGGGAATGTGATTGGAAGCAAGCACGGACGTTGTAGATGGCACGGACATTGATAATAAGCAAACCTTTTGTCTTCTGTCATTATGTACCCTGAGAAATAGCTCTGTTCAACATGGGCTCAGTTGCTGGCCTATGATACATTTGGAAGCTAGAGATAAAAGATTATGAAAATGAGTAGTATTTCAAAAATATTCTTGAAAACAAAGTCCACTCCTCATCCCAGCACTCTGGAAATAACACTTTGCTGCTCTAGTGACTACAGATTTCACACCAGGAATCATTCCTGCTCACAAAGTGCTTTTCCTGGTTCCGATTAGGATTTTCGCAACAGTCAGTGATGAAAAGTCTTGACAGCTGCTGTTTACATTGTAGGTGGGAAGAGGTGAACTGAAATGGAATTGTTTGTGTTTCTTCTGTCTTGCCATCAAATACCAGTTACCTTCAGCTGAACTTCCCCAGCTCAGGGACCTTCACTTTAACAAAAACTAACTCAGGCCCTGAATCAAGGCCCACGTGGAAGGAGCAGGGGGACTTGGAGCTAAGGAGGAAGAGAGAGCACAGGTTGAGTTTACTGCCACCCAGAACATCATCATTTGTCCTTCACTGTGTTCAGAGCACTTGCTTTTGCCTGGGAATTCATCACAATTCGAACCATGGCCTTGCCTACATTACATATTATACAAGGCAGTTCCAGCGCCTGGTGCCAGTCTTCCCACTTGGCAAAGGGCCCACATCCAAATCAGCCATTGGATGCTTCTCCAGGGTGCTGAGAGGTCCAGACCGAATGTCCTGAGAGGAGAGTGTTCTAAGCTGAGGCCAGGAAAGTAGACTTACTCCCCCATGTTCTGCACTGCCCATGTGACTGGTCGTCTCATTTTCTCTGTTCTTGCTAAAGTCCTCCAGTATACGGTTCCGGAAAGACCTTCCTGTCCTGCATGCACAGCCAATGAGCTGTGCAGCACTTTTAGGGCCCAAAATAGAAAGTCTGCAGCATGCTGCACCCTGAGGGGCCATTTTGTGCTCAACAAGAGACTGCTTGCTCAGCTGCTGCAGGGGTGGGGGGTGGGCTTCTCGGAGAAGACCAGGCACCACTCAGGGGTGGGCCTCCAGGAGAGTGGTGCTGACCGTGACTCACCGCAGAGGGCACCGAATTCTGTTACCACCCCAATAATTCTAGCAATCATTTCAAATCTGCCAATTGCAGCATGACTGCTAAGCCCTGGCTTCCCCTCCCTGACCCAATATAGAAAAAAAAAGTTGATTGCTTTCTAAGATTAAACAAGCTTAAACACACTGCTTTTAGGATTTCTGAGGGTAAAAGAGGTACTTGGATATTAACATCAGACCAAGCTATTAAGAGGAAAGAAGGGGAAAAGCTTTAAACAAACAAACAAAAGCCTTTTTCCTGCTCTGCTAATCCACCTTGAGATTTGATGACTCATGTTGTGTTGCCTTGGTAACCATGACATAAGAAGAGAGAGAGAGAGAGTTGGTGGGGAATCCTTTAACACCTCCATCCTGTACCTCCTCCTGTGAGGGCTGAGAGTTGACCCTGCGTGTGCGGCCATGGCCCTTTTGCACCTGGACTCATTTCACTGTCACATGGTCCATGTGACACATGGGCCATGGGCTGCTTGTCATTGATCATTTTCTCCGGGTGAGCAGTTTTGATGGATGGGGTATCTGTCAGTTTGCCCAAGGGCATCTAGAGTGTGATTAGAGGCTCTGGGAGCCTTTCTCCATCCCCTCCCCAGCTCTCCTGATGGGAACTGTGGTTCAGCCCACCAAATGATGCCTCTGCAGCCCTAGGGTGGTTTAGTTCTTGGAAAGTCTGCTCTGTCCTGTCAGTATGTGACTGTGCCCCTGTGTTATGAAGCCTGGTGGGAACATTTGATGAAGAATAGCAGAGGCTGCCTGTCTCACCACAGCACTACCCGCTGGGGGAGGATGGGCAGATTGATGTGCAGGTTCCTAGCCTGTCTTCTCTGTCTCTAAATCTAAAGATGAACTCCTCTGGTCTGTGGTTTGCTCTGGAATGCCTGAAACAGCTACAACATAGCTGTTTGAAGTAGAATTTACAGTATTCTGAACCCTCTCTTTGAAGCAGAATTTACAGTAATGGCTAAACCTTCAGGTAAAATCACATTACAGCAAGTTCTTTCACACAGAAATGCCTCAGGAAACCTAATCTATACCCTGCAAAAACCTCTGGATTCAGCAAATCCTCTTCAGTTAACGATCCTGAGCAGTGACTCTTTCATGTGGTTCTAGTCCAGTAACCGTTACCGGTACCATACAAAGCTCTGTACACTGAACTTTGTCAAAGAATGACTTGTATCCAGGAATAAGTGGTGTTATTAAGAGGCAGCATGGAGTTGTCAGAAAATTGACCACTTACAAGGAGTGTGACCTTGAGCAAGTCTCTAACTCAGTTTATTTATTTTTAACAATAAAGATAATAATACCTTTTAAGGTCACAGTGAGAGTTTGGGGTGTGGGAAAGTGCTTTGTGATCTGAGATGTGACATTCCACCAGAGGTTAATACCATTATTTTAGACTAGATTTGCATCCCTGCCAGCACAAGGACATCAAAACACCAAACCTCAGCATTGTTTTGTCATGAGACTTACAGTGTTTTCCATGAACACTACCAAAACAAATTTTGGAATTCTGTATGAGAATCCCACTCTTTATACTTAAGGTATGCAATGTCTCATCCTTTGGTGTCATGCAACCAGGAGAATGAAGTTGTAAGGGGGGAGGAGATGGAGTAATGGTACCTCTTGCAAGCTGTTACTAATGAGGCAGTGGAGTATAAAGGGTAAGTGCAGAGGCTTGCAAATCAGGCATACCTGGGTTCCTGTTGCACTCCGCTACTTCCTAGTCCAACATTAGGCAAGTCACTTCTCTAGTTCTCAATTTTGTCCTTATAAAATGACTTTTGAAAATAAGCCATAATAATGACTCATAGGTTTCTTGTGACATTTAGGTAAGCCAACTCACATAAACACTTAACCCACTAAATGGTACACAGTAAGTGATCCAAAGTGTTAGCTATGAATAGTTTCCATAATCAGTTTGTATTTCCTAATCACTTAATGTTTCCTTCAAATATGGAACTTAAAATCCACTTAGTTGTGATTTCATTTTGCTATAAGGTGAAAGTATTAGAACATACACACACATACAGTATCATTTCTGACTTTGAAGTTATAGTAGTTAGTACACATGTAATAATACAGTTGATCCTGAACAATGTGGGAGTTAGGGGCACTGACCCCCAACACAGTAAAAAAATCTGTGTAGAACTTTTGACTCCCCAAGGACTTAATTACAAGTAGTCTTCTGTTGACTGGAAGCCTTATTGAGAATATAAGCAGTTGCTTAACAAATATTTTGTATGTTATATGTATTATATACTGTATTATTACCATAAAGTAGGCTAGAGAAAAGGGAATGTTATTAAGATAATCATAAGGAAGAGAAAATACATTTATAGTACTGTACTTTAAAAAAATCCACATGTAAGTGGATCTGTGCAGTTCAAACCGTGCTGTTTGAGGGTCAACTATAATGTGGTTAGGCATCTAGCACAGTGCCTAGCACACAGTGAGTGTTCTAGAAACCTATCACAGATTGATGAAGGCATGTTGTACAACATCTGTAATACCAGCGTGGTGGTTAATTTTATGTGTCAACTTGACTGAGCCATGAGGTGCCCAGATATTTGGTCAAATATTATTCTGGATGTTTCTCTGAGGGTGTTTTTGGATGGGATTAACATTTAAGTTAGAAGAGTATGTAAAGCAGATTGCCCTCCCCACTGTGGGTGAGCCTCATCGAATTAGTTCAAGGTCTGAGTAGAACAGAAAGGCTGACCTTCCTGTGAGTAGGAGGGAATCTCTTCCTGCCTGGCTGCCTTTGAATTGGGACATTGGCTTTTTTCCTACCTTCGGACTTGAACTGAAACATTGGCACTTCCTGGGTCTTGAGGCTGATGACCTTGACATGGGAACTATACCATCAGCTCTTTTGGTCCTCGGGCCTTCAGATTCAGACCAGAACTAGACCATCTGCTCTCCTGGGTCTCCAACTTGCCAACTCACCCTGCAGATCTTGAGACTTGCCCACCTCCATAATCACATGAGACAATTCTTTATAATAAATCTCTCTTTATATGTAGATAGAGATATAGACATATATACATAAATATTATACATAAATATACATGCATATAAATAAATATAAATTCCTATTATATGTGTGTGTATATATATGTATATATACACATGTGCACTATAAATACATATGAATTCTATACAAATCCTCTCTCCTTCTCTCTGTAAATCCTATTGGTTTTGTTTCTCTCGAGAATACTGATTAATACAACAGGGCTCAGAAATCTGGAATGACTTTGATGAGCACTGTGGAGCCAGGGGGATGATACTGAGCAGTGGAGTTCCTAATAGTTACCTGGACTTTAGGAAGACAATTCTAGAACAGTATGCAGAATAGTTGAGTGGAAGGATGTCTGGATACAGGAGGATTCTGACTACAATGTCAGAAGTTGAACTGTGGCAGCAAGAATATAGAGCATGGGATCCACTGAGAAATATGACAAAGGTAATACCTACAGGAAGGGCTTAGAACTGACTGGAGCTGGGGCCAGGACAAAGGAAGAAGTGAAAAGGAGCATAGGGTTTTGAGGTCAGGTACTCTGAAAGAATGATGCTGGTCTGGAAATGGGGAGTCAGGAAAGGAATGCTGGGAATCGGAAGGTCACAAGTTCATTTGGACTTGTTGGGTTTGGGGGTGGGGTTGGCAGAGGTGGATTAATTAATGTGGAAGTGCTTTTGGAGCTCAGAGGAGAGGGCAGGGCTGGAAGTCAGATAAAGGGATCCTCTGGTTCAGGATTATTGGCAAAGCCATATCCAGCGTGGACGCAGGGGAAGAGTGGTCAGAGAGGCACAAGAAAGGGGAGGGCAGAGCATCACAGAGGGCAAAGGGTGTGAAGATTTAGACAAGCTTGAACTGGGCAGTCACACAGTCCCTTGCTATGAGTCAGGGAGAAGGAGCGAGCCTGGGCTCTTGGATCTGTAATGAGAAGGCTCCCTGGAACCCTGAAACAAATTTAAAAAAAAAAAACAAACCACAAGGGTGGATAAGAGGTGGGGAAGGGGACCTGGATCCAGATGTTCATCACTTTCTGGATGGGAATACACACACAATGGCTATAGCTACCAGCAGTTCAGAGCAGGCCTGAGGCTGCCAAGGACAATGCCCTCCCTTTTGGAAGCCACACATACTGGCAGGAGTCAGGAGACACGGTTCTAACAAGCTGTGTGACTGGGGCAGTTCATCTTTATGTTCAGGTACTTGCATCTAAAATTAGTAGTTGAGCTAAGAAATCTCCAAGGTACTATAATAGAACAAGACTATTTTACACTTAATTTCCTCCCTGTTGTAGAAACAAAATTCAATTGATTAAAAACAAGACATCAAAACCAAAACCTCACCACATTCCTTAACAGACCATCCTCTCTGGTTTCCTACCAGAGCTTAAGTCAACATCTGGTCTTGGCTAAGTCACCAGGTGGCCTTATTTTAAAAAATCTTTAAGATAGAGGAGGGAAAGGGGAGAGGAATGACAATATGCCTCTTTCCTCTCTGGCTAGTGATATCATTTGGAGGAAAGTTTGTGTGGTTTATAGGGGGAGGGGAGGATAATTTTTATTCAACCCTCACCTCACAATAATTCTGCAGGTATTATTATAATAGAGTAGGTATTATTCTCCATTTTCATAGTTGATAAAATTTAGACCAGAAAGGTTAAGTGACTTTTCTAAACTCACACAATTAATTAAACATTTACTGAGCACTTTCTGTGCTCAACTTCCAGGGAAATAAAGATGAATAAGACATTAACTAGCTATGTGATCTGACGTAAATGACTTCACCAATCTGGCTTCAGTTTTGTCCCTTTTAAAAAGAGGGGGATTCCACTCTGTGATTCACTAGGTTCTTACATTTCACACATGTTAGGATTCCATGCCTAGGTCTCTTCATTCTCCTGTTCTATCACACAAGAAACATTAGAGCCTTTGCCTGGGCTCTAAATAGATCTAGGATGTGGGAGCCTCTAGATGCAGAGTTCTTGGGTAAAAGATGAGACACCAGTTTTCTCCAGCAGATGTAGTTAGAGAGTTGACTGTGGAGGTGATTTGTCTCTATGTTTCAGAGATTATGGAGAGGATATTAGGATTCCCACCAGATTGTTTATTGGGAGAATTATTTTAAAGCCAGCACTACTTTCTGCCCAGTAAGCTTACTATTTGGAACATTCTTTAGCATATTTTCAGCCTACATCGCTCATGGGGGACAGCAGATCATTATTCAGTAAGTTTCCCCAATCTGTCCTTGCTATTCACAACTTAATCCTTATAGTTGTGAATGATCAGTAGCAGAGGTTAAATCAGATTAAAAAGATAAAATGATCAGTGTCAATATAAATGTAGTCATTTGTGTGTAAATTTATGAACTTGATGGGCTGTGACTCTTCAAGAGTATTCTGCATGACTACTTTGCTGGGGCAGGAGAGGGTTTGGGGGCATGGACTGTAGAGCCAGATGGTAAGACTTACAATCTGGCTTTAACATTGTTTAGATATCCATCGTGGTGATGTCTTAGCTTCTTTGTGCCTTGGTTTCCTAACTGCAGAATGAAGAAGAAAAAAAGTACCTGCTTTATAGGGTTATTTTGAGAACAAAATGCTATAATTCTTGTCAAGTACATAGAGCAGTGCCTGGCACACAGTGAAAACTTAAAATATGAACTGCTAATCAGTTCTTATTATTTATAGGCAATTAGCTCAGTCTCACACAATGTTTCCACATTGGCTCTTTAGGGTCCATAATTCTGATTGTAATTCAGCCTTCCTTCTTAGAGTAACCTGAGAGCCTGACATCAATTTCCTTAGACACTTCAGAGACCACCAGGTAACAAGTTATTATCTCTTTTTATTAATGAAAAACTTGAAATGAAAAATTAAGTATCAGTTTGTTCCAAGTTCCCTTATACATCCATAACTCAGATGGTGGTAGAATCTCTAGAACCTTCACTGACCTAGCTCATCTTATGTCAAACCCTGTTGGCTGCGGTACATGAGCAATATCTCATCATGGTCAGAAGATCCTGTTCTACCCCTTGAAACACAGCTGGTCTTTTCAGCTAAAGGGTCACACTGGGAGACTCCAATCCATTCTTCCTAAATGTCTCCTTATGCTTGTAGTCTTCATAACGCTTACCTGTGTCCAAGTGGTCCCTTGCCCTCAGCCCCCAAGTTCACACTCAACTGGGCCAGTGCTGATTCTTAGGAGGCCCGGGGCAGAGGATGAGACCATGTTTCTTCCTCTCTCTGGCCTCTTGCTGTCTTTGCAGGGCTTGGGGGAGAGGGCTTCTTAGGACCTGTATTATTTTTTTCTTCACTCAAAAGAAATATTCTTTTTTTAAAACTTTTCTTATTAGAGAGAGAGAACATGCACAAGCAAGGGAGAGTAGCAGAGGGAGAGAAAGAGAATGAATATTAAGCAGTTTCCACACTTAGCATGGAGCCTGATGTGGGCCTGATCCCTTGACCCTGGGATTATGACCTGAACTAAAATCAAGAGTTGGACGCTCAACCAACTGAGCCATCCAAGGGCTTCAAAATAACCATTCTTTATAAAGAAATAAGTTTAGATTATTCAGATAAACAAAGAGAAGAAAGAAAAATTCACCATAACCCTACACATTTATTTATTACTCATAAATACCTATCAGGTTCAAAAAGAACCTTCACAAAAGTGAAGAATCAGAAAATTCAGTATTGTGAAGACTCATTATTGGCCCTGGAGGTGACTAAAGAATCAAAAGATTTTAATTATTCATTTACATTCATCTATCTTTTTTGTCCCTAAATTCCCAAGAAAAAGAATTTGAATTGGAGAAGATTTAGGACTTGCTGTCTATCTTCAATATAGAAAACACTACACTTAAAATGGATTGCATAAGGGACAGAAGGGTAAATGACACAGGTGAAAGAGCTTGAGTCAGTTCCTGACTACATCACACAGAAAACCCCAATCACGTGACTGCAGCAGCCAGGAATCCCTGATCATGTGACTACATCACCCAGGAAACTGTGATAGGGAGAAGGCAACCCAATTCACTGGGGATAGGGTTAAAGCCACATACTGGTCTGGAGGTTATTAGATTGACATATCTGCAAACATGAGAGAAATAGTGTGTCTGAGTTGTCGCAAAGCCTTTGATAAACTTTCCTCAAGTCAAATTAGGTGGATTAATTCATTAAACGATCATAACTCAAAGGCTCTAATTCATGGGCAGAGGTAAATGCATAGGAGATTTTGGCAGGTGTTTTGCTCTACTTGGAGGTTGGCCCTGTTTTTGTTTAACATGTTCATCCATAACTTAAATGAAAAAAAACAGAAGGCCAGTGGTCAGACCTGCACATGACAAAGCCAGGGAAAGACACTAAATAAACTGAATGACAAAATCAGGATCCAAAAATATCTTAATCTGAATGAAAGGGCTAATTCAATGAGAAGGAATTCAGAGGGAACAAATGTTGTGTCCTGCACTCTAATGCAAACCTCAACTATTTTAGGAGGATTGCAGGAGAGTAGCTGGCACAACGCAGTGGTGTACACTTTGCATGGGAGGTCAGTGGGAGCCAGCAGGCTGAGGGGAACGAATGCACTGGGGGCTGAACCTCCTCTCAGCGCAGGCTCCCTGTGAGATGGGTGAGCCTTGCCCTGGGCCACTTTGTGCTGCTGGGGCACATGGAGACTGCGGGGTGACGTTCTGGACACTGCCGGACCATGGTCTCTGCAGAGAGGATTCTGAATCAAGATGACTGGTTACCAAAAGGAAGATTCTAAGGGGAACAAGACTATGTTTGGGATATGAGTCCCCACATCCTATAGTCTTCTTGCAGATGAAGTATAAATATAAAGGTTCCTGGCCAAGTGAGAAAGAGCACACCACTGTTTACATCAGCAACCTTCAAAGGTAAAATTGAAAAAAACCTGTCTTGGAAAAAAAACATGGCTTAAGAGTGGAATTCAGATATTTTTTTAATTTTAGAAAGGTGCACATAACCCTATAAGAAGGCACATCCGGTAATGAACTATAATGATATCTCTGCAGCAAAATGCCTGGAGATTCACACTAAATAGGATAAAGACTACTGGGTAGTTTCATGTCAGTTTACATCAAGTGTCACTGCCAAATGAGTTTGTTTTAAACTTATGAATTCTTTTCAAAGCCTATTTATTTATTTACTTAGAGACAGGGGGCAGAGAGAGGAGAGAGAGAATCCCAAGCAGGCTCTGTACCATCAGCATGGAGCCTGACGTGGGGCTCGAACCCGTGAACCGTGAGAATATGACCTGAGCCAAAGGCAAATGCTTAACTGACTGAGCCACGAGGCACCTCTCAAAGCCTTTTTGATTTCAGGATTGAAGCTATAGGTTGTGGACCTTTAGTGCTCCCCCATGTCACACATCCAATCATGAAAAGGGAAAGAGAAAAAGAGGGAAGGAAGGGATGGAAGGGGGAGATTGTGTGAGGGAGAAAAAGAGAGAAAGGAAGAGAGAGAGAGAGAGGTTGAGGAGATGGAGATGGGTCTACAAACCAAAGTCCAGTTCTAGGTACCCACGCACCTGCATGGCTGAAGTCCCAGACTGGCCCTACACAGCCAGTTCCCAAAGGAACAGGTAGAGAATGGCTGGTGCACCGCCATCCCAAAGCCCCACCTGAACTGCTTCCCAAGTGGTGATGCAGACCACTGGCCACTCAGCATGTGGGTGTCCAGGAGGTGCCAAGAGCAAGCAAAAGTCCCACAGCTCCAGAACACTGACAGAGGAACCTGGCATTCCCCTACCTGCCGTGGAACCTCAGTAATGAGGCCCACAAGTAATATACACTTGACAAGTGTTAGTGTCTCATCAGTAAGATCAGCTAGGAGACAGGGGCAGAAGCTCCTTCTCTGAGAAAAGTGAGATGAGGGGGGAAAAGGACCCCTCCCATATCTCATTACAATATTCAAAAGGCTATGATGTGGAAGAATCTGCTTGTCTGAAATAACCCCCAAAGGAGGGCAGTAATACCAATAGAAATATGCTATAAAAATACATTTCAGCATTTGATAAGTAGAAGTTTCTAGAGTCATGAAAGTAAAAAAAAAGAAAAAGAGGTGGGTTGCCTCATGACTAAGATCTCAATCCCTGGAGAGGTTTCACCTAAGCAGGGTTACCACTTCATGTAGAGGGGGTTCTGTTGTAATGATCATCTAAAACTTAAGAACTTTTCAATAATGAAATAGATACCTCTCCAAATATTGAGCATTCTCTCTGCAGTGTCTTCAGAATATCTGCCATACAGGAATGTGGAGAGAGGGAGCCATTGTGTGCTGTTGGTGGGAATGTAAATTGGTGCAGTCACTATGGAAAATAGTATGGAGGTTCCTCAAAATATTAAAAGTAGAACTACCATATGATCTAGCAATCCTACTTCTGGGTATATATCCAAAGGTGATGAAAACAGGATATCAGAGATATAGCTGTACTCCCATGTTTATTGCAGGATTCTTCACAATAGCCAAGAGATGGAAACAACCTAAGTGTCTGTCAGTGGATGAAAGAAAGATGTCTCTCTCTCTCTCTCTCTCTCTCTCTCTCTCTCTCTCTCTCTCTCTCACACACACACACACACACACACACACACGCACACACGCACACAGAGGAATATTATTTGGCTTTGAGAAAGAAGGAAATCCTGCCATCTGCAGCAACATGGAAGGATCTTGAGGGCATAATGCTAAGTGAAACAAGCCAGACAGTGAAAGACAGCAAGCACTGCACGGCATCACTTATCTGTGGAATCTAAAAAAAAGTCAAACTCAGAAACAGTAGTAAAGTGGTTGAATGGGCTGGGGTTTGGGGGAAATAGGGAGAGGCTGGTAAAGGGCAGTTATATGATGAATAAGGTCTGAGGACCTAGCATATAACACGATGACTAAAGTTGATATTTTTTGTATAATTGAAATTTGCTAAGAGAGTAGAACTTAAATATTCTCACCAGAATGAAAAAAAAAAAAAGAGATGTAAATATGTGAGGTGGTGGATGTGTTAATTAATTCAATAGGAGGACTCTTCACAATGTATACATAAAGTCGCCACAATTATACACTTTACGTATCTTACAATTGTCAAATTGTTTTACAAATTGTCAAATATCTTATAGTTAATCAGTTATACCACAATAAAGCTGAAAAAAAATCTGCCATAAAATTTTCAAGTTCCCGAAAAACCTAGCTCATGGCAGGAATCATGGGGAATCCTCAAAGGGTTGTGGGAGGAGATTGGTTTTAGGGTTGGAGTTAATCATCTGTGAGGAGATCAGTTCAAAAGGTCTTCATCTAACACATAGTATGTTCCCAGTACAGGGCTAGATGCTGAAGGAAATAAAGTGGTAAAAGGCACAGCCAGTACACGCAGAGGATCTTATAGCTAGTGGGGACATTGGGAATTGAGAGGTCAAGACCACACTCCTTGTTTCTTATATGGTAATATTGAGAAATTACTTGCCAGAGGGCAGAGAGTTACAGGAAGAGATAGGAGGAGAATTTGGGATCAGACGTGAGGAGAAAGGAAACAGAGAGTCCCCGGGAAGAAAGAGGTGAGCTGGGGGTGAAGGCTGACATCAGCAGCCCTGATTCATGAACAGATTAGGCCCACTAGGCCCAATTCTGAAAGGAAAGCATATCACATCCATCTTCTCTCCTTCTGGTGGGAAGGCCTTGGCTCTTTGGGACAGTGGCTGATAGTGGCTGACAGTGGCTGATAGTGACAGAGCATCAGACCCTTCTTCTTGCACTTCCCACCTCCCTTTAAGAAAGCTGAGGCTCTAGATAGGTGGAGCCTGTGTCTGTGACGGCTTGTACGGATAGTCCTCACATTTTCTGTGCCTGAGCTGTATGAGGCCATTTCGTGTCCCACTTAGCAAGCCTGGAGTGCTCTTTGATTTGGTAGATGATAGCATAAGTCATCTGGCCTGTGATGGTGGGTGAAATACCATCTGATTCAGAGATTCTTTCGTGACTTCCTCCAGAACCAACTGCCTCATTCGTGTCTCCAAAAATAAAAATAGCAAGGGTTAGATCCCTATTTTTCTCCTATTCCTTGGGGATGATGTGATTGAGTGATGGCTTTACCAGCAAAATTCTGAAGCAGTCAGTTTGTTCCTTTTTAATCAGAATCTGGAAAAGGCAGCACCTTACCATGGAGCATGAGTAATGTGAGTTATCAATTCTCTGAACTTTGCTGCATTCCACCCATGGGGTTAAGGGCTCAGGAGGACCTGTTTGGCCCAACATTTTCAGCGGGGTTGTTTCGTGTTGAGTTTTGCTTTCTATCTCTTGGACCTTTGCTACACACCGGTCCTGTGGACAAGATCCATCTTTTAGCAAAGGGGTGGTTAAGGCAGTGTTATGGAGGAAGTGGTGGGGGTAAACTACAGTGCCTGGATTTCACCAATAAAGATCCATTTATTGGATACCACTCACTGACATACTTTCCAAATGCTCTTTAAAAAGAACACAAAGTTATGGAAAAGGGCCACACAGATTCAGAACAAGGCTATCTTACTCTAGGTCAGAGGTCAGAAAGCTTAGGGAGCAGTTAGTTCTACAGTTTGAGATAAGAAAAATCCAGAATCCATGAAATCTGCATGTGACTGCAAGAGTTCCAGGCCCATGGGTGCCCGCTGTCCTGCTCACGTCGCTCATTTATCCCTGAAACAGTTTTACTTCCTGGAGGATTGGTATTTGGGATTAGAAAGGGCACTCATGACAGAGTGTGCATTAAAAATCAATCCCTTTCTCTTCCATTGAAAAGAACTCATCAACTGTAGCTCATCAGACCACATTTGAACATAAAATTCCAGGTCCCCCAAGAAGTGGGAGGTAACCAGATTCTCTGGAGACTGAATGTGACCCCCTTCCTAACGGGCCCCCAGAGCAGGCAGCCACCCACCTATGAAGGAAGTGGACCATGGCTGGAACTCTTTGCTTGGAACCCTCTCTAAAGTCACAGCTTGGCTTCCATTATCCCTGTGACCCCTTTGCATCACAAATACCAGTCTTCTGCTCCTTTTGCAATCAGCCCAGCCCTGTCCACTACCCTCACACCCATGGACTCGGCTATTCCTGGGCCTTCTCACTGGCTCCTGTCATGAACAGTCCTCAGAGACACAAGAGCAGTTTCTCATGGTGACACTGAGATAGGCAGGGCCAGCTTTGGGCATAAAGATGGCACTTCTGTCTGCACTTCACTCATTTTACACCTTTCCTGTTTGTTTGTTTTTCCTCCTGTACCTGCTACTTTCATACTACGAAGTCAGAAATGGTAAATACATTCTGAGAGCCGACTCTGATTACTTAATAGGTACTGACTGGGCCACTCTGTTGAGATAGATTTTTTAAAAACTGCATGTGAACTCTGCCAGAGAGACATTATTTGCCATCTTCTGATGTATCCATTAGTTTTTAGAAGGCAGTGACTGTGTCCTATTCATCTTTGGATCTCTAGTTATTAGCCTCCAATAATTTATTTTTATTTTTGAGAGAGAGAGAGAGAGAGAGAGAGAGAGAGAGAACGCAAGCAGGGGAGGGGCAAAGGTAGAGAGAGAGACAATTCCAAGCAAGCTCCATGCTGAGCATGGAGCCTGATGCAGGTCTCGATCCCACAACCCTGGGATCATGACCTGAGCTGAAATCAAGAGTCAGACGCTTAAATGACTGAGCCACCCAGATGCTCCTGCCCTCCAATGATTTTTTTGGTTGAACTGTGCCTGTAGCAACTGTGGAATCCCCAACTTGTTTTTTCCCAGTTCTGTCCAAATTTCTGCTATCACAGAGTGATAGAAAAGTATCATTTTAGTTCCCCTTGTCCTGAAAGTATGTACAAGATGAGAACCCATAGAGAAAGCAGAGAGAATGTGAGGTATTTCAAAAAAACCTGAAGAAGTGGATAAGAAAAGGAAGGATTCAGAAGAAGATGAAGGAATAGGTCAGAGATGCTAGGACCAGCCAAATGAAGAAGTGTTCCCAACATGCAGTGCCGTGGGCTGTTGAGGACCTCTGTAGTACGTGTGTACGCGCACACACGTACGAGGTATATGCAGTAGTATACACACTTCAATGCACTTGCGATTTCCAGGAATTTTGCAAGTCTGTTGACATGCTGGTAGCTTGAAATTGACTCTGATGGGATGGGAGTATTTAAATCACAGAAACTGGTAAAGTCTAGAAACCTGGACTCTTCCCACCCAGAACTGATTGTCAGTCATTTACCAGCACACCACCTCAGACTCTGGTGCCAAGAGGAGTGAATGAAAGCATTAACAACCAGTCTGTATATTATCTCAAATGGCTAATCTGTCCTCAGTCGTGAGACTTGTCCATTCTCATAGGGAAGCAGGGCTAGGAAGCTCTAGCTGACCTTTTCAGTATTTGGGGGTTTGATAGGCTGACTCATCAGAGGCTCACCCTGGCACCAGAGTGGAAGAATGGCAGCCAGTCAAAACATAAACTGTGGAAAAGGTCAGCCGTGCACAAAGGGGCTCTTATTGGTTACGAGATACTGTAGATTAGGTATCCAGTTGCATTCCCGTAATGACATTTTGAAGGGAAAATGACACAAGAACCCACTCTTAGGTCATCTCATAGAATGTGGAATGCTTTTTAACTGAATTAGAATGAGCCCCGGAGGACAGGCCCAAGCCCACACTGTCAGGGTACTGGCGGGGGAAACTCAGCGAGGTGGCTGACATGAAAGGCCCTTCTCATTGCAGCTCTGAGGAATTTCTCAGTGTAGCCCATTCCCCCTCTGCCTGACCATGCTGTTGACTGCAGAGTCTTCTCGGGGATCCTGCCTGAGAAAAAAGAGGCTGCAGGATTGTAGCAGCTTTGGGCACCTGGGTGGCTCAGTTGGTTCAGCGTTCGATTTCAACTCAGGTCGTGATCTCAAGGTTCATGAGTTTGAGCCCCACATTGGGCTCCTGCTGTCTATGTGGTGCCTGCTTGGGAACCTCTGTACCTCCCCCCCGCCCCCCGCCCCCTGCCCCTACCTCACTTGCTCTCTCTTTCAAAGGTAAATAAACATTGAAAAAAATTGTAGCAGCTGCTTTCTGCACGTCCTGAGGTCAGGAATCCATCTTTCTCACTGATGGGGGACATGTCACTGGCACCTAGCCCTTCTCTTGGGGTGAGGACTAGAGAGGGGCGTGCTGGTGGAGAGGGCAGGAAGATCCAGGGAGAATGCCCAATTTGGAGTCTATTGTTTCATCATAAGCTGCTGGGGATGGTCTAGAGATGCCTCCTTAGCTGGACCTCAGTTTAGGAACAACTGCTAAATAGGGCCAGAGAAGGAGGGCTATCCTGCACATTAATATTGTAATTGATTCAGGGCAGCAGGGATGTGTCAGATAAAGACAGGAGCAGGGCAAACTAAAGAAGCAAGACAGACAAATTAGGTAGGAGAAGGGATCAGTCTATTGTCTCTCCAGAGATGGGAGAAGAAATATTTGAATAGTATTACCGGTAGCAGTGTTTTCTGAACCTCAGTGATTTGGAGCACTCTCGATTTTTGCCACCCCTCCTTTCCACCTGTTCCATTATTTATTTCATATTTAATCTTTAAAATAACTCATTAAAATACACCTGAGTTTCATGTTAAAAACAGTATCCTTAAAATTGTGGATTTGATATGCCACTTTTATTTTTTCTAATACACATTACTCTACACACATGACTATTAAAATAAACTCCTCATTCATCTGCCCCTGAAGTCACTGGACAGGCCACTGTACTGCACCTTGATGAGAATATGGTTTCCCTGGACACAGACATCACTCAGAATGAAGCCACAGGCTTTGGATGTCTGTCATTCATCAATTCGTCTTTCTCAACTCACTTGTCAAAGCTCTCATTTGGCGCTGACAAAATTTTTTTCTCTTGAAAGCCCTCTAGCACAATACAAATGGGAATTAGAACATCTGTTCTCTGTTAGATCAGGTGTTGTGTTGGGTGTTTTCTTCATTATTAGGAATGCGGTTATCGTCCATCTCATGTAATACAACGTGCTCCTCTTAAAACAGTCTTTCATGGAGATTATTCTAGAATAAGACACCACCCCATCTAAAGCATTTTGTTTCAAAATAAAGTTCAATAAGATTAAGGAAAAAAAATACCAAGAAATAATATGTATTTTCAGTCATCTTTCTTTCTTTATCTGTGTTCTCGCCTTTGCCTCTTTTTTCATGCCACATCTCTTGTGTGTTCTTAAATCATGATCCTTTTTTACTTTGTCTTCTCTTTATTCCAACCCCAAATTATGAATCTGGTTTCCATTTTTGAAAAATACTTATAATAAGGCACATTTCCTTGTTAAAAACTTAAGTCCGATATGCATTCTTTTTTCAGCACGAATGATTGTTGGAAGAGGGTTTTAGGAAACATTTCCCAAATATGAACACCTCTAACAGCTTTTAATGGTGGGTCTGGCTGCGTGATTGGATTTTACTTCCACTAGGGGGCACTCTTCCCTTTATATGACAAAAGTTCTATTGCAATAGTAACAATAGCAGTGTGCGTTTCTTTTCAAAATAGTTGCTCTTGAACACAAATTTGAGGAAGAGAACATTAAGGATATGGAGTAAAGATATGAAGCCACTTGCAAAAAGAACACTTGGTTTTAGCAGCAAATTCACCCAATCGTAGACATAATATCAATTAACTGTGCAGCTGGGGGAAGCTATGACACTCCTAACATAGTGACTTTCATGAGATCCTTTTCTATTCCAGTTGACAGCTAGCAATTTTTTTTCCTTATACTTAAACTGGAGCCAAGGGATCCTTCTCAATAAAATCACAAAGTACTGACTGATCTTTACAGGATAAATCCCAGGTTTCTTTTAATTGGTTTTAAGCCAGGTAACATCTCAGCCATTACTTACTCCTAACCCCACACAGGGAGGATCCAGGTGCAGGGAGATGAAACACTTTGTTTAGATCCCACAGCTCCTGGTGGAGGCAACAGGAAGATCTTCTAAGACAGTGTCTTGAATTTCTTCAGTCCTTATCATCTGTCTTTCTTACAAATACCCTCTTCCAGTTTTCTATGGTGTCTTTTGTCAACAGGATTTTGTCTTTTCTTACATGACAGGGTTCACTATAACTCAAGCCTTGTAATATTTTCCTACAGACATTGGGTTACAGTAGCTCATAGATACCTGAGGTTATTGAAAATTTTTCTTTAATAATCCAAGATATAGAATCTAATGGATGGCGTTCTTGGGCCCTGGAAAAACAAGTCAGAATAGGAGATGATATTGACGAAGGAAGGGGACTGTCCCAACATCCCAAGAGTCACATTTTAGTCCTAGCTATATCTTAAAGAATGAGTTACTTTGGGCCAATTTGCTTAATCTTCTGGCCTTCATTTTCTTTTCTGTAAGATCTGGTTGGTGACAGAGCAACATTTAGTGAGCCAGAGACTTTGTGTGAATTATCTTACTCCTCAAAATAGCCCTCTGAAGCACTATTATCATCCTCACTTTACAGAAAAGGCAACTGAAACCCAGAGAGGCCAAGTAATTTGCCCAAGATCCTAGAAATTGGGCCTGGATCTCCTTGGTTTAGAATCCTTTACTTAAGCACAGAAAGGATGTCTTCACTCAATAAATATGATAAATATGCCCTCATGAACCTCCTATGTCCTTAGCAGTTCTCGTTGGCTCTAAAACTCGACATGCTCATTTCAAACCACAGAAGAATGTGAAAAGGAAATGGTTCAAGAAAAATGGTTCAATATTTGAGTGACAGCATGGTGTTCTCAGGGGACATGAGTTCACGTCCCCTCTCTCCCACACATTCTGCTGATTTGAAGCAGGTCACTTCCCCTCGAAGAGACTGTTTCCTCAACTGAAACATGAGGGGTTGGGAGAAATTCCAGCCTTCGGTCCTCTCAGGCTGCGTTCTCTGGCTGTCCGGCCTGAAGTCCGAATTCCTTCTCCTGGCTCTGGTTGCTGCCACAGGACCCCCAGCTTTCCCACGGCCCACCTCCAGTCTTTCCAGCCTTCGGGATTCTTTTGTTCCTTCCTCCTGCCTTTCCTTACTGGGGAGGCCCTGTCCTCCCGCTCCATCCTCTGGTTTGCACATAGCGTAGCAGGCAAAGCAGAGGAGACTAACAGAAGCGTGCTTTCGGGCACGCTGGCTGCAGCTTGCTCGGGAATTCAATATGACTTGCTCACTGCCTGTGTTCACCACGCCGGAACCAGGCAGGCAGGAATATAATTCTGAGCCAGCTCTGTTTAATCAAGTAAAGACAATGGAGCTTACAAGCGGCGTCACGTTGAGTCTCTGAAGATCTCACTACTGCTGTCACCCTTTTCATCAAAATGATTGAAAATGTATTTCTAAACAGAATTGAGGGGCCCCATCTACATCAGACTGCTGTGTTGGCCTTAATGTCCCGATTTGAAGTGCTTCAGCTTCTGGCCCACAGTGCCTTCTCAATAGAGGTTTGTTGTTACTGCTGATAACCACAACTGTATGAATAAACAGAAAAGACGTTCCTATTTCATGAGAGAGAGAAAAGAATCTCATTCAAACCAAGGGAGAATGAAAATTGCCCTTGTTCGGCAGCTTTACAAATCCTGCTTTCCTTTCCTGCTGGAAATGAAGCTGAGTTGAAAAGCTTATCTTGGTTTGACTTTATTCGTCTCTCAAACCAAAACAGACTAGCTGTTTAGCTTGAAAATTCATGGGAGCCCATGTCAACCGGTTAACAACACACACACACACACACACACACACACACCCCTTAATATCCTCATTATCTAAAACCTCAATCAACAAAAATTGACAAGAAAAAAATTCTGAGGCTCCAACAGACAGTTGAGCAGAGAATATAAACAGATGATTCATAAAGCAGGAAATGCAAATGACAAAGAAATCATATGAAAAAATATTCAACATGCAAATAATAAAAGAAGTCCAAGCTATAGCGACAATGAGATACTGTGGCTGCTAATCAGATTCATATTTTAAAAAATTATAACAAAACCAGTCCTCACTTTTGGGTAATAGGTTCCCAGAAGATATGTATGAAATCCAAATATATTTTAAAAAACACACCCTAACATGGCCTCACATACTTTAAGGGGCAACTATGAACTGAGAGCTCATATTGTCCAGCTAAATCTCTGGGAACAGGAGCTTCTTTTGAGCTCCCTCTCTGCCATCACACTCTGATTCCCCCCCATCAATACCACCATCTGGTCCTAGCTTTTCTGTGAAAATTGTGCAAGCCCACTGTTTTCTTTATTTTTTAAGTTCCCCTTTGGTAAAGAATTGTATCCAGATTCTTAAACTCCATAATTTTCCCACAATACTGTTGATAAACATGCAGAACCACAATGAGAATAGATATAGTGTCCTTAAAAGGATGCAATCCTAATGGTGACTTTACAGTAGAAGACTGGGGTTCACAACATGGGGGGGCACCTGAGCTCTTTTTACTGTAAACATTCTTTGGAGTGAAGATAAGTATCCATGTGGCACCTGCTTGCTGCCCTGGTTAGAAGAATTCTATACTTGACCACTGCGCTTTGCAGGTTGGAGCCATGGGCTCCCAAGCGTGTAACACAGAATGATCCATCAGGTGGAAGGAGAATGTATTAAGATTTTTGCTCTCACCTTGTCCTGTCCTTTTTAAATTTCGATTAAAAAAATTTTTTTAATGTTTATTTTTGAGAGAGAGAGACAGAGACAGAGCGTGAGTGGGGGAGGGGCAGAGAGAGGGAGATGCAGAATCTGAGCTGCAGAGCCTGATGTGGGGCTTGAACTCAAGAACCGTGAGATCATGACCTTAGTCAAAGTCGAACACTTAACTAATGAGCCACTGAGGTGCCCCTAAATTTCCATTTTTTGGATACTGTTATAATAAAATTTTAGTATAGCAGTTTATTTATTGGGGACATATGATCAAAATTGCTTTGCTGGTAGGATATTATTATCAAAAAGTTTGCAGACAACTAGAGTGGGGAGAGGTGTTAATGTATCTGATCCTTTGCAGTTTGGGAAGCAGGGCCTTTAAAGTTAAGTGAGAAAGCAAGAGAGTGACCCACAGAGCTCCTGGTAGACAGCAGAAAATGCTGACACTGAAGCAGCTGGAATGTTCAACTGAATCACAAGAACTTACTGGCTGGGAAAGAGTCCAGTATTTTTAAAGGCCATCTTTCCAGAAAAATCCATTTGTGGTTACTCAGGTCATATCCAGGCACCACAAGCCCAAGAGTCCAGTAATCACCTCACTGTGGCATGCAAGCCAAGGGTTTCATTGAGATGGTGCCAGGTGGGAGTCAATGGTAGGGAAGCCAAAAGCAGCTGATGGGTGTGGAAATGAAAATATCTAAGCAATCTAGCTGAGATCCAAGAGACAAGAAGCCTCATCAGAGTGAAAACAGGTGTCACCAAGGGTCTGGAAGCAAATCCACACGTCAGACAGAGATGCGTGTGGTGGAGAAGGGAGAGTCAGAACCTGATATTTGGAATGCCCTTAAATAGTCTTGACCCCACTGAGTGAGGTATTAAGGAAGATCCAATGGCATGATTCTCATTGATGTTTCTTTTGCTTAAGGACCACAAACTCTGGACAATATGATAAAAACTTCATGCCTTTACTTAAAAGCAGAATTATGGGGAAATATGTATAGATACATCAACTCAAATGTATAATTTCTGCTGGATATGAAATCCCAGATAGCTTTCCAATAATTTCTGAGTGTCCCTACAACATCCCTCATGTGGGCAGTGTAAATACCCTCATGTGCTACTGCTCTGGCCTCCCTGTGGGAATTTAAGATCCCAGAATCCCTCTTGAGAGAGAACACCCTTCCAACTTCAGTATCTCTTAATGGAGATTAAGTGTGCAATGGGAGGGACTGACCTTCACATTTAAAGATAGTGCACAGTTGCAAAAAGTTGAGAGCCAAGTGGAAATCCAGCTGTCAGTGTTATTAATGGGTGGATGTCCGCTAACCCCTGATACATAGGGAGGGCTTTCTGGAGAATCTGGACTGGAGAAGGTAGTTTGGACCGAAGGACAAAGGGGACTCCTCCTGATTCTCCTAATGCAGACCTGGAGCCTTCCTATCTATCTGGACTGTAGCCTACCTGAGGACAGGAGCAGTGCCCGGGTCAGATACAGTGCCCAGCACTCTGCTGTGGACATATGAGCCTGCTAGATGCTAACGAAGTCACAACTCATTTCAGTGTAGAGCTGAAGCTCTAACATCTGCTCTAGCACATTAAAATTTGAAAGAAGAGATAAATTGAATTTAGAGCTGATTTCATTTGAAAGTATTTATAGGAACTACAGGCATATCATATTTCATTGTACTTCACAAATGTTGCATTTTTTTTTCCAAATCAAAAGTTTGTGGCATCTCTGCATCGATCAAGTCTATCCACAATATTTTTCCAATAGCATTTGCTCATTTTGTGTCTCTGTGTCACGTTTTGGTAATTCTTGCAATATATTAAACTTTTTCATAATGATTGTATTTGTCAGAGTGACCTGTGATCAGTGATCTGTGATATTATTATTGTAATGTTGTTTTCATGCCTGCTAACACAACATCCATTCTATAGCCTATTGGTCAAGCAGTCATTTTGGCTTCTTTTTTTAAAGAATCAATTCTTTTTTTAAATGTTTATTTATTTATTTTTAGAGAGAGAAATAGAGAGTGAGCAGGGGAGGAGCAGAGTGAGAGGGAGAGAGAGAATCCCAGGCAGGCTCCGTGCTTGTCAGCACAGAGCCCAATGCAAGGCTCAAACCCATGAGTATGAGATCATGACCTGAGCCAAAATAGTCAGATGCTTAACTGACCGAGTTACCCAAGTGCCCCATCATTTCAACTTTCAAGTCTTATTATTTAAGAAATACATTCTGGGGAGCCCTTGTAGTCAGCCTTGAGAGTGTAGGACCAAGCATGCCTTCCTTGCCAAGGTGCCCAACAGAGGCTGTCCACTGCCCTGGTCCTCTGGCCTGCCGTCCAAGGGCAAGGATGTGGCCCAGATATTGCCCACTGGTTCCTCTCTCCACTCCTTCGCCCCTCCACTCTATGCCAGGCCAAAGGTGGCTGAGCTGAGGCTCCCAGAGCAATGGTTTTAGTCCTCACTCTAAGTGGTCAATTCATCTTAGTAGTTTTGGAACAGGCCTTCCTTATGGTTTGTACTTCAAGACCAAGGACATGTAAAAGAGGGAAATTGCATAGCTCACTACAGCCAGCTTGACAGCATTTTTAGGAATCAAGAATCAACATTGGTTAGCCTCCAGTTCATGTGCACACTTGAACATGAAAATGATATTCTCCCATCAAGGAGATCCCCCTCTTTAGCTAAATGAGCAGAAGTAGTTCAAAGAAGAAGGGACCCCTCCCCCTCCGCCCTATCTGACCAAACTCAGCCATAAAAATTAAATCAGCCTTTTGGAGCAAGGAGTAAAGCTGTACAAGGGTGGCCTGAACCTCTCTTTCTGCTCACACCACTACTGAGTAGCTCTGTCCAGGACCGCCACCCACATGCAGGTCGTGTCCTATACAAGGACACCTGGCTGCAGTCTGTAAGGGCTTAAATCCTGCCAGGATCCATTCACCAAGCCAAGTTTATTGGTGTTTGACTGTGTCTACTCAGACAGTGCGGCTCCTTTTTCTAAGTTGTACCAAGGCACCCTGTATGGGCTATGGGCAGTTCTGATCATCCCACTATCATATCCCAGTCCTCCCCAGGATTTTATTCCTTAACTCGGATGGATTGAAGATGCTCATGAACAGATTAGGTGTACAGTAAAAGATGAAATATTTGACCCAAATTGAAATGAGTTTCATAGTTAAAGCTTAAACTATTTACTGTGGATATGAATTATGTTTGTATGTATTTATATATGTATGTATGCATAGTTACATGGATATACATTGCTATGTGTTAGAAGTTAGCACAACTCAAACTTAGTAAATGCTTAAAATAAAATGATTTTGGGTCTCAGGGAAAAAAAAGAAATCCATTTTGTAAGGCTCTAGCTGTGATAGATAGTGATGCCTCTGATGAATCTGGACAAAGTAGATTGAAAACTTTCTAGTAAGGATTCATCATGTGAGGTGTCATTCAGAACATTTGTGATTCATGGAAAGATGCCAAAATATCAACGTGGACAAGAGTTTGGAAGAAGTGGATTCGAACCCCCATGGATGGCTTTGAGAGGTTCTAGATGGCAGTGGAGGACGTCGTTGCAGATGTGGTGGAAATAGCAAGAGAACTAAGATTGGATGTGGAACCTGAAGATGGGAATGAATCGCTGCAAATCTCATGATCACACTTGAACGGATGAGGACTTGTATCTTATGGATGAGCAAAGAATGTGGTTTTGTGAGATGGAATCTGCTCCTGGTGAAGAGGCTGTGAAGACTGTTGAAATGATAACAAAGGATTTAGAACATTAGATACAGCCAGATGATTAAGCAGCAGCAGGGTCTGGTAGGATTGACTCCAATTTTGGAAGAAGTTCTACTGTGGGTAAAATGCTGTCAAAGAGCATCTCACACTACAGAGAAATTGTGAGAGAAAGAGTCAATCTATGTGGCAAGCTTCATTGTTGTCCTATTTTAAGGAATTGCGATGGCCACTTCATCTTCAGCAATAATGACCCTGGTCAGTCAGCAGCTATCAACATGGAGGCAGGAACATCCACCAGCAAAAAAGATTATGACTCACCAAAAGTTCAGATGATAGCATTTTTTAGCAATCAAGTGTTTTGAATGAAGGCATGCACATTGTCTTTTTATTCATAATGCTATTGCACACTTAATAGACTACAGTATGATGGAAGCATAATTTTTATATGCACTAGGAAACCAAAAACTTCATTTGACTTGCTTTATTGTGGTGGTCTGATACCAAAACTACAATATCTCTGAGGACTGCCTATATAAAATTTCCTAATTATCTGGAAATGTTATTTTTGTTCAGTTTTGCTTTCTTTTGTTCTGTTTTTATGAAATTTTACTTTGAGATAATTGTAATAGTTATGCAATTATAAGAAATACAGAGAGATCTTTGTACCTCTCCTCACCAACTCCAGTGGTAACAGCTTGCCAAACAATCACAGTATTTCACTCCAGACCATTGACATTGATACCATCAAGATACAGGAAATTTCTACCACTCTAGGGATCCTTTGTGTTTCCCTTTATAGGTATACCTTTATAGGTATGTCCACTTCCTCCCTTAATCCCTGCAACCACTATCTCCACCTATAATTTTTCACTTCAAGAATGTTATATAACTTGCAAGTAGTAGATAAATAAGTCCTAGAGATCTAATGCACAGTATAGTGAATATAGACAACAACATTGCAATATAACTGTTGAATGTGTTAAGGAACTAGACCTGAATTATTCCTACTACAAAAAAGAAATGATAATCATGTGATGTGATAGAGGCACTATGACTGTCATACCACAATATATAAATGTATCATATTAACATATTATACAACTTAAATTTACACAATGTTATATGTCAAATATATTTCAATTTAAAATGTAAAAAAATAGAATGTTATATAAATGGAATTATGCAGTATATATATCCCTTTGGGATCATCTTTTTTCTAGCCGCATCATGAATCTTCTCTGAAGATTCATTCAAATTGTTGTACGTATTGATAGTTGGTTCATTTTTATTGCTAAATAGTATTCCATGTTACGGGTGTGCCACAGTTTAACTCTTCCCCTGTTGAAGGATGTCTAGGTTGTTTCCAGTTTGGGGCTACTACAGAGGTGCCATAAACATTAGTGTATAGGTTTTCATGTGAACATAAGTTATCAGTTCTCTAGGATAATTGCCCGGGAGGGCAATTTTGGGGTTGTATGGTAATTGGATGTTTAGTTTTTAGAGAGGCTGCTAGATCATTTTCAAGAGTGGCTGCACCATTTTACATTCGCCCAGCGCTATATAATTGATCCTCAGCACAGTTTGGTTTTGTCATTATTTTTGTTTTAGCCATTCTGGTAGGTTGGTAAGCACCATGAGGACAGGGGCAATGCCTACTAGGTTAACTACTATAGCTGACCTATTGTAGCAGCTGCTTGTGTCCGTCTGTCTACCTCTGTTGAACTCAAATTGAATTGAAGAGTTTATGATCTTGTAGTACATACTTTTACATAAATATTTGAAGGTGCCATTTTTGAATGCTTATCATTCATATAAAGATTCTTAATCTTTTCTACATGTTCTCTTAAGTATCAAAGATAAAATCTTCAACTCTTAGCTCACTTTAGGTTTGTATACAACTATCTTCAGCTTTGCTCAAAATTTAACTCTCTTAACTTGCTTTATGATTATGAATTACCGCCACTGACTTGAATTCTTCTTACTTTTTTTAAATGTTTTTATTTATTTTTGTGTGTCTGTGTGAGAGAGAGAGAGAGCAAGCTGGGGAGGGTCAGAGACAGAGCGAGGGAGACACAGAATCTGAAGCAGGCTCCAGGCTCCAAGCTGTCAGCACACAGCCCAACACAGGGCTCAAACTCATGAACCATGAGATCATGTCCTGAGCCGAAGTCAGATGCTTAACCAACTGAGCCACCCGGGTGCCCCAAGTTCTTCTTACTTTAACAGCCCAAGTGAGAACTGGACTCTACAGGGAGAGCCTTATTCCTCACTGCCCATCTTCTTTCTCTTCCTCTTGCTTTTGTGGATCCTCTAACTACGTGGCCAGAGGAGGCACCATATGGTTGTGGCTTTGAAGCTTCTTGCTACTATTTATTTCTTTTGAGTTTTTCCATTTAGAAAGATAATACATTTTCCCTCTGATTAGGCATTTCAGTTACTATCTGCTCCTGGAAGCCTCAGTGTGATAATATTCTATCACTTGAGGTTGTCCCTGGTTTTTACAGTGGTTTACTAACAGTATTCTAGTTAGATCCCTGTCTCATAGCTCAGCAGACCTTTCAAAATAATATTTAAACAGTGTGTATTACTTACCTTGACTCTTTTTTCTAAAGTTTATTTATTTATTTTGAGAGAGAGAGAGAAGGAGGATAGAGAAAGGAAGAGAGACAGAGAGAGAGAGAGAGAGAATCCCAAGGAGACTCTGCACTGTCAGCATAGAAACTGATGTGAGGCCTGAACTCACGAACCATGGTATCATGACCTGAGCCAAAATCAGAAGTTGGATGCTTAACTGACTGAGCCACCCAGTGCTACTTACCTTGACTCTTAGCTTATCATCCTGCATGTAAGGCACTCAAAGTCTCTTTCTGGCAGGGATGCCTCAAACCAAGACCTTCCTCATTATTAACGGGCTGATTAGAATGGTAGCCCAGGTGTCATCAATAATATGTTTTAAGCCTAAAAAATCCTGATAGCTAATAAAGTATTTAAGAGCTGGTTTCAGTTTTGGAACACTCAACACACTGAAACCTTAACTCATGGAAAAGATATTTTAGAGTGACTATTCATTAAGCTTTTTCTGGGGGACTATTGAACTATTCTAATCCATCACACCAGTTTCCATCAGATATTCCTCTTCTTGCACAATTTATGTCTCATCTGTGTAACAGCACAAGGCATTTATGAGGATTTGGTTAATGCAAATTGAACAAATAAATGGCATGTATATATGAATAAGTAATTGGCTAGGATGGAATGAATGAATGCCTCAGCGAAGTAATGACCAAATGCATGAATCACATGCCGTATGCATCTGCCTATTGTGGCTTCCAATTTCTGTGTTTAAGAACAAATCATTTCAGGCCCAGAGGGTCTTTTTTGGAGTGCTGTAGACAAGATTACCAAACAAACAACTGCTAACTTGGGGATCAATTCCCTGCCAGGCACTGTGCATGGCATTTTTATGGCAATTGGTTTCTTTATGAACCCTTCATTGAAAGTTTGAGAATAGGTCTATACCTTGAATAAAAAGCAACAACAGATACAAGACCACATTCTCAATAATCAGCTTCTGGGCCAGATTTTATAAATCACATCTTCTGGATGAGGCAGAGCCTGGTGCATGCTAGGACTTTTACCAGGCTCTGGATATAAAGTGATAAGATACACAGTGGCTCTGACCTCACGGAACTTCTATTCTAGGGAAGGAGACAAACCAAAAAAAGTAAATAGTCGTAGGTTGTGATGAATTCCAGGGAAGAACTAAAAAGGGTGCTGGGATCCAAAATAACAGGGGACCTATTTTAGATTGAGTGGTCTCTGAGGAGGAGAACTTCAAGCTGAAGAGCTCCATTTTCAAATGGGTCACAGGGGACACCATGTTTAATCTTTTAAAGTGCTGCTTCAGTGGCACGAGTTAGACTTAACACCACACATCTTCCACTCACCACGGTCCCATTGGACCCCAATCAACACTCTGCAGAGGGTGCTGGGCTTCCAAAATGTGTCTACTCTGCTTTATTGCTTTTCTGCCTTTTTCTCTTGAGAAACAGTCCGTGAGCTTCAGATACACTTCCCTGGAGGGAAGAGGATAATTTTTCTCCCTGTTAATAGGAAGCTTCACTTGAAATATGGGTAGTTATTGAGAAACTGCTGCCTATTGACTTCTTATACAAAATGTTAATTATGAATTAATTTGGGAACAACTTTTCAATCTACATAGATAGAAAGAAAAAAAAATACAGGCCATGGGCTTTGTACACTGAATGTAGTAATAGGTTGGTTCATAATGTAAGCAGCCGGGCAGGTCAAAGGAACTGAGCAAGTAGACCCAAGGAGTCTGGGGTCTCTCAATTAAAATTTGTCATTTCTTCTTTTTCCTTGACTTTTGCCTCTGGCCTGACATTGAATGAACTTCATGCCTTTGCCCAGAAAGATGCTTGAAGTGTCTCTGTCCATTTGACATGCATTAATGAATGGAAAGCCTGGATGGATACTAAAAGTGCGTAAGTGCAAAGCATGAGTGTAAAGCCAATGTCTAATTTTTCTGGTTAGATTAAGTTTTTAAAACAAACTTCAGGGGCACCTAGATGGCTCAGCCAGTTAAGCATCTGACTTCGGCTTAGGTCATGATCTCACAGTTCATGGGTTGGAGCCCTACGTCAGGCTCTGTGCTGACAGCTCAGGGTCTGGAGCCTGCTTTGGATTCTGTGTCTCCCTCTCTCTCTGTACCTCCCCAGCTTGCAGTCTCTCTCTCTCTCAAAAATGAATAAACATTTTAAAAAATAAAAAAAAAACAAATTGCAAAAACTATAAATATCAGCAAATTGTTATTTTGCCAAATGTTTAGCTGATGGGCATAAATATATACATATACATAGATATTTATTCAAATAACCAGGAAAACATATGTTCATATATGTATGTAGGCACTATTGACAAACTTTGTGTTAGCATAGATGCTTGCCCTTGGGCTGAGAGCCAAAAATAATTCTTGTCATGGGAAAAACAATTTTAAAGCTCATTAATTATGCCTAAAATTTACATTTTATTTTTATTTCAAGCCTTGATTGCAGTCTATTAATAAATGAAAATGTGCTTGCATTTTTAAGTACTTCTGGATTTCACATGCTTTTGTTTTCAAAGAGGGCAAAGCTCAGCCAACACTTTAATTTACTAAGGGAATAGTCAGGGGAAAAGTCTTAATTAAATAAAGAAATTATCTTTGAAGAAATAGTTGGGAGTTGAAAAAATGTACTCAATGCTTACTGATGATTTTTTCCCTTTTTCTTCTTAATTTAATTTGTTTTTTATAAAAGTAAAATAGAGTTTTTTAAGAAATCAAAAACACTACAAAGCATATAAAGCAAAAAGCAGTACATTACTCCCAACATTCCCCAGTCTTAAATCACTTCTTTTCTTAACTTTTCCCTGAATATATATCTGTATTTTTCAGTAATATAGTATTTTCGATTTTTTTTTTAAATTTAGGAATTATCTATTGATGTCACAATAAATACAGATTTGCTTCTTCTTTTACAGTCTTTATATCTTTTTCTTTTATTCCTGGTTTGTTTCACTGGTTAGGGTTTCTTCTATGATGTTGAAAGGACTTTGCCTTGTTCTTGCTTTTAGGGGTACAATTATGTATATTCCTTCATCATGAAATACAATGTTAATTGCAGAGCTTTATAGATTCCCTTTATCAAGGTGAGGAAGTTCCCCTTTATTCCTAGTTTACTGAACTGTATTTGTTTACTTGTTTTAACAATGGGTGTTGAATTGTCAATTTTTTCCCTATATCCATTGAGATGATCATATGGTTTCTCAATTTTATTCTGTTGATCATATGGTTTCTCAATTTTAGTCTGTTGATAGTCAATTACGTTGATTAATTTTAGGATGTTAAACTAACACTTGGGCCATGATATATTGTTATTTTAAAGTATTCTGGATTTTAACTGTTAATATTCTGAAAAATTTTTTGTGTCTATATTCATATAAAATTGGTCTTTGGTTTTCATTCCATGTAGTAGCTTTGACAGGTGTTGGTATCATGATTCTACTGGCCTCCTAAACTGTGTTGTGGAGTATTCTCCCATCTCCTTTAATTTCTGAAGTAATTTGTATAATTATCTCTTCCATAAATGTTTGATAGAAGTTACCAGTGAAGCCATTTGAGTCCAGACATTGTGTTTGAGGAGGTATTTTATTATAAATCCAATTTCTTTAGCAGGTATAGAATTCTTTATAGTTTTTCTTTCTTCTAGCATCCCTTTGGTAAGCTGTGATTTTCAAGAAATTTATTATTTTTATCTAAATACTGAAATTATTCATATAAAAGTATTCCTAATATCTACTTACTAGCCTTTAAATATCCTCTTTTTCATTCCTGATACTGGTTATTTTCACTCTTTTTTTCTTGATTAGTCTAGCTATGAGTTTATCAACTGTACAACTTAAAACAAAACTACTTTGTTGGTTTTTCTCTATGGTCTATTTTCTATCTCATTGACTTCTGCATATTATTTCCCTTCTTTTTTGGGGCTTAATTTGTTCTTCTTGTTTTATTTTTTTATGGTGGGAGCTCAGAATACTGAGTTTATATTTTTCAAATATAAGCATCTTAAGCTATAAATGTTTTCAAAAACACTGTTTTAGGTGTACCCCACAAATTTTGTAATATTGTGTTTCCATATATTACAAAATACCTCCTAATTTCCTTTTTTATTTATTTTTGGTGTATAGGTTATTTTGAGGTGTGTCATTGTTTCCAAATAATTAGGGATTGTTTCCAGATGCTTTTTCATTATTGATTTCTAATTTAATTATTGTGTGGTTAGAGAACGGACCTGGATGGTTTAAATCTCTTACATTTACTGAGGTATATTTTATGGCCCTGAATAAGGTCTATCTTGGGAAAGGTTCCATGTGCATTTGAACACAATGCATATTCTGCTGTTGAGTAGAGTGTTTTGTAAATGTCAATTAGGTCAAGTTGGTTAATGTTGCTGTTCAGATGTTTTCTATTCTTACTGACTTTCTACTTGTTCTGTCACTTTTTGAGAGACAGGTGTTGAAATCTCTGACTATAGTTATGGGCTCGTCTGTTCTCCTGTAAGTTGAAATTGTGTTAGTTTTTGCTGCATGTGCACTGAAGCTCTGTTATTAAGCCCATAAACATTTAGGAATGGTATATTATCCTGACAGATTCACTCCTTAATCATTATAATATGACTTTTGAAATCCCTGGGTAATAATTCTTTGCTCTGAAATCTGTTTCATCTGATATTAATATGACAACTCCAGCTTTCTTTTGTTTCATGTTGGCAGGGTATCTTTTTTCAGCCTTTTGCTATTAGCCTTTGCGAGTCTTTACATTTAAAGTGGGTTTCTCATTCCCCAGCCCCAGCCTTCAGCAGCTGCTGCCTTGCCCTTAGGGAAGACTTACATGCCTCCAAGGCAGTTTCTGTCAGAGCTGCTGCCTTGCTTTCAACTGGGGATCATCAGGTTTCAAATCTATGACAGCAGTCCATCCATTACCATTAACTGTTAACAGTTCAGCTGGCTTTTTCCTCCTCTTGTTTATGGTGGGTTTGGTCTCCTGATGCTCCATCAGGAACGAAAGCAAGCCTGAGCCTCTTCAGTCCTCCAAAGATCTTACCACTTATCACTTTCTGGTTTTTAGTCCAGATTCCCTCAGCCTTCTCGTGTGTTCTCGTGTAAAACTATGTAAGTAGCTTATCCAACTTGTTTCACTGGTAGGTTGATGTAGTGGTCTCTTATAGCTTTCTACATCCTAACCAGAGGTCAAAGCCTGAATTGTTTTTATGGAAGGAAGAAACCAAGTTCTCCTATTTCCCTGTTGGCCTTGAAGCTCTCACTGCTCTTACATTCATACTTCCTTCTATCTTTCTGACATAGGTCTGTCTATCTATCAATTTTTGTTGATTGAATAGATATTTATGCTCGCTCACATCATGTTAACTATGTAACCTTTGTTCATTACTGAATGAGAATTATCTCCTTTTACAGCCTTTTGTTTCTCCTGGACTTAATGGTTCGTAATAGGAATATAGAAAGTTTAGTAAATGAAAACCAAGAGCTCAGATTTTCATAGGGTCTTATGAACTCATTATCAGAATTGCATAATCCTACCCAGTCTTAGTGTTTTCTACATGCAGAGCACATCAAGAATCCTACTGGCTCCTTTCTCCAGGAACCGTCTCTACCGTTCTGCTCTGGAATGGTTATGCCATGACCGGGGCACAGCTGACAGCCGGTGACTTTAGTTCACCTCTTCCTACACTGAATCTTTTGCCTCAGGTCCTTGTCTTCTTTTTTTTTTTTTTTTGGTTCAGTCTCTAGTTTTAGTGTCGCATGGCCCCAGTAGCTCTCTGAGAAACAGAGCATGGGAGGTCAATTTTTTCAGCCCTTGCATATTTGAAAATGTTGTTGGCTTATAGCTTGGCTGACTATAGAATTCTAATTTAGAAATCAGTATCTCTCTGAATTTTGAAGAAATTTTTTCTTTGCTCCCTAGCATTGCTAGAAATATTACTGTGGAAAAGCCCTATTCTATGCTAAGACCTATTTTTCTTTTTTCCTGTTTTGAAGATTTTAGGGTCCTCTTTATCTGCAAATTTCTGAAGTTTTGTGATGAAACACCCTGCTGAACTATTTCCATGGGCAATTTTCAGTTCTGGATTTCTTCTCTTATTATTTTCTTCATACTTTTCTGTTTCAATTTTTTTCTGTTCTCCTTTCTATAGCACTTTGTGTATTCAGTTGTTTGACCAGGTTTACTCTTTTTTCCTTTCCCTTCTTTTGCCTCTCTTGGTCTTTGCAATCTACTTGCTGGGAGTTTTCATCAACTTTATCTTCCAAACCTTCTCTTTCTCTCTTTTTAATTTTGCTATCATATTTTTAATATAAGAAGAAATGGTAATTTTAATAGTATTTTTTCCTTTTAATGGATGAAATATCTTCCTTAATGGATATTTTAGGGTCTTTTTTTTTCAATTCCTTTGAAGTCTCTCTAGTTTTGTTGTTGTTGTTGTTGTTGTTGTTTGTTTGTTTCTGTCTTTTAATACTGTCTCCTTTATTCCAAGTTCTGTTTTTCTGGCTTAAAATATTTTGGTCTCTTTTCAGGTGTGAGATTTCACCAAATGTCTGGTTTGTTCTTAACTGTTGATTCATGATTAGAATAAGGCATAAAGAAGTGCCTGGGTGGATCAGTCAGTTAAGCCTCTGACTCTTGGTTTCAGCTCAGGTCATGATCTCACGGTTTGTGGGTTCAAGCTGCACATCGAGCTCCATGCTTATAGTGCAGAGCCTACTTGGGGTTCTCTCTCCCCTTCTCTCTCTCTGTCCCTCCCCTGCTCATACTCTATCTCTCTCAAAATAAATAAATAAACTTAAAAAAAAGGAACAAGGCATACAAATGCTGTGTGGGTGTGGCTTGCTAACTAGTGGGCTTTACTCTTGGGCACAGTATCTCTGTGTATTTCCTCTCAAGGATGTTGGTCCAGAGAAGAAACATCTAATCTCCTACCTGGTGTGAAATAGGGAACTGATCAAGGGAGGTGGGTGGTCGAGGGACTTGGTGTTGAGTATCTCACCATTCAGTATAGGGACTTTTGGTTGACCCTTTGTTTTGCTCCTCTCCTTACTCTTCCTCTAGGCTGTCTTGGGTGACATAAAGTTCAGTCCCTCTGGATCATTTTCTCAGGAAGATGCACCTCTGTCACCAGCTGGGTTGGAGGAGGGGATGCTACCTGAATACACAGGATGAGTGACTGGATCTGGAGACCTAACAAACCAGTCATTTTCATGGCTACCCATGTCTCACCCTGCCTTTCAGAACCCACCCATGCCTCTAGTTGTTCAGCTCTCTTGGGTTCTAATGAGAATATTACCTTGCTTTTCAAAGTTGTGTTTTATAGTATATATATCTGGACAGCTTTGTCTTTTCTGTAGACACTCCCACCTTTCTTGAAGTGACAAGTGTTTTGCTTTCTAAATAACTTGCCCCAACTCTATATCCCAATTGTACAAATTGCCTCACCATATGTTCAGAACATTTGATATTTCATTAATTTTCATTTTTTGTTTCTGGAAAAAAAAAACTCTTCTGGAGCAATTTGATTTGCTTGAATCTCAACTGGCTGCCCTCCAACCCTGCTGCATAACTGTTGTGTTGGGATGTTTTTGGCATCATCTTAGGGATTTCCTTCATGTCTTTTCTGATGGCTTCTCTTTTACTTGAGTTCTATTGCTTCCAATTCACTGGTTTATTCCTTTATTTTGATGAGAACTAATCCCAAGGTTTTTTTCACTTTTATCTTCCAAACTTTATATTAGGTTGTACATTTTCCTATTTTTAACCTTTATAAGTTCTTTTCTTTTTTCCTTTCCTTTCCTTTCCTTTCCTTTCCTTTCCTTTCCTTTCTTTTCTTTTCTTTCCTTGAGAAAGAGTGTGTGCATGCACACCAGCAAGGGGGAGAGATAGAGGGAGAGAGACAATCTTATTTTTTAATGTTTATATTTATTTTGAGAGGGGGAGGGCAGAGAGAGAGAACCCCAAGCAGGCTCCACACTGACATGGGACTCAATCTCACGAAATGTGAGGTCATGAACAGAGACAAAATCAAGAGCTGGACGTTCAACTGACTGAGCCACCCAGGCATGCTACAAGTTCTTTATGATATTCTTTTTTGTGATAAAAACAATTTCATTCTGATTGTTTAAAAGATGCTTTTCCTGTGAAGGTATTAATGATAGTTTTCTGATATTTTCTTCTGCCTGTGTAATTTTTTTCTGCTATGTTGGTCTTTGAATTTAATATTAGAGGCTTTCTTTCAATGGCTGCCCACTCAGCACTAAAAGCTGATTGGAAGCTCCATGCTTGTGAATGGGTGTTATCAATCTCAGATGTCAGAATCTTTAGACCTATTTAAAAAAATTTTTTTTAATGTTTATTCATTTTTGAGAGAGATAGAGTGTGAGCGGGGGAGAGGCAGAGAAAGAGGAAGACACGGAATTTTAAAGCAGGCTCCAGGCTCTGAGCTGTCAGCACAGGCTCGAACCCATGAGCAGTGAGATCATGACCTGAGCTGAAGTAAGCTGCTTAACCAACTGAGCCACCCAGGTACCCCAGGCCTATTTTTGAGTTGACCCGTTTCCCCAGAGAAGGTAGGAGGGTGAGACCTCTAAGGCAGGCTCTCAATATTTGTATTGCATTGTATCTAAAGTTTTGTTAATCTATTTCCATAAGGTACCCATTCCTTCAACTGTAGCTGATACTCCCAGTCAGCAGCCCTGTATTTCACCTCCTGATAGAATCATCAGTTGATCTTCTGTCAGGAGACAGAGGGAGGAGGGAGAAGACCTTTATCCATCTGTATAGAATAGGAGATGATCTAAGGGTCTAAGTTTTTCTCAAAGAGGATTTTAATTAATCCTCCTTTTTTTCTTTGCCGTTCCACTGTCACTCCAACTTCTAGAGAAAACTATTGCTTCCAATTCTTGAGCCTTTTCAGGGATGGTCAGTGCAAATTGAATTGCTTCTCAGGTTTTACCAACACTTGCTTAGTATTCAGGTTTTTGTTTGTTTTTCTTGATTCTTAAACTGTTATCTCTTCTAATTAAAAAAAAATGCTGTGCTGATAGGCTTATGCTGTTTTAAGCATCTTTTTAGTACTGCTTGAGGGGACTTTGGCAGGAAGTGGATGATATATCATATATGATTTTGTTCAACCACAATTATATGTCATTCTATTACATTTTTTATTAAGTTTTTAATTTTAATTCCACTGTAGTTAACATACAGTGTTACATTAGTTTCAGGTGTACAATTCAGTGATTCAGTATTTCCATACATCACCCAGTGCCCATCATCACAAGTGCCCTCCTGAATCCCCATCACCTATTTCACCCATCCCCCCACCCACCTCCTGTCTGGTAACCATCAGTTTGTTCTCTATAGTGAAGAGTCTGTGTCTTGGTTTGTCTCTCTCTCTCTTTGTTTTGTTTTTTTCTCCCCTTTACTTGTTTGTTTTTTCCTAAATTCCACATATGACTGAAATCATATGGTATGTGTCTTTCTCTGACTGACTTAATTCATTTAGCATTATACTCATTATATGCTGTTTTAACTAAAATTCAACAACTGGACAAAAGTCTTTGTAGCAAAACACCCCTCAAATAATAATAGCTTGTTTAGGGTCCATCATGTTCTAGACAGTGTGATGAGTCTTTTAGCATTCACTGAGCTTATAGCCCTTATGGAGGAGGTGCTGAAATTATCAGATTGATATTAGCATGACTTTGGTGTCGTGATTAAAGAACCAGAAAAAAGTATGGGAGATATGTAGCATCCAACCAAAGGACTTGTGCCCTATCAAACAGGATGGCTAAGATAAAAAATAAATAAATAAATAAAAACAAAAATGAAAGCAGAATTCAAGCAGGCAGTAAAGAGATTATTGTAGAGATTAACAATAAAGATTATTGAAAGAAGTTAGACCCAAATAGTGTGGGTAAGTGTAGATGAAATAATTAGATAGCGGTGTACATTGCCCTCAGATGCCATTGGTAAAACCAACTCTATTTGAGGAGTAAGGACTTTGCATCCTTTAATATTGCAACCATAGAAATGAATTCACGTGTCTGTTGGGGAGAGCTGTCCTGGGTACACAAAACTACAGGATTTCTTTTCCTGGTCTTAGATCTCTAGTCATTGGTCTTTTACTTGCTGGAGAGAGTAATCTCAACTCTCTTAGGGCAGTTACTGCCTTTGTCTGGGACTCTGACTCATGCAGCCAAGAATCTTTTAACTCCAGGAAGGTTTAGAATTGATTTTAGAGAGGATGATATTAAAAAGTACATAGTACTATTACCTTCATATTAGGTTTAAGAAAATTGAAATCTTTGTGTGTTTAGTGTTTATAATGTTTAATATAACTTGAAATTCACTATACTTACTAAATTTATAAGAATTGAGTTCTTAGATTTTGGCTAGAAAGGCAGACATTTGAAAGTCTAAGAAAAGAAGATTCAATATATTAAATTTATAGTGGTGTGTTTGAGTTACGGCTTTACAGAGAATTAAAATTAAGTTTTTGTAAAAAAAAATAACATTAAGTTTATAAAATAAAGTTTAAGGTGTTTAATTAATTAAGTTGTAAATGGTACCAATTGTAGAAGTTTTGTCTGTTCAACTTGGAGTTGATTAAACACTAATCAAAGGCCATCTTTAAAGTGATTGCTGATGGGGCGCCTGGGTGGCTTAGTCGGTTAAGCGTCCGACTTTCGCTTAGGTCATGATCTTTCGGTTCGTGGGTTTGTGCCCCGCTTCTGGCTTTGTGCTGACTGTCTGCTCAGAGCCTGGAGCCTTTTTCGGTCTGTGACTCCCTCTCTCTCTGACCCTCCCCTGCTCACACTGTCTCTCTCTCTCCTAGAAATAAATAAAACATTAAAAAAAATTAAAAAAAAAATAAAGTGATTGCTGAAATTTTTTGTATTTGGATATACAATTATGATAATTTTAAGTTAAATTCAAGGACTAAGGAAGCTAGGTTTTCAAATATGCATTATAAATAAATGAATTCTTAACTTAAATTTCAAATAGCAAAAAGTAGCCTTTTCTGAACCTGAGAAGTTGCCCTTACATTAACAAACAAAATAGTTCACATTGTTCCAGAAGAGAAACTGAGACTCAGAGAAGTTAAGTAATTTGCTCAAAATCACAGATCTTACTAGATGGCATGTTTGGTTGCCTCCAAAACCATTATGCCTAACCATTGAAATTATTTTATGCCGCCTCAAAATATACTTCTTGGATGCATATACTTTCAAAATCCCTTTTGAGGTGGGTGCAGTTTAATGCATCATTGCAACTTATTAAATCTCAATTGTGAAAAGAAAAATCCAAGCAATCCCATGGGATGACTTTGGGTGTATTTTGCGGATACTGAAATTAGACATTTCTTAGGGGTAACATATTACCATAGGTAGTTATTGTTGGAAATGGCTTATTATTGAAATTAGAAGTAACATATGTAAAGTGTAATGAGAACACTTGGGGAACATGATCCAGCTTAAAATTTAATGCAGGTTAATGGAAGAGGGGGTCAGAAGAACAATTAGAATATTCATTAGCTGTTTTTATTTATGCTTCTACCAAACCTTAATATTTAAGTAAAAGCTCCTTCTTTGATGAGAGCAGCAATAAATGAAAGTGTATTTGCAATTCCCAAGTAGGTTTAAATTTGTGAGTCTTGATCTTGCACCAGGGAGCCTGAGTCAATAGCCCCTTTTATGGATTAAAACCACTCTGAGAGAGCCTGATTAGGAAAAGAGAATGAACTTTCAGTTTTTACAGACTCAGATTCCGGGACTGGATTTTCTTTTTCTTCCTTCCTTCCTTCCTTCCTTCCTTCCTTCCTTCCTTCCTTCCTTTTCTTTCTTTCTTTCTTTCTTTCTTTCTTTCTTTCTTTCTTTCTTTCTTTCTTTCTTTCTTTCTTTCTTTCTTTCTTTCTTTTCTTTCTTTCTTTCTTTCTTTCTTTCTTTCTCTCTCTCTCTCTCTTTCTTTCCTTTCTTTCTTTCTCTCTCTCTTTCTTCCTTCCTTCCTTCCTTCCTTCCTTCCTTCTTTCTCTTCTCTTCTCTTCTCTTCTCTTCTCTTCTCTTCTCTTCTCTTCTCTTCTCTTCTCTTTTCTTTTCTTTTCTTTTCTTTTCTTTTCTTTTCTTTTCTTTTCTTTTCTTTTCTTTCTTATGTGATCCTGGGTGAAGTATTAACCTCTTGCTCTCAGTATTTGTGAGATGGAAAAATAGTGCCTACCCTTCCGAACCACAAAGTCTGGAGATGACCTGATAAATCATTTATTCCAGGGCTTCAAACAAGTAAGGGACACCATAAATGATAGCTGTTGTTACCATTATTATGGTCTATTCTTTAAGAATGAAGACCTTAACGACAGCAGTTAACTAGACAAGCAGAAGAAAATACAAAACTAGAACGATGCATTAAGCTATACACTATGGTGCATGTGTGTGTGTAAGTATATGTGTGTTTGTGGTATTGTGATTATTCATGAGAGAAAAAGAAACCTACTAGATCCATTACCTTTCAAGAGGAGCAAGCATGCATGTTAAATGAGGGTGTAGGAGCTTGATAAATCCATGAATGTAGACCTTCATTCATTCCATTATAACTGATCACATGCTGTGTTCTAGACACTGTGCTCAACACCTCGGATCTAAAAACAATAAGGCACTGACCTGGAGGAATTCATAATCCAGTATCTGGCACAGGCATATTAATAAATAAATCAGATACCATGTGGCACATGCAACGATGAAAGTGGTGTGGAATAGTTCCCTGGAGGAACGGACACCTGAACTGAGTGATAAAGAATGAATAGGAATGAACTAAGCAGAGAGAGGTGGAGAGGGTATTCCAGGTACAGCAAGAACAAAGAAAGGCACAGAGTAAGAAAAAGAAGGTACACAACCTAGAAGTTTCAAGCCATTTGCATTGCTAGAGAATAGGGAAGGGGTCAGAAAGGGAGGTCATGGTACTGCCCTTTTAAGAAGCATGAATTTTATCTTGGAAATACTAGGGAGTTTGAGAAAGTGGGAGTAATTATTCCCTTTTTAAGACTCTCTTCTAAAAAATCATATTTGTACAAGGACATTTATTATAGCATTCTGCGTAACAGCAAGAGATTGTAACAGTGTACATATTGGTTAGAAATAGGTAACTAACCTGTGGAACATTGAGACTATTATATATCAGGCAGCCATTAGAAGAACAAAGTACTTTCATGAGAAATGAAATGGAAAGATCTCCAAGATGTATTGTGAAACGAAAAAGAAATGGAAGAAAACGTGTATGGCATAATCCATTTGTGTGAAGAAACTACAACACCACCACAGGATTCTTTCTTTCCATTTTGCTTATCTTTGTGTGTGTCACTTCATTCTTGTTTCTTTCTCTTCTTACTGGCTGCAGCAGCTTCTCATCAAAACAAGATGTGCGACCATCAAATTTAACAAATTTTACGTCTTACACCCCCAGCCATAGAGAGAGGTCAATAAGATATTTGGAGCCTGAGTGTATAGGACAAAACTCTCATTGGGAACCAATGAACTATGGCCTGAGAAAATGGCAGCTCCTGGGAGGGGGGCCTGACTTTATTCAGGGAGTTGGAGGGAAGGCAGTTCTTAGAAGAAAGGAGAGGAGATGGGTGCTGGATAGAAAAGAGGGAAAGTATTACAGAGACTTTTCTTATTATATAGGAATATATATACTTTTATTATATGCATAGGGGATGATATTATGATATATATCTTTATTATATATTTATTATTTGACTTTTTGGGAAAGCACTCACTATTTTCTAATGCTTTTTAATGGAGAAAAGAAAGGTGAACGGGAAACTGTTGGACCTAATTTAAGTGCATCACTCTGAAGTCTGTACAGAGAAAGGATTTAAGAAGACAAATGTGGTGGAAGGCACACACGTGAGGTGTTCTCTTCTGGCCTGAGAGGGAGAGATGAGGAAGGCTCGTGGTGGCAGAGATGGGAGAACCACTCAGGAGGTCAAACTGACAAGTCAGGATGATGGGTAGACACTGGAGGTGAGAGAAAGATAGAAGCCAAGAATGACACTAAAGCTACACCAGGGTCTGGCTGAGATCATTGTGTAGATGATGGTAGAGAAAAGGGAAGGACATTTCTGTGGAGAAGGTTTAACTTTTTTGGACGTGTTGAGGCTGAGATGTCTGCACATTGGGGTACAGTGTGAGTTGGGTGCCCCAGGTGGCAATGTAGGGAAGTCTGACTTGGAGAGCTGGGGTGAAGAGTAATACACATTCAGTGGGACCTGGAAAGGCATGGGAAACATGCTTACATACCAAAACTGAGTGTGCAGGATTCCCAGAAACCCTGAGGTAAGTGGCTGCTAGTAAGGTGGGGGGTAAGGGGGTGTGGGCAGAGGGGTTGGAAACCAGAAACTACCTACCTGCTTCTCTGTTTTTCCTTATATATAATTTTTTTAATGTTTACTTATTCTTGAGAGAAAGAGAGACAGAGCATAAGCAGGGGAGGGGCAGAGAGAGAGGGAGAGAGGGAGACACAGAATCTGAAGCAGGCCCCAGGCTCTGAGCTGTCAGCACAGAGCTCAACCCAGGGCTCAAAGTCACAAACCATGAGATGGTGACCTGAACTGATGTCGGATGATTAACCAACTGAGCCACCCTTTCCTCATATATAAACAGACAGGGAAAAAGCCCAGTACTCTTTCCCTTTAGTCATTATAGTTAGAGCTGAAACTAAACCACTCAGGACTATCCCAGGTCCTGTTTTGTGTATAAGTGACCCCAAGCTAGAACACTGCCACCAGGCCCCCAGCAGCAGGTACCACATCAGGTAACCCAGGTACTAACCCTGGCTGTGTGGCGGAGACCAGCCCAGTCCTTGGGTTCTCCATCTTTCCATAGAACCTGTCAGGGTCTGAAAGAGCACTTGCACTTCCTAGAACCAATCCTGGCAGAAACTCTCTTAGGTCAGGTTTTCTGGAACCGGGGTCTAAGACAAGAGATTTGTGTGCAGGAGTGTTTTTAGGGAGTTGTTATGGAAATTTATCTGGTCTTTGCCCCAGATTCCTGGCACAAAGCTTTAAAAACTCTTGTAATTTCTGGAGTGATAGGACTGTCTTTGTTATGCTAATAATGTGACTCTGGATGGGCCCCTAGATAGCTTCACCAGAAAGACCAGTCCCAGGATTAGGAGGCTGGGATTCTGAGCTAGCCAGACCTCCAGGGAGGAGAGGGGGGCTGCAATATGATTTCCTACCCAATGGATTTCATCAATCAGGCCAATGTAATGAAACTCCCTAAAAGTACTCTGGACCTGAAGCTCAGTGGAGTTTCCTGATTGGTAATCACCCATCATAAATCATACAGTGATGTGCCAGGGGGGTGATGCACTGATTTCATGTGGACAGGACACAGAAACTCTGTGTCCCCTCCCAGACATAACCCCACGCATCTCTTCATTTGGCTGGTCCTCCTCATGTGTATTTTTCATAATGAAACTGTAATAATAAGAGTGACTTCCTGGGTTCTGGGAGTCATTCTAGTGAGTGATCAAAACTGGGGAGGTCGTGGGAACCCCGAGTTTGTGGCCAGCTGGTCAGAAGTGTGGATGGCCTAGAGACTCCAAGACCTGCAGCATGGGAGGCTTGCAGTGAGGGAGTTGTGGGGAGGAGTTTGGCCTCAATCTGTCAGGGTCTGTGCTAACTCCAGGTGGCTGGCATTGGAATTAAACTGCATAACACCAATTGGAGACTTCAGAGAGGAGGAATGCTCTTAGCAACCCACGTAAGAGAGTGAGGGAACTGGATTGGGCAGAGGGGAAAGGTGAACTGCAATTCTCTTGCAAGAGGGGGCTCAGCTGATGCCACAAAGAGCTCTGAAAATTGAATGGGCCTTCAGAGGGATCCTGGATTCAGGCAAGAGGGCTGGGCCCTTGATGCCTACACTTTGACCCCCAGGGAGTGGGGCATAACCATTTGCAGGGGACAAGGCTTGGGGAAGGACTAAGCAGCATCCATCAGTTAAGCATCAGCATCCCACATTCATTGAATCTGGGGGAATAAGTGCCTTGATCCTGAAGAGGGCTTCAGAGGGTAACCAGAGCATCCAATATATACCTGCTCCGTCTTATACAACTGTCCACATACTGAACATTCATGCTTGGGTTGTTGAGCATCTACACACAGTTTTTCCCCATAGTCTGAAATAAGTCAGCACCTTCCCTTGCTCTCCTTATCAAAGGATGCCAAACTCAACCCTGCTCAGATTGTGTATGAGGGGCTCCTGAGTGGCTCAATCAGGTTAAGTATCTGACTTCAGCTCGGTCATGATCTCACAATCCGTGGGTTTGAGCCCTGTGTCGGGCTCTGTGCTGATAGCTCAGAGCCTGGAGCCTGCTTCAGATTCTGTGCCTCCCTCTCTCTCTACCCCACCCCTGCTCATGCACTCGCTTTCTCTCTCTCTCAAAAATTAATTAACATTAAAAACTTTTTAGAAAAGAATGTGTCTGATTGTTGCAAATTTTTCTCATTTACAACCCTGCCATATGTGTGTGCAGTTAGTCAAGACCCATTAAGCTGTTACTATTGCTGGGGCTGGGGCTGGGGTGCGGCAGCAGGTGGATGTGCAGAGACTTTATATAGGTTGGGACTTTTCAAAGTGAAATCTAGAGGTAAAATGTGTCGCCAGTTTCACAGTTTCCTTCCTCATTATTTTTTACAAAGACCATTCCTTTCTGTTACAATCTGGTTTGTTTTCCACAGTGTTTAAATTCTGAGTAGTGACTCCATTTTATTTTATTCACTCTGACAATCTTCATTTTTTTAACTAATGCGTTTATTCCTTCACACTTCATGTAACTATTGATGTGTTTGGATTTCTGTCCGTTTGCCATAATAGCCTTCCTGCTTGGGATGTTGTATTTTCTTGTTTGATTCTCTTTTCATCATGCTCTTTTCTTCCTACTAGTTGGGAAGACACGCATTCTGTTGCTATCCTTACAAAACCCTAACTTTGCTTTCCACTCTCTGACCCTTAGCCTGTATTTTAATTTAACTTTTCTTTTTGTGGTCCTTAGGCGTACAGAATAGGGTTAAACACAATCTGTGGTTCGTGGCATTCTCTCAATATTGGTCCTTTCATGACGCTCTTTAACTTAGTTGATTGGTTATTTTTAAATAAGATAATTAACATCTGTAAACCTACTCTCTAATACAAACAGCAGAATCTTGACTATAGCTTTATCTATCCGCATTAATTTCCCCCATCCCATCCTTCTGTCTCCCCTCACCCAAGGTAGCCATCACCTTCAACCCCAGGTTTATCATTCCCAAACTTTCCTTTGTAGACAGTTTTATTTCATCTATGTGTACCCCATATATATATATACATATATATAATTATTTCATATATATATAATTTCAGTTACTTTTAACTTTTATAAAAGAATGTTATCCTGCATATAGTTTTTTAACACTTAATTTACCAATTAACTGTATATTACTGTAGTTTATTTGTTTTGACTGCTACATACTATCTGTTTTTATGTGACTGTCTTATGGTTTATCTGTTCTCCTATTGATGGAATTTGGGATTGTTTTCATGTTTTTGCTAAATAATGCTGCTAGAAGCATTGTCTATCCATGTCTCCTGCTAATGTGCAAGAATTTCTCTTCAATATAAACCTAGGATGAATTACTGGATCATAAATTGGTTAACATTCAACTTAGGAGATAATGCTAAGTAGTTTTCTCATTGACAGTGCCATCAGCAAAGTAAAATAAAGACTGTCGATTTACATCTCCCCCAACACTTGGTTTTGTCTGGCACTTTCTAAAGTTTGGCAATGGAATGAATGGAAAATCTTTTCTCATTTTGGTCTTGATTTTCTTTTCTCTGATCTTCAATGATACCAAATATCTTCTCATACCTGTGTTGGCTGCATTTCTTCTGAAAAAATCTGTTCATGTGTCTTGTCTACATTTAATTCCTTCTTACATCTTAGATCTTCCAATTATTATCACTTTCTTTTAGCCTGAAGTTCCTCCTTTCGTGTTTCCTTTAGAGAAGTATGACTGGTGGCAAACTCTTTCCACTTCATTTCTGGAAATGTCTTTATTTTCGCCCTCATCTGTGAAAGATAGTTTCATCTTGTATAGAATCCTGAATTGGCAGTTACTGTCTTTCACCACACTGAAGATATTAGTTCCTTGTTTACAAGCTTCTATTGTTGCTCTTGAGAAGTTAGCTGTCAGCTGTTGTTTCTTCAAGAGCAATCATTTTTCCCCTCTGAAAGCCTTTAATATTTTTTATTTGCATTGCTCTTCTGCATTTTTACTATGATGTATCTCACTTGTTTGTTTGTCTTTTAAAAACTATATCTAACCTACTTTAGAAATTTGGAATTCTTCACTCTACAGTTTACTCTCTCATTGGTTTTAGAAATTTTTCAGTCTCCTCTTTAAATATGACCTTAATCCCCAGTTTGCCTCTTCTCTTTTTCTGGAACTCTGATTATAGGTAGGTTACCTTTTTTCCTTTCTATCCTTCATACTTCTTAACCAGTCACATATTATTTTTCATCTTTGTCTTTCTGGCCTGCATTCTGGATAATTTATGCTGACCTATTTTCCAGTTCACTAGTTTTCTCTTTAGCTGAATCTAATTTATTCTTAAATCTATCTATTACACGTTGCATTGTAATTATTACATTTTCATTTCTTTTTTAGGAGTTCTATTTGGCTCATTTTCCAAACTGCTTGGTTAGTCTTTGTAGCTTCTGAACCCTCCAGATATGTACAAACGTGTCTTCTATTTTTCTAAATGTACTAAGCATAAACTATTCTTTTTTTAATGTTTATTCATTTTTGAGAAAGAGAGAGAGGGCATGAGCAGGGGAGGGGCAGAGAGAGAGGGACACAGAATCTAAAACAGGCTCCAGGCTCTGAGCTGTCAGTACAGATTGCCCTGCGAGGCCCAAACTCACAGACCGCGAGATCATGACCTGAGCTGAAGTCTGATGCTTAACTGACTGAGCCACCCAGGCACTCCAATATAGTGCCTATAGTATCTAATAATTTCAACCTCTGAAGAGTCTGATAGTTTATTCCTGTAATCTGTTATGTCTGCTGGTTTTTGCTCCTGATACCTTGCTTCCTGGGGTGCATATGGTAAATTATTTTGCTCTGAACTGCTTATTTTCCTTGGAAAATTATGACAATTTTCTGAAGATTAGGATGAAAGTACATTCCTCCAGAAATATGTGTAAAATTTATGTGCATAAATCAATAACCTTTATATAAATAAACAACACAAATGAGAAGATTGGATCATCAGATTGCCAATAAATTCTAATAGGAGAAGAGTTAACCATTTACAATAGTAACAATGACCAAGAAAAGAAAAATATTGAGAAGTAAAGTTAGTAAGAACCTTGTAGGCTCTATGAGAAAAAATATATTAAAACACTTTTGAGAAAATATAAAAAAAAATAAACAACAACAAAAAATGTAATCTATGCCAAATAGGAAGATATAGTATCATAAAGATGGCATCAAAACTCAGTGAGAAGGGTCCCTGGGTGGCTCAGTCAGTTAAGCGTCCGACTTAGTTTCAAGTCATTGTCTCACAGTTTGTGGATTCAAGCCCCACATCGGGCTTAGTGCTAACAGCTCAGAGCCTGGAGCCTGCTTCCGATTCCATCTCTCCCTCTCTCTCTGCCCCTTTTCCACTTGTATTCTGCCTCTCTCTCTCTCTCAAAAATAAATTAATATTAAAAATTTTTTTAAAAATTCAGTGAGGAAAAGAGAAGTTATTTATTAAATGATGTTAAGACAACTGGGTATGTATTTGGAAAAGAAATATTAAGTTTATTCTATGCTTCAAACTTTGCACCAAAATAAATTCAATATAAATCAAAGGCTTAAATGTAACAAATGAAATTATAAAATTACTGTAAGAAGCAAATTGATTTTTCCTCTGCAGAGTGGGAAATCATTTTAAAAATGGTATGAAGGCAGGGTGACTTGGTGGCTTAGTCAGCTAAGTGTCTGACTCTTGATCTCAGCTCAGGTCTTGATCCTAGGGTCATGAGTTCAAGCCCTGCATTGGCTCCACACTGGGTGTGAAGCCTACTGGGAAAAAAAAAATATGAAAGCCAGACACTGGCTTTGACTGAATTTGACTATATAAAAAGAAAGATAAAGTTATCTGCCTGGCAAAACTGTTTCAAGTAAAAAGACAAATGATTATGTGGGGAAAAAAATTGTACCTTGTATCAGAGTCAGAGGGCTAGCTTCCTACATATAAAAAACTCTTTCATATAACAAACTCTTGCAAATAAAAAAAAGAAAACTAACATAACCAAAAGGAAATTGAACAAGAGGATTTAAATACATAGACACAGAAAAGAATATGTAGATGGCACCTGAACGTAAAAATGAGTAACCAATTTCATTCATAATAAGAGACATTAAAAATAAAATCATGCCTAAATAATAGAAAGAACTAGCAAGGGTGGACTAAATGGGCAAATCATGCATTTTTGGTGAGAACGTACATCAGTACATCTTTAGGTGGCAACTTGGCAGTATCTACCAAATTACAAATTACCTCATTTTCATCCAGAAATAACCAACTCCAGTAATTTATCCCACAGATAAGTTCACATGTGAAATGGAGCATATACAGTTTTATGTATTATACCCTTGTTGATAGCAAAATATTGGAAAGAGATTCAGTGCCCGTCAAGAGGAAACTATTTAAGTACATTACGGTATATGCACACAATGGAATGCTTATGCAGCTACCAAAAAAGAAAGAATAAGGAAATTACATATTGACATAGACTAATGTTTAAGATTGTTTGTTAAGAAAAGCAAGATGCAGGGGCGCCTGGGTGGCTTAGTCGGTTAAGCGTCCGACTTTCGCTTAGGTCATGATCTCGCGGTTCGTGGGTTCGAGCCCCGCGTCGGGCTCTGTGCTGACTGCCAGCTCAGAGCCTGGAGCCTGTTTCAGAGTCTGTGACTCCCTCTCTCTCTGACCCTCCCCTGCTCACGCTGTCTCTCTCTCTCTCCTAGAAATAAATAAAAAATATTAAAAAAAAAAAAAGAAAAGAAAAGAAAAGCAAGATGCAGAATAGTGTGAAGAGTGTGATTCCATTTGTGTAAACACTGGAAAAAGACTATGAGTGAATATTTGCTTGTGTGTGCAGATAATGTCCTGGAAGAAAAAATATAGCCTATCTCTGGGGAAAAAAAACAAAGACAAAAGGGAAACTATCTATTTGGGGGACAGGGCTGGGGAAGGGAGATTTCTTAGTCAATTCCCTTTGAAACTACTAAATTTTGACTATGACTATGTGACTATGTTACTTATTATAAAATTATGCTAGGCTTAAATTTGCAAAAAACATTCCTGCTGTGGATTTAAAAGAGCTAAAAATATTTCCTATGATGACAAAAAAAGATTTCTGCTCACTTACTGCTGTGTTGATTTTTTTTTTTTTTTAAGAAAGTGGGATGCATGGCCCATCCTAAAGTCTAAAAGTAAATATCAGTTATTTTTGGATGATTGGAATGCAGTTTTGAAGAAGAGTTCTGGGATTTGCATGGCTATCATCTGGTGGCATGGGCATGGAAGCCTGGGAGAAAACTAACCCTAGTGGAAACTTCTAAAGAGAGTTTCTATAGTGGTCAAAGCAAGGAGTTGAGCCTGTTGGGCTAGGGAGAAAATATTTTGTTGAGAACTCTGGTTTCCTAAATTGGCTAACTCAGTCTATGACTATTGATATTATTGTCAGTTTGATCTCTTAGTTGTCTTGCCATAGTGTTGATAAAAAATCCCTTAAAGTATATCAGAAAAGCATTGAGTCATTAAGAGGAATCTTTATAACAAGGATGTTTTGGGAGTGAGAGGAAGTCTGTTCTAAGTTTTCCCGTTGTGGTAAACTTTCAAAGATGGTGCCCAAAGAACTGCATCTCCCAGTGTTCACACCCTCATGTAAATCCTCCCACATGGTATCTGGGCCAGGCCTGCGACTCACCCTAAATTATGGAACTTGACAGAAGTGACCTTGCACGAGATCTGGACGTAGGCCTTCAGGGTACCTAGCAGCTTCATTCTTGATACTTTTGGAACCCTGGAGTCATGTAGGATGTTTGGCTATGCTGTTGGAGAAACCACGTGTCCAGATCATGTGGAGGTGCCGTCCGGACGGGAGAGGCCCCAAGGCTACACAGGGAGGGAGAGAGACCCAACTGTGTCATCCTCTCAGACAAATCTTCCGTGACTCCAGCCCCAGCTTCTATCGATTGAAACTGTATGAGGGACCCCAAGGGAGACCAGAAGAACTGCTGTTGAGCTGAATGATCCACCCACAGCACCCTTCTGAAAGGGGATAAAATGCTTATTTCAAGCCTCTAAGTTTGGGGGTTATCATTCCATAATAAATAATCAAAATATTCATTTTTACAGAAAAATAGCCAGAAATGAGAAAGCACTCTCTTTGTCATGAAGGCATTTGCTGGTGAGGCCATGGAGCCTTCAAAAGCTTCCTTCTTTCTGCCTGAGTTGTCTAGCCAACCCCAAAACTGGGGCAGGTTAAGGAACCTGAGGATGTGAGGAAAAGTAGTCAAAATAGCTATGGTTTTAAAAGAAAGGGAAAAGAAATGCCAAGTAGTATACACACAGACACACTCATACATATATGATATATAGGTCATCTATAAGGAGATTTATTTTAAAGAGTTGGCTCACCTGGTTATGGAGGCTTGCAAGTTCAAAGTTTACAAGGTAGGCTGACAGGCTGGGAACCCAGGAAGAGTTGATGTTGCAGTTCAAGCTGTCTGCTGCTTTTTCTCACTTGGGGGAGATCTGGCCTTGGTTCTATTCAGGCCTTCAACTGATTCATTGAGACCTACCCACCATATAGAAGGGAAGCTGTTGTACTCAAAGTTGACCAGTTTAAGTCCTAACTTCAAAAACACTCTCACAGGAACATCTAGAATAATGTTTGACCAAATAACTTGACACATAAAATTAACCATCACCAACAGTTGAAGAAATGGATGCTTGGAGGGGTTCAGTGACTTGCAGTGAGTTACAACTCACAGCTATCATACCATTATGTACTGTAGAAATTGCTCTCCAGGGAGGGTAGAGAAGAGACTGTTGTGGAGAGGAGAGGAGTCACGAAGGCAGGAACATGATCCTAGAGTCTAGACGCTTGGGCTCCTCTCCCTGTTTTGCCATAGACCAGCTGTGTGACTGTGGGGAGGCCACTTCATCTCTTTACTTCCGCTGCCTAATCTGCCCTTGAAGTGTACTCCTATCTGCCCTCTATGCCTCATACAATTGCAGGGATTAAATGAGATAACATTAACTAGAGTTCCTGCCACTTCTAACACAATCAGTAATTGCTAACCAATGTGTACTTTCTAAGATAAGAGGCCTTGCGAGCAATAAACAGACTAATTCACAATGCAGTCAAGAAATGTCACCTCTAAGATTCTGTCTTGAGAAAGATGTGCAAATATTTGAAGAGTAAGTGAATTGGCCCTGAAGTAGCCCAGCCACCATCTACACGGTTATATATATAGATTTTTTCTTTTCTTTTCGGAGCTGACTTCACCTTTAAACTCCAGATGCATTAAACCACCTGTCTATTTGACATCTCAACTTGCATGTATCAGAAACAACTAACATCTCATATGAGTTCTTGATTTTCCCAAGGCTGTAGTTCTTACACATCTTCCCCATCTCAGGAGATGCCACCAGCCAGGTACTCATCTAGAAGCTTAGAAGCCTAGAAATCATACTTGATTTTTCCTTTACCTCAGGCCCACCCCTAACCCAGAGCAGACTTTGTCAATTCAGTTTCTATAGCATGTCTCACGTTCATCCACCTGTTCAATGCCACCATCTTGATCTGGGTTATCATTATTGCTTGCCTGGATAACTGGTATAGTGTGCAAATAGTCTCCTCACATCCAGTTGATTGTGGTCATCAAGAGTAACCTTCTTAAATTGAAATATAGCATTCATTTGCTTAAATCTCTTCAATGACTCCCCATCGCCCTTTAGAGTGAACCCCAATGTCCTTCATGACTAGCCTCTTGGCCTATTGATTCAAACACATCTCAGGATACCTTCTTACTTATTAAGCTCCTGGCCTACTTTCTTCTGTTACCTTTCTGTTCTTCAAACCACCAGGCCTTTCTTTGACCTATTCCTTGTGCCTGGAATTCTCCCATGCATCACATGGATGCCTTCTACCAGCAGCCATGTTTCCATTCCAATGTTACCCTTCCCATAGAGGCCTTCCCAGCCACCCCACCTAAGGTCGTCCCTTCCTCTAAACCACCTCCCCAACACACAGTCTCAGCTAAGTTGCTGTTTCCTGCACAACACATCACAACTGACAGCTTTTTAAATTACTTGTCCGTTTATTTGTATTTTTTCTTACTAGAACAACATTTGGTAGGAGTAAGGATTATTTCCATCTTGTTAACAATTATATATTTAGTGCCAAACAAGGTAATTGGTGCTCGGTAGACATTGAATTAATGAGAAAATGAAGACTTATTTAAAAAAATGTCAAACTATACTTACTTTTGAATCATAAGCTTGAAATCAAGGCTTCTCTAGCTCTGTGAGCTTTAATCGTTGACTTGTTTGGTTTTGTGAGTGGCTCACCTCTCTTTCCTGGACGTGTGGGATGGGTATAATCAACTTCTATAGATGTACTCCCAGTCATTCGGGGGTTTATTACAGTTTTTCTAACTCTCAGCTCTTTTTAAATACACGTGGGCAGCTTGCTCTATAAAAGAATTTTCTATTGTGAATCTTTTTTTTTTGGTAAATGGAATGATTCATTCCCTGGTTTCTTCTGAGCTAGCCTAAAGACAGATATACCTGAATTGCGTACATTTATATTATATCAACTTTGAAATTAATTTGACTTTGACTATGTGGTGACTCTCAGTGGTCCTCCGCCGGCTGACTCAATGCCTTCGGTGTTACTTTCAGTCCTGTTTTTAGCACGGTTCAGCGGGGCTTTAGTTCCTAATATACTTGATTACCCTAGTCCAGGAATGATATTAGGTTCCCCCCTTGAGATTCATCTCTCTGCTAACTGAAATGCCATGAAAAGCAAAGAGGCTTTAAAACAAGGGAAAACAAATACTTATGATAGTAGGAGAGACCATATTGATTACTTATGGTTCATTGCCATTGGACTTGCTCCAAATCCTTAGGCAAATCTACTAACCCACCCTTGTATTCTTGTACCCCTGCTAGCCCTTACACGCCAGGCCTATTCCCGCTGCATTATGAGGCTAACCCTTACTGACACCCCTCCCTCCACTCTGCTGCTGTTTGACCTCACCGTACTCCCATCCGATTTGAGTCAGAACCTGGCTCTCCAATCAGCATTTTAGACCTTGGCCCCCTTCACAGCTTCTGGCTTCCCTCATTCCACATGCTGGCACCCCCATGGGCTAAGTAGCACCCATCCCAGCTTGTTCCCTCTGTACCACTCGCGCACACCCAGGCCGCCCAGCTGAGGCCCCAGCTGGCCAGACTCCTCTCGCTCTGCGGAGGTTGGGGAACTGGAGCAGACTTTATCAGAGTCTTTCTTCATGTGCAAAAAGCATAAAAAGAGTGTGCTGTTTTTTGATGCTTCAGAACTGCTCAGAAAAGAAAACAAACCTCAATGTTGGGGAGCAAAATTTTCTACTTTTAACTTCCTTACTTTGCTTATAACAGTGCATGTCGCAGACCCACCAAATCTCTAGCTGTTGCCAAATCTTCCATCCGGGAGGGAAGAGTCTTAACATCAATGCCCACCAAGTGCCCAATGGGGGTCCGAATAGCATGCTACCCTCAACCCCCATAGCATCAGCTTCATTGTTCAACGAATGTTTATTGAATACCAGTAAGGTGCCAGGCACTGTGCTGGTGACAACCTCATTAAGACACACTCTCTGCCCTTAAGGAGCTCAGTCTGGTGAAGGACAAATATAACAAAGCAAACCATTCCTTAATGATGACATTTATTATGAGAGTGACTATACCAAGAGTTATTGGAGCACAAAGGCAGGCATCATTCACTTTGATGGGGTAGGTGGTGGGGATCAGGGAAGGCTACTTGGAAGAAGTGACATCTGAGCTGGATCACAAAGAATGAGCAGAAATCTTTCAAGGAGAAGAAAGCTGAAGAAAGGATAGCATTACTGAGGCAGGGAGGCAGGAGGGGACTGGTGGGTTCCCAGGAAGGTAAACGGGTCAGTGTTGCTCAATACCTGAGGAAAGGAGTGAGCAGAAGAAGTGGAAGGGCAGGTTATAAGCGGAATAAAAGATGTAAAAGGGGATGGGACTTCATGTACTTCTGGCTTCACTCATTGCACGTGCTGGCATCCCTCACAGGCAGGCTAAGTAGCGCCCACCCCAGCTGGTTCCCTCTGTACCACTCCCGTGCACCCTGGCCATAGGGGAGACAGGACTTAGGGAATTTAAGCAGGACACAGGCAAGTCTGGGTTTTAGAAAAATCCCTCATTCAGCAGTAAGGGTGACAGGTTAGGTGTGGGAGGGAGGGCAGGATGGAGCAGAAAGAGAAGCTGACCCTGGAGGCAGGAAGGACAACTTGGAGGCCATTGCCTCGGTTCTGTTGCGTGGCAGCGAGAACCTAAACCAGGTGGTGATATTGAAAGTGAAGGAGGGGACAAAGCCCAGAAACAGTCTGCCAGTAGAAAAGGAAGGACATGATGATGATTTTACATGGGGCAAACAGCAGATGGAGGAGCAGAGGGTGACATCATCCCACCTGCCTTGTGTAAATTGCTTTGTGTCTCTCAAGACACATCGATGCGCGTCATTCTTTTTGTTTTAGTTTTCTGTTTGTTTGCTTGCTTGATTTTTGAGACAATCTCAGACTTACAGATAAGTTGCAAATTTATCTTTTCCCCTAAATCACTTGAGTAAGGTTTCAACATGATGTCCTGTCAACCCTGAATGGTAGTGTATTTCTTAGACTCAAAGATATTTCCCTATAAAACCACAGTACAACCATCAAAGTCAGGATGTTAACATTGGTGCATCACTGCCTTCTAACTCTCAGACCTCATTCAAGCTCTTTCAGGCTTTTTTCACATGTAACTTAGAGCAAAAAGGACACAGTCCAGGTATTTACTGAGAGTCTAGTATTGACCAGGCATTGTGCCTAGGCGATAAAACATACAAGTAAGTAAAATGAGACATGGATGGTACCTGCTTCCAAGCAGCTTACAAAAGAGGCGGCAGGCATGAATTTGTGTAAAATTACAACTTCTGCTGCTAAAAAAGCATATACCACAGGGACGTGGTCTGGAAAACAGTAAACTCTCAATAAATATCTGTTGAGTGCGGTAGTGTATTCGGATAGCCTCTTAAAAGCCCTAATGATCCACTCTTCCTTGTATTTATGCTCGTGTGTAAATTCTCTCCCTTTGAGTGTAGGCTGGATGTTGTGACTCCTTTCTAACAAATAAAGTAGGACACAGGCAGTGAGCTATCACTTTCAAGACTAGGTTGCAAAAATACTGTAGCTTTAAGACTAGGATTCAACATAACCATGGCTTCATCTCACATGCCTTCTCTTGCTCTTTTATTTTTCATGTTATGAGCTGCCCTATAGAGAGAGGCCCACATGGCAATGAAATGATGCTTCCAGCCAATAGCTGGTGAGAAACCCAGGCCTGCCAACAACACATGAATGAGCTTAAAAGCAGATCTTCCCTCGCTTGAGCCTTCAGATAAGACTGCAGCTCTGGCCAATATTTTCATTGCAACCTTGGGGAGGCCCTGGGCCAGAGCACCCAGATTCCTGACCCATAAAATCCAGAATACAATGAATGCTTAGCCACTATGTTTTGGGTAATTTGTTACACAGAAATAGATGACTGATACAAAGTACATTGATGAATATGTGTCAGACAGTTTTTACAAATACTTGTTTTAACCCTTTATCTAAAGATAATATGTTATCCCTGCTTTATAGATGAGAATACAGTTATCAGAGAGACTAAGTAACTTTGCCCTGGTCATGGCTAGTATGTGAACTAGTATGGCAGGATTTGAACTCAGATCTGTCTAGCTCCAAAGCTGACTTCTTTTCAACAAGTCATTCTGCCTCAAAATTAAAGGCTGAGTTTTCATTTTACATGGTCTTTACTAAGGCAGAAGTGGGGAAAGGAAACTTCCCACTTGTCTACATTCATATGGTACAAATCATACCCAAACTTTCAAAGCAGTTTTAGTTTACCCTTTTTATGAATTTTTCACAAAGATACTACAAGTTAAATTTTGATCTTTTCCTGCCTCCTACTACCGCTTGCTTAGGATCTGGTCTCTGATTTCTCTAGCTCATCTCAAGCTGGGCAATGGTAATTTCTCAGACCCACCACCCATGAGCCATTACAAAGAATGCAATCCTTTGGGGAGTGGTATAAAAATTAGAAAGTAGAAAGAGAAATGAATCATGTTATACACATTTGATTTTATTGCTTTGTGAGATCAGCTTTTCTTGGTGACCAGCAGAATCACGGGCTTAGAGAGTTGGCCAGAAGAGAGGCAGGACCCAAGAAAGGATCCCTTTGAAATTCCACAGCAATGGGGTGCCTGGGGTGGCTCAGATGATTAAGCATCCAACTCTTGGTTTCAGCTCAGGTCATGATCTCGCAGTTTCATGCGTTGGAGCCCCACATTGGGCTCTGCACTGACAGTACAGAGCTTGCTTGGGATTCTCTTTCTCCCTCTCTCTCTGCCCCTCCCCTTTGTGCACTGTCTCAGTCTCTCTCAAAATAAATAAACTTAAAAAAAAGAAAGAAATTCCACAGTAGAAGTGGTAACTACAGAAGGTGAGGATTGAAAAATTAGTCTCTTGACCATGTACTAATACATAAGGCAGAGGCTTCTTGTCCAGCTCTTTGCCTAGAGGCCCGCTACCGAAGGGAACCCCTAGGAGAGGGAAGGAAGGGGATATCTGTTGACCTGAGGCAGCTGCCACTAAGGTAACAACTCGATGTCTTATGGTCATCTTTCAAATTCATGCAAAAAAATGTTCCTATATTGTATGACAAACACACATTTATTTAATACAAAAAGATAATGTCTTCCCCAGATTTTCAAGTACAATTTATGTTCAAAGCAATTCCCTATTTCCTGTGGCTTTATACAAATCCCCCCTATACCCCCATACACCCACACTCTGATTCATATGTAATAGAAGGAATTAAGAAAATGCATTTTTCATAGCTTAGGTTGCTTTAGAAAGAATGACTTTGTCAATAAAAAAGCCTTTCAGGGACTTGCTGAGCAAAATTATAAACAAAACCCATTAAACTGCGTCTACCTGTTAAATTACTTAAAATAGAGAATCAATTATCAGCATCTGATGAAGTTCCAGACTTACAAAGTACAGGGATTGTGCTAGTAAATTTGTGTGTGTATTTTCTCTCTCAATCTCTCTGTCTCTCTGTCTCTCTGTCTCTCTGTCTCTCTGTCTCTCTGTCTCTCTCTCTCTCTCTCTCTCTCTCTCTCTCTAAGCTTATTCTACTCCTGTGGATAGCTCTGTTATTCAATACCCTCTTGGCACTTGGTTTATTTTCCTCCCTTGATTGCCTCTGAATGTACTGTAATCCTCTTTTCTGGTTACTGTCCCTTTTACTACAGGTAAATCAACTGTATCCAGTCATGGGACAGATGCTGCATGAAAAAGGAAAGTCACAATTGCCTTATCTGAGGTTGTCACTCACCTCTTGGGTAGAGAAGCAGACTTTTGTAAGAGTCTAAGGGGTTCAGACATATCCAAGAAACAGATGGGAAATAAATGAGGCCTTGAAGAGTTTGCAAATTCTAGTTCTTTGATTTGTGTCTGACTGGGAGTGGGTGGGACAGAGAAATGTGGAGAAATAATGGGGATATGGGTGGGGAAACATTTGTAATTATTCACATTCTTCTTTGGATATGGACTGAGGGAAGGATGTGGGGAGGAGACATTCATCTGTTGCTTTGTACTCTGACCTTTTATTAAATGACCGCAAGCCTTAAACTGTAAAATTTTAAGCAGGAGCCCCTGATGGATAACTCTGCAATTATACATCAATTCATTCAACAGATACACATTAACACATTAACACCTACTTAATTAGACTTCAACGGAACTTCATGCCAAAATAACTGAGAAAATGAGATCCCACTTTCTTTAGAGAAGTGCTCTGTGCTTTTTTTCTGGATCTAAATCCCACATAGTGGGCATGTCTGATGGTTCAACTAGTCAAGCAAAGGAACACAGGCCCAGTGGATGATATCAAAGGCGGGGGACGTGTCATAAAATAGACAATCTTGGGCCTGTGGACAATACTTCACAAGAAGTTAAAAAACAAACAAACACCAACCCAACTCACTCATTTATTCACCAAACATTTATTGAACACCTGTTGTGTGCCAGACACTTCCCAGTTACTGAGAACAGAGATGAAATGGGGGCAGCCCCTGCCTACAAGGAACTCCCTGTTAACCCGGAAGCATTCCTGAGCTAATGCCCCCTGCATGCCAGGTGAAGAGATGTGCCAGGGAAGCAAGGGGAAGCTCACCTCACTTCAGAACGCCCAGATTTCTGCCAAAGAGGAGCTGCACCCTCACTTACCCGTCCCTTTGGAACACAATGAAAATACTCCCAATTATATATATATATATACATAAAATACTCCCAATTATATAAATATTTATATTTATATAAAAGAAGAGCTCGCATGCCACACACACACACACATACACACACACACACACATACACACACACACACCCCCCATTGACCATAGCTTCATTATGGAGTAGAACTTTCTTTCCCAGAGTTTGGCAAGTCCAATCTGTTATTGGGGAAATCCATGAGCAGGGAGAGGTCAAGAAATTAACCCATTTAATGGCTCCAAACCCTCACATCCAATGCAGAGAAATCTGACATGCAAGTTCCAAGATAAACACCTCCTGAGGAGTCAGCTGTTTGGTTTTTTTAACATTGATTTTATCACCTTCCTATATTCATAGCACGGTAAAGTAAACGCTATATCCCCACACTTGAAAATTTTCAGTTCAGGAGGGGTCATGAATAAATATAATAGCCATTAAAAAACCCATTTAAATTGTATACCAGGCATGTAGAAATGGTGCCTATGAAGGCAGAGGAACCCCTGGAAAGGTAAACCCTTGGCTAAACTTTACTAGAGAAGAGTTTTGTTTTTATTTATTTATTATTTTTTTTAGAAGTTTATTTATTTATTTTGAGAGAGAGAGAGAGAGAGAGAGAGGCAGGGAGAGCAAGCAGGGGCGGGGCAGAGAAAGGTACAGAGAGAATCCCAAGCAGGCTCCACGCTGTCAGCACAGAGTCCAATGTGGGGCTGGAACTCATGAACTGTGAGATCATGACATGAGCCAAAACCAGGAGCCAGACACTTAAATGACTGAGCCTCCTAGACGCCCCTTCCAGGGAAGAGTTCTAAGAAGAGATGAGCTTAGAACCAGGGTTTGAAAGACTGCAGTGTGTAGAGGCAGGCCAGTCGCCAAACTCTCCTTAGGCCCTTTCCTCATCAGAGAGCAGGTAGAAGGTCCCCAGGCTGCAGAGGGTGTGGAAGTCTGAGGCCCAGGAACATTCATTCTTTCCTAGTACGCGCCCAGGCACACAGGAGGCATCAGTGAATAGCAGATTCCCTTCCCTGTGTTATTTTATGCCACCCACATTTGTTACCATCTGTGGAAGGTAATGCTGGTGACAATAAGGAATAGTACACCTCTCACATTTTCTACACCGAGTGCGAATTACTTATTTTTTTTTTAATGTTTTCATTTATTTCTGAGAGAGAGAGAGAGAGACAGCATGAGCAGGGGAGGGTCAGAGAGAGACGGAGACACAGAGTCTGAAACAGACTCCAGGCTCTAAGCTGTCAGCACAGAGCCCGACGCGGGGCTCGAACCCATGACCCTGAGATCATGACCTGAGCCGAAGTCGGACACTTAACTGACTGAGCCACCCAGGTGCCCCAAGTGTGAAATACTTTTAACCTAGAAAAATACAGTAAAGAATTAGAGTAATTTTTTCTTGAGATAGTCCTGGTCTAAAGGAAGCAATAGGTCTGTGGTAATCACATCAGAGCAGAATGTCAAATGAGGGCTTTCCAGTCACACAGAAATGTTACTTTAATCCAATGATAAGTGCCCTTCGGTCACTAGTTATACCCACTTAGACTGAAATAGATGCCAGAAATGTGATGCCGTGTTCACCAACCAGCTGGTCAGAAGCACGGTAAGGGCTGAGGTCCTGTGTCATCCACGTCCAGCCGAGAGTCCTGTCATCATTTCACGGAGTCACAGAGAGCTGGAAGGCACAGCCCTGACCCAGGCAGGCTGTTTCCATGAGGCCTGGAGCCCTGCAAGGGAGAATGGCCTGCCTGGGGATGGCTCCCTGGCTGTGGGTGCAACCACAGGCTTGTACCCCACCAGCACTGCCTTTCCTAGGACTCAGAGATCAAACCTCAGCCTGCTGTTTCAGTCTCTGTGAGGGATAACATGCTCGGCCCGCAGCCCCTTTCTGCAGGCCACGCTTGCAAAATCCAGTAAAATTCTTGCCTGAGAAATGCTCTTGATTTAGAGTCAAACCTACCACTGCACGTTGATATCACTGTGGGGGAAGATCTGTGTCCAGAGAGCACCACTCATCCCTGACCTCGTAATTCCTCTGAGGGATCGTGGGTCTGAGGAAGCCATGGTGGCAGCTCTGAGCTCCATCTCTGCTTGCCGCGGTCTGTGTGTTGTTACGGGCCCAACTGTGCCCCCATAAAGATATGTGGAAGTCCTGCACCCCAGTACCTCAGAAGGCGGCCTTATCTGGAAACTGGGTCTTTACAGAGTTAATCAAGTTAAAATGAGGTGATTGGGATGGACAATAATCTAATAGTCTAATCTGAGGGACCCTTCTAAGAAGGGGGACTTTGGACATGACAGTCATGAACAGAGGGATGTCTGAGTGAGAGGTGCAGGGAGGAAAGGACACCTCCCAGGAAGGATGCCATGGTCACCAGGAGCCTGGGGCACATGCTTCCCTAGCACGTTTTGTAAGCGGGACAGGTGTGGCCATGCACACACCTCGATTTTGGACTTCTGGCCTCCAAAACTGTGAGGCAATATGTTTCTGCTGTTGGAAGCCACCCAGTTCATGGTACGGACTTATGGCAGCCTCAGAAAACATAGGGCATTTTCTCACTCCACTGGAGAGACCCAGTTCCATGAGAGTATGTAAGTTCCACTAAGACAGTTACAGGGTTGCACACATCCTGGAAAGGGAAGAGGGACTGAAGAAACAGGCATGCTAGAAGGGAGTGCCCGTGGACTGAATGTGGCCGTGGGCACTTTATTCAGACACCCCTCTGGTGTTGACGCTGTTTTCCACATTAACAAACAAATCTCCATCAGGTAGGACATTTAGTTCTGTAATGCTTTCACTTTTCAGCAGCTCAGCTCATCCTCACTGTCTCCGAGAGGCAGATAGGACAGTCTTCTGACACAGGGACAAATGGGGAAGAGGGGCCAGGTCTCTGGCCTTCCCTGGCTCCTTTGGGATTTGGCTGTTTTTTACAGGGCCCTGTTCATAGGTGCTATAGGACGAGGCAACGAGTGATTTCCTTGATACCTTCCTGGAACTGTGAGGGGTGGAAAAACAAACCAAAACAGGAAATGTCAATTCCAGTGACATTGCTGCACGTTGGGGGTTGTGTGCATTGAAATGGCAAGCTAATATCTGAGTGAGAATGAGATCTTTCCTGAACGCAGCATGAGTCACTGCAGGTAGGATCAGACAGCTGATAGTCACATGCGAGATTCTAGCCACCCCTTTGGGACTGCAGGCCTGGGAAGTCAGAGATTCTGATGACAGCCCAGAAAAATTAGCATTGAGATTATTCAAAGAATGTGATTTCTTGTTACGGGCAACCAATATTCTTCCCACTCTTCAAAAAGTATGTATCCTTGCCTTAAATATATTTTGGAGGGCACAGTTGGTGATGATCTGAATCTTGATTTCAGCTCAGGTCATAATATTACAGTTCGTGAGACTGAGCCCTGTGATGGGCTCTGGGCTGACAGTGAGGAGCCTGCTTGGAATTCTCTCTCTCTCTCTCTCTCTCTCTCTTCTCTCTCTCCTCCCCTTTCTCTGCCCCTCCCTTGCTCTCTTTCTCACAATAAATAAATAAACTTTGAAAAATAATGATAAAATTGTTTTTTATACCAAGAATAACATTGAACCACTCTAGAGAAAATCAGAAAGTAAAATGAAATAGAAACAATATCATCCTTGGGGCTCCTGGGTATCTCAGTCAGTTAAGAACCCAATTTAGGCTGAGGTCATGATCTCACAGTTAGTGGGTTAGAGCCTTCTGTCGGGCACTCAGCTGTCAGCACAGAACCCATTTGAATCCTCTGTCCTCCTCTCTTTCTGTACCTCCTCTCCTCACATTCTCTCTCTCTCTTTTTCTATCTCTCGCAGAAATAATAAACATTTAAAAAATTACCCATAATTCATAACCCTAATTCAACTTCTTGAATATCGAAAAATAAAAGGATTAAGTAAAATATAATGGAACCATACAGTGGAATTTTATTCATTTAAATGGGAATGATTAAGAATTTACATAAATGCTTAGTAAAAATGTTTACCTAAAAGAATCAAAACATTACATTCTTTGTATAGTATGATCTGGAAAAGTATGTTCAGAGGAAATATACCAGACATATGCAATGGTCAATTTTACCATCTTCTTGATAATTTCTGCATTTTATAAATGTTTCACGGTGTTTTATTTTTTTATTTAAAAAAATTTTTTTAATGTTTATTTTTGAGAGAGAGAGACAGAGACAGAGACAGAGCGTGAGTTGGGAAGGAGCAGAAAGAAAGGGACAGAGATATGAAGCAGGATCCAGGCTCAGCTATCAGCACAGAGCCTGATGCAGGGCTTGAACCCACAAACCACAAGATCATGAGATCATGACCTGAGCTGAAGTCAGATGCTTAACCAACTAAGCCACCTCTGTTTCACAGTGTTTTAAAAGTTACCTGCCTTCCAGAGTTCAGAAAGTGTTCCATTTTATTTCCTTTTTATTTTTCTATCACCCAGCTAAGGATTTACTTCCTTAATTCAGCTGGAATGTTTTCAAGAATGCTGTGACCTCCCCAACCTTTTGAAAAAGCTGTAGACAGACAACCATAGGATGTTGAAACTAGACAAGGTTTTTGGAAGCCAACTTTTACAGAAATGGAAACCGAAACCTAAATTGTTTACCTCTGTTCACGTAGCCAGGTGTTCCAGAACACCTGTCACAGCCCTGTGTCCTCAGCGTCATCCTGTTCAACATGCCATGTGAGCAACAAACTGGCTTTGCACCCAAGTTGACTTGAAATAGAGCATGCTGCACAGAAATGTGAAAATTGACAAGAAAGGCATATACGTGACATTAGCCACTGTAACTTGTATTCGTTCAAATCAGTTTTTACCTTATTTTCTTTCATGTTGCAAGTCCTCTGAGATCTGCACTCAGGCACCAGGTTATATTCCTGGCCCAGAACGCTGTTTAATCACCACCCAGCACTTCCTCTCTTGACCACAGATGCTTATCTACACCAGCAGTCCTCTAAGTGTGACTCAAATACCCTTGGAGGTCCCTGAGACCCTTGTGGGGACTCTACTAGGTCTAAACAATTTTCATACTATGAAGACATTGTTTGCCTTTTCTATTCTGATTCTTTCATCAGTTTCCAGTATCATTTGCCAGAGGCGGCTGCATAATGTGTGAATCAAAACAGGTTGAATCTAGAAGCCATGAGAACCCTCAGTCTTCTATTAAGACAGACATAAAAGATTCGCAGCAAGTAGAACAATGCAACTCTTCTCACTACATGTTTTTTTTTTAAAGCTGTTTTTCATAAAACATATCATCCATGCTAACCTGGAATGGGTTTGCTATTGTTATTTTTAAGTAAATTATTATATATATTTTTAAAATTTCTGTTTTAATTTCTAATAATGTCCATATCAATAGACATAACCCGCATAACCAAAAGCTCTCTGGGGCCCTCAATGCTTTTGAAGACCATAAAGGAGACTGGAGACCAAAAGGCCTGGGAACTGCTGCTTGACCCCCAACCCGAGGGATCAGGATGCCACCCGGCAGCATTCCCTACCTTTGCTGCTGCTCTAGGACTACAGGCCCTTGAACAGCTGGTGCCCTGCAGAGTGGACGGTTTGGAAGGAACTTTCTGGATCATGAGGTTGGAGTCCTTGGTGTAATATCCCACCAAGACTTCCTTAGGGGCTTCAGGGACAGCAAGCAGTGGAATGTCGAGGGAGTGTTCAGGGAAGGGAGGAGGGACCAGTTAGAATAGGGTCTGGCTTCCTGGTGTTTGGTAGTTAGGGAAGAAGAACCAGAGAGGAAAATTGATAATTAAGAGAAGAAAGCTATAAAATGAGTTTGCTGCCCTGTGCCCTTCACTCTGCTTTTATACCTAAAGCACCCTAAATCAACCATAACTCATTTATCTGATATCTGATGCAGTCAACTTCAGAAGGCTTCACAGCTCATGCAAATATCTCCCTAAAGCATGAAATTTTAAATTTGGGACACAGCATGTCATTTGACTATTACAGATAAAACACTAACATGCAAATTCCCATGGAGAATTTATGCATTCGATGAGGGAAATGATGCATAAGCTTGGTTGCACATTAGAATCGCCTGGAGAGCTTGGAAAACTCTAGATGCCCAGGCCCTGGGTGTAGGACCAGGTTTCAACAGGTCTTGGTCTCTCCAGAAGAGACCAGGTTTGAGAACCACAAAACGAGGGAGGCAGAAGTCAAGAATGTAAACCTGGAAATGGACATTATTATTATTATTATTATTATTATTATTGAAGAGCAAAGAAAAGGGGAGGGGGATGGGAAGGAGATCCCAGAAAAACAGCAGATAGACTTCACACCTTAGTTCCGTGTCTCAGACGGTCATCTTCCTCCCTGATACTTCCTGTTCTGAGCAGTTCTCTGGGTTCTCCTTCCTCCCAGCTGGGCCTTGGCTCAGCCAGTCCATAGGGGGCACAGCCCTTGGACAATGAAAGGAGAGAGAACTTTGTAGTTTTCTTTCCAGTTCTCCAAATCAACAATTTTGGTCACAGATCAGACTGCTAAATCCTTACACATCTGAAAGTTAGACTTTGATGGGCTTGTTTTTCCTCCCCTGTCTGACTCACAGAGTGAGTCATATCAAACCTTGTTAATCTCCACTGGACTAAAAGGAGGAAGGGCAGAAGGAGAGGGCTTCCTTTCTTCAATTATGGGTGAGGGTTGGGCTGAGGCTGAATTCTGAGCTGCCTCACCCCAGCCCTGTGTGCTGCCTCCATGACTTGCCGACTTGCCCCCGGACCTTTGCCCACTCTCTGGGGAATCTACACACCTACAGCGCCAACAATCTGTGGCTGGGGCGCCCCTTGAGTTTTCTCTGGCATCTCTGTCTCCTGAGGTACCTGAGAAAGCTTTTGGGTGAAGAGTACTGTCTGACAAGCTAAGTGTCTTGGCAACACAAAATTCTGGAGCAGGAAAACCTCTTGAAGTCTTACAGAGAAATGAAGCCCTCCTAGCTTTTCCCCTGGGCAGGGTGACAGTGCAAACATCTAGGAGTTATATTTATCCCTTTCCCCTGAGAGTTGAAAGAGAAGGTGAAATTCTCTCTTTTCTGACCCTACCCGCCTCTCTTTGTGACTGTCAGAGGTTGTGACCTGCGCCGTGTTGCACCTGGCCCAACACACTCAGGTCTGACATGAGGAAGGAAGGATTCACAAGCCATCTACCCATTCTTTCAATGACCATCTATTGGGCATGTGTGACAGGCACCAAGACTCAGGACTCGTGCTTCCTGTCCCATGGAGCTCGCAGCCTAATGGAGGAGCAATGGCTACCCAGGGTAGTGTGGGGAGAACACAGCGAGGGACACCCACCCCCTCAGGGTGCTGCAGACATAGAAAGGAGGGGGGAGAGCTCCTAAAGATGGAGCTCACAGATGGGTGAGCCAAGTGAAAAGCCTGGGGATGGTCAATCGTTGTAATGTCCATAATGCTGATCCTCACAGCCCAAACAGGTGAAGAGCAGGGCAAAGTCTAAAGGAGCGACCCTGTCACTGTGTAAAGAAGGGTAGGCTACAAGGCAGGTGTCCCTGAGGTGCTGCGACATAGATTCCGGAGCCTTCCATTGCTCTTTCCCTTGCTGACTAGGCACTGTGGGAGGGCTGTAGTCAGGATGCCAATCTCCTGGTTCCCCCTCCGGGGCCAGCTGCAGCTGTTCCTTGCTGGGGCTCCCCCGTCCACTCAGGAGCCCCCATCCCCGCTGGCCCTATCAGTTAGGTCTGGGATCACTATGCCATCAGATGACCACTCAGAAGGGATTTCATCTTTTTCATATTTTGCTCAGCGTCAAAGAAGGAGTTCCTTGTGCATTTTGCAAAGTTCATTGAGAAGCTACTATTATGCCAGGCACCATTCTGGGCTGTGGAGATAAGGGAGCGAATTAGATGTGGCTCCTCATGAATGTAAAGCGGGCACACCGGTGTAGACTGCGGTACAATAACAGCTGTATGGCGAGGACAGAGGGGAAAGAACTCACTCTGACCTGAGAGAGCCAAAGAAGGCTTCCTCAAGGAAGTGGTAAGGGACCTAAGCCTGAGAGAGCAACTGTGACAAAATTTCCCTGACTCCCACTCACTACTTGCCCCCTGCTGCAGTTCTAGACTGTGTCGGCGACAGCTTGACACCCTCAGAATGGAGCCAGTAAATGCTGGCACGGAGCCAGTTAAGAAGCAACCTTCATCTCAGAAAGCCAGTTATAAATACATTTCAGACCTTTTGGTTTCTCAGTTCTTCTGAAGTTCAAGTTCAAGTTCAAGATGGCTGCTACCAAAACTTCTCTGTTCATGGTCAGGCCCCCAGCTCTGAGAACACTGTCAGTGTTGGCTCTATTAGCTTCATCACATATTATAGAGTGAAGCAGAAGCATCAAAGATCTCAGTCTCTATGTGTTGAAAAGTCAGTGCTCTAAAGGGTGGAGGGAGAAACTTATCATGAAGCTGCTTGGAAAGAAAGAATAGGGGTACCTGGGAGCTTGGGGTGCTAGAGAGGCAAGAGATGAGGTTGCTATGAGGTAAGTCGGTGCATGGAATGTTCAGGCAGACTCAAAAGCTTGAGGATGCAAAGGTTAAAAACACAGCTATGGAGAAGACGTGAATACCTACTGCCATGCACTGTGTGTGTCTGTGAGCGTCTGTGCTCTCTACTCAACATAACTCCAAAAGTCAAAGCCAAAGCATAAGGTGGGGCATGGAGATACTGAGTTGTGTTTTGCCCCTCACATCAGGAGCAGCTGCTGTGGTCACAGTACCATCTGCTTAGCCAACCTCTTGAGGGTCAAAAACAGCCGAAAGAGTTTGTTTAGTAAGTTCTAACTTGGCAAAATATGCACTTCCAGGCTTGGGAAAAGAGGGTCTTTTCCCAGTTTAATCCCAGATCATCCTCACCCAACTATTTGCCCAGCTCTTTCTCATCCTTCTATATAATCAAGTACTTAAAAGAAACCTTCTTGGCCCCAAACTAGGTCAGGTCTCTTGTTTTATGCTCCTTAGTACCCTGTTCCTTTGTGCACACAGCATAATTATAATTAGATAAATAATCATAATTACTTATTAATTTTGCCTCCCTCTTCTCCCTGCTTTATGCCCATCGGTTTAATATTATATCATTGTTAAATGAATGAAATGTCAGTTCATATCTAAAAGTCTCTCTGATATGTAATAGCAAAAATCCAATTTAGAAAGATGTAGAGAGTAAATTATCCTTTTATTCTAAGGTCAGATTGTTTCCTTTGCATGTCTGTTTTCAAATCCTCAAGCCTATATGATGGGAGCTAACCAGAGGCTGTGCACTTAGCAGGGTGGCTGGGACATTTCTGGACACATAGGTGCACTTAATGTATGTGACGACATTTGGTGGCCGTGATGACTAAGCCGCTCTTTAGTGCTCATTGAGATCATTATAGATTTCTATTTAGAGCAAATTTACCCATAATGACAGTAGCAGTCATCACCATAATAGCTAACTCAAAGAAGCAGCTTTCATCCAGAAAACTGAGGGCTCCCATTTAGCTCATTACTCCTGCCCCGCTTCAAGTCTGCCTAGGTAGATCCTAACACACCTTTCAGTACTTCTCTGTCCTGCCTTTTAGGGGAGCCCTCCCTGTCTTCTCCAGCCTATATCATCATACCTTGTCTGGACTCCCATAGCCCCTGTGTGTGTAACCACGTGATCAAGCATTCATTTATTTTGTCCATCAAGTATGTGTTGTGCAACATCTAAAATGTGCCAAGCATTTGAAAATATTCTGAAATACATCTCTCCCTGTTATTTCACAGGTGCAAAGCTCATGGAAGGGGAGACAGTGGAAGTGAGGCCCATGTTTTATGCAGTTTAACCCCTAATGCACTCAGAACGGTGTTCAGTAACAGAGATCATAGATGATGTTACCTTCATTTCTTGACTAATCAATTCAGTATATAGGAGAGAGGACTGACCAATCCAAACTAAAAGGGAACAGGTATTCAATACACCAAAGCAGGGAACAATGACAAAGAGGAGAATAAGAAGAAAATAGCAAGCAAATATTCTTAGGAAGGGTTAAAGCTAGAAAATACTAGCCTTTGGGTTCCTACAGCATCATACACCAGACACGACCCAGAAGAAGTTTCAGCTGCTGCTTCTGTGACACCCCTGAGCAATGTGGTGAAAGGCGAGAGGATGCATTTCAGAGAAAACACAGTGCAATGGGAAAACAAAAGGAGGAGAGTAACTATGGGGAATTACATTAATTCCCTGGTGCGGGTGCCACTGCCTCAGAGACAGTGCACTGCTGGCTGACAAACGTCACTGAACAGCAAAGTCTGAGTGGGCATGGGAGTTCCACTTTGTTAGAAATGCATTGAATATTCAACGAGCGTTCAGTTTTCCATGAGGCTTGTTGAAACATATTCCTGTTCTTTCTTACTTCCTCCTGTGAGCATGCATCCATTTCTTAAAGCCTGAAACAAGTCCAATTAAGAGACAGGTCAAAACTGGGGATTATCCTCCCCAGGCAGAGCAACTTGTCACCTCTACTCAGGCTCCCACCCCACTTTTTCCATGGAAGTGAGACCACGAGAACCGTGATGGCTTCAGTTTTCCCTACAGTGGAACAGTTGAACATGTCACTGCTGTGCTGGAGAGAGCAGCACACTTGGTGTTGACCCCCCTGAAAATGCCATTGAATCTATAAATTTTATAATTCTTTGTTGGTCCCTATTCAGCTTAAACTATGGTCTTTCTCTCACCCAGTGAAATCTCTCCGAGAGCCACACCATCAGCCAGTCACTCAGGGATCAGAGCAGAAAGACAGAAAGCAAAGCACCCTGATGTACAAGGTTGAAAGAGCCCCAAGATTTGGAGGAGATGGAGGGGTGGATGGAAAGGAGATATTTTCCTGTATCAGAAGAGAAAGAAACCTCTTTCAATTTCAAACAGCTTTCGATTAAAAAGACAGATATCAAGCGCTATAAGGGATATAACTGATGACTCTTTCTTTAAAGTCCAAAGTAAGAGCAGATGGAGAAACAGAGCTTTCACCATTTGGGATGCTCCAGGCCCTTATGGAAGGAAGAGCCCATTCTAGCATAAAGAGACATGGGGGGAAAGTCCTGGGAGGTAAAGAGGGAGAGGGCTGGTAATCCAAGATAACTAAATCTAAATAGGGCACACACAGAATTAGCCAGGGAGATTCACTGTAGTGAATGGCTGGCTGGCTAAGGGCTTGCCATTTTCTTAGTAAGGAGTAAATGGCAGTGAGTATTAGGATCCTACAAGAGCTTATCTGTTACTTGCAACATCTACAGCTATTAGCATCATAATTGTATAGCAAACGGTATGGGATCTCACCTTCCCTCTCTGTTAACTTCCTTGTCATTATTAGGAAGTCCCAATTGAATTTTTTAATCCCCCACTAAGATGACTTCAGTTCCAACTGGATTCACCAAGTATGTTGATGTGGAGGTGAGGCTCCAGAATTAAGACCATATTGACTTATTCCCTAATCTGATGTTCATCACTGAAATGATCATGCTTTGTGTGGCATTCCTCCATCATGGATAATACTTATGTTCATTGAGCATCATGCCTTGCCCCCTGATTTCAAACAGAAGGATGAGGTGAGCAGCAGCAGGAAAGATGTCACCCAATGGCACAGAAATGGCACACATGTTGCCCAGCTCCCTCCTTAATTAGAGAAGACTTTGCTTATCCATTAGGTGCTTCTTCCTACCAAGTTACTGTCTCATGATCCTTTCCAACATAGCCACAGGAAGCTGCCCTAAATTGATTGGTATTGGTAGATGTGAGAAAACCTATTTGCTACCCAGTCCTATCTTACTTTGTTGTTTTCTAAAAGTCTTTAGAAAAATCACGTTCAGAGAAAAGTGTCAGACTTTATTCTTAATCTGTTCTTCAAAGTCTAGAATCATAATGATTTTTAGACAGTCAGATATGAGTGAACCAATTTCACTGACAGAACTGAAACAATACAGCAAGTATTAGTCATGTTTGACTATTATGAAATATGTATACATACATACATATAAAATATATACATATTTTTAAAACCCTCTGAACTAAAAACTCTTCCAGGTATAATTAGATGCTCTCTAATCTGTGAAGAATTCAACCCCAGTTGTCATCTTGGTTCTGGTATCCAGAAGGTGCAGTCCAGAGAAGCAGCCCCCAATGCAGTTTGCAAGATGTATTCTTGTCTGAGGGTGCTACACGCTACCCTGCAGCTATGAGTCAGAAAGCTCAGTGGGAAGGAGATGGTGCTGGTGGGCTGGTTAAGAGGCCTCCTTTAGGGAGGCATGAGTTGGCAGCTCAGCGGAGGAGAAGCTGGTGAGAACGTCCTGAAGATGCCCTGAGGGAGCAAAGGAAAGACTTTAAGTCCAGGTCAAGAGATGAAAGTGTAGCAGAGTCATTTCCACATTTATCAACCACCTTGGCAAACCAGAATGTGAATGTGGGCATGAACCTAGACCCCCCACCCACCCAACACACACACAGCTGTTGTCTAAGTCTTTCAGAGAACAAAGAAAGGAAAGAGTTCCAAGAACTCTTAAGAATAGCTTAAAACCCTGAGATTCACACCAAGTAGCACTATAGCATTTTCAAGCCAAAGCTGTCTTTGTTGGTCTAGCACTTAGCCAGTCTTCTCTTTATACAGATGAGGAAATTAAAGCCCAGAGAAGTCAAGAAGTTGAGCAAAGTTAGGCAACAGGACTGTGATTGGGACCCAAGAGACCTAATCTTTAGTCCAGGGACTTTTCCTTTCCATAGATCCTGGGCTTGAACATCCAAGAGCAGGGGACCTCATAGCTCAAGAGACTCATGACTGAATTGCTCGCTCATTGAGCTGTCACCTAGTTGAGGAATCATTCTTTGTGTGGAGGTCCTTCCTGGTGATGCCCTTTAGAGCTTCCGTCAATATCCAACATGAATCGCCACTGTATACCAGCATGGTGGCAGATTCAGATCAAGGTTATGAGGAAACAAATGGGTCAATGCAGAGAAAACGAATAGTGTGCTGACACTTCTCCTTCCTTGAATGAAGTATTATGGCCTGAATTATTATAGCAGGAAATTCTAAACTACTGTGGAAAGAAAAGTTGTGATTATTCACGTCACTGTTAAAATTGCCATTTTCTACAAAGAGATTAATCACCAGCCATGAACCCTGCTGCACTTGGTAAAAAGTGTTTTCCTCTTCCCAGTGAATTTCCCCTCCTGGCATCAGAATTTCACATATATAATTAAATAATATTTCCTTCCAGGAATTAAAAACTCTAGTCTAGAGAATGCCTTAAGTCTATTCTAGGTTTAGAAGACCTCATCAAGATTGTGGCAAGAGAAGTGTTTAGGGTACAAAATTTAAGGAGGAACTCCCTCTCTGGGTTATTCAAGATCAAGGGTCACTGAGAACAATGGCCTCCCTAAATTTCCTCCCGTAGGTGCCTCAATCCGGTCCTATTCTGTCCTGTCTCCTCCATCCTTCATTTACTATTTGACTAGCAAGGGTTCTAGATGGAGATGGCAGGAGACAGGGTGTATCAGGGATGGCATGACAGAGGGGGACATTTCAGATAGAGAAGCATGAATGGGGTACATGTTGGGATGCCTGACACTCAAATAGCCAGCATTAGCAATTGGCATCAAGAGTGTAGGGACTTCTGGGGTACCTGGGTGGCTCAGTCGGTTAAGCATCCAACTTCGGCTCAGGTCATGATCTCACAGTTTGTGGGTTTGAGCCCTGCATCAGGCTCTGTGCTGACAGCTGGCTCAGAGTCTGGAGCCTGTTTCAGATTCTGTATCTCCCTCTCTCTCTGACCCTCCCCTGCTAATGCTGTCTGTCTCTCTCAGAAATAAATAAAACATAAAAAAAAATTAAAAAAAAAAGAGTGTAGGGACTTCTGCTGGCCTGCAGCCAGGAGATCAGTCCCTGAAGGGATGATGAGGCCAGGCTGTGGGTGCCTTTAGCTGAAGTCTGAGAACTGGATGAATAGTGGTATACCAAGGAGAATAACAGGTCTGGGCGGGAAGACAAACAACCCAGGGAAGTTTGATAAAACTGGGAATAGCAAAACCTGAATCCCTGAGGCAGAACCCTAGGTATTAGGAACTGAGCTATGACAGTCGGAGAAGGATCAGCAGCCAAGTCAACTCCCTGTTAAGCCACATGGGCTACAGACATAGGACTTCTTGTTCCCCCTGCCAACCCAAAAGCTGGAGTGAGTGCAAAAGGGGATGAGCTGTGCAGACCATGGTACTTGCTCTTCCTCCTCCTCCATCATCCTCCTCCCCAGTTGGTTCCCTTGCTTAGCCTTCAAACAGAGTGCCTGCCTCAGTTAAAGACTGAAACCTTTGTTTAATGTTAGAAAGTAGCATGTTTAAAAGGAGTCTCTGTTGGGGCAGCTCTATTATAGAATCAAGAAGTGAATTTGGGGTAGGAAGACACCAGAGAAATATTGTAGTCCAAAGGTTTTTTAACCTGGTATTCATGAATGGTCTTCTTTGTGTCTGAGTCTCTTGAACTAACATGCAAAATTGTGTAGATTTGCTTATTTTTAGGGAGAGGAGGATTCATTGAAATATGAATTGCAGTCATGGGGAACCTATGACCCTCAAAGTATCTAAATGTCTCATCAATAGATAAGAACTTGAAACACAGAGGTGGGGAGAAACTTTGAACTTCTCATCAGCAAAGCCTTTGTCATCAGTGTATGTCCAACACACATTAGTCATCAAAGGAACATTTATAGAATGGATGGATGGGTGCATAGATAAATGAATGAATGAATATATCAATGAATGAGTGAAAGCTCTCTGCTCTCAGTGTACTCATATCCTCACTTCATCCCTACTACTCTCCATTGGTCTCTCCAGCTTAGTGAGGGGATGTTGGATGCCAAGCAAGTGACCTCAGGAATGGAAAACAGATACATTTAATGGTGGTACAGGAAAACATGGATCCCAGGTCATAGTGACGTGTACTCTAAGAAGCCCTGCCTGGTACATTTTTCCTTCAGAGACCATGACCCATTCTTCCCTGCTGCTCCTGCCTCTTTTAAATGAAAGAGTGAGCCAGGGTGCTCCAAGCTAGTGGAACTGGCCATTGGTCCTGATCTCTAAGCTCATCAGTCCTGTCTTGTGCTCTGGGAATGTCCTGTCTTATTTATTTTTCAAGAGAATAAGAGAAGACAAGGCGTATGTTAGAGGAGAGGATTTACCTTCTAATACCTGAAAAATGACCATGTCAAGACATGACAACCATTTTGAGTCTGGCATTTGCCCTTTGCACATCTCCAATTTCCACCTGGCAGGGACAGTGAGAGCAAGCAACAATGACCAGCAGTGAGAAAAGTTGCCTTAATGATACCACTGGTTAATTACTTGATGATGTCTTCCTCCCTTCCTTCTTCTCTCCCTCCCTCCCTTCCTCCTTCCTTCCTTTCTTCATTTTATCCTTCCCTCTTTCTCTTCTCCTTTCCTTTTTCCTTCCCGTCCTTCCTTTTCTATTTTCCTCCTTCCTTATCCCTCTCTTTTTTCTTCCTTCCTTCAGCCTTCCTTCCTTACTATGGAACAATGGACTAGATGCTAGAGGTACAAAGTTAAGTAAGACACAGTCCTTGCCCTTACAAAACTCTACAGTCTAGCCATGGACAGAGTACAGAGGCACCCACAGGAGAGAGGTCAGGGAAGGCCAAGCAGAAATAGTGACTGGAATGAGATCTAAAAGGCTGTTGCCAGGCAAACATATGAAGAGTGGCAAAGAAGAAAAGTGTGAAGATAGTGGGATCTCCAGGAACTACAAGTAAATTCATGTGACTGACCTGAGCCAAATGTAGGCCTACTGTAAAGAAATGGGTCAAGAAAGTAAAGCAAGAGATGATGCTAGAGAGTAAGTGGCCAGCAGGCGTATATAGCGAAATTATCTGTATTATTAATCATCACAGAATGGGGAACATCTACTACCTAGGAGTCTAGGAAAACACCCTGGTTCCTGCTTGAAAGACAGAGTGGATTGTTTTTAGGCAGGATAAGCTCTTTCTATTTCCAAAGGCCTTATGGTGCAGCCCAATGCCATGTGGAACTTCCCAACCCCCACTGTCAACAGTGCATTCTTCTTCACTGGGAGGACTGAGTTAACACTTGTAAAGCCTTTAGAGTAGTGCCTATTACATGCTTATCAAATAAAAAAAGGGAACATGTACTTACTACATGCCATGTGCCATGTACTATCTTATGTATCTATTCGATTGGCTCACAACAATGCTGAAAGTTAGGTCCAAACAGAAACTGAGTATATCAGAGATAAGTAGCTTGTCCAAAGTTACATGGCTAATAAGTGGCAGAGCTGGATTCAAACCTAGATCCATCTAAGCCCATAAAGTTTCTCTTAGGGGAAACTCATGGCTGGCTGGAATCTTACATATTTCTGTCTCACATCTGGGTGGTGATGAAAGCAGCTTGTCTCTACCTTCATGATGCGAACCCTTTCAGACTTGGGGTGGGATGGCACGCATGGAAGTTAGCACAGTGTCCCATTGTAGTGTGGAAAATAGGATAGGGGAGTTTAGCTGGTGGTGTCCCTAGACCTACACAGCCAGACTCAAGCTCTGGGCTTTAGAGCCGTTACCCTTGGAATTTCAGGAGAACATGATTCCAACATAGCCCAACTGCCAAAGAGAGGAGCACTTAAAAGGGAACTGGGTATTGATGGGAGAAGTAGGCGAGTACCCAAGTTTAAATAGTTTAAGATTAGCAGGATTCTCAAAGGAAACAACCAACAAAACTAAAAGACAACCTACTGACTGAGAGAGGATATTTGCCAATGACATATCTGATAAAAGGTTAGCATCAAAAATATATAAAGAATTTATACAACTCAACACCAAAAAAAAAACCCCCACAAATAATACAATTAAAAAATGGGCAGAAGACATGAACAGACATTTCTCCAGAGAAGACATAGAGATGGCCAACAGACACATGAAATAATGTTCAATATCTCTCATTATCAGGGAAATATAAATCAAAACTACACTGAGATATTACTTCACAACTGTCAGAATGGTTAAAATCAAAAACTCAAGAAACAACAAGTGTTGGTAAGGATGTAGAGCAAAAGGAAGCCTCATACACTGTTGGTGGGGATGCAACCTGTTGCAGCCACTCTGGAAAACAGTGTGAAGGTTCCTCGAAAAATTAAAAATACAACTACCCTATAATCCAGTAATAACACTACTGGGTATTTACCCAAAGAATATGAAAACACCAAAGGGATACATGAACCCCTATGTTTATAACAGCATTATTTACAATAGCCAAACTATGGAAACAATTGAAGTGTTCATTGATAGTTGAATGGATGAAGAAGTAGTATTTTATTTATATAATGGAATACATATATATATATATATAATGGAATATTATTCAGCCATTAAAAAATAATGAAATCTTACCATTTGCAACAACATGGTTGGATCTAGAGAATATAACGCTAAGTGAAATAAGCCAGTGAGAGAAAAACAAATACCATATGATTTCATTCATATGTGGAATTTAAGAAGCAAAACAAATGGACAAAGGGAAAAAAAGAGAGACAAACCAAAGAAACAGACTCTTAACAACAGAGAACAAACAGATTGTTACCAGACGGGAGGTGGGTGGGGTGATAGATGAACTAGGTGAAGGGGATTAAGTGTACACTTATCTTAATGAGCACTGAGTAATATATGGAACTGGTGAATCACTATATTGTACACCTGAAACTAATATAACACTGTATGTTAACTACACTGGAATTTTTTACAAAAACATTGACATAAAAAACATGTTTGCAGGATTCTCAGAGGGTCTCAGCCATGCATCCCCTTTCCCCAAAAAACATCAAGATAAAGGGACTTTTATTAGTGATGGAAGAAGAAGGTATGGAGGTACTACTTTTAGCATCATTTTACAAAATCCTGGATGTTCTGATATATTTAAGAAGAAGTAAGAGTCAGTGATAAAAAGATCCCAGGAAAATCCTGTTCTTTCATTAACTAGCTTTATGACTAGAGGCAATTTACTTCCCATACCTCAGTTTACCCATATGTATAAGATTTGGGCTGGATAATTTTTGATAAATGCCCAAACTTTTAAATGTTGTGAGTCAGAGCCACCTGAGTGGCTCAGTTGATGAAGCATATGACTCCTGATTTTGTCTCAGGTCTTCATCTCATGGTTGTGGGATTGAGCCAGTGTGGGGCTCTGCACTGACAGTGTGGAGCCTGCTTGGGATTCTTTCTCCTTCTCCTTCTGCTCTTCCTCTGCTTACTCTCTCTCTCTCTCTCTCTCCAAAAAGAAGAAATAAATAAATACAATGGTGTGAGTCAATAAGGGAACAAAAATCAGCTTTCTTCTAATAAGTGTATTTCGCTTTCCTGGGCTCTTCCCTCCTGTGAAGACTGCCCAATCGCCTCACCCCACAAAACCCGGTAATTCTGATGCTGTGAACCTCTTTTCTTCTCTTGAAAGTCCACATGGTTCTACCCACATTATCTTCCATAGTGCTTTAAGGCACCAGTTTATTTCTTTCACAGCACCTACCATGGCATGTCATTGTATATTTATAGGTTTGTTTATTTTATACAGACTGTAGCTCCCACCAGATTGCAAATCCCGTGAGAACAGCCACTCTACCTGCTTTGTTTATCAGCACACATCCAGAGTCACAATTCAGTGCCTGGAACAATAAAGACACTTGGTTAATGCCTGTTGAATTGTTGAATCTGCCATCTTCCCTTTTTTAAATTTTATAGTAGATATCACTGATTAAAAACTTATTAGGGGCTAGACTTTGTGCTTGGTTTGCATGCATTACCCCCACTGATTCTCATTAAAACTCCATGCAGCGGGTACCATCTGTTTTGTAGAAGAGGACACTGAAACTCAGAGAGGTCATGGAGTTAGGACACTCTGAGACCTGGACCTAAATCACATCTGACTCCCCCAGAGCCTGAGCCCGAGCATCTACAATATACTGCCTTTGGGTCCTTGATGACTTGGGTCAGACACAAACACCTCTTCAGGAGGTGTTTACTGACTTGAGCCCCTTCATGAAGGATCTAACAGATGATAGATGCAGGTCAGTATTTAGAACCCATGGGGATAATACTCCAAAGAGCTCTAAAGTGCGGGGTGGATTCTGACATGGTAAATAGAAAATCTCTTTCTGGGGTGCCTGGGTGGCTCAGACAGTTAAGTGTCTGACTATTGATTTTGGCTAAGGTCATGATCTCATGATCTAATGGTTCATGAGTTTGAGCCCCACATCTGCACTGAAAGCACAGGGCCTGCTTGGGATTCTCTCTCCTCTTCTCTCTCTGCCCCTCCCCGCTTGTTCTCTCTCTCTCTGAAAATAAATAAATAAACATAAAAAAAGAAAGAAAACCTTTTCATAATAGTGAGATTCATTCTCATGTCTGTGAGGAGTTTAAAGAGATCCTTTCTTCCACTGTACAAGGATGTAACTTCAAATTTTTCTCAAAATGCACGTTTTTAATTAGAGTACTGTAGGTGGGATGCCAAGCTCCTGAGAATTAAAAGGACACTTATGCCTGGGGGATAGTTACAGAGACTGATCCCTGGGTAAGTTCATAATAAAAATTACACAGAGAGTAACTGAAATTAAACCCATGGGAAACCTTTTCACTCCATTTCAAATACCTAGAAAATGACTCGGCAGCTATAGAATAAAGAGGAAGAACAGAAACAAGCCAATGCCAATCTACTTCATTTTGGATTCTTTTTTTCTGAGAGAATCCTTCAGCAAATCTAGAGTTGGCAAAGATTTTTGAGATTCTCATGTCTAAGACCCCCTTCTGCAGATGGGATAGTGAGGCCCAAAGTAGTCATGTCAAGGTCAAAGCACGGTCAAAGCAAGTGAGCCGTGAGTAGGAAGGGAGAGAAGAGAAGATATCACTGTGTCCTACAGCAGCTGCCCTCTTGGGTCCTTAAGCCACTGGGAGAAATTTGTTACTGGAGAATAAGGAGGTGGGTGGGAGAGGAGCAACGTGGCTCTTGCCTTGTTTGAAGGAAAATTAACAAGAAGATCAAGAAGATCAGATGTTGAGGGACACGGAGTCAGTTATTGTTGTTTGTCTGCAAGACTTGATTTGGCAAGTCCTCAGACACCTTGCCGTCACTTATAGTCCCCTTAAAATTGAGTATGGCACCAATACGATCACCGAATATCCCGAAAAGAAATCAGAATAACGTTAATGTGCTTAAAGAATAGGCCATTGGATGTAAGAGGGTAGTATGGTCTGCATTAAAATATGTACTTTCAAGGGCAGAATTGTCTAGTCCATTCAGCTGGATGGGGGGAGGGATATGGTATCTGAAGGATGCTGGGAGAGCTAATCACCAGGATGTAGATCTATTTTATACAGTTTTCTGTGAAATGTTCCTCCATGCTTCATCCAATTCTGTGGTCACCAAACACCTTATAATTATTTCAGTGACCACACACCTTGATCTAGGAATGGTATATGGGCACATACGCAGCAGTACTACGTGGTTTGAGCCTCAGGGAAGAAAATAGTTTTGAGGGCCTCAGCAGATGGCTAAACATCTTCACAGGAGTTTTACATGGATTTGCAACCTGGTCGAGCCCAGGTCTCCTTCCCAGCCTGGTGGCCCCGGTCATTTGTCCCCAGCGTCTACCCTTGCACACATATTCATCAGCCCTGTGTGGACATGAGCATTCCAAGCATTGGGACAAGGGGTCGCTCTTGTTATAAGCAAGTAAACTGCTGGTGTGACTTTTTGTTCAGTGAAGCTTTCCAGGTCTGTGGACCTGATAATAGATGAGGGCCAGGTCCCAAAGGCTGTTGATTCTCTGAGGTAACAACCGCCATCCTAAAGACCTCTGGATCCATGGGGCGCCTGCGTGGTTCAGTTGGTTGAGCCTCCGGCTCTTGGTTTCAGCTCAGGTCATGGTCTCACAGTTCTTGGGTTTGAGCCCTATTTAAATAAATAAACTTAAAAAAAAAAAAGACCTCTGGGTCGCCAACCAATCTTCACCAGACGTTGCCCCTCCTCCACCTCACCCTGTTCCTTTCTAGATTTCAAAATTCAACCCCCTGCCTCCCCTGAGTTACTGCCTGCTTACTGCTCTCTCACAATGTGGGGCCACAAGGATAACTCCAAATGAGGAATGGGGCTGGTCCTGACCTTGTCACTCACTTCCATGAGGCCATGGATAAGGCTCTTCACCTCTTTGTTGCTGTTTTTTCTAAAGGCCCCATGCGTGATTCAGCTCTTTTCCCTGCACAGTGGAGATACCGCCTCTGAACCTGTCCCCACACACCCCAGATGAAATCATGTAGAAGAAAAAGATTTTTAAAAGCATCAAACATTTTAGAGATGTGATATACTAATAATAGTTCCACCAGCTCACATTTCTATACATGCTCCATATACAGATATAAAGATTAAAAAAATCCCTTTTTTCCCAACCGTTTGCCTTTCAATAGGCAAATGTCCAAGACAGATGGCCGGATGGCAAGAGATCTAAGGGTGACCTTATTTTGGCCGCTTCAGTGTTTTATTACCAAAAAAAAATCGTAATTCACTTCTGTTAACAAATCAAGATCTTTTCTATTAAAGTCCCTTTCCTCCTCCTTTTAGTAATACAGGAAATGATCAGGATGGTTTTAACTCACAAAAGATCTTCATTTGCTTAAAGACAGTCCTAATGGTAGCTTCCAATTTGCTCATCTGTAAACAAACAAAATTCCAATTATCTTGATTCCCATACATCATTCCTTAAATTTTATTTTGTGTCCCTGTATCGCTGTTTTTACTTAGTTAGCTAAAAGTCTGAGCAGCTGCAACAATTTTTCTTCAGTATTAAGCAACAAAATTTGAGAACCTCTGTTTTCTTATGGTTCTTCTATTAACAGACCATTTAGCAGCTGCTCAGGATTAAAGGTGGATATATTCACTTGCCTCGAAATTCTCTTTAAATGTTAATTTGTAGTGTAATTGTCTTCATCATCATAATATCTATGAATTCCTAATATAGCTAAGATTCTAGAGGAAGAAACAAGGAACATGGAACTCTTTTGTCTTGTCCACTGACCTTTTTTAGAAAGTTCCAGGTTGGACATGTTGTGGCCCCAATCTATATGGATCTTTCAGTGTATGTCCTCAAGGCAGATGTACATACAGTGAGATAATGTTCACAATAGGTTTGGTGCTTCTAAGGACAAAACGTGCTTATGTAATAAATCTTGGCAGAAAAGTGAAACAATTCCCTACTCACAAAGTATTTTTCTCAGTCTACTCTCTCTGTGCCATTCTGAAAAAAATCTGGAAATCCAACCAGCATTCTTTATTTTTAGTCCATCCAAAATTTTACTCACTTGAGGCAAGTGGGCATGGAGCTATCTTTAGAACCACCAACCAAACGGCTTGGAAACACAGATTATTGGCTCCTGGGCAATTCTCTAGATGATTTTCTTTTAGCTTAGGAACCCCAAGATATAAAACTGAGGTGGAATGGGGCAACTCAAGTCTTGCCCGTTAAGACTCCCTCCTTGTCTTCTCCTTGGGTTCTACCACGTACTCTTAGAGATCCAAGAAGCAACCAGAACCACCGAACTAGGCCAAGCCCTTCATTTTACACATGAAACAACAGGAGCCCACAGGGATGAAGTGACTTGCTCAGAACCCCTCCATCCTCACCGATGGAGCTGAAAGAAAGATTCAGGGTTCTGACTTACAGTTATGTACCCTTTCTATTACACAGCACATAAGATACTATTATAACAGAAACTACTTCTTTTCCTTATTATTAGGCAGAAAAGTTCAGCTGAGAAACAGACTGGTTGGGGGAAGTTTGCCTACTAAAGGCACAAGGACATCAAATGACTTAATAAAAAATAGACAGTAGCTCTTTTCTTTGGCTGCAAGGAGAATGAAAAGTACAAGGGGAAAACCAGCATGAATATTGTTTCCTACAAGTTACTCCATTTTAGCTTGCCCTGGTGTGGTATGCTGAAGGATGCCGTGCTACTCACTACCTGTGTGACTTAGAGCAAGGCATTTAACTTCTCTGGGCCTTCGAAGCTCTTGTTCCCTCTGAGAACACTGTGTAGGCCATTGGACACCACGATGATCAGTGGTCTCTTCCAGAGAAATGCACCCAAGATCAGTCTACCCTCCTTTCCTCCTTCCCTGCCTTCCTCCATTTTCCCTTTCTTTCCTTGTCTTGGTTCTTCTTCATTTTTTTAAAAAAATTTTTTTAAATGTTTACTTATTTTTGAGAGAGAGAGAGAGAGAGACAGAGTGCAAGCGGAGGAGGGGCAGAGAGAGAGGGAGACACAGAATCCGAAACAAGCTCCAAGCTCTGAGCTGCAGCACAGAGCCTGACCCAGGGCTTGAACTCACAAACCGTGACATCATGACCTGAGCCAAAGTCAGATGCTTAACTGACTGACCCACCCAGGCACCCCTTGTCTTGGTTCTTCTTATAGACCTAGGACATCCTTAATCTTATATTATGTGGGGATTTGGGTAGGTATTTGTGCATTGAGTAACTGGACATTAAAGGGGGGTGTCAGATGACTGTCATTTTATATCATTAACATGTACTTTCATTTATCTTATCTGTAAGTGTTATCTTCCATAAAATGCAGGAACCCAGACTCCTACAAAGAGCACTCTGGTATTTCCAGAAGCACTGGATGGTCTCAAATGTTCTTCTGTATAGTCTGTTCAGCCCTTCTTTTCTCCTTTCTTTGTTCCAGGCCTCCATAGATGTAACCATGTCCATATGGCCCCATCACACCTGGCTGGCATCTCTGGCGCTTCTACTAGGCACCGACACACCCTCTGTTCCTGCTCCTTACTCGCTGCAGAAATTGACTACAGTAGCTGCCTATATGTTCTTCCTTTGTTGGATGTGCATTGTGTGTGTGTGTGTGTGTGTGTGTGTGTGTGTGCATTTACAACTCCCACCCCCAACTATTTCTTTAGTCTCCAGGCTACTGGATATCTAGATGGGATTGTGCCTGTGCTAGACAAGGAATAAACATTATCCGGAGGTGGAGGCACTAACCGTTGAGACTTTGAGTCTTCCCTTTTTGGGGAGAGATTAAGTGCACTTTCATCAGTATGAAAACATTAGGTAGACACATGTTGTGGTTGCTGCTGCTGTTCCCCACATGCTTAATTATGGAAAGAAGGGTGTCTTTTCATGGCAGTCTTGGGTTTCCAAGGGTAGCAAGAGACGGCAAGCTCCATTGTGCAATTGCATTTCTGTTTTGGTTTGCATCGTGTTGGCTATTGTACACTTGCCAAAGCAAGTCACAGACCAAGCTCAGAATCAAGAGGTGGAGAAATAGTCTCTGCCTCTTGAGAAAGAGTTGCAAAGGCAATTCCAGGGGTATAGCAATGGAAAAAATTGTGGAGGTTCTTGCAAAAAACCATGGAGAGGTACCAAATCAGATGACTACCTACTCTCATTGGTCAGAACTTTGGTTTGTCATATGGTCATTGCTAACAGCAAGGGAAGCTATGAGTGTAAATTGCCTGGGCTGTTCCTCCTCCTGGAACAAAACTGTAGTTCTCTGAGCAACAAAGGGTGAGAGAATGGAAATTGAATTGGGTTGGTATGAAATAGTAATTATATATATACATGTACACCTCTGGTTGCTGCTAATATTTAGTCTTTGACCCTGCTTCCTGACATGGAGTGCCTAAAACCTTATGATTCCCCAAGTGATAGAAGTGTCTGATACAGAGCTCTTAAATCCCTTAGAATTTCCTGGGTGAGAGGAGTGTTTTTGTTCAAAGAGAGGCAACTCTTTTTGAGCTCCTAGATGAGATCTCGTCACTAAAAAGACCAAGGCATCATTAGAAGCTTGGAACTTTCAGCCCTGCCTCCCATCTTCTGGAGATGAGAGGGGGGCTGGAAAATGGCTTAATAATCATTCATGCCTACATGATGGAGTCTCCATAAAAATCCCATGAGTACATAGCTTGGAGAGCTTCCAAATGTGTTTGATGTTGAGATGTGTTTGATGAATGCATCTGGGTGTTGGGAGGGTGGTGCACCCCAACTCCATGAGGACAGAAGCACCTGCACTCAGGACCCTCCCAGACTCCACCCTATGTACTGCTTTATCTGGCTGTTCATTTGTATTCTTTGCTATATTCTTTATTATATATATATATATATATTATATATATATTATTATATTCTTTATCATATAATAAAGCATAAAACATTAAGTAAGGATTTCCTCAAGTACTGTAAACCATTCTAGCAAGTGATTTAACCCAGGAGGGGGTCATGGGAACCTTCCACTTGTAGAAGTCAGGCAGAAGTTGTGGGTAACCTGGGGACCTGCTATGCAATTGGTGTCTGAGTTGGGGAGCAGTCTTGTGGAACTCAGTTCTTAACCTGTGGGGTCTTTGCTAATTCCAGGCAGTTTCAGAATTGCTTGTTATGGAAAACTCATATATCTGGTCACAGAAGTGTTCGTCTGTGTGAGTGAGAAAAGGAGCACAGTGTGTTTTTTCTACACAGTTGGACATTGGCAGTGTCTGCCACACATAATATGAGGAGCTGTAATGGCAGCACTTCTATGAACCTGTATTCCATTCTCTTTTCCATGGAAGGCTGGCTGGTCTACAGACACCATAGCTTCTCCTACTACTCAATGGCAAAGGCTTTGTAACTGTGCACCTCTGACCTGGGCCTCTAGTATTTGGTTCACCAGGCAGGCTCAGGCATTGTGATTGATGGAGTTTGGTCCTTCCATCGCCCAATGCATGCCACACACCTCCAATGTCTACCTCCCCCCTCCCACAGCTAGTATCCGCCATTTACAAGTGCAGGGCACATCATTGGCACATTCATGGCACAGACCCCAAGGCTGAGCATGATGGGGCCAGCATGGTATAGCTAATTCTGCTGTTTCATAGGAGATACAAAAGCACAGACAACTAAGCAACACATTGTCTCACATGGTCCTTATGATCTAGAGAATCTGTGTTCTTTTGTACCAGAATCCAGCCTCTTTATTTGTGTGCCCTTTTGAAAAACTGGAATGTTCTCGAAGTTCTGGAGACAAACTTCTGAGTGAACTGCATCTGAACTTTTTGAATTCTTTTTTTTCCCCTTTGGTTAAATCTCAGCGGAGCCGGAGATGATCATAATTTTCATGAACACAAACTAAAGGTTTTGATGCCTGTTGAGCAAAGTAGCTGCTTCCTATTGCAAAAGAACTGATTCCTATTCTCATTGCGTTGGCGTCTTCATTAAAATTTCCATTATCCTCTTCCTCCCAGTGCAGTTAGAGACGAAATTGTCCTGACCATGTTTCTCAAGCAGAATCACTCCTGACTCAAAATATATGAAAGGGATATAGAAGGAGAAGAGCCACACTTCCCTAAATATAGATCATCTTGGGTAGGGAAAAAAAATTTTTTTTGTCTGGGCTTTTATAGTCATTTTAGGTCAGTATTATTAGCTTCATCAGCTGTACCAGGCCCAGAAAAACAAATGCAGATTGAGTCATGGGGGTGGAGGTAGAAGACAGGTAAATGATACCCAAAGACGCTTTGATAATAATGGTGACCTGTTTGTTGGGGCTACTCTGAGCCAGATCCTGGCCCCAAAGCCCTTATCTGTGCAGTTTATCGCACCTTACACGCTACACGCTGGCCTCCAGTTGGTCTTGTTGGGGACCTGGAGGAATAAGCCCGTTATAGGATAGGACCAATTCTGACTCTGAGTTGTGCTAGGTGACCTTGGCCAAGTACTTTGTGCTCTCTGAGTCCCAGTTTTGGTATCTGGAAACCAATGCTTGTCTAATGCTGTGATATGGCTTCCTCCTGCTTTATAGGGTATTGAATGCATTCGAAAGTGCTCTGCCAGCTGGAAAACTCTATTCCAACATAAGAAAGATGGATTGCCAAAGGTCATAGACAATGACTGGGTGTGAATCAGCCATCCCCAGCATGACCAAAGTCAAGTCTCTGTCCGCCTCCTCTCCTCAGGAAATGGTGCCAGCCCTGTACTCTACATCCCTGTTGGAGACATGAGAAAAAGAAGCATCAAGCTCTTTGCTTCATGCTAACATAGCGATCACTTCCAAGTGCTGACTCTGAGCCAGGAGGAAAAATTCATATATATGACTCACATAATCCTTGAAATAAAACTATTGATTATTTTAGAGGCAAAGACACTGAGGCTCAGAGAAGTTAGGTAATGTGCTATTATCATAACACTAGTAAGTAGAAGGTCTGCTTTCTGATTCTTGCCTGACCTCATAGCCTGTTCTTAAGGTAGTTATATTTACTGGGGAAGAGAAAGAAGCTCAGGAGAGCTTAGAGTCCAACTCATCCTGGCCAAACAAACTAGCACACTTTTCTACTTTATTGCCCCTTAGAAACAAATGCCCTAAGGATTTTTTTTCTTTCAAGATCACCTTCAGTACAACCCCATTTTTGCAAACACTTATTGAGTACTTATTAAATGTCAGGCATAAATTGTGTGTGTGTACAAATCTACTTAACTCTCAGGCCTATCTATGAGGCAGATACCATTATTATCCCCACTTTAAGGATGGCAAAACTAAGGTGCAGAAAGGTTGTGGAGTTTGTCTAAGGTAACATGGCTATTGAGTGACAGATAGATTTGAATCTAAACAGTCTGATTTCAGAGCCTTTGACACTATGCTTTATGCATAATAAAAGCTTCAAAAAGAATACACATCAAATTATGAGCAGTTACCTCTGGGAAATTGGATTTAGGTGGGTTTTGTCTACACTTAAATACTTTAAAAAAATTTTTACAACTATACATACGTATAGTTTTTATAATTAAAAATACATCTCCATCGATTTCAGTATTTTTGCTCTCAGTGTGGTTGGGGCATTAAGTCTAAATTAATTATTTGTAATGAGGGCACTGACATTTCCTGGGAGATTCCAGAAATCTAGAAAAGATGCCAAGAGCAGCCGGGTAATTATAAGCTGGAGCTTGCATTTGTCATACATTCCCCTCCCCCCAAACCCTCCCACCGCCACCCCCCTCCCCACAAGGCCGGCAGACAGGGGGCTCCATGGCCGCATTATGTGGATTTATATCCACTCAGAACCAGAGGGCAAACAGAAAAATGTAAATTTTGGCAGCTGCCTTTGTGGGCACTGACCTCACAGGACTCATTCAGTCCCAGACCTCACCCTGGGAGTGATTTCCCCACATCCGCTATAATTTATTGACAAGTTATTTCTCTTCCTGAGGCTGAAGGAACTGCCCGGCACAATTTGAAACAAAGCACCACACGGGTCAACGCGATGAACTGAATCATCATTTCCTCGCAGTACCAGCCCTGCCCCAGGAAATATTTTCCCCTCCATCATCTCATTTTTGAAGATACTGGTAGCACAAATCATCTCCAGACATTTCCCATTGTCTTTCTGTCAGCCCCAAACAAAGACAAGGCCCGGCCTCCCCAGCCTTGACCCAACCCTGGCAGTTACAACCTCACAACATTTTTCTGCAACACCTTGTTGCAAGCAATCTTTTTGAGATACTCATTTCTAGTACGACATGATGTTAATTTAGAAATATGTAGGTTTCAAATTTCCCTGCTGTCTCAAATGTCATAAAATTAAACAGATTATATCTTCCTACACTTTGGACAGAGTAATGATATCGCAGGACATTATCATCATTATTATTTACAGAGAACAATTGTAAGATCCTTTTGTTCTAATGGGGACACGTGCTACAATCTGAATGTTTCTCTGAATGTCACTAGGCATTCCATAAATGATCATGGTGTCTGATAAATCGAAACTCTATTATATCTCACTCAACCCTTTGGGGAGTTGGGTCATCACCATGAGGACTATATTAATGATCAATACCATTGATTGGAGGCTTTCTATATGCATAGACATTGGACTAGCACTTCTACCAATAATCTCCCAATCCCCACAAAACCCTTTTGAGAATGGGATTATTATTTCCATGTCACAGCTGAGGAAGAAGGGGTTCTGAGAAGTTAAGACATGCCAAATAATAAATCATAGAACTTATAGACCAAGTAGGAATTTACCCTCACTCTGTGAAGAGTTTGGGATCAAATAGTTAAAGGAATGGACTATTCTCACATTCTTTTAGAATTCAAGGTATCCTTTTTTAAAATTTTAAAAAATGTTTTTATTTATTTTTGAGAGAGAGATAGAGACCGCATGAGCAGGGGAGGGTCAGAGAGAGAGGGAGACACAGAATCCAAAGACAGGTTCCAGGCTCTGAGCTAGCTGTCAGCACAGAGCCCGACTTGGGGCTCGAACCCACGAACCATGAGATCATGACCTGAGCTGAAATCGGACGTTTAACTGACTGAGCCACCTAAGTACCCCTTAAGGTATCCTTAAAAGTGGGGTAGGAGGGCACCTGAGTGGCTCAGAGGGTTAAGCATTCCGCTCTTGACTTCAGCTCAGGTCATGATCTCACTGTTCATGGGTTTGAGCCCCACATTGCTCTGACAGTGTGGAGCCTGGGATTCTCTATCTCCCTCTCTCTCTCTGCCCTTCCCCTGCTCATCCCCCCCTCTTCTCTCTCTCAAAACAAATAAATTTTGGAGGAAAAATAAACTTAAAAAAAAAAAAGGAACTCCTGGTACCCCCTGATCCGGCCTCCTCCATCTGCCCCCTTTCCTGGCCCACGACACGTTGGCATGTCCTCCAGAGGCCCCACGGCTGTGCTCACACTGCTCCCCTGTGTGCAGGGCCCTTCCTCTCCCCTACTGCCTGGGAAGCCTATTCCTCTCAAGACTCAGTCCCAGAACCACATCTTCTAAGAAGTCATGTCACTCTTCTCTCCCACCCGCACACCCTGTACACTTGACCATGTGGTTCTTCTGTTCCACAATGCTCTACATAAAGGTTTATTACAAAACCCATGTCACTTCATGATGGTATTTGTTTTTATGTGTCACTTTAGTACTAACCTGTCATCTCTTTCAGGGTAGACCGTGTCATCTTCATCCTCACATTCCCACTGCCTAGACCCTTGCATGGCAATTACTAAGTGTTTGACAAATACCTGATGCATTCATGGGTGGATGGAGGAAAGGATGAATGAATAAATAAATACCTCTGAAACTTAAAGGAATCAACGTATCAACACTGTAATGTGTATTTGCTGTGTTATTTGAGGATATTCGATTCTGTTGTAAAAGAAAAAACCATAAAATGAACAGAACTCATAAGATACAAGAGATATGGATGAGGAATACCAAGTAGCTCATGAGACATAGATAGTGAGTTAGTAACCTGTGAGACAGGTTAGGCATGGGTAAAGTTAGTAAAGCATGTATTGGTGAACATAGATAGAAAAGGCCAGAAGGACCAAGAGACAACAAATATTCATAAACCTCTAAGTATCCATGAGAAATATGAGGCATTCAATATTTGTGTGACCTTAAACTTACCACCCAGTAGTGATACCCCCTCTGGCATCATGTACCTGTTGCCTAAGAAATGAAGATAAAATCCTTAGCTGCTCATTAAGCTAATTGACAAACTATAGCTCTTGGTCAAGGGACTTGGCCTGTGTCTCCTGATATCACGCAAACTTGTGTTGGCTTTAGACACCTTCCGGCTGAACCCTGCTGCTTAAACCTCATCTCTCATCTGCATCTCTCATTATCAGCTGGGCAGGCTGATGAGGCAGAGAGAGAGAGAGAGAGAGAGAGAGAGGAAATATGAATATTGTGTAACTAAGGATCAGGTAATGGAGTTCGTCCAAGCCCCCCCACCCCCCGCTCCCCACACCCTATCTTACCTATTTGTCCTCTCTCTCTCTTTTTTTTTTTTTTTAATTTTTTAGTGTTTATTCATTTTTGAGACAGAGAGAGAGAGAAAGAGAGTGAGCAAGCGGGGGAGGAGCAGACAGAGGGAGACACAGAATCCAAAGCTCCAGGCTCTGAGCTGTCTGCACAGAGCCCGACGTGGGGCTCAAACCCATGAGCTGTAACATCATGACCTGAGCTGAAGTCAGGCACTTAACTGACTGAGCCACCCAGGCACCCCAATTATCTGTCCTCTCTTGCTTCTACCTGTGTATTTAAAAGAATTCAGAAACTGTTTCAAGCATATTAGTTTGGTATGAGCCCCTCTGTTTTATGACCTCTGGGATAATTCACCTGGTAAGCTACCATTGAGTCGAGGAAATTTTCCAGTGACAAGTGTGATTCTTATAAACGTTTAGCCCTGGTGCCGCCCTCCTTTGGAAGCCAAACACAGCTACTCCCTGTCAGAGCAGCCCATCTTTTCTCCAGTTACTATAACGAAAGAAAAATTTAAGGTCCTAGAGGTTTCTATATCCAGAGTGCACAGCCAAAATACTGAGATTACAGACACACTAAAAGTTCTTCTGAACTCAGGCTGGATTTGTGGTCCTATTTTCTTTTTATGCAAAACATTTATGACAAATCTTAAGAGAAAAATTGTCTGCTAACACAGTTTATGATTAGCTGATGCAAATCTGAGTCTCTGAGTCTCTGTCCAAGAATGAGTAAGAAATTTTATTTTTATTTTTTTCTACATGTCAGAGCAGTCCAAGCCCACATGAATATGCCCTTCCAGAATTTCTCAGTTGCACCCTGTATAGCCAGTTTGAATTCCGATGCATGTGGACCAATAGAGAGCTATTACCTGACTGGGTGGGATATTGGCTGTTTGAGTTGGTTCCTAACGTGTGATCTTGTTTCCAACTTTCATTCTTGTTTATCGTCCATTGGTAGGATGATAAGTCCTGCTTATTGCTGCTGGTTTCACACAGCTCAAATTCATGTATTAAGAAAAGGCCTTCTCTCCTGAGTCATATTCAAATATTTATTCATATTGAGTTCCAAAACTTTTCCTTTCCCTGGACAAGATCTATACTAAATGACTCTTTAGAGCCACTGATCCTTTCCCCCTACCTCTATCAAACTATCCCTTTAAAATGGATTTGTTGAGCATTACATTGTAACTACTGTGCCTGTGAGCTTTTAAAAGCTTCTCACAGTCAAGATCCCAATCAGTCACTGGTAAGAAAGAAAGAAGAAAAGAAAGAAAGAAAGAAGGAAGGAAGGAAGGAAGGAAGGAAGGAAGGAAGGAAGGAAGGAAGGAAGGAAGAAAAGAGGAAGAAGGGAGGGAGAAGAAAGAGAGAAGAGAAAGGAAGGAAGGAAGAAAGGGAAGGAGGGGAAAAAGGAAAGAAGGAAGGAAAGGAAGGAAGGAAAAAAGGAAGGAAGGAAGGACAAAACAATCTTGTGTAGTGAATTCATTTTCTGTCTTTTGATAATGGGCTGGTACTGCATCATTCAGTCTCCGCTAGAACAGCGCTGTGACATCTATGACTGGAGAATGTGCACTGCTAGGAAAATGGCCTTATGGGGCCTTAGGGGCCGCTGATGTGTCTGTGATCCTGTAGAGCTGCTTTTTGGTGGTGCACGACAGACTCGGGGCTCTGTTTTTTATATGCTGGTGAAAATAAACAGCACCCGGTGTTACTTGGGACTTTTCACTCTCCGTGAATCTCCATGGATCTATAATACAATGACCATGCAGAGTTTCCATTGGAAGATTTCTCCCTTGGCCTTGGGGTGGTTGTCTATTTACAAACCAGTTAAAATTCCTGCAGCTGGGAGGGAGACTGCACACTTAGCTCCCTGAGGCTGGCGGCCCCAGTGAGCCGGCTCCTCTATGGGCCACAGGAAGAAAGCTGAGATAGAGCGACATAATCAGCTCAGCCTGGACCCCAGCCTGGACTTCCACTCTCTAGATACTCCCCAGAAAGGCAGCATCCAGACCAAAGCCTCAACTTCCCAGAACCAATAGTGGAGCCCCGGGGCCTCTCTGGTACCAGGAAGTGCAAGTGGGGGCTACCTGTTCAACTTCCTGTGGCCACAGCCCCTTCCCGAGCATCTACCCCGGTCTTTCACTCTACCCTTGGAAATTAGCCTTAAAATTGAAATATGCTGAGGGAGGCAGCCCATTGTCTTTGCATCACATTAAGATGCAAATGGCTGGCATCAAATGCTTTCCTGACAGCTGGTTTTGCCGGGTGCACTCTGGGCTGTGGGAGGGAAGGAAAATGCAGAAGTGCAAGTCAAGGTCCTCCACAGAGGTTGAAACATTAAATGTTCCCTCTGTGTTTAGAAATTCTTTGAAGTGTGTGGGTAGTGCCGGGTGAGGGAAGGTGTAGGAGTCCATGGGTGACTTATTCTTCCCTGTATCAGATGCTCTGCTTCTGCCGTAAATTTTATAGCCTCCGTGTGAACTTCTGCTATCCCTTGCCCTCCGAAAGACTTGGTCATTTTTAAATGACCAGATCAAATGTGCACAACCTGAAGTGTTTCCCCTCAAGATTGTATCTGCCTCCTACACCATTTCTATCTGCCCCTGGGATTGCTCTTGCTATGATTGAGGGCTGGCATTTTGACTCTGTGTGGAGACCGGCATGACTTCTCAGAAGGTAGCTAGGCCTCTGGTCCCTGTTCTAGCAGAGGGTGGGGACAGGAATAAAGAAGAGGTGGTGAACCTCCTGCACTGCTCCAAGCCCGGCAAGAGGGGTCTATGGTCTCTGGGCTAAGCTCATTGTTGTGTTTCTCAAGTGAATAGGGTACCTATTGTCTACCAGTTTGCTCAGAAAACTGGTTTCTCCTCCATTTAAATTTTTTAATGATTTATTTATTTTTTTAATTAATTAATTAGTTTATTTATTTATTTATTGAGAGAGACAGACAGAGCATAAGCAGGGGAGGGGCAGATAGAAGGAGAAACAGAATCTGAAGCAGGCTCCAGGCTCTGAGTTGTCAGCCCAGAGCCCGATGAGGGGCTCTAACTCACAAACTGTGGGATCATGACCTGAGCTGAAGTCAGACGCTTAACCCACTGAGCCACCCAGGCGCCCCTCTCCTCCATTTAAATTCAGCTGAAGAAAATAGCGTCCAGCTTTGGGCTGCCCCCAAAGCCTTCAGTTCTTCCAGATCTTTGTGCATCTCCCAACCCCCCTCACCCCTTCCGTTCTCTCCTTTTGCATTTCCCCTCCATCTTTCTCAGATACTCATTGCCCTGCCTTTTCTTGTCACACTATTTTCACAGAATAGGACTTGAAACATGTTCATGTGAAATTATAAATTACCCGAAAGAGCTTTGGCTCTCACCTTTCCCAGGGTATTATGTTTTAATAAGGAACAAAGGCTTACATTTAAAAAATTAATTTCTAGGGGCACCTGGCTGGCTCAGTCTGTTGAGTGTCCGACTTTGGCTCAGGTCATGATCTCATAGTTAGTGAGTTCGAGCCCACATTGGGATCACTGCTGTCAACTAGGAGTCTGCTTCCAATTCTCTGTCCCCTGATCTCTCTGCCCCTCCCCCATTCATGCTTTCTCTGTCAAAAATAAATAAAAACATTAAAAAAACTAATTTCTCATCAGCCGTGATATAGGAGAGGAATATCGAAGGGGAGGGACCATCAACCCTTCCTAATATCCTTAGAGTCCTGGACTCAGGAAGTGATTTGGAAAAAGAGAATGGAAGTCTTGCACTATTATTCATCATTCCCCGTATCTGTGGTGATGCTCCTGACCTGCAGTCACCTATAGCCCTTGCTTTCCTAAAGAAATATTCTAATCCAGCTTCCCAGAAAGATGTCTGAAGTTCTTCTAGAACATTCCTGAATTTTGTTTAATCAATAGTGTAAAAATCAGAGAATTTGCTACCTCACCAGCCAGGCCAGCCACTGACTGTTGTTCCTACATATTGATAAGTTCTCTTCTGACACTTGCTCACTGGTTCTTACTTCTATGCTTGAAGTCTTGTGGGTTAAATCTGCTCTCTCTTGCATGTGACCGTCATTCAAAAACCTGAATGCAGCAGTCACATCCCTGCTCCCCAGTTGTTTCTTCTACAAATTGGAAGTTACTCTGGCAGAGTGAATGAGCCAAAAAACCCACAGGGACGATATAGTTTGGGGGGATGTGATGGTTTTAAAATATGGTCACAAATTTATTGACGTATCTTTTATCCTAAGATGGACTCTATCCAGGCAGGACTGTGACACCTGCTTTGACCAATAGAATATGGCAAAGTGATACCATGTACCTTTCACCTTGTTTGCTAGAATTTGATCTTGGAGCTTCAAGCTGCCATATAAGAAATCCAACGATCTTCACCTGCCATTCTGTGAGGAAGCCCAAACCACATGGAAAATCTCTAAGAGATACTTCCAGCTGGGCCCAGCCTTTAGGGCCTCCCTGCCCAGACAGTAGACATGTGAGTGAAGAAACCTCCAGATGCTTCAGGTCCCCAGAAATCTGAGTCACCCCCAGCCATCCCAGTCCTACCAGATGAGGCCCTACACATTATGGAGTAGAGATAAATTGTTTCTGACATGCCTTGCTCAAATTCCTGACTCTCTGAATCTGTGAGTATAATGAAACAGTTGTTTTTTCACATCATTGGGTTTGGGGTTGGTTTCCTTCATAGCAAGAGATAGCTGGAATAGACTTCAGCCCCTAAATCACTTTAGCCATGGCAGCTACTGCCCAAGAGTAACATTAGCACTAACTTCCCTTACTCCTTAAACTTGGCTATTAAATTTATTAATCTTGCATTTAAATGACAACGTCCTCCAGAGTTCCAGGGAAAAGCAGAAATCTCATAAACTCCAGGAAGCAATCACAGTAGTAGATAATGCATCAAAAATAGTGCCAAGTGAATTCAAATCTCTAAATGGTGTTTCTTACCACTTTATAGTACACCCCCAAAGCAAACTGGTAGTTTGAGCTCATTTATTCAGATAATAAAGACTTCTGGCATCCTCATTCTCTCATCCAGTATTAATTATGCCATCTTCAGCTTTGTGTCTTCAGAGGGAGGGGAGCCAACTTGGATGTGCGATCTGAGTACGTTACAGCCTTCTGTACTCTAACAAGAAAATGATGATAATACCTGCCTTGCAATATTGTGAGAAGGAGGAGAAATCATGTCAGAAGACAACAGAATTCATCACATGCCTATAAGTCCTCAACCAAGCTGTTGAAAGAAACACTGGAGAGGACAGAGCCAATGGCAGACCCCTACTGGTGACCCCCTCTGAGCCAGGGGTCAACTCTTTGGATCCCATAACTGAACCAGCTTCAAATGTAAGCTCTACAGAAGCAGGATCTGACTCTGTTTTGTTAGCTGACATCCCATGTGATTAGAACAGGGCCCAGCAGGTGGTGGGGACTCAGTAAAGATTTGTTAGATAAGTGGATATAATTCTGTCAGTAGCTTTCTCCCTAGCCTCATCCTATGCCCAGGGAATTCTGTGCTATGTGGTCCTCTGGCTCAAGGCTGCCTCCTTCAGCAGAGAGTTTCAGAGGAACAGAGCATGAAAGGTCACATATAGAGTTCAGGAGATGACAGCTCCCTCTGCTATACCTATTTTCCGCTTTCTAATTACCAAGATGTTTAAACTATAACATGAATAGCCACATTAAAGTCATTTGTTATATGTAAAGCAGGGGCATAACACATTGGTAATTAAGATCTCCCTCTGTGCCAACCTACACGCTAGAGGTATAATTAAGTGTAAGTACCTCTTAGTTTGCTAGCCATTATTACTGGGCTTAAACATATATTCAGCCAGTTATTAGTGAAATTCTATAGTGTCCTGAGGAACTATTGTTTCAATAAATGGAGCAAGAGCTTTCCAGCCAGTACTATGCTTGTTCAGGTGATCTTTGGCAGTGAATTGGTCATATAATTTCTTGGTGTCTGCCTGTTCTCCTTTTCAATACAGAAAACTCAGATCTTGGACACCATAAGAACCATAAGCACAACCTCCCAATGCTCTTTTCGTGTTCACATTGACCACAGGAGAGATTGTTCATTGTTCTAAGATTTGCTGCTCAGAGCCTCTCTGTTTCATATAAAACAAGAAACACATGAGGATCCCAGTTCTCCTTACATTTGCTCCAGGGATCAAGGACTTACATCCAAGTGAACAACATGTATTTATTTATTAATGCTTTGCTTTGTCCACAACCCTGAGCTAGGGCTGTATTAAAATAGTATGTTTTTGACTTGAACTAGCATTTTAAATTGCCATATTTAAATATTCAGATCTCCATTGTATTAAAAGGAGGCAGGAAGGCAAAGATGGCGGAAGACATGCAGTGGCTAATCCCATCATCCTGATTTCTACTGGCCTATGGGGAGGGTGAGCCTTTGAAATGGAGGAAGATCTCAGAAAGGATCTTCCCCCATCCTCTCCAGAGACTGGCATTGCATACTTCCTCTTCCCAGGTCCTCAAGCTGTAGCTCCAGAATTTTCCAGCAGGGCCCCTATAGTAGTTCTCAATAGACAGATGTGTTTTGAAGCTTTAGTGGCATAGTGAACCACAGAATCATTTGTTTGTGGGGACGTGATAGAGCCAGAGAGAAGTAACAGAATATGAAGGCCCTAAAAGGGCTGCAGCCACCTCCTAAAACAACTCCTGTAGATCCCTTGCTGACTGGGGGATAATGGACCAAACTACCCATCCTTGGGTACCTCTGTTTTCAATGTCTGACACTCAGTAAGAGTTCAGACACATTTATGGAAGGAATCATGGCTCCCATGAGTAAAGAAGTAACATTTCTCTCATCCACCATGCAGTGTTTTAAGAGATGTGTATGCACGGAGATGGTCTCTGGGTTCCCTGATGCTCTGTTGCTCTGAGAACCACAGGGGGAAAAAGGTGTTTGGGGACAAAACAGATACTATACACTGTATTCTTGGCTGAGAAATGGCTTAGAGAATCATGTTTAACAGGCATCGGGGCAGGGAAATATGTTAGATTGTGGACCACAAATATGAAATAAATGCATGGAAAATATGCAACCCCCAGAAAATGCTCACCAGAGGTCCCCTAATGATGAGCTTCAAACCTGTTGCATTGGCCAAGGCTACATCATGAAAATCAGAGTAGTGAGCTGGAAAGGTGGAGTTGGGGCTGCTTCCTGGCTCTAGGATGGGATCCTACCCCCAGCACACCTCTACCACCACTCTGTGAGACTGACTCTTGTCTGAAGTCCTAACTCCTTTGAAGGAGCATTGCTTCCTCAGTGCTCTACTTCAACAGGAAGCCTCCCTCATCACTTTCTCTGTATCTGTATCTCTTCTTTCTGGAGACAAACTGTGCACTGCTTCCAGGAAGGATATGGCTCATAACGAATTCTGTGCTAAGAAATTAATCACTTACAGAGTGCGGGGTTGCAGGCGATGGAATAGATACCTCCATATTTGGTGGGCTCCGTCCTGGGGATATTACATACATCATTCTCTCCAGTGCTCACAGCAATCCTGCATGATGACTAGGGTCTTCTTGGCATATCAGAAAACTGAGGGGCAGAAAAATAACTTCTCTCATCCATATAATGAATGCTTGCTGCATGTCTAATATGTGCCAGGCAAAATACTAGGTCCCAGGGAGGCAATTTGAAGAGAGATACATTCTCGCCCTCCACAAAGTGAATGGTCTCGCCAGGGATACAGATGAGGGAGTGGCCATTGCGCAGAGAGTAGGAGCACAGCATGAGGAGCCCTGTGTGCTATGGGAACTCGCAAGGAAGGGCCACTCAGACACAGAGGAAGTGATGTGGAAACAGATATAGATGAGGTCAGCGTTTCGGGGATGTCAAGGGAAAAAAGTGGAAAAGTGAAAAGAGGAAAGGGGAAAGGAAAGAAAGAGCTTTCTAGGCAAAGGAAACCTTATGTGTGGAAGATCTTAGGCTTGAAGGAAAAGCAGGGACTGTGTGGCTCAACCACACCTCCTTCCAGAAAAGATCAACAGCACTCACAGGATGTGAAAGCTGGAACAAGAAGGCAAAAACCCAAAAGAGGATTAAAAACAAGGATGGGGATTTTTGAATGGAGCCAAGAATAAGACTTTAAAGACTGCATTCTGTAATGATGCATATGCTTGTCACAAGGCAGCCACTAATTTGACTCTGAGTTTTTTAGGAATCAACACCGAAAGGAAAAGCTGGTGGCTTCTCCAGACAAGAGAAGGGCAGCCTTGGACCATAGAGGCCTATGAGCCCTAACCAAGCAGGTCACGGTACTCCACTGACAGGCAGCCTTGAAGCATCCATGGGACACAATGTCTGTCCATCACCCGCATGCACCCTCATGAAAACTATTCAGTCAGTGGCCTGTCAATATCATCTGGGAGCCCCACTCTGTTCATGTGACCTAATCCCAAGAAAGATCTTAAAATAGCCAAAAGAACTGAAGTACTGCTTGTCCTTCAAACAATTGCCCCTAGAATACACTCTTCCTGCCAAGTGTTTGGAGTGTATTTGTAATTAGCTGCAAACTGTACTTCCTTACAAATAGTTAGAATTCCGCTCATCTACACCATCAGTTAAACATAGACCATGTGCTTTAACATTCAGCCATGCTGAGGGGAGATGTACCTGGATGAAAAGCTACCTCTCTCCTCTCTCCCTCTTCAAGTCTGACCTGAATGTCATCCTCTCTACAGGAGCTTTGTCCTTTTCCAAACCCAGAATTACTTCTCCCTCCCCTAAACTCTCAGCACGTTTCACCCTTTTAAAGGCACATTGACCCACATTTATCACATTGGGTTTGGTGCTGTGGATCTTCAGAGTTTACCTTCCCTGATGTGCTCAGCACGATGTCATCCTCACACTCATGATCAATAAAACCTCATTGAATGAAAGCAACTCCTTCCACATCATAGCTTCGAAGGTAACCTGCTTTTCACATAACAACCTTTTTATTGTGCATCTGGGTTCAACCATTTGTCCAGAAGACATACATGGTGGCCTTTAAATTTCTTTGTGCAATGGTTTGTATTGAATTTTGAGCTTCTCAGTGTGCGTGAGACCTATTGTGACCTCCCAATCTACAATGTGAAGTCATGGGTAAAGGTCATATCCTTTGAGGGAATGTAAGAGCAGATGGGACAAGGAACTGGAAAAATGTAATGCAGGAAACAGCCTTGACCTCTGGCCCTGACACACAGACTGGCTGGATTAGAGATGCTTACAGGGCAACTGGGCCTGATGTTGTCTTAAAATACAAAGGCTAACATTCATGGAGCCCTTGATATGTAAAAGGAATTATGCTAGGCTCCTTAAAACATTTTAGTAGGCATGAGTTTTATCATTCAACTATCACAATGACCTGTGCATTATTATGACCATTTTTAAGATGTGGACACTAAGGCTCAGCATAGCTAAGTGAACTACTCAAGCATCATAGTAATTTGCAGAACACGGATTTGACCTCAAATCCATCTGACTTCAAAGCCTAGACCTTTCCCAGCTAAGAGGGGTGAAATCCAGTTCTGCCAGTTGGGAGACTCTGGACCCCTTAGTCATGTAAGCCTCAGTTTCCTCATCTAAAACCACAGGCATAATCTAGTGCTTATCTTTATTTTGAGGACAAAAGGAGAAAATGCACATAAACACAGTACTTGGCACAGTGCTTGGCAAATAGTAAGTGCCCAATAAAATTTTGTTATTAATTTTAGCAAGCTTTGGTATCTACTTGGACAGGGAAACTGGTATACACCCAAAGTGAGCTAGTCTAGCCAAAAAAAGAACCCAGATTCATCAAAATCTTAGAGAGTGTAGTAGTTATTTTCTGGGGCTGCCGTAACGAAGTACCACTGACTGAATGGCTTAAACAAATTGTGAAATTCTTCACAATTCTGGAGGCTGGAACTCTGAGATCAAAGTGTTGGCAAAACTGGTTTCTTCTGGGGTCTCTCCTGGGCTTGTAGATGGCCATCTTCTTTCTGTACCTTCACATGGTCTTCCCTCTGTATGTCTGGGCCCTAATCTCCTCTTCTTACAAGGACATCAGTCATACTAGATTAGAGACCACTGTAATGTCCACATCTTAACTTAATTACCTCTTTAAATACCTTTCTTCAAAGAAAGTCACATCCTCAGTTATTGGGGGTTGAGACTTCATTCAGTGTATCAATTTGAAGGATGCAGGGGGGACACAATTCAGCCGAAAGCAGAGGCATCAGTGAACTTTTTCTAAAAATATTTAGTGTTTTAAATTTTCTCCATTGAAGGCTTATTAGAGCACCTTCACTTGGCTTTGAGTGGAAAGCTCATTTGAGGATCTTCTGAAGACAAATTAATGCTTTTAAAAATAATATCAGGGCACCTGGGTGGCTCAGCCGGTTAAGCATTCGACTTCAGCTCAGGTCATTATCTCATGGTTTGTGAGTTCGAGACCCACGTAGGGCTCTGTGCTAATAGCTCAGAGCCTGGAGCCTTCTTCAGATTCTGTTATCTCTGTCTCTCTCTGCCCCTTCCCTGCTCTGTCTCTCTCAAAAATAAATAAGCATTAAACAATTAAAAGAAAACAATGATATCATCAACAGGAACTATAATTTTTTTTTCTTTTTTTAAAAATATAAGTTATTGTCAAATAAATACATACAACATCCAGTGCTCATCCCAACAAGTGCCCTTGTCAATGCCCATCACCCATTTTCCCTTATGATTTCTTTTTTTTTAATAGTTTATTGTCAAGTTGGTTTCCATATAACACCCAGTGCTCATCCCCACAAGTGCCCTCCTCCATGCCCATCACCCCCCTTCCCCTCCTCCCCACACCCATTAGTTCTCAGTTTGTTCTCAGCATTCAAGAATTTCTCATGGTTTGTCTCCCTCCTTCTTCCCCCCATTTCCCCCCTTCTTCAACCCCACGGTCCTCCATTAAGTTTCTCCTAATCCTTCTATACGTGCAAACATATGGTAGCTTTCCTTCTCTGCCTGATTTATTTCGCTCAGCATAACACCCTCAAGTTCCATCCATGTTGCTACACATGGCCAGATAATGGTTTTTGTTTGTATTTTTATTTTGGAATCTCTGGCATGCCACACTTCCCTAGGGCTGCAGGTTAATCACTTTATGTATATCTTAATGAAAATAAGTTTGCAAAGATCCTTTTCTCCACCAAAATCCAAGTCCAGAATGGAGGAAAATACAAGCTTGAGAGGGTTGGTTTATGTTTGTTGGTGGACTATGTGTCTTCCTTTTAAGTTTAGAAATACAAGCACATATGTACTGCTGGGCACATAGTAAGTGTATTAGATTACAAACTATGTTGCTATAACAAAGGAGGACAACTTAAATACAATAGATTCTATCCCTGGAGTTGACTGTGTTAATGGCCCCAATTAGTGGTACTCTGTATCTGTGTCCTTTGCCTTATAGTTTTACTCTGAACAGTTCAGGTTTGTGACTTGCTCTGTCCAACAGAGTGCAGCAGAAGTGACAGAATGCCTGTTTCAAGCCTACACCTTGAGAGGCTTTGTATGCTTCTATTTGCTTTCTTGAACAATTGGGCTGATTGCCCTTGAGCTTTGACATTACCATAAAAATAATCCCAACATGCTGGAGGAAAGTGAAAGAAACCTAGAGGATAAGACATGTGAAGAAGAGTCAAAGTACCCAGTCAATAGTCAGATCAATATCCGGAAGCAGAGCCATCTAGGTCAATCCACAACTGACCACAGACAAATGAATGAGACCTGCAAAGAATAGAAGAACCATTTAGCTGAGCCCAGCTGAAACTACTGATCTGCAGAATCATGAGCTTCAAAAATAGTTTCTGTTTTTGGCAACTAAGTTTTGGAATGGTTGTCACACAGCAATAGCTAATAGAAACAACAATTGGTATGTATAACTGAGGACCTGCACCAACAAAATCCTAAAACATGTAGCATTGCCTTAAGGGCCAGACAGTAAACAGAGGCCTGAAAACTATAGGAGTCTGGAAAAATGGTGGCCCATATCAAATAGTGCAATACAATTGGTGAAACCATTGCCTTTGGTAGTTCAGAAGAGAGAAAATGTACCTCATGAATTTTAGATTTAAGCAATGAGATTTCTAGACAGAACTTGAAATTGTCCGCTGCTAAAGACAGAACTGACCAGTTTGCAAGCTGAATTTAGAGGGGGTATAGAGGGTACAGAACAAGATAGGATGGAAAATAAAACTTGCTCATTTTAATGACTCAAACCAGCAAAAAAATCAAACCCAAGACACTGCCAGAAAAATGTAAGCTTAGAGTAAACCACTAATCAAGACTGTGGTTATAAGGCCCTTTGTCAAGACCTTGGAAAGAATGAAGGCAGTAATTAGTACTCTCTCTCGGCTGGACAATAGGGCTATTAGGGACCTGAAAGATGCCACCCCATTGCAGCCTCAATGCCAAAAGTAGCTGAGAGTAAGTCTAGAGAGCCAGGCATGTCTCAGAAAGAATTCATCAAATAGAGGGGATTTCAATCAGATCTAATGCAATCCCATGAAAAACTTTAAAGGGATTGTAAAGGCAAAAGTGCCACGAGCTTGGATCAAAGGGTTTTGAATTAAAATTGTTCAAAAATTTCAAAGGCTTCTGGGCTCCCAGTTCTTCACAGGCAAGTCCCCAGTGCTTCACGTGCACATTATCCTATGTCCTCTTCGGAAGCAGCTAAGGAGGGTGATGGGAAAGGAAGAGTGTCCCAGAGGGCAGAGCCATGGAGAACAGTGGAGTGATGAGCTACTACCATGAGTGCTGCCAACTCCACAGTGTGGAAAATGGGAATATGTGCACAAGGGGATTTCAGAATCACCAAAGACTGGTGCCTTCCAATCTTTCCCCACTTTAAATGGCAATGTTTCTCCTGTTCCTGTTTCATCATTGTATGTTAGGTGTGTGGGAGGCAGATAAATTGTGTTTTTAGTTCATAGGTCTTTGGATCAAGAAGAGCCACATTTGAACCTGATGTTGGTCACAAGTTCCTAAACTTAGAGCAATAATGACATGTAGATTCTGGAGATCTTTGTCAGGGTATGAGTATATCTTGCATGTGAACCCTTACAGTCAGATACTGAACTGGGGTATACTGATTGCAAAACTGGCCCCAATTTTCTACCCATTCTTGTATCAAATGTGGACTATGCAGCTCCATTCATTGAGAGATGGAATCTATTTGTCAAACCCATGAACCCTTGTTGGCTGTATGATTTGTTTTAGCCAACATACTATGGTGGAAGCAATGGTTTGCTAGCTCCAAATCTAGGGCTCAAGAGACCTTTTGTGCTTTCTCTCTCTCTCTCTCTCTCGATTTTCTGCTTTAGCTATGAGAACAAGCCTGAACTGGCCTGTTGAAGGTTAAGAGACTATCTGGAGAAGAGCCATGTCATCCCTATTTACAGCTGATTTCCTAGCTGGTCACAGATGTGGCAACATGCTTAGCTAACCAAGATCATATGAACTCACTCCAGATTAGCAGACCTCCCCACGGGAAATAGAAGATGGTTGTTATTTTATTTTATACCACTAAGTTTTGGGATGGTCTGTTATGCAGCAATAACCAACTGATACACTCGTACATAGCAGTCCAGAGGTCAGTAGTCCACAGGTGGCATATGGCTCTGCTATCTTCAACATATGGTTTCTGTCATGGAGTTCAAGTAAGTTCTTCCACTCACCAATATTATTGATCTAGAGGGAAGAAGCAGGCCCCAAGGTAGGAGGGGTGTGTGTGTGTGGGGTGTGTGTGTGTGTGTGGGTGTGTGCTTGCCTAATAAGTTTTTTAAAAGGGCAAACTCCAAAAGTTGCATAGATCACTTTCACTCCCAATTTATTGCAAAGAGGTTAGGAAATATAGCCTTTAGCCAGGGAGCCATGTGCCCTGACATAGTTGATGGTAATAAGTAGGAATGGTATTCTATTATCCAAAGGAGAAAAAAGGAAAGTGATCTTATGTGAGTAATCAAATATGAATCAAGAGCTTGTGGCATTTAATGAACAAAACAACTTTATTGATGGCAATGAATGACATGATCACTTGAGTGACTCAATTTCTATAAGACTTCATGAAAGAAAACATATTAGACTTAAAATCTAGAAATGTGAGTTCAAACCCTGTCTCTGCTCTCTGTGTACACTTAAGTGAATTATTTTACCTTTCTAAGTCATATTTCCCTGACTTATTGAAAGGAAAAGCTTTTCCTAGGCCTCAGATACAGTAACTGGATCAGCGTGGGAGCTTGATGAGTGTCAGTTGGAAATGAACAGCCATAAAGAGTCTGTACTTTACAGAGTAGGGTGTATCCCTCCACCCAAAGATGATTTGTAAAACCCTTAGATCTTGGCTGGAATGATCATTATACATTTTTGTGCAGGTTTTGCATTTCACTTGATAAGGAATCAAGTATGGTTTTGGTCATGATATATCCATCCCCAAACTTTCTTCTCAAAGAGCAAGAAATATTCATAGGTCCTTTACACATAAAGTCAGACTACCTAGGGGAGTAGTGATGGCACCCACCAACACAACTGTGAGTCAAAACAAGTCTTCCTGATGTGTGGCCCCACTCCCTGACCTCTTTATAGGAAGTCTGATGCTGAGCTTCTAAAAAGTGTTCCCACTGAGGCCAACTAATTTATTCCCACCAGAGGATTGTCACAACGCTAGGACTTCTAGATCTCTCCCCTCGGAGTGGAGGTCCTGGGAAAACCAGTCTGACAGACATTTTCTAAATACTCAAAGCCACCATCAAAGGTCCCTGATGTTCCTTGTGACACGTTGTTGACTCTACCTAGCCAAGGTGAAGGTGTGTCACCCCAACAAGGAGAGAGCATGCCAAGGAAGTGGATACTGTGAGGAAATAACTAAGGCTGGGACAGTTGAAGAACTCTTGTGTTGTTACCACGGCAACTCCCATTGTGTTCCTTCACCAGTTGTGTCTCTGCTCTACCTTTGTTTGGCTGAGTGGGTAGAGCTCTTCTTTCCATGGTTCCATTACCCTCCTGTGCTCCCATCCTCAGTACTCTGTCCTGGCTCTTGGAGCAGCACCCATGTCCATGCCAAGTCTCCACCAGTGCCACTCTCTTCCCTCATCCCTTTCCTCTGGGTGCCTCTGTACCTTGGCTCAGAGCTGCTTTCACTACTTGGATGCCTCCTTCTCCTACTCCTGCTGGCAAAATTGCACTCAGATTTAAGATGAAAGTCAACTGTCTTCACCGGCTCCTCCCTCTGTGCTTCATCACCTCTGCTCTAATATATGTCAAGACATATGTCATTTTTCTGCTTCTGTTTCAACCTCTACCCCACATAAGGCAGGAACTTTTCATATTTTTAAAAATTTTCTCTCCAGAGCTTAGCAGCACGTCTTAGATTGAGGATCTTGTCCAAGTTCACAAAACGACTGAAACAGAGTCTAGTTCAGGATTTCTTGCTAAGTCGTAACCTTGCTAATCTCATCCTTCCACGCTGGCTCTCAACACCAGTAGGCACATTGCTTCCTAAAGATGCATACCTTTCTTCATTTCCGCCCCACCAGCTAGCTATCTGTGCCGCAGGGAAATCTGCAGGTAGTTTAGTAAAAGGGAAGGTATATATTCATTTAGTACACTTAAAACCTGGCTGAAAAATGAGCTCTTGCCTGTGCCACTGCTCCATATCAAACCTTACTACTGCAACCTGCATCTCCCAGCCATACAGCATCCTGCATCTACCAGCCGTGTGGCATTTTGCAGTTTACTATGTGATTTTCCTTAAGCTCTTCTCATTTGATGAGGAAGCAAATGAGAACAGAATTCTGAAGCCAAATAGGATCTAAAGGCAAGTGACTGGCATCGTGTTAAGGGACTCTAGACTGAGAGGTGTGGTTGGTGTTCAAAAATCTGAGTCTTGGGATGCCTGGGTGGCTCAGTCAGTTAAGCGTCCGACTTCAGCTCAGCTCATGATCTCACAGTTTGTGGGTTCAAGCCCCACATTGTGTTCTGTGCTGACAGCTCAGAGCCTGGAGCCTGCTTCAGATTCTGTCTCCTTCTCTCTCTGCCCCTTCCCCACTCACGCTCTGTCTCTCTCAAAAATAAACAAATTATTAAAACAAAAAGCCTGAGTCTTTGGGGGTGCCTGGGTGGCTCAGTCAGTTGAGCATCCAGCTCTTGATTTCAGCTCGGGTCATGATCCCAGGGTCGTGGGATCAAGCCCTGCATTGGGCTCTGTGCTGAGTGTGGAGCCTGCTTGAGATTCTCTCTCTGTCTCTGTCTCTCTCCCCCTATGCCCATCTCCCTGCTTGCACTCCCCTCCCCTCAAAAAAGAAGTCTGAGTCTTTGGAAAAATATGTGTCATAATTTATGGCCAGTCACATTTCAAACCAGCCTGTATATATAGGTTCCTGCTTTCCTTGCTCTTGGTGTCATGTGGGAGCTAATGTGCTTCCCTACAATAAGCGCTGTGATAAGGGTGCTGATGGGAACATTTGCCCCAGGCTACCTGACCCGGTCTTAGAGGATCAAAGAGGCCTGGGGCCTGAGTCTGAAGGCCCAGCAGTGTTGGCCTAGCAGTGTAGACAGATGTGTGTGTGTGTGTGTGTGTGTATGTGTGTGTATATTTGGGGTTAGCTGGTGGGAGATAAGAATGGGCCAAATCCTAAAGAGCCTTGGGAACCATGCTCATTCATTCATTCGTTCAACAAATATCTATTGTGCTTCTATAACACTGTGCACTGTGACCAATACATGTTATGACAACTGGGTCTTTGTTTTAAGAGCAAGTGGTAGGCAGAATCTGAAATGGCTCCCAAGACTCTCACCCCATCGTCCCCCAGTATGGGCAGAGCCTGGGAATATGAAGGGATAGCACCCTGGTGTGATTGATTATATTACGTTACATGGCAAAAGAGATTTTGCAGATGTGAGTAGGACTGCTAATCAGTTGTCTTTGAATTCATCAAAAGGGACAGTTTCTGAGGTACCTGCATAGTCACATGAGCCCATGGAATCTAGTCTAGAGACCCCAGAGATTTGATACATGAAAAGTGTTCGTGCAAACTTCTCCATTGCTGGCTTTGAATATGGAGGGAACCCTAAATGTAATAGTAGGAGCTGAGAGTGGCTCCCTGCTGGTAGCCAACAAGGGCACAGGGACCTCAGACTTGTCATCCTGAGGAAATAAATCTGTCAACAACTTGTATGGTCTTAGAATGCAACCCCAAGCTTCAGATGAGAATGCTCTTGGTCTTGTGGTATTATGATCAGTCACCAGGCACAGACCAAGCACTCCATGCCCAGACTTCTGACCCTTCGAACTATCAGCTAATAAATACTTGGGTGTTGTTTTAAGCTGCTAAGTTTGTGATAAATTGTTATATAGCAACAGAAAACTGATACAGGACATTTCACCACAAATTCAGATTTGACTAAGGAGAGAGCATCTCCTATGTGCTGGGGCGGTGTTGGGAATGTTCATATATGCTGAATGATTTAATTCTGTCTTTAATCCTTTGAGGACAATGCCACTTTTAGTTGACATCAACTACATACTCCTTCTCCAACCTGAAGCAATTGTGCTGTTTGGATAGTATCTTTAGAACAGCCAGTCTAAATCAAATAACAATTCAGGCCCTCTTGCTGTGGTGGTTGGTGTAGAGAGGGATGTATGGGTCAGGCCTAAGACAGTTAGAACCAATGTTCAGGAGTGAGTGTATAATGTAAGTCAGCCCAGTCAAAGTGAGGTCCAATAATTTTGCTCAATGATTGTGGAAGAGAGATTCTGTACCTTATTCTGGGCACTGGGATATGCAAACTGGGAGGCCTAGAAGTGTTGCTGCCATTTTTTTCTCAAGAGGAAAGCAAACGAGGAAACGCAGAAACAAGAGACACAAAGAGAAATGCATCTGGAACGCTGATCAAACCATGCCTGAAGGTTTTGCCACTCATGGACATTTTAGTAGCTATGAGCTAAGCCATTTCCTCCAGTATGGAGGTCATTTTGAATTGGGTTTTCAGGTATTTGCAAGTACAACTATCCTGATACATTATTATTACTATTGGATAAATGCCAAACGGATTCAAGGAGGCTATTCCCAGAGGTTACAAAGCTAGTTCATGGCACAGTTGAGATTTAAAATCTAATCCTCTAGCCCCAAATTCAGCACTCATTACCTTATACAAAATGTCTCACCCAATTTATCTTTGCCTCATCCTAACTGGTGAAGAATACCTTTACTTCCCTAGAAAAAAGTCACTCCCATCTTAACGACTCTCTCCTTCTCCTCATTGCTAGAAAGAACTGCCCCCCCCGCCCCAGCTTCACACACTGTTTCTACATCTCAATTTTCAGCACCATCCTAAGTCTCAGTCTTTCTGATCACTATTTTATCTATCTATCATCTATCTATCTATCTATCTATCTATCTATCAAGAGTGCAAGTGGGGGAAAGGTCGGGGGGGGAGAGAGAGAGAGAGAGTCCCACCCAAGCAGGCTCCACACCAGTGCAGAGCCCAACACAGAGCTGAGATCTTACAACCCTGAGATCATGACCTGAGTCAAAATCAAGAGTTGGACACTTAACTGAGTGAGCCACCCAGGTGCTCCCCGAAACCACAATTTAAATCCAATAAGGCCAGCATATATCCAAAGAGAACTCTTCCTTTCTTTCACTCACTGTTTTTTCCTTCAACCAGTCAGATCCCAACACCAAGGTATTTGGAAGTAGCACAGACCTTTGTGGTTCCGTTGAGAATGGGGGCAGAAACCAGCACAGCCAGTAAGAAAAAACACCTTGCTTAGTTGTCTCTAAACACCAAAGTAGCCCTCTCAGTCTCTGAGGAAAGTCTCCAGAGGTGGGGAGTGAGTAAACAAAAGAGAAAGTCCAGAAATAAATGAGGAGTCCCACTCTTTAGCAAGAAAATGTTCCATTAATCAGTGTCAAAACACCCCCACCTCCCACAGGTCTGGCATCTTAAAACAATATCAAGTAACCAAATACAAGTTCCTTCCTGTCAGATGAAGGCAATAGTATGAGCAAATTAGCAAATATATCCATCAGTGGTTTAAAAAAAAATCGATGGTTTAGAATTTACCAAAAAATCGGAAAAAGAATGGAACTGGTGGCAGAAAGGCAACGCGTCCCCTACAGGGCTTGATATTTCTGTCATTGAGATTCTGGCACAGCCAGCTTCCTAGCCCTCATCCTCACTTCCTCACCCTGGCGAGTGGGCCTCACCCCTTTTCCAGACCCCACAATGGCTTCATCCTAGTTAGTCTCTGCTCTTAGGAGCTGAGCTGATCAACGTGCATACACGCTTGTGGGGTTGCGTGACTGTTTGGGGACATCCCTTTGTGGTCCTTCTGGGATGTGCTTGGTGCAAGGCGGGCAAGTATTGCTCTGAAGGCTTCTGCTGCTTTATTCTTCTAGAATCCCCCAGCCTGGCGATGGATAGCTGTGCGGCCAAGAGGGAGCCTTCACATGTAAGGGGGCAGGAAGGTCCCGTTTCCTGCTCTGGGAAAAGTGGGTGCAACATGTGGGCTGTATGGAGAACAGTGACAGAACAGAGACAGAATGAGGAAGGGCCCTCCTTGGCTCCTGAGCTGAGTCACAGGTGGACCCGGGGGAGGGGGCTGGGCATTGCTCTCCTTGTCTCTTTCTTTCCTATTTTTTAAGAATTTGATAAAAGTTAAAAGCCGTGTAGGAAATAAAACCCAGCACATTTTCTGGGGATTTACATGTACTTTGGGGGCCCAATTACTCCAAAGGATGCTTTGTCTTAAGAAATCTCACTGTGTTCTGGAGACACAGGCCCACCTGGCATCCCTCTCAATGGACTGCAGCTAAAGGGCATGAACCTGGCACTTCGCATTAGGGCAGCCGAGGTCGCTTTGAACTAACAAAGGGGGCCTTAAATCATGGAATGGAGCATAGCCTCCTTCCGACATCTGGAATTTTAATGAGGTAGGGTCAGGCAGGCAGAGCCGGAACGCATGCTTTAGGACTCATGGCAAAGCTTTTTTGGAAGCATCTTGGTTGATTTTCTAAGCACACAGAAGGCACTTACTAAGGGTTTTTGAGAATTAATTTGTTTTGTGGAGTAACCGAGACCTTTAGCAATAGCCATTGAAGTGTCTCCTCCTCTGTGGATTTGGGAAATACACTAAACATGTCCCCCCTTTTTTGCTTAATCATCTCATTTATGCCTTTATTTAAGCCCAGTGTAAGTTTCAGGTAAGCACAGGGCTCTCAGAGGCTGCCTGGTCTCCTCAGCTTCCTGGCTGCTGCCACAGGTAGAGGGGAAACCACAGCCCAGAATCGTTAGCCACTCACACACCTCTCTTCTGAGCCCACTTGCTTTCCTTGAAGCTCATTCTGTCAGGGGAGACAAACTGTAAGCGAGCCACTTGCCCTGACCCATCCCCAATGCACCATGATGGAAGGGCAAGAAGGACTATTAAGAACCTATGTTTCCCCCTCTCTTTTTTTTATTTTTTAATTTTTTTTAATTTTTTTTATTTTTTTAAATATTTTATTTATTTCTAGGAGAGAGAGAGACAGTGTGAGCAGGGGAGCGTCAGAGAGAGAGGGAGTCACAGACTGAAACAGGCTCCAGGCTCTGAGCTGGCAGTCAGCACAGAGCCCGACGCGGGGCTTGAACCCACGAACCGCGAGATCATGACCTAAGCGAAAGTCGGACGCTTAACCGACTAAGCCACCCAGGCACCCCCCCCCTCTTTTTTTTAAATGCTTATTTTTATTTTTGAAAGAGCGCAAGTGGGGGAAGGGCAGAGAAAGGGGGGACAGAGGATCTGAAACAGGCTCCATGGTGACAGTAGCAAGCCTGATGTGGGGCTCAAACTCACAAACTATGAGATCACAACCTGAGCCAAAGATGGACACTCAACCAACTGAGCCACCCAGGCGCCCCCACTTTCCCCTCCGGAATTCCAGCTCTCACTGTGAAATGCCCCATCCTCCCAAAGTCAGTCCTCTCCTCTGTCTCTCATCTGTGTCCCAGACACTGCATGCAGTAAACTGCTTCCACAACGGGAATACCCAGAAAGGGGCTGTGCTTATTTTCCCCTTACGGAACCTCGTCTTTGCTCAGAGCACACTATTCTCTGCCCTGCAGCCCAGCTGGCTCACCCACACTGTGAGATTGCTCATCCTTAAGGAGACGAGGGGGAGAGATATGGGGGTTAGAGGGGCAAGGGGCAGCCCACCCCCTGGTGTGGGCTCCAGGAGTGGGGAGAGTCTCGGAGGGGCAGGTGCAGGAAATGCTGGAGCATCTTTCTGGCGTCCCTCCCCATGGCCCCATCCCTGGTTCGACAGGGCGTGTCATCTAAGTGGCAGCCTGCACAACCTTGTTTCCTAGGTATGAGTCAGGACAGGCATTCCCCTCCTCCTGAATGGGTTCTGGGCTCTGGGGAACTTACAGTCCCTTCAGCAAGAACCTCATCCATTGCAACAGTGATGATTCAAAGCTTAGGTAAATTCAAAACCATAAATGCCTGAAAATAACTCTGGAACATGCCTCCTTCAAGGCTTTCATTTGGCAGATGAGGAAATTGAGGCCAAGAGTGGTTGGGCAAGAAAATGCACTTGCAATATTTCATACAACCATTCACCTGACATTCACAGGCTTTTCAACCCGAGGCTCAGTTGCTGCATCTAGGTCTTTCCATTAAAAAAAAAAAATCATAATGAACAGATTTGCTGAGATGACTGAGGGTCTAGGTAGAGCAGTATAAAAAATTATCTAGCACAGATAGGAGCTGGGCCCAGGAGGGGAGACGTCTGTCTCTCTACCACAGATAAAATGTGGTGGACAAAAGCAGATTATAATTGAGAGCATGTTAACAAGGGCAGCCAATTAAGCTAATTCTTGCTTTAGACACTCTCTGTCTGCCAGTGGAGTTTATCATATCATTTGTATGATTAAACCAAAATCAATGTCCTGGGCGGTTGCTGTGAATGTAGATATTTTTCAAATGGAAATGATAGCTCTTTACATGCGAGTAGGAAATGAATAAGCAGGGAAGACTGGTTCCTTCCGACAAGGACAATGCAGGTTACTATGGCCCTTTGGGAGCCAGTGAAATTTCTAGATGAGTAAAACGAGTTCTAATGTACCAGTTAAATATTTTTTAAAAATTGTTTAGTATTTATTTTTGAGAGAGAGACACAGAGTGTGAGCAGGGGAGGGCCGAGAGAGAGGGAGACACAGAATCCAAAGCAGGCTCCAGGCTCTGAGCTGTCAGCAGAGTCAGACAGAGGGCTCGAACTTATGAACCACGAGATCATGACCTGAGGCGAAGTTGGATGCTTAACCAACTGAGCCACCCAGGTGCCCCTGTACCAGTTCAATGTTAAAAACAAGTTTTAAAAAATGCTTGTAGCATAGTTAATAGAACAGTCTGATCAAGAACGCAGAGGCTCCCAGGAGATGTCCCGCGTCCCAAAGATGGCGCCAACATCACACCATCGCCCCTCCAACATCAGCATGGTACATTCTCCTTGCTCCCACACAGATGGTTCATATTTCTCTTCTCACTCTATATACAAATGTTTGCCTGGCTCCAGACTTTTCTAACTTCTCATTTTCCCAGTAAGAATCTAGTGCAAGATAAGTCATCAGAAGTATAGAGGAAGTTGGTTCTCACTGTCCATCCGCTTGGCAAGCTGCTTGGGGTAGTTGGGCTTCTCCAAGGCAGGGGTGTGACCTTCCAGACATGCTCTGGGGAGCCTGAGGCTTCCATCCTTCACCAGCTTGGGCGGGAAGAGGGGCACAGCTGGAGCTCAGCCCTGAGCCTCTGCCTCCAGCTGCACACCCTCACTGGTGGGGACCGACTGTCCTCCTGACTAGGTTTACATTCTCACTCTCTCCAAAGGCCACCCTAAATTTTTCAGTAATACTGATTTTACAAATGCAAGCATTCAAATATAATCTGAAGAAACAAAGGAGGCTTGAATGCTTTTGAGGGAGCATGTTAGGAGGTCTCTAGGCTAACCTTGATGCCAGTCACTTACCTAAGTATCAACATATGTTCAGTACCTGCCCTGTACCCAGCACTGTGCATAGAAGCCTGTGGATAGGAGGGTTCCCTGCTTCCTAAGAGTTTGAAATCTAGTGGTGAAGACAGACAAGCATGCACTTCTAGCATATGATAATTGCAGTTATAAAGAATAAAAGACATTATAGGGACACAGAGGAAAGACCTTTTGCCTGTTCTGGGTGAGGGAGCACATCAGAAGGAGCTAGAACTGCCCCCAGAATGAGAGAATGGCTAAGAGTTTGGTAGGCAGAGGGAGTGAGTGTGGGCAGAGCAGGTTGCGGAGGGCATTCCCCATGAGGACTCAGCACACGCTAACCTGCTGTGGCAAGATGTGCTAGGAAAACACGTGAGTTCTCTGCCCCCTCCCCCTCCCCAGCTGGCTCCTTCCTACTCATCCACAGATTTGAGTTTAGAAAACAATTCCTCTGAGACTCCTTCTCTGACCATCCCCTCCCCACCTGTCGAGAGTTTTGTTAAAAACTGAGATATAGCGGGGCACCTGGGTGGCTTAGTTAGTTAAGCATCATACTCTTGGTTTTGGTTCAGGTCACGATCCCATGGTTCTTGAGACTGAGCCCCACGTTGGGCTCTGTGCTATCAGCATGGAGCCTACTTGGGATTCTCTCTCTCTCTCTCTCTCTCTCTCTCTCTGCCCTTCCTCCACTCGGGTTCTCTCTCAAAATAAATAAACATTAAACAAATGAGATATATGTGACATTAAAACTGTATTAGTTTCAGGTATACAACATAATGATTTCATATGCATATATGTTGCAACATGGTGGTCATAGTAAGTCTGGTTAATATCCATATTATTCAGTTTCAAATTTTTTCCGTGTGATGAGAACTTTTAAGACTACTTTGTTAGTAACTTTTGAATACACAATACAGTGTTGCTAATTACAGTTGCCCCACTGTGCATTACATCCCAAGAATTATAACACAGAGTTTATTCATTTTGATCCCTTCACCATTTTGCCCATAGCCACTCCTGCCTCTGTGCTTTCCATTGTTGTAAGCTGCAAGAAACTGTGTGTCTTATCCACATTGTTAGCCCTAGTGCTGAGCACACTGGCATATGGAACATGGTGTGCAGTAATCTCTCAAGAAATATCTGTTACATGATTAAACCAAAATTTCTATAGAAACTGCATCATATCTGTTTTCCAATAGAAGCAGGAAAAATTTCTGCAATGTGCTCAAGAAGTTAGTGCCTTAATGCAAACTACACTAGCAAGCATTTGTAATTTCCACTACATGAGATCTAGTTGGAAAAACAGGAGCAAGCCCTGTCTCAGTCATTAAGGAGATCCATAACCTTAAAGGCACCTCCCTTCTCTATAACCCATTCTCCTCTCTGCCAAATGAAAGGTTTCAGAATTGTGTTGAAAGCTTGTTCCCATCCTCACTCAAGACTCTCTTCATTTGTTTACTGAAATCCAAGGCAAAACCTACATCCAGAATTTTTAATGCAACTGAAATCATGTTTCATCACTAACACTTTAGGATCTTCTCTTTTGAAAACCCTCCCCCCCTAAAAAAACAGAAGCTTTCTTTTTGCCTTTCAAATAGAAGCTTCCTATTGAGGCCAATTCTCTAAGAGAACTCAGGACTCATTCTCAGAGAGTTACCTGGTATGGCTGAGGGTGTAGAGAGCACAGAAGTGGTAGCGATTACTTGACTGAGAGCAGAGAGACATTTGTGACCATGCCATTCTTTTCCCTGGGGCCTTGGGCATCACAATAGTATAGTACTGAGGGTAGTACAGAGAGTGCAGCCTACTGGCAAACTCTAGACCCAAGGCATATTCAATTCACACAACTCCACTATCACCCAAGGAGTTCAGTTATATTTGACACAAAACAAACGAAACCAGAACACCACTAAATACCTGCAAATGTCTCCCACTTATTGGGAAAAGTGCCATTGCATGTGCGAAAGCTAGAGACATGACCTCTTTAGCTTAGAGCCTATTGATGTTAGTGGTAGATATTTGATATTAGGACTAGATTTGACAGATGGAGACTATTTGTTGAATGGGAAGCATTTGTCTTCTTGGTGAAATTAAGGCACCTGCTGTATTCAGGATTTTGAAGTTCTTATATACACACAGGGTGCCTCTGGAACATGAGATGAAGGTTAGGCTACGTCACCATCAGGACTTGAGACTAACAAGAATGGGTGTTTCCCATCTTCCCTCCCAAAATTACACACCAAACACTAATCTTGATGTGTTGCTAATGAAGCTAGAGCATTTTCTAAATATTAGCCAGTGACTTAGAGTACCTCCCCAAAAGGAAGGTCTTCCCTCAGAAGGGCTTATTTTAGGAAAGATAAACTGTAATGTTGGACACTGAAACATATCTGCTATTAGAGACTAATGCCACAGTGGAGGTTTTAATGACTGGCCAAGAATATTGGAGAGAGATAGAGGAATTGTCAGAAGCTGTTTGTGTGCCACCAGTGCTGTGGAGAGCAGAGGACACTTCCCCTTCTGGTCAGTCTTCCCCTTGGTGAAAATGGGGACACTAACCACCTGTAACTTGAACATCTAATTTCTTTATTCAATTCTATACCCACTGGGCAACATTCTGATATTGATCCAGCTTTTCAAATTAATTTCCATATTGGAAAGAGAACATGCTAACCTGCCAACAAGAACTTTCAAGAACCTCTGAAGGAGATCTAGTTCTCAATGATGAAAACTGACGATTTGTAGTTTTGGTCTGTTACACAACATCTCGGAAGTGGGGCATGAAGGAACCAGGCCCCCACGAGCAGAGAGATTATCCCTGCGTGAGCTGACGGAAGTTTCTGAATCTGGTGGTGATGGCACCAGGAAGCAGGCCTTCTGGGAAGCCGGCCTTGACACACTTCCTCATTGCAACACCAAGCTCCCAGCAGCCATGGGATGAATGGGCCCTTGGCAGGATGTACATTCCAATGTGTTTTCTCTGAGAGGAAGTAGATTTTCCAGAAGATTATCCAAGGGGATGGATGAGAAAGAACCGAACTCCTTATGCATAGGAAAGATGATACCATGATGCTCTCTGTGGGTTATAGGTTTCATCATCTGTAATAAGAGGACCGAGCCACAGCAATCACCATGAAACTCTGTAGATATTTATGCCGGTCCTGCCATGTACAAGGTAGGGTGAGGGATATAGAGCAGAAATCAGGCACAAGTGTATTTCTGGAAACTTTCAGTCTAAGAAAGGAGAGAAGATACTTTGTAGAAAAGAAAGTAGAAACTGGTATGTGCTACAGAAGATATCACTGAAATGCCATTAATAGCTCAGAGGAGGAAATATTATTTGTCAAATTTAGCAAACACTTCTATAGTACTTAGTGTATAGTGGGTAGTATTTTAAGCACTTAATATATATTAGCCCGCTTAATATTCCTAATAATTTATGAGATAGGTAGTATTATCCCTGTTTTACAGATAGGGAAACTAAGGCACAGACATATTAAGAAATCTTACCGTAGCCCTGCTGCCAGGAAGCGGCATAGCTGAGATGTATGCCGTGGAGGTCTGGTCCTGGAAACGTTGCTCTCTCCACCACCCTGGTATCTTACAACTGGCAGCTGGAGAGACCCAAGGGAGATTTCATGAAGGTGAAGATATTTACACATAGCCTTGAAGAGGGTGGGCGGCTTTTGGATATGAAGACATGGAAGGAAGCACATTCCGGACAAAGTAAACAGTGTGAAGGCAGGGAATCTAGCATGCTTGGAACTATTGTTTCCTGGTAAGACAACAATAGTCCTGCAGTCTCAGCACGAGTTCAGGTTCAGAAAGAATGACTTGCCAGAATAAAAGGCCTGAATGAAGGAAAGGGCCAAGTATGAGGGACAAACAATGGTTGAGAAGCTAGCCTTTTGCACTTCAGTTTCCACAATTCCTATTAATTCTCTCTATCCCAATCCTTGGCTGACTAATTGAATTGAAAAGAAGGCCCAGGTTTGATAGAAGCAAACCTACATTGGGGCCATTGTAAGTAATGCAGCCCAAATCATATCCTGTCAAGGCATGGACCAGACGCAAGGTTAACCATTGCCCCAGAACTTCAAGGTTGATATTTCCTGATCTACAGGGAGGGGCAAACAGACCACATTTATTTTTATAGTGGGAACAAAGAAGGTGGCAATTCTGGGAGGCCAAGGATAATGCTCTCCTTCTTTAGAAAAGACCAACCCTATTTCAAAAGTAAGATCTCTTCTCCTGCTACAAGGGCATCTCATGAGGCTGTAAAAGCAATTAAATCATAATGGCATTACTCTTCGTGAGCAATGGGATGGCTCACCAAGCAACAGCACTCAGCACTAGGCTTGAAGAAACGGTGTGATGTTTCCTTTAACTGATTCTTGATTGCTTCATATCCATCTGCTGAATTGGGACCGTGATTAAAAACCAGAAAGCCTAGGGGTGCCTGGGTGGCTCAGTTGATTAAGCATCCGACTTCGGCTCAGGTCATGATCTCACGGTTCGTGGGTTTGAGCCCCGCATCATGTTCTGTGCTGACAGCTCAGAGCCTGGAGCCTCTTTCAGATTTTGTCTCCCTCTCTCTCTCTGCCCCTCTTCTACTTGTGCTCTGTCTCTCTCTGTCTCAAAAATAAATAAAAAACAAAAATAAAATTAAAAAAAAAAACCCAGAAAGTCTGAAGAACACGTACATTGTCCCCCCAAAGCTGAGTGAGGACAAATGAATAAGGCTGCCAAGCTTCTGGACCCTTCTCTTCAAGGGTAATGCACATAGATGCTAAACACCAGACTCTGGCTCAGGCCCACAGGCTCTGGTGAAAGGCTGGGAAGGGGGTCTGGTGGTGCCGCAAGTGGTTCACATTTGAATATAACTCAGTCTAGATGTCAGGTCCGTGGGATTGTCATCTCCATCTCAAGCGGCCTGCCTGGTGAAGAGGAGAGGTTGGGAGCTTTGGCTCTAGAAGGACTTTAGTGCAAATCCTCCCTGTATTCCATACTAGCTGTGCAACCCAGGAGAAGTTATCTAAGTTCAGTGCATCTTGGTATGCCCACAAGGAAAACAGAGATTATAACATTTTACCTAAAAGGATATTTGGGAGAATCAAACGCAGTGCTGCAAAGCCCTGAATGTGGTGCCTGATGGTGTAAATGTTCAGGAAGACTCTCCAATCCCTTGTCTCTCTTCCTTGACAGATTCACCCACATTCTTTTAACACCAGATGTTGTGAGTATGCATATCATATCCACTCCTCATATAGTTCCACAAGAAAGCAACCCACAAAAACAGAGACTCAATCCTTGTAAAGGAGAAAAGACCCGGAACTAAGTGCTAAAAATAAAACTGAAATTGGAGCCCATCAGAGGCGGTTGCCGGAACCTCTGGGAGAGAAAGGCATTAAATTTAAAGGACATCCTAAAGACAAAGGAGAAAAGTATTCAGGTCTCCTGAGCTAAAAATTCTAGTGTTACCTGTCTGCTGAAGACACTGGCCCACAGGATGTCCCCATGTGGACCCTGAACTTGCTGACCCCTTCATCAAGCACCAGCGAAGGAGATGGATGGGTTGCCTGATTCAGCAGGAGAGGACCTGGCTCTTGACAACACACATCCTAACAAACACCTAAGAAGTTGGGGCTGGTTGCAAGTGGGAAGAGGCAGTCCGAGGCAGCATCTTCTATCAGTTTCTCAAAGGACTGCTTGCACCATCCCAAACAGAACTTCTGTGCACCCTCAGAGAATGAAGCATGAGTGTGGCGGCTGGTATGCAGTAGAACCTCCCTACCAGTCACCTTGCCCCTCCCTCCCTCCTCCAACCACCTGGCCCTGTGCACCGTGAGAAAGTTCTGGAGCTGGGGCCAGGACCACAGGTCAGCATCCCAAGGCAACCAAAGCCTCCTTCTCAAAACTGGCAGAACCTTAGTGGGAGAGGGAGGTTGCTGGCCACCTCTTTGCGTTTGAGATGTTGCCCAGATGTTTGGTACCCCAGTATTCTCCTAGCATGCTGATTACAAAGTTGCCAACGTTAAGGCTGCTGTTTTCCCATGAGCTGCTGGAGCCGGGAAGGTTCTGATCAGTCACCGAGTTGTTTATTCATACCCAAGGTTAGGACTCCTGAGCTATAATTCTTTCAAGATTACATCCCGTCCTTCCTACTACCTAATGAGAAATGCTAGGAAGGCAGCATGGTTCAGGTGAAATCATGACTTCATTGTTTTTCTGGTTTAGGAAACAGTGCAAATGAAAGTAAAGACAAGCCTGGTTAGGTCTTAGGTGACACTTGGGTGACAAACACATTTCAAGGGTACAAGGGAATAAAATGTACTGAAGGGTAAGTCGAACTTAAAATTAGCTGAAGTGCATAAGCCTGGGAATGAAAACAGCAAGTATAAGACCTGAAAGAAATAATAAAATATTAGCCTCAGAAAAATGACAACTATAAAATCAACACTTTGATTTTCTACTGGCTGTGATCAATTGGTGTCAGAGGCAAGATGTCTATATTCCTGAGTTTGAGGACCAGGAAAAACTTATAGTGAATGGTTAAGTGTGTCTAAAATAACAACTTTTCTCATAGAATGAAAATAATTCGTATTTACTGTTTAAAATTTGGAAAACACAGAAAATAAAAGCACCATGGAGAAAATTAAAATCATTCTGAATTCTATAATACGGAGTTGTTAGAATTTTAGTCCTTTTCTCTCTGCTGCCTCAAGGTAGATATAGATGTATTTACCTAATTGAGGTTAAATTATGCATTAAGTTATATCGCTTGAATTTTTCAATTAATATGCCATTAATAATTTTGCACGGTGTTAAAAATTATATGTGAGTACATATTCAAGTTGAAAATAACTGCCTTTTCCAATTTAAAAAATAATGCATGCTTTTTTGGACTCAATTTAAAAATAAAAACATGTATAATAAATTAAAGTAAAAATTATGCCATAATCAATTGGCACTTGACAGTGGCATTCCAGATAGGGAGAAGGACAGTATATTCAGTTAATGATGTTAGAGCAACTAGCTATTCACCTGGGAGTTTTTAAAATTAAATCTTTATCTCACACCATCAACACAAAGAAATACCAGATATATTATTCGAGTGCTGGATACGAAAGGCAAAACCATAAAAACTATTAGAGGAACACAGAGAGAGGGACCTATTTTTCCGATCTGGCAAAAGAGAAGTTCTTAAATATATAACAAAAAATCAATAACCAGAATCTATGTTGTTAAAGATCTTATAAATCTTGGACTAAAAGACAAGCAACCCAAGAAGAAAATGAACAAAGAACAGAAACATGGATTTCTCAGAATAAAAGAAAAATGTCTGATAGTTCAAAGAGCTCTATCTTGCCAGTTATCAGAGAAATGCAAATTAAAACAATATAAAGATATATTTTCCTCCCTGTCAAACCAGCAACACATTAAAAGATCAGTAATATGATTCAAGGTTGACAAGAAAGTAGAGAAATGGCATTCATACTTAATCTTAGTGGTGGAGCAAGTTAGTGTCACCTTTGGGAAAGACAGTTCGGTAGAAACTATCAATATTTAAAATATGTACATTCTTTCATCTGGAAAATTCATTTCAAAACATTTATCCCAAGAAAACACACAGTGGTTACAAAGGCACCCAAATTTGCTATCTCATTGCAACCCTGTAGTTCGAGACAGCAAAAGGGTGGACCCAACCTAAAAGCCCATCAGCGGAGGAGTGACCCAAAAAGCCAGCCATACTAGGTAACACATGCCTATTATAGATTGTTGCATAGCATCTAAAAAAGAACAAGGAAGAATCCTATGTAGTGATGTGGAAAACGCTTCAATATACACTGTTAAATGAAAAAGCAAATCGCAGAACAGTGTATACAGACTAGTTCCCTTTTGTTTAAAAAGTACACACCAATAAAACTGTTTCTGTCCATATGTGTGTGTATGTTTGGGCAAGTCTGGAAACAGACACACAAAACTGATAAGGGTGATCTCTGGGAATAAAGGCAGGATTTAGTGAGATGGGAGGAAGACAGAATGAAAAGGAAATTTTTCTTTTTATCTGTATCATTTTTTCCATATTGTTGGGAGTTTATACCCTGAGAATGTATTCATATATCATTTTGTGTTTATGGATATGTAGCTTGGGAGGAAGGAGTTGGGGAGGAGGGAGAGACAGCATCCATCACATGGGGCCAACCACTGCCGGCCTTTGGATGAACTATCTTTCCAAACGTTTCTCTCTAACACATATACATACAGAAATAGAGATACAAAACATACAGAAGGAGAATTCATTTACTCATTTGTTCTTTCAACAAGCATTTCTGAATGTCTACAAGATTCTCAGCATAGCCGTAAACTTGAATTCCCTGATCTTATGTTAGTAAGGGCAACAGATAATAAGCAAACAAAAAGTATAATATTTTAATATTTTAAAAATATAATAATATAATTTAATATTTTAATAACATATAATATATATTCCATAAAGAAAATAAGTGAATGTTCTTACTATACATGCAACCAATGTAATCTATCCAATGATATGGGAGTCTTTCCCTAGTGCTCAATACAGATCCACAACAAAATTTGTAATGGCTGTGCATTTGTGTTATAGATGAACCATGGTTTATTTAAACAACTGGCCATTAAATGAACACTTGAGTTGTTTTTCTCCCATGAGCATCTTTGGGCACTTGTTATTATCACCTTCAGATAATTCCTAAAAGTGGAATTGTTGGATGTTTCAGTGGTAGAAAGAAAAAAAAAGAATTTCTTAGTTTCAAAAGTGCTTCCAAGGACAAATTCCTTTTATCTAATCACATGGTCCTTACCTGCAAGTCCCTAAAGCGTCTTGTGTCTCCATCATTCAGAAGAGGTACAGAGGTACAGCAATTTCATCAGTCTATTTCAGCAGGTGTAACAGTGACGGCACACAGTGGAGGTTATGGCCTGTCACCCTGGGTTGGCCCTGTGGCAAGACCAGATGTTTTTTTTCTTTTGCGATGGAACTGGGCATTAAGAAGGTTAATCATGGCTCTTAAGGAAAGTGCCCAGGCATTTGTGGGCTGAGATACAAGTAAACCATCAATCCTCAAAATGTCAAGTGCACTGATAAAATTCATAAAACTTTGCACCGAAATTCAAACTGCTAAACTAGTACAAAGTTGCATCACCTCACTTATAATTTAGGACCCACAGGTACAACTAATTTAAGCTATTATCTGATGGTCAATAGAAAAAAAAATCTTACGAGGTGGTTTTTGCTTGAATGGCCCAAGGATTTCAAGGAGGATTTTCATGAATACTAATATATTAATAGTAAACACTCATATTGATGTAAATTAAGCATGTGCCATTCATCATTTTAATTGCTTCATAGATATTAATTTATTAAATCCCCATGATGATCTTAATATCTTCAACTGACAGACAATAACAGTAAAATAGAGAGATTATATAAATCGTATCACACAGCAGGTATGGGACAGAACCAGGATTAGAATCCGCATAGTGTTATGCTAAATCCCACATGCTTAATCCCTGCTTTGTGCTGCCTCTCAACATGTTGGGTCAAAAGGAGATGTGCAGATTTTTACATTTTTATTCATTTTGCCAACTGGCCCTTCAGAAAGATTTTATCAGTTTAAAAACTCACAAAAGTTACCTGTGAGAGTCTGTTTTCCTAAACCCTCTTCAACATTGAGTACCGTGTTATTGTTTAATCTTTGCCAATCTGATAGAGTTAAAAAAAAAAGGCATATATTTTATTAGCATTCTCTATAAGAAAAACAAACACTTTTTCAAAGGTTTATTTGCTTTCTTTTTATTTCTTGGATTGCCTCTTCATATATTCTATTTTTTATTTCACTGTTCATATTTTCTTAATTGATATGGATATTGTTAACCTGTAATATATAAATAAATCTTTTGTTTGTCATGTAAGTGACAAAATTTGCTGTATGTTGTCCTCAATTTATCATCTTGTTTATTGGCCATTTTTTTTTATATTGGCTTATAGAAGTTTAAAGCCCAACAGATTAAAATTTTTTAATGCTATTATTTCTGAATTTTATAGAATGCTCATAAATATTTTTCCCACCCCAAAATTTAAAAAATATTTATCTATATTTTCTTCTAGGGTTTTTATAGTTCCATGTTTTTTTCCCCATTTAACCTTTTATCTATCTAGAGATGATGTTGATATAAAGAGTGAAGCCAAGAGTCAGCTTTATTTTCTTACAAAATTGCAAAAACAGTTGACCAAATGTCAGCTTACATAAAAAAGAAAATTATGAAGGTAAACAGAGAAAAAAGACACATCATATAAAAAAGAACAAAAATAAGAATTACGGAAGACTTTTCATAAGAAACTATGCAAGCACCAAAGATACTAAAGGGACATCTTCAAATATCAACTTGAAGCTGTTAATTTCAAATTATTAACCTAAAATTCTTTATTTAGCAAAAATATCTTTCAAAAATTAAGGTACAATAAAGACTTTTCCAGAAAGTAGATTTCAGAATAAAGAATATTCATAGAGATAAACAGGGACATTACTTAAGCATAGAGTTCAAGTCACCCAGAAGTTATGTATGTTTGAAGCTCTGTTGCTAGACACATTCTTACGTAGGATTGTTTTATCTCCTTGAATGAACGCACCAAACAATACAGCTTCAAAATATACAAGGGAAAAAGTGACAGCATTGAAAGGAGAAATAGACAGAACCACAATTATAGTTGGAGATTTCAATAGTCCTCTTTCAATAATTGATAGAACAGGTAGACAGAAAATCAGCAAAGCTATAGACAACTTGAACAATTTGATCTAATGAACATTTATAGAATATTCTATCCAAGAAGAACAGGATGCACATAATTTTCAAATGCGCAAAGAACATTCCCATAGACCCTTTCTATGCCATGAATTAAACCTTAACAAATTTAAGGAAATTGAAATCATACAAATTATGCTTGCTGTCTACAATGCAATTAAACTAGAAATCAATATCAGAATATCTGGAAAGTGCTCAAATATTTAGAAATCAAACAAAATTAAGTTGCCCATCTGAGAACAAGACAGCTCATTATTTATTCAGGCATTCTTTTATGTCTCTTGGCTGGGTTTTACTACTTTCTTCATCTCTCTTATGCTTATTTTTAAAGTTTTTTCAAGGTATTTCATTTTTATCTTATTTTATTGTTGTGGTTGCTTTTGTGAATGGGATCTGTTACATGTTATTTTCTAATGGAAAATTAGAAAAAAAATTATTTTCTCTAAGGACATTGATTTTGCCTCATAAAAAAGTCTGACCACCTTCTTGAATTCGTTATTTCCAATAATTTTATTTTATCTAATTTTCAACCATGTGATCAGATCATCTATAAATAATATTTTTTCCTCTTTTAAAATATTTATGTTACTTTTCTTCATTCTGTTGTCTAATTGTATTGACCGACAGTTCAGAACAGTGTCACATAAAGAAGTGATACCTGGGACATTGCTTTGTCCCCGATTTGGAAGGCAATGGTTCTCTCATAGATCACTATTTATTCGGCATGGCTTCTAATGGCTACAATGAATTTATGGGTTGTGAGAGAGACACAAGGCAACATTGCACTGTGAAAATGAAACTGAAGAGCCTAGTTTCATGCAAAAAACAAATTAGAAGGGCTGATCTAAAAGCCTCAGGCTTCAGCATTGGACCTTGGACCAGGGTCATTCAGTTATGGGGGAGCAGTGCCATATACGTGTGTAGCTTTTCAGAGAGTTTCCTGTTGGCTTTAGAGAAGGGGCGGGGCTGTTATTAAGGGATATATGGACACTGCCTGTCTTGGAGCCTGAAATTCCTCGAGGAGAGGCTCATTTGAGATCTGACACTTTTTGTTCTTTGAGGGTCCTACCGAAAAGATTCACCTTTTTGGCTCTCAGGGAGTAGCTGACTGCAGCCCGGTGGGTTTGGGAGGAGACGCGGAAAGACTGGGAAAGGCACTGGTTGCTGGCTGTCAGGTGGGGAGAAAGTTGCTGTGAGGAGCCAAATACAAACTTCATTCATTTCATGATGTTTTTGAGGCTCTCCAACCCTCCCTGGAGCCCTGGAGGTTTATCAAACCTTAGTGAGGGAGGTTCACCTCTGGTGATGGCGGGGGGGCTTGATGGAAGAGCCCATGGCAATCTTTGGTGCCAGGAAAACCTGGCTACTTTTTCACAGGTGTGAGCCTTGAGGTCTTCAGTGCTACGATGGAAACGAAACCTAGTTCACCAGAAAGGCCTGAAAGGAATTCAATAACACACAGAAGATTCCTAGCCCCATGCTAGGTACCTAAATGCTGATTGCTTTGCCCTCCCCTGGTATAAGCATCAGGGAGGGAAGGATTTGCTTAACTCCTATTTTCTGGATGTCGCTGTTCTTGGGTAAATCAGGGCCACCGTTCTCTGTGCATATGTTCCTCCAATTGTGTACCTCAGTGGTTCATGTGGGGCCAGCTTGGGGTAATTTCTACAGAATACAGGAGTGTTAGGAAATGGCTAGTTTTGTTTGTTTGTTTGTTTGTTTGTTTTGTCACTTCTACAGCTACCTAACACGATAGAGGCTGTGATAAAAACACTGTTGGGCAAATCAGGTCATCTGGAGTGGTGGGACAATCCTAAATCCCACCTTCGTGTTTCCCTATTAGCTTCCCGCACTGTCCAAAAGGCTTCTGGGGCAGATTCTCTCTTGACTATAGTGACACCAGAAATAAATGACTGAACAGAGAAAATGCATGCTTTGGGTCAGGCAGTTGCTGCATCTGACCTTGACCTGGCCTTGTTTATGATGGTGGCACCAAAATGTACTCAGCAAGGGCAATCTCTGTAACCACCTTCCATGTGATGACATAAATGTTTGGCAAAATATCAGAAACATCATCCTTATTTTCTTTCTAAGTAACTTTTTTACGAGGGAAAAGTATAATTAATGCAAAGGCTGAGTTTATTCAAAGAGGAGAATCACTAGGAGTACTGAGTGAAATGGTAGGTATTTTGGACCTTGTCCCATTTTGGATCTGAATAATAGACTGTTAGACACAGGAAGGAGGATGTTCCCCTTTGTGTCCTCCCTGTGCTGAAGCTGATAACAGCAGGGACCAGGTCAGAGGATGGCCTTAGTGCAGAGGAGGAAGACTCCACTGGCAATGGCCAGAAGGGGAGACACAAGTTGACACAGTGACTGGGGTGCAAAGAAGCAGAGAGGCTGTGAGCACAAGAATGTGCTCATAGAAGGAGCTATGAGGCAATCCCAACCCCAGCTCAAGACAGAGGCTTTACTGAACATCTCTCACACCCACATCAGGCTGGTCAGGCCTGAGAAACACCTGGCTTACACTCCTTCTAGGAAAAGTCCTCTCAAAGCCATGCATAAATGCTCGGTCTTATAACTTCCCTGTTAAATGAGCTCTAATTAGGGTTACTACTTTTTTATTCCCTAAGTTAAAACTGGGGGCCTTGAAATTGGAAAGAAACAAACCCTCAAATTTTTCTTGCATACCAGAAACCAGCCACACTGGAAAAGTAAAACTCCCAACCGGCCGAGATGTCACATGAAGTGGGGCCCCACCTTTCTGACTTGCTTCCTTCAGCAGGTGAACCCCAGGAGGAGAACCTGTGAGGTCAACAGGGCTTACCTCTACCAAATGAGAAAAATGGGCTCAGAGGAGGCAAAGAATACAAACCACAGAGTTCTAACTGTCTGGAGGCCGAGGGGCTCTGTCACTTGCTGGTCTCATCTTTTGTCCCATGCCCAAGCCTCTCCTTAATGGATGCAAAGGAATGGCTTTTTGACACATGGAGGAAATTGGACACTTTAGAGCACTAGGTAGGTGGCTCCATCAAAAAATGACTTTTGCCTTTTACATAAAGCCGCCACCACTATGCCTGGGGTGAGAGCTGTCCTCAGGGAAGATTGCGAGGAAAAGGCTGAAAGGGAAAGAAAAACTTAGTCCTTCTGAAATTTAAAAAAAAAAAAATACAAGGCAGAATATATGAACCCTCTTCTACATTGTGAACATTTTTTCTGCATCGTGGCCCAAAGGCCTGGCCTGCGTCTGACCACTTCTCTGTTGTCTGAAGACCAGGCCCAGTGAAGGCGTGTGTACATTTTAGAACATCCAGAGCCAGTCCCACCACAGTGAGTGTGGAGACCCCCAGCCCTGGCAGATCAAGTCCCCTGTACTGGGAATCTGGAATTGCAAACAGGAGCAGTTAGCCATAGAGACAGTCAGGGGGCTGGAGAATGCCAGCCCATCCACGCAGAGAGAGGGAGAGGCAGCCCTGATCTGAAGACCACACTGCTCGGGCAGAGGATCTTCCAGCCCTTGGATCCAGGTCCCACCTGGCCTGGATTCTGTGAGACACCCCTGAACCCTCCTCCCCCACGCCTGCCATTTTAGGTAATACACATTTTTTAAAAAATTCAATTGAATAACCCCTATTGAGTCTTAAAATGAATTTGAACTGAGCTTCTGTTGTTTTTCACCAGAAAGATCTTAACTCAGAAGCAAAAGCCCTTCTTTTATCTGGGCAGCATCCCCATGTGTGTCTGACTTCACGTTCCTTGTTCGTCACATTGACCACCTCCACCGGCCACTTCCACTTTTTGATGCTGGGGGTTCCTTATTAGCTGAGTCACCTCTGATTCTGTATGACCTTGGAAGGCCACCTGGCCCCTCTGTTTCTAAGCCTGTAAGATTGCAGATGGCTCAGTTGCCACACAGAGCTGGTGGGAACCCTTGAGAAGACTCAGGATCATTGAAACACATGTCGCATCTAGGCAGGACTGTTGTACAAACGAGCCCAGAGCCTATGGAGTTAGCCACAGAATCTGTTCTTTCACCCCCACATGTGTGGGGCCCTCTGTAATCCCGTTCCTCTCTCAGCACCCCTGTCCTACTAAACAAAAGCCTCCTTGTAGGAGGGAAGTCTCATGACCCTAGAAGTAGGTGAACAGTCCTGCCCTCTCTGGTGGCATGGGGCCCATTTACAGGAGTGATGGTGTTGAAAGAGAAGGGGATTTGGAGTCAGAAGTCCTGGATTTCAGGATTGCCTCCAGCATTTGCTAGAAGCATGACCTTGGGTGAGCCTGTCAAACTCACTGAGCTTTTAGTTTCTAGCCCTGTAAAGTAAGAATAGAAATGATCTTCCCCGCTGTGGCATTGTTGAGAGGATTCAAGGGGCAATATTTGAAAGTGCTTTGTAAACCACAAATCCCTACTCATGTGTTGTCATTAAGTGTTATGGTAGCAAAAAAAGTTTTTTTTTTTTTCACACAACACTCTGATGTGCAAAATAAAGGTAACATTCTTCAAAACTGACCTGGTTGTCCCCAGGAGTGCCACATCTCTAGGGAACAATGAGTCACAGCCAGGACATTGATTACAACCTGCCAGATTCCAAATACTCTTGACTTACTACTTATGTAATTCTCACAGCAACCCCTTGTGAAGTGGTGGCCAGTGCCAGCCCCAATTTAAAGAGTAGAAAGGAAACTCAGATGCTGGTTGGCAACATGTGAGTCTTTTCAGTTTAGAACAATCTTTTTCAAGGTAAATCTCAGAGTTCTGCCCCGTTCCATCCACTTCCCCGTAGTGGCCTCTAAGTAGTATTTGGGGGAGTTTCTGGGTCCTTGTGGTTGAAGAGGTGGCCTCTGATGCCTGTGGTGCCCCAATGCTACTCTGCCCTATGGGGCATGGTGCCCCATTTGGCCTGCCGCTGCCAAGACTGTGGCAAAGAGCTATGAAAGTTCTAGGTCAGCCAAGCCAGCATTGCCGTGCTGACTCAGCCCCGCCCAGCTCTCACCAGTGCTGAGTGTTCCCCTGACAGTGGCTGAGGACACTATTGCCCCTCCAGTCGAAAGGGCTTCTTTCCAGCCTACATTGTGGTAACACCCCCCATAAGCTCACCAGCCATCCCCATCTACTCATCCGTATCTCTTGGATACCTCCCAGCCACATGGGCGGAGCTCTGCCCAGAGACAGCATCCCAATCAACTTTGTGCTGATATAGTCACCCCTATGTTATTGAGCACCTACTATGTTCCAGGCACTGTCTTAGGTTCATAAGCTCAGTGAACCAAGATCCCTACATAGTGGAAATGCCATTCTAGCATCTCCATGACAATGGGGAAAGTACAGTTTGAGGGGTCCCAACAAGAAATGGAGCAAAAGTCCCTTTCTGCTGGGCCTCCCTCTCAACTTAACATCTTCCCTCTCTTAGAGTGGGAAGTCTGGGCATACTGTTCCAAGACCCACATTCCAACCCACATTCTGGAGAGCCAGAAGATAGTGGCATTTCACTTTATCATCCTCATTGGCAAGGACTACCTTTTCCCCCGAACTCTCCCATTCTAGGCAATGGATTGGGAAAGGTTAAAGGGGTACGTGCTCTCTCCACTACTCTTTGATAGAGGCAGAGTACATCTTGGTTCCTATCGTGTCAAAGGGAAATATTGGGGATTTAGAAAAAATGTCCCTCTCTCTACAAAGCCTGACTTTCAAGAATATTGTCCTGATAAAAAAACGAAGAGAATCCGTTGTGAAACTCAAAGTCAAGTGGGAGCCCTTCCTCTCTGTTCTAAGGGTCCTGCTCTGTCCATCACTAATTGTGTTCAGCCTTGAGGTTCAGTGTTGGAGGTAAAAGATGACAGGGAACAAAAGATTAGGGGGAAAGTGAAAATACATCAGCAACCTCAGGGACTAACCAGGACAGAAACATGATCTAACAAGAATCTCATATTCTGACATTCATGTTGAAGTCAGTTACTTCTTCACATTGTTCCCTGTAGCTTTCTTTATAACAACATAGGCAGTAATTACAAAAAGACTTCTACCTTGTAAATCTTTCATGGAATGAACAAATGATTTGTTAAAGAACATGCTCCGTGTTATTCATGGCAAGGAATAAAGTCTGAGGACCCCTAAACTACAATCAAGTCACCAAAAACAAAAAAAGGATTTAACTCCTACTTTATACTCAGCATTGAGAATAGACACAGACATACTTCTTGCCCGTGAGGAGGAAGAGAAAACTAGCATATAGGTAGCAATTACTGACCATCTAATTCAGGGAAGGGAGAGATGGGTGTCAGATATTTTGAGGCTCTTCCTGGAAGAGTGAGATTGAGATAAGCGAAGGAAAGGAGGCAGCGGGCAGGAAGAACAACAGCCACAGAGCAGGAAGGCTCAGGGCGAACAGGGACCAAGATGATCAGAATGGGGAGGCAGATAAGGGAGCAGTGGGACATGAAGCCAGATAGGGGAAGGGGCAATGCATGGAGAACTTTAAAAATTTGCTAGAGGACTTTAGACTTAAGTGGGTTTTGTTAGGCTAGGGTGGCTGTGATAATACATAAACCCAAATATTTTCAAACACAGTACAAGCTAACTTGTTGCTGAGATGGATGGAAGTCCAATCTCATTGGTGGGTGGCTTTCCTCCTCACAGTAATTCAGGACCCAGGCACCTTTCATTCCCACTGATGACATCTTCTAAGCCTTGTTGCTGTCTGCTCATAGTTGCTGCTCTTCTTGAAGTGTTGGTCATTTTGTTCACTTTCCATTGCCTAGCACTCAGAGATATGCTACTGTTAAACATGTAAGAGACTGGTAAATGTAGGCCAGCCATGTTCCCAACAAGAGGAAATGGATTTTTGGTGCACAGGTAGCATTCACTGCCACATATGAAAATCCCAAAGGATCTGGGTATAGCAGTTCAGACCCAAGTCCATCCTCTCGTCATCGCAGGAAGAGTAGGGAGTTGTGGGGAGAAAAGCGCCAGCTGCCGATCGGCAACTAGGTGATCCTATGTGATGTTATAAGGCCCAAAGCTGTGTGACAACAGTAGGCTGCAGAGGAAAAGACGGGGAAGGTCAGGGGAGCAGGACTGATGTGGGGAAGTGGATGTAAGAGCACTCAGTGAATTTACTGAACAAGGAGACTCCAGCATCTGTGACCTCAGAGAACAGAGAGAGATGGCACATGTGACAGAAATGTGGATGGTCAATGATAGATTGAGAGAGCCAGTCTGGAGAAAAGAGAGATAATGAGGTGAGATACCAAGTGTATTGCAAAAGCAGCAAGAGGGAATTTCAATGGAAGAGATTAATACTACCTTAACTAATGTTCTCACAGGATTGAGACCTCAGTCCATCGTGACTATACCCTCCTGTCCTCAGATAACAAATGGAGAGGCTGTGGGTTCACAGATCTTCAAGGACTGAACCAGACAAATTGGTGTCCCTCTGACCTGCAGATTGGTCTTTGACCATTTAGACACAGTGGGTAGCCATGCTTTTATGAAAAATGTTCCAGAAAAGTAGATGCACCTTCTACCATGAGGTCTAATACCACTCCCCCTGGCTGCAAAAGTTAACCTCTTTCCAAAGGCAACACTACTGTACACCAACTGTGAGACAAAAAACCCAGGGTTGTCCACATAGTAGACCCTCCCTGATGCGACTGAATGACCCACAGTTTACTCTCAGACAACAGTCAGTAAATGGTCCCCTGAGGTGGTAGGTCCCGTTGTTCTCCCAGACCCCTTCTCCCCACCCAAATAGGCACCAATGCCCTCATACACACATGGTCCCTCTCAGAGAAGGCATCTTTCTCCCCTGGGCTCAGTGACTAATGCTTGATTCAGCTGTACTCTTCACTTGAATGTCAGTTTTTTCCTACCAGCGCATCCACTCATTCTCTTCTCCCCACATCAACCTGGGAAGATGACTCACCTGCTGTTAGCTATGCCCCCCAGTTCTCCCACCTCCAACACCCTCAAGGGCTGACTGGACTGGAGTGAGGAGCAGAGGGGAAGCTTATCAGGGGAGTCACAGTCTCTAAGGATGAGGGAGCCCTACAGCCAGATGCTTGATGAAGAGAGGCATAAACCTAATGCAGGAGTGCCTGGAGGTGGGTCTGGAAGAGGAAGGGAGTGGTTGACAAGGTCAAGAAGAGCCAGAGCAAGGAGTAGACAGCAACCTGACTAAACCTTGAGTATATGAGATGGTATGAGCATCCTTCAGTCCCCACTGGGGCCTCTTCATAACACCCAGAACATCCTGGTAGGCTCCTTCCCATGATTCATTGTGTGCATTCCCACAGTGGCATTGGGATCTGGAACAAAGGGAAAGCCAGAGGGAGAACCTTCTAATGCAGCCATGTAGGGAGGACTTGGCCTCAGGAAGTTACACAAAAGCGACTTAGAAGTCAGAGCTACCTGAGAGATATACAGATCGTCAGAACTCTGGTGTGAACTGCCCAAGGGTAAACCCACACCCTGGGGCCAAGGTACACAGGGAAAGTGCTGTTAAGTTCACCTGGAAGAGGAGATGGGGGGCGGATTGCTCAGCCACGTCACAGAAGAGAGCCTTGACTTTGCCATGCAGCAACTGCAAATTCAGCCCAATATATTCAATAATTCAGCATGTTTGAGGGCTGATTTCATACTGGGCACAGTGCTGGAGGAGAGCCACATACCTCGGAGCTGAGTGAAGTCTGAAGAAAGTCTGGAGACCAACTACTCACCAGGGGCCCCAAGAAGTCAGGTGACTTTCCTAGAACACCAGCTAGTCATGACCGAGCCAGAGCAGAGTTTCTGTTTCCTGTTTCTCTTCACCATCCACTCTATCTGGCCTTCTCCCAGAATATTATTTTATAATCAATAAAACATTTTCTCAGGGGGCCCCAAAATTGAGAGCAAGAGAGAGAAAATGCCTGCTGCTATGCTGTGATTCCTGGGCCTATGCAGGTTGACCATCCTTGGCCATGACCTTACCTTTTCTCATCCAGCACAACCACCCCCCATTTTCTCTGCAAGACCACCTCCTGCCCAAATCCACTGATATGCCTAGAATCGAGCAGCTTCCCTGAACTGCTTGTCCCTTAAAGGTGAACATCCACTAAGAAATGCAGGAAGGAAGTTTGATTTCTTTTTTAAATTTTTTTTATTTTTGGGAGAGTGCAAGCAGGGGAGGAGCAGAGAGAGGGGGACAGAGGATCCAAAGTGGGCCCTGTGCTGATGGCTGCAAGCCTGATGCTGCAGGGCTGAACACACAAACCACGAGAATGTGACCTGAGCTAAAGTTGGATACTCAACCGGCTGAGCCACCCAGGGACCCCTGGGAAGTCTGATATCTGTTTCCCCGACTTCCTTCTTGTTGCTGCTTCCTCATATCAGCCTCACTTCCTCATCCTTTACCATGCCTCCCAGTTAGAGGGAATCTGACAGAGTGCCATGAGTGTATGGTGGAATGAACGATTGGAGTCAAACAGACATTGACTCCAATCTACATCATTCACTGACTGTGTGACCACACCACATTATTTAATCTCTCTATCTCGATGGCTTCACTTAGGCTTTGAAACTGATAATCTCCTGCTCTTAGATGTTTTGCATGTATGTTGCACACTAACCCTATACTAACATACTAATTCAATAATATACCTAATTCCTTTATTTGACTGCTTATTCTGGTCTATGCTGGCTTGTTGTTATTGTTAAGCCCCAGAGCCCAAGCTGGGGCAAGGAGGAAGGATAAAGATGACAAGAAGGGTTGAATGCTGACAAAAACTGAGGACTAATGGATGGGGGGGGGGTAGGGGGAGATGGGCATGGAGGAGGACACTTGTGGGGATGAGCATTGGGTGTTATATGGAAACCAATTTGACAATAAACTATTTGTAAAAAAAAAAAAAAAAAGATGACAAGAAGGGAGAACGTCCTTCAGCGGCCCCGCCAGACCTCAGTCCTGGTCTCACCCTAACACCACCACCAGGTGCCCTTGCTCTTTCCCTCACTACCAGCATGCCCCGCGTAACCCAGCCTATAAGCTGGCCTGGTCGCTAAAGGCCCAAGTGACCCACAGCATCTTGACTTCCCTCTGAAATGGCAATTTTGTTACTCCCCTATGTCATCTGTCTCATCTCTGGGCTCCTGTACTTACAAGGCCTGATCAAGAAAGGAATGGGGAACCTGAAGAGGAAGTGTCTTTGCCTGAATCCTGTTCCCACATCTGCCAGCAACAACACCCCTCAGAGGAGCCATAAGGCTGAGTCTGCCTGGGGGCCCGAAACGGTGGTCCTCCAGTGTTCTGAGAATGTGGCTGTGGTCTTTTTCAGAGATGGCTTGGGAGGGTCAATTTTATGTGTCAGCTTGACGAGGCTGTGGGGTTCCTTTATATTTGGGCACATGCTTGCCTGTATCTGAGGGCATCTGTGAGGGTTGGCCTGGATGAGATTAACATTTGAATCAGTAGACTAAGTAAAGCAGGTTGCCCTCCCAGTGTGGGTGGACCTTGTCCATTGAAAGCCTGAATAGAACAAAAAAGCTTGAAAAATAAAGAATTTTGCCTGCCGGTTGAGCTGAGACATCAGTCTTTTCTTGTCCCTGGACTAGAACTTATACAATTGGTCCTCCTGGGTCTTCAGCTGCTGACTGCAGATCTTGGGGCTTCTCAGCATCCATAATCACATGGCCAATTCTTTAATGACCTACATACATATACATGTATGTGTATATACGTGTGTATGTGCATGTATATATATACATAATGACTGATTAGTTCTGTTTCTCTGGAAAATCCTAACTAAAATGTGACTGCAGCAATAGATCCCATTGCACTCTTCTCTTCTTGTTGGGCAACTTTTATACTCCCCTATCAAGAGGTGGAGCTATGTTCCCTCCCTTTGACCATAGGTGGGATTGTGATTGCAGAGTAAATGACTATGTGACTGCCAAACCTGGGTCATAAAAGGTGATACAACTTCTGCTGGGTTCTCTTTCACTGTTGTCATCCTTGCTGCTGTAGCACAGAGAAGCTCAGAGTCCACAGGTCCAAGAGAGCTGGAGGCAGGTCAGGGACCAGGAACAGTCTCATCTCTTCGCCTGAGCTGGTCTCTGAGAAGTTTCTGCCACAGATCTGCCACAGCCTGGCCCCCTCTCCCCCTGGCAGTTTGGTCAACCTCTAGGCCACCTGAACTGACTCTGACCTGACACATGCTGAACAGATGGATGGCACCAGAGTTAGGATGTAAAACAAAACAATACTGCTGTTGTAGCTACTGGTCAGTGACAGTGCCCTGTGGGAGTGAGGTTGCGGGCCTGGAGCTGGGTCCCCACCCCTGCTTCTAAAAACGCTTGCTTGTCTCAGAGCAAGTGAAGAAATGCAGCTCTTCCTCTGATGCTGTAACCCCTCCCGGTACACATCTTCCACCAAAGAAAGTGGATGGAGAAAAAAATTGTACATCTTCATTGTAGGCCAGCTTTTATGTCTCAGTCAGAGCACTGTGGCATTCCAATCCAGGGAGGTGGACTCAGAGACAAGAGGAGACAGACAGACAGAGGGAAGTGGGGAGTGAGAGAGGCCAAGAGATCGATTTGGCTCAGCCAGTGTTGACTCGGGCTCTGTAGTTTGCCAACTCTGCTCTGCACAAAGGGTAAAAAGACAAACAAGCCCCTGCCCTGCTTTGAGACACAGAATCTACTGGGCATTTGGACTCATACATGAACAAAGTCAAAACAATGCCATGTCATCAGTAAGCCAAGGATGGTCAAGAAAGCATAAGTAAGGGCCTGAGCCCCCTGGTTCAGAACTCCAGAGAAGGGAGAAAACACTGAGCTGAGTTCTTAAGATCCATCAGATGCCTTTCTCCACTCTGTCCTTCATGGTTTTAACACAACTAACATATTCCTGAACCCTTCCTATGTGTCAGGCGCCATTCTAAAGCCTTTGCTCATTTGACATTTATTTATCGATAAGCCTACATGATTGATATCTTTATTATGCCCATCACATGGTGAGATGAGAAAATAGAGGCATAGAAGGCATCATTGTCAAGGTCACCCTACTGGTAAATCACAGAGGCAGGATTTGAACTTAGGCATTCGGCCTCCTGGGCCCTTGCCGTAGCCTTTGCCCTAGTACCCTCCTGGAGAATGTCACAGGAGAAAAAGGCTGAGAAGGCCACTGAGAAATCATCTGCGTCTATTTCCCACACCACTGATCCTTTAGATCAGAGTGGTGCTTATCAGAAATGGAGATGTCCCCCTCCCTCCGTGGAGGGTCAGATTCAGGTGGTTGGTTGTGAGCTGTGAGTTGGATTTCTATCGATTTTTCTGGTCACACACTGACTCAATTCCACCTGCTTTGCCACTGAATTTTATAGGTGAGGAAAGCAACTCAGAAGAGTTAAGGGAAGGGCCCAGGATCACATGACTGGTTGGTGGCTGAGCCAGCCCCTGGCTCTCTCAGCTTCCCCTATACCAATTGTCCTGCCTGCTGTCTGAGAGAGGCCTTCTTCAGTATAAACTTGAACAAACATTTCTTTCCCTGGGACTGACTTCTGAGGTGAAACCGAAAACCTCTGGGCACCCAAATAAGTAAGTTCACTTTCTATATTGGCCTTGGGGCTGTTGAGTCTGCAGGTGCAGTCAGCAGTCATTATTGTCTTGTGATTCAAGGGCTTCCAAGGGACACTCCCCCACAGCCCAGTCAACCATGGCTGTGAAACCCTCACCATCAGGCTCAAGAAAGTGAATAAAATGCAAATGTCTTACCTGGAAGTGGTAGGATGCTAATAGCTATTAGGGCTTTTGTTCATTAACAGATCCAAACTTTAAAGGGTTGAGGCAAAGGACAGCTGTGCTCTCATAGAGAAGAAGGAGGAGGAGGTGGTAGAGAGGAGGAGGATGAGAAGAAGAAGGGAAGGAAGAGGAGGGAGGAGGGAAGTAGGAGAAGAAGAAAGTGTGAGATCTGAGTTTTATCACAGAAGCACACTGAAACAGAAATGAGGTTTCGGGCTATGGAGGAAGAGAGGTCACCAAAGACCAATTTTGTCCCTCACTGATCCACTTGGAGCCATGTCTTCTCGCCCCAACTGCAAAGCCAAAGAGGAACACTGACACACAAGGCATCTGCTCCGCAGTCTCTCTCACTGACACACCACAGAAGAGACAGGCACTGTTGATGGAAAACCCAGCACAGCAGAAGCCCGAGGCCAGCCGGCACCAGAAGCATAGCTTGGGACCTTGTTGGCCACCAAGTGCTATTTGGCTGGAGTGTTTTCTGGTACTCCAGAAATAATTCCCTGTGGATGGGGCTAGCACTGGTGCAGCTAATATGTAACTGCCTGCTGGAGTAGCTAATGCTAGAGATCTCCTTGAAAAATACACAGCCTCTGGGAAAAACTGACTTCCGGTTTTGTCTTTTTTGTGGGGTGGGGAATATGAGGGCAAATCCAAACAACCTCACATGTCTCACATATGGGTAATGGTGACCTGATGATACAACATCTTCATGGCAGTTCTGTGTTTATTTCTTCTGTGCTGCAGGAACGCCCTTCTCATCCACAGTCACCTGACACTAATTTTCCAAAGTCACACCCTCCCATCCTCTGGAAGAAATGACTGAAACCCAGCCAGGAGGCATTCCCTTTCAGTTTTTCATAAAAACATCACTGAATGCCCAGTTCTGAAAGGCATTATGATACACTTTAGGAGGAAGTTTCCTTCATCCTCTCTGGTGAATCAACCAAGCTATTCGAAGAACAGTAGATTGCATTCTCTCCAAATACTCTTAAATATTTAGATTATCAACCCAACCACTCCCAGCTTCACTAGAATACTAGGGTGTCAAATATGGAGAAGATCTGAGAAAGCATCTAGCCCACAGGATGAAAATTCAAATGCTCACAAGACACGGGCAGGCCAAGTAATGAGTGATACAAGCCAGGTGGAGGCCGCCATGATCCAGACAGTTTATACCCAATCCAAGGGCATACAGTTTTTAAAAATTTAAAACAAGTTCTTTTGACTCCAAATCCCATGACTTTTCCCCTTAAGCTGGGTGTATTTATTTCTTAGAGTTGCCATAATAAGTTACACAAACTTGGTGGCTGAAAACAACAGAAATGTATTATCTCACAGTTCTGAAAGGCAGAAGTCCGAAATCAAGGTGTCAGCCGGGTGAGGGTCCCTCTCAAGGCTCTAAAGGAGAATCCTCCGTTGCTTCTTCGCAGTGGCCCCAGGTGTTCTTGGGCTTATGGCCAAGAACATTCTCTACCCCGGTCTTCTCATCCCCATCTCTGAGTGTCTGTCTCCTCTTCTATGTCTTATAAAGATAATACCATTAGATTTAGGGCTCACCTGAATAATTCAGGGTGGTGTTATCTTGAGATTCTTAATTTGATTACATCTGCAAAGACCTTGTTTTCAAATAAGGTCACATTCGCAGGTTCTAAGGGTTAGGACATGAACATATCCTTTAAGGGCCATATTCAACCTATACCAGACTAGGGTGAAGAGAGAAAAAAATGAACCCTTCCAGGATCTTCAGGTGAATCTCAGCAAGGCAATTCCCTTTTTCTAATTTCTGAGAGTAATTTGCACCCATCTTTGCTCTTTTACCCCTGTTAGCTGAGACTCTCCTTAAAACTTCTGCATGATGTCAGTGGTAGGCATGTACTGCGAATCCAGACAACCTTGAACTGCTACAATCTTGACTCACATTCTTCTTTCATTCTGGCAATCCTCATCACTTTTCCTTTTTCTGGAGTACTTCCTTCCCTCCCCTATCCTCCCCCAATCCAGTGTTACCAGGACTGTCTGGCCCTCATTCCAGATGTGATCCTACTAAATTTTAGCATGGATCAGGATCACCAAGAGGTCTTGTTGAAACACAGATGGCTAGGCCCCACTCCCATAGCTCCTGATTCTGCAGTGGGGCAAAGAGTTGGCATTTTCAACCCAGGTGTTACTGATACTGCTGGTCCCGGGGCCAAAACAAGAAGCCCTACTCTAGCTTAGTACCATTCTCCTCCCTCTTCTCATGGCGTTCACTTATTACTATCACCCCATTACCACATCTGCCTTCTCTTTCCCCTATGGTCACCAACTCAGTCCCGTCTGTTGGCATTACCTCCAAACAACAGGACCCACGATTAATTTAGTTTCCATCTTACACCCATAGACTTCCCACCTAACCATTCCATACCTTTGATGCTAATCAAAAACTTTCCTCCATTCCTCTACGTCCTTACTTCTCTACGTCAAAGCTGAGGAAACCCAAGTAATAAGACGTATGACTTAAAAACAAAAACAAAAACAGGAAAATCTGGTCCCAAGCAGGGGAGGTGGCAACTTTGGTGACAAGGCTGGCTTGAGATATTCTCAATAGACCAAGAAAGTGGGCAGTCTGGAGCTGGCTCCAACCAGGTCTGGGATGATTACAGAGAAAACATCCAACCCAATCTCCGCCCACCCATCCACCCATGCTCCTTCTGTCCTCACCAGACCCGCGTGCCCCAGAGCACTGCAACCCCTCTCCAGGGTGAGCGTCCAGATGCCAGCAGACTGCCTTCCCAGGACATTGAGCAACACTTGGGGAAGTATTTCCAGCATTCATGCACAACCCAACAGCCTGCAAGACATTTTCTCCAAGGAATTTCAACACACATAACTAGCGCTTTGTTCTGATGTGAATGAGGGTCTGTCTGGGTGCCAGTGTTTCACCATACAGGAGATTAGCAAACATGAGCTGAAGCCTCTTAGCAGCCACATTGCAGTCTTAACGATCTTTCTTCATATTAAGCACAAATGTCAAACCACTGTAGAAAAAAAAAGATGAGAAGGGGTGTCAGTCCTACTTGAAGATCTAACTAATCTAGACAATCTGCTGTTATAAACCTCTTTAATGTCAAGTACCCACTGTCAGTTTTGCTAAAGATGGTCTGAGCTAAGCATGGCCATGTATTTTAGTCAGGACCCTGCTAATGTTGATACTCAAAAACTCACACTTTCCCCTTGTGCCCTTATAAATGGAAGTAAATAATAATAATAATAATAATAAGAAGAAGAAGAAGAAGAAGAAGAAGAAGAAGAAGAAGAAGAAGTCAGTTGCTGATGGTGCTTGTTCACATATAACTCTTATGTCCCAAGTGAACAGTTGAGTTCTCGGTGAATTGAAACCCAAGTGGAAGGAAAGGTTTGAGCTGATACTGGGTTAATTGGATACAAGGGGCCCACTGAGGTTTGGCTGGAAGGTCTCCTGCTAGAATAGGACTGTTCCATATCTCGGTTTCTTGTCCTGTGGTCTTAGAAAGCTTTATTGAGGGGTATGCATTAGTTTGCTGGGGCTGCCATAACAAAGTGCCACAGCCTGGGTGGCTTAAATTAAAGAACTGTGTTTCCTCACCATTCTGGAGGCAAAAAGTCCAGTATCAAGGTGTCCTCAGAATTGGTTTCTTTGGAGGCCTCTCTCCTTGGCTTGCAGATGGTTGCTACCTCCTTGTATCTTCACATGGTTTTACCTGTGTGTGTGGCTGTGTCCTAATCTCCTCTTCTTTATTTTTTTAAATGTTTTTTTTTTTTTTTTTGAGAGAGAGAGAGCAAGTGAGCATGTGGAGGGGAAGGGGAGGTGGGGGGGCAGAGGATCTGAATCAGGCTCCATGCTGTCAGCACAGAGCCCAAAGAGGGGCTCAAACTCACAAATCCTGAGATCGTGACCTAAGCCAAAGTTGGACGCTTAACCAACTGAGCCACCAGCACCCTCTAATCTCCTCTTCTTATAAGGAGACCAATTAGATTAGGGCCCTCTTATATGACTAATTTCACTCAGTCACATCTGGAAAGACCTTATCTCCAGATATAGTCCCATTCTGAAGTACTGGGGGTTACAATTTCAACATAGGAATTTTGGTTGGGGGACACAGTGCAGCCTGTAACAGTATCATCATTCATTTAAATTATTTACCCATTTCACTGATTTTAAGACACATGTTTTCCCACATTTTAACATCTAAAACAGGTCACATCTAACAATCTATGATGTTCAGAGTTTAATCGACAGATGTTTTTCTTCTGTTCATGGTACATAAAGTAATGATGCATCTTACAATGGGTGACATATTGGAGTCTATGAAATATAATAGTCCTTGCAACAGCCCACTGAATTAGCTACTATTTTAACTCCAATTTTACAAATCAGGAAACTGAGGTACACAGGTCAAGTGACTTTCCCAAGGACACCATCCTGTACGTGGTAGAGCTGAGTTTGAAACCCAGTCAGTCTGTCTCCAGGTGCCCCTGGACTATCTCATTGTATTGCTCTGAGGCTAAATGATTTAGTGCATGTGAAGCACCTGAAACAGAGTACATGCTCAATAAATGTTGGCATTTGTGTATCCTATAAGTCACAGTGAACTTGACATGTATTCCTAGTAGCAAGGCCATGCCCCCAGTGATGTGTGACCTTGATTCCTTCCCCCTTTATGAGCCAACATTTCCAGCCTGATAAAGTATAATGAAATGTTGTCTATTTGTCCTCCAACCTGAATGCATGCTTTCTAATCATCTACCATATACAAAGTTTGGTGAGCTTCAAAGGGTAAGAAATGAATATGGAAGGTCCCTGTATTGAGAGACTTAGTATCAAGTCGGAGAAAAAGATAGATAACAAGTAGGTATATATCAAGGCAGTGTGTGACAAATGCCACTGGGGTGGTGTTAGGGAGTTGTGATGAGAGCTCAGAGGAGAGACATTGCTTCTGGCTAGCTGATCAGATGTGTGGTGTCCTGGGGGTGGAGGCATTTGAGCTGGGAATTAAATGATCAGTAAGATTTCAAAAGGGTGAGAATGGGCAAAAAAAGGACTGGAGCCAGAAAACAACATAAACAAAGGCTCAGAAGTGATATCTTCCATGGGAAGTAGCCCTGCTGAATAAAGGTTATGTATAGGGAAAGAAGACACTAGTAACGCAGGTAGAGCCAGATTCTTGGGAACTTTGAATGGCACAGTAATTCATCTAAACTAATTAGAAAGCAATTTATGTACTTAAAGGTTGAAGATTTGGGGGTCAGGAGCAATCACGCATGGAGGAATTCAGTGCAGGGGTGATGTGTGGAGAGACTGTGGAGGCAGAGGGTGACTGCCCCCTTGCAGTGGTAATCCAGGCATAGGGTGACCAACTCATCCCAGTTTTCCCAGAACCTGCCCAGCTATAGCATGGCAAGTCCTGCATCCCTCTATTGAGGCAAAGAGAGAGAGAGACCCTAAACTTGGCTATGGGAAATGGAAAGGGATGAATTCCATATAGGCAAGGGACACAGTGAAGGTATAACCTACCCTATGTGGGAACTGGTTAGGTGGAGAGAAGAGTAAAGGGCAAGAAGGATTTGAGAATATTTCAGAGTTTGTGAGCCAGGTTGTGGAGGAAAAGGAATGAGCATGTCAGGAAAGGAAGTCATGTTGGGAGAAATGGATGAGGAATTTTGCTTCAGATGCCCCGAGTTTAGGTGGTTTGGGGCCCTGCAGGTGGGCTGAAAGCTGCCAAGGACAGATCTGGAAGCTATCCCTTGGAATGCAGCCAATGCCCAACGTTGTGATGAGCCCACCAAGGCAGCCTTCAGGGGAAGAAGGGTAGACCATCACCCAAACAAGGGTTCTCAAACTTCACCCAGGACAGGATCACCCAGGGAGCTTGCATAAATACAGACTTCATACCAAGTCAGAACCTAAGGCTCAGGATTCTACATCTTTAACACAACCTTGAAGTAATACTTTTTTTTTTTTTTAAGTTTATTTATTTATTTTGAGAGAGACAGATCAGCAAGAGTGAGGGAGTGGCAGAGAGAGAGAGAGAGAAAGAGAGAGAGAGAGAGAGAGAGAGAGAGAGAGAAAATCCCAGGCAGGTTCTGCACTGTCAGTGTGGAGACCAACGCGGGGCTCAAACCCACGAAACTATGAGATCATGACCGGAGACGAAACCAAGAGTCGGACGCTTAATTGACTGAGCCCCCCAGGCACCCCTCCAAGTAATACTTTTGCAGATAGTCCGAAAACTAGTTTGAGAAACTGGGGTCAGAGAATAGGAAGTAGTGTGCCAGATATCCAGTCCCTCTCTGCCCCCTCCCACCTCCTCACTTTCTTTGCTGGTCCCATTGTACATGTCTCAGCTGATGAATTGATTGTAGGCACTGGCTGGCACTGTCATCTCCCCCTCCGCTTGGCTGCTGTAGCCTCTCTGTACTGGCTGCCTGTTTCTCAAGCAAAGTGGGGCCCCTAGCTGGGAGTGCCCAACACCCAACTTCCTGTCCACAGTGGACAGTGCTAGGAATATCAGTTGATTCTCTTGCCCCCAGAAGACTGACTTTGTGTGTTCTGGATTTTATTAAAAGGGTAATTGTAACCTAACTTACCTAACTTGAAGAATTCTGTGGGTTCATTTAGCCAGGTCACCTGTTTGAGCGCATCATTTCCATCCATCACCACAGCCAAACCCAGAGGAGTGGCTGAGAGGAGTCACAATCAGACAGAGGTAAATCATTTACCTGAGGTTCTCCAAAGGTCCCATGTTCAGACCACCAGAACGGGTTCAGTTACTGGCTCAGAGCTGCAGCCTGAAACAGACCATAAACAACATGTGTGGGAGGTGGCAGACTGGCTCCACTTTGTTCTTTCCTTACTAACCCATGAGGTTGAGGTAGATCTTTAGCCCACTTCTCATAGACTATCATAATAGCCATGGATTCTATACCTGGGAAGGGCAGAGAGGGTGGTAGCAACCAGCATCAATTGCCCCCGGGCTAGTGGTAGAGCAATAAACCCATAGCCTAGTGCTCAGCACCCTACTCAGTGTACAGTAATAGTCTCATAAATGCCTGTAAGTGGTGCAAGGCTCAAGAACACATCTCCATTATTTTCAATGAATGTAAAGTAAGAGAGCTAAGCCTTCCCCTTATCACTGAATCAGTGAAGGAATCAGAGAAGCTTCTCTACTTGCAAGCTTCAGCATTCAAACTTTCATGGACAAAATGTCATACCTGACAACATCATGTCACTCTGTGTGCTACCAACAGACAACATCAGTGATCATGTGAGGTTATTTTATTCTCTTCCATTGGCTTAGGCCATTCTGACTTAATTTGCTCATTTTCATTCATTCAACAAATACAACACTGCACTGGGCACACAGTATAGTCCAGGCAGTATTCTAGACGCACAAGATACTTCAATAAACAGCCTGGAAAAAAAAAAAAAAAGCCCTGCCCTCAAGAGGGTTATAATTTAGGCAGAAGTGAGGTGAGAGTGGGGAGACAGATAATAAACAATTGACATGATAAATATCTAAATTATAGAGTATGTTAAAGGAGTTAAGGGCTATGGAAATAAAATAGAACAGTGGGATGAGCAAGGGGTCAATGACATACAATTTTGAAAAACATTATCAAGGTAGGTCCCGTGGGAAGGCATAATTTGAGTAAAAACTTGAAGTTTTGAGGTCTGAGCAAGGAGAAAAATTGGATTGCTACCAACTGAAATTAGGGAGCATAGGACAAAGCTGGCTTGACAGAAAGATCAAGAGCTCAAGTACCAAGTGGAGGTGCTAAGAGGGGGCAGTTGTTTTTTTGTTTTGTTTTGTTTTGTTTTGTTTTGAGTTTGAAGTCCCAGAACAAGGTTTGGGATAGGTTTACAAAACTGGGAGTTCTGGATATGTAGATACTATTTAAAACTTGGATACTTCGTAAGATCACCAAGGGAGGGAATGTGGATAAAGAGGGACAGGAAGTGAACCAGTGTCAGGAAGAAAAGGAGGAGCCTGGAAAGGACAGGAGAGTGAGAAGGAGCATCTGGTGACTTCGGAAGAAAGGCAAGAGTGTGTGGGTACCAGAAGCTGACTGAGGAGATTGCTCCCTGAAGGAGGGTGTGATCAGCTGCATCCATGCAGTGGATCGTCACTGAGGTGAGAAGCATCACTGACCACTGTCAGCCTCAGTGATGTGACCTCAGTGAGAGCCCCTTCTGATGAATTGTGGGCAAGAAAGCCCATATAGAGAGAGTTAGAGAATGGGCCAGGGAGAGATTGGTTACAGTAAGTATAGATACTTCTTGCAAGGAATTCTGCTGCAAAGTAGTTAAAAGAAGACTTTAGTTTTTTAAGAGAGAGAAATGGTGATGTGAAAGAGAGAGGGGAAAAGTTCTAGAATAATGATCTTGAGACCTCAGTGGGCCATAAGAGCTAGTCCACCCTCTAAGGGGTCATCTTCAGATGGGAGCATCTGTGAAAATGGGAAGACAGGGGACAAAGGGCAGATGTGGAGAAGCTGGATGGGGTGGTGGAGTCAGTAGTCATCTCTTTGACTGCTACAGTTTTCTCAGGCAATAGAAGCAAGGTCATCAGCTGAGTGGGGATGACACAAGAGGGTTGAGGAGAGAAGATAAATCATGAGCTAATTGTCTAAGATCCTGGGAAAGTACATGGATGTGTACTGTAATCTATCTCCCCAACAGCATTGAAGGCCACCCTGAGGACTGTAGTCATGACTTTAATGTGAGGCCAATGGGACTGAGGGCTTCCCCAGCCCTGCTGGATTGCACAGGTGCAGATGTGGGGTAGGTGAAGAGCAGGTGTGCTCAGGGTTGTGGTTTTCTCAAACCAGTACTTTGTAAGAGAGGCCAAGGGAGTGGAGGGTTTTTGCAAGGTCATGATTAGTAATGATTAACCTTGGTACATAAGTGGATAAGCAAGGAAAAGAAGACACCAAGGAGGTGCAGAGCAGTGAACAAATGGTAAGATAAGGTGATTAGAGGTTCCAGGGGGCTGTGAACTCTTGGAATCGGGCTGCTAGAGAGACTGAGTTGGGCAGATACAAGGTGGTGGCCTGAGACTGAGATGCATGAACCCAAAACACAGAGAACTCACGTTTATTGGTGATGACCAGGTGTGGCTTATGATAGGGGAATGAGTCACAGAAGTAAGCAGAGGACAAAAGCACTGGAGGAGAGGAGGTCAAGGAACTGAGAGGCTAGGGCATCGGAAAGACCACCTAAGGAGACTCCTGAAGTCACTAAACATTAAGACAAGAGAGAAATGAGAGAGAGAGTGATTGCAAATTAAGAGATAAGATCTTGAAGAAACCATGGGGAGTGTCCCTTCCTACATGGCAGCAACAATGAAGCGTACTGAGTGGTATAATCTGTTAAGGTGGCATCTGGGTTCAGGAAAGTGGGGAAATAAAATTCATGGAGAACGTGTAGCTCTCCTCCAGGCCCAGTGGAGAATAACAGTCGCCCTTTGGGGGACTGCATTATCCTCAGGGAAGATTCAGGCAAAGATAAGAGATTAAGATATGTGGGATGTTGCTGATGATGGACCAGGAATGGCAGAAACATAGCAGGAGATGTTCAGGAATTAGGACTGGGAAAGAGATGCGGATAGAACAGTGGGTATACAGAGTCTATAGGGATTAGAGGATGGGAGATAGGGGTGACCTGGGAGGCTGGGGCTTCTTAGGGTAAACTAGGAGACACCTTAGTGACATTAGTCCTACTGAACTCCAGGCAAGTATTGCTGGTAAAGATCCAAGTATTAAAACGTAGGACAAGTGGGTACCCCAGGCCCCAAAATTGCTGGGATAGAAGCCCTAGGGAGACAAGGTCTTCATTCCTGAGCTCAGAAGGCATCTTCAATACCTACAAATAAGCCCTGGAGCTGTGTCTTCCCTTCGTGCCTTTGAGTCTCATATATAAAGTTGCAGACATTTGGGAAAGCCTAGTGTGGCTCTAAGACTTAGTCTCCTGTTGACCTCTGTCAGTGGAGAGTGGAAGACTTACTGCTTTTTAGGGATTTTCCAAATAGTAGAAACCCTATCATTTCTGACATAACCAGAAATATTACCAGTGTTGAAGGTTCTAGTAAGACGAGACAGAATCTCTAATGAAACAAATATAGAAGGAAGAATGGTAAGAATGGTGAGAAAATGTTTCTTATCTGGAGACACTCTGACCTTGCAAACAACTAGATGTAAGGATGCGTTTAAGTCAAAGTGGACTGGTGGTTTGCAGGGGCTGCTGCAGAAGGAGAAATGGAGATTCCTAATCAAGGGGCACAAAGTTTCAGTTGAGGGAAATGAATACAGATGAATACAGAAATCTGCTGTACATCATTGTACACTTAAAATGTGTTAAGTTTTCTTACCATAATAAAATAAGATTAAAAAATGATCTTGAGCACATAACCTGTTTATAAGTAAAGAAGATTCAATATATTCCATAAATTTACTAGTCAATAACCTCAACGTGTGTCCCACCTTATAAGATGCAATATAATATAACATAGCTATTATTGCAGATAACTAATCCACATAACTGTTGCTCTTTTGAATTACTTTCTGATGTTAATGCAATCAGAGGGAAAGAAAAAAAAACAGTTTGTATGATTAAATTCTGACCTCAAAGCACTTATGTCAGATTCATACAATGATGGATCTAAAAACAGGGTAATCCAAGGCTTCCTTCTTCCATTTCAGAGAATCTACCACTCATACGATACTTAATCACACATCACCTTGGGAGATCTCAGCTGTCTTGGTTCCTTTGGGCTGCTATAACAAAATACCCTAGATTGGGTGGCTTACAAATGACAGAAATTTATTTCTCACAGTTCTGGAGGTTAAGTCCAAGATTAAAAGAAACCAGCAGATGCAGAGTCTGGTGAACGTCCACTTCCTGGTTCATAGATGGTGATGTTCTCCATATATCCTCACATGGAGAAGGGCAAGGCAGCTCTCTGGGACACTAATAAGGACACGAATCCTATTCTGTAGGGCTCTTCCCTCATGAACGAATCATCTTCCAAAGGCCCCACTGCAAATTCCATCACACTGAGGGAATAGATTGCAACATGTGAATTTGAAGGAGATACAAACATTTCATCTACAGCATCAGTTTACACTTATATTGCTATTTACATTTTTATGTAGTTAACATCTTCATCCTGAACCTACTTACAATCTCCTAGAGAGACAGTTGTCCCTTGTATGCCCATGGTGCACAATAAACATTTGATGGTTGATAATACTGGTCTGATCCCAATCCATAAACTCCAGGGGCTGCCTTAGTTTTCTTACAGTTACTTCAGGCTTTCAATAAAGAGTCCTACTCTTAGGAAACTGCATTGGTATATACACAGACAGCATTACTTGTCAGTTTTACTCCAGAGTCCCTGCTTATGATTTGGAATTTTGTGTCTTCTTGACATTTCAAAGGAGACATTTAATGAGCATGAGCAACACAGCCAGCCAGCAAAAGCCAAGGGAGGTATGAGAGCAGGGCAGGTCTCTGAAAGTTGGAGAGAAGGGGGCTGTTGTGGGGGTGGGGCACCCTTCCTGGTGTGACTTTCCTTTGCCCTTGGCATAGGCTCTCTTATTGATGGTAAGGGGGTGTTCAGATCTGTGCTACCTGGAGTACAAGGGACAGACTCCAAGAGAATGCAGGGCTCCTGGCAAGCGTGCATGGAAGAGTGGCTATCCTTCTCCCTTCTCCCTGAAGTCTACTTATCATTTACATCCACTGCTCAGCCCTCTGTCAAAGTTTACTCCTAGCTGAGGGCCATTTTCTGCTCTTTGGAATAATAACTTGTCTCTGTGAATGTGCACACATATGTGTGTGTATGTGTCCCACTACAGATGGCAAACTCCTTGAGCACAGATACTTTGTTCTGTTATTGCCTTTCTTTAAAGGACACCCCGCCCCCACTGTTTGCTTAAGAATTTTATTCATTCATCCTTTAAATGCCACTGCCTCTCTGGTACCTGCCAAACTAGCCCTCTCTCTTGTTTACTGGTCTTACAATGATACTGATAATCGGTAAATAGTGTCATGATTTCTTAGTTACAAATCTGCTTTCTTTCCCTAAAAACGCTGAGGCTTTGTGTCCCTAGCTCTTTGCCTATGGTCTGGCACATAGTAGAGATTTAAAAAAAAAAAAAAATGCTTGCTTAACTGAAGAGATTTCACAGGTAGAAACCCGAGTAAATTAGGTTAGAATTACATAGTGTGACTTCAGAAGGCTGGAAGATTTTTTTCTTCCCCCCAATTTTTTCTTAACCTCTGCCCAGGCAAGGTAATTACACAGAAGGGCTTGTTCTCTTCAGGCTTAAGGCTTAGATTGTGTCACAAGGTGGCTCTCCTGGCATAGGGTTCCATTTGGGTTCCCTTTAAGGTTGCCCCATCCCAGGAGTGGTAGAGGGTCATGAAGACCCTGAGCAGCCAAACGTTTTGGGGCAAGACACACGATGCCCATGACATGATTTATACAGGGTATCAGCTCCATTACCACGATTCCCTGGAAGCAGCCCAGCCACCATCACGGATGGGGACAGAAGCATAGACCACTCACCAGGGGCAAGGTTTGGAGGAAGGAAATAGACTACAGAGAAGATAAGAGAGAAGTTATTTCTTAGCTATGCAATTAATTTGCAACTCACTTTACACCATTCTCCCATAAGTCATATTGTTTAAGTCCATTGCCCCATAATTTAGAAGGTGAAATCACTTCTCTCCTTGCTGTGCATTTAACACACATTTAAAGGAAGGATTTACAGCTCTTTAATGCCAACTCTCCTTTCACAATTTAGAGATAAAAATCAGAAACCTATCTTACCTTTGACAGAATTATGCAGATTGCTTTGGGCAGGACAAAAGTGGGCTGTGATAAAATAAAGCCAACAAAGTAATAGGGAATGAGTGAGATGAAATTCCATGCTGTCGATGTAGGGGCAAATGCCATCTGTGCTCCATGGAGGCAGATGCCCCATTCAAATGGTGACAAGGTGATTCAAGAGGCAGTAACTTCCCTGTGAGTATGGCTGACTCCATTCACAGGATCATGGGCTGATAACCTGACTCTGGGTGGAGGTGCTGGAACTTTCTATGATGAATTTGCCTGTTGTACGGAACTAGCACTATAAAGAAAACACTAGAACATGTGTGCTTTCCCATTTTTGTTTTCCAATAAAAATCCGTATCTTTCAAATACGTTTACAGAAGAGACATTCACAAGCATGTAATAGCATATTTTCTCTTCTTTTCTCCTCCTTCTTACCAAGTTCCCACTCCCACCCATTCCCCAGTTCTGATGGCAAATGTTATTGGCTCAGTGAAAAGAACAGAGATGATAGAAAGCAGGTGTTAAGGATGAAACACACACAGCTCCTTCCAGATATTATTTATCAAGGCCCTTCAGTGTGGCTGGCACAATATTCAGTGCTAAAGGATCTTGCAAGAAATGCAAGATTCAAGGTTCTCATGCGGAAAACAACTCTAGCACCTGCTGAGTTTCAAAGCTCTTTCCATTGGCTTAGTCCCTCTTAGAAAGTTTCAGTAAGGAGGGACCAATATCCTGAGTTGTTGGTGTTTCCACCATTGAATCTTATCAGAAGCTTGGGGCTAGTTAATCCTGCACTGATGTGAGCACTGCACAGTGCCAGCTCCTCCCCAGGCACTCCACACCTCATTCTGCCAGATGACCTACTGGCTCCTGCCCCTTCGGTCCATTAAATCAGCAAGCAATGCTGTAGGCCTGAGGTCTCTGCCTTTGTCCCAGATTCTCACCACTCAGCTGTGGCCTAGGCTTCCTGCTCGTCTAGAAGTGTTCTTTGTCTTAAATTCTTCTATCAGTCCTGTGTCCTCACGCCTATGTCCCCTAGACTGTGTCCTCCAGCCTGTGCTTTGCTTCCTCTGACAACATTATTGGTCATTAGTCAGGTAGGAAGCAGATTTAAGGGAGACGATTTCAGTTTGAGCCTTGTTAAGGTTGGGATGCCTATGGAGATGATTCATAGGGAATTAGATATGTGATCTGAGCTTCATGAATGAAGTCAGTGCCAAAAGCATTGACTTGAGAGTCATTAACATGAAGGGACCGTTAAAACAACAACAACAGAACAACTCTGGAGTGAATGGAGATTGCTTCAGGACTGCAAAGAGGAAGAAGAGAAAAGGGCTGAGAGTGGCAATCCTGAGGAACACAAACACATTTAAGAGGTGGGTAATTAGAAGAAAAGCTACTTGGATTGAAAGAAACAAGAGGAAAACCAGATAGCTAAGGAGTCAGGGAAGTGACGGATGGAAAGAGAAGGGAAAAGTCAATACTGTCAGCCACCACAGAGAGAGCAAATGAGGTAAGGATGGTAGTGGCCACTGAGTTTGGCCACTACATTGTGGGGCTGAAATTTGTGGCCTAAGCAGTTTCAGAGAAGAGGGGAATCAAAAACGTGATTCTATAGACAGAGGAATGAAAAAAAAAGTGAAAAGTTTTAACCAGAAGGAAGGAGTCAGGTGTTAATTAGAGGGCCATGTAATATGAAGGAAGCCTTCACACCTGAATATTGCTCTTGCTCAAGATGGGTTAAATCTGAGCATATTGACAACATGGGAGTCAGAAGCCTAGAGACATGGTAAGGGCGACAATCCCAAAGTGGATAGTTGATGGAGTAAGAATGTGAAAGACAAGGGAATTAAGAATTTGGGTGGAATGTTGAGCCTCCTACTTCTCTGAACCTTGAAGACAAGCAGCCCAGGGCTACTTGACATGTGGGAGTTCTGGCCTAAGAGTTTCAGCATCTTTCCTGAAGAAGGAAGAAAGGTCATCTTCTGAGAATGAGAAGGAAAGGGCTTAGTTGGGAGTTTGGGGAAAGTGGTGATGGTTAGAAAAATCATAAGGGAATACAAGAAGGGTTGGCTGAGGACAAGAACAGAATTATCAGTCCATCTATTCGAGGCCCCACTAAGACAGTGTGTCTCCCAATCATAAAGTGTATGCAAGGCTGCCTTGAGCTTCTGTAGCTGTAATCAGCAACTTCTCCATTCCATATTTAGGAGTAGAGAAATAATGTGGGGAGTTTACTTGTTGGAGTGTTAAACAGAATTTGTGCTCACTGTAATATATGCATGTTCTAGACATGAATTTGTCTTCCCTGTCTGCTATGCTTCTGAACCTATGGGCTTACTCAATATTCCCTATGGACTTTCTCAATGCCTTATTCATCTTCGTTGTATCCCACACAGTATTGCTTCTGTGAAAGAAAGTTATTTCATGGGAAAAGAAGTAAGGCCCCATCCTCATGGTCACAGGATTCACAGGTCTTACTGTATGCCCTTCATCCAGAAAAGAGATGACCTCATAGAATGGGGGAATGGCTCACTAAGGCCCAGTTACAAGTGCTGATTGGAAACAATGGCTAGCAAGGTTTTGGGACATGAAATATGTTCCAAATCAACAACAAATAAATGGTGATGTTTCTCCCATGGCCGGAGTGCATGGCCACAGGAACTAAGCAGCAAAATATCTCTCACTCCTACATCTGATGACCCATTTGTGAAATATCTGCTTCCTGCTCCTCAGACTTTGGGCTTTTCAGCTTTGGAGCTCATAATTTACCAGAGGGCACAATAATTGTGCCACTGAAGTGGAAGTTGAGACTGCCATCTAGCTACTTTGGGTTCTCAGTGCCACCAAAACAGTAAGCCAAAACAAATTTAAAAAGTGACCATTTTGTAGCCAGGGTGACTGATCTTGGTGATCAAGATGGAAAAAAGTGTATTTTTACACATTAGGGACAGGGATGAATATGTCTGGAATGCAAGGGATTCTCTGGGGCACCTCCTAATATGGTCATACCTATGGTAACAAAGAATTAAGTCTGTAGCAACCCTGTACAGTCAAGATCATCATGGGCTACTGTCCCCAGGAATAACAGTTTGGGGCATCCTACAGTGAAGAATCTTGACCTGTGAAGTACTGGCTTTGTTAAGGAATTGGTAGTAGAGGAAGGGAAATTATAAATACCAACTATAACTTTGGTTGGCTACTTGTAGAAAAGAGAATTGTAATAGCTGCCCATATTTTCTTTCATTTTTTTCTCTTTCTCTTTCTGCCTCCTTTGCTCATCTCCCTCTCTCTGTCCCTCTCTCTCATTTCTTTTCTCCCTCTCTTTTTCTTCTCCTGTGGGGTTGTGATGACTTTATAAGTTATTGCATAGGCTAGAGGACAGTGACTGGATTGTGACTGAACTAAAGGGAAGAAAAGTATTACTCAGAGGTGGATGCCCTGACCAAGAAGACTTTCGGGAAGAGGGTAAACATGTGTACATGATTGATCGTACCTGATCTAGTTATTATTAAACCACATGGGTTTGCTATTTCTAGATCAAAAAATTAAAATCAAAAAGCAATTTCATTAGATCCAACCTAATGTCTTTGGTTGGGCAGGAACATCTGTCGTTGCTGTCATTGTTTGGAAATGGAAGAAAGGGGAAGATGTGTGTGCACCTTGAGTACCAGAGTGGTGGCCTGCAGCATTACTGGGGATTCGCTCAACATCCATCCCAACCCTCCTGTGCTTGTTAGATTTCTCAGATGCCCTAGTAGTAAAGATTCTGCATGTGATATAGGCTTGACCATTAAATTGCACTTGTATTCATCTTCATTTGCAAATTGAATTAAGTAGAAAGAAAGGCTGAGGACAAGACTTTAATTTTTCTGATGTGCATCAGGACAGAGAGGCATGCTCCTTGGATTTGGCTTCTGTTTTGGTGACTCCCTAGTCATACCAAGGGCAATGTAATTCTAGAATGAGCATCATCACACCGGGCGGAGGCAACAGGCTTCTTGGCAGTCCAGTTCTGCAGTGTGGTTTAGGGAGTTGTTCCCGGAAGTGCTCCCTACACTAAAGGATTTCAGCAGAGCTCTCAATGATTCTATGAGCTAAGCATACACTTTAATAAAACTCTCAGTGCTTAAACTAGCCCAGGTGGACTCTGTTGTTTGCATCTATGAGTCCTAACTAATATACAGGATATCTGTCACTCAGCCCTGAGTTCTGACCGCGTGTTCCCCAAACTCTTTCCATCCACAATGTATGTGACTCTGAAATCTGGAAGGAGGGCACCTGCTGCTTTCCCCTCACCTCAGAAGGTGTTCTGTTCCTCATCCTTCTCCCCCCATAGGGACTTATATTTGGCACAGTCAGGAAATGATCAGTATCCTGGTCAATCTACTCATTTCTTTTAGAGATTTTCAGACTGTGCACCTTGGAAACCCAGGAGAACAAAGACACCTTGCAGGAGTTTCCCACAGAAGGATTTTCCATCAAATGCTGAAGATATAAATTGTCCAGTATACCATTTGTTAAAAACCTTTTACCATGTCAAGATTCTGCCTAAGATTTTCTTTGAAAAAGAGAGTGCTACCACTAAGACAATTTTTTAATTTTAATGCTTATTTATTATTGAGAGACAGAGAGAGACAGAGCATGAGCAAGGAAGGGCAGAAAGAGAGGGAGACACAGAATCTGAAGCAGGCTCCAGGCTCTGAGCTGTGAGCACAGAGCCTGACATGGGGCTCGAACATCACTAACCACAAGATCATGAACTGAGCTTAAGTTGGATGTTCAACTAACTGAGCCACCCAGGCGTCCCTACTAAGACATTTTAAAGCCACTTCTCTAGTTACTAACTGCTGCACTGAACATGAAGGTGACACTCAGCTATGGTAAAGGAATGAGTCTGAAGCAAGGACTGTGAGGCTCATTGCTTCATAGACAGATGCATCATAATTACCAATGACCTTGATTCGTTCAGTATGTGTTGATTACCTGCAATAAGCCCCGCACCAGGCTAGGTGCTGGGGACACAGAGGTAAAGCATATATAATTCCTGGCTTAAGAAGCTTTAGCCTAGTATTTTGTACTTAAAATTAAACCTGGGGGCACCTGGGTGGCCCAGTCAGTTGAGTGTCAGACTCTTGATTTCAGCTCAGGTCTTGATTCCAGGGTTGTGAGATCAAGCCCCTACTTCAGGCTCTGTGCTGACAGGGTGGCGCCTACTTGGGACTCTCTCTCTCCCTCTGCCCCCTCCCCTGCTTGCATGCTCTATCTCTCTAAACATAAAATGCATAAATAAATTTAAAAAAAATAAAAAGCTTTAAAAAAGTAAAATTAAGCCTGTTTTGAACTTTTTTCACAATATAGTCAACCCTTGAACAACGGGGGTATTAGGGGCAGCCACCCTCCACACAGGTGAAGGTGTCTGTGTAACTTCCGACTCCTCCAAAACTTTAAGTAGTAATAACAGCCTACTGTTGACCAGAAGCCTTACCGATGACATAAACAGTTGATTAACACAAATTTTGTATATGTATAATATACTATATTCTTCTAATAATACCTTAAATTTCTCTTAATTTTTTCAGTATTTCTAAGCTATGCAGTTCATCTGAGTTTTTTCAAATCATCTCAGACCTCCAAAAATTTTCCCAATATATTTACTTCTAAAAATCTGCATAGAAATGGACCCACACAATTCAAACCTGTCTTGTTCAAGGGTGAACTATATTTTATAAGAGTGCTTGTTTTCTCTGAAACCCAATGAAAAGAGTTCTAGATTCATAATCAGTTACCCTAAGTGTGACATCAAACTTTCTCTGTCTCTTCCTATCTCTCTTTCTCATTGGTGACGTGTTGCTAATGACAGACTAAATTACTGTGAGAGGCAAACGAAATAGTGGATGTAGAATCATCCTCTAAATGTTCAAGTGCTATGCAAATATGAGGCTTTCTGTGTATTGTGACTTGAATCTTTCTCTGAAGAGCCCAGAGTGATGCATCCCAAAATCTGGTTTGCCCTGATGTCCCCCTGAATGTGGTAGCCACCCAGCTGTGGGACAGTGGGAACAGCAGATTCTTGATTTGAGTTCAGGTCAAATCATGGGATCACACGGTCGTGGGATCAAGCCCTACATCCGGCTCCAAAGTGAGTGTGGAGCCTGCTTAAGATTCTCTCTCTCTTTGTGTGCAAGCAGGGGAAGAGTAGAGAGAAAGGAGAGAGAAGAGAGAAAATCCCAAGCAGGCTCTGCTCTGTAAGCACAAAGCCCAATGTGGGGCTTGATCTCAAGAACTGAGAGATCATGACCTGAGCTGGGATTAGGAGTCAGATGCTTAACCAACTGATCACCCAGGCACCCCAGAGATTATAGTGTATAGGAGTTGACATAACTCCTAACTTTGGTTCTGTCCTTTACTACCTATGTGCTCAAGCAGGTGACTTCCTCTTTCTGAGCTTCAGTTTCCTTATCACTGAAGCAAGACAATATTTTCTCCTTAAGAGGCTGATGTGAAGATAAAGTGAAATAAGGCATTTAATGTGCCTTGTTCAGTGCCTAGCACATGGCAGCTGTTGAAAAGAAATGTTACCTATCAACTTCCTCCACATCCCCTGACCCAGAAGTGCTCTGCCACATGGCTCCATCCCGAGCAACCATCCGGTCATCCATCCACTGCATTGGGGCAACAACAAATAAAGAAAGATTTCTAGGCATTGAAGTTCACTTTCAGTGTAGTGTTTCTTTAAGTCAGACTCATGGCCACATGAAGAATTTTTATAAGTGGGTAAGTGATCCAGAAGCTGTTCCATTTATCCAATTCACTCAACAAATATTTATTGATTGTCCCCTGCAAACCTCTCATGGGCACTCCTGCAAACAGAAAGACCAGGAAAGAACAGGTCACTATTATTTCTCTGGCAAGAAGTACAGAGCGATGAAAACACACTGTACGATAAGCCTGTCAGAAGACAACTGTTTCCAGGGCCAAGTGGTAAGAAACAAAAGGGCATCTCAAGCCTCAGCTGGCAGGCATTGGCTGCCTCCCGGGCAGTGGAAATATCTTGCCAGCACAGCACCGACACAAGCAGGAAGCCAGCACACCCCACCAGACCACACTGAGGTTCTTCGTGTGCCAGGAACATGGGGCATTGAATGAAAGCCAGGCCATGCACCTGGGTGACAGAAGGTGACAACACTACAGGCAATGAGTACTGTCCCCACGGCCTTATCATCGTCCCTGTCATTTGCATTTATAAGATTTGGTGAAGAGTTAGGTAAGCTGTGGGTTAGGGGGAGCAATAGTAATCACCTTGGGAGAGAGAAGGAAGGGACAGCCTCTCCTGTGCTGAATAGGAAGGAAGTGCATTGCCAGCCATTTGCTTGGGAACTGGAGTGGACACTTGTCAGGTAGTCATCTATCCTGGGAGCACATCCCGCCACTGCGGAGTAGACACTGCTCACTCTTTATGGCCAAAAGGCAAGCTCTCCAAGCCATCGGCAAAGGCTGTGTAATGACAGACACCAGGCCGAAGGCTCAACCAGCTATCACAGCTGACCCCTTGGCCATCAAGGACCTCAAAGAGGCAGCTGGATAACCCACAATTCAGTGACTTAACTCAGAAAATGGTGGCTTGGCCCTTGAGCATCCTATGGAAAAAAACAAAACAAAGAAACAAAAAGACATTCAAGGCATCATTCTGAATTTCTGTGAATTAAGGTCCTTTATCTCTTATGTTAGCAGTAATGGTTTCAGTAACTCTAGAACGTGTCAGTTCTCTTTTTTACTTATTTTTATTTTTAATGTTTTATCTATTTTTGAGAGAAAAAGAGGGGGGTGCAGAGAGAGAGGGAGACACAGAATCCGAAGCAGGCTCTAGGCTCTGAGCTGCCAGCACAGGGCCCAATGTGGGGCTGGAACTCACGGAACATGAGATCATGACCTGAGCCAAAGTCAGAAACTTAACCAAATGAGCCACCCAGATGCCCCAAGATTTTGTTAATTCTGAAAACAGCCAAGTACAGGGGCGCCTGGGTGCCTCAGTCCATTGATCCTCCGATTCTTGATTTCAGCTCATGTCATGATCCCAGGGTCATGGGATCAAGCCCCATGTTGGGCTTTGAGCTGAGTGTGGAGCCTGCTTAAGATTCTCTCTCTTTCTCTTTTCCCTCCCTCTCTGTCCCTTTCCCTGAATTGCTATCCCAATATATATATATATATATATATATATATATATATATATATATATATAATTTTTAAAATATATACATTATTTTAAAAAAGGAGCCAAGTGCAAATATGGCTAAAATGAATAATCCTTGATCACAGTTTCAGTTCTGTTTAGTTAGGCTGAGACAAGTTAACACCCTCTCCTCAATGCAGTACAGCCATGAAATTATTTCAGGGTGTTTCTCAACACAATTATGAATCAACTCATTTCTGCAGAAATCCTTTGTGATCATTAAATATCTCAGGAAGTAAATAAAAAAACATGGCCTAGGCCATGGAGGTTGGGCTTTGGGGATAGAATTGCTGAACAGGATCTGTTGATAAAGATGAAGTCCCAATAAATAGTAAGTTGTTCTCTTCCTTCCTTCTTACTCTGAATCTCAAGCAACTCTAAGTAGCTCAAAGTCTGGCAGGCAAAGGAGTTCCAGACACTAAATGCTATATTAGGCAATCCATATTGAACAGGAAGCACCCACATTGCTGTGCAGGATCTACTCCGCTACCTGGGAAGTTGACATTATGCAGTGGGAGGGTCTGCATTACCTAGAAGCATAATCAGCTGGTGAGTATGAGTGAGTCATAAATTCTACTGTCTCATCATTCCTTCTGTCTATAAAAAATCCTCTCAAAATCTCCCCAGGTAGTTCTCAGAGCCCTCTGGGGACATCTTTCATGTCTATGAACAGTTCTGGGCTTGCTGTTTTCTCACTGGGCTTTGCTGGGGAAAGGCTGCCTGCCCAGAGCCTGTGTTCCTGTGTCCCCAAATCTGCCCTCCCAACGCTGCCCATATGAGCTGTATTCCTCCATCCTTCACTATATTAGAGTCAGCCTGGTTCCCTGTGGAAATATGGATATGGGGAGGATGCTGCCTCTTTCCAAAGGTATTAGGCTGCCCCTCCCCACCAATATATACACTATTGGCACCATTTCTTTCTTGTCCCCGAAGGTGTCATAGCACCTAAATTTTTCTACTCAAGGATCCCCTCTGCTTCTCTGCCCATGCAAAGCAACTCACCTAAGGACACGCAGGAGCCCACATGCCTGTTCTGAATGTTGGCCCAATCAAGACCACTCTGCTGGAAGAAACCTGAGAAGCTCACAAGAGTAGGCAGACATTGCAGAGAAGTTTCACAGATGAGGTGGGTCTTGAAGGGGATTTTGAAGCCAAGAAGCCACGTAGGTAGAAAAGAGGGTAGAAAGATATTACAGGGACTCGGGGATTTGTTGTATCTTCTGGCCATTGAGAAGACAAGAGGGGATGGCAAAGAGAACCTATATTCCCAGGAGGACAGCCCAGGTGTTATTTCATTTAATCCTCACTTAACCTTATTGAGTCCCATTGTCCATGTTTTATGGGTGAGAAAACCGAAGTCTTGACAGTTCAAGAGCAGCCTTTGTCATAGTGCAGATTATACTTTGGGAAGCGCTGCTCCAGGGGCCTTCTCACTGGAGGAGTCAGGATTCTGGAAAAGTCACAGGAAACTGGAATGAATGTTGGCTGGAAGGATGCAGGCAGCTGGCTTTCTGGCTTCTTACACACTAGTGTCTTCTGTCCACACTGCACACTAGTGTCCTCTGTCCACACTGCAGAGCCCCTTCTAGCAGCACCACACCTGTAAACCGCCATTGTCATTTCACAGGCCAAATCAGGCACAAGGTGCCAAAAACCCTTAAGAGGGGGCATGGGGTTGAGAATATTTAACACCTTTTATTTTCTATGAGCACAGGAGCCTTACAAGAAAATGAGGCTCTTTTTGAAAAATGTTTATTTATTTATTTTTGAGAGAGAAAGAGAGCAAGCAGGGGTAGGGGCAGAGAGAGAGAGGGAGACAGAGAATCCCAAGCAGGCTCCATGCTGTCAGCACAGAGTCCAATGTGGGGCTTGATCCCACAAACTGTGAGATCATGATCTGAGCTGAAATCAAGATTTGGAAACATAACTGACTGAGCCTCGCAGGGGCCCACAAATAAAGCTATTAATAGCTCTGTTTCTAAGTATAACTAATTTTACACCTCCCCCAGAGCAGATTCAGAGGAGACCCCATTCCATGGCTATATTTGGCATATCTAATTTTAAACTAGAGGGATTCTTCAAAGCTATTTAAAGTCCTAAACCATGAATAGGAATGGAAACAAGTAACATAGGGGATGAGCAAGTGGTCACTAGGGTCCTTAGTCATTTACACAGACAATAGCGTATCTTTTAGGGGAAGCACCTTTCTGGGGGCTGGAGTAAGAACAGGGGCAAGACACAAAGATAAATAACTCAAGATTGTGCTTTCATATGCAAATCAATCTCTCGCTTTCTTCCTCTTTGAAACAGCTACCCTCCTCAATAAACAAAGGAGCTGATATAGTGACATCATCAGGGTATATTCCTCTACTGGAAACACAAGCCTGGACCGTTCTCTACCCTCACATTTTTCATACTCATTCACAGTTACACTTTTATACTCAAGCTGTAAAGAACAGACATACCAATGGGTTAAAAAAAAAAAAAAAACTGTCAGTGATGAAATAGGGAAAAGTTCTGCTAGACTTTGCAAATCCCAAACACAGTTTTCTCTGTGTACATAAATGAACATGGAAGTGGGGAGTGGAACAGAGGTGACCCTGTAATATGATCCTCTCTGGGCAAGTAAGCATGTGTGATTGGGTGGTGTGCTCCTTGCCCGAAACCTTTGTCCAGGGAGATGGGTTGGCCACTGTTCTGTTGGAGGTCAGCAGCGTCTCAAGGCCCGAGGAGAACAATGAGCTAGTAGAAAGGAACTTTACTGATGCAGAATCAAAATCAAGGCTGCTTTTTTATGTGGCAGAAAGTGAAGGACACTGGACTAGAGGTCAGAAGGTTTAAATCTGAATCACAGATCTGCAGCTCACTTGCTAGGAATTCCCAATGTACCTAAGTTCTTTGAGCTTCAGTTTTCTTGTCTTTAAATGGGAGCAGGTGGTAACAGCACCAGCTCTGATGATGACAAAGCAGTACTGTGCGAATCTAAAGACATATTTGAAACCATGCTGTGGGCTACTTAATGCACCGAAATTATTAGAGATTCCCGTAGCACCTGGGTGGCTCAGTTGGTTGAGCATCTGACTCTTGATTCCAGCTCAGGTCATGATCCCAGGGTCATAGGATCGAGCTCCGTGTCAGGCTCTGTGCTGAGTGTGAAACTCGCTTAAGAGTCCCTCTTTCCTTCTGCCCCTGTCCCCCACTCATGTGATCCCCTCCCCAAATATTTTTTTTAAAGAAATTAAAGATTCCCATCATTATTGGTATAATAGTCTCATATAAGTTTCCAGAACAATATATTTAGAAAATCCAAGTAGTCTAGTTGTCATTCTGTTTGTCTCCTACCATTTCCTTTCTGTGTGAGTATAGAGTGACTACCTAAGGGAACCTGGGTGGCTCAGTCAGTTAAGTGTCCAGCACTTGATTTCAGCTCAGGTCATGATCTCATGGTTCATGAGACCGAGCCCCAAGTCAGGTTCTGTGCTGGCAGCATGGATCCTGCTTGGGATTCTCGCTCTCCTTCTCTCTCTGGCCTTCTCCTGGTCACTCTGTCTCTCTCTCTCTCTCTCAAAATAAATAAATAAACTTAAAAAGTGACTACCTAAATAGAAGCATGCCTAACAGAGAAAGGCAACTATTTGTGAATTCTCTTAAGACTTTAACCTTCCTGCTTCCTGATTCCATGTCATATAAATGCTACTTATCCTTAGGCATACTGCTTAGCACAGCCTGAACTCAATTTTTATTCTTTTCAAAAACATGTCTTCTTTTCTTCTACTGGAGGTAGAGGGGCCTTCAGGAGGGAAGCCCTGTGAGCTCAGGGAAGGAAGCCCAGAGCTGAATTCTGTCCTAGCATTGCTACATTGATGTCACGGGGAGCCTTTAGGGGAAGCTGTAGGTGAAACTACTGTCCCTGCCTTGTCCTGCACCCAGGGTCCCCACTCCCTAGAGCAAAGCTGATGGCTTTTATGGGAGCAGGTCCATTTGGCCTTACAGAGGGATCTCAGCAACTGCATGCCTCCTAGGTTATAGTTTATTAACTCACCCTTAGCTTCCAAAAAGCAGACAGAAGCTCAGTCCATAAGTCCTCACCTGAACTCCATCCCAATGGTTTTCTGTTGTCCAAAGAGAAACCCCCAGTTCCTTAGACAGGCATGCAAGGTCCCTCACAATTCACTCCCAATCTGACTTTTCAGCCCATATTCAATTACATCTATCTATCTATCTATCTATCTATCTATCTATCTATCTACTACCTGTACACATGTATAAATAATTATGTAGGAGGGAATTATTCCAAGTTCCAGGGGGACACACTGACGTACATTGTGTCTGAAATAGCATATGGATTTATAGATTTATTGACTCTGTTAGGCACTTGAACTTATTCAGATGCAAAACAAAATTGTTCAGGTATCATGCATACGTTTTCAATATGGGCAGGAAAAGCTCTTGGCAGCGTTGTCTTCTATAAAGTCACTCTTTCTTGTTAAGAAACGTTGAATTTTAAGCTACTTTTTAAATCTTTCTGACTTGCAATGATCTCCACTCACCTCATATTTCTCAATACTTATCCATTATTCACAGTTGTGTATTATCTCTCAGTAGGTTAGATGTCCTTTTTCTTTTTGTGTTAACTCCTGGTGAGCTTGTGTCCTGTCCACATTCAGATGGTCAGCTGGCTCCAGAATCCCCTGGGAAATACCCAGCTGGTGCAGTTACTCTCTGCACAGCCGCACTTGGCTTTGGGGTCCACTAACCACCTTTGTTAACTCACATTCTCATACTTCTAATCTCGGGTACACACTCAAATGCCTACTCACCAAAACATGCTGTAAGGAATGCCTTTAGTTGGTCACCTTCCTAGTTTACACTCATCTGGGAGCTGAGATCTGAATACTATGGTCTTCTGCTCCAGACAGTTCCTTGCAGATGTCCCAGCACAACTTAGGTCCCCTTGACTGTGTCTTTGGTCTGTTTATGACATCCCCGTCTATTGTACTTTGATGCTTTTGCTCTCAGAGGCCTACCTCCCTTCAAAACCCAGCATAAATCCTCTTGCTCTGAGAAGCTCTCCCTTGCTGCTCACAGCAAGACTGGATATAGGACAAGCACCATGGTACCTGTTGCCTGTCATGGTTTGGCTCTTACTGTGCTTCTGCCTGTCATTCTTCCTCCAATAAGGTGACAGTGCCTGGAAGGCAAAGCCTGTCTGTCTCTACTGGCACATGGCTCTTCATGAGCACCTCACTGCTTGTTTATGGGTGAAATGACACAGGACTCCCACTCAGCGAAGCAGTGACATGTAGAAGATCTATGTAAGGATTATTTTGTGAGCACGAGCTTTCCCATGTGTGCCTTGGTAAAGAATGTTAGTTCTGGGGTCCTAAAGGAGCCTTGACTATAGAAGCCTTGGCTAGAAGGCCATTTGGGGAATATAAAACCATCCTGCTTTGGACAAATGAAGATACAAAAGCCAAGATCAGTGTGACAGTTTCACATTCATGCAGTTAGTTAACACCAGGGCTGAAATGAGAATAAAATGAAAAGCCACAACAATCCAGAACAAGTAGTACAAAGCTCATTTCATCACTGAAACATTTGAAAAGTCAAAGAACGTCTTCCTTAATATTTAATATCAGTGATCATTGTCACCAGCATTTACTGAGCACTTCCCAAAGTCAATGCTCTTCTGAGTCAGGTAATGAGGAGGAGGAAAATTGGTCAAGCAAATCCATCCCTAGTTCTGCAAGAGAAGCATAGATATCACCATGCAGGAGGTGGCCAGAAACCAGCTGAGGCAGGGGGGCCTTGAGAAGAAGCATGGGGATCTGTCCTGTAGCAACTCTAACACCTTGGACTACTCCTTCAACCATTCTGAACTTTGGCTTTCTTATCCATGAAATAGTTCTGAACAACCCTGTAGCATTCACATTCTGAGATTGTTTCCCCTTCACTATATAAATGACAGGACCTCAAGCCTTTTATTCTTTGTCAAAAATTAAAGGCCTGATGGAGCCAACCTTATGCCTCTGTGTAGCTGATGGGGAAAGCCCTTCTGTTCTAAGACTAAATAAATGATTTCTGAGTGGGAGGAAGGAGGCATTCACTCATGTCTTCCTTGCCATTCCAGATCTTCTCCTAACATGATTTACTTTTCCCTAGTCCTGGCTCTTACTCTGTTTTAAGGGGGAGGGGGAATCCTGAACTACAAAGTTTTGCATACGTGATACTTCTCAGTCACACCACACTGTCACCGCTGGGCCCTCACAGGGTCCCTTCTCTTGTCTTCTGTATTTATTTGTTGCCTTTCAGCCTCACTTCCTCCTGCTCCTCCCTACCCCCAAGAACAACCATTGTAATGGGTTTAATGCATGGCATTTTGCTTGAATGTGCTCTTGCAAAGTGTGGACTTTCACTTTGTGTGTACAGATTTCTACATTTCTGTAAGTGGTATTGAGTCATCATGTCTGGTTTTGCTGGGGATGCAGACAAGAGAACCCCCAGCCCAAGACCCTTCCTCTCCATCACAGAGGATGTCTTCAAGCAGAGATCTGTTCATACTACATTCTCCCCAGGGTGAAAGAGCACATATTATTCATTCTTTCAACAGAAAGTAGGGAAACAGTATGGCATAGTGATTAAGAACACAGGCTCTCAAGTCAAACACGCTTTAGTCTGAATCCTGTCTTTTCACGTTATATGACTTTAGGCAAATGACTCAGTCCCTCAAAAATCTCAGTTTCTTAATCTGTAAAATAAAGACAAGAGCAAATCATTAGGTTATTGTGAGGCTTAGATGATATAGGCTTATAACAATGGGGTTTGGCATAGACTAACGTCCAAATAAGTGACGGCCAAATTAATAAGAAATATTTATTAGAGTGCTCACAGATGCCAAGCCCCACACATCTCGTGCAGGGGAGGGAGCTCAGGATGAAAGACAAACAGAAAGTTAAGAACTTTAAAGGCACTTCTGAGATCATAGAAAATTGCACAATTAAAAATCTTATAATCATTAACCCTTCGAGTCCCTGGGATAAAAAGTTCCGATGTTGATGCTTCAGTGTCATAAGCTGGTTGTTTTGTGTACTGGTGTGAAGAAACCAAAAGAAAAGAGTCACCCTCCACAGAAGGAGTGTTTTCTTGTTGTTGTTTTAAATATTAAAATATGTACTTTGAGGCACGTGCTTTGTCTCAACCTAGCTTCCCCTACCCAGAAATGAGCATCTCGCACACATGTGAACTACCACCTGTCTGGCTTAATTTGGCCAAGAATGTTGTACCACGGCAATCTTTACCCTGAGATTTACTATTCAGGTAGCTTGGAGGTATAGAAAATTGGTCAGAGCCTGGGAGGTCCCCGGTGACCTTTGGCACCTCCCCTCCTTTACATACGAGGAGCCCAAATAGATTAAGCGTGTGTTACGTCACATGTTGTTCTCGCATAATGTTTTACAACAGACAGGCAGTGATCACACAAACAACCCCCTGTGACTGATAGTTAGCCTCTTCCAGTGTTACATAAAAATTCACAGGCACCTGCCTGGAGACAGCAATGTTGTCTGACCTTTCCTCAAGGCCAAGAAACACTCCAGAAAGATCTCTGGAACCTGAATACACCAGGGAAGAACGCAGCCTACACTTAGCAAGCCACATGTTCCTAACCCCCAGAACCTATACCATCTCCCCACTGATTTAACCTTTAAAGGCCATGCCCTGGGGAAACAATGATCTCAGCCATTGCCCTTCAGCAACGTGAACTCCGGACTTTGTGTCTAAGGCAGGCAGAGCCAGGTGAGTCACAAAAATGACGCCCGAAGCCAAAGTGATTGTAACATGATTATGAAAACCTCAATCTGTAGAATTAGCTCAGGAAGCAAGTTGAGTATTTCCTCAAAGAGATGTCTTTTGACTAGTCTAATGATTCATAAGAGATCAGAAAATATGCTGTGTGTCTATTTATACTTCGCAAACTAGTGGAACTGCCCTGAACAAACTGTGAATTGTTAGCACATGGAAAAGAGATCCACAGAGCTTTAGCAGAATGGTAAATTAAACTTACCTCTTTGTGTCTCAACATAATAATTGTGGTGTTGCTTTCAAATACCTTCTTTTAATGTACCATCAGCATCCATAGATATCAACCCAATGCTTTCTAATTAGATAAGTTAACACACATGTAATTAAGATGAAACAGCTGTCATTTATGGGCATTAGCTTGTCAATGGACCATAGTCATCCCAATGTCAAAAGTAGAAGAAAGGGCAATTTGACCTTATACTGTTCATGTTAAGGCAAGCAGAAAGAACAAATATATGGAGTTTTGTGATTCCGAAAGATTTTTGAAACAGATGTGTTTTGGAGTTTTATATTTGTTGGTATTCTACCTGTTCTAGATATATGTAGAGAGTTCCCAAAAGTTGGCACATTTTTTTCTTGTTAGTTTCAGATTTTATAAGATTCTGCCTATCAAATAAACTGCATTTATTAAAACATAATTAACCTATTTTCACATTTTAATCATCTAAGACGTATATAACTGTAATCACAGCTTCAGATCAGCATGATAATCAATGTTATCAAACTGAATTAATTTGACTCTAATCAAAAGCAAAAATACCATGACATTCTAGTTAATTCATGTAGTTTTATTTTGGGAAATGTGCAATTTCTGTTAGACTTTTTGAAATATTAAGATAATTCAAAAATCTCTCTTGCTTCCATCAAAGACCCTCTAAGGGCTCATATACCCCAAGGGTATTTGACTTAGGGCCTCATAAAGGGCCCAGAGAGAGAGGTTATATAGTCTTGGAGAGGGAGACCTGCCTTTTATTCCTTTTTCTATCTCCCCCCAAAAATGTGTGTGTAACCGAGACATGAGCACAATGCTTACCTTTCTAGTGTTTCAATTTCTCAGTCTGAAAAGTAGGAATAACTAATAAACAATTAAAAAGAAAAAAGGAATGAAGGGAGAGAGGAAGGGAAGGAGAAAGGAAAGAAGGAATTGAAAATCTACACCTGAGGGCTAAACAACAATTCTGCACGAGACGAATCATTGGGTGGTCTGAGTTCAGAGAAAACCTTGTAATGTTGAGGTTCACCACTTCCGAGCCCCAGATAAACTCAACCTGTTTGAGGATTTAAAGAATTCTAAAAATTCAACTAGGCCAGGTTAACTCCATTTCAGGGGATTTGAATTCAATAGTATTCAGGAAAAGAGTACAAGATCAGCGGGAGAAATTATTTTGAATTCTGAACCTGTGAATGAAGACAAAAGTTTTGACTCAGGCCCTAAAGAGATTCAAATTTTATTTCAGTCGAAAGTAAAGACTTGTTGGATTATGTCCAAATCTTCTTCTGCAGTTTAAGGTATAGCTGTCTGGGGGGACTTCTCTCAGGAAACAGTTTGTACCTCAATAAATAAAGGGATCTTTTTAAAAAGTACAGTAGGGGCACCTGGGTGACTCAGTAAGTTAAGTGTCCAACTCTTGGCTTCAGCTCAGGTCATGATTTCATGGTTCGTGAGTTTGAGCTCTGCATCAAGCTCTGTGCTAACAGCATGGAGCCTACTTGGGATTCCCTGTCTCTCCTCTCTGCCCCTCCCCTGCTTGCTCTCTCTGCCTCTCTCAAAATAAATAAATAAGTAAACTTAAAAAAAATAAAAACTATGCTAACTTCTCTAGAACAATTTTACTGGGACCTCAGTTGATTGATTAGAGTAGCCAATGAATTAAGAATTAGACCAATTCCTAATTAAATGGAGCTAGTAGACCAATTACACTTTTTCTGTGCTCTTGAGTTGATAGCAAGGTAAAAATAAAAATTAACTTCCAGAAATTAATGAGATAACCTTCATAAAGCTTTTCACTATGTTTGTAGTGTCCTGAAGTGACAGGTGCTATGAGATTACTATGATAGAGTAAACCTTTGATATTGTCTGACCGAATGAAGGTCAGAGGAAGACAGAACAGTGACAAGGTCACGTCTTTCTAGAAAAGGGATCATTTTTGCTCTCCATAAGAGTGACTTCTTGAAGGAAGTTACAGAGAGCATAAATGTTAAGAGCACCTCCAAATTTCAGCCCTAAAGTCTTACTCTAAAACCCCATTTTAAGTGGGTGCTGTAAGAAGAAAAACAAGACAAAACCGTTACCTATCATACAATATGCTTCCAAACTATCTGTGTTTGCCATCCTGAAGGCATTGACCTCCTTGAAGTCAGGTTCTACATCTGGTGACAGTCAGATTTGTGATTGGCAGCAATCCTTCGGCAGCCTGGCACCAGGGAGGTCAAGCACACATCAGGAGGCTATTTGGTGATTATACAGCCCAAGAGGATTGTAATGACAGTCAGCCCTTATGGAGCGCTAAGTGTCTGCAAATGATTAGGCTCCACCCCTGTATCCTGTTGTGGGAAAATTCAGGTGGGCCCAGAAATATGCATTTTTTAACATGCACCCCAGGTAATTCTAATGTTACAAGTCCTTAGCCATGTTTTTAAAAATACCGATTTAAAGGAATTCTCTTATCCTGGCCCACCTGAGTCTGAAAAACCTAACCTCTGCCACATGAGGCTAAATGGATTAGGTCTGATTTAGAATGTCTCATGACACAATTTTCCATTGTCTCCTACTTTATTTGTATACTATTTAATGCTCACTAAAAGTCAGGGCACCTGGGTGGCTAAGTCAGCTGGGCGTTCAACTTCAACTCAGGTCATGATCTCACCATTCATGGCTTCGAGCCTTGCGTCGGGCTCTGTCTGCGCTAAGAGCTCAGAGCCTGGAGCCTGCTTTGGGTTCTGTATGTGTGTGTCTCTCTCTCTCTGCCCTTCCCCTGCTTCTCTCTCTCTCTCTCTCTCTCTCTTTCTCTCTCTCAAAAATAAATAAGCATTAATGCTCACTAAAAGATTTTCTATGGGTGAATACAGTAGCAGTGGTATTGTCATTTGTGCACAGAAACTCCAAAATCTGGGAAATTGGTGGCACCAAGTTATTTTGGAAGTAGAGTTAATGACTGAAAACAGAATTGCTTAAAAAATTCAAGAAGCAGTTAGAAACAGCCTACTTCTGATATGTAAGGGTAAGTTCCTATCAGACCTGCCTTCCCATGGACTACAACCATAAACATTAGAAGAAATAAACTCTCTGAAGGCACTGTCGAGTGAGCAAAAAGATTCTGGAGAGGGGAGTTGACATTTGGAAGAAGAGAATGGCTCATGATGGCACGGCGAGTGTCCCCTCTCTTTTTATTTCTTAGATGCAAAGAAGGTGATCAGGTTGCACAGCTAAAACTCCAACAGAAAATCTAGTCTTTCCAGTCTAAAGAACCAGAGAGCAGAATGCAGGGCTGTGTTTACAGCCCCTGGAAAGTGAAGTTGTCACTTTGGAATGATGAAGGGCAGTGATACGGAACCACAAATGATATACATAAACTCTTACCAAATATCTAGGTGACTCTCAAGGTACACATGCACGGGGAAAAGTGCAAACAGCCCAGCTGAAGGTACAAGAACTAGAGGGAGATTTGAACAACCACCTAAAAGTCAGAGTTTTCATTTTGAGTGTAACTGAGGTATTTGCTTGGAAAAAGACAGCATTTTTCCAGACTATCTACAACATAACATTCACAATGTCCAGAATATAATCCAAAATTATTCAGTGTATGAAGAAATTTTAAAATGTGACTCATACTCAAAGGAGAAAGTAATTAGTAGAAACTGACCTTGATATGGCCTAAGTGTTTAAAGTAGCCGAAAAGAGGGCATCTGGGTGGCTCAGTTGGTTGAGTTGGTTGACTCTTGGTTTCGGCTCAGGTCATGATCTCATGGTTTGTGAGTTCAAGCCCTGCACCAGGCTCTGTGCTGACAGTGTAAAGCCTACCTGGGATTCTCTTTCTCCCTCTCACTCTGCCCCTACCTTCTCTCTCTCTCTCCCTGTCTCTCACTCTCTCTCTCTCTCAAAAATGAATGCATAAGGGGCGCCTGTGTGGCTCAGTTGGTTAAGCGTCCGACTTTGGCTCAGGTCATAATCTCACAGTTTGTGGGTTTGAGCCCCGCGTTGGGCTCTGTGCTGACTGCCAGCTCAGAGCCTGGAGCCTGTTTCAGAGTCTGTGACTCCCTCTCTCTTTGACCCTCCCCTGTTCACGCTGTCTCTCTCTCTCTCTCTCTCAGAAATAAATAAAACATTAAAAAAATTTTAAATGAATATATAAACATTTATTTAAAAATAAAATAAATTGAAGTAGCAGACAAGAATTTTATTTTATTTGACCATAAATACAAAAATTTTAGTAACATTTAGCAAATCAAACTCATCAGTGTACAAAAAGACAAATCATCCAAATGACAAAATGGGGTTCATCTGAGGAATGGTTTAACATTGAAAATCAATGTAGTTTGCCATCTAAACAAATTTTGAAAGAAAAACCATATAATCATCTTAATTTTAGAAAAGGCATTTGACAAAATCCTTTACCTATTCCAGATTTTTAAAAAACTTCTAAGCAAACTAGTAATGCAAGTTTCTCACCATGAAATACTGTCATCATTTAATGTTTAACAGTTAATGTTACATATTGAAAGTTGTCCCCTAATATCAGGAACAAGGCAAATTCTAGTCAACATTGTAGTAGAAGATCCGATCAGTGTAATCAGCAATACAACGGGGAAAAAAATACTCATATTAGAAAGAGACAAGGAAATCTTCTTTATTTATTGACACAATATGATTATATATATAGAAAAATCCAGTGGAATCTATAAATAAACTACTAAAGCTAATTAGCATGTTTACAAGGTATGAAGTCATTCTATACAAAAAATCCATTTTATATCTATCACTACCAACAAATAATTAGAAATTGAAATATGAAAATATGAAAAACATCATGTATAATAACATTAAGAAATGTGAAATACTTAGGAATAGATCTGACAAGATGTGTAATATATGCACACCAAAACCCACAAAACACTGTTAAAATACTTACCTGGAGAGGTATACTATGTTCATGAATTGATATTGTGAAGATGCAGACAAGGATTTCAAAGCATATATTATAACTATGTTCAATGAAACAAAATATATTCATAATACATAAACAGGTAGGAAGTATGTGGAAACTACTAAAGAATGGAAATTCTAAAGCAGAATAGTATTATCTGAAATAAAACATTCACTAGGTAACGAGTAAGAGTAGGGGGGAGAAAACAAAGGAAAGCATCAGTAAGCAAGAAACTAGATTGATAGAAATTATCCAATCTAAAGATCAGAAAAAGCAGTTAGAACTACAGAACCCCACCCTTATTCAAGTCAGCCAGATGACTTCCACTCCCTATCCCCAGCAGAAGATTAAGAGTTTATTCTCCAGAGAGGGCAAAACAAAAGATTTCTGAGTTGGGAGACCAGGCATGGTTGAGGGTGGTGGCACAATATGGAAAACAGAAAGATAAGGTAGAAATTTACATACTGAGGCATCTCCCCTAATACCTCTTCCTAAGCCCCCAACACCCCATTCCAAACCAGCTCTCTTTTCTCAAAATGTTAGCAGCTGGGCTTCAGGTTTATACTCTCCAAAGAGAATATTAGAATGTACTATGTTAGGGAATCTTACCAACCAGGGAGAAAAGACCCAAAGATGATGACAGCCAACCCTCTATTCTACAGCAAAGCCTCTTAGCCAGTTTCTCTCTAGGAGAATATATGCCCTGATGGTTGTGTTACAGGAGCAGGGTGAAGAAAGGGAGCGGAGACTTCCATCATTCCGAATGCTAAGTTTTATAGAATGCTCCTGTTTTCCAGCCCCATCCTCGCCTGTGCCAAATATCCCTACCAACATGGTTGTCTGAAGAACAAGGTCCGGAGGAGGCTTACTTCTACCTACATTCTCCTTTAGAATTTTGAACCTTTAGTATAAGTATATATTATTCACATTAATTTTTCAGTGCTTAGTAAAGGGACTGACAGATAACATGTAAGGAAATCTCTCCAGAAGTGCAACGAAAGGAAAAGAGAGCAAAAACAGAACAGAGGTAAGAAATGCAGAGAATCAATTCAAGAAGTCTGACATCAACTAATAGCTGTTCTAAAAAAAGAATGAAGGCAATGGAAGAGAGGAAATTGTCAAATAGAAAACTTTACAGAACTCAATAATCTAAATCTCCAGATTGAAAGTAACCACCAAGTGCTCAACACAATGAATGAATAAATAATGAAAAAAGGATGGCAGGCATAAAAAGGAAGATACTAAAAGCCTTGAGGGAGAACAAAAACAGTAGCATACAAAAGAAATGAAATCAGAAAGGTGTCTGAATGCTCCAGGGTAACACTGGAAGCTAGAACACATCAAGCCAACACTAGCTTCAAAATTGTGAGGGAAATGATTTTCAACCTGGAATTCTATTACCAGCCAAATGGGCAATCAAGTGTGACGGTAGAGGAAAGATATTTTCAAATATGCAAGGAGTCAAGAATTTTGCCTCCGACACCCTCTTTCTTAAGAAGCTCCTAGAGAATGTGTTTCAGAGAAACAAGGGACTAATATGGCATGAAGACGTCAAGCACAGGAAAGGTGTGAAGAAAATCCGAGTTTGCAGCATAGCAGTGGACATGGCTTAAAACCAATCCAGGCTGGAGAAGGATAAAGGGCTGGTGGAGGGTTGCCTCTGCACCAGACTTGATTATCAGATATTTGACCATTCGAAAGTGAAACAGCAGGTATTTGACAGACCTGAATGATCCTGTGTGTCGGGGTGTGTGTGTGTGTGTGTATGTGTGTCTATGTGTTTGTGTTGGGAAGGGGTGAGGGTTAAAGAAATTTAAGGAAATTTAAAAAAAACAAGGCAATTAATTATCTCCAACATAAACAAAATGCTCTAAAACAAACTGTAACTGTGGCACATCCCTGGGTTCAGAGGTGAACAATGTACATACAATGGTAACAAAGTAAACACCAAATATGACTTAACCCTTCAGTCTTTGGGAGAATTAGAGAAATAGAAAAGAGGAGTATACAAAAGTAAACTTGACTGCTATAAAAGAAATTAATAATATCTAAGATTGACAAATCTAGAAATAGCAGTATATGCATATTATTTAGCACCACGGAGGTAAATACTAAAATAACCCGATAAGAAAATAGATTGGAAGTGACTACTTCCAGACAGCAAGAGCCCAGATTTATTGTAGAGATGGGGGAAGCTGTTTTTCATTATTAGCCTTTAGGGGCATCTGGGTGGCTCAGTCAATGAAACGTCTAACTTCTGCTTGGGTCATGATCTCATGGTTTGTGGGTTCGAGTCCTGATTTGGGCTCTCTGCTGACAGCTCAGAGCCTGGAGTCTGTTGATATTCTGTGTCTCCCTCTCTCTGCCCCTCCCCTCTCCACATATTCTCTCTCTAAAAACAAAACAAAAACATTTAAAAAATTCATTGTTACCCTCTAAATACAGCTTGATTTTTAACCAGGTTTTGTATAATTTTGATAAATTTGAATAGTTAAAAATAAAGAAGTACAATAAAATAAAGGCTGCATTGTCACCCATTAGGAATAGTCTAGAGAATGACTCTGAGTGAGGTAATAAAGATAGCTAAGTATTAAGTCATACTCACTATCTGCCCATGCAATTTATTACTAATTGCCCCTTGAAGCGAAATAATTACAGCAGACTCCTGAAATTTCTTCTGTCTTCCTCCTTTCTTCTATTCTATGCTTTATTTAGTTTCAATGATTAGAGTACATATAGACATATTAAAATAAATTTTGGAGCACCTGGGTGGCTCAGTCAGTTAAATGTCTAACTTCTCTTCAGGTCAAGATCTCACAGTCTATGAATTCGAGACTCTCATCAGGCTCTGCAGGCTCTGTGCTGACAGCTCAGAGCCTGGATCCTGTTTCAGATTCTGTGTCTCCTGCTCTCTCTGCCCCTCCCCCATTCACACACCTCTCTCTGTCAAAAATAAATAAACATTAAAATTTTTTTAATAAAAAATAAATTTCAGTTTTTAAAAATATTCCAAAGACATCATTTTTATGACAATAATTGTTAAAAGTAAACATTTTGAAGACTACCAATTGTATAAATCATAAAATGAAGATAACCCATAGTATATGATTTATAAAAATCTCTTCTTCAGGGAAGAGATTACTCTTCCCCCCAAAGTTTCAAGTTTGGCAGAGCAGGGCAGAGCAGTTTGAAGACTACCGATCTACAAAGACCCTGGATTTGTAGAGCTTCTGCTTCTTGGGGCTGTTTAAGTTTGAAGCTATTTAAATCTTGAAACATCACCATCAGAGCAAAGTCACAATTTCATACCAACATCCTCCCTGGGTCTAGAAGTATCATTTCCCCCCAGGCAGGCAGTGGCCCAATCACACTAATCATTTGGCAGGAAATGTAGGTACATACGATTATCATGGCTCTAAGGCACCTGGTTAGGAAACCCTGGGAAAAGCAAGCTGGCTGTGATACCTCAACAGATGACCTTGAAATTGGCAGCATAGCACCCTCAAGTTGGTATATGGTTGATGGGTTTCTCAGAAACCGTGACATTTTTTTTCATATTCCATGTATATGGCCCTGTTCTCTTGCCTCCTAAGTCCACTGCATTCTCAGTAAGAGCCCCCAGCTCTGAGAATTCTCCTATTACTGCATTTGATTTTTCTCACCAGGCCACATGTCACCTGTACTTCTAGTAAAAATGCCTTAATGTTCATGTATTGAGCACTGTGTTCACATACAAACCCATTCACCATTTACAGTAAACATGCAGGATAGTATTATCATCCTTCTTTTAAAGATGAGAAGATAGATTAAAAGAGGTTAAGTAACTTGCCTAAAATTGCACAGAGGGATCCCAGTAAGTGCCATTCGAACCGTCATATAAACAGACCTCTCTATTATCCAACTGTGGTTGGTTTCTCCGATATGCAAGAACAAAACTATAACGTATTTAGATGATTCAGACCCATGGAATATTTTTCAAAGGTCAGATGTCTCTTCTTCACAAGTTGGTGTAAGGGCCTGGACAAGAAATCACTACTTTAAAGAAAGGTTTGAGATATATTCAGAACCTGAAAAATGTCTTGTCTTTCATTAAAATCACATATGCTAAAGGTCAGTCTAACATTATCAGCGTTGTCTTGGGGGTTTTTGGAGAAGAAGGGAAAATGGTGGTGTTTCAATCATTTAAATTACCTCGTAAGTCTCTCTTAGTTTCAACATAATTCCTTAGTAAGTTGACAGCATTTATTGCTTTGAACGGTTTGGGCATCTATTCGATGTTCTACAGCTTCCCCCTTTTTTGAAAGAAATGTTTCATAGTTATCTTCTTCCAGAGCGCTCTGGGAACATTTTAGAGATCTATGCATCTTTGAGGGGAGATGGTTTCTTACATAAAATATTGTTTTAAGCATTTAAACCCATTTGTTAATCTTCCATTTCTTAAAAATTGGGACATCACAGTGACATTACAAGAGAGCAGTTGTCTGTAATTTGCACAGCTAAATTTGGTTTCCGGATTGTCAAATATGCAAACGTATTGTTTGGAATAATAGTTAATAATAGTTTCCAAGCAAGTCGGAAATAGAGCCATTCTCATTGAAAAGCTGGAGCCCAAATGCAACTGCCTCTCCAGTAAGATAATGAGTTAATGAGGAGGACTTCTTTCAAACCAAAAAACAACACTGTCATTCAGGGTTATCTGGGCACCCACCACCTTGAACATTAAGTCGCTAACCCATCACTATGTGATCACTAAGAATAGACCCATTACCGCCTCTTTAGCAAGGGCTTGAGCTAAACAGCTGGCACTTGTCTCTGGGGCTGCAGGGAACAGATGACTACAATAAGAATAAGGTCCTGGTTTACAGAGCCTCCACGCTGTGAACCAGGGCAAGCTGCTGGATTATGAAAAGCAATGAATGTAAAACTCTGAGATTCTAGGGCACCTGGAAAATAGCTCCTTTGATGCACTGCCCAGAAAAGCCTTCCCAGATCCCCCCGGCATAGGCTTTGCCCTGGATGTTCTCCATCTGTCCCGCCAAACATCCCCTCTGTCCTTCTCCCTGTACCCCCGGAGCCCCATCTATAAGCCCTGTACCCCCGGAGCCCCATCGATAAGCATAGTGCCCACTCAACTGCTGTGACCTGTTTTGGGGCAGTAGGAGGAACCAGGAGGAGAGGACGCAGGGTAAGTGAGGATGGGGTATGTGTTCCCCAACCTTCGGCTACCCTCACCAGTCCCCGGCACCCTCTCTGCACCCATGCCCCCCGCACTTGGGAGTGATAATGGCTTCCTGCCATGGGGCTTCACCGTCCATTGCTTCTCTCTGAATCTGTTCCACCTCTGTGAACCGACCCTCCACAGAACCCTTCAGTCCCCCACCTTGAATGTCACAGCATCCCTATGGGACTCCGATGGATGCCACAGTCCTTGTCTTCTCCACTTGTAGCTAATTGAGGTTGGCTCTGCAATTCGAAGATTTCAGCTTTTGGAGAATACAGACATGGATAGATGCAGATACTAGGCAGGACGCCGGCACTTAGTCCTAGCTCAGCTGCTGGCTCTTTATTAGCTCTCTGTGTAAACTTGAGCAACTTGCCAAAACTTCACTGGCTTTTATAAATTTTTTTATAGTTTTTTTATTGTTGAGACAGAGAGAGACAGAGCATGAGTGGGGAGAGGCAGAGAGAGAGGGAGACACAGAATCCGAAGCGGGGTCCAGGCTCTGAGCTGTCAGCACAGAGCCCGATGCGGGGCTCGAACCCACAAACCATGAGACCATGACCTGAGCCAAAGTCAGACGCCAAACCGACTGAGCCACCCAGGCGCCCCAAAACTTCACGGACTTTTAAAGCTCTGTGTCTTCAGATCCCCAACTGTACGCTCAGTGCTCCAATTCTCTGCCCTCCAGTCAGGCCTTTCCAGAACCCTGCAGCCCTACCTGCCTCCACACACACTCCCATGTAGAGCTCAATTATCCAAACACACAGAAAAGTCTGCCAATGGATGCTACTTTTCAACTGCCAAAGTGCAGAGCACCATTTTTATTAACTAAAAAACTTGGGAACAACTCCATGTATATAAATTTATAATCAATAACAAATTATAATTACACATGTATTTTGACCAGTTTGCCTCCATGTTCTGTTATATTCTCTAGTAATGTTTTTCTAAGCCATTTGGAAGGGGTTGTTTTTTTAGTTTATTTATTTATTTATTTTTTGGAATCTCGACACCCAACAGGGGCTCGAACTCATGACCCCGAGATCAAGAGTCACACTTTTCCAACTGAGCCAGCTGGGTGCCTCTCGAAGTTTTAAAAATGGGACATATAGCACATCCTAATATGTGTGTGTGTGTGTGTGTGTGTGTGTGTGTGTGTGTGTGTGTGTGTGTATAACTATCTAAATCTAATCTGTCTAGGGGTGGGGAGCAGAGGGTAGATCCATGATATGAAAAGGATTGTCTCTGATTGTAGAACTCTGGGTTTTAATTCCAGCTCATGCCCCCTGTTATGTCACCTCAGACAAGTTGCTTAGACTCTCAGATCCTATTTCCCCTTCTGTAAATGTAGTGGTAATCCCATCTCTGCCTCCGGTTATTTGTGACGATTAAATTATTTATTTTATGTAAAGCGCTTGACATATAGAAGGCACTTAATAAGTGTTCATTTCCTTCCTCCTGGAATTATGGCTTGTAAACAAAGGAAATCCTAAAATTCCTTGGAAGAACTGTTTGTTTTTTTCCAAGAGTCCTTGATTCTTTGAGTCAAACTGCCCAGGACCAAACACTGTGACACTAGAGCTTTTACAGCGTGACAAAGTAAGCTCTCTACTGCAAATACCTTCCAATTGATCTTATCAAAGCCCCTTGAGGTCAAGTACTTAATCATTGGAAATTTAGGTGATTAATAAGACTTGTAGTAGAAAAGCCTTAAATTTTGTTACCTTCCTCCTGGCTCCTTAGGAACTAGAGATGCCTCGAGAAGTAACCGTGAAGGTATAAATCAGCTTGTTAAATGTCTTCAGCCCAACTCATCAATCTGTCCTGTCTCAGTAGCTAATAAGAAAATAGAGATAGATGCAAGAGGAAACTTCCAAGTATGATGTATATGCTCACTGTCTTGATGTGGTGATCGTTTCTGGGTATTTACATATGCGTGCAGTTTATTATTGTATGCCAATTGTAACTCAATAAAGCTGCTTTTAGAAGTCACCCAAGAAAAATAAATTTTACAAAAGGTGGCTCAGTCGGGTAAGCCTCCAACTCTTGATTTCAGCTCAGGCCATAATCCAACGATTTGTAGGTTCGAGCCCCGCATTGGAATCCATCCTTACAGCACAGACAACTACTTGGGATTCTCTCTCCTCTCTCTCTCTATCCCTCCCTCCCCAAAATAAATAAATAAACAAACATTTTTTTTAAAAGGAAGACTATTCCTTGGCCTGTGCACTTGGATGTTTTGTACATTTTTCTGTATACAAATTAAACTTCAAAGAAGTACTGCTTGGGTGAAAAATAAAAGATATCATATAGTGAGTATAGTATACTATCTTCTGTGTAAGAAGTAGAAGGAATATAAGAATTTATATCCTTATGTGTTGTTAACTGCAGAAGAGTCCTTGAAAATGAAATAAGAATCTAGTGACAATTATCCCTATTCGTGGCCCAAGGAGAGGAGGATAAGGACGAGGGGGTGAGGCTTTTTAACACATACCTTTTTACAGCACCTTGCTCTTTGAACTCTGTAAAAACAAAAGGTAAATAAGAGTCTTTAAAGGACAGGGATTGAGTAAGCAGGTGATTGGGGTGGAGGAAGGGCTGAAGCAGGGAGGAGAAAAGGCAAGATGGGCATTTTCTAAGATCGGAAACAACTTGAAAAGTATAAACAAGCAAAGCCCAAATTGGAAGATCTGTAACGTTCAGTGACAAAACCGTCCACGATTTGAGGTGGCTGAGAGGACATAAGCTATTGGTCATGTGTCTCTTCTCCTGCCCAGGAGTGTAAAGACTGCTGTGCTCTGAGCAGACTGGCCTGAATCTTTGAAACCAAACAGACTGCCTTAGAGTGTACTCTTATTATGATACCAAATCACCCAGCCAGGAAGCTGGTATCAAGAGACCTGTACATGCCAAGCACACTCTCGGCCCTGACAGGACCCCAGGGAAGGGCCCCCAGAAGCTGAGGTCCATTCCCTGAGGGACTTCAAGTCTGATCACAGGTGAAATGGCAGGGGCCAACTCTTGACCATTGTCATGTGCTAAATGAGCAGGTGCAAGTTCAAAAGGACAAGTCCAGCCAGAGATGACGTCAGAGATGTAATTTCTCAGTACGAATCCCTTGCCGGTTCACAGCTGAGCCCCACAGTGCCTGGAAGGGAATGGGTTTAGCTTATGAGAAGGCAGAAAGAGACTCACACACTCCTTGGCTGCTCCCCTGCCCCCTTTAAGCAGTGCTAGGTGAGCCTCACATAGGCTCCAGAGGGCCCTTCTCCCTGGGTCCCCTCCCTCCTTCCTTTTCTGTCCCCATCCCCAGACCCAGGGTTCATCCCCCCTCGGCTGTCTGGATTCGAGCTAACAAGTCCCATTGCCCTGTGTGTCTTCGGGGCTCGCTGTTAACAGAGCACTGCAAACCAGGCTCACCTAGGATCAACAGTGGCTCGGAACAACGGAGATGTAGCCTCTCACAGTTCCAGAGGCTGTAAGTCTGAAATCAAGGCGCTGCCAGGGCCACGTGCTCCCTCTGAGGCCTCAAAGGGAGGATCTTCCTTGCCTTTTTCAGCTTCTGGTGGCCCCACACGTTCCTGGGCTGGTGGCAGCATGACTCCAACCTATGCCTCCGTCTTTTCAAAGTGCTCTCTGGGCATGACTGTCTTTGTCCCCTCTCCTGTTCTTATAAGGATGCCAGTCATGTTGGATTAAAGGTCCACACAACTTCAGCACAACCTCATCTTAACTTACATCCTTTTTTAAACAGATGTTAGCACTTAAAAAAATTGTTTTAATGTTTTTTTATTCTAGAGAGAGAGAGAGAGCGAGCAGGGGAGGGTCAGAGAGAGAGAGGGAGACACAGAATCCGAAGCAGACTCCAGGCTCTGAGCTAGCTGTCAGCACAGAGCCCGATGTGGGGCTCAAACCCACAAACTGTAAGATCATGACCTGAGCCGAAGTTGGATGCTTAACCGACTAAGCCACCCAGGCACCCCAGGATTTCAATCTATCTTTTGGGGGGGGGTCCAGTTGAACCCACAGCACCCTGGATCCCTACATTCTGTGGAGAGGGATCTCCACTGTACCAAGTCTTTTTTGTCATTGAGTGGCATCTCATAGCAAAGCTTCGATGGGTAATTCTGTTTCCCCCTCCTCCCTCCCACACACAGCACTGCAGTGTAGGGGAGGATGGAGATGAACACAGGGATGAAGAGGGTAGTAAACCCACTTCCTTCCACCATGGGGAGGGTGAACAGAGACAAAGCAGGGAGATGGCAGAGAACCCTCCACTGATATCATCAATAGCTCTGCTCTCTGGAGGGAGGCTGTCGGGTAGGGGGGAGGGGGTGGGCTGTGGCGAAAACTGCAACTAGTGCCCTCCAGCCCCGCTCGCCACCACCTCCAATAAGCTGCTTAGCATTTCAGATCCCTGGATTCCCCTGGCTGTAAGAGAAAGGGGTTGAACTCCACTGCGTGGGTCCTTTCTAACGTACCAGCGTTCTGATTTCAGGGCGACATCTGGGGTTTCCCACCGTCGCGGACTCAGGGTTAACCAGAGGTGAGTGACTGGAGAGCAGCAGGCAGGACTGGCAAAAAGGAAGGGGCAGCCCCAGAAGGGGGTGGAATGCGGTTCTGCGGGGTGGTGGGTAGCCCAGCCCCTCTCAGGCTCCAGTTAGGGAGTCATCTGGGTCCTTTCAGCTCCTCCTCTTCTGCAGGTCATTTTCCAGCTCATTGGCACCCTCCTCAGCAGAGGGTGAGGGAAACAGAAAAAGATGGCTAGACTTCCTGTCTATCTATTAGAAGGTTTTAAGCATGGCCTTGGACTTCCTGAAACTTGGCCTCCTGGCATCCCCACCCCTGGTATCCCAGCCCAGCACACACAGTGTGAAGGAGATACCTCCCTACATCCAGTGGGGGCTCGCGGCACAATGAGAACAATGGGCTGCTCTTCTGCTCTGACCTTCAAAGAGGGACAGCAGAAGGACAGGGGCCCAGACAGCCAGGGGACACATCTGATGTTGTGTTTTACACATTAGAGTTTGAACTCAGGGTACTTGTTGGCTCAAGAGATGGAACGGTTTCTTGTGAGAGTTTCTACAGCCAATGGAAGTGAGATGGCCCCCAGACCATGTCTTATGTGAGCTGGGGTCTCCCGGTTCCTGGATGAATGTGCATCCATCTGTGTCTCTGCCCTCCCTGCTGCAGGCAGTGGTTTTCTCTGGCAAATATTCTTGGTCTCCCCATCCTTCTGGCCTCCGGCAGCCCCCTTGCTTGGATCAGAATCATCCTAATTGTGTGCTTCCTCCACTGTCAAAGTTCACATCCAGTGCTTATGACCGCAGTTACTTCAGTTAGATTCTCAAATGGTCGTCACATTTCAAAGCAAGTCTCTACTCAAAATTGATCTCTTCTCTCCACGATTACCATTTCTCAAGTCTTGTTTTTACATTGATTTTATCCCAGCAGCTTTATTTCAAGTGAATTCACACGGATTTCCTATTTGTTTGTTTGTTTGTTTGTTTATTTTACTTAATTCTTTCCTATGGAAAACTGGTCTTTTGACCCTAGAGAATACGCTTTCTCCTTATTTTTGCCTCAGTGGCCTCTACCCCAAGTCCACTCCTCTTGCGTGCTCTCATCCATGCTTTGATTCTCCTCTATCCATAGTTTATAGCAGAGGAGTGACAGGGTCACAGGATGCCTGGGATCCTGCCTGGCTGGCCTATATATCACTCCTTCTATGGCATGTCACAGAACTACCAATCAATTAGCCCCTATTGATCTAGTTAGTCATTTCTGCAAGCAAACCACTACAAAACCTATTGGGTTAAACAACCATTTCTTTACCTCACACATATCTAATCTGGACAGGGCCTATGGGGGAACACTCCTGTCTACTTCACACAGTAGCAGTTGGGGGGACTTAGGCAGGGATTGAAGAATCACTTCCCAGAAGCCATCTTCTCATGCCTGGAAAGTCAGTGCCTATAGTAGGATGGGAGGTCAGAGCTGAGGGCTGGGGGCCTCAGTTCCTCTCCACATGGACTTCTACCTAGACTACCTGACTTACTGTCATCATGGTGGGTGGGTTCCGAAGGTGAGCATCCCAAGGCAACATGGCACTCTGATGACCTAGCCTCAGGGTCACACAGTGTCATTTCTACCATACTCTGTTAGTATAGTCTTAAAGGTGCACTCAGGTCCAAGGAGAAGAGACATAGACCCTACCACTGGATGGGAAGAGAGTCAGTGTCACATTGTAAGAGCACAGGGGGTGAAAGATTGCCTTTTATGCTGTAATAGTTGCATACTTGTTCTAACAGAAAAAATTCTGTTTTCCTCCAACATGTTCAAGTAGTATTCACCCTCCCGGGAGAGGTACCATGTCATCCTGTGATTCTACAAACACCCTGACACAATACTACATGCCCACAGAGGTTTAACAAGAATGGCCCCAATGTAGGTGGTAGCACTTCATCTGATCCATAGTTGGATGCAGTAAAGGGTAGTTACAACTTTCATCATTATTTAATAATAATAATGCTAACTGGCTGGGAAATGTCAAATGAGGGGATAATAAAATAATTCTCCCTGATAGATCCTAGTAACTTAGAACCCAACTAACCCAGACATTGTTTTTGTTTCTTTATATAATTTTTTAATGTTTATTTTATTTTTGAGAGAGAAAGAGAGAGAGAGAGAGAGAGAGAGCAAGCAGGGGAGGGGCAGGGAGAGAGAGAGATACACAGAACCCAAAGGAGGCCCTAGGCTCTGAGCTGTCAGCAAAGAGACTGATGCAGGGCTCGAACTCACAAACAGCGAGATCATGACCTGAGCTAATGTCAGACGCTTAAGTGACTGAGCCACCCAGGCGCCCCAGACATTTTTTTTTTTTTTGAAGAGTGAACTATTTAAAACCATCTGGCTTTTCTACCTTCTGAGAGGCGTTGCCCAACTGGAAAAACCCTGGGAAACTCTTATAAGCTTTACACTTGCCAGGTGTGATTAACATTGGGCTCTCAGATGTCTGCTATTAGCAGCTGTACCATGCTAACTGATACACAGCCTAACACCACTTTCCCAAGCTTCTCTTTCTCCGAGGACTTGCTGTTTCCACAGAAAATTATCTCCAGTAGCAACTCCCAGCTTTGAAGTGTTTTTCTAGCACCGTGCTACTCAAAATGGGGTTCACAGACCAGCAGCGTTTGCCTTACCTTGATAGAAATGCAGAGACATGGGCCTCACTGCAGATGTACCGAATCAGAATCTGTGTTTTTAAAAGCTCTCCTGGTGATTGTCTCTGGCACACTGGACTGTGAGAAGCACTGTCCTGAGAGACTTGCTCTGGGTCAGCTTAACCTTGCCTTTCCTTCCTGCTGCTCTACAGTGCTTCCCTTCGGGCGAGCCTGCCTGCCCTCTGGGCGCTGGTCAACTAAATAACCTCCCCCACTCCCAGTTGGTTCCCACATCAGCCATTCCCTTGAAAGAGCCCCATCAGTCATCTGGTCCTCACCTTAGCACAACTGCTGTTCATGCCACAGCGTCTTCTGCCTCAGCTGAACAGGGTGCAGGTGTCTCTGTTTTATTGCCATGGAAGGCGCCAGATTCACTGCCTGTCATAAACGTTATCCATCTGCGCTGCGTTTCCTCACTTGTCAATTGGCTTAAATTTGAAAAAGAAAACCCCGCTGTCCTCTAGAATGAATCCGCTGAAATTTGATTTCATAACCTCAGAGGTTTGAGACATTGCCGTGATCGGGGGTTCTTTTGACTGATGCATTGGGTTATTTCATTATACCAACAATCCTACCAATTTTCTTTAAAAACTCTCTGTTGTCTTACTAAGTTTGAATCTGAGACAAGATCTGAAACATTCTTGGTTTTAATCAACTCTTTTTGTCTGTGGTTGGGAGTTTTGTTTGCTTTACCAAGGGGACCAAAGTCTCTTGGGAATACTTATTCCTTACATGGAACAAAAGCCCATATATTGGAAATCCAAAACAAGGCAAAAAACAGGCCTCACATTAGACCACATGGTAAGTGTAATACTGGGCTTGTGGCCTGAGGAATACCCAGAGGCCTCAACTGCCTTGTGCTCCTTATGATTGGTGGTTATCTTGGTAAATTAGCACAAAGTTTATTCGTCAGCCTCTAGAAGCTCAGAAACTTGGTTTTGTTGCACAGAAATAGTAGCTAGCTGCTCCTCTCATTGCAGAGATAGATCATGAGATGAATCAAAGTGGAAAGCCAGTTTATTAGCTTACACTGAGACATTACTGCCTCTGGAAATGGAAAACCCCAGCCTACATATAATCAGTGCCTTATTTTCCTACAGCCCGGCTACATGGAAAGTGAAACCATCCTCTAAGTCAAATGCAGAAATTTTACAATAAGAAATCACAGACACAGGAATTAGAATACTTGAAAGACATATGACCAAGACATACTTTCCCAGAACGAAGTCTCGATGGAAGCAGCAGCATCATCTAAAGGTTATTGTTATGGGTTTAAGTGAGTCTCCCCACACCCCAAAGAGATGTGTTGAGCTCCTAACCCCCATTCATTGAAAGTGTGACCTGATTGGGACTTAGGGTCTTTGCAGGTCTAATTAAGCTAATATTGAGGTCATAGGGTGACCATCCTATGTCTGACTAGTGTCCTTATAAGAAGAGACACAGAGATGCACAGACATCACAGCCATGTGACGACAGGGGCAGAAACTGGAGAGATGCATCTAGAAGCCAAGGAACACCAAGGATTACTAGGAAACTCCAGAAACTAGAAGAGCCAAGGAAGCCTTCTCCCTTCCATATTTCAGAGGGAGTGTGGCCCTGCAGACATCTTGATTTCAGGCTTCTGGCCATAAGAACTGAGAGAAACGAATCTCTAGTGTTTGAAACCATCCAGTTTGTGGTGCTTGGTTACAATAGCCCTAGGAAGCTAAAAAGCGTTGTTTTCCTGGAATGGAATCTGAGTGAAGGGGGTCAGAACAATCCCATGTTAAATGGTATCACGCTACGAGAGCCCGCTCACCTTTCTTATTACAGAGAGGGCCTTTCAAATGGAACTGACATTTGAAGTCCATTAGCTGAGGCCCACTCCTACATGGACAGTATGTATGGGATTCAGTAGTACTTGTGGGGTCACATTTCATGTTTAATATAAATCCCACACACCGAGGCAATGTCCCCATTTCCAAACAGGAAACAGACCAACCAGGGTGTAGCACAGTCCTCCAGAAGATACAAAGACTCTCGGGAATAACTAATTAATAGTATTCGCTGCCACCACCTTTTTTTTTCCCCCTGGAAATACAATCCATATTCTGACAATGCTGTGTAGCTGGCAAATGTCCTAGAAAAGTCGTTCTGGGCTTCACTTCCACAGCTCGTATTCGCTGGCTTCTTAGGCTTCCTTGAGGGGTCAACAGACCGTTAGCCAAATGAGTCGACTCCTCAAACTCAACATGTTGCACAATTTTGTTCCAGTGATTTAAGTGCTGGTCTGAATTTTGAGTTTGAATGGAAGGTAAAACGGCGGGCACCTTTGGGCACCCAGCTTGGTATCCATAAACCCTGAGGACAGTACGTACAATACGTATGGGACTCAGTAGTACTTGTGGGGTCACATTCCATGTTTAAACGAAAGCCCTATTTCTTCCCTCAGGTATCCACAAACGCTGGCAGCACCTTCCTCCCATCGCCTCTGGTCACACACGCTCACCGCCACCACCTCTGGCCAGCTAGCTCTCTTCTGTCTGTGTGAGGGGAGGTTGGAGGCAGCAACTAACGCCCCTACAGGCCTTCCTCTGAAAAGGGGTGGGTAAGAGCGGTTCCTCATGAGGCACAATCAAAAGTGTAAAAATCCCAGACTGATGGGCCACCAGGTCTAGGACCCAGGGATTTCCCACGGCCATCACCACACAGGCAGTTAAATCCAGATGACTGCAAATCTATCTTCAGAACAGAGAGCCTCTCCCCTCCCTGCTGTCCCTGGACTCCCAGCCAGCCCCCCCCCCCCAAAAAAAAGCTGCCTTCAAAACTTCCCAGGGGGAAAACTGTTACTCAGAATACCTAAGAGCCCTATCTATAATATGTATATTTGGTGCCTCACCTATACCGAGCACTACCCCCTACCCCCATAAACACACACCTTTCTCCCCTCCTATGCCTGAGAGAGCACAGCAGAAACAGAGCTTGCCCTGAAAACAAAGTCTTACTTCTGCCTTTAGAGCCACAAGGAAAACATCTCCAGTGAGTTGAAATGTCCATTCTGTGGTTCTCTGACAGCCCAGGGACCAGAAACACTGAGCTCCCACTCATAGCCTCCTGACATTCATAGACATTTCCAGGTCTCCTCTGAAAAGCATGTATTTCGTTTTTATCAGCCAGAAAGTTGAAACAGCCGGATGTCTCATTCAATCCCAGGGAGCGTCTTAACGGCATGTGATGACCACTGAAATGTCTGTTTCTGGATCTCATCTTTGCTCCGGATCCCGGCCCTTCCTGACCAAAAAAGGGTTTTCTTTAGATATGGTAATGCTTTTCATCTGGACACACAGTCGTATGTTGAAGATCTGGCAGCCCTTGCAGATGGGTAACTTTATCCCTTTCTGCTCTGATCATAAGTTAATCTTACACCTAAGATCCTAGCAACTTTATTTCGCAATGTGGATGGGGAAATGGGCACTGGCCTTCCTCAGTACTGACACCACGTACTGCTTTGTGGCCTCAGGTGTGAGGACGGAATAGCAGAAATAATGAAAGGGCTATTTTAAAAGCTGTGCATGTTATGGAAATACTGTTGCTTTTCTTAGGTGTTAATGGTGTAGTGATTTGTAAAGTGTCCTTTATTCTTCTGTAGTGTTTAGGGATAAAGTGTCCCAATTTTTACAACTTACTTAAAAAAATTTTTTTTAATGTTTATGGAGGGGGGGTGCGGGGAAGAAGCAGAGAGAGGGAGAAACAGAATCTGAAACAGGCTCCAGGCTCTGAGCTGTCAGCACAGAGCTGGATGCAGGGCTCAAACTCAAAATGATGAGATGATGGCCTGAGCCCAAGTCTAACTCTTAACCAAGTGAGCCACCCAAGCACCCCTATACAACTTACTTTTAAATGAGCCAGCCACACACACACACGCGCGCGCGCACACGCACATGCACACGCATACACACACAGAGCTACACATATGTAGATAAAGCAACAAGGTCAATGCTAGCAATTGTTCAGTCTAGGTAAAGGGTATGTGAGCATTCCTTGTACTAGTCTATCAATTTTGTAAATGCCTACAAATTTTTTTCCTATTAAAGGAAAAAGAAGCTATGTTGCTTTCTGCATTCTAGGGTAGAAGGCTGATAGAGAGATGCTCCCTTTTCTCCCAGCAAGGCTGGTTCTTGGAAAAGCCAGCGGCGTCATCCAGATGTAATTGCTTCAGACAGAAATGTTAAATAAAAATCCATCTTCATTTGGGACAGGGCAGTCTTGGCAGAGCTTGTTTATGGCACTGTGGCATTTTCCACTCTCTGCCTGGGGCTGGAAGACAGGCAGAAACAAAAGACAGGGCGTCTCTGCGCCAGCACGTGAGTCCAGGGGCAGACAAGAGTGAGCAGGGGGGTGCTCGCTAGGGAGCGTGGGGCAGCCTGCGGATGGGGACCCAGAGAGCTGCGGCCGCCATAACAAAATACCATGGACTGGGTGGCTTAAACCACAGAAGTTTATTTTTCACAGGCTGAAGTCCAAGATCAAGGTGCTGGCATGGCTGGCGTCTGGTGAGAGGTCTCCCTTTGGGTTGCGGACAGCACGCCTTCTCACTGTGTACTCGCATGGCCTTTCCCTGTTTGCACACAGACTCATATGCAGAGACAGAGAGCTCTCTGGACCCTCTCCTTGAGAGGACATTAATCCTATTGGATCAGAGTCCCGCCTTTATGACCTCATTTAGCCTTAATTATTTCCTGCAAAGCTCCATCTCCAAATTGGCCACCCAGGGGGTTAAGGCTTTAACCTATGGATTTTGAGGGGCACACAAACATTCAGTCCATAATTACCTTATATTGGTTTTGCTTCTGTCTTCTGCATTGTAATTCCCCTGGACTATCTTCGAGCCCCAGAAAGTTCATTAAACACAAGAGCCTTAGGTTAACCATTGCTTGGAAAATGGGAGGGAGGGTCCCGTGTCCCTCCTTCCCTGAGAAACAGACTGAACGGAGCCCATGCAGCACAGACTGGTGGCTGCGAAATGGCCAGAGTTGACCAGGGAGGAGACCTGAGCAGTGGGCTTCTGGAGCAAGCCGGTGCGTCAGTGGCATCTCTCCGCTGTCCCAGAGGGAGCTTCAAAGACGTGGGGAGGGGGCTGGGTTTCCTGCAGTGCCATAGGAGTGAGGCTCAGAAAGTGTCAGGGAGCAGAAAAAAACTGGGACTACATGGATTCTATCATAGCAGGGACATAGCTTTGCTTTCCTTCTCCCCCACTCACACCAACGAAGGGAGAAGATGTTACTGGGAAGGGCTTTTTTGTTTGTGCCAAGAATGTGGTTGGTTTGTGGAAGCAAGCTGAAGTCAGAGATGTTGGCCTCGGCACCAAACCCTTTGGAAGGGGGCACCAAATCTGCATTGTTAGTGGCGAAAAATTTGGAGCAATCAGGGGCCGATCCAGGCTGCAGTGAATGAGACCCAGAGATTGTTAGAGGAGCCACAGAGGAGATAGGAGGTGGCAGAAACCTCCACACTACTTGCTAAGATACCATCTCCACAAACACCCCAAACTGAATAAGTTCAACGAGGCTCGGGATGTGCCTGGCACAAGAGCGTCCCTAACGGCAATCAAGTGAAAGGTGGCCCTCAGCATCCCGTGGCCCAGGCTGATCAGAGGCAAAACATTTAGATAGAGCAGGGGGCCAGCAGGGTCCTCCTGACGCCAGACTACACGCACAGACTTACTTTCAGGTTTGAGCAGAAATGGTCGGTAGGTACTTGAGGTTCCTTAGCACAGGTAACCGTATCTTCAAAAGCCATTTCCTTCCACTTTTACCAGTGGTTTTCTCCACACTGTACGCTCCAGCGTCCTGGTGTTTCACGCCAATAATTTAACTGCTTTCTTTGCAGTGTAATTTGAGGTTTGGCTGACTCTTGAAATACTTATCACATCACTAGATTTACGACGGGAAGAAGAGTGCAGAACCAGTCAAAGCATCAAAGACAAGCTCATGCCCGATCCCAGGCGAAAGCGAAAGGGCCAGCCGGATCTCCTCTCTCCTCTCTCCCCTGGCCCTCCCTTCCAGTGCCACAGCCATGACCTTCCCCCAATACCCTGTGTGCTGCTGGAAGGCTGCTCTACCTTCTCAGTGTTAAAAGAGCAACTGTCCTGTGATTTGCTCATGCCCCCCAGGGAGCGGGAGCTGAATCACTGGACAATGGCAGCTGATTAGTTTAAAGCTGTTTAAAGGGAAAGGCAGGGCTTTCTGAGATAATGAGCTCCAAATGGGTACACCACTGAGCCGCGCCCTCAAGAGTTAATAGCTGAAAAGGTAATTGGGGTTTCTGGCTACAGGGAAAGCTGCCAACAAGAGTCCCTAACCCAAGCCTGCGCCCCATTCTTTTAATACATGACTTCCTCCAGCACTTCCTCTAGCTTGCGGAGAAGGATGCAAATTTGTCTAACCTCTGAAAAACCTTGTGGTATGTGCAGAGTGAGCGTTTCAAGCAGAAAGAAAGCAGAGACCTGGGGCCGTTTCCGCCCACGCGCCTCAGCTCAGCCTCCAGGGAACACCACGTGGTTTTTCAGGACCCTCCCAGAGTCTTTTCCAGATGCCCTTGGAAGAAAACCTGGGCAACATGTGTCGCCTCAACATGTGTCGCCAGCTCAGGCACGCGGCGCGGAGCCCAATCAGGCAGGTGCCGGGCCCAGCGCACAGGCCGCTGGTTCTTGCCTCCATCTTCACCGCCCCCTCCTGCATCTTTGAGCCAGTCCACGCAGCGAGACAGAAGGGATACCAACGGATCCGCCACACCAAGATGCGTGGGTGGGAAGCCGAAAAATGACTGGCCCGGTGACAGTCACAAACATACTGGTGGCTTTATTATGGGCAACACCTCCGCCCTGCCCAAGGTCTTTGGTGAAAAAGAAAGCCATTCATGGCAGCTTTTGCGTACTGGGCTATTTATACAGACGAAACCAGAGGCCGGGAGGTCAGAACAGACCATATTCTGATCTTGCCAATCGTGGCTTATTTGAGGACACCAAAATGGCCCTTTCTTGTTACTTAAATGTGTTAAGAAAGAACTGGCTGGTTCCACTGTAAGGAATTTGACTTCAGCTCCTTTAAAGACAGATTCCCTCCTGCCTTCCTTACCCTGCGGCCTGATGCCACAGCCCAAGTGGCAGCTTGGCCAGGTGCAGCCACCCTGGGGGAAAGACCGTGGGTGGGGAGGCAGCTCAGAGGTACTTCCAGGCAAGAATGTGCCTCAGTGTCTGGGCTGGAGGTCACCAGCATCAGTATCCCCGGACAACGGTAGGAATGCAGATTTTATTCAGTGTAAGTTCCACTCTCTCTGCGAGTGGCATCTCAGAATCTATGTTATTATTGTTTTTATTAAAGTGTTTTTTTATGTATATATTTTTGAGAGGTGGGGAAGGGCAGAGAGAGAGAGAAAACCCAAAGCAGGCTCCAAGCTCAGTATGGAGCCAATGCGGGGCTCCATCCCACAACCTTGGGATCGTGACCTGAGCCCTGAAATCAAGAGTCAGATGCCTAATTGACTAAGCCACCCAAGCGCCCCTCAGAACCTATATTATAAACAGCTCCCCCCCAGTTACTTCTTATGCAGATTTGAGTTTGAAAACTACATCTCTTTCCCCACATCAGGAATTCACTAAATGCAGGTCGAGTGAATAAACACCAACTAATTCCAGCTAAGGTATTAACCTATCCCTCCCACTATGGGGTGATATAAACACACACACACACACACACACACACACACACACACACACATACACACGAAGACTCCAAAACTAAAGTTAAGACGGCAGACCCTTGGGTGTGTGGGCAACCTGTCAGGGTGGTGACCCTGCTCATATGCCCTCACATTGCCACGTGGGCCTTCTACACGTAGGCTCGTGATTCCATGGAGAGAGACACCAGTGGTATTGAGTGCTAACCATTTGCTCATCAACTATGACTTACTTACCAGGCACAAACATTATCTCAGTTTTCACATCTGTGTGGGAGGTACAATCTCCAATTTCCAGGCAGGAAAACTGGGCTCAGAAAGGTCAAGGCATTTGCCTCTGCATATGGCTACTAAGCGTCAAGGTACAGATTCAAGGCCAGTCATTCAAGCCCAAAGGCTGTCCCCACCAAAATCTATTTCATAAATACCAAATGACGTCAGAAAATCATGAACTATCAGGACAGGGGAGAACTCTAGCCTGATCTGGTCAAGCCTCCTCACATAAAGGTGAGAGGCACACAGTGAAAACATGAAGTTCCCTCATTGGTTTTGTCTGGCCTGCTTAGTGTCTTTAAAGAAACTTGAATTCATCAGCATTTAAAACTCTGGAGATTTTATATTAAAACCCAGATTTTTCCTGTCTTGGAAAGCAAAAGATTTTATAACCCTGGGCCTCATTCCTGGTCTTGGGAATGGTTAACTATCCTGGTTTTGATTTGAGCCTTGGCTCTAGGCCTTACTGGCTGTGCAACCTTGGATAAGTCACTTTACTCCTCTGAGTACTTTCCCTCAACTGGAAAGCACATATGGTAATAGTATCTACCTCATAGGCTGTTGTGAACATGGAATACGTGAATATATGCTCCATGCCAAGCGCTTGTGCTTAATAAATATTAGTTAATATAAGCTTAGAGGGGGCGGGCTTTGGCGACACACCAAGTACATGACATAGCCAAGATTCACACCCAGATTCCGGATTCCAATCCCCAACTTGCTTCTACTGCCTCATCCTACAATCCACCCCCCCCCCCACCCCCCAGCTCCAGCCACTCCCTGCAAACACCCAGATCATCCTGCCGGCAATGAGGAAAGCCGAGTTTTCTGAACTTCTAGCTAGATACATCATTTTGCTTCAAGAAACAAAGTGGTCACGGTGTAAAGAACACGAAATTTGAGATTCAGACTGTAGTCTCAGCAGGCTTATTGACCCCCAGCAAGTCACTTATCCCTGCTGGGCCTGAGTTTCTTCATTTGTAGGATGGAAAATACTTGTGTTGTGAGCTGAACTGTATCCCCGTCCAATTCATATGTTGAAGGTCTGAGCCCCAGTACTTCAGAATAGAAGCATATTTGAAGATAAGGTCTTTAAAGAAGTGACTGAGTAAAAACGAAGCCTTTAGGGAAGGACCTTCATCCAGTATGACTGGTGTCTTATTAGAGGAAAAAGAGGGGTGCCTAAGGGGCTTGATCAGTTGAGTTTCCAACTTCTGCTCAGGTCATGATCTCATGGTTCATGAGTTTGAGCCCCACAGCTGGCTCTGTGCTGCCAGCTCAGAGCCCAGAGCCTGCTTCAGATTCTGTGTCTCCCCCTCCCTCTTCCCCATTGCCCGCAAATAAATAAACATTTAAAAAAAAGAGGATAAGAGACACCAAGGGCACATGTGCACAGAAGAGAGCCCTTCTGCTAACTGAAGAGACAGGCCTCAGAGGAAAGCAGTTCTGTCAGCACCTTGACCTTGGACTTCCAGCCTCCAGAACCATGAGAAAATAAAGTTCTCTTGTTGAAGTCACCTGGTCTGTGGTATCTAATCATGGAAGCCCCGGCAAACCAGTACAGCCTGTTTTACAGAAGAATCCTGGAAAAGCCTGGTACATAGTGGGTATTTGAAAAGGGTTAGCTGTTGCCCTTCCATAGTCAGAACCAAGGACGTGGGATTGTTTTGCATTCGGAGGCCGCCACGAGAGCCAGCCTTCTCTGCTGGCACGGTCTGCCCGGGGCAGCCCGGAATGTGCACACTGCGTGGCCAGAACGCCCTCCGCCTTGGACAAGACTAGAAAGATAATGAAGGGTTTGTCAGTTCTTGTTCAAGCCACCACCTTCCTGTTTGCACTTGTGACAGCAAACCCTTGCTTCATTTCAATGTCTCTCTGAATAGGCCTTGACCTCTAAATACCAGCTCAATTTTCGTGACATCTTTCAAGATGAGTTAATGACATCTAGGGCTACTTGGACTCACTGTTGAACTACCACTCAAAGTAGAATGGATTACTCATAGCACATAGTCATAGTTTTTCGCATCCCTAATATGTGCATTTTGCTAACTGTAGGGCATCTACCTTTCCATGTCTGCCTGCCCTGACCTATTCTTGGCCATGCCTCCATGGTCTCTTGTGATTCAACAGGCTCCCCACCTGATCCTTTGAAGTTTATCTGAACCTCCAGCCCATGAAGGGAAAAAAGACCGTATTTTGTCTTGGCATCACTGGATATCCTTACCTGCATCTGTCATAAAGCAGATATTCCTTCAGCTCCAAAATCTATATAATACTCTTCAAAAAGCAGTAGCCATTAACTTCTTCTATTTCTGGGAATGGTTCCCAATCATTTGTTGGAGAGTAACTCCCATGACTCAAGATTACTAGAGTATGGTGTCGTTTTGTGCTATTTTGAGCCATTAAGAAGACTTTTGTTAGGGGCGCCTGGGTGGCTTAGTCGGTTAAGCGTCCGACTTTCGCTTAGGTCATGATCTCGCGGTTCGTGGGTTCGAGCCCCGCGTCGGGCTCTGTGCTGACTGCCAGCTCAGAGCCTGGAGCCTGTTTCAGTCCGTGACTCCCTCTCTCTCTGACCTTCCCCTGCTCACACTGTCTCTCTCTCTCTCTCTCCTAGAAATAAATAAAACATTAAAAAAAAAAAAAGAAGACTTTTGTTAATTAAAAAAAAGTTGTGGATGTGTTCCATTATTTAGAACCATTCTGTCCACATGTGGCTGTGGCGTACTTGAACACAACAGATTTCAAAGACTTAGTATAAATGATGAGAATTATTATTAATAAGAAGTATATCATTAATTTTTATATTAATTTTACCTTGGAATTATAATAATTTAGATGTATTGGGCTTAATAAAATTTATTCAATTAATGTTACTCATTTCTTTTTACCTTTTTTTTACTTTGAGAGAGACAGCACGCGAGTGGGGGAAGAGCAGAGAGAGAGAGAGAGAGAGAGAATCCCAAGCAGGCTCCACACTCAGCACAGAGCCCGACATGGGGCTCGATCTCATGACCGTGAGATCGTGACCTAAGCTGATTGACTGAGCCACCCAGGCGCTCCATTTCTTTTTACTTTTTAAATGTGATTCCAGAGCACTTTAAATTACATATGCAGCTCACACTCTGTTTCTATTGGACAGTGCTGGCAAAGAAGAGAAGTTGAGGCACCCAGAATATTTTTAAGTGGCTTTCTCTAAGTTCCATGGAGAGTCTGACAGCCTGACCAGGGCTCTGCCAGTAGAAGCCTACAATCCTATGAAATGGGAATGGCACCATTTGACATGGCTCTTTGAAAACATCTCCCCAACACCAAGATCTCCATCCCCCACTTTGTTTCTCCTGAGAAGAAAGAATGTGGAGATGAAGCCCAGAGGATGAACAGAAACCCATAATCCTCTGCGAGTCTTAAAGGGTAAACTGAATAACCCAAGAATTTTCCGTCCCTGATGTCTAGAGCAGTCATAAGAGTGGTCTGTACTCCCACTACCACATCAGAACACGTCTGACTCAGAAAGATAGTGAAAGATTCACATGACAAATATTTTCATTCTGTTATCTCTTTTTTACCAACCACAGTTGAGGTCACTCAACAAATCCCCAAATGATGTCACCTAAGATACTGAAGGGATCATTATCTTGCATTGGGACTCACCTAGGTGCGCGTTGCATCCCATAAAAACATGAGGCAATGATAGGTCACTCCAAGTGACTTTGTCTCCGCCTTGAGGAGGGGAAGGCCACACATAAAGACAACCAGCCTCTAGCAGGACAGACTTTGCTGCATGGGGATCATGCTCACGGCACAGAGGTCCTTCTCTCACCCTGATCTTGCCTGTGCCCTTAAACCCTCAACCCCGTCAGAGCCATTCAGGAAAGACCCCTGACTCACCCACCCACAGTCTGAAATGCCTTCCTTATCTTGGGGTCACCGCGAGACCGGCAGGAACCTTGATACAAGAGTAAAATAAACGGTTCTGTCAACAGCTTGAAGGGCTGTTAGTTCATCGGAAACTCACTAGGTTCTTTCCAGAGCTTATTTATTCGGACTTTACATATGACTATAACAAAGCAATTTAATAGCTTCGCTAGAAACGAGGGAGCAGAAGAAAACAAAACAAGGAAGTACTTCTAAACAGACTCTGAAAAGATGTCAAAACTCGAGGAAGGGGAAGATGATGAAAACTATTTGCAACCCCAAAAGCACAGCAGCTTCGAGCTGCTTGGCATAGCGCTGTGAGTCTCAGTGTGGTATTCATAACACCAAAATAAAAGAACTGCGATAATCCAATTCATTGTATTCAAAAATTATTATTCATATTAATGCCTCAGAGGGCATTCATGGATGTTTATAATTTGTTCCCTGTTTTCTGCTTTCAAAGGCTCAAAGATATGTGATATTTAAAAATATTTTGGTTCATTCCCCTTAAATGTTTAATCCTTTGCAAGGGGTGAGCTTCAGTTCTGGTTCATTCCCCCAACAATCCCCACAAAGGAGGCTTTCTAGGAGAGAGAGTACTAATGATGTTCATGGAACATACGTCCCTGTAACGCCCCCGGGCAGAAGTGCGTTTGACTCAGCCCCAGGCAGGAGCCCCTCCCAACCGTCCCTGCGCCCAGGGCCCGTCATTTTGTTCAGGGGCCGCGTGGGCCAGCATCCTGGTGCAGGCGACGCTCGGGCCTGCAGCACGCTCTCTTCTTCCCGGCAGATGGGCCAACCCTCGGGGAAAGGAAGCTCTTCTGAGATCCTCTTGTCTTCGTTCTTCCCAAATGGGCTTTGCTATAAAAAGCAAATTAAACAGCCATTGTTCCTTTCCTCCATGAAGCTGGCAGACGGACATCCTGCCTAATCCCAAAGCTCCCGGATGTTTGCTGCCGGCCTGCAGATGCCTGCTACTGCTTAGGCAGGAAAGAAGAACTTACCCTCCACTGGGGAACAGAACGTGTCTTGAGCTCCGAGCCTTCCTTTTTCATTGGGGCCTTTATTTTAGTTTAGTTTAGTTTAGTTTTATGTTTACATTTCTTATTGAAATATAGTTGACATATTAGTTTCAGCATATCATTTGACCGTTATATACGTCATGCTGTGCTCACTACAAGTGTAGTTACCACCTGTCCCCACGCAAAGGTATTATAATACTTTTGACTGTATTCCCTACGCTGCACTTTATATCTCTGTAACTTATTTAGTTTATAACTGGAAGTTTGTGCCCCTTAATCCCCTTCACCATCCCCCCACCTACCTCGCCTCTGGCAACCACTAGTTGTTCTCTGTATTTATTTATGAGTCCGTTTCTCTTTCTTTTTTCCTCTCTTACTTCCTTCCTTCTCTCCTTTTCTTTCTTTCTTTCTTTCTTTCTTTCTTTCACTCTCTCCCTTCTTCCTTCCTTCTTTCTTATTTCCTTTCTTCCTTCCTTCTCTTTCTTTCTTTCCTTCCTTCCTTCTTTCTTTCTTTTTTCCTTTCTTCCTTCCTTCTTTCTTTCTTTCTTTCACTCTCTCCCTTCTTCCTTCCTTCCTTCTTTTTTCCTTTCTTCCTTCCTTCTCTTTCTCTCTTTCTTTCTTTCTCTTTCTTCCTTCCTTCCTTCCTTCCTTCCTTCTTTCTTTTTTCCTTTCTTCTTTCTTTCTTTCTTCCTTTCTTTCTTCCTTTCTGAATGGATAAAGAAAATATGATGTATGTACATGATGGACCCTTACTCAGCCATAAAAAAGAATGAAATTGTGTTGCTTGAGACAACATAGATAGACCCAGAGGGTATTCTGTTAAGTGAAATGAAAGAAGTCAGACAGAGAAAGACAAATAAATACCATATGATTTCACTGTTACATGAAATCTAAACAACAAGAGCAAAAACAAAAACAACAACAAAAGAAAAACAGACTTGGGTCTTTTATTTTCAGTGACATATAATACACAGCAGAAGGGCTTTCATTTGAACTCTGGCCTGGAGAAGTACTCCCACTGATTTACAAAAAGGCTTAGAAGGAGATAATCGGAGGAGATCCTAAAGGACTGGCCCTCAAGTCTTCCCCTGCCTGTGAAAGTGTGTGACATTTCGCAGTGAAAGACTTACTTCAGTGTTTTTGAGGGACCCGCTAAAACGCCAGGTAGTCAAAAGGAGATTATGTGGAATGACTGGTGTGTTATTTAAGTTGATTGTGTTAAATATTTCGCAATGTGTACATATATTAAATCATGTTGTATACTTTAAATGTATACAATTTTATTTGTCAGTTAGACCTCAATAAACCTGGAAAGAATAGAATAGATTAGGATAGAATAGAATAGAAGAATAAGTAGTCACCTATCCTAATGTAAAGTAGAAAACATAAAGCGCTTTGTAAAAGACAACGGAGGGAAAGACAAAAGATATTCTGAGCACTTACAAAGCAAGGCCTTGACGGTGGATAAAAAGGAAGTAAAACATCATCCATCCTCAAGTAACTTTGGGTGTCTGCAGAGAAAAGAGAAAAACTGGGAGAAGAGAGAGAAAGAAGAGCAGGAAGGGAAATTGGAAGAGAGAGAGGGAAAGGAGGCGACCTGTATTTCTCATATCGTAGCATTTATTATCATATCATAATATAATGGCTTGTGTAATACTCTCTCTCCCCTTCATAGACAGTACAGGATCTAGCTTGTAAGCTTTTACTTCATATTATTTTTTAATTTACTTTGTATTAGGTTTAAATTTTTATTTTTATTTCGATTTTCACTGAAATCTAACATTTATCAATGGGTCACTGAAAGCTGACTCACAGGGCTAATCCTTCTGGAAGAGTATCTCTGAGGCTTCTTCGTGGACCAACCATGGATAACACAGCACTGGCTGACGTGTGACTGGACGGTGCCATTTCTATGGAAAAAGACGAGATCTCTCCCTTCATGCTTTTATATGATCCTTAGGAACCATATCTCTTTGGCTGATGTAATTAATAACTTACAGCAAACAACTCAAATATCCATGTCATGACACTTCAAGAACGCTCGGGCAGAAATCCGGCATTTCCAATAAACCTCAGGGGAGCTCCAGGCACAAGGCACTGATAAGGGGCAGTTTTGTGTAACTGAGTCCCAGGAGGAAAAACAGATCTGAAAAAATTTGGTCTGAGGCTTTTAGCTTCAGGCCAAAAGGCTAATTATTCAAAATGATTTACTCTTCCATCTTTTAGAGTGAAGGCTAGAATAGGCATTTTAATCACTAGTTTCTGAAAAGTCAAGGGTACCTACCATTGGGTCATTTCACACTTACCAGTTCTCTAAACCATTACTAAACTTGGGGGTCTTTGAGGTTTCTAACGTCAGCTCTCACATTAAGATTTTCAAAATGAAACTTCAGTACGTGTTTCCTGAACAGCTTCTCTCTACATGGTCAAGTGGACTTATTCTCAGAAAAGGAGAGCCACTTCTGGTAAATAAAGGACTGAAACAGGAAGTGAGCCCATGACAGTCGAGCAGAGGGTGTGAATGGTGTGGAAGGAGGAGGAAGTTTCCATAAGGGTGCTGCTCATGCTCTTCCAGCCAGGGCTTCTCCACAGCAGGGTCTTCTCCCCCTCAGCTCCCCAGCTATGAGAGTCCTGGATAAAGCTGCTGTTTGTACCCCTGTAACCTCAGGAGCTCGTTTTCAGACCCCTGCCATTTCTCTGATGCTGCAGTATTAACAAAGCTAACATTGTGGGAGGTGTAAACTGTACTAGATTCCTAAGGCTGCTGTGACAAATTACCGTAAACTTAGTGGCTTGAACAATACAATGTATCATCTGACAGTTCTAAGGTCAGCACAGTCGGGCTGTGGTCTTACCAGGGGCCAAGATCAAGGGGTCAGCCAGTCTGTGTTCCTTCTGGAGGCTCTAAGGGAGAATCAGTTCCTTACCTTTTCCAGCTTCTAGAAGCCACCTACACTCCTAGGCTCATGGCCCCTTCTCTATCTTCCAAGCCAGCAAAGGCAGATTGAGTTCTTCTCGAATGGAATCACTTCCGCTTTTCTCTTCCACTTGTAAAGACCTTGTACTGACATAGGTTCCGTCCAGACAATCCAGAATAATGTTTTAAGGTCATGTGATGAACAACCTTAATTCCATCTGCAATTTTAATTCTCTTTTGCTACATAGCATAAGACGTCAGGATATAGACCTCGTTCAGGGGGGCATTATTCCACCTACCCCACAAGCAAACCAAAATAAAAAGGGTATAAAATGGGTACAACATATCCTCTATATTAACACACGTGAAAATATCTTGAAAACACCAGGAAATAAACGTGAAGTCAAGGTCAAACATAAAGAAACACAGTACAACATCAATTCACTGTATATCAGAAGAGGTCATTAATGAAATCAGGGTGGAATAAAGCACCCCAAGATCATCTATGAAACCCGGGCCGGGGTGGGGGGGAACTTATGAAGCCATATGGCTACCAATACTTAGTGCTTGGGGTCAAATGTTCTCAAACCAATAGGACATTCATGGTCAAACGTTTCCACAGTCAAATGTTTCGACGCAGCAGTGGATGATACTCAAAGAAGGAAATCAGCACTAAGTAAGCTGTCAATCACTGCAACATTTCGCATTGCCTTTGAAAGCAGCCCTGGCTTTCACATTATTTGTCTGATTCCCACCCCCACCCTCTCCACCTCTGAGTCACTGTGGAAAAGAACTGTTTACAGCTCAGGAGGCAAAGTTCTTACACGTCTCTGTAAAAACATGATTTGTTGTTGTTGTTTGGCAAGAGCTAGCACAGAGCAAATTGAATCCCCATTACCCTGTGTGTTGAAGTGGTTGTTGAAAATCTGACAAATATCTGGTGCCCCATTGGGGGAACAGTGCATCTTTGCACACTGCTTGAGACCCAAGGACCAATCTCTCACTCTGTCTCTTAGACTCTATTGAGACAGGGAGGCACCGCTGTCTGCATTTGGCAGACAAGGGAGACTGAAGTTCCAAAAGAACTGAGCTGGAGTCTGTACCTTTCTAGCACCGAGTCAGTGTTGCTCTACTGTACTAACAGTCGCTCATCTAATTATCCCTGATGGCCCTACTGTTCTGTGACATTGCAGAGCTGGTGAATTCCTGGCTGTGTGTATGTTATTCAGATATGCAAGTTCATGTCAGTAAAGAGCTCTCTCTGTCTCTCCTCTAAGTTCTTCCAAATACTGAATTTCAATATTTTTTGTTTTTCTGTAAAATACTGCATCTGTAAAACTCTCTTTCAGGGTGCCTCAGGGTGGCTCAGTTAGTTAAGTGACCAAGTCTTGATTTCCACTTGGGTCATGATCTCACGGTTCGTGAGACTGAGTCTAGAGTCGGGCCCTCTGTGGACAGCATGGAGCCTGCTTGGGATTCTCTCTCTCCCTCTCTCTCTGCCCCTCTCCCACTCATGTGAACTCTGTCTCTCTCAAAATAAACAAACATTTAGAAAAATTAAAAAATCTCTCTTTCTGTCTCTGTCTCCCTCAGTCTCTATCTCCCTTCCCTTCCTTTGGAAATTCACCCCAGTGTGTCACCTCTGGTGTCACATCTATATTTTGTAGTTAGGAAGAGGCAAGCTGTCTTCCATTGCAAGTTTCTGGGTACTTCCTCCTCTTAAGCCATCTCCATTCATTTTGCTCTACGTCTCTCCAGCCAGACTATCTTAGGTCTAATGCACTTGCCTTTCCTAAGATGACTTAGAGCCCTTTTCTTAGTCTCTGCCCAAATCATTGGTGGGCTACCCGTGAATTCCAGCCCCCCACCCCCATTGCCCCCGCCTTGCTGAGCTCTGCGTCTTCCTCCTTCTTCATCTGTTCATTTCAGCCACATTTGTAAGGTTCTGTCCAAAATGTTCTCATGGGAGGTTTTTTACCCCAGACCCACCCACTACCCTCCTCCCCTTCCCCATCTGGTAAACTCTTGCAAAATTTCCATCTGCCCTACAACATTGTCACAACTGCTCTGTTTTAACAAATACACCCTTTCCTCTGGGGTGGTGGGGTATGTGAATAACAGCAGGTAGCAGCTTTTAAAAATAAGATCCAGAGACACAGTCTGACATTATAATTCATGAATGTAAATTCATGCAAGAATGGAAATGTGTTCTTCCTTTCTTCCTCAGAAGGGGCTTTACCCTGTCAAAGGAAAGGGAACGGGGTCTTATCAAGATACTCAGTCCTCTCCATTCACTTAACTGCTGAGGTTTGTAACACCTCTCCGGTGAGAGATGTTGCAAAAAGAACTTTTGCTTTGTTCAAAAGGCTTCTGTGCTAGAAAAAAAAGCTCCACGTTTCAGAAGAGCAATTAAAAGAAACCATGGAGCTTAAGCAAGGCAAGAAGAAAATCATTTTCCCTGGTGAGGCAGACAGGTGAGGGAGAAAAATGTTTGAAGATCAGAGGAGATGGGAGAGAGTGCTTGGCTAGCACAGAAATCCTGAATTGTCTTTCTGTATTGAGGGGCAGGATAGTAACACAGTCTTGCCCCAAAGCTTTTTTTTTTTTTTAATGTTTGCTTATTTTTGAGAGACAGAGAGTGAGCAGGGGAAGGGCAGAGAGAGAAGGAGACACAGAGTCTGAAGCAGGCTCCAGGCTCTGAGCTGTCAGCACAGAGCCTGACCTGGGGCTCGAACTCATGAACCACGAGATCATGACCTGAGCCAAAGTCAGCTGCTTAAGCGACTGAGCCACCCAGGCACCCTCCAAAGCTTACTTTAAATGGAGATGTTTTACCCCATTGTCAGGCTGTTAGCTTTAGATTTGAGAGAATACCAGAAAGGGTTACTGTCCAGAAATACAAAACTATTTTGTTTCCCACTTTAAATGCTTGGGGAAAATACCAAATAGGAAAAACCGGACCTGAAAAAAAAAGTTGAAACAGAACACTGTAGAGGCAAGAACCTTATTCAACACTGCAGCCCCCAGCCCCCAGAGAAAAATGGGTGGACTTCAGTGTTCAGAGCTACTAAGATTTTCTAGGATTTTCATTATACCTAAGGATAGAATGACTATTATTTATTTAGCAACTACTATAATGCCAGGCATGTTTCATAGCTCTAAAAATTACTGTAATCCCGCAAGAAACATATTTTTTACGCCCATTTTACAGTTGTGGAGACTACTATTTTACCGACAAGTTGGTATAGCCAAGACTCAACTCAATCTGATTCCACAACTGATGTTCCTTCGCTCTGTGAAGGCAAGAGAAGAGTGCGCACCCCTCCATACATGTTACTTAACAGTCTTCCTGTAGGAAGCCCACTGATTCCTACCTTTAGGAATTAATGTGAACGACAGTCCCAATTCAAGCGCTTTGCTCCATAGTCCCCTTGAAGACATATTATTGAGCCATTTTTCTTGATGTTTAGACAGTGAATGCAGATATTTCCACATTACTAATACTCAGAATGAAAATGTCAACTGTCAACACAGAAGAAAGGATTCTTCAAGAGAGAGATGTGAAACTGACAATTTCTGATGAGACTTGAAAATCACTAGTATTTATGGTTAGTGTTCCTGGCTGCACATCAGACTCACCTGGGGAGCTTTATAAACTAAATGCCCTACTCTGTGCCTGGGGACTCTGTTCAGGAGGTAGGGGGCAGGGCTCGGCAAGCTGTACTTTAAAAAAAAATCGCTCTAATGGTTTTGATCTGCAGTCAGGGCTGGTACCCACAGACGCATGGTAAAAACAGACTTCAGATTTCCTCTCTGTTCTGTCACTTTCAAATGCAATCACAATGCAATCAAAGAGAGTCACAAATCCCTAATCCAGAAACCCTTCCAAAGCAACACAAAGCAATCACAGAATAGTTTTTTTAAAAATGAAGGCCAACACCAAGCATAACTGGAGTAGGAAACCACCAGATGTGAATATATTAAGCTTTATTTTAAGAGATTGCAATTGGAAATTGTTTAAATACTAGAGAGTGCTGCGAGCTGACAGATGGCAAGCGGCACCGAGGAGGAAGGCATCCTGGACTAGCAAGCACTACCTCAATCCCAGTCACTGTAGTGGGACACGCAGGATTGTGTCCTTGACACTACTGGCTGCACCTGAACTGCCTTCATTTTCATTCAAACTTGATCCTTGAAAAAGGTCTCAAATGCTACCATGCTTAGAACTGGAATTTCTAAGAACACCAAGATCCCGCATGTATTATACGTGTGTCCCATGTACAGAAGCTCCTCGTTATCCTGATCGTGGCCAATCACCACAAATGCCATGAGTTTTAAACCCAAGTGCACAGACTGCTGGGAGAAGGATAAGAGTGGTTTCCACGGGCCATAAACCGTCAGAAAGCACATATCAGCAGATACACATTCCTGCTGCCTTTGCTTAGTCTGGGGACCGCGTGGTAATACCAGATATCCCCCAAAACTAGAGCCGCATCTGCCTGCTGCAAAGTGCTGGGCTCCGGGATCCACTCGGTTAGTTCTAAAGGTGTTTTGATGTCTTACGATGGTGCAGCTTTAAGAGTTTGGGGTCTCCGTCTTGGGTTCCCAGAGAGCCAGCACATAAACCCTGCAGTGAGCAGAGCTGGGCTGGAAGCTTCGGGGTGTGTGTGAACTCCGCAGATATGGCTCTGGGGGCAGCTGTGTAGCCCACTCTAGACAGCCCACCCCCCACATGTTGCCCGCCCTGCCACCTGAGCAGAAGGGTGAGGAACACTTTTCAAAGAAAGTCAGACTCAGTGAGCTAAAATGGGAAGGGTGCAAAGAATTCACCTGATAAAACTGGCGTGGGCAGAGAACAGCATGTGAGCAGCAACGTGGTCCATTCCAGGTGACAGAAGTTCAGTGAGACCAAAATATAGAGGAAGATGGTGAGAAACCCCAGGAGTTAGAGACGAGGCTGGGTCAGCAGCCTCGCTGACGGAAATGGCCTTGTAAAGCATGATGAGGAGTTTCAGCCTTATTCTAGAAGCCATATAGTTGAAAGGTTTAAAGCCAGGAAGTGCACACTGGCATTCTAGAACTATTCTGGGCAGGAGAATGGACCAGGAGGGGGTGTAACCAGTAAGAGGAGACCAGTTAGCAGGTCAGGCAGGGCGGGAATGAGAGTACATGCAGAAGAAGTGTTGTCGGCAGGACGTGAGGGTTAATTTGATTGGGAGGCAGGAGTTAGAAAGACAGAGAGAGACAGAGAGAGGATCAAGGTAGCTGTGGTGCTGTTTATTGAGGGTGAGACCCTTTTGGACTGGTTGAATTTGAGGCACTGTAGGATATGCAAGTGACTGTGTCAAGTAAGCAAATGACTAACACACCTCGGGCTCCTTAAGGTCATCTGCCTTTTCCCCACAAGGTTAAGCCAGCAGCCCAGTTCATTCAGCCCTTCTATAGGCTCTCTGTGTTTCTCCCCAAGTGACATACTAACCATCACTAAAAAATACTCCAGGAAAAATGAATGAAAAAGGCAAATGCCCAGTGGGGTGCTGGTAACTATTTACAAGTATTTACAAATATTTATTCCTCCCGTTCCCAAGGAAGCCTGGATTTGGACTATTTGCTGATTTCCGTGGTGTAGCTCTTTGTGCTATGGCCATGGTCAAGATACTAAGGGACACCTCTGAATGTGGACTTGGGAAGCGATGTGCAGATCAGCTTTGGCAAGCCAGCGTGAGCCAGTGGCAGCACACCATTGCACCCAGCCCATCAAAACTGAACCACATCAATGAAGCCTTCAGGCAGAGTCCAAACACTGACCCATCTGGCCAACCCCAGGTAACTTCTATTCTCCAAGCTATGTGTTTCACAAAAGTCCTAGAAAAACATAATCCTGTTAGGTGCTTGGGAAGATCAGAGACCTTATGGGGAAGTTGAGTTGAACCTGAAGTTGAGTTGAACCCTTAGATATCTGTTCTCTAAAACACGGGTCAGCACATTATAGTCCTTAGGCCAAACTGGGCCGGCTGCCTTCTTTTTAAGGTCTGCCAGCCACCAGTGATTTTTCCACTTTTAAATGATAGCATTTTGAATAGTTACATAAGAACCTACATCATAGTTTTCATTTTATGTGTTGACACACAATTCCTGAAGCCTAAAATATTTACCATTTGACCGTTTAAGAAAAAGTTCACTGACTCTTGCTGTCCTGAAGGTCCTGAAGACAAAGCCAATTCTGATCCTGAAAAGTTTTTAAGCAGCAAGGCTGTAGCCAGTGTTTTTCCCTCCCCACCCAGGCCATCTCCCATCTCCTGATTGGTCCGGGCCCACAATGGGCCCACCATGGAATTAGGAGACTACCTTTAATCAGCCTACCCCCTCAAGGGCTTCTCCACCACTTGCTCCATCTGAGGCTAGCCCCGGAAGTCTTTGGGAGTTCCCACCATGTCTGGATTTGCCTGAAGTTCAAGCCCAGGGCCGGAGCTTTGGATTTCCCTGGAGCTGGGTTATGCAACCTACAAGTCCAGGGCTTAACTTCCCACGGGACAAACCTTGATCTATGAGAGACAAAAGATAGAAGGGAGCCAGCAAATAAACTGCTTCTCCATTCCTCCTCCAGGGGACTATTCTGAACACAATATTTCCATGTCACCTGCCTTGGAATCATCCCGTGTGGCTGAGGAACTAGCTGTGTCCCTTATGAAGTAGCAGCTAGTGCATTAAGGTAGCTTCTCTACTTCATTTCTCTTTTCCTCAATTCTGCTTACTCTGGGATTGCACCTCTTAATAAAGTATTAGCACTTAAGCTGTGCATTAGGCTCTTTTTTTTTTCTAGGAAACGGACCAAAAAAATTCAGATGATAAAATATTATCTTTGACAATTCAACTCTGTCCCTAAACAATGACAACAAAAAACTAGGTCACCATGTCATACCTCCTAAATAACTTCAAATGGGATACAATTTTTTAAAAATATGCATGAAAGCAGCTTTTCAGAAAACTACAGAAGACCAAAGTATGATGTGATGACATTTTTAACGTCATGAGATACATTCATTAGAAAAGAAAGACCTAAAAAGTCAGGTATTAAAAAAAAGTTACAATTAAAAGAGAATGAGCAGAGGCAGTAAGCAAAGCAAAGAAAGACTAATTTGGGGAAATGCATCAGGGGAAAACAAGAAACAATCAAGACTCAGGTACTCGGGCTGTAATCTGACCTCAAAGGTGAGACCCAAGCAGACTAGCCAGAATGGATCTTACTTCTTTCCTGACCAGAGAAATTGAAGAAGCAGCTTTATCTGGGACAGAAATGAAAGGAAAATGGAAACCCAGTGTGGAAAAGAGAAACCAACTGCAGAGATGTGGTGAATGTGTTAAGGGGTATCAGGTGGGTTGCAGCTGATGTGACCGTACTTATGTCTCTGTAACTTCCAAGGCTGTTTTGTCCTAATGGTTGTTCCTGTCAGGACAGCTTTGCCTTCTACATAGATCTGTGCTGTGCTAAGAGACACTACCTAAGAACATCCTACTTTGAGGGATGAAAGTACTGGATCTCCAGCAACAGATTCTTGAAGGTGGGCGGGGCCTCTGAGCCTATTTGATTTACCCTTTTCCATATTTGTTAGCTTTTTTCATGAAACCCCGTCAAGCATTTATTGTTTTCTGTGACCCTAGATGAAGGTCTTAGAACTTGGTTTGTGCTCCAAATCCAAGAGCATCTAGGTGTATGGACAACAATGGATCAGTATCCAAAGTCACGCCTGGCGCCATGGACACCTAATAAATATTGTTCAGGAAATGATTGAATGCATGGCCAGTCCTTGAATGCCCATTTGTCCTCTTCCAGAGCGGGAAGCCTAGAACGCACTGTTTTTGTATACCCAAGCCCAGTGGATTTCAATCCCCTTTCCAAAGAATCAAGTGATTTCTTTCTTTGAGAAAAGAATGAGGAGCAGGCTCACTTATTCACCTCACTCTCCCACATGATTTAAAATTCTGCCATTTAGGCGAAGAAGTTGGAAAATATCTAAGACAAAAGATTCCTTGGCTGCCTCTTTGCCTGAATAACCGCTTGGTGGGTCTCAAGAAGTAAGTGAAATAAGGTTTGCAAAGCATTTAGCACAATGTCTGGCACAAAGGCTAAATAAATGTTCATTGCAATGGTAGGTTTGACTTACCGTTGTTGCTGTGGCTGTGACTTACTTGTTAACTACTCCAGTGCAATAGTGAAATCATTCTTCGCATGCCTGACTTTTAATGAGCTCCATCCAAATGAAAAGTCTTATCTTAATCCTTTATGCAGACCTGCAGAGGCTTTCCTGAGATGATTTCCAAACACAGTCACACAATTTAAGCTTTTTAAAATGTGGAGGATTTAGGAGAGCTTTCTATGCAACAGAAGGAATTTGAGATTTTACAAGAAAAAACAAACAAGCAAGCAGACAAACACCATCCCTGAGCTCAGTACAGGGCTGAATTTTCCTGGAGAACGGTAAACATTTGGCTATGAATGATTTGCACACTTAGAATTCGGGAAAGAAGTACACTCCACTAAGCCCAATGCCCCTTCCTCCTGCAGTGTGCAAGGCTCCCTCAAAACAGATCAAAACATAGCCACTGTTCTCACAGACACTCATGACCTCCACATGCCCAACCTCCCTTCATCCAGATTGCTCCTGGCTTCAAAGAATATTCTAAAATCCTGCAGGAAGAGACTAGGTAAGGTCCTAACCCATTGGTCATATTTGCACAGTGTAGCTTGTACTGTCTAAGTTTATGGTATTTGAGAATGAAAACCAGAATAAAGTATTGAATTTTCTGGGGCACCTGGGTGGTTCAGTCAGTTAAGCATCCAGCTTCAGCTCAGTTCATAATCTCCCAGCTTGTGGGTTCAAGTCCCACATCAGGCTCTGTGCCTCAGAGCCTGGAGCCTGCTTTGGATTCTGTGTCTCTTTCTCTGCCTCTTCCCTACCCACACTCTGTCTCTCTCTCCCTCTGCCTCTCAAAAATAAATAAACATTTAAGAATTAAATAAATAAATAAAGGCCTGATGTTGAGGTGCCTAGGTGGCTCAGTAGGTTAAGTATCCAACTTTGGCTCTTACAGTTTGTGGGTGGTAGCCCTGAGTGGGCTTTGGGCCTACTTGGGGTCCCCTCTTTCCCTCTCTCTCTCTGCCCTCCCCCACTCATGCCCCTCCCTCTCTCTCTCTCTCTCAAATAAATAAATTTTTTTTTTTTTTAATTTAAAGGAAACAGACTGGATGTCTCCAAGGACTTTTCCAGACCAGCGACATTCCAACACTTCATGAAGAAGAATGCCTCAGACTCTGGTGAAGACCCAGAATGAAAGAAGGTACTTGCCCTTGGGTGCTTGACCTAGGCTAAGACAGCAGCGCTTGGAAGAGATCAATATAAGGGGAGACAATGAAATATGCAGAAGTGGTGACACCATGACAGTTTCCATGATATTCGTGGATTTTAAGTCAATACTAAGAAAGCTTCTGGAAGAGTGAGTGCATCCATTTAGTCACCCTCAACTCATTTCAATAGTGATAAAAGACAGAGGAGGGGAGATACTAAAATTTTACTACATCATTTTCTAGAAATGTCCTAATTGTCCAGTTGAGATCTAGGGGAGAAAGCTGGTGCAGAGTCATGTTTGACTAGTCAGATATGCCCACAGGCTTGGGATCTTCTATATGAGGGGTAGGTCATCTTTCTGGGCCTGTCCTTGATCACTGCCCAGCTGAGTCCCCAGAAGTGTAACAGCTGTCCATCCTCCTTCCAGCCAAGTCCAGATACAACTTTCGCCCCTTTTCATGAGGCACACCATGTACTCGTCAGCAGCAGAGAGACAACAGCGGTAGTATTCGAACCAGAAAGGAGGTGTTATGGACTGAATGTTCGTGCCTTCCGAAAATTCCTATATTGAAACTTAATCTCCAACATGGTAGAACTTTGAGAGGGGATTAGGTTTAGATGAGATCTTGAGAGTGGGGTCTCCCTGTTGGGATTAGTGCCCTTATATAAGAAGAGAAATCTCTCTCTCTCTCTCTCTCTCTCTCTCTCCCCACCATATGTGGGCACAGCAAGAGGGTAGCCAATAGCAAGCTAGGAAGAGATCACTTACCAAGAACATAGCCACACTGGCACTGTCATTTTGGACTTCTCAGCCTCCAGAACTTGGAGAAATAAGTGTCTGTTTGTGGTATTTCATATGCCCCATCTATAGTATTGTGTTATAGCGGCCAGAGCTGACTAAGAGGGGGAAACTGCTAAATAGAACAGAAGTGGGTCCAACCACCTTTGCAATATCCTTTAAGCCCTGGCAAAACAACAGCTGCCTTGTTCTTATCCAGTCTAATCTTTCAGAATTTATGTTCCTTAATTCTCCCATGTGGCCTCGATACAGACAAAGGAAGTACACGGCCTTTGCCAAATCAGGTGCCACCACCGTGCCAAGTCACAGGCCTCAGTCAAAGCCAGTAGGGCCATGCTCTTCCCGGCAACTACCCTATCACATACCTGGATGCGTGATGCTCGGGCATTGGGTAGGTGAAAAGTAAGTCTGTCTGGGAAAGTGGAGCTTTCCTATTGGTCTAAAGAAGAGGCGATTTCTTCTCTTAGCAAGAAGTCACATGGATTAGATGGACACTGAGGTCCTTCCCTGGAATCAGCACACAAGCTCTTGGATGCCCAGTGGAATATTCTCTACAATGGCTTCGGGAGGTGACTTTTCCTACCAGATGCAAGCCTGGGTCAGAGCACATTGGGCAGAATATACTCCCTCCCGAGGGCTCAACTGAACTCCAGCTGGGCTTGAAAGCACCCACTTCAAAGGTGGGTGTTGAATTCAGCCACTTAGAACCCCATGAGCCCTCTTTAAAGAGCTTGTATCTAAAAAGAATGCAGGCTAGGATGGGGTCATCTGGATCTAGGTAAAAGAATCCTGACCCGGAAACAGGTAACACACAAATGATTTCTTTGCCTGTTTCCAGAGCCAACTTTGAACAAATCACATCAAAGTGGCATTTCTGCCCAGTGTTGAGCTTGTGCTTTGGCCACATTGGAGGCTTTGGTAGTCCTGGGAGGCCCATTGGATCGCCAAGGCCAAGAGCGTTGGAGCAGTGCTCAAGAGCTGTAAGCGGGTGAGCAGCGATACAGAAGCAAATGACCTCTTCAGGAGGCCAAGTTTCTTGAACAAAGGGAATTCACTTCATGTAAATGAGAACTTAGCTGAGAAGAGGGAACACATTTCGAAATCCGTGGTTGTTAGTGTGGAAATACAATCCTTTGCCAACAACACACAGGTGCTGCAGAGAACAGGGGCAGGGCATGGCCTTTCCTGCAGTTTTATGACAGAAGGAAAAATGGCACTCACATCTGGAAAATGGGTGACTTCCACACGTGAAAAGCTGGCTGATTCCATCCTGTTGAGAATGAGCTGATGGATATTTGCCCCTGTTCCCTTCCCTTGTGCTGACTTTTACGGTAGTGGTGACTTTTTTTTTTTTTTTACAGGACAGAATTGGGGTTTTAATATAGTCGGTTCCCCTCCAGCAACCATTCAAGAGAGGTTAGAGGGACCATTGCATTTGGGGAGGAATCTGAGAAGGGCAGAACAACAATGTAAGGAAAGGCAGTCACATCATACATGGAAGATGCAGACAGTTCTGAGAACACAAGTGAATTGAGTGACTCCAGCTGTGCTCAGACAAAGGGACCAGGAGGCAAAGTGTTTGCACAGATCAGTGAATGCCACTGGCTAGAAACTAAAGAGAGGGGCATCAGCTTTTCCTATCAGGGCAATGACACACGTGATCTGGCTCCCTTACCTAATATCAGATTTTTTCATGCTAATACCCTGCGTGTACACACTTGCATCTGTACAACACGCTTCATTTTGTAAATGGTGCAATAAGGTACAGAGTCCATGAATTACTCACTTGAGAAAACCTAGTAGAAGCTCTGTGGCAGAGCCCAGTACAGGGCTCTAAATGTCCAAGATAGTGGGACAGGAATTTGAATCATCATCTTAGAACAGTTGTTTTGCTTAGATGCTGATACACACTCACATGAACAAACACCAGTTAGAGTTGCCAGATAACATACAGGAAATCTGGTATATTAGGATTTCAGATAAACACAAATACTTTTTAATATAAGTATGTGCCAAATATTATAAGTGCCAAGTAAGGGACATACTTATACTAGAAAATCACTCATTGTTCATTTGAAATTCAAAGTCACTTGAGCATCTTATATTTTCATTTGCTCAGTCTCACAAACCTAGTATCAATGGCTTTTCCTCCTGGGTCCCTATGGTTGGGCTGCTAGAAATGCTATCTCCTCTCCTTGCATCTATTTAAATCATGCCCACTCTGTAAGGCTTAGGTCACACCTTGCCTATTCCAGAAATCTTTTGACTAGTCCCACTCATGCCATGTCTCCTTTTTGTGAACACCCGCACCATATTGTAATGGAGCAACTCGGACCAGCCTGGCATACACTGCTATGCCCTTCTCATGTTGATTCGTAAGCCCTCACTGCCTCTCTCCAGTGATGTTTCTAGCCCCAAGGGTCAACCTCGTGTCTGACTCTCACTTTGTATCATCTCTTGCATCCATGATGGGACCAGGCAGAATAGTCAATAACGGATGGAAAATTTTTTGCTTTACAGTACACAGAGAATTAGACAAGGAGAAGAATAGGATTTTCATTTTCCTCGTAGTTTCTCCCAGGGATGAAAAAGGCAAAGGATAGAGGAGGAAGAGTCTAGAATGCTCAAAAACATGATTTGCACATACATTAAAGATAACATTTGTGTGTGAGATAAGAAGCCACAACCAAATTGTAAATTAGTGTCATAAGAGCAGGTGCTATAAGGACCTGTAGATTTGCTTCTATGGAAATTTTCCTCCTCATCTAACATCTTGGCAAAAACCATTTCATGCACTGAGCATTAGAGCTGGAAAGACCTTAGACATCATCTGGGTCAGACTGTCATCGTACAGGAAGAGAAATTGAGACCCAGAGAGGAAAGTCGCTTGTCCACAGTCATGTAGTGGGTTAATGACAGTCTCCTGGTCCCCAGGCAAAGCTCTTTCAATTTGTCGAGCTGACCTTTCCATCTCAGGGCCAGAGTCTCATGCCAGAAGGTGGGTTTTCAGCTCTGCTTATGTATGTATGTATGTATGTATGTAGGTATGTATTTGTGTGCCAGCAGGGGAGAGGGGTAGAGGGAAAGGGAGAGAGACAGAATCTTAAGCAGACTCCACATTCAGTGCAGAGCCCAATGCAGGGCTTGATTCAACAACCCTGGGATCATGACCTGAGCCGATATCATGAGTTGGACGCTCAACCAACCCAGGTGCCCCTCAGTTCTGCTCGTTTGAGTAAGAAGACATCTGTTGTCTTTTTTTTTAATCTATAAAAGATATTTACTTTTAGCAAGAAATTTAGAAGATATAGAAATACATAAAGATAAAAGTTTAAGTCATCCAGTAACCAGAAAAACTACTATGAATATATGATGTATTTGCTGCCATGCCATTTCCTATGCATAAGAGACTATAAACTCCATGAAGGCAGGGATTTAATTACCCTTGTTTGGCTCATATTGTCAGCTCCCAGCACTGTATCTGGAAGATAAAAGTCATTCCATCCATCTTCGTTGAATAAATGACTACATAAATATGTATATGTGCATATAATTATGTTTATGTGATTTTAAAAAATTGAAGTCATGCCATTATAGTTCACTTAATGTTTTTTTCAGTTAATATTATTGCATAGATAGTCTCCTGTTAGGGGCACCTGGGTGGTTCAGTCGGTTAAGTGTCCAGTTTCGGCTCAGGTCATAATCTTGTGGTTCATGAGTTCGAGCCCCCTATCGGGCTTTGTGCTGACAGCTCAAAGCGTGGAGCCTGCTTCAGATTCTGTGTCTCCCTCTCTGTCTGCCTCTTCCCCGTGAGTGCTCTTTCTGTCTCCCTAAAAAATAAACAAACATTATAAAAAAAGTTAAAAAAAAAAAAAAAAAAGATTGTTCCCTGTCAGTAAATATCCTTATATAACAATATTTCTCTTATTTTTATTTATTTATTTGTTTGTTTGTTTATGCTTTTATTTATGTTTAAAAGAGACAGATAGCATGAGCAGGAGATGTGCAGAGAGAGAGACACAGAATCTGAAGCAGGTTTCAGGCTCCAAGATGTCAACACAGCCTGATGCAGGACTTGAACTCACAAACTATGAGATCATGACGTGAGCCAAAGTTGGACACTTAACCAACTGAGCCACCCAGGCACCCCTAATAATATTTCTAATAGTTGTAAAATTCTTCTATCATATAACTAAACCATAATTTATTGACACGTCTCCAATCAGTGTGTGTTATGGCCCTTTCCAAATTATTTTGAGTTACAAATTGTACGATGATAAACATTTCTAGAGATGAATTTCAGTAAGAATCAGTGCATGGGGAAACTGAGACTCTGTCTTCACCATCAGGTGAAGTTTGGGCAAAAAAGTATAGTAAGTGGCGTGCCTGGGATCATCTTTTCAGCCGCATGTGCCATTTTCACTCAGCTTCCCTCACAAATCACAAACCTCAGATTGGAGCTGCCAATCTCTGACAGCAGATGTGAGGTAGTCAATTTCCATTTTATCTCTCCATGTGGGTGAGATAAAGATATCTGAACCAAAGAGCATTTCAGAGTTGAGTTCACCAGCCTTGTTCTTTGCCAAAGAGCACTAAAATCTAAATAAATGAAGTGTCCTCCTTTCCCCAGCAAATTCAAAATGTGTATTCCACTAGGAATGCGACTTTGAATTCAAGAAAAATAATTTAGATGCTCCATATCCCAAACTAAGTAATAGATTTCTTTTTCCAATTAAATCAGTATACATGAGTTTCCTGCTTACCCACACTTGGCGGAACATTTTTTACCGTGTATAGTACATATCCACTGACATTCAGCCACCTCTGAGGTCAAGCTGCCTCTTTAATTTTCCCTTTTCACTGACACAAAGAAAAACCAAAGCAGATCCTCCAATGGCCTGAAGCTTCTGTTCTGAGATTCCCAAGGGATCTTTGTGACATCATTGTGTGTGCTGCTCTGAGCACTGAGATAAAGGGAAGTGGCCAGGGAAGAAGCAGATGGTCCTTTCCCACCAATGTCACCTGCTTCTTTTCTCCTGTGTCCAAACTCACCTGAATTCCTGGTGTGAGGACATGACATCTGATTCCAGGATGAGGCAGAGAGCTTTGGTAACCTCTCTACTGTAAAATGTTCTGGTGTGGATATTCTGATGTGACTACAGACTACATCTGTTTCAGGATCACTCACATCGTGTCCTGGGAGCCAAGCCATGGCAGGACATGTAATGCCTCTCATGTAACCTTCCAGTAGGAATCCAACTAATGCAGATGACTGTGGCCATTTCTAGTCCCACCTTATATCCTGCTGCAGACTCAGAGCTGACTAGACTCATGCAGCAGAAACCTCAGGCATTCCAACTGAAAGATAGAGAGATTGGACAAGAAGAGCAAATATTTCTTATCTTATGAGCTAGTTCGAATTGACTAGTGGTAACTTCCTGCAGTACTATCTGAGAGATATCAGACCTCGTCCAGAGCATAGAAGAAAAAAAGTTTCAGACTCACAGAGTGATGGGCCCAGAAAGAAAACTTAGCACGCTCAAAGCCCTGAACTGTGACCCTGAGGGTAGGCATTTGTCTGACTCATCTTGTAACCCCAGTAGCTGACACAGTGCCTGGCGTGTGATGGACATTGAGTACATGATTGAATGAAGAAACAAATTCTGAAAGTCTGGCCACAGGGCTTATGTTAAGTTGTTACTGCTGGTACAAACAAAAGGAAATTCTCTGCAAAGAGAGAACATATTGGCAACACTTCATAGAGATCAAAACAAACCCTAAAATGAAAGACACCTCACCAGGAATTGCTAGGGAGGCACAGCACAGAAAGAACAGTGGAGATGCTGTCTCCCTTCCACCCCAAGCTCAGCCAACAATATGCTGAGTGTGGTTAACAGGGAAAGGCTGTATACCATACCCACTGGTGACAACATTTCAGGAGCAGAACCATCTGGAGTAAATGGGTTCCTACAAAATTGATGGTGTCATCAGCCTAACTTCCCCCTCCCACCCACTTCTATTCTAGGGGAAACCAACTTCATTTTATATTATTAAAAAAATTTTTTTTAATGTTTTATTTATTTCTGAGAGAGAGCGAGAGCATGAGCAGGGGAGAGTCAGAGTGAGAGATACAGAATCTGAAGCAGGCTTCAGGCTCTGAGCTGGCTGTCAGCACAGAGCCTGACGCGGGGCTCGAACCCACAAATCATGACATCATGACCTGAGCCGAAGTCGGACATTCAGCCGACTGAGCCAGGACATTCAGCCGACTGAGTCACCCAGACACCCCGAAAACAACTTCATTTTAGAGAGCCAAAACATCAGATATCTCAACCACCACCTCTGCAGTGAGAGCTTGAGTATCTGATCCAGTCTAGAAAGGGTTTCTCTTTAGTCAAACACTGTTTTGTCTACGATCCCTTCAACCTTGGCCACCAACTTTTAACCATGGAGATAATTCTAAGGATGCAGCCACTACAGGGAGGAGGGTAGAGGAGAAAAATGGGGAAAATCCAGTCCCTGGCAATACTGTTGGATGATAGAAGTGACCTGGAATGCCCTAATTAAGGAAAGTTTTTTGATGCATGATTTTAAAATTGTATTGTTAAAGCTCCTTTAGTTGGGTATTGTGTTGCTTTCTGTTAAAAACATCCTATTGGATTTCATGGCCACAGAAGAGCTGTGATAGGTATGACTCTAGGATCCAACTCACCTTTTAGAGCTGGTACCAAGTCCTTAATACAAGGGATGGAAGTTTTTCCTTAGAAGCCCAGGGGAGCCATTGCTACAGCCCAAGATTGGCTAAAACAGTACATGTCAAGTTGCAAATGACAAAGCCAGGCTGAGGAAAAGAAATTGTCCTAGAAAGGAATCATCCTTAGAAAACTGAGAAGAAATTGAAATTTGCAACCTTCCCTACTTTGTGCCTCCTAGGAGATTTTTCTTGAGGGTATGAAAAAAAAATCAAAGATCATCAAAGTAAAACAGATTACTTCTATTCTATTTATAGCGTATAGGTGATAACCCTGACAGCAGCACCATTTATATCCTTACTTTCTTTTCTAATTACTACTTTTCTAAGTGAGTACTATAACACAGAGTGTCACCAGCAATTCTCATAGGCAAAAATGAAAACATTTCAGTGGAGAATAAAGCTAACTGGAAAAAAAAAAAAAAGGCAGTACAGTCATTCTGCAAAGATGACTGATAGTAAGAAATAAGGAAGGGAGGGAGGAAGGAAGGCAGGCAGGAAGGAAAAGGAAGGAAAGAGAGAATGGCAAAGAAGAAGGAAAGAAGGTAGAAAGAAAGAGAGGAAAAGAGTCTATTATTACAACAGATGTTCTAAATACTTGAGTAAAGAAAGTGATGAAAAATAAGTCTAATGCTCTGTCTAGTATTTGTGGTTCCCCCAGGATGACTTCACTACTGAAAATACTAGAACAATCCATTAGTAAGAGGCAGTGGAAAGAGCACAGACTTTGAAGAAGGGACACATGGATCCCAGCTATGCTAGTTGCTCTCTGCAAAACTCAGACCTGAGGTCAGCAAACTACGCCCACGGCTGCTTCTCTGTTTTTGTAAATAAAAGGTTTTTGTTTTTTTTAACGCAGTTGCAATCATTTGTCTACATATGCTACAATGGCAGAGTTGAGTGGTTGTACAGAGGCCATATGAATTCAAGCCTAAAATATTTACTATTTTGCCCTTTAAGTAACAGTTTGCCCACCTTTGCATTAGGCAAATACCTAACCTCTTTAGACTCAGTTTCTCCACCTATAAAATAAGAGTAAGATTCAAAACAGATTTGAGCTTACAGAAGAAAGAACCAGTGAACTTGAAGACATATTCATAGAAATTTTCCAGTCTGAAGAACAGAGAGGAAAAAAAAGATTAAAGAAAAATATTCTCAGAAATCTGAGGGAAAAACATCCAGAAAACCAACGCACACCAGACAGAGAAAGAAAAGCAGAAAAAACATTTAAAGAAATAATGACTGAAAAGTTCTCAAACTTGATTTTAAAAATATTAATCTGCAGGGGCACCTGGGTGGCTTTGTCAGTTAAGCATCTGACTTTGGCTTAGGTCATGATCTCATGGTTGGTGGGTTCGAGTCCCGCATCAGACTCTGTGCTGACAACTCAGAGCCTGGAGCCTGCTTCAAATTCTGTGTTTCCCTCTCTCTCTGGCCCTACCCCATTTGCATTCTCTCTCTCTCTAAAAAAAAACTTTAATTGTTAATCTACAGATCCAAAGACCCCGAAGAACCCCATATAAGATGATCATAAAGACATCCACACCCACATACATTACAAACTGCTAAAAATCAAAGAAAAAGATAAAATCCCAAAAGAAACAAGAATAAATTGATAGATCATGTGCAAGGGAACAATACAATTAATGTCTGACTTCACATCACACCAATGGAGGCCAGAAAGTAGTGAGACAACATATTTAAAGTGCTACAAATAAAAGATTGTCCCTGTCAACCAAGAACTTTATATCTGGCAAAACTATTCTTCAAGAATAAAGGCAAAATAAAGATGTTTTGGGTAAACAAAAGCTAAATGGATTTTTTTCCTCTGGTTGTCCTTCATGGTAAAAGAATATGAAACCAAACTAGACCGAATCCACAGGAAGCAATGAAGAGCACTGGTAATAAAAAGAATGGACCAATACATTTTTCCTCTTAAGCTTTTTATAACAACATAAGACTGTATAAAGCAACAATTATAACACTATTGCTGCATTTATAATATATATAAATGTACAATATATGACAATAATAGCATAGGGTTGGGCTGGGGATGTAATGAGTCAAAGTTGCTCTATTTTGCCAGAATTCAGTCAGTATTTACCTGAGTAGAGTGTGTGGAGTTAAGATGCAGACTTAACACCTAGGGCAACCATGAGAAAATAACTCTAAAAAATTGCCTACAGAATCAACAAAGGCACTAAAATGGTGCACTAGAAATGTTTAACATGAAAGATGATTATAAAGAAGGCACAAAAGATTAACAATTAAATGAATTATTATATGTAAGGCTTTTAGAACAGTGTTGGCAGATAGGACATGCCACGCAAGTGTGGTCACTAGTGTCCTTGTTGTGGCTGTTGTCATTCAACTCTAGGAACAAAAAGAGCTTACCCAGGAAGCTTTAAGGATGGTAAATCACCAAGTGTGGAGAGTGGAAAGGGAGCTAGCAAACATCCGGAGAAAAGGGCTCTCTGATTAACTTCAGAATTCTTATGAAAATGAAAGAATTATTAGAAGATGGAAAGGGGTTGGGGGAATGGAGATGAGGGGGACACTTGACCAAGAATAAGCCTCAAGGTCATGGACCCAAAAGACGTCTTGGAATTTTAGCTCAGAGAAAGGACTTCCATAAAGGTATCAGATTCGAAAGTTGTGTGAGTGACAAGAGCCAACTGAAGTTTGAGGCTGATGGTGTCAAGTTAATGAAAGACAAAGAAAAAGGAGAGCCCCACCCACTGCTGCTTTGTAGCTGCCTTCCAAAAAAAGACTAATTCATGGGCTTCACTACATGCTAAAACTTCTCGTTGAATCTTGAAACCCAGGAAGGCAGAAACTAATGCTTCCCACCAAAGAATGAAAGGAGTTGCACCTTGCTCAGGATTCAGAGCACTTAAGTGGCAAGTCGAGATTCAAGTCCTGCATTTCCCCCTTCTGTTACTGTCTCAGTCAAATAAAATATCTCTGGTCTAAAACTGTAGATGTTAAGGGAGAGCTGAGTGAGCAGAGCAAAGGGGCCATAAGGAGGTACTGGGTTGCCCTGCATGGGTTCAGCCTCTTGACCCTGGGGAGGCCTCCCCAGGCACAGACACAGAGAGAACCGATGTGTTCATTTCCTGCAGCTGTTGTAACAACGTACCACAAAGTGGGTGGCTTTTAACAACAGCACTTCAATCCATTATGGCCTCATCTTAACTGATTACACCTGCCAAGACCCTACTTCCAAATAAGGCCACATTCTAAGGTTCTGGGTGAGCATAAATTCGGGAGAATACCATTCAATCCAGTACAGGTGTCATGTGCAGACAAATGCCGCAGGACACTTGTCACGCATACCAGAAAGCCAGAGGGAATGTGCGGGGTGAGGAAAGAAGAGGATCAAAGTTAGAGCCAGGGGTGGGAGGAGGCATTCCAGATGTAAAGGGGGCAAAATGGAACTCTTTTGAGACCCGTCCGGAGAACAAGAGGTGAGGGCACCATAGAAGCCACGGAAGTGTAGGGTTTCAAGAGGGACGATGCGGCCAATGTTGCAGAGAAGCCGAGCAATAAAACCCAAGCAGGCACTAGGAGCTGTGGCCATTAAAGCTCATGACGGGCCTTGTTGCATGTTTTCGGTGGAGCTACGGGAGTGGGGGCCTGGCTGCAGCGAGCTAAGGAAGGATGTGAGGACTGGGGGGTGGTAAGCAGAAACCGGTCTGCAGAGCATGTTCCGTAAAGGATGGGGAAGGTAGGTAGTCGCTGAAAGGGGTGCCGAGTCAGGAGAAACTTTGTATCCATGTACTGTTTCGAAGATGAGAGACACTTACCCATGGTAATATGCTGAGATAGAAGATCCAGGAGTGATCTATAGATTGTATAGTTTCCACGCAATGAAGGGGAAATTGATGAATCAGGCAACCTGAGGTGGTGGCCAGGGGGAGGAATCACAACAGTTTGAAGAATAAGCCTTAGACAGAAAAAGAATCCCCTGAGACACAAAGAAGGGAGAATGCGTCCAGTTTAAAAGAGTGAAAGTTGCCACAGGAGATTAACCTGACAGGCTGAATCATAATGATGATAACAGTGATGGTTTTGTTATTAGTACTTGCTGTGGGAAGGGGCCAGATCAAGGACTGAAGCAAACACAGAGGAAGCCAGCCAAGCATTAGGGCAGCAGAAGGTTGGGGACCTCAGACTTGCAGCCACACCCACCTGCATTTCCTCCAGCGGACTGCTCTGCAAGGAATTGATCTAAGCTCCAGCATTTGTGCCCCAAACCACCACACAAGTACAGGGTGGATGGTGTATTATTTTAGCAATAGCCTGCATGAAATTGACATCAGAGTGTTGTAACTGAGCGTCTACCAGCCTAAGTGCGTGGTCTGTTCAAGAAGGTGCTGCAAGTTTCATGGTTCTACTCCAAACACATAAACATGAGCAAAAACACAGATGGCCTCAGAAACAAGCTGAACATCTCCACAGGCCAGAAGCAGATGGGAACCAAAGCCATGGTTATAACTGGACCCTTGAGCCTCTTGGGTTCTGGGGTCTGAACCGGGCAGTGGTAGCTAAGAAAGAGGTCAGCCTGGGGAAACAGGGACTAAATGTGTTCCTGCTTGAGCCACAGGTGGTGCCAGAGTTACCACGCTATGCCACCTGTAAGCAGTGGCTGAGAACATGGGAACAGCCCGCTGCCTGGGACTGTGGCTGTGGTTTTATGGACAATCCTGGAGAGGATTAAGACTCGGCCCCAACGAACAGAAGTAACTGCTCACTGGCTGGAATGCTGGATGTGCTACACCCTAAAATCCCAGGCAGGCAGAATTCCCACCCAAATAACTGCAGATGGGAGTATGGTTCCATGTGGGGACCCCTCAAATTCACTGAACAGAGTGAAGAAAAAACAGCAAATGAGGGAACTGGCCTGTTTGAGCAATAGCAAGGAAGCCAGAGTGGAAGAGACAGAGGAAATAGGGGGACAGTGGCAGAAGATGAGGTTGAGGGGAAGCCAGCGGCCATATTGTACGGTAGGCAGTGGTGTTTGGGAATGTGATCCCAACACAAAAATAACATGACTTATTTTGGAGTCTAGATAAGCTAATCATGAAGATAACGTAAAAATTTAAAGCCAGGTTATCCAGAAATTTTTGAAAATGGAGAACAAGGAAGGAATATTAGTCCTGCAAAACATCAAAATAGAAACCACAAGAAATAAAATAAGGTAATATTAATACACTAATAAGAAGATAGACCAAGATAACAGGTCTGAAAGTCCAGAAGTGGATCTCAATATAAACACTTTTAAATTTCGTATATACAAAGTAGCACTTCAAATCAGGGAATCTACTATAGACAGAGAGTGACTTCACTAAAACATAGATAGGCATCAATATTCCAGAGGAAAACTAGCAAAAGTATATAAAGTTCATGGGGTGCCTGGCTGGCTCAGTTAGTGGAGTAGTGGAGCATACAAATCTTGATTTGGGGGTCATGAGTTCAAGCCCCACATTGGATGTAGAGTTTCCTTACTTAAAAACACAATAAAAATAAAATTGTTTAAAAATCAAGAGTTCACAAAAAGGGAACTCTAAGTGGCTCTTAAATGCACAAAGACTTTCAAAAGAAATGAAAAATAAAAACACATGAAGAGTTTTTATCTACAAGATTGGCAAAGAGCCAATACACTGGTTTATACACCACATCGGTGAGTTTGCCAGTCATTTGCCTATTTTACTTTCAAATCCATTGCCAACTCTTTCCTTCCTGGCTAGTTTTAAGATGTACCGTATCACCACGAAGCATCTGGTAGGACAGCCGGCTGTGAGCTCAAGACTGCTTCTGTACAGCTGGGATGCTGTCCTAACAGGATGCAGGACATGCTCTGAACCAGAAACCAATATATGTGTGAGATCGCCCATGGTGGCCAGGAGCAGAGATAGAGGAGTGGCTTCTCACTACACCTAATGGCCCATCACAGAAAGCTTCCAGTGCAGCAACCCTGGGCTCTACTCAGTTAGGAGTATTGATTCCCAAGAGAGAAATATGTCCACCAGCAACACAGCATTAGTTGCACAGAACTGAAGTTGAGACTGCTGTTGGGCCGGCCTCGTTGCCACGGAACCAATGGGCAGGGAAAGAGTTTACCATATTGGCTGCAGGGAATCATCTCAGTTACTCAGAAGAAATAGGGTTTCAGATACACAGTGGGCAGGGAAAGCTATGTCTGGAGCAGAAAGGAATCTCTCGGTGCCTCTTAGTACCACATGACCAGTAGTAAATGGAAGGCACTTTACTCAATAAAGGCACGACTATTATGACATCAGACCCTTGGGGAAAGAAAAAAGATTTCTGCCACTCTACGAGGTAAAGGTTCCCCAAACAGCCACGTGCTGGCAGAGGACAAAGGGAATATTGAAGAGGTCATATGAAAGGAGAGAGTAACGAACATCACCTGCAGCCTCATGGCCAGTTACAGACATGAAGGCGGAACAGATGTATCTGCTTTCATAGGTACATACTAAATTTTTTCTTTTTCTTTCTCAGTCCCTGATGATTATGTACGACAGATGCCGATAGGACTTAACTTTACAATCAGAAGAAACATCCAGACCTGAATGGGAGAGCCTAGGCTATTGAGACACCTGTGGTAAGTGAGGGGCTTTATATGTCCCCATCGGTGGGGGGGAAGGGCTTAAGTGCTGGTACAAAGGATAGGTGTGCTCTGTCACATTGCACAGGACATCATTGTCCCGTGGCCATTAAATACGGGCAGTGGGTAAGAAAGGGGCTGAGCACAAAAAATTGGGCTGTGCCAGGTACTGGCCTGATTTGCTCTCAGATCTGTTTCCCTTCTTTCTCTGCTCTGGTCTGTATTCATGGGAAAATGCATTTCCAAAGCTCTGGCTGAATCCAACCCTCTTCAGAAACGCGAGGCCTTGGCAGACAGTCCAGAGGGCAGTGGAAGGGAAGAGCCAGGGTATTCGCCCCTGCACTTGCTGCCTGGCAGGCATCTCTATCCGGGGGCAGCTCCTTGTCCTCCAGCTCTCTCCTGTTTAAAATCCCAGCAGAGGATTCTTGTTTAACTGGCCCGTGGTTGATTTGGTGAAAAAATGGGAAAACCAGCAGGTGGATGTCAGAATAAGGTAGAACATTCTTTTCTGGCTGGAGTGTAAACTGGCAAAATTCCATGGAGGGTAATTGGGAGACATCTATAGATCTGTCAGAATTACAAAAGCATGCACCTTTTGTTCCAACATTTCCACTTCTGGAAATTTCTTCTAGAGGTACACTTGCACATGTTTAAATAATGTTTGTACAAGATTATTCATCACAGCGCTATTTGTAAAAGATTGGAAATTACCTAAAAATCCATGGGAGATAAGTTCAGTAGACCAGGATACATTCAAAAGTGAACCAACTGCAATCACCCAAGACAATGAGGAAGTTTTTTATGCACAATTAGGGTAGATCCCTGAGACCTGAAAAGACCTTGTCTTGTACCTTTACAGAGCAGTGCATATAATGCCACCATAAAATAAATGAGTGTGGCTACTACATCTATTTGTATTCACAGCGATCTTACTTGGAAAAAACTAATAATTTTTTGGCTGCTTCTGATCCTGTCTTCTGTCCCTCCCGAGAGATTCTGGGAAGATGGGAAAAGACAAGAAGGAGAGTTTTTACTGTTTCCTCTTTAGTATATTTAGAATTTGGTAATTTATGCTGGATTACATATTTAAAGAATACATAAAGTTTAAACTAAAAAAAACCCCACACCTCTACACCACTTACACGAGACATACCTAAAATACACACATGCACGCACAGAGAGAGAGTGAAATGTTGAAAATAAATGGATGGAAAATATGTACTATGAAAAACTAAGTAAAAATCCAAAGAGTGCTGGAGAATAAATCAGAATCAGAGAAAATAAAAAGTAAGGCAAAAGCATTAATGGGGACGAAGAATGACTTCATAATTTAATGGAAAAAATTCACCAATTGCAAATATGTAATCAAGCCAATCTAACCACATAGTCTTCAATGTATAAAGTTGAAGTAATCACAAGGAAGAAATTGACTGTACCAATACAAAATTAGTAAGGGCATAGACAATTGGAAGAATAAAATCAATAAGTCCGAGCTAATACACATAGAATCTTTCATCAACAAAGGGAGACACTACATTCTTTCCAAGTGCAGAGGCAGCGTGCATAGAAACTGACTGTGAGGACAGGGACAGAAGAAATCTCAGCGTGTTTCAAAGATTCCATGTTGTATAAGCCATCTTCTCTGACCACATGTTGATTAGAAATCGGCAGTGAAAAGATTGTTTTATAATATGCTTAGAAATTTAAAAGTCTGTTTTTTAAGTAAGTTGTAAACCTAAGGAGACATCACAGTGGAAATGACAAAATATTTGGAATGCACCAGCAATAACAATGGGTGCTACTAAATATCAAAACCCATAGGAAGAATATTCAGAGGGAAATTGATAGTTTTGAATGCATCCATTTAAAAAAAGCAAGAAAGACTGAAAATAAATGAATAGACCATTCGTGTCTCAAAGCTAATACTTTTTTAAAAGTTATTTTTAAATTTGTTTATTTTTGAGAGAGAGGAAGACAGAATGCATGGTTGGAGGGGGACAGGATCAGAAGCAGGTTCTGCACGGACAGCAAAGAGCCTGATGTGGGGCTCATACCCACAAACCATGAGATCATGACCTGAACCAAAGGCAGACGTTTAACTGACTGAGCCACCCAGTCGCCCCAAAGCTAATACTTTTATAGAGACTGGAAGAAAGGATTCTGGGTTAGGATATTTGAACCCATGCACCTAATTTTTCCCCCTCCAGAGACTCCACCATGAAAGTGCAGTGAAGGGGCTGCTTACAAGGACAGAAATGCACAAGCACAGGGAAACAGGAGAGGTGGGAGCAGCAGTAAGTTGTGGAAGCTAGAGCACAGGGGGGTAATGAGAAAGGACTCGCAGACGGGCCTCAACCCAATCCTCTGCTGGCCGTGGGGGGGCCGTGAGCAAGCCTGGTTTACAAGCCAGCACCCTCACAGCCTCAGACACTGGCAGCCCCAGGTCCCTGAACTTGGGAAGAAGAGGGGACTACATTAAGGAGGATTTGGTGAAAGCTATTTGGGAAACAGTTAACCCTTAGTTAACAGTTAACTTCCTGTTCTCCACACTGCTGATGACCAGGCAGGTGGTTGACCAGCAAGTCCTCTGGGCTGGAGGCCACTGAGATACAGTGGAAGGCATGGGTATCTGGGACGGTCTGAATGGCTGTGTCCCTCGAAACATTCATATGTTGAAACCAAACCCTCAAGGCGATGGGATTAGGAAGTGGGACCTCTGGGAGGTGATGAGGTCATGAGGGCAGAGCCTCCGATAGAATCCTGAGAGAGCTCCGTCACCCTTGCATGACACATCACAGCAAGAAGATGAGAAACCAAGTGCTCAGCAGGTGCTGAATCTTCTGGTACCTTGATGTTGAACCTCTCAGCCTCCGGAACGGTGAGATAATGTTTGCTGTTTATAAGCCTCCCGGTTTATGGTGATTTTGTTATAGCAGCAGGTGAGGTTGGCAAGTGGTCCAGTCTCCTGCCCCAAAAAGGGAGATAAAGTGGCCCAGGCAACTGAACACTGAGGTCCCAGCCCTCTTCTGCTACTTGGTAAAAATAGGAAATTCTAAAACTTTTTTCCAAGAAAGGCACCTGGGTGGCTCAGTCAGTTAAGTGTCTGCCTTTGATTCTGTTCAGGTCATGATCTCGTGGTTGCGTGAGATCAAGCCCGGCATTGGGCTCCATGCTAACAGTGCAGAGTCTGCTTGGGATTCTCTCTCTCTCCGCCCCTCCCACACTAGCATTCTCATTCTTTCTCTCTCTCTTTCTCAAAATAAATAAACAAACATTAAAAAAATAAATAAATAAAGCTTTTCTCTAGGGAATCTGATAGTCAGAGAGGAAAGGTAGAAAGATTGACACAGGGGTTTGTCCGACAGCCCCCCTCGATCCGTCTACAGTGAAGACAAGAGCTGGCCAGCTTCACTATTCTCTCAATACTTCCAACCAGCTTTTAGATCTCTCCTCTTAAATATGAGCAGGTGCCCAGGATCACGTTCTCCCAAAGCAATTCATAAGCTCTCAAGCAATCTGAAGCCCTCGCATGACTTGAAGATTCTATTTAGCCTATCTCCTCTGGCAGGGGAAATATTACTCTTTCTTTGCATGGCTGACTTTGGACTGGCTACCCAGTTTTGGAAAACCTCCTTTCAAACCATCCTGAACTGGGATGCGTGCAGGCTGTAAAACTATAGTGAAACCGAGCGGCGCCTCTCCGGGAGAAGAACCGATAAAATGAGGTAGATCCATGCCATAGAGGACTGGGCTGGCTGGTCCCCATTTGCACGCCCCGCAGATCCCTTCGCTGCCCTGCTCTGATCCCTGGGGAGGTGACCCCCACACGCTGCAGTGCCAGCCGTCTGGCTGACGTCCTCTGACTTCCTTTTGGATGTGACCAAAGGGAAAGAAGAGGCCAAAGAATAGAAGGCCTGAGAAGAGAGAGGTGGAGGTATTTATCCCCACACTCTGGCACTCCTCCTTCAGGAGCTACGTCTGTCTATGCCATAATTCTTGTGGTAGCCCCTCTTCCTCAGCTCCAGGACTCACCAGTCTCCTCTGACACCATCCCTTTTCCTTGCACCTTGAGGCATAACTGGATCAGTACGGGAAAGTGGGGTTATGCAAAAAAAATGTCCCGGGACAACTGGTGAGCCTTATGAAAAATATAATAAAATTAAATCCCTGCACTGCACACACACAAATCAATTCCAGGTCAATTAGAAACCTAAATTAAGGTTGGCAGGCCAGTAAAATTTAATGAAGAAAATATAGCATAATAGATTTATGACCTCTGGTTCCTTAAAAAAGACAGAAAAAAAAAAAAAAAGAGGGCAAAACCTTTAACAACACATTTAATGATGTTAAATTTAAATCTTTTTGTTCATCAAAAGATACATAAACAAAGTTAGAGACAAGGCACAGTCTGGGAAAAGATATTTGCAACATTTAAAACTAACAGAGGATTGTGTTCAAAATTTATAATGGATTCCTACAAATGAATAAGAAAAAAGACAAACATATCCAGGACAAAAGAGGCGAAGTACAGAAAGAGGCAAACCACAGAAGAAGAACACTGAAAATAAACATACGGAAAACATATTCACCCTCACTGATAATTAGGGAAATGCAAATTAAATTTTTTTCTGAAGTTTATTCATTTTTGAGAGAGAGACAGAATGTGAGCGGGGGAGGGGCAGAGAGCAAGGGAGACACAGAATCTGAAGCAGACTCCAGGCTGTCGGATTCTACTGACTCAGCTGTCAGTAGAGCCCTACGTGGGGTTCGAACTCATAAACAGTGAGATCATGACCTGAGCCGAAGAAGTCTGATGCCCAACTGACTGAGCCACCCAGGCACTCCAATGGAAATGCAAATTAAAACAACAGTGAGACGCCCTCAGATTGGTGAAGAATGTGAATATGAAAGAAATAAGCTATCAAGCCATGAAAAGACATGGAGGAATCTCAAAGGCTCATCACTAAGTGAAAGAAGCCACTCTGGAAGGCTATGTATTGTATGATTCCAACTATATGACATTCTGGAAAAGGCAAAACTATGGAGAAAAATAAAAAGATCAGTGGTTGTGAGGGAGTGAGGGATGGGAGATGCATAGGTGAGCACAGAGGATTTTTTAGGGTAGTGCAAATATACTGTATGATATTATAATCCTGGATATTTCTCCTTACCTGTTTGTTCAGACCCAGAGAGTGTGCAACACCTAGTGAACCCACAGGTTTTTGGGTCATTATGATGTGTCAACATAAAAAATATACCATTTTGGTAAGTGATGTTGATAATGGGGAAGGCTATGCATGCATAGAGGCAGGAGGTATATGGGAAATCTCTGACCTTCCTCTGAGTTTTGTTGTAAACCTAAAACTCCCCTCAAAGAAAATGAGTCTTAAGAAATGGTAATATGGGGGTCCCTGGATGGCTCAGTCGGTTAAGCTTCCAACTCTTGGTGTTGGCTCAGGTCATGATCTCATGGTTTCGTGAGTTCAAGCCCCACGTTGGGCTCCGTGCTGGCAGCATGGAGCCTGCTTGGGATTCTCTGTCTCCCTATCTCTCTGCCCCTCCCTCACTCATGCTGTCTCTGTCTCTCTCAAAATAAATAAACTTTAAATTTTTTTTAAAAATGTTAATACGGTAACACCAAGATTTGGTTAGAATGTGGAGAAATGGGACCTCATATACGTATTCACAGATGTGTATTTGGCAGTATTCGCAGATCCAGCAATTCTGAGAGGTGTACATGCTGGAAAAAAATGCATCTGCAAACTAGGGAATGGGCACTAGAATATACATTGCAGCATTTTGTAAAAGGCAAAGGAAACAGCACAAATATCAAATGGAGAGTGGATACATAAATTACATTACATTCATAAAATACAATTCTATACAGCAATGTAACAAAAAATGAAATAACATGAACAATCTCCAAAAAACAAAATGCTGGATAAAAACCAAGTTAGAAAAGGATCCTACCAAATGACAACATGTGTGTAAAGTTTTAAAATGTGCAAAACACCACCGTATATTTTTAAGAATATATACACGTATAGTAACAGTGTAAAAAAAAAAAAAAAAAAGCAGGCATACAACTGACACCTACCAAACTTGGGAGAATGGTTACCCCCGGGGAGGGAGAGTGTGAGACAGGAAGCAAGGGAGAAGGGGAGCGATATGAAATGGGATTCCCAGGAGATGTCAAGTGTAGCTCCAAGATTTTATGGCAACAAAATTAAGAAGCTTTCAATGGAGTTGGGAAGCAGGTACATAAGCATTTGTGACTTTTGTATTTATTGTATGTTTGAAATATAAAATATTTCAACCAACTGTGATCTTAAAGGGTATTAAAAGAAATGTGGCACCAACGTAGTAGAAAGAAGACTCCCGCTCTAAGCCGTATTAGGAGGATTCCTTAGGAAGTACCATGTGCGAACTTGGACCACAGACAAACAGGTGGTTGGCTGGTAAGCAGTGACCAAGGCCTGTCAACAAACACAAGCCAGGTCAGGGCAAAAAAAAAAACCAAAAAACAAAAAACAGAAGGATGCACCTGGGATGGTTAGCCTGAAGTTGAAAGACTTTCTGACATTTTACAAGCAGTGGGGCATGCCAGCCGCCCATGGAATGTCATCCTAGAAAGTGGCAGCTGGCCAGCTCCCACCGTGTATTCCACAGAGGGTACAAGTTCAGATGGAGGCAAATGCTGTTCGGTTCTCAGCCTCACCCTCATTGTACGGCAGCTCTGGCCGTCCCAATCCGTCATGAAAAGAATAACCGAACAAAGCTGCACAGAGCCAACCCTTCTGTGCCTTGCCAGAAAGGCACAAATGCCCCGACTGGCCTGTGGGTCCCAAACCAGATCCCCTGAAAGGCACAGCAGCCCAGTGGCAAAGTCAGGGTAACTTGTAGTCTTTCAGATCATCAGTATTGGTGTTTGCCCGAGCCTGGAGTGCTGTGTCTAAGTGATTAGATGCAGTGATCTATTTACATTCATTGAGCTAACCAATAAATGGGCAAAGAGCTCGTTTGTGACACTAAGTACAGCTTTCTCTCTATCGTGCACAGTCAACAACAAGCTTCCAATCACTTCTATTCCATTAAACATCGCAAATGAGAGTCCAAGGAGGAGGCTAATTTCCAATCAAACAGAAGAACCAAGGGGACCCAAATCTGTTCTCGTTTTTGCCCAGATGGCCATGTAGGCACACACTCACAAGCCAACTCGCCCACTTCAAAATATAACAGAGCAAACACACAAAAATAAACAAGTGACTAGATCCTGTGTCATGTGCTCTTTTGCTTTTATTATAGGCATCCCATTTTTTGGAAGAAACTCAAGGGACAGGCTTTGGAGGCTCCACTATTTTGCAGGAAGGGTTACAGATATTGTAAATGGGTTTGCTTCCTGACTCGGTCCTCTTGCACAGGCTCTAGAAGGTTTTGCCACAAATGCACAGGCAGCCTCCAAGCGCACTACCATCTTCTGTTTGAGCCGATCTTACACTCAGCCAAATGAGAGCAGTACATCCACATTTCAGACCAATTTATTCTACTTGAATATAATGTGTCTCATTAATCTCTTCCATCTGTTGTTTATGTGCACGAACAATTCTAGTGGGAAATATAAAGGACTGACACAGGATTTACTACTTGGGCCTCTGAGTCCAGCTTTAATTTGTCAGGAGTTACTATTCCTGCAGATGGGACACAGATATCTCAGAACTGGCTCTCCCCCAGCCCCAGTGACATTGTGAGAACTTCCCCGTCTGCCCGGGCAGCGTTCCCGTGGCCAGTGCCGCACAGATGCTCATGTGTCAACCTATCCTGGTATCATCAGAAGTCAAAGGCAGAATAGGATTTCCAAGACAGGAACAGAGGGCCACCAGCTCTGTTATTCAGGCGTTTTTCCTCTGCCTCCTGCTACTGCTGCTTTCCGATCGACTCATCGCTCAGTGCACTCTGCCTGTCCCCAGGCTCCGGACAGGACAGACAAAAGTCAATATCAGTTGGTGTTATACTTGGTAATGGCGCAGTTGAAAGTGCTCATGTGAGAAGACTCTGACATTAAATTGGTTCCATGGAGGATTGGAGATTACTGCCTATGCAGCTTCCAATCCCCACATCACCAAGGATAATCAACATCTTTGAGGGAAAATTAACACCTTATGAAAAGCCAATCTGAAAACCCCTAGTATAATTAGATGAGGATAGCTAAGTGTATTCGTTAGTTCAACGCATTTCTGAGGGTCCAATATGTGCCATGCTTGGTGCTGGACCCCAGAGCACTCGATGGTACATGAAACAGAGAATCCCTACTTGCCTAAACTATTCAGTGTTTTGCGTGCCCATTTCCCAAATTCAGATGTCAGAGTCCTAATCCCCAGTACCTCAGAATGTGACCTGATTTGGAGACAGAGCCATTACAGAGGTAACCAAGTTAAACTGAAGTCATTAGATGAACTTAATCCAATATGGAGACACGCACACACACACACATACACGGGGAGGATGCCCGGCAAAGATGAAGGCAGAGATCAGGGTGATGCTTCTGTAAGCCAAGGAGCCCTGGAAATTGCCAAGAAACCATTAGACAGTAGGCAAGAGGCATGGAAATATTTTCTCACCAAGGCCGTAGAGGGAACCAGTTCTGCCAACACCTTGATCTTGGACTTCTAGCTTCCATAACATGAAGCAGTGCATTGCTGTTGGTTAAGCTGCCTAGTTTGTGGTACTTTGTTCCAGCAGCCCTAAGAAACCAAATACACATGACTTCCACAAAATAATGTCACCTAAAAGGGACAGATTCATGAAAAATTAGAAAAAGCTTTCCTGATTTTCCTTCGACCAGCTGAGGGATCCAGCTTCCAATAAACATGGCCGACTCCCGTCACTCCCAATGGCAACAAGCATTCCCAGCGATGCATGACCAGCCTCCTCTGAGGGAACAAGGGCCAGAATAAGAGGGCTCCTTGGGGGCCTGTAGATAGGACCTTAAGAGCCAGTGGAATAAGAAATAATAAGAAAAATAACCTCTCAGAAATTTGTCTGAGGGTTCCAGGATTATCCTGCCACTTTATTCATCTCAAAAATTTCTGGGAGGTACTGGCTGGCTTCAAAGATATAAAATTTCTAAATTACTATTTCTAACTTAGGTTCTAATCCCATTTGTGCTGTCATAAATTCTATGACCTCGGGCAAGTCTTGTCTCCTCTCTGAACTTCAGTGCACCCATTTGTAGAGCAGAAATTTAGACTACAAGATACATAGGTTCTCTCTTTAAATTCAGTTACTATGCAATTTGCAGCTCACTAGTACTGGGTAGTCTATAAAAGTGATGATGATGATGATGATAAGTGTGAGTGCTTCTTTTACCAAGCTTTGTTCTATGAAGTTTTATAAATTAATGAATTTAGTCCATGAAACTCTTTTGTAAGAAAAATAAAAGCAAGTAGCTCTTGATCATTCTCCAGTTTCTCTGCATACGCAGACTCAGTGGAATAAAATAAGTTCTCACAAGGAAGAAAGTGAGTCTCAGCAGTGAGTAAAATGGTTCCTAACCTTTAGAGCACCAGATGAAATGGCCTGGACTGCCCTGCATGCTAGACCTGGGGCCTGAAGTCAGCTGCAGACACCCTTTCCCAGGCAAACAATCCAACACAAGTGGCCCGTGTAGCCTATTAGCAAATTCTCGTAAGCAATTCTACAGAGACCACTGGCCAAAAAGCCATTGACAGAGAATTCAGTGTGTGATGAAACCATTGCTAAGAATTCCACCTAGTCTAGAAACATTTTCCATGAAAAATAACTCCTCTCAGAAAGAGACAAAAGGCCAGTACATTATAGAGGCTTCTTGGTATTGCTAGGGGTCAATACTTTAGTCTGGAAACCAGAAGCAGTGGGGCCAGCCTGGAGGAGGAGGTCACTGGGGCCATCTCTCCTTTCACAGGGCAGGACGATAGGATCAAGATGACCAGGCACCTCCCATGGTGGCCACCTGCTACCAGGAAAGAATTTACGAGCCCAGAAAGAACACTTCTTGGATCTCTCTGCTGCAAAGACAAGGAAGGATACGGTGAAAATTTGTGGGCTTAGTTCAGCCTCTTTTAATGCCCTCTTTGTAATTAGAGGATCTTTAAAAATTATACAAGTGAGAGAACTTTGAAAAGTGAATTAAAAGATTTTTTTAGGGGAGCCTGGGTGGTTCAGTCAGTTAAGCATCTGACCCTTGAATTCGGCTCAGGTCATGATCCCAGGGTTGTGGGACAGAGCCCCCCAAGGGGCTTTGTGCATAGTGTGGAACCTGCTTGGGATTCTCTCAATCTCTCTCTCACTCTCTCTGCCCCTCCCCTCCCTGCTTGTGCTCTATAAATAAGTAAACAAATAAATACGATTTAAAAAATATTCTTGTTAATGCTAACACCAAAACTTCAGTGTGCCTTGTCTTGTAACAAAAGACAAATCACTACATTTGAATCAATTATCCATTATTAAATCTGATACTGTTTAGTCATCTCTATAGATCCGTGAGTTTGTCTTAAACCATCATCCTATAATGAACTCCTGAGCAGAGAAGCAATCAAAACTATAGATTCATATCTATGTGAAAAATCTATATGAATACATTGAACTAAAAAGAATCTTCTAGAATATCTGATCCAACTCTCTATCTTCTTACTGAGAATACCGAGATGCTAAAAGAAATAAAGTGATGTGCCTAAGATCACGCAGCTGGTTAGAGGAAGAGCTAAAAGGAAACCCAAGGCTTCTGACTCGGCACTACCCCCCCACCCCCACCTCCTAGATGGCCTCACATCCTTCCCTGCACTCACCTCAGTGACTCTCCACTGGCCTGCTTCTTTATTTCTATCTCTTGTGTGTGAAGATTTGGGAGCTGACCATCTCTGAAATGGAGCACCTTTAGAATTATATTTTTGAATATCTAGAAACATCATTTTAAGTGACTAGGCTTATAGCCAGAGTTTTCCACTGAGTTCTACCACCAAATAACTTGAATCTCATTTGCCAGACTTTTGTCCCTAATCTCCCTTCCCCTGTCCTCTATTAAAACAAACAAACAAACAAACAAAAACAAAACAAACAAAAATCAGGAAGAAGGAACAAGGAAGAGGCTCTACATAACTAACTGCAAGAATGCAGAACCCGTCAAGGCCTGGCTGAAGTCCAGGAGAAGGCTGAGAACAGTTTTAAGGAAATGGGCCCCTCTAAAGGGTTCCCAAGGTGACAAGCAGTGATACGGGGTGCCGACCGAAGAGCTAGCGTTTGTAGGGAAGTCGCTCAGGTCAATGAAGTTCGATGGGAAACAAGTTGGGGAAACTCTAAGCCATGGCTTCCTGCATAGGACCCTTGGCCCTTAGCACCCTGGTGCTTAATGTTCTCGGCTTCAGCGTTGGACACGCAATCCCACAGTCCATGCAATACTCATCTATAAGTTTGGGGAGGCACCAGTTTGAATCACACGCTTTGAGAGGACTGTGAAGAAGTCAGCCCCTTGGCTAGAGCATGGGCCTAACTCAGTATCCAGCTGTCATACTTCACTGGCTCGGATTCTTTTCCTTCTGACCCCAGCTTCTAACATGGCAGCATATGATAGAATGGTGTCTGTATCTGTGAGGACTTCCAGAGCTCTAGTATTCTTCTAACACGTCAAAGATCTACTCTGCAATTCCTGTCTGTGGGATCCCTCAGAGATACTCATTTGGCCCATGGCTGAAAACTGAAACTACTTGCCCTGAAATTGTTTTTTTTTTACAAATTTGTTTTTGTTTTTGTTTTTGTTTTTGTTTTTTGAGAGAGAGAGAGAGAGCAAGTGACCAAGGACAGAGAGAGAGAGAGAGAATCCCATGAAGGAGAGAGACAGACAGACAGAAGGGAGGCTCACCCAAAGTGGAACACAAACTCATGAACCATGACATTGTGACCTGAGCCGAAGTCAGATGCTTAACCGATGAAGCCACCCAGGCGCTCTACTTGCCCTGAAATTCCTTCTTCATTCTCTTGGCAGTTTCCCTGCCATCTCCTCTTAGTCTTCAGCTCTATTCCTTGTCCTTCATTATGGCTTGTCTGACCTGGAGGGTCTTTCATGCCTCACTAAGGTAGTGGTGAACCTCCACTGTCCAGAGCAAAGGGTCAGACACAGTGTGCATGTAGAGCTAGTGATAGTCTGTTGCATCCTCTAGTACCCTGCTCCCTGGTTTCATCAGCTAGAAGAACCCTAGGGAAAAACCTGCATGTCCATGGATAGGGGTCAGATAACTACAGACGTTGTTCAGCAAGTTGGCAAGAAATGAACAGGAACCACGCTGCACAAGGAGAGCTCAAGGAAGCCTCTAGCCTCAGGGAGGGTGGCAGCCAGCAGTCAACTAAGAGGTGGAGGGAAGTGGTCCCTGGAACAACGCAGGCACTCTTTCCCGGGATCCTTTCCCATTCCACCACTCCAACAGCTTTCATGGAAGACAGAGGCAGAGGAGCCACATCCGTATATATTTGCAGGGGAGGAGTAAATATCAGCAGTCTGGAATGCAGCAGCAGGACGGGCACTGAGCAGAAGTCTGGGGTAAGGAGGCTCTAGTCATGGGTGTGCCCATCAGGTGGAGTGGCAGACCCAGGGGAGAACCGTGGCATGTGTGGCTGCCCCGTTGGGGTGCCCATGGGGGGTCTGCAGGAAACAGTCCTTACAGATCAGGGAGCAGCACTGTGGCCACCATTGCCCTAGAGGATCCCAATGGGTGATCCGCCAAGAGACCAACACAGGGTGGTGAGACGAAAATCTACCAAGAAGATCATTTAGACTGAAGACCTCCATTGAACTCAGACATTCTACTGAAGGGAGGAGATTGACATGGAAAGGGGCCTCGGGTCCTGCAGTCAAGAAAGTGGAAAGATCCAGCAACATTTGGGCGTGCGTAGGAATGTGAACTTACCTTTCTTGAGGGTCATGAGGTCAGACGACATGAAGGTTAACAACACAAAGAGTTTATAGAGACCTGTGAACAGTTCACAGAAGAGGGGTCCTTTCATTTCTCTGTGAACCACTGCGTGCTTTGGCATAGATACAGCCATAAAAGAAGTAAATCATAAGAACCAAGCAGGCATATGAACCCACCATGGGAAATGCAGTTTGCTACAAGTTGGGATGCACAGACATCAGCTTACCAAGATGAATTCTAAATTGTGTGATGTATGGTGTGCAGGCTTTTATTTCTTCTCATTTAGATAAGCAGCATTTTTGTGTATATGTGGACTCAGATTATTGGGCCTCCACTTTGGCCTCCAGTTTACTGAAGTTCTATGCACCCCGGTGTGGACCTCCAAAGACCGCCAAAGATTGCCCTGACGCCTTTCGGCCACTTGAAGTCACCTTGATGTTCTACATTTAGCACACTTCCATTCCACTGACCCCAGTAGAGCACTGTCCTACATTCTGGGACAAGAACGCTAACTCTTCTCCGCAGGAAGGCTCTGCGGACTGAGGGGGCTTTCTTCCCGTGGGCCATAAAAACCATTAGTACTTATTGTTTAAAAAAAAAAATACAACTTAGATCATAGAAATGCATAAAAGTAAAATATAAAAGTTCTTTGTTTTTCAACAGAACTTACTCCCATTCAGATGATCCAGATTCCCTAAAATAGACTCTGTGAAGGGACCGGGGTACGTGGTTTTATTTTCTAAGCATATCAAAGAAGCCCCCCTCCCCCACCAACCACACACACACACACACACACACACACACACACACACACACACACCAAGAAATGTAATCCTACCAAACATAGTATAGACATTTTGCTATCTTCAACCGATACTCTGTCTTGGACAACTTTCCTGTCAGCACTTACAGATTTTCCTTATTACAGTTTTTAATAGCTGCATGCTTAGTCTGTTCTATATATGAACCATATTTATTTAATCCATCTTTTATTCATAGACATTTAAGTTATTTTGAGGTTTTCTTAGTTATTTTGAGTTTTTGGCTTTTGCAAAGAATGTTACAAATCTACCCTCATGCAGATATCCTTGCACAGTTGCATGATTTATTTCCAAAGGTAAATGTCCTGAAGTCAAGTCGCCAGATCAGAGGGTGCATGTGTGTTTTGTATTTTAATGAATATTTTCAAAAGGTTGAAACAGCCTATCCTCCCAGAGAGGTGGTGTTTGCAGATGTGGAGTGTGTTTTTGCTTCAGGTCTTGAGAGATCCCAATCTTGCCTATTCAGCTGGGAAGTAACATCCTGGGGCGCCTGGGGGGCTCAGTCGGTTAAGCATCCCACTTCGGTTCTGGTCATGATCTCCCAGTTTGTGGGTTTGAACCCCGTGTCAGGCTCTGTGCTGACAGCTCCGAGCCTGGAGCCTGCTTCAGATTCTGTGTCTCCTATCTCTCGGCCCCTCCCCACTCTCTCAAAAATAAAAACATTAAAAATATTTTTTAAAAAAGAAGTAAAATCCTGCGCTTCCATTGTGACTAAAAGAGCTCTCTGGTGCTCTTGGCCATTAGAAATTCAGCAAGTTTACAGGGTTCCACCAGTTTATTTATGGACAGGGTGGTCTTCAGCAGGTATGGGGGAGGTGCCGTTTCAGAACCACAGAAAGTTGGCACAATAGGGTCCCCAGGGAGATGGTTGCGGCCGACCTCGTTATTTGACAGATGAGCAAATGGAGCTGTGGGCGGATGCTGTCTCTGGGTGTGCATCACCCTGTCCCCATCCTTCTGTGAGAAGTGGGTGTTCATCAGTCATCCAGAACTTCTGGGTCTTTCCATTGCAACCTTGGTGCGGGGGGGGGGACCTGCCTGTGGAGGTACAGCCAGCCAAGGCTGTGAGAGGTATTCCCAAAATGTATGTCATCCCAGCATGAATATGTGGTACCTGCACTGAGATGAACGAAATGATGACACTGTGTCTGTTGGACAACAGATTGAGGCATAAATCTACCTCCTGTGTCATGACTCACCCTCAGCACGTGATCTGTGGTAGTATCCCTCTCCGTCCCGCCTTCCTACCTCAGCCTGAGAGTGAGAACTCCCCCCACTGTCAGTATGTCTATCCATTTCCCCACCTCACTCTCTCCTTCCCAGAAGAAGCTGGACTCCTCTGAATGGTCAGATTGGCAAGAAGGAACGGCCACTCTGGGTCCTGTCCCAGAAGGTGTCTGCCTGGAGCGCCACCCTCCCAACTGCCTTGTCGGGCGCGCGGGCGCATATCCTGAGGAGGCACCTGACTATGTGCCCACATGCATCTGGGGATGGATGGGCAAACTGACTCAGGTTCCCTGTGGCCCTCATTCTAAGCTGACTCAGTCTGGCTAATCAGAGGATCTTTTCATCAGACTTCTGTTTCGATCTTTTGATACAGAACTCACAAGAAGAAGGGGTTTTATTAATTGGCTGTCTTAAAACCATAACATTGTCCCTCAAAGGCTGTGAGTTTGAGACTGGAGAGACGGATTCAATTATTCGCCTGGCAAATGCTCAAAGGCTTGCTGTGTGCAGAAGCCAGTGGACCACCGGACCCTCATCCATTCTTCCCTCAAGGAACAGGGATCCAGTTGGACTGGGTCTCTCAAGTATTTTCAGTAAGACGATGCCCTTTTTACCAGGCTGATAGGATTGGGATCCGGGAAGCGCCTGGAACCTCAACAGACTGGTTAGCAAGGGTGCAGAGGTGCCTGCAAAGCTCAATTGCACATAAGAATTGTGAGACCAAATATGCCCATGCATGCGTGTTTGCACACACGTGGGGTGGGGAGCAATTAGAAAATAATTAAAAATAAAATGGAGCCATATCCCTTGAATCGTGAGGAATGTTACTGATACGTTGTCAAGGAGAACCAAAAAACAAGTTGCAGACTAATGCATTTACTTTAATTATATTTAAGTGAAAACAAACCAAAAAAGAATCTATCTCTATGTAAATATGCATTTGCATCTGTTTGGATGAGCAACGGAAAATTGTGGAAAGTAGATAGCAGGTGTTAATGCTGGTCGTTCAAGAGGATGGGCTTGGAGAGGAGGCCAATAGAGATGACTCCCTTTCATTTCATAAATCTTTGTACCATTTCCATTGCTACAATAAACTTATATTACTTTTGTATCAAAAAAAAGCATCAGGAGAAGAAATTAGATGAAAAGGAAAAGGAAAACATCAGTTCCAAATTAGTATTTCTCTGTGTTTGGAGGGAAGGGGGTTGGGGGGAAGAAACAGATAGAATAGTGTGTATCATATGATCTATTTATGTCAACGAAAATGATTCATGCACACATATGCTAGTATTGCATCAAAATATCTTTCAGTGCAGTTTGAAATATTTGTCATGAGTATGCAATTCCTTCATTTGTCAAAAAAAACTTAATTATATTTGTGAATAATTTATAATAGAAGGAGAAAATGCTGGTGATGTTTTAAACAAAAGAGCAGTGTATCAACCGGCTTACATATTAAAATTTCAATAGTAAGGGAACAGTCGGAGGAAATGCACAGGCAAAGACCGGGCGAAAAAGTGCCATAATGTCAACAATGACGGTTAAACTATAGGTAGCATTTGCTAAAATTAAAAACAGGTCCTGTGGGCAGGACTTTGCCTCTGATGCTTCAGGGGTGGGAAAGGTCTGGCCTGGCTGCGGATAGACTGCAGATGCTGGGACCACAGCACCTTCCTGGCAGCCCTTGGGGGTCCTGCGTGATACCCTTGGTGTCAGCTAGGACACAGGAGGGATTGCGCAAGAAACAACGCAGCCAGCACAGAGAGAAAAGCAGCTGCCAGCCCTCACCCCAGTGACAGGCTCAGTACCCTTTCCTCTGACTACAGACAGTATAATGAAAGATGGAAAAAGACTCCATTGGTTTGAATAGAAGTGAAGAATGTTCTACGTTAAACAGCAGCCTTTTACTAGAGAGACACAGAACACAGACTCTAGAGTTAGACTGTTTGGATTCAGAGTCCAGCTCTGCAATCTGGGTCAGGTGCAGGCTTCTTCACCTCTCTGCGCCTTGATGTTTTCATCTGCAAAATGGGAATTATAAAAATAATGGCATATGCCTCATAGGGTCCTCATGAAGAGTTGACAAGTTAAAAGACATAAAAATCTTAGGATAATACTTTGAACATAGTACTACATAGTGTTTGTTTTTGTTATTAACAATATTATCCCTTTCATATTTAGAAAATGATGGCATTAATTCTTGATCTGTGGTCTGCCTTAGTAATTTGTACAATTTATTGAAGGTCAAAGTTGTGTCTGAAAAGTACATGGATCTCTTAAGGCGCCTGGCTGTCTCAGTCAGAAGAGTATGCAACTTTCCTTTTAATGTTTATTTATTTTTGAAAGAGAGAGACAGAGACAGAGCGTGAGCAGGGGAGGGGCAGAGAGAGAGAGACACACAGAATCTGAAGCAGGCTCCAGGCTCTGAGCTGTCAGCACAGAGCCGGATGCGGGTCTTGAACCTGAGCCGAAGTCAGTCGTCCAATCGACTGAGCCACTCAGGTGCTCCCATGTGACTCTGGATCTCAGAGTTGTTAGTTCAAGCCCCACACTGAGTATAGAGACTACTTAAAAATAAAATTATTCTTAAAAAAAGAAAATACATGGGGCGCCTGGGTGGCTTAGTCGGTTAAGCGTCCGACTTTCGCTTAGGTCATGATCTCGCGGTTCGTGGGTTCGAGCCCCGCGTCGGGCTCTGTGCTGACTGCCAGCTCAGAGCCTGGAGCCTGTTTCAGTCTGTGACTCCCTCTCTCTCTGGCCCTCCCCTGCTCACGCTGTCTCTCTCTCTCTACTAGAAATAAATAAAAAAAAAAAAAAAAAAAAAAAAAAGAAAATACAAAAAGGTGCCTGAGTGGCTCAGTTGGTTAAGCGTCCAACTCTTGACTGTGGCTCAGGTCATGATCTCACAGTTCATGAGATTGAGCCCCACGTCAGGCTCTGTACAGGTAGTGTGGAGCCTGCTTGGGATTCTCTCTCTCCCACTTTCTCTTCCCGGCTCTCTCTCTCTCAAAATAAATAAATAAACTTAAAAAAAGAAAAGAAAATACACGGATCTCTTCTGAGGAAGGGCCATGGGGTCAAAACAAATAGTACATGAAAGCCTTGCTCTAATTGGCGTTTCCATGCAGGCTTGGGTTTGAGAGCCTAGGGGTCTTGCAGAAAAAGTATGCGCTGGGGCAGGTGGTGGAGACAAAAGGTATTCTCAACAGGAAACATCTCACACCAGCCTTGGAATTTTCCTTAGCCAATTTAAGAGGTATTATACTATTTCAACTCATAGAGCTAACCAGCCAGGTCTGAAGCACTCCTTATATTTCAGAACATGGTCTGTATGGTTCTTGGAGCCACCACATCACATGCTATTTCATTCGTGCCATGAACCAAAGTGGGCCCAAAGGCAGCTTCTACAGCTGATATGCCATTTGCATCTCCTTGGATAAATCAGTGGGTAAAGGTCAACAGCCACACAACTAAATGAGTATCTGTAAATATATTGCATCTAACTCTCTGTTTTCAGGTGCTATATATTTACTTATTGGGAATGCTCATATATTCATTCATCAGGTTCTACCTGGGTAGGGTCCTGTATGACCATGTCTTCTGCAAAGTGTCCCCTATTAGTCACTCCCAGATCCCATGGATACCCTGCCTTTTAGAATCCTTAAGCCTCCTAAATAATTCCCAACTTAGTTCTAGACTAACTTGTATTGTTATAGGTGTTTCATATGTGTTTGTGTCTCTTCTTGATTAACTTCCTGGTGATAAATGGTATAAATCTACTCTCTCTTCCTCCTTCCCCCACACCTGGAAAAGAAAAAAAAAAAAAAAAAAGCTGAGCATACTTTGAAACTTAATATAAAATCATAGGCTCCCAGAATTTGAAAGCTAGAAGGAATTCTAATCTATGGGAGGACTCCTTTCGTAGGATGAGGAACCTCATCTAGAATCATCTACCAGGATGACTGTTACATCTAAAGTGTGGACGTGCCAATAAACACGCACAAACATACACATTCTTAATAGCCAGTCAACTTGATGTCAGATGGGCACCATTTACTATGACAGACCCAGACACAGCAGACTTCTAAAGCAACCTCTGATCAGCCAAACGGAGATCTAACACGTCTTTCTCCGTCTGCTGAGATGAGGCTCATGAGATTTCTGGGAGGTGTTCTTTTTTATTGTTTTTGCCCTACAGCTGCAATGGGAAAGCAGCATGGCTTGACTAGCCCTAAAGTCTCAGCCAATAAACCGTGGACACTAGCTTTCTAGTTCAAACTGCAAAGCACTATGTTAACACGGTACTTGATCCCATTAGTCACATTAATCGGGAAACTCTGTGCAGAGTTTTAAACCTGTATGCTCATCTGTCTTTCTCATAAAATGTAAATAAGGCCAGACATTCAGCTGAGGATACTTTTCACCATCCTATGAAAAGAAAGAACTGCTGGCTGGGGGCCCTGGGTGGGTGAACATGGACCCAAGCAACAGGGTCCATGTCTTCCTTTCTTCCTTCACTACTGAGCACAGATGGAAGCGGGAAATTGGTTCCCATAGTTACTAACTGTGAGTTGGGGGGTAAAGAAAACCCCGTGCTTTCCTCACTGCATTTATAAAGCACACACGATAAGAAGGAATGGGACCTCACTGGTCACCCACAAACTTCTTGAATCCTGTGAGCCAGAAGTGCCATTGCAAGCGGGGAAGGTCTTCGCACCTTGTGTTTGGTGGCAGGGCTTCAGAATTCTGATGTGATTAATCTCGGAAAAATCTTCCTCCTCTTACCTTGCATCCATTAGACTATGCACTGATCAGTGATCGTGTGTGATTTATTTTTGTATCCTCGTACTAGCAAAGAACCTGGCATGTAGTAAGTGCTCCAGATGTATCGATTGAACTGATGTGAAAGTGACCAGAGTAGACAGCGGGCAGGCTACAGCTTCTGACAGTAACCAGCCCCCTCAGCACGATTTCCCACTATCCACCACCAATCGGCACTCCTTTTCCTCTCTGCACATCTCTGAGATTGAACAGGTTGGCCCTGACTACAGACCAACCCCCAACTGGCTCTCATCTAGTTCAGAAAACTGACATTTGTTTACAGATGATCCCAGATTATGCAATGCTCGCCACTTTCCCCAAATACCATGCATCAAAATGTAGCCTGAATAAAGATAGTAAAATGATCACTGATGTTCTGCCTAAAGGCCTTCCACAAGCTGCAGAAAGAATATTAATTCTGTGCCCTATTTGTTTTCTTTGCCTCGGGGAAGCCCAGGACAGACACCAGTGCATTTTTAATCTCCTCTGTTTCCTGTCTGGGGAGGGGCAGACTGACTCTCCTTCCACATACTTACATATTCGACCCTATCCATTCATGTCAAGCTCCTGAGCCAGGAGAAAGCACACAGGAATCTGATGTAAGTTTTTCCCCAAGCGAGGAGTACAATTAGTGTAATATAAATAGAACAAGACCTTACAACAGTTCTGAAATGACTTGCTTCTACATCTACTCAAAGGATGTTTCTTCCTTCATAAGGGTCCAGTATAAAGTCTACCAAAATATTTTGCCTCTCTGCCAAGTTCTGTTTCTCAAAGTTTACCCATAGCCCAAATTTCATACAATTTTTGAATTGTAGAATTACAAGAACACCTTTAACGTTACCAGATAATACTAAGTACCTTTTTCATTTCAGAACTCTGTCGGAAAGGTTTGACTAGCCTTAAAGTCTATGTCTTTCTATAACATCCTAGGTATTTGTAGTCTTATATTCTAATAAAAGTCCAAAAAAATGGAATAGTAGCTGTACCTATGATTTAGTTTTCAGTATTTCCTGAAATTGATTTTACCATAACATGAGTGAGCTTTAGAAAGGGAAGTATGTTTAAGGACCCAGAGTCTGCTCTATTTGGACTTTGAGAAAAACTGTTCTTTTTTCTAGCAAACTTGGAAACCATTTCTTAAAAACAATTTTTAAGAAACAGAAAGGATTTTCTGATAGTGCTTTGGCAAGCAGTAATCTTTGACAGGATAAGCCTTGCAAGCGCTTTTTTGACCTAGCTTTTTCAATCGTTCTCACTATTACATTTCTCTTAAAAGAACATAATAATATGTTGAATGCATTAAGGGACAGTAAAGATTATACCAACTAGTCAAGCAAAAAGTACACGTGGGCCTTACTAGTGGCAATGGTTGGCCTAGATTTTCAGTCTGCATAATTGATCCTGCACAGAGGTAAGCACGTTTGCAGCCAGCTATGCTAAGGGTGAACCGGAGCCTTCCTCAATGATTGCGGCTGACATAACAGGCTGACAAGTGGATGTCTCTTGTTACGTGCTGCCTAGCACCACAGTCCCTGTGGGTGATGAAATACAAGCCATCACCACTGGAAAACACACGCACAAGCACACATTTCATCATGCCCACTGTCTTTTGCTATATTTCTGTGTCATGGACCTCCACAGCAAGAACAAGACTAGGGTGTAATGAGTGAAGCACTTGCCTTGAGGACAAAATTTAGGATGACACCAAAAACCTCAATTACCAAGATAAATAATAATTCAATGCAGTAGTCAGGAAAATAAAATTTAATGCAAAAAAAATCGATGAACAAAATATCGAAAGTTTACATAACAATAAGATCCAATCTGTACTTGTACAACCTTGCCTCACTTGCCATACCCTAAACCGTGGCCCTTCTTCCAATAAAATTTTATTTACAAAAACAGGCAGCCAGCCATGGGCCATGGTTTGCCAAACTGATTTTTTTCATATTGCATTAAAATATTTTTTATCTTGATTACTGAGTTTTTTGGTACTGCTTTAAATTTCATATCCTTGGGGCGCCTGGGTGGCTTAGTCGGGTTAAGCGTCCGACTTTCGCTTAGGTCATGATCCTGCAGTTCGTGGGTTCGAACCCCATGTCGGGCTCTGTGCTGACAGCCAGTTCAGAGCCTGGAGCCTATTTCAGAGTTTGTATCTCCCTCTCTCTCTGACCCTCCCCTGCTCATGCTGTCTCTCTCTCTCTCTCCCTCTCTCTCTCTCTCTCTCCTAGAAATAAATAAAAATATTAAAAAAAAATTAAAAAAATAAATTTCATATCCTTGTCCTGGTTCTGTTCTCCCACTGAACAGTAAATACTGTGAGGGCAGAAACTAAGTGTTAATTTATCTTTGGTACACAGGTGCTCATTGGATTCTCAGAAGTGATTCTCAGAGCTAATACTTAAATTCACATTCAAATCATTTCCCTAAATGTAATCCTTAATTTTTTAGTAAAAAAGATATATAGATTGTCCCTTAAGAGAAATGGAAATGTATAGCATGAACTACATATAATCACCATATTTAATATGAATGTTCTAGTCCTAGCAATTTATCATAAAAAAATTAATTCAGCTAAGCATAAAGATATGGGTATGAAAATATTCATGGCAGCATAAATAATTCCCAGGCTAGGGGAGTTGTTTAATCTATTATCGTATATTAATATGATAGAATTATATGTATTATTAAAGAAAATAATTTTTAAAGACATTTAAAAATTTGACACATTTTGTATCATAAACTAATAAAAAGTAACAAAATACAAAGAAATACATATGCCATGGAAAATAAGCCAATGTATACAACTCAAAATTAATATGCAAACCAAGGTTTTTTTTTAGGATTATGGAATTAAATTTTCACAATTTCTACTAAATTATTCTTTAATCATGTTTTCATAGTGCTTCTATTAAAATGATTGGAATGAAAACGCTTTGATAAAATATTCTCAGCACAGGGCAAGTCCAATACCTGTAGCAGATTTCCTCTCTTGATGAATATCCCAACTCATGGTAAGAAGAATTGAAAACCAGAGAACAAAAAGTGCTCTTTCTTTTACTTCCAGTTAATTCTTGACTCTTCACTTTTCTTACAAAGCTTTCAAAATTACCCTGTCTAAAAGTGTGGCAAATACTAGGGGGAATCACATGGAGAGGATTTAAATATCACAAGTTTCCACTTCAAATGTAGATGAGCACAGAGATAAAGAAAGAGGGAAAGTGTTCTAGGGCAGAGATCAGTAAACCAAGGTGCTTGGGCCCAATCCAAGTTGCAAACGAAGACTGGTTTTTACATTTTTTAAGGGTTGATAAGAACAAAGAGGAAGAGAAGGAGAGGAAATGATAGAGACTTACGTAGCCAACAAAACCTAAAATATTTACCGTCTGATCTTGTACAGAAAAACTTTGCCACTCTCTGCTCTAGGAGAAAAAAATATACATCTGCGTGTTAGTCAACTTATATTTCTTTAATTAGTAACTTTTACCTTTTTAGAGCAGTTTCAGGTTTACAGAAAAATTGAGCAGAAAGTACAGAGAGTTCCCACATAGCTTTCTGCCCCCCTCCATTTCCCTTATTACTAATATTTTGCATTAGAGTAGTAATTTGCTACAATGGATAAACCAATATTGATATTATTATTATTAACTAAAGTCCATCATTTACATTAGTATTCACTCTAAGTGCTGTACAGTTCCATGAGTTTTGACAAATGCATAGTGTATCCACCGTTACAGTATCATACAAAATATAATTTCACTGCCCTAGAAATCTGTGTTTCACCTTTTCCTCTCTCCCTTTCTCCTCCCCAAACACCTGGGAACCCCTGATCTTTTTACTGTCTCTGTAGTTTTGCCTTTTCCAGAATGACATTTAGTTAGAATCATATATAGTAGGCAGCCTTTTCCGACTGGTTTCTTTCACTTACCACTATGCATTCAAGATTCCATGTCTTTTTCTGACTTTTTGTCAGAAAGCCCATTTCTTTCTATCACTGAATAATATTCAGTTGCATGGATGTACCACAGTGTGTTTATCCATTCACTCATTGAAGGACATCTTGATTGCTTCCAAGTTTTGGAAATTATGAATAATGATGCTGTGCAGGATTTTATGTGGACATAAATTTTCAATTCATTTGAGGAAATATCAAGGATTGCTAGATCCTATGGCAAGATGTGTTTAGCTTTGTAAGAAACGCAAACTGTCTTCCAAAGTAGCTGTGCCATTTTGCATTCCCACTGGCAGAGAAAGGGGGTTCCTGTTGTTCTACATCCTCACTGTTTTTGATGTTGTTAGTGTTTGGATATTGGCCACTTTTATAGGTATGTAGTAACATCTCATTCTTGTTTTAATTTGCAATTTTCTAATGACATATGATATTGAATACACTTATTTGCCATTCATAGATCTTCTTTAGTGAGCTATCTGTTCAAATATGTTGCCAATTTTTAAATTGGGTTGTTTTCTTATTATCAGGTTTTAAGTGTTCTTATATATTTTAGACACAAGTCTTTTATCAGATGTGGGCTTGCAAATGTTTCTCCCAGTCTATGATTTGTCATTTCATTTTCTTAACAGTATTTTTGGCAGAGCAGAAATTTTTATTTTTAATACAGTCCAATTCATCAATCTTTTGTTTCATGGATCATGCTTTTTGTGTTGTATCTAAAAACTCATCACCAAACCTAAGGTAATCTAGAATTTTTACCTATGCTACCTTCTAAGAGTTTGTAGTTTTGCATTTTATATTTAGGCCTATGATCTCTTTTGAGTTATTTTTTGTGAGAGATGTAAATTCTATGTCTAGGTTCCTTTTTCTGCTTAAGGATGTCCAGTTGTTGCACTCCTATTTGTTGAAAAGAACATCCTTTCTCCATTGAATGACCTTTGCCCCTTTGTCAAAGATTAATTATACTTGTATGGGTCTATTTCAGAGATCTCTGTTCTATTCTGTTGATTGATTTATCTATTCTTCCACTGACACCCCTGGAGCTTCATAGGAAGATCTCAAGTTGGATAGTGTCTGTCCTCCAATCTTGTTTTTCTCCTTCAATATTGTGTTGAGTATTCTGGGTCTTTTACTTCCCCATATAAACTTTAAAATTAGTTTGTCAATATCTACAAAATAATTTGCTGGGATTTTGATTGGAATTGTGTTGAAACTATAGATAAATTAGGAAGAACTGACATCTTAACAAAATTGAGTCTTCTTACCCATGAACATGGAATATCTTTCCATTTATTTTTTTTCAGTCATCAGAATGTTTTAGTTTTCCTCATATAGATTATGTACATATTTTATTATATTTACACCTGTGTAGCTAATTTTTTTGTGCAACGATAAATGGTGTTGTATTTTTTATTTCAAATCCCAAATGTTCATTGTTGATATATAGGAAAGCAATTGGATTTTGTATGTTAACCTTGGATATATACAAGGATATATAATAACCTTACTATAAAATGCTTATTAGTTCTTTGAAATCTTCTACATGAGCAATAAAAGACAGTTTTATTTCCTCCTTCCTAATCTGTATACCTTTGTTTCATTTTCTTATTTTTTCTATTAATTAGAACTTGGAGTATAATGGTGAACATGAGTGGTGAAAGGAGACATCCTTTCCTTGTTTGTTAACTTAGCGGGAAAGTATCTGGTATCTCACCTTTAAACATGATGTTAGCTGTAGGGTTTTTTTGTGGCTGTTCTTTCTCAAGTTAAGGAAGTTTCCCTGCTCCTGGTTTGCAGAGAGTCTTTTATCATGAGTGGGTATTGGATTTTGTCAAATGCTTTTTCTGCATCTGTTGGATATCATCTTATGATTTTTCTTCTTTAGCCTGGTGATGTAATAGATGTTATTAATTGATTCTTGTATGTTGAACCTGCTTTGCATACGTGGGATAAACCCCACTTGGTCGTGGTGAAAATTCTTTTTATTTGTTTTTATATATCTTTTCATTGTTGGATTCTATTTGCTAATTTTGTTGAAGTTTTGCATCAATGTTCATGAGAGGCGTTGGTATATAATTTTCTTCCTTGTAAGGTCTTTGGTTTTGGTACTGGGGTCTACTTTCTCAATGAGTTAGGAAGTGTGCCCTCTGCCCTGTTTTCTGGAAGAGATTGTAGAGACTTAGTATCTTTTTTTATAAAAAAATAAATAAATTTACCATTGAAGTCATTTAGGCCTAATCTTTTCTGTTTTGGAGAGTTATTAATCGTTGGTTCAATTTCTTTCACTGCTATAGGCTTATTCAGGCTATTTCTCCTTGTGTGAGTGTCAGTAGTTATGTCTTTCAAAGAATTGGTGTCTTTCATCTCAGTTATCAAATTTTAAGGCATAGAGTTGTTCATAATATTTCTTTCTTATTATTTTAGTGTCCATGGATCTGTAGTGATAGCCCCTCTTTCATTTCTGATATCAGCAATTTGTATCTTCTCTCTTTTTTTCCTTGGTTGGTCCAGCTAGAAGTTTATCAATTTTACTAATCTTTTCAAAGAACCAGCTTATGGTTTTGTTTATATTCTCTATTGAGTTTCTGTTTTCAATTTCACTCATCTCTGCTGTAATTCTTATTATTGCTTTTCCTCTGCTTACTTTGGATTTAATTTCTTCTTCTTTTTCTAATTTCCTTAGGTGGGGGTTTATACTATTGATTTTAGATCTTTCTTCTTTTCCAACATATGTATTCAATGCTATACTGTTCCCTCTAACCATTGCTTTTGCTGCATCACACACATTTTGAGGAGTTGTATTTTTATACACATCTATGTGTTAAGTAGTCTGCTTTAAAAAAAAAAAAGTAAGCCATATCTATATTATCATTTCTAATAAACAGTTCTCTCTCAGAGTTTCTTTAAAGTTTGAAAAGACACGATGGGAAGGAAAAATAATGGGATAGTTGGAGAGAGTGATCTATACTGACTTTCCCTGAACTAATTATTGTGAAAAGTGACTCTTACATCTTCCCAGTGCATACAGCATATGCCAAAGAGCTCAGACCAAAAACAGCCACTGTCCCCATTCCTCTTCACCTGGCCTTCCCTTGTAGAGAAGTGATGTCTTACTAAATGTTATGGTCTCAGCGGTGTGCTGAAACCAGCTTGTACCTTCTCTGGACAGTCCATTGTTAACCTAATGTGAGCTTGAAATTGGCCACGGTGAAAGTATTTGTACCAGGGAAATTGGCATGTAGCACAAATCAGGACTAATTGGGGGTGAAGGCAGTGGGGGATGAGCTGGCTCATTAGTACACCAGTGCCAGATTATAAAACCTATGAATTTCCCCTAGCTTCCTAAATTTATTGGGCACAAATAAGAAACAGAAATCTATTGTACATGAATATTAGAGAATCATAGAGTTTCCTAAGCCCACTATTTTTCCTCCATATGCTGTGAATATGCCAGGCCATGTGAGAAAAGGAATTCTTTCAAGCAGCAATGTGAAATGTAGCTGGGCAACAGTCCAAAATAGATTTTCTAAGAACATTCAGTTATGTCTTTTATAAACATAATGAAAATATTCTTCGACAAACTTCCATAGGGTTAACTGTAGGTGAAGTGATTCATCCAAATGTACTGTAAATGAAATGTAAAATGTAATGTAAAAGTGACTAAAAATGGAAGCCACAAACTTGGATTATTATTTACTCCATGGTGGTTTGGATCAAGGTTTTTCCCTAGGAATCAGTCTCATGTGCTGGTGCCAAAATAAGGCCAGTTATCTGAATTTTGGGTTTGGAGGGACTGGGCAATAATAGGGATAAGGGCTGGAAGAGAAAGAAAGGATGTTCCCATAAAGCTAAAAATACCTTTAGTGTCATTATATACTTATTTGTATACAACTGCACATTCCTGACTATAATTTGAACGGACATCTGGCCCTACAACCTAACTATAGCCAGAAAGAATAGAGACCAATGATTCTAAAACTAACGTGACTTTTAATTATTTATAAATAAAAATTATACAAAACAAATCATCTCATTTCATTTCTTTGGTATATGTTTTACAAATGCATGAAGAGAGGTGCACACATGTGCATACCCCCCACCACACACAGACATGTGAAAATCCATCCATACCCATCTCTTCAACTTTCTTCCACCTCCCCACAAAATATAATGAAACAAAAATCAGTTGTACTCTTACGTGTACAGCACTTATGGTCTAGGAAGGCTTTTCACAGACATTATCCCACTCAGTCATCACTTGTTAGTAATGTAAATATTATTTACATCCTAGTTTTAGATACGAGGAAATTGAGCCTCTGAGAGATTAGCTGAGCTGCTCCAGGTGACCCAGTAAGTCAGCATATTAATTGGGATTAGAATGTAATTTCTTTTTAACTAGAGCCCTCTATTTTCCTTTCATCACACATAAACTTCTGCTCTGTTTTACCATTTCCCCATCATGGTGCCCTGGACAAATATTTTAACCAAACTCCATCAGTAGTGGTGAAGGGTGGCAGAACATGCCATGTGGGCATAAAGATTCTTTTATTTTGAGCTGAAGGCAATGGAGAAGAAGCAGACACAAGTAAAGCTCTCTGCTCTCCCCTCTTCCCCTAAAACCAGGACAGAAATTTACAAAGGTGTCTGTCCCTTCTCCCCTCTCTACCGGGAAGGACAGAAGTCAATCTCCAGAGACAGCTCTAGCCCCTGAGCCATCCATAGACAGCATCAGAGGAATGCACCTAAAAAATTTTGTAAAACTAGTCCTTATCTCCACCATCAGTTTCCTCATGTATTTTTCTTCCCACAATTTACTGCTCTGAAGAAACTTAAAGTCCTTTCCTTTGGTCTTGTCACTTCTCGAAAACGTTGTTGTTCTTTTGTGAAGATGCTGTATCAGCAGGATTCTAGCCAGCCCTATGAGTTACTCATCACTGGGTGCTCCCAGGTTTCTGATCAATGCACCTGTTAATAAACTTTGGTTTGGTTTTTTTCTCTTGTTCATCTGTAATTTGTTGGTCTAATTGCAGGGCCACTGCCTGGCAACCTAAGATGGGTATAGGAAAAACGGGTTTTTTTTCCCCCTCTCCTACAGGGTCATACAACAGAAATAGCCTGGGACCAAGAATTTTCTTGCCCTCCTTCTTCTAAGCTCCATGCTACACTGCACGTTAAACTGGAGGTTTAGTATCTGCATTTAGTATCTCCAGTATCTTTGGTAAGAAATGTACCTGCATTGGCCTAAAGCATGATCCAGCAAAGAACCTTTCTAAGGCAATCATTTCCCTTCTGAGTCCTTGGGCTGCGACCCTGCTTGGGTTTGGTTTTACAAAGCACAGATACTAATACTGTTACTGCTGAACTCCTAATGCTTAAAAAGAGAGCTTTCACTATGTCATAGCTTTTTTTTGGACTTTCCTATACAGAAATAGAGAAAATCACTTTTTAAGTCAACAAGGTACTAAGGATGAAGTCATTTGCATTCCTGGAATGTCTAAATTTGCATCTATACAAAAGAAATTATTTTATTTCTCTAAAAATGAAAACTACCTGTCCAGTGTCATTAAAAGTCTCTAAGTCATTCTGATAGATGTTTTTTTTTTTTTTTTTTCTTTTCTGATGCTTAAGGATTTTGGTCTGGTTGTTATTACCATTGATTTTCATAATCTTTGTCAGCCACTTCCTATGTATCTGCGAGCTCATGCAAAGTATACTATTCAGAACATAAAATGCAAATATGAATAGGGAGTGTGTGTGCTCATCTCAAATTCTAAGAATTTATGACCAATTTTAAGAATGTATTTTTTTAAAAAACAGCATTTTCTTCAAGTGTTTTGAAGCCCAAACTAATTTTGGAAGGATGTCTTTGGATTTCAAGAATCTTTAGATTTTAAAACGTACAAACATAGACAAATATTCAGGTTATAGAATCATGAAGAAAGGCTAAGCCAGCTGGAATCATCCCAAATGAGCTGCTTGATTGGTGTCTAAATTGCCCAAATACCCCTTTACTCTGGGGCAGAGAACCTGCTTCTGATTACAGATGCTGTTTGAAAGCAAACATGCTCTAATCAGTTTGGCCCTCCAGCATCAGGAGCTGTCAATTTGCTTCATGACTAACTCTCTCTGGGTATTTTATTAAGACGGCACCTCAAGATATTAGAAGTAGCCTCATAATTCACTCTCTAAAGCTCTTAGGCATTAAATACTCAGAACAGGGTGTTACATTAATTGAACAAGGAGACCATTAGACTGAGGTGATTCTAATACCTTAGCAGCTCATGTAAGCAAACTAAAGCCAAAGTCTGTAAATGCTTCAAGGTTAAGAAATCTAAATCTAAGGACAACCAATGACTAAACTGCCAACTAGACCTTTTCCAAATAAGGCAACTGCTTAAACTGTAGCCAATCAAATAACTTCCTTGCTTTGCTTCCCATCTTCTCTATAAAAAGTCTTGCCCCTAGGTCCTGTGTGTGATGGGCTTCTAACCACTTCCGGCTGGTTCTATCCGTTGCGATTTGATATTGGCTCAAATAAACTCCTAAAAAATTTAATATGTCTCTGTTTATCTTTTAACATGAGAGAAAGTAAATGGGATTATTGTGTTGTTATTTTAATTATTTATGAGGTATTCCCCCTCCCCCCATCCTAAAATTCCTCTTTAGCTATACGGGATAAAATTGGAAAAACAGACTGGTCCCTAAATTTAAGTACGAAGTTGCCACCCAAATGAATCCCTCCTCACCTACCCTTTGCTAGTTTAGAAGAGAACAGAAGGGGTTGGTCTTGCAACTCAATACACATGGTTACTTGGTACTGGCTGGGCTCCTGGCCTTTGGTCAGGTAGCTCTTGGGGTCTGGAAAGCCCGCACACATCTCCCTAGGGTCAGCCTGGCCTGGGTTCACAGAAGGGGAGATCTGAGTTCTGAGATGCTTCTCCCACATCCAATTAAAGAAGAGCATCCTCTGAGAAAGCTACCAAGTTTTGAGAGACCAACACCTCCCCCAAGGCCTTCTCCCCCCAAAAAGCCTCAGGGCTCTCTGTTTGTTTCAGTTTCTTGATTAATGAACTTCCGAAGCCAGAAGTAGCAATTTTATCTCTTCTCTAAAAGTAGCAGCAGGACACACCCAGGGCTTTGTGTTTGTATTTTGAAGGTAGCTTGCAAGTACATCATTCTCCCCTGGCCCCGAAGCTCACATTGTGTTACCTACCTAGATCTGTAAGTGCCTCATTTACAACCCAAAAGGTTAAAAAAAAAGTGAAGGCAGGAATTTAAATAGTAACCCCAAGGAGTTCTTTGACTAGCAGAGAAACCAATTACACTAATCCTCTACTGTTTTAACTTCCTGGGGTCTATCCCCACCCCCCATCCACCAAAGCGGAGCAAAATTTTGTTTTGAAAGCACTGAGGTGCACTCTGCCTTGGGAATGGGTGCAGAGAGCTCATCTGATTTTTGAAGACCCAAACCACCACTGTGAGGTGGAGATATGGAAATGCAATCAACAAAGCCTGAAAAAAATGAAATCAACCTGGTGCTCCCTGAACTAAATGACAGTCTTCCTGAAGCACTACTCCAGCTAGGAGGATTCGGGCTGAGACCAGCAGTCAGATGCGCCACGTGTTGGGCTCCCAGTGTGATCATTTCCCCCAGAATCTGGGAAGGCTTCTGGCTTATGGATGCAATGTATTTGCATGAAAACAGCCAGAGACATAGCATTTTTCTGCCCTCCCATATGAGACAGGTAAAGTGAGTGCCCGTGGCTGGACTGCGAGACCTCCATCACTTCTTGTACTGAGTGGGACCAAGGCCGTCTAAAGCCCCTTTAACTAGAAAGCGATCTTATTATTAAAATAATGTTTTAATTGAAATTTAGCAAATATACAGACAAGTGCATAAATTATAAGTATGCATCTTTATAAATTGCCACAGAGTGAGCACACCCATGTAACCACCACCCAGATCAATATATTAAAAAAGCATTACCATCATTTTCCTTGTGAAGAGTGATAACTAACAAGACTAGATGCTTTTCATATATATTTTGGTTATATGTGGTTTACGTAATGAATATAACTGTTAATAATATTTATATATTATTTGGATATTCCTTCTATAAAGTGACTTTTCAGTTCTTTTGCTCTTTTGTTTATTGTGTTACCTATCTTTTTTTTCTAACGTAGGTAAGCAATAATTTGTGCATTCTGGATATGAGTTAATTTTCACTTTTATGTGCTGCAAATACCTTTGTCTACAGTGTTAGTGGCCCTTCCCTTCTACGGAGACGTCTGTGATGAATGCAATTGACCGTTAATATTTGGTTTGTGTCTTGTTTAAGAAATCTTTGCTCACTTCAGAGTTATGAAGATAGTCTGCTATGTTCTAGAAAACGTGTTGCATTACCATTCACATTAAAAGATACAGTCTACTTGAAATAGATTTTTGTGGGGGGGTAAGGTAGGGTTCAAGTTTCAGTTTTTCTACATGGATATCCAGTTGACTCCACACCATTTATTGAAAAGACTATCCTTTCCCTATTGCTCTGCAGTGTTCCTATGTCATAAATATAGGGTCCATTTATGTACAGTTCTTTCTGGACTCCATTAATCAATTTCACCTACTTATCCTTGCACCAGTTACATGCTGTATTAATTGCTGTAGCTAAATACAGTCTTGATATCAGTAGCATACATTCTCCAACCTCATTTTTCAAGATTATTTGGCTATTCTCATCCCTTTGCATTCCCACATCATTTTAGAATCAGGTTGTTCATTCTGTCACATACAAAAGAAAGCTACGGGCATCGCACTCAATCTAGGTATCAATTCGAGGAGAAGTGACATCTTTATAGGATGTTCGCACTCCATTTATTCTAGTATTTTTAAATTTCCTTAATTTCAGTAATGTCTTTTAAAATACTTTTTAGATGTTTATTTATTTGTTTTTGAGAACAAGGGAGAGAGCTCGAGCAGGGGAGGGGCAGAGAGAGAGGGAGATAGAGAATCCCATGCAGGCCCTGCGCTGATGTGCTGGTTGAATCTATGAACTGTGAGATCATGACCTGAGCTGAAATCAGGAGTCATACGTTTTAACTGACTGAGCCACCCAGGTGCCCCTCTCTCAATAATGTAGTTTTCCATATAGCTGTCTTGCACATCTTCCTTAAATTTATTCCTAAGTAATTAATTATTTTAACTATTCTAAATGAGGATATTCAATATTATTACTAACTGTTTATTGCTGGCAAAACTATTAATTTTTATATATGGATCATGTATCTAGTGATCTTACTTAATTCACTCATGGATACTGAAAGTACCTCTGTAGATTACTTGGAATATCTATGTAATATTGTATTAACTATGATTAATGACATTTTTTTGTCTTCCTGTTGAGCCAGTCCTAATATAACCTTTTCTCAGTCCTAATTTCAGGACTAAAGTTCCATAATTTCACTGTCAGGTATACTATTTGCTATGGGATTTTTGTAGACACATACTGTAAGATTAAGAAAGTTCCCTTTTACAGAAACCAGCTTCTAAGATGAACCCCAATTCTTCTTCTCTCTTGGTATTCAAGTCTTTGTATAGTATTCTCCTACAGAATCATGGCTAGCTCGTGTGTTCAATAGAATATGGCAGAAATAATGGGTGATTTCCAAAATTAGTGGCATAAAGCATTTCAGTTTCCGCCTAACCTCTTGGAAATCACTCATCCTGGAATAAACCAGTCATTACTTCCCGAGAAGACTCAAGCAGCCATGAGAAGAGGTTTACATGCAATAATAATGATTAGAAGAATGCCTCCACCAATAATCAACATGGACTTCTTAACCATGAGTGAGACACCTTGGGAACAGAGCCTCCCAATCAAATTTTGATATTGACAGAGAAGAAAACTAATTTGTCCTCAACCTGTCAGAGTTCCTAGCTGAGATCCTTAATAAAAGACATATTAAAAACAGAAAAACAAGTAGAAATTTATGATCATGTATTCCTTATGCGTATGCGGGAGGTACCCAGAAAATAATGGGTAACTTCTCAAGCTGGCTTGGAATTCAGGCTTAAATATCATCTTAATAGGGAAAGAGAAGAAGGGATGTAGGCCTCTTAGGGACAGGAAACGATTTTTAGGGAAGATGAATGGGCCCTTCGCATAATAAGCAGGAGGTGCGATAGTTTGTGGAAAAGTGTGTGAGAGTGTGGTGTTGACTTCAAGTCTCCTCTCCTATGACAGGAATCAGTTCCCCCTGGTGGATGATACTTCCAGGGAGGGGATCTGCAACCCATGAGTTCCTTTTGGAGGATCTGTCCTTAGGCATTTGAGGGAAGTTCTGAGAAAGCCTCTCTCGTCATTTGCTGTTTTTCAAGTGCCTACAGCTCTCAGTAATCACTATACCAAGGCAGCATACTTTGGGGTGGCATGCCGTGAACTCCTACAGTCTTATTTTGGGGTGTCATATTCTGCTATTCTTCAATATGACTGCAGCCCCAGCCAACATCATTGATTAAGACCTCATTAAAGATCCCGAGGGAGAATTCCAACTTAAGCTTTTCCAAATTCCTGATCCATAGAAAATGTAATGTAAAGATAATAAGTGCTGATTGTCGTATTGAGACACAGAGTTTTGTAGTAATTGGTTTACAGTAAGAGATAATTAATACACCTACTATTCTTACTTTGCTAAGAGTTTTTAACTGGGTGTTAAATTTAATCTAATGCTTGGATGTGTGGTATAACTTTCATATAAATAAGTACCATAAACAGAAAAAAAAAAAAAAAAAAAAAAAAAAAAAAAAAAAAAATTTAATCTAATGCTATTTCTGCGTTATTAAGATGATTGTATGATTTTTCTCCTTTATTTTACTAATGTCATTAATTACATTGATTTTCCTTATTTTACTAGAATAAATCCAATTTGGTCATGATAGCTATATTATGTATTTCTGAATTTCATTTTCAAATTCCAATATATTGCTTAGAATTTTTGCTGGGGCACCTGGGTGGCTCAGTCGCTTAACCATCTGACTTCGGCTCAGGTCATGATCTCACAGTTTGTGGGTTCAAGCCCCGTGTCAGGCTCTGTGCTGACAGCTCAGAGCCTGGACCCTGCTTCAGATTCTGTGTCTCCCTCTCTCTTTGCTCCTCCTCCATCCATGCTGTCTCTGTCTCTCAAAAATAAACAAAAGTTTTAAAATATTTTTTTAAAAAAGAATTTTTGCATTTCTGTTTCTAAGAGATCTTGGCCAATACTTTTTTTTTTGGTAATGTCCTAGTCAGGTTTTGGTGTTAAGGTGGGAATTATTTCCTTTTTTTCTATTCTCTGAAAAAGCCTGTGCTAGATTGATCTTCCTTACCCCTAAGAGGCTTGAAAGAATCCATCCAGGCCGGAATCCTAGCAAAAGTTGTCTATGTTGTTCTTTTTCATCTCTTTATTTTTCTCTATAGAATATTACAATTTCCTTTGAAAAATTCCGTATATTGTTTATTTTTCCCTTCTCTTCCTTTTCTTAATCAGTCTCACCAGGGGGTTATCAACATTATTAGATTTTTCTGAAGACCCTTCTTTTGGCTTTTTTTTTTTTTAATTTTTTAATGTTTTTTATTTATTTCTAGGAGAGAGAGAGAGAGAGACAGCTTGAACAGGGGAGGGTCAGAGAGAGAGGGAGACACAGATTCTGAAACAGGCTCCAGGCTCTGAGCTGGCAGTCAGCACAGAGTCCGACGCGGGGCTCGAACCCACAAACCGCAAGATCATGACCTAAGTGAAAGTCGGTCACTTAACCGACTAAGCCACCCAGGCGCCCCTTCTTTTGGCTTTTTGATCCTATGTACATTGTTTTCTGTTGCACTGATTTCTGCATTTATATTTATTATTCCCTTTTACCCGCTTCCTCCCTATTTCTTCCTTCCACTTTAGTTTTCTGTTATTTCTCTAACTTCCTGTATATCAGCTTAGATCATGGATTTTCAGCTAATATAAACATTTAAAACTGTGAATGTTTTTTTAAGCACAGCTTTTCTGCATCTCACAAGTGTTGATACATTTTACATTATAATTCTTTTCAAAATATGTTTAATTTTCCTTATAACTTCTTCTTGGGGCACCTGGGTGGTTCAGTCAGTTGAACATTGACTCTTGGTTTCAGCTCAGGTCATGATCCCAGGGCCGTGAGATTGAGCTCTCAAATGTAAATACATACATACATACATACGTACGTACATACATACATACTTTTTAAAAATCTTTATTTCTGAGAGAGAAAGAGACAGAGCACCAGCTCATGAGGGTCAGAGAGAGAGGGAAGCACAGAACCTGAAGCAGCCTCCAGGCCCTGAGCTGTAAGCCGCAGGGCTCAAACCCACAAGCTGTGAGATCATGACCTGAGCCCAAATCATACACTTGACCGACTGAGCCACCAAGCTCACCAATAAATGAATACATTTAAAAAAAATATATATAGGGGCGCCCGGGTGGCTTAGTCGGTTAAGCGTCCAACTTTCTCTCAGGTCATGATCTCGCGGTTCGTGGGTTCGAGCCCCGCGTCGGGCTCTGTGCTGACTGCCAGCTCAGAGCCTGGAGCCTGTTTCAGAGTCTGTCACTCCCTCTCTCTCTGACCCTCCCCTGCTCATGCTGTCTCTCTCTCTCCTAGAAATAAATAAAACATTTAAAAAATAAAATAAAATAAAATAAAAAATATATATATATGCGTCTTAAATCCATGAGTTATTTAGACACATATCATTTCATGTCCAAATGCTTAGGGATTTTCTTTTCTTGTTGTTATTAAATCTCCCTATGACTTAATGTTCTTCTCTACGGTATTCTGAAGTTCTGTATGATTTCATTCTTAAAGTTGATATGACTTTATGGCCCAATTGTGGTAAATGTTCTAGATATTTCTGAAAAGAATATAAATCCTGCAGTTGTTGAGTGAGATCTTGATTAGGTCAATTTTGTTCAGCATATTGTTCAAATCTTCTGTTTCATTACTGATTGTTGTTGTTGTTAGCTGCTTCTATCGGTGACTGAGAGAGGAGTATTAAAATTTCCACAATGATTCTTTGTCAATTTCTCCTTTCGGTTCTGTCAATTGCTGTATATGTATATATACATATATATATGTATGTGTGTGTGCACTGTTATTAGTGCATACAAATTTAGAATTATTATGTCTCCCTGATTGACTGCACATTTCTCTTTCTGAAATATCCCCTCTGACTTAATAATGCTTCTTTCTTTAAAGCCTATTTTGTCTGATACGGCACTTTGTCTAATAGGATTGCCTGGTATATATTTTTTTCTATATTTTTGCATCTCACATCCCAGTATCTTTATATTTAATATCATATAAGCAGCATGTAATTTGATTATTTCCTCATCTATCTTGATAAACTTTGTATTTTAATTGGAGTAATCTCCTTACATTTACTATCATTACTGATACATTTGATTTTAATATACATTAATTTCTACTTGTCCTACCTATTCTTTTATTGTTTTAGGACTATCTATTTTTGAGAAAGAGAGAGAGAACATGAGCGGGGAAAGGGCACAGGGAGAGGGAGGGAGAATCACAAGCAGGGTCCATGCTATCAGCACAGAGCCCTACTCAGGGCGAGATCGTGATCTGACCCGAAATAAAAAATCGGACGTTTAACCAACTGAGCCTCCCTAGGCGCTCTAGGTCCTACCTATTTCATGTTCCTTTCCTTTTCTTTCATGCGTTCTTTTGTATTAAATGCTTTGTATTACTCCAGTTTTCTGCTCTATTTGTTTGTTAATTCTACTTTTCAGAAAACTAGTCTTTCATCAGTTACTCTAGAGATTATGATATTCACCCTTCGCTTTAGTCAAATGTGAACCGCTGCTCGGCCACTTCTCTGCCAGGGCGATGACCTTAGGACATTTTAACACCATTTAATTCTTCGTTCTTTTATACCATGGTTTCATGCCTTTTGACTCTATACATACTTAAACATCTTAAGACATTTTAATTATTATTTTACGTATTTCATTTTTATTCAGATTTACCCATATATTTGCCTTTCAGGTTGTTCTTCTTCTGAATCTCTAAGCTTTAAGCTGAGGATCATTTTCCTTCTGCCTGAAAGAATTCCCTTTCCTATTTCCTTCAGTTCAGGTCTGCTGCTGCTGAATTGTTTCCATTTCTCTTAAAAATAATGGCTTGTTTTTATTTTGTTTCTGAATGGTATTGGCATTGGATCTAGAATTCTGAGTTCAGTTATTTACTTTCTGTACAGCAAAACCTTGGATTGTGAGTAATTTGTTCTGTGAGTGTTCTGCAAGACGAGCGAACATTTCTAATAAATTTGAACTTGATAAACGAGTGATGTCTTGCCATAGGAGTACTACATGACGCCAAATGTCACATGATCATACCTGAGTCAGTGGTTCTCTCTCTCTTTCTCACTGTGGGATTGTGAGTGATCATCTCCCAGGCTCAGATGCTTATCTCAGGCCATGGTGTTTGGCAGAAATTAGTGATTTGGGGGGCGCCTGGGTGGCTCAGTCGGTTGAGTGTCCAACTTCGGCTCAGGTCATGACCTCGAGGTTGATGATTTTGAGCCCCATGTCGAGCTCTGTGCTGACAGCTCACAGCCTGGAGCGTGCTTCGGATTCTGTATCTCCCTCTGTCTTTGCCCCTCCCCTGCTCATGCTCTGTCTCTCTCTGTCTCAAAAATAAATATAAACATTAAGAAATTTTTAAAAGAAACCAGTGATTTTTTAGAACGTTGGAAGGTGCCCACAACTGGCACTAGTGTATTTTTTGTCACTTCAAAGCACCTCTGGACAGACCTTTGCTTTTCCATAAAAGAGTAAGCTTACAAAAGCTTTGCTTCATTATAGGTCATTGGATAGGTTCCTTGTGAAAGTTGCACAAAAAGAAAAAGATTCCATTGAGCCAATAGATAGCAGTGATTCCATTCGTGATGGTGAAAGTTGTCCGTCACAATAACCCTCCTCTCTCCGGTCTCCCTCACGCCAGCCACGAAGGTTTTCAAAGGTAAGTGCAAGTTAATTTGCCTATTTTTCTTTACACTTTGTATTTCCTTTATTATTTTGAATTATATTACAGTATTGTGATCATTTTTATATGAATATTTTTGGGTTGTGAAACGAGTCCTCTGAGTTTCCATTATTTCCTATGGGGAAATTCACTTTGATGTACGAGTGCTTTGAATCACAGGCGTGTTTCTGGAATGAATTATGCTTGCAAACCAAGGTTTGACTGTAGTTTGAATTCATCATTCCATCGTCCCCTGGCTTCCATTATTGTGGTTGAGAAGCCAGCTGTCAGTTCAGTGTTTGCTCTTTTTTGGGTAATTAGTCTCTCTGGTTTTTTTCCAGGCTGCTTTTTAAGATTTTGCATTTGTCTTTAGAACCTGTATCACAAAGGGCTGCTACAAACTGATAGGACACTATCGGTATCCGCAGTAAAGACTGCTTACAAACCATTAAGGAAAAGACAAATAGCCCAATAGAAAAAAATGGGCAAAAAAGGGGAGTAAAATTCCCAGAAAAAGAAGACAAATGGCACTTACATGTATGGAAAGACACCCAGTCTCACTCAAAGTGAGAGGATGCAAATTAAAATAATAAAAATTTGTCATGATAGACAAATCAGTAAGTGGATAGCGCTTTGTCAGCATGGCCTATCATGTATCACTGGTAAGATGGTCAACTGATATACTTTCTTCGGGGGGCTGTTTGGACATACCTGTTAACTATCGACACTAAAAATGCACATTACCTGTTGAGTCAGAAATTCCACTTCTAGGAATTTACCCATGTGCAAAATAGCATTTTGCTTTTATCAGGTATGCTAAGACGTGCAGATATGAATATGACTGTGAGGGAGAAAGGTTTTAGTCCTGGGTACTTTGGATAGGGGGCATCCTGCACCATGCCGGGTCCTATGGAGAGACAGACACTAGGGTCGGCCAAGAGACAGAAGGAGTGAGGGCTAAGATAAGCAAGAGTCTCTACTGTGGTTATTTTTGGTTGTTGTTTTGTTTTTAAGTTTATTTATTTTGGTGGGGAGGGGGAGAGAGAGAGAACATGAGTGGAGGAGGGGCAGAGAGAGAGAGAGGAAGACACAGAATCCTAAGCAGGCTCCAGGCTCCAAGCTGTCAGCACAGAGCCCGATGCGGGGCTCAAACCTACGGACCATGAGATCATGACCTGTGCCGTAGTGGGATGCTTAACTGACTGAGCCACCCAGGTGCCCCTCTGTTGTGGTTTTTGAGGCAAAGAATGAATGAGTCAAGGTAAGCAGGACAGATAGATTTAGAATCAGTGAGTTTGAAAAACTTCTGTGGGCTCTGGGCATAGAGACCGCCCCTAGTTGTCTAACACTTGGCCCCGCATGCTTAGGGTGGATGGGTAGCAGCCTGGGAATACAAAAGCTCAAGAAAGGACCTGGTTGGGTGACATAGACTCTGGACTGTTTGGCTTGCAAATGAAAAGCACACTCACAAAGGGGCTATTTGCTCCGAGAGTTGGCTCTCCCCAGTCAGTAAGGCCCCTGATGCCAAAGCATCAAGAATGCAGAAAAAAAGAAACTACGGTTGATACACACTTATACAAGTTTATTCATTGAAGCATTATTTGCACTAGCAAAAAAGCAAACAACCTCAAATCCATCAAGAGGGAACTGGTAAATATATTCAGTTCATTCAGTGAACTATTTTTTTTTAATTTTTTAATATTTATTTTTTGAGAAACAGACTGAGTGCAAGTGGGGGAGGGGCAGGGAGAGAGGAAGACACAGAATCTGAAGCAGGTTCCAGGCTTTAAGCTGTCATGACAACAGCAGAGCCCAATGCAGGGCTCAAACTCCTAGACCACAAGATCATGACCCGAGCTGAAGTTGGACGCTTAACCAACTGAGCCACCCAGGTGCCCAGTTTTATTATTCAATGGACTATTGCATAATTATAAATAACTGGCACTTTATGCACTAATTTGAAAGGCAATATAATTCAGTGGTTAAGAGATTAAGCTCTTAAGCCCAATACTTTAGGGATATAATGCAGCTTTACCATTTTAAAAGTAGATTTTTAAAAGATTGTTTTGTAGTAGGGAAAGTAAGTATCCATGGAAAACAAAGTTTACTTTCTTTTTCACCTTGCTGTTTTTGTAAAGACAACTGATGTTGTCAGTTGCTCAGGGATCTAGGTTTCTAATTACAGGTGGCCAAGGAATGAGCCCTATCTAATCCACAGAATAAGCAGAACTTGGTAAGGCCAACATTGAAATGAGACTTAGGTAATTACCGTGAACTATGAACTACATAGAACAAATTTCAGGAAGCAAATGCGAACTCCCCAGGGCGATTGCATCAAACCACTGGCCTCAATTCTACCAGCAGGAAGTAACTGTGAGAGACTAAGCTATAAATATCAAGTCTTGGCGCAAAAATAGAGCAAAGTGTTAATACATGTCCTCTGGTCTTCATTCTACTGCCTTCACATTTTTGATATTTTGTCTGTCTGTCCAATTTTTGTTGGATTTTTAAGAAGAGCTCATTATAAAAAGCTAGTTTTCAAAATCCTTCACAGTATGGGACTGAAGTTCTGGTAAAATGGATTGAGTGGGAGCTTGCCCAAGGAAAGAATGTGTGTATACATGAAAATGATAAAGCATTACACAATCTATCCATTCAACAGCCCAACTTGTGGCAGACTGACCTTCATTTACCTAAAATCGATTCTCTCCATTGCATTTACTAACAGAAACCCAATTTTGTTGGGGAAAGAAAGGCATTGTGCTCAGCTAAACAACCTATATGTCCCTATCCCTCCTTGAATCTCAAAAGTCTTCTTGGAAATATCTGCTTTCATAAGTATGGGTACTACTTCTTCCGCTTTATTCCTTTCTTCTTCCTGCTTAGAATCTGAACATGATGTTAAGAACTGCAGAGGCTTCTTGGAACCATGAAGGAAAACCCAAGAGTTCACAGAGAACTGACATCTTTGGGCCATTGAGCTAACAGTAGCCACTACTTGTGCCAGATTTCTTGATGCATGAGGAATCAAAATAAACCAACTTGTGGGCTTGAAGTATTAGTAAATGATAACTCCCAGCTCCGCAGGGGGAAAAAGGCCAGGTTTTGAGCATTTGCTATTATCTGTTGTATAAGTTCTCCCACTGAAGCTGATTTCAAGCTACCAATGTGATGTCCCTGAATGCAAAGATGAAAAGAGATGTGTAAGACCACACTGGTATATAGAATTCTAACTAGAAAATAAACTAGATGCGAATAATCACCGGAGCACAGATGATGGCAGATGTACTAAAATAATTAGGATGTGAGGATTTTTGTGTATTTATTACCTTTGTTTATAATATAATTGTACATCTATACTACTTAATTTTAATAATGGTTGTATTGGGGTGCCTGGGGGCTCAGTCATTTGAGCATCTGACTCTTGGTTTCAGGTCAGATCATGATCCCAGGGTCATGGGAATCAAGCCCTGCATCAGGCTTTGCTCTGAGTATGGTGCCTGCTTGAGATTTGAGATTTTCTCCCCCCACCCCCTACCCCGGCCTCTCTCCCGCACTCACATGCCCTCTCTCTCAAAATAAAAAAACACCCAAAAATTAAAATAAAAAATAAATAATAATAATGGCTGTATTTTAAAACTCACTTGCAAAAATTCCTGAAAATTCGATACTCAGTTTTTGTGAACCAGGGTGCATCCGGTGTAACACACCATTTGGTTTAAGCCTGTTGCATTCCTAGGGGAATGCAATATGAATTAATACATCAGTCAAGGTTATTTCCCACCATTCTTCAGTCTGGCCCTCTGGGTCATCTCACATCTCCCTTTCATTATTTTCCATCTTTAAAAAAATATACAGGCCTGAGTCCTATAGAAGTCCTTCTGGAAAACTCCATGCCTATGATGGACGGACCCTAGGATCACCCCTATGTCCGTACCTTTTATAATCCTCTACTGTTGAATATAGGTGGTGCCTGGCACTTGCTTCTATCCAGGATCCATTGGCACTGCTACCCAATAGGATGTGGCAAAAGTGGTGGGATGTCACTTCACGATTGTATTAGGTTATATGTGTTTGAGGCTCCGTCTTGCTACCGTGCACTAGAGAGCTCCTCCTTGCTGGCTTGATGCAATAAGAAGCCATGTTGAGGTAACTCTAATGTTAAGGAACTGCTTGTTCATGGCCTCCAGGAGGCCAGCAGCCTCCATCTGATAGCCAGCTGGGAAAAGAATGGGCCTTCAGTTATATAGTCACCCAGAAATTAATTCCAACGACAATCTGAATCAGCCTGAAAGAGGATTATACTCCAGTGAGGCCTCCAGATTAGAATCCCTCTCCATCACACAGCCTAGTGTGGTGCTGAGCAGAGAACCAGATACGCCATCCTTGGGGTTTTGTCTCACAGAAACTACGAGATAATGAATGTGTTGTTTTAAGACACCAAGTCTATGGTGCCTTGTTACATGGCGTATGAAACAAATATAGTGTCCCATCGTTGTTCTTCCTCCCTGCTTTCATCACCACTTCATGTCCACACCAAAATATTCACATAACTTAGGTGTTCTGTGCTATGGGGTTAGCATTCATTAATTCCAAAAGTGTCATCCATGTTAGCGATGTGTATATGTGGGTCACTCCTGCCTCTTCCGCCATTAATAATTTGCATGGCACATGTTCACCAGATGCATATACAACATGATGTAGGGAGGCATGGCTAATTCTTTTAACTGATGGAATAGGTAAGATAATGGTTATGACTGTAAAGTATCTTCAAGTTCAAAAGAATAGAAGATGAGAGACCTGAATTACCAGCAATATGGACAGATATTTGGAAACAGTTGACCACAGAAGGAATGAAGAGTCCAAAGACCTGTCTGTTGTGTGTTTTTCCAACACTGATAAGCAATTAACTCAATTCTGACATTTCTCGCCTGGAGATAGTGTCTGATCCCACAGGTTAAGGGCCTGGTCCTACAACGCTGGCCCCTCCAGGTTGTCACCTGTGCTTCTCACTGACTGGCTACAGACCGAAAGTTCCAACAACCCTCTCCTTTGGTTCAATTAATCGCTAGAGTAGCTTACAGAACTCAGAGAAATACTTTACTTATTAGATTTCTAGGTTACTTCTAGGTTAAAAGGATCTAACCCAGAAATAGCCAGATGAAGAGCTATAGAAGGCCAAGTATCTGAGAAGGGGCCTGGACCTTCCATGTCCTGAGTGCATCACTGTCCCTGAATCTCCACGTGTTTACAATCTGGATGCACTGGAAACCTTCTCCTGGCCCCACTCAGCCCTTCTCAGGTTTTATAGAAACTTTATTACATATGCACAATTGGTTTAATCATTGGCCGTTGGTGACTGAACTCACCTCCCTCTCTCTCTAAGGAGAGCTTTGGTGGTGGAAGGCGGGGGGAGGGTTTGAACTGAAATTTCTAACCCTCTAGTCACATGGTTTGTCCCCTCCAAAACCAGCTCCACCCTTAGGTTACTGAGGGGCTTTCCAAAAATCACTTCATTAATATAAGCTCAAACAGTGTTCCTTATGAATGACAAAAGACACTCCTATCACTGAGGAAACTCCAAGGGTTGAAGAGCTTTCTGCCAAGAACTGGGACAAAGACCAAATATATTTTTTTTATTTTATCACAACTTGTAAATACCTATGTTGAAGAAAAACCTAGGCCAGGAGGATTTCTGAAATAAGTAGTTGAGGGGTACCTGGGTGGCTCAATCGATTGAGCATCTGATTCAGGTCATGATCTCACAGTTCCTGAGATCAAGCCCCATGTCAGGCTCTGTATTGACAGCCCAGAGCCTGCTTGGGATGCTCTCTCTTTCCCTCTTTCTCTGCCCCTCCCCGTTGCCCCAAAATAAATAAATAAACTTAAAAAAAAAGTAGTTGAATTCACCAGTATCCAAGGTGCCATTTAGGAATATGATTCTATGTGGGGAAGTATATTGATCCCAAGGCATGCAAAAACATTGCTAATTATGGTTCTTACAGAGTCCAATTTGAAGATATAAGATCATTTTCACTCTTGGCTTGCCCATCAGAAGCTACAGCACTGCACGTCCCTCCCTCCCTCCTTGGCTTGGTCAGCCTAAATATAGTTATTTATTGCTGTGGAGCAAACAACTCAAAATTTAGTGACTTAAAATAAAAACCATCTTATTTACTCATGATTTTGCAGGTCAGTAATGTGGGCTGAGGTCAACGGGGTAGGTAACTTTTGCCTGTGTGGCCTGGAGTCACTCAGAGAGGCTGCAGTCTTGGGGGGCAGCTGGGGGCTGGGTGGTCTAAGGAGTCCCAGCTGGTTGGGTCATCTCTGTTCTGCACAGTTTCATTCTGTAGGGCGCTAGCCTGGGCTTCTTCACGCAGCAGTGCTGGCATTTCAGGGGGGACCAGAACAGAAGGTGCAAGACCTTCTGTGGCCTAGGCTTGGAAATTGTGCAGCATTACCCTCTCCAACATTTTATTGGTCAAAACCAGCCCCAAGGCCACCCAGCTGGAAGGGGTGGGGCAATAGATTTCACCCCCTTGATGGCCATAAGCTGCAAGGGACAAATAGCTCTGTGCTATTTTTAGTCTCCCACATCAAGAAATCCATCCAACTTTATCCTTTCTTGTACCGATGCCTAGTTTTTTGTCTGTATCCGTTGGCGATGCTCGTCCAACAAGATGGGAGTGAAAGCCTTTTCCAAAAGAGATTCCAGCTGTGATGGGGAAGCTGTAGCCTCATTACAGCCTTTGTGGTTGTTAAGGTTAGGCACATGAAACCTTCTTGGAAACTCTGTCGCCAGTATCTTGTATGAAGAGGAGGCAGAATGGTCACAATTTGTTACCCACGACAGATTGCCAGGGAAATGGTTGCTTTTTACACTCAAGTGCCTTTTTCACAGCACCCTTGCTGATAAACTAGTGTTAGCTGAAGACCAGTTAGCGTGCTGACATTTCTCTAAGAGTTGTTATCTCTAGACACCTCTGGATAAATGCGCTAATGAGAGTCTTTTCTTAAGGGCTCTTAGATCCATGATTATTCCAAGCCACGGTTGAATGCAAACATCATCAGAACAGCGTGTTATGCTTAATAGCCGAGAATGCCTCTGTAATACTTAATCCCCTTTATGCTCGTGACAGATCAGCTTCTGAAATAGGAACACGGCCCCGGGGGAATGGCGGCTTAATCATCAAGCCTCAGGTAGGAAAGCACCAACAAGTAATGACTTCCCAGCCGTGGGATGCTTCTAGAGTCGATATATTTTCCAGTTTAATCAAGACAGCAACCAAAGTGATCTTTTTCCATCAAACTTCATTATTCAAACCATTTATGGGATAATTCTCTGAGAGAAGCTGTTTCTTACACTTCCTTAGTAGAGTAAGTGGCTAGTGGAAAGATTCTATATATCATTCAAAGGCTCTAGTCAAAGGGAGTCTTGGTGACCCACACTGTTTACCCAAATCTGATGACCAGGCATTTGAAGTTTGTTCAAGTTCCTATGGGATCAGTATGATCCTTAATGTCTACCTAATAACATTAAGGCCTTAACCCCCGACCTCAGGGCAGTTTTACTCTTCCCTTCTTAAGGTTTTCATGTTCTGTGTGGACTCTTCCTCAACTGTGGTTGTTACTTTATCAGTCAGTTAAAAGTATTTCTTTCTGTGGCACTTGAGTGGCTCAGTCTGTTAAGCATCTGACTACTGATCTCAGCTCAGGTCTTGATCTCAGCGTTGTGAATTCAGGCTCCACCTTGGGCTCCACTGTGGTTGTGGAGCCTACTTATGAAAAAAAAAAAAAGAATAAGAAGAAGTATTTCTTCTTACTGCTTGAACCTTCTCTTTCCCAACACGGCCTTTCCTTTTACTTTCTATCTTCATTCCCTGATGGGACTAGTTTACTTTTTAAGTTAGGATTTGGTGCCTGAAACAGGGTCCAAATGGATTTAATAAGGGAAACGGTGGGAAAGCCAGAGAAATGGCATTTTCGATGAGCCTCCAGGAGAAACTCCTCGAATGCCAAAGAACTACCAGTGAGCGGCTCCCTCTCCTAAAATCAAGAAAGTAGGCAATCAGGAGGCTGTTCTAGAATCTATTGAGTTCAAAAACATGACACTATAACTGCAATCTAAGGCTGAAGAAACAGGGATCTGAAAGGCAGGGTCAGTGCTTCTCATCGCCCACAAAGCTGGACAGGTACTCCAGAAAATTCCACCATCCCTTGACCTTGCTTGCCTGTAGCAAATAGCTAAAGGCAGCATGAAAATGGTCACTATCTCACTTCCTCCTTGTAAATATCACACAAGTAAATCTAATGAAAGGAAGCAATTTGCTAGCTGAAAGAATCTGGGAAATGTGGTAGTGTGGGGCTTTCTACCCTTTGCACTGAAGGCACCCTAAAAGGGGAATGCACATGAGTGGCTATTGGTTAAATCCTGTGGGGTGACTCTCACTGCTCATCCTCCCCTCTGACGACATTAATTGGAATATTTAACAAACAAGCATGCACGAAGCACTCCTAAACTCATTTTTCAACATTACCCCACTTAATGCTTACATCAGCCCCATAAATTAGGCGCTATGCACCTAGTTGTCCAGATGAAGAAACGGGGGTCACGGAAGTGAAGGAATTTGCCCAAGGCCACAGAGTAGTAAGGGGAAAGCTGCTAATCAGACCCAGGTTTGTGTGATGCCAAAGGGAATATGCATCCAAACCTACTGGGGCCAAAGGCTATGATCTTACCCACTACATTAGACCACCTTACAGAGGTGTGCACTCGGCACCCAGAGCTGGGACTCGGCCAACCTAGCACAGAAGAATAGATTTTCATTCCCCTTTCTGGAATGAGACCATTTGCTTCATTCACTTAACCCACTCCAGCCAGCTCTGGGTCCCAAGAAACATGGGCCGGTGAGAGAGGTCTGACAGCACCCTTCCTACACGACGTTTACTGTGGCTTCACCACACAGATGCCAATTGGTTTTCTACAAAAACAATTATTCTCACAGAGAGACTGGAAAAGCACTTGGAATCTAATGGCATACAAAAGAGCTTGAGAAGGATTTTTAGCTCTGCGTTCATAATTATCCCATGCATGACGGATGTCACTCACAAACACCAGGGCAATGAGCTCAGGCCCTCGCATCTGCTGGCCTGATGGTGAGGAGCCTTTCAGTAGGTGAAAATCAAGACAAGGGCATAGGCTCACCCACTTGCCGTGGCGCCGAGGGCTATTTAAAGCGTTTTCTTCAGGGGCGCCTGGGTGGCTTAGTCGGTTAAGCGTCCGACTTTCGCTCAGGTCATGATCTCGCGGTTCATGGGTTCGAGCCCCGCGTCGGACTCTGTGCTGACTGCCAGCTCAGAGCCTGGAGCCTGTTTCAGAGTCTGTCACTCCCTCTCTCTCCGACCCTCCTCTGCTCACGCTGTCTCTCTCTCTCTCTCTCTCTCTCCTAGAAATAAATAAAAATAAATAAAATAAAGCGTTTTCTTCTACTCCAATAAAGAATGTAATTTAGAATCTGATGGAAAAACCCCCCTCTGGAGGCAGCTTGAAGCATCTTTCTGTCGTGGCTGATTACTAGACTAGTGTTTATTGTCAGCAAAACAAAAACACAAAAATACCGTTCTTGGCATCATGCTTCTTTTCTTCCATTATAATCCAATCAATGTTTAAATCCTCTCAACTGAGCAATTCTTCATTCAAAGAGAATGCTGCAAGAGTCCACAATGGACTTGAGCGTGCATCGGCTCTGACCTTCACGGGACTCAGAACCTGGCCGGTCCTCTGGCCGTGGGCAGCCTCGGCACTCAAGACATTTCCTGCTCCTACGCAAACACCTCGAGAGAGTTTCTGGTCGTCAGAGGGAATCACTTCACACACACAAACAGATCAGTAAGAAATGCTTTCACCAGGCAGGCTCTTTGAGAACTATCACTTCCTTAAAAATGTAGCAAAAGCTGCCAAAAGGGGCTATTTTTATCCGAGGAGTCCCATGGGCTACACCCTCCTTAAAAGAATATGATCATGAAAATACACCTTTCTTCTTCCTCTTTGAGGATCTCTTTACCAATAGTAAATGTTCTCAACTAGCCATGAGATCCCCCTTCTGCCTAGAAATCACCTCAGCATGTGGGGGTGTTAACTTAGCGTGGGTGGTGATTCATCGTGAGTAATAGTCGATGCTGTGGCATCATCGGTTGGGAGAATAAGAAGTCCTCCTTTTACCAGTCAGATTGCTCTTTTTATCTTAACAGGTAATAACGTAATATCCCACACTAGCACCCAAATGCTCAATTCCCTTTTTTGTTTCTCATATAATTATTTGGGGATTCTTCCTAACTCCCGTGTGATGCACCTGTCTCCACGGGAATCGTTACTGTTTCCAAATGTGAATTGTTATTTACCATATTCAAAATCCAGTCTTCTTGGGGTTAAGTAGTTCTAGTTCATTTGGCTTTTCCTTGGCCTCCAGGGTTAGAACGTCAGCTTTGTGACTCATCTCTGAAGGCTCTCCTGCTTCTGCATCTTCCTGTTCTCTAAAACCCTGGGCAAGTTCTGATCTCCTGGAGCACAGAGTGTCATATGGCGTCCCACCCTCCATATGCGCAAGAGGAAAATGACCTGCCCTGAAAAGGAACTGACCCTTCTTTACAGATAGGGACTTAAGTTAGGAAAGGCATTTATCAGCCCAGCTGCATGTGAGTGGAGAGGTAAATGGTAGTGCCTGAGCCTGATCTCACAATGAGATGAACCAAAAATATCTCCTAGGTGGATGCTGTCCGCTCAGCTGTATTCCTGAGGCCGGCCCCAAAACGGTGACTCAGAACGTCTCCATGCCAAAAATTCCTTTATCGGTTGTTTTCTCCTGGTGTCCCTTTTGTAAACTACTTTCCTTCCAACTTAAATTATATACATTTAGTCTGTTTGAAATTCAGTGGTTTAATTTGTTAACCTAATGGATGGTGGGCATTTTACCAAACGTTTATGTCTACTAATGAGGATTGAAGATCTATTTGCTATTTAATTTTTTGTCATGTTTTCTCATAAAATAAAACACAGAATAGCACCCGCAGGAGACTCCACACCCTGACCGTGCTGTGCTCATATGTCCGTAGCTGTCTCCAGGAGAGGCTTGTTATTATTAAACCAAGACGTGTACTGACACAGAATTCATAAAATAATCTCCATGCGTGAGCACAAATTCTATAACAACACAACCCATCCAGGGGGTTGGACTATATAGAAATGAACTGATCAACTTGTCATGGGGTTTAAAAAACAAAGGATGACATGGAGGAGGGCACTTTGGGGATGAGCACTGAGTGTTATGTAGAAACTAATTTGACAATAAACTATTTGTAAAAAAAAAAAAAAAAAAAAACAAAGGATGAGGGTGAAGATGTTACCTCCTATGTCTGTGAGTGAATATTTAATTTCCTTAGCCAGCCCTTCCTGCCCACATCTAGGGTGATGTGAAAAGCGTGATACAACAGCATTACCCTTTGGCTACACGATTCTAAAAGTGAACAGTCACAAAATCCACAGTTTTCTGTCTCCCTTACCTACCCCAGTATTTCTTCAGAGGCGTCATCCGTGAAATTAACTGGCTTCATAGCAACCCCTTGGAGAAGTGTAAGTGATTTTTAAAACTCTGACAGATACGTGTCTTCCTCAATTACACTGGGAGAGACCAGCAGGTTATTGTCTGACTTGAATAGTAAATATCATCTGCATTAATTGTTATATCATATTGGCCACTCATATGAAGGTCTGGAACACCGGCCATTCAAAACTCACGTTCTAACGTGTCCCCGCCCAAAAGCTTCACACTCATCTCCCCGCCCTGCCCCCATCATGGAAACCGTGTTTGTAAGAGTTTCTTTCCAAGGAACGTCAATTCATTCACAATTTACTTTTTCCACTTTTACTCAGTGACTATATCAATAGGTGCCCATCGGATGTTTTGATGAACATGAGATGTTCAGAATTCTGTAATGAGTTGATAAAAATCCAGTCAAGATCATGGAATCTTGAGATTTTTGTTAGCCCACAGCCTTGCCATGAGTCAATGAAAATTTAAGGTGCTGACCTCACCCCCACCATGCCAGACTCCTGCGGGTTCTTCCTTTACAGAATCTAAGGGTGTAGGGACTCAGCCTAGAAGCTCTGCTCCAGGAAACAGAGCCTCAGAAGACTTTCTTAGACGACCCTTCCGCCCAGTAACCCCAAGGTCAAAGCTCATGAAAATCAAAGCCACCTTCACCAGAAGCTAAAATGTAACCTAACCTAATAAATGTGGAGACCACGCCACCGTTGGGAGTTTGTAGTTGGTGATGTTGGGTTGAGGTGGGGCGTTTATTACTGATGTTTTGCTTTGCTTTTTTTCTCCCATAGTGTTTGCTTTTTGAATGACTGTGGGGGCAGATTGGTGACCATGACCTCGGTCACTCTGTTAGCAGATCCTCTTCCTTTCCTCTGTTCTCCCGGTCTCTCATCAACTCCAGTTGTCTTAGAAATTCAAGTCTTTCCTCGTCCCCCTTCCTTTACCACTTCACAGCAAGACTGAGGGCTTCAGTGGCTTTATTATTAAGCGACGAGGCAGGCAACGTCAAAGCTAAGTGTTTAATGCATCTGGCACTGGGATCCTGCATGTGTCTCCACTGACTTGCATGGGACCAGGGTCCTCTAGGGCCCAGACACCCTCGGACACATTTAGGCACTTAGGGACTAGGAATTGCAGAACAGACAAAAGCCAATCTAGAAAATGGGAATTTAGGTCTCTGAATGAAAATTCAACTTGAGGAAAGAAGACAAATCAGTCTGTCTCAGCACCCAGTGGAAGGAGGGGCAGTGTGGTTCTGGAACGTGTGTGGTAGCTCTGCCCCATGCGCATGCACCCTCCACAGATGGGCAACCGTGTGTGAAGAGCTGTATAAGGTCCTCTAGGAGGGACAAAGGGGCCAGCCAGGAAAATTCCATACTGAGGAGAAGTTACTCCCAAACCGGTCGTGGGTGTCCTTTGCTGGCTCATCTTCAGCCCCTCCCCCCACCTCCAGGGGTGATCTCACACGTTCTCATGGGTCCGTCTACCACGAGCCTCCTGATGGCTCTCAATCCCTTTCTGCAGCCCACACCTGCCCTGTGTGTATCCATGTGTGTGTCCATGGCTCCCTGAACCTGTCCATCAAAAGACACCACAGATTTTAACCTAGCCAAGCTGAACTCATTTTCCCAGCCCTCCACACCCCCTACCCACGCCTGTGTTCCCTGTCTTCCGAGCAGTATGACGCTGTGAACGACCAATAGAGCTTTTTAAAAATATAGTTCCCTGACAGGGAAAGATTAGTGCTTTTTAAGTGCTGAAAATGGGGAGTTTGCAATGATTATTGTAATGAAGAATCGAAGACTGTTGGGGATGCCTGGGTGGCTCAGCCGGTGAAGTGTTCCAGTCTTGATTTTGGCTCAGGCCATGATCTGAGGGGTTTGTGAGTTGACCCCCCACATCAGGCTCTCCACCGAAGGATTCAGCTTGGAGCCTGCTTGGGATGCTCTCTCTCCTTCTCTTTGCCCCTCCCCCTGCCTCTCAAAACAAACAAATAAACTTAAAAAAAAAAGAGAGAAAGCTGTGACTCCGGAATGGCCAAAGTGAGTTGACAAGTCTGCAGACAAAGAAAACAAGCCCCTTACGGAGGGTGGCTGCACTTGCGGTGAGGACAGCATAACACCAGTGTCAAATCACTGTGTTGTGCACCCGAAGCTAACGGAACATTTCTGGTCAACTACACTTCAACAAAAAGCGAACAAAACAACTAGCGACAAACAAGCCCCAGACTTCCGTTAGGTCATGGGTGTCGCTCCAGGTGCTTGTCCTTTTTGGCTCAGAGTCAGAGGTGATGGAAGATGGCTTCTATATTTCTTAGGCAAGTCTGGCTCTTGCCAGGTAACAAGTTTTCCTTTTACAATTTCTACTCGGTCACCACGCCAAGAAATCTGGGGCTATCCTGGTTGTCCCTGTCCCCGCGCACACTGCCTCTTATGAGGCCTTGAGTGCCTCTTGTCCTGGATGCTCGAAGTGTGGCCAGAGGGCAACATTCCCAGCGTCACCCGGAGTGTCACCCAGGAGTGGAAAGGTAGCATCTCGGGCCCTGCCTCAGGCCTGTGCAATCAGCTCTTCGACAAGCTCTCCGGGTGTGATTCATGGGCACATGCGCATCAGAGAAGCACTGTCCTCACTCTTGTCCCTCTGGCTACGCATCTACGGCTCACCCTCCAGCTCCTTTAGACCTTTCTCAAGTGTATCTGTGACCGGTGCACCCCGAACGGTTTTATTTGTGTCACATCCTGCACCCTGGCTCCCCTTTGCCGAAATCTGTCCTTTCTAACCCTGGCTAAACAGGAGAATCACGGGGATTGCTTTAATTTTTTTCTTTTTAGTGTTTATTCATTTTTTGAGAGAGAGACAGAGCAGGAGCAGGGGAGGGTCAGAGAGAGAGGGAGACACAGAATCCGAAGCAGGCTCCAGGCTCTGAGCTGTCAGCACAGAGCCCTGCACGGGGCTCGAACTCACAGACTGCGAGATCATGACCTGAGCCAAAGCTGGACGCTTAACCGACTGAACCACCCAGGCGCCCCTTTAAAAAACATATCGATGCCCTTGCCCCAGTCCCTGAAATTCTGATTTAGTGGAAATGGAGGTTTGGTCTAATATTTAAGTTCCCCTCCCCTGATGTTAATGAGTAGCCACAGTTGAGAACCATTGACCCAAAGGTAAAGTTTTTTTGTTTTTTTTAACGTTTCTTTGTTTTTGAGAGACAGAGACGGAGCATGAGCAGGGAGGGGCAGAGATAGAGGGAGACACAGATTCCAAAGCAGGCTCCAGACTCTGAGGTGTCAGCACAGAGCCCGATGCGGGGCTCGAACCCAGAACCGTGAGATCATGACCTGAGCCGAAGTCGGACACTTAACCGACTGAGCCACCCAGGTGCACAAAGATGAAGTTTTAATTTGCTGTGACGGCCGGTGAGTTCCTCCAGGACCGAGCCTCTCGCGGGCCTTCTCTGTCTCACCACCTTGTGTGCCATCGTGCCTCATCCAGAGTTGATGCCCACAGCTGCTTGTTGGCTGAATGAGTCTTTGCATCTCCTCCGCCAGACAGGGTGATCTGTGGAAAGAATGTGTGTTCCCTGCGTTCTAAGAAATGCAGAGGCTGCATTCGTGGGCGGAATGAGGGAAGGATGGAAGATACATTTTTCAATTTACGACAAAGCAAATGCCTCATTTAACATCAACCAGGGACTGCAAACGACTCTGCAAGGAATGCCCTTTATGGTCCTATTGATGATTCTGCACAGCGACAGCTCTTCTCCCAGACTGGCAGGCACGCAGGAAGCAATGGGCTCGCGACCCAATCAAATGTTTTCTGCTTTTAATTGGGTGGCAACAGAGCTTTAACCAAGACTTGATCCCCGAGATGAAAACATATACATTTTTTAGTTTGCAAATAGCATCGTTGTCTTTTCCATTTGCTAAAACATGACATGCTTGGTTTTTTCTAATTTTTCTTATATTCCTGACCACCAGAGGGGCCGTTGCTAACCACGACTTTTACACAAAATGACTGTTAAAAATTTGGTCTACTTCATGTTTTTAAAAGCCAAACAGAGGCATCATGATATCGTATCTCTCCAGCATCTCTGAAAATTTTGGACGTTGCTTCCATGCCATAATGCTGCCTGCTCTGTCCATTCAGAACAGACCCTCTGGAAAAGTACTTCCTGGGAACACCCAGCTTCAAAAGAAGAGTGAGTCACATTGAAAGTACATCGTCATGTCCATTCCTGCCTTACACCCCATCTGTGTAGAAAAGTCATAACATTCTGATTTCTGGAAGATTAAGGCACCTGGTTTTTCTCTTAAAGAGGGAAGCCAGTAGGTCAGCTCACTTCCTTCACTATTTTTAAATAGGCTTTTCTCTAATAATCTCCTTTCCTGTTAGACCATGGCCAGATTTCTCCTTTCCTTCTCGCTTACCCTCCTCCTCACCGGCTGAAGATTAGTAAAATGGTGCTCAAAATACCAAGTTAATTTACAAACACTTCTCTGGAAAACCTAGATTTGATTTTCAGTGACCTGGGTCAAGGGTTTTCTTAAGCATTTAATTCTCAGTGTTAAACACAGCCTATTAATTATTCCATTAACAGTGATGAATCCCATGATGTCTCTTCCCCCTTAGGGTGAATTCATTCAGCAGAAGATGGGCTTTCCACAGAGATCCATTTAAGGGAAAAGGGCATTAACATTGAAATGGATTTTTAAATATAAAATAACACTTATTTACTAACAGCAAGTTAATTCTATACAGGAATGCTTTGCGCACGGTTGAAAAGCCATTGCCAGCAAAAGTGCTGGGATGACTGGAGGCAAATTCCAGAACATAGCTATATACTTGTAGAAGCAGACACGGTGTTTAGGACCCACACTGAATTCTAAAACAATAATGTTAGCATTTATTTAACAAATTTCCTCGGTGAATTCTTAGCACAACCCTAAAAGGTAGGTATGATCATGTCCATTTTACGATAAGTGACCCACCCAGATTGCACAGTTAGTTGGTGACAAATATGCTCCAAAGCCCTTATTTCCCAGCCAAATGCCCAGGACTCCGGTTCCCACACCCCATGCTTGTCACTCTGAACACAATGTCTCATTTCCCTTCCCATCACCAAACTGCATTGTTTCCTTGTACCTCTGAAGAAGCTTCTGGAAACATGACCCCGACCCCCCATTCAATTGCTTGCAAACGTTTATGTCTGTTTGCACTTGTTTATTTTTCTGGGGAAAAAAAGACTAAGTTTAACAGAAAACAAAAAAATAAAAGTTAAGAACTACCTATTTATTTATTTATTTATTTATTTATTATTTTTAGGTAATCTCTACCTCCAACATGGGGCTCGAACTTACGAACCCAACATCAAGAGTCACCATGCTCTACTGACTGAGCCAGCCAGGCGCCCCCAAGAACCACCCTTTTAAAACCTTGTAATTATTTTATTATTTTTTATTTTTTAGGTTTATTTATTTCGTTGAGAGAAAAAGAAAGAATGCAAGCAAGGGAGGGGAAGAGAGAGAGAGAGAGGGAAGAAGAGAATCCCAAGCAGGCTTTGCACTGTCAGCGCAGAGCCCAGTGTGGTGCTCAGTTTCACAAACCACGAGATCATGACCTGAGCAGAAATCAAGAGTTGGATGCTTAGCTGACCTTAACTGACCGAGCCACCCAGGTGTCCCAAACCCTAGAATTATTTTAAACCTCTGGTTGTGCAGTTAGTACCTACTACCTGTCCCTCCCACAACGGTAGTACATGCACGCACACATGCACACACATGCAGAGGTACACATGTGCACTACATGCCTACAGAATCTTCCTGTCCCTAATTGCCATCGATGGTAAATATTCCTCTGACCACGAGGCATTTTCAAGACCAAACTTGGCACAGCTCATATAACAACTAAACATCTATCCAGGGGAGACCATTTTTCCTGGAACAGATTGCCTTTAGACATGAAAATTCAGAGCAGTTGTTTGGCTGGAAATTGCATTACTACCTCAGTCTATTCAGAGGACAATAGTAATCGCTACACAAATCCTTGGCTATAGATTCATTCCCGACTCAACGAGCACTAATTAAGACACCTCTGCTTTCACAGTCTGTGAGATTTTTGCCATCAAAGGTATTTCATCAGCCAGACGTGTGTCCCAGAGAGAAAATAGCTGCCCACCTGAGAAGCTAGAGCAGCCGGGAAGGATGAGATTAAATTATCAGAACGCAGGCCAGTGAAACAGAGTTATTGCAGGCGATAGCTGGATATCTGAGGGGGGACAAATAATGAACCTCAGACTCCAGAATCCTGCAACTTAAAAATATGATTTGTAAACTGAAAATTTTAGCTGAATTCACTGTTATCTAAATCGGTGGCCTCAAAAATCAAGAACATCTCAAAGAATAGAAAGAAGAAAATTATGGGGGCAAGATAAGAAACTCAGATCATAGATTCAGGAAACAGCATGTGGAAAATTCATGTCCGCACAGGCAAGGCATTTGTTAGCAAGGTACTGCAGTTATGTTAAGAGTGACATCAATACTGGCATTCTTACGAAAGGAATGGTAAAATGTCAAGGACTTGCTGTAAAATTATCAAACCAAACAAACAAAAAAACCCAAGCAGAATGAGGAAGATTCAAATACAGGAAGTAAGAATGAGAATATGTTGATAATTGTTGAAACTGGATAAAGGTGTAAGGGGATTCTTTTCTTTTTTATGTTTATTTATTATGGAGAGAGAGAGACAGAGACAGAGTGTGAGTGGGGGAGGGGCAGGGAGAGAGGGAGACAGAATGTGAAGCAGGATCCAGGCTCGCAGCCGTTGGCACAGAGCCAGATAGGGAGCCTTCTTAACTCATGAACCATGGGATCATGACCTGAGCTGAAGTTGGACGCTTAACCGACTGAGCCACCCAGGTGCCCCGCAAGGGAATTCTTTATAGTGTTTTAAAAGAAGTCCAGTTAAAACAAAGTGACAGAGAATGATGGAAAATTGAGAGTGACAGCAGTACGGTAGACCAGATGCTCTGGAGCTCCTGCTCCCGCTGAAGTGTAAGTAGTCCCTTGATAACTTACAACAAACAAAAGTTATAATGAGAATGTATGTAGGACATACCAGAAAGTAAAGGAAATGTTCTAGAACCAGAAAGAAAAGAAAAAGAAGAGCAGGAACCTAAGTCTTGAGTTGGGAACATAAGCAATACGCCACTGGTAAAGAGGAAGATTAATAACATGGCAATCCAGTGGGGTAATCTTTTGAACAGATAGTGCTAGAATAATGGGACTTTCATATATAAAATTGTAAACAGATACATAAGCCTGACCCTTCCCTCACACCATATACAAATGGAACTTAAAAATGAATCATTGGTTGGTTGGGTGGCCCAGTCACTAAGTCAGCTCCGGTCATGATCTAGTGGTTCACGAGTTCAAGCCCTACGTCAGGCTCTGCATTGACAAAGTGGAGCCTGCTTAGGATTCTCTCTCTGTCTCTTTCTCTCTCTCTCTCTCTCACTGCCCCTCCTCCACTCATGCTCTCTTTCTCTCCCTCTCTCTCTCAAAATTAGTAAATAAACTTAAAAAAATAAAATGAATCATAGACCTTATGGAAATTTTTAAAGGGATCAAGATTGGACTTGATAAAAAAAAAAAAAAAAAGATTGGGCTTGATATTCTCTTTTACAGGTCGCAGGCCCTTTTTATCACCTCCCAGCATGAATTCCTGATGTAGAACTTAAACGGAAGTTAACACAATGACTTAGGCCTTTTTATGCCTAATTATCACCACTAACCACCAACTGTCCCTCATGATAAAAAACATTTTTATATCATTCCTATCGCTGAACTCCTACATCTGTAGTCATTACTGCTATTTGCTAAATAAGCACAGATCTACCTCCTTCCAGGCACATGATAGAAAATGCACTTTCTGTCTCCCTTGTAGCTCATTGGTTGCCACATGAATAGTTCCGGCCAATGTGTTGTGTGCAAAAGAGACGTGCGTCACTTCCAGGTTAACGTTAATTACAGTGCAACCAGCAACCTTCAGGGTAGGAACCGCTCCATCAACCTGGGTGCTTGTGAGAGTGCGGTGGGCGGAGGCCCAGACAGCCTGCGATGGACACAAAGCGAGAAGAAGGAACAGACCTTTGCTGTTCTGAGCTGCTAATACCTTGGGGTTGCTTGTTACCGCACTGTAACCTGGCCCACTTCAATTAACGCCACCCCTGAGTAGAGGAGATGTCATTTTAATCACTTCAGAATTTTATTCCTTTATTCCTTTATCTTCCGAGCCCCTTCTCTGTGCTAGTAGATGGACTAGCTCCAGGGAAACAGAAGGGCAGAGAGCACACGTGGTCCTTTGCCCAAGTCTGTGGCTACAGATTATAAAAATGTGGGGGAAATAAAAACTTTATTCAGTTACCTCACTTAGCCTGTCAGCTAGCCTCTCTGAGGTCCCTTCCCTCATCTGTAAAATACACACAATACCTACCCTGCAAGGTTTTTATAGAGATTAGCGGCAATGCCTGGCCTGTGAAGAGGAAGCTAAACAACAGCTATAAATATTTTATTCCACATTTCATAAGAAATTATTTTTGGCAAAGAATGAAAAGGTAACAGAAAATAAGAATTTAAATACTCTGAGCACCACTTGCCATTTTCACATGATTCTTTCTTCTAGGACATCTTGGTGTTTGTGTTTTTTTGTTTTTTTGGTTTTTTTTAATTTAATGATTGGTACCAACTGGCTTTCCATCCTGAACTGGAATTGGTTCCAGGATCTGTAGTAAGTAGCCTGGGTTTCCATGGAGACCAGCAGCTTCAGAGGGCCCTGTGTTTCCTTGGGCCTAGCCTGCTAAGGACAAGTACCACCTTCCCACACCAACTCTCAGGAATATGTGTGTGAAAGTGAGCCTCTGGTGTATTGGGATCTTTTCTGCAGTCAGGTCACTTCAAAGGTGGGAGAGGCAGGGCGAGAAGAGACGTCCACAGAGAATAGTTTGGACGGAGGGACTTCAGATAGTGGAAGGTGTGCCTGTGGCCTACATGATCATGCAGAGTGTGTCTGCATGAGTGGGTGTCCATGACTCAGGCCAGGTCTGAGTGGCTGAGGATGCACATGGTGTCAAAGCTGTCCCCGGCTTCCTCGGTGTCAAACAGAAATTGAGAAGAGAAGAGGCACATGGAGGAAGTTTTCTTGAGATAACCATCATCGCCATCTCGAAACAGTCCCTCAGCCCTCCCGGCAAGGGTGATGACATTTGGGCCGTCTAGAAAACATGCAAAATAGCCAGGCATTTGCTTCATCTTTAGGAGGTGAGCAGCAATGGAAAAACAAATTCGGTACTCACTGCCTGGGGGCCTAATCAAAGCCAGTGAGCTGTTGACTGACAAGACTGAGGAATGAGCAGGTCTTAGGGTGTGAGGACAATGCTTTCAGTTCGGGGACACGTTGCATTTGGGAAGCCGATGGTGGTGGTGAGTATGCGGTCAGTCGTGTGAATGTAAGCCAAGGTGAAAATGTTGGGGCTGGAGATACATATTTGGGGGTCATCCTTCTATGAATAGTATTTGACACTGTGAGAATGATTAAAAATAATACAGATTCTAGGGGCGCCTGGGTGGCTCAGTCGGGTAAGTGACTGACTTCAGCTCAGGTCATGATCTCACAGTTCGTGAGTTCGAGCCCCGTGTCCGGCTTTGTGCTGACAGCTCAGAGCTTGAGCCTGCTTTGGATTCTGTGTCTCCCTCTCTCTCTGCCCTGCCCCTGCTCATGCTTGTTTCTGTCTCTTTCGAAAATCAACATTTAAAAAAATTTTTTAAAAAAGACTGTCAAAGTCATGAAAAAAAATAATCCAGATTCTAGACAATGAAGGCAAAAGAGATAACAGGATGGTGTGAAAACCATTAAGATTGCTAAGAACATCAGGCCTTCTCCACGATGCCTCTAGAAAAGAACTGAGGGAAATAAAGAGGAACATTGGGTTGGTCCCTGTCTTCTGTTTCAGCCATTAAAGCCTCAAAGTGCCAGTTCTTCCTATGCGGCATAACATAAAAATTAAAAGCACGGGGTTCTGGATCAGGTAGACCGAGATTTGAATCATTTCCAAAATGTATTACATGTGTGACCTTGAATGAGTAATTTAATCCCTGAGTTTTGGTTTCTTCAGCTATAAAATATGATAATATCTACAATAAATAGTTGTTCATTAACTTGAGAGTTACATTAGATAGTACAGGACACTCCTTTGTAAATACTGTATGCAAAAGATGGTACGTAAAAACAGTATGATTATGATTATAAAAGAAGGACCGCTAAGTGTCCAACAAAAATCAGCACATCCTCCTCCATGGTATGGAGTCACTGCTAGAAAGGGGTTGTCCGGCCAGTGACTGCATTTCCCAGGCGCCTTTGCAGTTAGGTGGCCATGTGACTGAGTTCTGGCTGGTAGAATGTGGGCAGAACAGACATGCGCAACTCCCGGGCCCAGCCCATAAAACCTTGCCATGTGGTGCTCCTCCATTTTTTTTTCTTTCCAATGGATAGAGTGTCAGTCAGTCTTGAAAGCCACATGTTGAAGAGAGTAGAGCCAGTGAAGCCTGGGTCCCAGAATTATAATGTGGAGGAGGGTTATCTTGCTGAACTTTTCAACCACCCACTTGTTATATGAGCAAGAAATATATTTTGAATGTGTTAGAACCATTACATACTTGGGGGTCTATTTGTTACAACAGGTACGGATAGCAGATAACCAACAAGGTAGCAGTTAGCCTATTCTAAAAAAATTTTTTTAATGCTTTATTTATTTTTGAGAGAGAGATAGAGACAACATGAACAAGGGAGGGTCAGAGAGAGAGGGAGACACAGAATCCAAAGACAGGCTCCAGGCTCTGAGCTGGCTGTCAGCGCGGAACCCGACATGGGGCTCGAACCCACGAACTGTGAGATCATGACCTGAGCTGAAGTCAGATGTTCAACTGACTGAGCCACCCAGGCGCCCCCAGTTAGTCTATTATAATGGGTTTTATTTTTCAGTGACATGGCTTCTGAGCATGAAAAATGTATCTAAGAGATACTAATAAATAATAGTATCATTCTAGTGCCTTCCGGCCCTACTTCTGTTCTTGTTAGGGCACTAAATACCCAGAGGTGTATACTCTGATCTTTTTGGAAGGGAGATAAGAAGTTGATAGTGTTAGGGTTAGCTATCACAGGCTTTTAATACCACCCCGTAAGAAACAGAATATGTTCCGGAAGACGGCAGGACACAGGAGGTTGAAGTTTGCAGAAATGTGGTCAGTAAGGAATTTCTTGTAGCAACGTGCAGGTGGGACTCTTAAAAACACAGGTGTCAAGAGGCGCCTGACTGACTCGGTGGAGCATGTGACCCTTGATCTTGGGGTAGTGGGCTCAAACCCCACTTTGGGTGTAGAGATTACTTAAAAATAAAATCTTTAAAGACAAAACCCCCCCCCACAGATGTCAAATATTCATTTTTATGTTGCCTACATTGCTGAAATGTAAACCTCCTTCTCCCAAAACTTAAACAAATTTAACCATTAAGAGACCTTAAATACAGAGAACTGAGGGTGGCTGGAGGGGAGATGTGTGGAGAAGATGGGCCAAATGGGTGATGGGCATTGAGGAGGGCACTTGTGGGGATGAGCACTGAGTGTTATGTGTAAGTGATGAATCACTGGGCTCTACTCCTGAAACTGATATTACATGGTATGTTAACTAAATTTAAATAAAGAAACTAAAAAATAAAGTAAAATAAATTTTAAAGCAAAAAAAAAAAACCACCAAAAACAAGTTTGATATGTACACACACACACACACACACACACACACACACACACACTACATCTCTATACTATACATCTCTACAAGCACAGTTTTTTTGTAAAGATATGGCTGAAAAGCTTTGGGAAAGCCAAAGCCTGGTAACTTAACTATCTCAGAGAGGCACTTACTGAAGTAGGAATCTAACTAAAAAGACTAATTAACTACATTGTGCTTAGAAGGAAGGGTAATGGTAATCATGAAACCTTAGTGGGGCAAGAAGGTAGAGGGGAGAGAGTTGGAAGGAAGGGAAGGGGAGGGGAGGGGAGGGAAGGAGGGTTGGACTTTGCCAGTGTTTATCAGTATCCGGGAAGAAATCCACTGGGTCTGTCCAAAAGATCATTCTATTCAGAAGAGAGCTCTACTCCATTGGAAGAGATGGAGATTTTATTAGAGCAGTCCATGCCAAAAACAACCCTTAAAGCATTTCTTTCCTCAGTCGTAGCAAGAGATGGTAAGCAACAGATGTGCCCGTCAAATTACGGTATGTCCATACAATGAAAAAAATCAAATATCTTGGAAAGATATCCAAGGTATGATGTGAAGTGAAAAAGCAAAGCTTGTGATGGTGTGTCCAGAGTACTACCAGAAGTTCATATAAAATATGACTGAAAGAAATACACAAACACATGTGTCTCTACACATATAAAATATCTCTCGAAGGAAGCACAGATATCGGTAGGGACCGAACTGGGAACACACGCGGGAACGTGATTCTGTTTTCCCTGCATCATCTTTTTTTATCTGAAACTTTTAACATGTGCACGCTTATTTTTATTATCCAAAAATAAGAATAAGTAGTAAGAAGACAGAACAGCAGATCATCTGAAAAGCTGTTTTGTTTTGTTTTGTTTTGTTTTGTTTTGTTTTGTTTTACTCTAGCAAGTCTGCTGCACACACAAGAACAATGCAGGGGTAGATATAATTGGACATACATTCCAAATTCACTCTTTTCCTTCCAATTCTAGCTGTATCACGGCCTTTTCTAAAGTTATAATTGGCTTCTCACATGCACAAGTCTACAGAGAGAAAATGGCCTGCCCAGTGAGTAAGCTATCCTCTGGTCCCCTTGTGGTTATATTTCTTATCCTAAATCGATCGTCTCCCCTTGGGGAGTGCGATTATAATCTTGTTCCTGTATGTCTAATCAGAATGCTGCATCTGAAACTCCCACAAGAAGACCGAATCTGGTAGAGGGATTTCCCAGAGATTGGCAGCTGGTCAGTGGGGAACTCTCCATTCGCTAAGGGGGTAGCTAATGTCCAGAGCAGAGGACGAGCAGTTTGCCCAAGTGGCCTCCATGCCTATGTCAGCCACACTCCCGGCCTCCACTCCTCAAGTCCCTTCCTTCTGACATTCATCCAGCCCTTTATCCCACAGAACCCAGGCCATTTCTGAGAGGAAAGGGAAGAATGCGAATTTTCCTCAGCAGGCAATGGTTCTGTACCTCACTCGAGGGCTAAAATATTAGCAGAGGGTGTGTTATGAACCAAAATAGACAAAATAACAACAAAAGGAAGCCTGGGCTATCTGGAGACTGTGTCATTAAAAAGGATTTCATCCCCCCTGGGCTCCGGAGATGTGATTTACGGGAGGCAGTCAGCCTACCCAGGTGGTGAGAACTCATTTTTAATAAATGATAGTGAGTAGGTTTATCCCGACCTGTGACTGTGAGTCACCGTGTTTGAAGCTGTTTGACAAACACCATCAGAAACAGATGACCTTGTCCAGGGGACTTTTCTTTTCAGGGAAACCAAGTGCATTTCCTGAGAGTGCTGTTGAAGGTCTCAGATCAGATCATCGAGAGAGGCGTGGGCCTCTGTGGACCAGACCACATCGTCACCAGGGTCCCTTTCTCCTCCAGTCGTCTGTGGTTCAGCGTGCTTGGAAACCTGGTAGGAGGAATAGCATGTACTTCTGAGTAAAACCCAACTGTGGTGGGAGAGGGAGCGACCTTACCTTTTGGGGAAGAAAGCGATAGGCTTGTGATCCCCGCTGTCACTGATTTTAGTGCAGATTAATAACAGGCCTAGGGGGCGCCTGGGTGGTTCAGTTGTTTGAGCATCAGACTTCAGCTCAGGTCATGATCTCGCTGTCTGTGAGTTCAAGCCCCGCGTCAGGCTCTGTGCTGACAGCTCTGAGCCTGGAGCCTGCTTCGGATTCTGTGTGTGTGTGTGTCTCTCTCTGCCCCTCCCCTGCTCACACTGTGTCTCTCTCAAAAATAAATGTTTACAGAAATTTTAAATTGGGCTGAAAGCTCGGCAACCATTTGTTACTTGAAATCCCCTGTTACTATGACTGAGCACCTTTCCCAAGTGTGAAATGAGGAGACTGTTCACAGGCACACAGGTACCTGTGATGTGTGGGGCTGTAGGCCGGGGACAGGAAGGAGGGGTTCTCTGTGAATCCCAACAGAGATAGGAGTGGCGGGGACATTGCAGTCTCAGAGGACCAATGTTGCCCCTTTGACGGACACTTGCCTTCCACAGTCTAGGAGCGGCACAAAAGCAGCTTGGGGACAGCTCCCCAGAGCACTAACGGCTTGCTGCAACCCCCTTCTCTTCTCTTCTCCCTATTTCTTCTACTTTTTTGCTTCTTGTTTGAAGGTATCATTCTATCATCGAATAGCAATTTTTTTAGAGAGAGAGAGAGAGCGCAAACAAGGAGAGGGCAGAGGGAAAGAGAGAGAATCTCAAGGAGGCTCTGTGCTGAGCCTCCAATTTGAGGCTCCATCCCATGACCTTGGGATCGTGACCTGAGCCAGAATCAAGAGGCAGATGCTCAAACACCTGAGCCACTCAGGAGCCCCAGTAAATTTTTTTTAAGGCAAGAAGAAACAGATGTTTGGGATCAAAGGTCAAAAGGAGTAGCGCTTTCTCGCTCAGCTAGGAGAGGAAGGGATGAGAGAATGGCAAAGATTAGAATCTGATTGAGAAGCCAGAGTCTCCATCCCAAAGAAAAAGGTAAAGTATACGGGAGATGGGTTAGTCCAGAGCAGAGCAACCTAAAAGTCTTTTAATTTCCAGTCTTCGTTTTGTTTTCATTTTGGCCCACACTCTATGCAGTAAACATTTGTGTGGACGCACGCATGCGTATTTGCTTATATAAACAAGAAAAGTCCCTGGGAAAATACACAAGAAACAGAACTTCGTTTGCTTCCAGAAGGGAACTTCTCATACGTTGAATGAGGTGGGCATATTGCCTATTCAAGCTATACATCAATAAAATATATAGAAAACAGAATGTTTCTTAACTAATGGTTGTAAGAAAACAGTGATTCCTGGGGCACCTGGGTGGCTTAGTCAGTAAAGCGCCTGACTCTGGCTCTGGTCATGGTCTCACAGGTTTGTGAGGTCGAACCCCACACTGGGCTCTGTGCTGACAGCTCAGAACCTGGAGCCAGCTCCGGATTCTGTGTCTCCCTCTCTCTCTGCCCCTCCCCCACTCACACTCTGTCTCTGTCTCTCTCTCAAAAATAAATAATTAAAAAAACATTTTAAAAAACCCCAGTGATTCCCATCTGAAGAGTAATGAGTATAATGTTATAGGAAATTGAACCTATCAGCAAATCAAACACTTCTAAATGAGAGTCACAGTAGAACATTTCACAATCAGTTACACACACACACACACACACACACACACACACACACCACTTTCAATACATGGCAGGGTAAAGAGGTTGTAGTTTTGATACCCGAGAATATATAAATCTTTAATATTTCTGTTTTAATAATTGTAAAAGTAACACATCCCAGATATAAAAGATACTGAAAAAATATTTTTTTAAAATAAAATGACACTCCCACAATGAGAATTAACTACCTCAAGTACTTGCCCTGCCTAGAGGAAATATAGTCGAGATACAAGACTACATTTTGGTCCTGACAAAACCTCAATGTCGAATTGGCCCAGAGGGAGAAATCCCTTTAAAAAATCTGCCAACCCAAATCCATAGCTCGATGTTTTGAATATTTTCCATTTTAAGTCTTTGAACAAATAAGGCAACTTTTTTTCCCATCTCTGTCTTGGGGTCATCACATATCTGATTCCTGAAATATGGAAGATTCTCTAGGATTCCTTCAGAAAATATCCTGGCTTTCCCCAATCTGGATGGACTAAGGTTGAGCTTTTCCAGACAAGAGGAGGGGGTCTACTATTAACCAGAGGCTTCTCCGTGCCAATGATAGAGACGTGCTAATCGAGGTCAGCTCCATCTGTCTTCCACCCCTTTAGTATCCATCCAACAGTCCCTCCAAAGAAATAAAATTCAGTTTGTTTACTTCCTTATGTTCCTTAAGTTAAACTCCCCTTAGAGGGCTAAAGTGAAATAAATCCAGAGATGCCGCAAGCAGAAGCAAAGGAAGGCATGTTGTTTAATACGGTTTAGAGGTCTAAGTCCCTCAATATGTCACACGAGCGATTCACAGACCACGTGCACTTTAGACTCACTATCCTGTCCATTGCATGTGACAGAGCATTGCGATTAAAAGCAGTTGGAGCTGACCAGACCAGGATCCGCTGACTGGGACTGCCAATGATTTAATTGGGACTTTGGGCTGCATTTTTATCCACTTACGTCTCTAGTTCCTTATCTATGAGATATTACCTTCTTCATGGAGTTTTTGTGAGGGTTCAAAGAAAGAGTTATTAAAAATTAACCCAGGGCATGAGGCAGAGCACACACTGAGTCAACAGTATCTGCTACCATTGTTCACGGATCAAATCCATGGAAACGAGGGTGCCTGTTTCACAGGTGAGTCAGTTTCCTGTCCCTTTCTGTGGTTGCCAGTCTCTGACACTTGTTCCAGTCCATAGGAATAGAGGAAAAATCAGTTTAATTCCTTGTATCTGGTTTACTTTATTAGGTTCAAACAGTGGAGTGTACTTGCGTTTGAAAATGTCTATGAATGTCAAATGTCTCTGCTAGCTTCCGTGTCATTTCCTCGCAATAACTGAGAGCCAGTTAATTTTTCATTTAGCTCATACATGTTTCCCCAAACTCTCATATTCTCATATTTTTCTGGGTTCTAGAGCCCTTGAAGGAGCCATAGAAGGAACAGCTGATGTCTCGGGTTCCATCTAGTTTCATCCCCGCCACCCCCACACCCACCCTGTGTGAGTGAGCGAACAACACATCGTCAGAAAGGAATGGATTTTCTCATTTAGGATTCAGCCCCGAGCACAGGTGAGCTGTCTTTAAGGAAACTCCAAACAATAAAAAGATGGCTTAAAATATTTTTTCTAAAATCCCAAAAAAGTCTGGGAAGCTTGGCAAGGAGCTTTCAGAATCCGGTTGGTCCCATGAAAAACGGAGAGTCTGCTGACATCGGCTTCCAGCTTCCCCGGACAAGAAGAGAGTATCCTGGCTGCTCAAAGACCCAGCAAGAGACTTCAGAGGACTCTGGAGTGCCCAACCATTCTTTTCCAGATCATTGTGCGGTGGTCACAAGGTCACAGAATTTGGAATTTTTTTACATAACAAACAAGGCACATTTCCTATATCCCACAGCAGTGAGAAATGTCAGCATATAAGGCACTTGTGTTCAAAACGAACACTTTCCCACCAAAATAAAGATAGACCCATGTAGATTGGCTTAATTCCAACTTGCCTGATACGTTCTGTAAATTCCTCCAGTATGTTCCTAAAAGGAGACTGAGAATACGTCCTGTACTCCCACGGCTTTTCCCCTTTACCCCCATTCCTCTCTTACCATTCTCACCCCACCCCTACCAAATAACAATAACTAAAAAAAATAAATAAATAAGATGCCTTGCATTTTGTGTGATAGGTCTTCCTAAAAGTAGGCTGCATCCTGTTTCTCTTATGAGTGGGGAAACCAGGACGAAAGAACACAGAGCGTTCATACAAGGCACTATTGTATCGTATTGAATAAAACAAGAGCTTTGGGACCAAAGGAAAGTTCTACCCTCAATATTTCAACATTGAGGAAATGAAGAAAGAAGAAGAAGAACACAAAACCCCACCCCCTGGGCATCTAAGTCTAGTGAATAGTAGCTTTTTACTCTAAATTAAGAAGAATCTAGAAGCTAGGAGTCAGGGACCTGTAAGACACTTGCTAAAACGGCAGAGCAGGGGATGGAGAAGGGAGGGCTCGGGGGAGTGGGCACTGGCTGTCAGGAGAGGGTAATTTATATCTACAGGTAGGGCGACCGTACATCCCGGTTTGCCTGACGTCATCACAGGCTCCACCTGTAGCACTAGTTTAAGGAGAAGGGGCATCTCCTTTTACTCTCAAAACTGTCCTTGTTGGGATGCTAAGTTATATATTCACCCTGCCGCCGAGATACATTATAAAGGCGTTAATGTCCCAAAAGGGATGATAAGGCTTATTTTGTTTTGGAAGAGACAAAAGCTGGGTGAGTTGATTGATATTCCACAGAGAATGTTGTACAGCGTAAGTATCAATAGAGAAGGGTTGATACTGCACAGAGGGGAGCCCGGGGCACTACTGTCCCTTGGGGACATCACAGCAAGTTGCCACCCTCTGTCCTTGGAACTCCCTGTGTAGTTTGTACTCGCCCACTTGTTGTCTTTTGTAACATTCTGTCTTACACTATAGCTGTGTGCCTGTCATACATATGGAGTAATTCTTCTACTCACAGGTAAATTTCTCAACGTCGAGGTGATACCTTAGTTTCCTCTTTATATCTTCACACAGTGATAGGAAGACACCGTGACACGAAGAGGTAGGTATACAGAGAAGTAATATATTCTTATATCTCCAATTCGAAGGTGGTAATTGAGGGGGTGCCTGGGTGGCTCAGTCAGTTGAGCAGCCAACTTCAGCTCAGGTCATGATCTCGTGGTCTGTGAGTTCAAACCCTGTGTCGGGCTCTGTCTTGGCAGCTCAGGGCCTGGAGCCTGCTTCTGATTATGTGTCTCCCTCTCTCTGCCTCTCCCCTGCTTGCTCTCTGTCTTTCTCTCTCTCAAAAATAACAAACATTTAAACAATTAAAAAAAAAAAAAAAGAAAGTGGTAATTGAGGCTGCCGGCTGCCCACCAACATCCATTTCATCCTTATTTCTGGGCACATAGTCGACCGCATTACCCAGACTCCTTTGCAGTCAGGAGTACCCTGTGACTAAGTTCTCCATCAACAGAATGTGAATAGAAATGGCATGCGTTGGGGTACCTGGGTGGCTCAGTTGGTTAAGCGTCTGACTTCAGCTCAGGTCATGATCTCACGGTTCGTGGGTTCGAGCCCCATGTCGGGCTCTGTGCTGACAGCCAGCTCAGAGCCTGGAGCCTGCTTCAGATTCTGTGTCTCCCCCTCTCTCTGACCCTCCCCTGCTCATGCTGTGTGTCTCTCTCTCTCTCAGATATAAATAAAACATTTTTTAAAAAATTAAAAATAAAGAAATGGTATGTGTCACTTCTAAGTTTGAGCCTGAAAAAGTGGTGGTGACTCCTCTGTATTCTTTCTTTCCTACCAGAAAACCCACCCACCATTCAAGCCTCACTCATAGCAATTATAGGCCCTTGGCTGATGAGTGGTGGAAGGAAACTTGGCCTTTGGTAGTTTGTGTGGAGGAGTAGTTTATCCACCAAACTAGAATATTCCCTTGGATTGTTATGGGAGAGAAATAGAACTTCTATCTTCTTTAACCACTATGTCTCTATGATTATAGCGAGCCCTGACCCAACTGATAAGATGGGGATCTTGTCAGCTTTGTGCCTGACAGGAAATGGCATTAACAAGTATTTGTTAAACTAATGAATAAAATCACCCCCCCCAATATAAATGAGAGAAAATTTGCCAACAAGACTAGAAGGTTTATCCTAGATACCACTAGAAAATGGCTTATCTATTATGGGATTATCTCTATATACATTATAAACTTAGAATGGCAACCTGTTACGAAATTGAAGTTATAAGATAATGTTGAGTCTTGAAGGGAAAAATTAGAATGTGTTAATCAGGCAGTTCTTCTCTGATGCTGTTAATTAAAGACAGTCCCTGACCAAGTCTGCTTAGTATATGTGCCTCTTTAGAGAAGAAAATGACTGATAAACCTGGCACAGATTAATGAAAACACATTAAGATTATCCAACTCCTTTTGCTCTGCGTCTGATTTCATTAAGCCACTATGTGGTATTCTTTGATTTCATAAGAAAATGTTCCTTTTAGAAAAAAAAAGAAACATTTATTCATCAATTTATATGAACTCAATTGTTACTTGTGTCCATGTATCAGTCAGTACAAGCTAGACTTTCCAGCCATAACAAACACTCCCCAGTCTAAGTGCTATGTAAGAACAAAATTTTAGTTATTGCTGTGGTTTACATGCCCATCATGGGTTTACAGGTGGATTCTGCTCACTGAATGACTCAAGGATCTAGAAAGATGGAGTACCTCCTACCTAAATTTTGTCAGTCACTGCCATAAGGTAAAAAAGAGGGCTGTGGAGGATCTGAAACCAGCAGTTAAATGTTCTAGCTAAAGTGACAACTGGCCTGGTTTTCCAAAGACTGGCCTGGTTTAACACTGAAAGTTTCACATCCTGGGAAACCTCTTAGTCTCAGGCCAATTGGTTCCTCACAGTTCTAGCTCAGCAGTGACACATCTCATTGTTATTCACAATTCAAGAACCAGTCACATGGCTTCTCCTAACCACAGTGGCGGGCTGAGGGGGTGAGGGGACAGGGAAGTACAATCTGCAAGTGTGACCAGAAGTGGGAAGAACCAGAAATATTTGCCAGCCAGCATTAGCATAATCCCTTATCATAAATTGGTATTCTTATTAACAAATCATTCTCTTGTGGGGTTGTTGTTTCTTTGTTTTTTTTTTTTCTCCTTGCTTTTGAACTTGGTTACATAAGTAAATTCTGAATTTGGCTCAGTGTGTTGAATCCCCACCTCTATGCTGTGTTATACAGGTTCTGTAGAGATAAATAAGCTACAAGCCCTGCTCTCCAAAAGTTTAAAATTATTAGGGGAAATAAGATACAAACATAACAGAAAGTGGAAACAGAAGAATATAAAAAAAAAGCTAGTGGGCATTAAGGATAGGAGGAAACCTACCTCGCTGAGAACACATTTGGAAAGGAATCCAAGAGGAAGGGTATTACCTCCCGATAATATTCTCTCCATTTTTCTTCATCAGACGATAATAGCCATTAAAACCTATCTGCCTAGGGGCACTCGGGTGGCTGGGAAGTCGGTTTTGTTGTCTGACTTCAGCTCAGGTCATGATCTCCCGGTATGTGGATTCGAGCCCCGTGTAAGGCTCTGCGCTGACAGAGCCTGCTTCGGACTCTGTCTGCCTCTCTCTCTCAAAAATAAATAAACATCAAAAACAAATCATAAAACCTATCTGCGTTGAATGAGTTCGAAGAACCATTCCCAACCTTTCTGTATGGAAAATGAAGATAGTATTTTGCCTTGAGAAACACTTGGCATTTTCCTTTCCCTCCTTGATCCATGCAGCCCGAGAAAAGCCAGTGTCATACATACTATTTTGGTACATCTAATCCCAATGCTGAAAAAAGTGCATTTACACCAAGTCAAGGAGAGAGATTTAACCACAAGTTGTGTTCACATTGGATTCCGTTCAGTTTTGTGGTAGCAGGACAGTCCCACCCGCTCTCCCAGCTCTGTGAGGGATTTCATAAATGCTCTCCTTCAAAGCCCTCCGAGGTTCCTCCATGTGATTAAAGTCACCAAGTGACTCTGTGATTGAGAGCTCCCTTTTGCCTAGGATTTATTTAGCTATTCCTCTGACACACTCTCGCTAACTCTGTAGCTCCGGTGGGAATTGTACAGGGAAATTTAATCATAAGTCACAAAAGCAAGCGAATATGACAAGCGGAGAAGAGCCATCTGGCAAATTGTTTGTAAAACACTTTCCTCGTGTTTGTTAAATCCTGTTTCCTTGTAAGTCACTTACCAGGAGACCTCGAGCACGCGCTTGAACCAAATCTAAAAGTCCCCCAAAGCTTTCTCGGGGAGGGAAAGAGAGAAGAAGGGGAAACACACAAACACACACACACACACACACACACACACACACAGTTCCCACAGGCTTAACAAGGCAGAGCCGGGGTTCTAAGATGGTCAGACCCACAGCCCTGCATTACACCCAGGAGCAGAGGTATGAAAAGAAAAGGCCCCAGACTCTCATGCCGCTGGTAGTAGCAGAAACCACGAGACAAAATCCAGCCAAGCCCAGGAGAGCCTTTTAACTAATAAAGCTCCAAACGTACTCCATTTCATTTCCAAACACAGCTTATGTCTCTAGTTATTCTCTCTGGGCCCCGGGACTGCCGAATGCTGAAGGACTTTAAATGGGTCTTGGATTTGCATCTGATAATTAGCAATCCCTATTTCTCACTTTGGTGTTTATTCACGGCTTAATTGGTAAAGCCCGCATTGACCCTTGGGGTTTGGAACAGCGAAGTTGAGCCTCACACCCCGTCTCCCTGCCCCCCGCCCCCCCTCCGCCTCACTCCCTCCTGCCACCAGAAACACAGGTGTGGCTCCCGCCCAGCGTGGCCTCAGCTGCTCCGCCTGCGCGGCAGCTGACAGCGTGGGCCGGCTGTAGATGGCCTTTGTCACTGGGGTTCCTACAGAGGGATAGACGCCAGAGGTAGGGACCTGCAGTATGGATCGAATTTGAGTAAACTGAGGCGATGTCAGACGAAATGTTTACAAAACAGGGGCTCCAGCCTAAAGTGAAAGAAGGCTTTTAGCAGGGGCCCGTTTCCATGGTCCCCACATGTGGGAGGTGCCCCCCCACCTCAGCACTCGCTGACTCTCCGTGAACTCACCCCACTCCAGGGCAAGTGATGGTGACCTTCCTGAATCCACTTGTGGGGGGAAAGAGATGGGAAAAGGTGCTGGTTATATCCTAAAGGGACTGCGTCCCAGGCTCGTGGGGTTGAGGGTGTCGAGTCTGGCTTAAAGTCTCATGTCAGGGATTATAGATTTTTCTACTTCATGACCTGCATCTAAGTGGAGATGGGCACGGTCAGCCCCACATCTCGTCCTGGCCCTTACTGTCTCCACAACCTTAGCTTTGCGGTACTTTGGAGAAGAATTTGTTGATTTTTAAAGAAAGAGATCTACAGATAGAAAAATTGGAAGAATTGGGACGGTTTTGTTTCAAATAAAGTTACCAAGCCCTAGACATGTCTATGGCGGCCTCTCGAGACCACGTGATTTCTACTATGTATCTTCAGAAGTCATTTTTCCACCTGCACTTGTCAATTTTCTAACTAGCCATGTTGATCAGGACTAGACCGTCTGATGACCTGAAGCCTTACTGTACCGAGTCTGAGTGGTGCTTTACCTTATTCTCATAGCAAATACATGTCGTCCCTCTTGTCTTCTCAAGAACCACCTGAGCGGAAGAGACTGAACTGAAACCCAGGTATGCTCTGTCTCACGGGAGTGCTGTGGGCTCAGGTCCTCTGTTTATTCAGTGCTGACGTCTCACCAGCTGCCCCCAGAGATTTTCCAGGCCGCTTTCCCACCCAGTCAAATTCCACTTCCGTGCATTCCCTGGTGCTGCTGAGTGATTGAAGGTCAAAAGCCTTGTTGCCCTCTGTGCCCTCTCTGTCTTGACCCCCTAGTTAAGCTGAAAGAGTGAGCAGATGGGACGTCCGGGTGGCTCAGTCAGTTAAGCGTCCAACTTCGTCTCAGGTCATGATCTCGTGGTTGGTGGGTTCAAGCCCCACATCGGGCCCTGTGCTGACAGCTCAGAGCCTGGAATCTGCCTCAGTTTCTGTGTCCACACCTCCCCCGCCCCTCCCCTGCTTGTGCTCTATCTCTTTGTCCCTCAAAAATAAATCAACGTTAATAAATAAATAAAAGAAAAAGAAAAAAAGAAAGAGTGAGCAGATAGGAGAAGCAGGAACAGGAAGGAAACGGGTCTCTCTGGCGGATCTTCCCCTCGTCCTAAATGTGCCTCCCACCCCTCCCCTGTCCACCGTGTCCAGCCCCAGATTATCAGGTCCCCCAACATCGGGTATGAAGAGGTGGGACAGAACAATGATGAGCAGAGCAGTGAGGAGGACAAGACCAGATAGTTCACCTCAGAGGCAGTCACATGGGAAATGAGGATAGTTGATCAACACAGGTGCTTCTTCATTCCTGGAATGTGAAGAAGAAAATTCATTTCAGTGTCCCCATGCAAATTACGTCATGGATTCTGGAAAGCAATGTGCATGTTGAGAAAGAAGGGCTAACTCAGGAAAAGGAGTCACAGTGACAGGTACCCGGGGTCTGGCTGCAGCCTGTACAGGGGCTTTCAGAAGATAAGTGTTTCTTTTTTTTTTAAGCATATTTATTTATTTTTCAGAGAGAGACAAAGTGTGAGTGAGGGAGGGGCAGAGAGAGAATCCCAAGCAGGCTCCACACAGTCAGCACACAGCCTGATGGGGGCCTCAAGCCCACGAGCCACGAGATCATGACCTGAGCTGAAGTCAGACGTTTAACTGACTGAACCACCCAGAAACCTCCAGAAGACGAGGTTTAAATATAGACAATGGAAGAAAGAAATGTTTACAGTTTATCCAGGCTATTTGCCTCTCTTTCTCCTTTGTTTTACTCACAATGTAACAGACCCCCTCAACTAGCTGGGAAATGCATGCAAACACAAAGCGCTGAAAAAGAGACGAAACTTGCGAGAACAGGTGGTAAGTGCTGAGGGGAAGGGATGCCACTGAGAATAATGAATGGTGAGCCCGGAAATTCCACTTCTGGGAATTTGTTCTAAGACATAACTAGATACATATGTATGGGTAAGTGTACATATCTTAGCATTGTTTATAATAGAAAAGAGAGAGAGAAAAGTATCAATCGGATATACGTTAGATAAAGTGTGGCCTATCCACAGGACAAAACACTATGGATCCATTTAAAAGCATTTGTGAAAACAACATGGTAAAGTTACATTTGACATTGGTTAGATGCCTACAGTCTGGTAAGTTTAAAAAACAGGTTGCGGGGGCACCTGGGTGGCTCAGCCTTTTAAGCGTCTGACTTCAGCTCAGGTCATGGTCTTGCAGTTCCTGAGTTGAGTTCGAGCCCCACCATCAGTCTCTCTGCTGTCAGCACAGAGCCGGCTTTGGATCCTCTGTCTCCCTCTCTCTGCCCCTCCCCCTGCTTGTACTCTTATAAAAATAAGTAAATATTTTTTAAAAAAGCAAGTCACAAATGGCATTTATAGATTCCATGCTTTGGTTTAAAAAAGAACAGGCACATATATGTGTGATTTAATGTTTCCCCCCAGATTATTTATATACTCTATTTGTATAGAAAAGACTGGAAGAAATCACACTGACATGTCAATGGTAACTAGGGGTGAGTGGTGGGACTTTATATACAGATTGTCTTTATGATCTGAACTCTTTATAATGAAACACATCCACACGCCATCAATTTTCGTTCCTAAGAAAGCAAGGGCCTCGTCCAGGTAGTTAATGGGGCTCTCACATCTGTGCTCTGGAGCACACATGTTGTGCAAGCCAGCTCATGGGATGACATGTGCCAGGGCCCCTCCTGATGCCTGGAAGGAAGCTACCAGAATTCTGCTACTGTCCCCAGCTGCTTTATGGAACAGACTTGAAGATTTGTGATTTCGGTCACTCCCCAGAGGAAAATACAAACAGCAAATGAGTCCGAGAAACTGCATGTAAGGAAAAATACACTAAGCCTCCCCCACCCCACCAAATACACCAATCTGAATTTGGATGTTTCCTGGGGTCAAGTTCAGAGTGATAAAAGAGAATCTGAAGATAACCTCTATTTCAATGCATGAAGCCTGGATAAAACAAAGCTTATTTGAGGTAAAACAAACAGACTAGGAGAAAATGATGTCTTGTGACAATCTAGGAGGACATCATCTTCCTTTGCTTCCTCTCCACCCCCAGTGGTTTAGATTAAGACCCTCCCAGTGGTGACATGTTACAGTTTCTGTTATTTCCCCAGGCGAAGACCCAGACAGGTAGATAAAAGCCTCTCTGAGCAGGTGAAGGTGAAGGGGGGGGGGGGAGTGGGAGGGAAGCATAGAGAAAAAAGATGACAAAAGAGAAGGAACGAACAGGAGCAGCGCTGGAAGCAGACCCGAGTCTGAGTTGGGGGGGAGGGTGTTCCATTCTGGTGAAGAGCGAGGACGCGTGTTGGACCCTGAACGCTGAAGCCCGAAAGTTAACAAAAAAGAGGCGAGGACAGAGGGGACAGACGATCGGTGTGTGTCTATGTATAGAGTGTGTCTGGGTGTGAGTGTAAAACAATTAATTACCTGCACCGGCTTACTGTGTGAAAAGACAAAGACTCATCCAGGATTCCACAGAGAAGGAGGAAAAGAAGGAAATGGAGTTGCCCTGCACACCCTCTGCAACACACAAGATTCTCTTTAAAAAAAAAAAAATTTTTTATTATTAACTTATTTGAGGGAGAGAAAAAAAGAAAGAGAGCAAGTGGGGGGAGGGGCAAAGCACTAAGGGGACAGAGGATCCAAAGCGGGCTCCGTGCTGAGAGCAGAGACCCTCGGGCATGGCTTAAACCAATGAACTGTGAGATCATGACCAGAGCTGAAGTCAGACGCTTAGGTGACTGAGCCGCCCAGGCGCTCAAAGATTCTCTTTCGGAGACAAGGCAAGGGGTGGCGTAGTGGCTCAGGTCTGGCCAGAGCCCTGGGGAGGTGGGCTGTTAAAGTCTTTGGCAGAGCTCAGGGACATGCCCACACAAAGGCCTTCACCTCTCTTAAGTCGGGGAGCTGGCGAGTGGGGGTGGGGGTGGGGGGGAGGGGTGGTGGTGGTGGCTGGAGGTGGGGTCTGAGGCTCCGGTTGTTATTACTCCTGATTTCCTCTCCTGCCATTTCCACTTCCTGTTCCCACATGCCACCCGAGGAAACTCGGCTTCCTCCCCAAATGACTGTCCTGACCAAAGGCCTTATCCAGCTGGCCGACGCAATCTTGACTTTTTCTTATCAAAATATTAAAATCAGTTGTTTGTTTTTTAATCTACTTTGGGGCGCCTGGGTGGCTCAGTTGGTTGAGTGTCTGACGCTTGCTTTTGGCTCAGGTCATGATCCCTGGGTTGTGGGATCGAGCCTCAAGTTGGACTCTGTGCTGAGCATGGAGTCTACTTGAGAGTCTGTCTCTCTCTCTCTCTCTCTCTCTCTCTCTGCACCTCTCCCCCACTCATGCTCTCTCTCTCTCTCAAATAAAAGAAAAAAATGTGCTTTAACAAACATCAACTAACAGTACGAAAGCCAAACATCTGTACCACCACTAGCTACAGTCTTGTGATGTAACTTTTATTATCCCCTACTTTTACAGGAAGAGCCTCTCAAAGAAGTTGAGTACCTTACCCAAGATCACACAGCTTAATAAGTATTAGAGCTGAGTTGAAATCCAAAACCCACAGTGTGTTCTGATCTCTTTGGTGGTGTCATAGTGATACTCCCAATTATGAGAGATCAGACTCCCGATCCATCCAAGAGCAGAAGTTCGATGTGTTGTTTGTAGGTATTATTGAGTAAGGACATTTCATAATGAAATCAGGGCCAGGCCCAAATGTAATCCATCCTAAATATTTCCAACCATCCTTAATAATCCATAAAGCTCTAGCATTCAAGGTATATTTGGTCCGTTCTGAAATGCTTGGATCTTTTATCCTGAGCCACTGGAGAATGGCTTAGAGGCCCATGGCTGGTTTAGGGGCTGGTTAACAGAGTCCCTGCTGAAGTTGAAGTAAGTGACCCAAATTCCAGGTTCCAGTGTGTTAACTTGAGCAGCCACTGCTTGAATCAGTTGGTGATCTTTTGTTCATTTCAAAAGAACCCTCCACCTCTTGAACCTCAGTTGCCTGTTGTGCGCAAAGAGGGAGTTGGCGCATCTGAAGGTGCAGCTCAGACGTGTCAAAGCCCATGGTCCTGGGCTCACCTGTGCCCTCCAGCTTCTGCTTTCCCTTTGTTTGAGTTCTAGATTACGCAGCTAGTCTGTTCCCACATCCCCTTTACCATTTCTGTGTCCCTCACTGGATGGTCTGTCTGTAGGAGGGTATGGGGTGGACTGTACCCACTATCCAGTCCAGGGGGCCACGGGTGTGGCTCCTTCCCCAGACTGGGCAGTGCTTTCTTTCCTGAAGGTGCCTTCATCAAATAAGGTCTTTCACCGGTAATGGCATCCTCTGTAGGACTTAGGTAGTGGGCATCTGAGCATCTTTGATGAAAAACTCTTGGGAAAACATCTCCAAGGAAAACTTCTTGGTTTCTCTCTTTTGCGAATTTCTTTTTATGTTATTTTCTACAAGAGCACATTTCTTTTCTTTTTATAAAAGTTTTTATTTATTTACTGAGAGAGAGAGAGAGAGAGAGAGAGTGTGTGTGTGTGTGTGTGTGTGTGTGCAAGCAGGAGGTGGGCAGAGAGAAAGGGAGAATGAATCCCAAGCAGGCTCAGCACTGTCAGCGCGGAGCCCGAAGTGGGACTCGAACTCATGAACCACAAGATCATGACCTGAACCAAAATCAAGAGCCCGACACTTAACCGACTGAGACATCCAGGTGCCCCTACAAGGGCACATTTCTGAAGGAAGAGTGGGAGTGTGACTTTGACCTCCCTTCATTTTCTTTAAAACTTCAGGAATGCCCCCAGCTCCCCATAATTCCCTGTATTTGGTATCTCTGCTTCCTTTTCCTACCCTGTCAAGTTGCTCTCTTTCCTTCTTTGGATTTCTCCAGAGCTAAGTATGAGGGGACTAATGTTTAGAAGCTTTATAGGTCAGTGAATGAACACACACACACACACACACACACACACACACACACATTTTATTTTATACACATTATCTCCTTGAATCCTCACAACAACCCCCTAGAGGGTATTATTATCAATGTTTTATAGATGAGGAAGCTGAAATTTGGAGAGGTGTAGTAATTTGCCCTTGATCTCTGCTACATTGCCTGTAGGGTAATTTCCAGACACTTCAGTAGAAACAGTGTGATACTTGGACAGGATCCCTCGGATCTGTATACCATGGGAGCACCAAGCGAGTTAAGTATTCAAGGACACATCGGGAATGGTTAACAGATGAAGTGCCCTAACCAAGAATCAATACCTTCAGGGGCAGCTACTTAGCATTTAAATTACAGTATGTCACCGTACACTAAAGAGTTTATTAATTAGCATAAGGGATGCTAGAAGTATTTCTCTTGGTGACGTGAATAGGTGGTATATTCTCAAATAGGTCATTGGTTAGAAATATGGTACAGCCTCCAGTGTCACTGCATAAACAAGGCTTAAAATGTGGGTGGGTCCAGCAGTTTAATGCCAAAGGGCATCCCAGGTGCTCCAGTGCCCCGTGGACCCACCAGAAGGCATGTCCTGACCCTCCGAGCAAACCTTCAGTGCAAGGTCCTTGTCAGAGCGCTACAAAATGAGTTAGGTGAACAGGTCACACAACTGTACCAGCATGCTAAAAAGCGTTTGTACACTTGGCTAAATTGAGCCTAAGACTGGCTTTCACCGTCACGTGGAACACTGCTGTGGGAAAAGGGACGTCAACTCATTTGTCTCTGGCCTCCAGAGACCTCCCCCCTTCCCTTCTCTGTCAGGTGGTCCCTGCCGAGTGCTAAACGATCAGACTGGCTGAGTTGCGGTCCGAACCCATCCCACAGTGAGGGGCAAGGCCAGAATGTGGGGCCGGGTCCATCTCCTCCAAAGCCCACGGGCCAGCTGCCTCTTGAAGAAAGGGTGAAGGCCAATGTAAGCAAACGGAGCCATTTGAGACCGACCAATAGTTCTGTCAGTCAACAGAGGAGGGGGAAAAGATTCTCCTTATTGACTGAACCACCTTTAATCTTCAGGATCTTCCATTAAGTGAATCCTTAGAAATCCTACTGGAGTCCTAAGTTCTTTAAAGGTCAAGCTGCATATATAATCCACTTTAAGTCCTAACAGGAAATAAACGATGTTCGGCCTGAAGGATGTACTTAGAATATCTCATGTAAAATTCAGTACCAGGCCCAGAAGCGGGAGGGCCGTGGGGTGGGAACCACAGACACAAGTTTCTCAGTGTGCCTTTTCAAAAGGTCAAATTTATTTTAACTCTGGTGTCCCTGGGCCCGGCCAGGGAAATGCACTCTTCTCTTTCATGTGGTAAGACTCCAGGCTGCTGCTGCTTCAAGCAATCAGATTGTCCAGATTATCAACAAATACTTATTTTTAGACCTGAAAGGATGAGAATTTCCTACCCCTCCACCATCCTGCGAAGGCAGTAGGGGCCTTGTTTGTGAGTATTATCAACAAGGATATAAAGCAGAAAATCTTCCAGATGTGTTTCCATCCGCACTGACAGTTGACTGAAAGCATTTCCGAATGGGACCCAAAAAAAGAAAACCTTGTGAGCAGGAAGGTCACCTCAGTGGGAAACGAACAGTGAGCTGCGGTCTTTAAAACATTCGTCTTGGTTTTTCAGACACGTGTGTTTATTGCAGGAGGCTGCTGTGAGCGCTCCCCCTGAGGGCGTTTATAGCGGCCAGGCCAACACACCAGGCTCCGAGGTTGTTATACAAGAGGGATCGGTTTGGGAGCTGGAAGGGGGTGGTAGAGATGCTCGAATCCAGCATTTTCCCTGTGCACGTGAGGGCCAACCTGAGGTGCTATCAATAGCCACCGTAGAGCCAGAAGAATGAAGGAGTTTGGGTTCCTAGTTTCCTCCCCAACACCTGCCCCCAATCCACTTACTGGAAACTACAGTGCCTGTGGGTTCCAGGCCAAGGCTTCTAGGCCAAGTGTTAGGGTTGGGGCACCATAGATAACAATCTCTAGATCCTTCTATACTAATCCTCTTAAAATTTTGTTTTAAATGTTTATTTATTTTTGAGGGGGGGAGGTGCAGAGAGAGATGGAGACACAGAATCCAAAACAGCTGTGTTTGGAGCTGCTCAGCTCCATCTGAGCTGTCAGCACAGAGCCCAATGCGGGACTTGAACTCACGAGCCATGAGATCATGACCTGAGCCGAAGTCGGACTCGTAGATTGAGCCACCCAGGCGCCCCGATACGAATCCTTTTATGAAAGAAGAGTCACAATGGGGACAGAGTGCCCAGAAAACTTTCTCCACACTTCTCTTGAAAGCTTTAGTTGTGGCTTTGAATTGTTTAACACTTGTCATTTAAGGAAATAAATTGATCCCTACATTGTAACAAGCATACTGAAACACATTTACTACCCCCTGCAAAACCAACTTCCAATCCACAGCCAAGAGTCCGGTTTCCTGAGTTGCCAAATGGTCAGTGTCCCCGGCTGGGGTAAATGAACAGCTATCCATCATCTGGCTTTGTTCGATGCCTTTATGAAGATCTGGAAGCGTCGGCCTGAAGCAGCAACGGGAAGTGAGAGAGGCAATGGTTCTGAGACCTCGGAAGAGAGGGGAAGGTCTCCGGAAGGTCTCCTGGGGTTCCCCGGGGTTCTCCAGGTGAATTCCTTGATCTCAGAGGGAGGAGACCTGTGCTTGAGTCTACAGTCTCTAAGAATGAGAGAGATAAGGAAGGGGGCCTGGGGACAAGAGCAAGAACCAATCTGATACCGACTCTAACTTTACTCTAGAAACTCTTAACCTCCTCATCCTTATCTCCAGACACTAGACCGGTTTCCCCTGTTTGACCCTGTCCCTTTGACTCTGTACCCTGGACGCTGTATCTTTCCAGGAAGCAAGGAGGATGTGAAAGGTGGGTTGACCCAAGAGCAAGAAGACCTCGTGATTTCAACATCTGACAGCCCGTTTACCCCTTTTCATTCATTCAGTGTATATTTTCTGAACATTTACCCTGTGCTGGGCCCCGTGCTTAGCACTGATGCTCTGAACTAACACCCACATTTTTCGGGCTCACGTTCTTGCCTTACTCCTGGTGAGCCAGCCAGGGCTGGTCCTCCCACCGCACCTCTGGAACTGAGCTTGAAGAACTCTGCATCCTCCTTTGCCTTTCATCCAATCAGCAAAGACTTACTGATTCAGCTGCTATGTTCAAAATGCTGTCAGGGAGCACAGATGAATTAGGTAAGCATCCTGTCCTCATTGTCTGGGGGAGAAGATGCTCATATAAAAATAGAATGCCCATTTGGGTTGTTTCCAGTTTGGGGCCATTATGAGAAAAGCTGCTATGAATATATTTATACAGTTCTTTTTATAGACCTATGTTTTCATTTATCTTGGGTAAATATGTCATCCAAAGGTCCATTATCAGGTGAATAGAGAAACTGTGGTATAATCATCCAATGGAATATTACTCAGAAATAAAAAGGAATAGACTCCTGGTATTTGCGACATCATGGAAGAATCCCAAACACATTATGATGGGCAAAAGAAGTCAGGCACAAAAGAGTTCATTCTGTACGATTCTATTTATATAAAGTTCTAGAACAGGCAAAACTAATCTATTGTGAGAGAAATCAGGACAGTGGTTGCCTAAGGCAGGGGGGATTGACTGAAAAAGACAGATGAGAGAAAATTCTCTATCTTGTCCTGTCTGGGGTGATGGTTGGTTACACAGAGGTACACAGTTGTCAAAACTTACCACACTGTACATTTCAAATCGGTGTACTTTATTTTATGTACATTATATCTCAATCGATATTTAATTAAAAAGAAGAAACAAGTCTGCACAGGCTTTGTGTCCAGAATAAAAAGTTAAAATTTGACAATTAGGTCTTAGTTACATAGGTGTCTGCTATTTGTGGTATTGTTCCTGTACTTTACCATATGCTTGAAAATTCTACAATAAAAAAAGTCTTTTAAAAGTTCAAAAGCAAGAAATGGATATAGAATAATCAAACCATATGGGCACCTGGGTAGCTCAGTCGGTTAAGCATCTGACTCATGATTTCAGCTCAGGTCATGATCTCATGGTTTGTGGGTTCAAGCCCTGCATCGTGCTCCGTGGTAGCAGTGTGGAGACTGCTTGGGATTCTCTCTCTCTCCCCCTCTCTCTGTCCCTCCCCTGCTCTAGCTCTCTATCCAAAAATAAATAAAGAAACTAAAAAAAAAGTTAGACCTTAAAGTTCATTTAGCCGAACTTTCCAACTTGAACGTGTTGCTCCTCAAAACACCGTTGTTAGTTGGTCTTCCAAACTGGACCTGATCACCCTCTGGGGCAGCAGATTCTAAAACCAAAATGGTGAGTGAAGCATTCAGGAAGGTACAGAGATAGGGTGCTATGAAAATCCAGAGAAGAGGAGGACCCCTACGTAGCCCACCCTTCTCAGGAGCAGGCTCGCTGGAGCACTAGCAGTCAGTGAGCACCTACTCGGGGCCTCTGCTGGAGATGCAGGCGTGAGCAGAAGCTGACCACATGGCGACCAGTGGCAGAGCTGCAGCCGCTCGGTCTGGCAAGCACTGACAGAGCTCCGGGGCTCCTGGCTGAGCTGGTCTGAAGGAGAGAGGAAGGGCCAGGAAGGAGACAGCCAAGTTGGGGTCTGAGCTAGCAAGGAGTCAGACCTGGGAGGCCAGGCTAGATGCAGGCAAATGCTGAGATGCCCTACCTCCCTGCCATTCTGGACTCTGCAAGGTAAAGAGAACATTCTGGAAACTGCAATCCAAAATATGAATGGATTTTCTTCATGGCAACATTGACCACACGGCAGAAGGGTGGGGGCAGGCCAGCTATTTGACACACATCACAGTGCAGCTAAGTCGCTCGGCTAGCTGAACCCTCCTCTCTCCAGGCCTCCTCCGTCACTGGGGAAAGCAGCTTCCGAGGTCCCTGTAAGCCTCACTGGGTCTATGTCAACCTCTCCCTGTGCGGGATCAGGTCCAGGGACAAGCCGCCGATTAGCTTTCTTAGTACGTAGGGGTCTGAAGATGCCAGCAACAGAAAAGAGCTCTGGATAATCTCAGCAGGAAAATGGATGTATGGGACAGATAGAGGGAAGCTTCCAGAACTGAATAATCAAGTTTGAAAAGAATAGGAGTCAGAGCCATCTGGGATCTGAGTAGCAAAATCCTATCAACAGGCGCGCTGAGACATGTCCATGGCAGCTGACCTCATGTCTGCTCAAGGGAAAGACAGTCTGATAGGCTACCCTGCTGGCCGCATCCATTGAAGGCAGGCAGCTTGACTGACAAGCCCACCCAAACTGAGAGAAAGCATGTTTCCCCACAGGAAAATTGTGCCCCTGTGGCCAAAAGAACGAACACAGGGCAGGTGAAATGCCTGTCGCAGTCTCCCTGCACTCAATGCATGGTTTTTGTCCTTACTGGATACAACGTAGAGCCTCTTCCAAATGATGTGACATTATGGCGCATCATGGCATGCCATCTCCCTGCATGCATCTCAAAGAGTAAGCAGAGGAGGCGAAGATCATGGATTCCAGAACATTTTCTCCAATGTTTCTCCAAATCCACGAGCCAAGCTCTGCTCACAAATGTGAGTTTCCCAGGACCCCCGCTTTGGAGCAGCCAAAGTTCCAATGGAGCAGGAGTTTTCTCTGAGCCATCACTGGAATGGCCTTAGTGAGTCACCTCTGTCCCCATCTGGTGGAGCAAGACTTCAAGTCTTCCCTTGCAAGCCCTGCCCCAAAGCTGACATTTGGGAAGTCTGGGCCTCTTCCAGGCCATGATGGGAGCTTCCGCGGGTTAGAAGAGGCCCACGGACCTGAACGTCAGCTTCGCCTCACCTTGCAATCTGTGCCAACACCCGGGGTGACCAGGACCAGAAGTGGGGGCAGGGTTGGGGGACGAGGCAGTGGGGGCACACAGGCAGGACACAGGATGATGGAATGCCCATCAGGGTTACATCGGCTGAAGGCTCTGATTCTTAAGAACCTGGTTGACTCCAACCACTCATCCACCAGAATGTGAATTCCTGAGGTGCAGAGTTTCCTGTCTGTTCAGTTCACAGCTATGCCTCCTCCACCCAGAGCAGCCCCTGGCCCGTTCGGGACTCATGAAGTATTTGCACCACTTCTTCACAAAACTAGTTTGGGATCGCCACTGAGTCTGTGGCCGGGCCTGTCAGTGGAGAGGAGCTAGAAAGTCACCCCTGCCACTCGGTGCTGGCCACCCGAGGCGGCCAAGTGAGCGGGCCAGGCAGCTGGGCTGTGCTCAGGGCTGGGGGTGACTCAGGAGCTCCGGCCTCAGTGCTGCACTGAGGAGGCTGGACGGTGGGCCGGGGGCCCCTCTGGGCAGCAGCTCACAGCAGAAACGTGCGCGCACACACACACACACACACACACACACACACACGGGAGACCTCAGCCAAAGAGCGCCGGAAGGGGATCAGGATGGTTATGTAAGACAGAAGTGGGGATCAAAGGCCTGCACAGGGCGCTCTCCCACATTGCACTATTCTTGGCTCCTTTTCTTCCTTCAGCTCCAGAGGATGTGATGAAAAGGAGGGAATAAAAACCCGCTGCAGAAAGAAGCTTCATTCACTTGGCTTGCGAGACAAGCTGTCATCTTCGCTCAGGCCCCTCAGGAGCTGAAAGGGAGCTCACCCCCCACGCCCGGCCATGCCAAGGGGCCTGGACCCACTTGTTCGGGGGAGGCGCCTTTGGAGGGCCTGACTTCCTGCCACTGTCCCGTTAGCTAAGCCCATTAGCACGTACCCCCTCTTTCCCCACCCCCACCATTCTAGTGTGTTTTTTGGGGGGCCAGGCGACTGTGGTCCCTAACTGCGGCCCCCTGAGGGCTTCCTCCTTGTTGGCTTCTCCCCATGGTTTCTGTGGTCAAGAAGTCCCTCCTCTTGAAAACCAGCTGTCTTGGGGTTAAGGAGAGCTGCCTGCCTGGGCTGTGTCCCCAGCAGCCCTACGAAGATCGCCTCCTGCTTTGCCCAGTACAGCTCCCCTGGGCCGGGCGAGGAGGTTCGCTGCACCCCACGCTCGCTCCCGAGCTGCCTTACGCCACCTTTGTTCTCCTCCGCGTGTACCCACTGGGGCTCGTAGGGGGGAGGCAGGAGGGTCAGGATGCAGAGCCAGACACCCGAGTCACAGTTCTGGCTCTGCGAAGCACCACGTTCCTAGCCGGGACCCTGACCAGGGGCCCCAGACTCTGCGTGCCTCACCGCCCTCCTCTGTAAATTGGGGCTCATTGCAGGAGCCACCTCCTAGGCCTGTTGTGAGGATTAGCTGGGCTCCCGTAGCACCTACAACAGCTCCTGACACGTAGCGAATGCTTGACAAATATTTATAATCACGATTACATCTCTCCTAACCTCTCTTACCCTTCAGGGCCGAGTTAGATGTCTCGTCAGGGTCTTTCTCTTCTCCAAGCTCCCCAAGGATGTTCATCTGAACCTCGAAAGATAATGCTTTGCGTCACACATTGTCCATGGCACTCTGTGACTCTGGATTGCTCTGGTCACTCGGCAAGGCTCCTCAGGAAGGCTGTGAACGCACAGCTCCGGGCACGGCCTCTCCCACCGTGGCCGGTTGCCCTGAACCCCGGCTAACAGTCTCCACGAACTAGGACATTGTGGGGGTGTGGGAGGGCGTGGATTTCTTACAAACTAATTTCAAAACTTTTAGGGTTTCTATATTTAAATTCAGCCACTAAGAACGATTCTGCATGATTCTATCGTATGTGGAGCCATAAAGATTAATCAACCCAAACCTTTGAGTCATGCCTCCCTCTCGTGCCTCTCTATCCCCTGGTCCCCGTCTCAGTCTGTCACTGGGTCCTGTGGCCTTCACCGCATCCTTCCCCTCCTGAACTTCCGCAAAGCATTTGCCCTGCTTGGGGCCCCTCCGTTTCTTGCCTGGCCTGTTGCAAAAAGTCCTCCCTGGTCTCTCTGCCTCTGGGGCAGGGTTTCCAGAATGCAAATTAGAGCCTTCTCCTCTGAGAGTTAGAAACTGGCAGTGTTACCTCTTGACCACCGAGTCCAGGTTCCAATTCCACACGAGGCCATTGGCCCTGTGGTTTCTCACCCTCACCAGATTCAGCTCCCCGTGTTCCTTCCAAGCACCTCATCTTGGGGTCCTGACAACTCTTTGTTCCGCTGAGCACAGCTTTCTTCCCCAACTCCACCTGGCAATGGCCACCCTCGCTTCGGGACCAGATCAGATGTCACTTCCTTGAACGTCCCCCACGGTTGTCTCCGCGTCTTTTTGTTCCCAGAGGACTTGGTACAATCCTTACTAGGATGCCTGTGGCGGTCTGGTGGTGGCTCCCAGGGGAGCCATGGCTCCAGCTCTGTTCCTTTGGCACCCGTCCCTGGCACGCAGTAGATGGCCAGGAAATATGGGATTGGCCTAAAGTGAAGAGCACCCTAAAGGGACTTACCTCCCATTCTCTTGCTCTTTTCAGCAATACTGATCAAAAGGGTGGATTATACTCACTGCCTCAACTTTGTTCACCCCATTCGCCCTTGCATCCACTTCAACCGAGGCATGGAGTCTCATCAAGGGCACCGGTGACCCCCGTGTTGTTAAACCTCCGATCTCTGTCCTCATTGTCACAGTGCATCACCACCTCCTCGCTCACTTTCCTCCCGTGGTTCCCTGGACACACAATTCTGGTGATCATCCGTTTCACTGGTGGCTCCTTCTCAGACTCAGCTAGGTCCTCCTCGTCTCCCTGACCTCCCTGACCTTAGGGCTGGATCCCAGGACCTCTTCTCTTTTCTATTTACTTTCTGCCTAACTCTCTGGGCCCCCTCATCCAGAGTGATGGCTGTAGCACCATCTCTCCGTTGATTACTTCCGAATTGAGAACGCCTGCCTGTCCTTCTCTCTTGAACGTAAGGCTCCTGTATCCAACTGAAGAGTCCACATCTCCACTCCACCGTTCAAACCTGTCCAACAGAAATCTTGATCTACCTTCCCAACACCCTCTTCCCCCTCAGTCCCCCCATTGCAGTGAATTTCAACTCTAGCCTGCTGGCTTCTCAGCTCAAACACCTTGAGTCAACTTGGAGACCTTTCTTCCTCTGATACCCTACCTCCGATCTGTGCCCAAACCCCCATGCTTTGTCTTCACTGTATTTGCAGACTCCCACCACTTCTCACTGCTCTGGCCATTCTCACCTGGCCTATTCTCATAGGTCCCTAACTGGTCACCTTGCTGTGGCCTTTGTCCCCATCAGTTTATTTCAATAAGACTACCTGATCGATCTCGTGAAAACCTGAGCCCGATCACATCGCTGCTCTGTGCAGAACTCTCCAGTGGCTCCCGTCTCACTTACAATGGCCTTCAAGGCTCCATGTGCTGCGGCCCTAGTACCTTTCTGCCCCTACCTGCTGCTGTTCTCTCCCTCCTTCCTTGACTCAGCTTACCCACACTGGCTTCTTTGCCCCTTACTGTTCCTCAAACAGGTAAGGCACCCTTTGCTTCAGAGATATTGGACTTAACGACTCTTTCAGCCTAGAACGCTTCCCAAAGATACAGGCTCACCCCTCCCCCACCTGCAGGTCTTTCCACAGGCCACCCTCCCGGTGACCGTCCCTCAACACCTGTTATGATACTTGTAATTTAATTTAAAATGCATCAGTATGGTCAGTGGTATGTGACGGATGTGCCTGTTACTTACATTTTCATTCTAGAGATGGTTGGTTCACGTGCAGTCCAGAACGGGCAGTTCAGGAATGTCCAGCCGGTGCTCCGTGGGCCAAGGCCACACTCCACGGCAGCTGCTCCCAGAGCTTCTGTTGTCCCCTCTCACGCAAAGACCGACACTGAGAATCAAAACAGTCAATTAAAAAAACAAAAAAGCTCTTTACTGGTGAAACTACAAACCTGTTACGCAGCATGGCGAAAGTGAAGAATTGCCTTTCTTAGGAAAAATTTAAATCATCTCTGTGGATTGGCTCCCTTAGTTTGCTACAATCATACATAATTAGGGTATACGATTCCAGTAAGGCTGCAGCATATACCCACTAGGAGAGGCTTGTTCCCTACCCTGCCTCATCTCCAGACATCAGTTTGGAAGAATCTGTGGTGCATGATCCCAACGAGAAGGCAGAGAACCTTGGAAATGTGGAAAGGTCACTGGGAATTCAGAACAGGTTTGATGAATGCTGCCGGGCCTGCTTTGCTAACAGTTATTTGGCTTACAGATGTCATAAGCAGAATCTGGTTTGAGATTCCCTGATGGTGACATTATGGGGAAATGGCCTACCATCACCTGCCTCAAACTTCTTAGTGGCCACCATCATCTGCCAAAAAGAACCCAAGAACTGAGCATGTACAAACCAGCTTGGGTCAGGTTTGCAAACCTTCTTATTTAAAATCTTTGCCATTCTCCCACACTCTGCATCTCCATCCCTGCTTTATTCTCCACGACCTCTCAACATCTCACATACTATACATGTTAGCTCTTTGTGTTTATTGCCTGTCTACCTGTATACTGTCTAGCTTATAGACAATATAAGCTCCATGAAGTCAGGGATTTTCATCATAATTTATTGGGCTGTCTTGCTTACTATCATAACCCGGTACAAAGAACAGTGCCTGGTATAATAACAGTGCCTGGATATTTGTTAGCTGAATGAATAAAAAAAAATGGAGTGCTGAGTTCCAAAGAAAAGAGGGTTACTTTTGGCTAGAGCATCAAGAAGACATAGCACTTGATTGTGACAAGGAACAAAAGCCACCAGTGTAGTCTAAGTGTAGAGGCGTGAATGTATCGTTCGCCAGGCTAGGAAGAGCCACATCCTTTCAGAAAGTTCGGTGAGTCTCCCTGAATCGAAAGTGAAAGGGGCAGATATCATGGCACCAGAAGTTTTGTCCAAATTTCCAGTTGATTCAAAAGGGAAGTCTGAAGTCTCCTCTTGAGGTGGGTTACTCTTCTGGTTTTGCATCACTCGGATGTGGGGCGACTCTCAAAACCACGATGGGTTGCAGGAGGCCCGGCTGGGAGCAGACTGGGAATCCCAAATTCGTCTGTGCATGCGCAGAGTGCCATGCACTCTCTCTTCTGCTGTCTCGAGAGATCTGGGAGAAGGACCCGTGGGAGCCAAAGCACTCGGGAAAGAAAATACAGAGCATGTCCAAGGAAGACACAGAGCAAAGGGTAACTCCAGACAAAGGCTGGAAGATGTTGGGAGAGCAGGTGGATGCTTCAGGGTAGACTCCCTGAACGTGGCCAGCAATAGAGTCATCAGACATTTAAAATCAGGAAGTACGATCAGGGCTGTTTTTCAGACAGTTAATCCCGCAGCAGCGAAGGGAAAAGACGGACACATGACCAGTCTTGGTGGGAGATGGCGGGGTTGAGCGACGTCTGTGTCTTCATGGATATACTGGAGAGGGCTGGGAATTCCTCTTCCGATGCACCATTTCCCTTCCCCACTCCCCAGCAAAGCTCTGGGCAGATGCTCTGCTATGGAATGACCTGTGTTTATTTAACCTTTGTCTCTTTTCCGCTGCATCGGGAAGAAAGGGGGTACCTTCAAGGACACGGTACCCAGATAACTCTAACACAGCGCCTACCCTTGGCAAGCATATTGTACCTGCCTCTCTGTCAATTCTTCCCCTTTCGGCATCTTTTGGAGAAGATGGGAACTAGGCTAGGAAGGGCAGGAAGAGGCAAAAGAGAGGCAGGAGAGAAAACCGCCACCGATGGGCTGCCTTGCACCCAGGCAATGCCCTTCACGGGGCTGATCTCTTCTCTCCCCCGGTTCCTCGGCCAGAAAGTGCTACCCACCAGGGCCCTGACCACAGAGCATGAGAGTGTGGGAACAACGGGGTGCGGGGTGGGTGGTACTTGGAAGGTGCTGATTTCAGCAGCCCTGCAACGTGCCTTTTGATCTAGAAACTCCTTCCCCGTCTTCAGGGACATCCTCCATACGCTGCCTTCTAGAGCAAGGAGAGCCAAGCTCTCCTAGGGAATCTGGCACTCTCCCCTGTGACTTCTCTTTCCTCAGCTGCTCTTAGCAATTGCTTCTGACTCTCCTGACGAGCCATAGGTCACCTTCCACAGCCTGGGAAACTGCTCATCATTGGAATCTGACAACCTAGTACGAGCGGATTTGCCTTGGCCCCAATCCAAGGTTAGCGCATTTCGATTTCCGTCTGTGGCCACACTGGCCTCTCCACCAGAAGACCTCTGCCCTCTCCCTGGCTGTCCGGGGACAAGCGCCCTTGGAGTTGAGGCTCCCTAACCCTCCCCCATGCCCAGCCCAGCGTGGGCACGAGCTGCTGGAGGAAAGGTCTGGGAGCACAAAGCAGGTTCAGCTCTGCATGTGGGAACCGCGAACAGCCGAGGGCCCCGGGAGACCAAGATCCTTCCCTTGAGGCCCTGAGATATCATGAGGGGGGGCATAAGCTACTGACCTGGCAGGCAATTGGTCTCTTGGTCAGAAATAAACGTACCTGTCTGATCTCTAGATGGGCACGTGCTTGGGGACCTCAGGGAAGTGAATGAGTCAAGAGATAGAGTAGGGGACCTGGGTCTCGAACCAGCTAGCAAGCCAGGCTCTTTTACGTCATCGTACTGAATCCTGGGGCTCTTGAGGTGTGTCGGCCGAGGAAACTGGAGCTCAGAAACATTAAGTAACTGACCTAAGGGCACACAGCTAGAAAGGGCCAATCTGGGGTCCAAATCCATTTCCGGCTGATTCTAGAACCCGAGCTCTCTCAGCCACATAGAACTACCCCCCTGGGGAGAGCATCAAGAAGAATGATATTGAAGATTCTGAGCCTCTTTCTGGGAAGAGTTAACAGCAGTTCTGTTGTGTCACCAAAATTCATGTTAAAATCCTAACTCCCCATACCTCAGGATGTGGTGCATGTATTTGGAGATGGGGTTTTTGAGGCGGTAATTAAGTTAAGATGAAGTCATAAGGGTGGGCCCTAAGCCAATATGACTGGTGCCCTTATACGAAGAGGAAAGTAGGACACAGACACACGGAGGAAAGGCCACTGTGAGGACACAGAGAGAAGTCAGCCAGCCATGAACCAAGGGGAGAGGCCTCAGAAGGGACCACCCCTGCCGGCACCTTGATCTTGGACTTCTGGCCTCCAGACCTGAGGAAGTAACTTCCTGTTGGCTACGCCACTCTGTCTGTGGTCCTTTGTTCTAGCAGCCCAAGCTGACTAACGCAGGTCCGCATTTTCTGGGTGCTCATTGTCGTCTCTACTGCATGCAGGGTATTTGACATGGACTCCTGTTCACAAAGGAACCGCATCCAAGAGGGAGGCAGAAGAGGTCGCTTGGTCCTCTCAAAATAGGACTAGAAGTAGGGGCGCCTGGCTGGCTCAGTCGGTTAAGGGACCGACTCTTGGTTTCAGCTCGAGTCATGGTCTCGTGGTTTCATGAGTTCGAGCCCTGCGTCAGACTCTGTGTTCACAGTGAGGAACCTGCTTGGAATTCTCTCTCTCTCTCTCTCTGTGCCCCTCCCCTCATGCTGTCTCTGTCTCTCTCAAAATACATAAACTTAAAAAAAAAAAAAAAAAGCAGGACCAGAAGAAGTGCAGGGGGAATTCGGATCGACAGACACTGACCTTCCCAGATGACAGACACAAGCTGACTTGAGGCACTGGCCGGTCGGGGGTCAGGCCCTTCTTCTCCCGGCCTTATTTGAGCAACTGCTTTTCCCCTCTGCAGTGATGCCAGTGAAGCGCAAGACGGCTCACTGCTGGATCCTCCCTGCACCTCCCTGTTCCCCCATCAATCCTCACCCAGTCTTTACTGCTGACCATCCAGAGTGGTGACGAGCTGAAGACGCGCGGGAAGACCCAGCCTGGAGGCAGAAGAGAATCGGTCTTTGAATTTTGCGAACACTCCATCTGAATACATCCTATCACCAGTGAACAGGAGTTAACACACACAACGGAAGAGGAAGAAAACCCCTTTGAATGGCAGAGTGGGGAAGGAACAAGGAGGTTTCACAGAAGTGAGCCCAGGCATGGGGAGGGAGGTCGGAAATGGGTGTTTCAAGAAGAAAAAAAATGTATACACATGCATTTGTGCAGATGTACACGTATATATAAACACATGCATACATGCATGTGTGTGCATATATGTACGTGTACCCACACACAGATGCGCACACGCACACATTTCATCTTCCGAAATCTTGGGGAATTTCATACAGGAAAAAGGCCTTTGCCAGAGCTGCCCTACAGAGAAGGATTAAGCCTGTCTGCAACATTTCTTTTCTTTTTCTTTTTGAGAGAGAGAGAGCATGAGTAGGGGAGGAGCAGAAAGAGAGGGAGACAGAGGATCTGAAGGAGAGGATCCGAATCAAGCACAGAGCCTCATGCAGGGCTCAATCCCATGAACTGTGAGCTCATGATCTGAGCTGAAGGCAGCCACCTAACCGACTGAGCCACCCAAGTGTCCCGCACAACATTTTTCTTGATTCTTCAGTCAGCTGGAGAGAAGGCACAGAAACGGGGGTCCTCGTAAGTGAGACCAAAAGAATCTGTATTTTTAGCATTCTGCAGCTTGGTATTTCTCAAACTTGTTAACTCCCAAGTGGAAATCCTGATCCTTTAAAAAATCATTTCAGTGTTTTTTGCAGCCCAACCCTGTGAAGTTACTGCCAAAGGTACCTCGTCTGATTTCTTGCCTTTCCTCCTAAACCAACACCAAATCCCCCAGAAAAATGTCTGCTCTAGAATTACATCCACTGACATTTGTGTAAAATGTTTAACAGTATGCTTTGTTTGCTCCACTTTTATTCACATGTATAAAAGAGAAAAAGGGGGAAAATATCCTCTGCCTGACTCAATATTCTAGAAGAGAATACATTCGGACCACACTTCATTACAAGCCTGAAAAATATCCCTTATGAAAGGAGAAAAAAAAATCATATGTGGTGTTTATCCCTCGGGCCAGGAAGTATATCCTTTAGCTTGGGTTCTGCTCTGCACAGCCATCTACACACATAAGCCTGCTTCAGTGTGACTGCCTTTGTGCGCCTCAGCTGAGCGGAAGCAGCGGGTCTGGTCAGGAGTTCCTGCGAAGCACACGCCTCTTCAGGGCAGGATCGGAAAGCGCCCGGGGCTTTGGACAGTTGATCAAGCTAAAGGGGTCCAAAGGGCAGCTGGCCCAGTGGACTAGCTGGAGGCTGAGGGGTCCGGATGGGTGTCTCCAGACAACTGAGCCGTGGTCCTGGGTCTCGCGGCGACAAACATCGAAACCACATAAAAGGTGCAGGAAATGGTGGGCAGAGAAGCCAGCAACAGCGGTGGTGCGCTGGAGCAGGTGGATCCTGCAAGGCGTGAGGGGCACAATTGAAGCAGAGATGGGGGGCGGGGGGAGATACAAGAAGCCTCCGTTTTTTCCGAGCACCGTCACAGTAATTGGTATGTTGACAGATCTCGGTTCCAGGCGTTCTGTAGAGCTCTGGCCTGAGGACTGTAGAAGTTTCATCAAGGCTCAAGTACAGAGCTTACGGCGTTGCCCTTAATGCACAGTAGGCAACAGTTTTCATGTGAACTTGCTGCAATGTCTAAAATGAGTTTAATTCTACCGCTGAAAATAAGGAAAATTCCTTTTGGAAGCGAGAAGCTTGCTGCAGACTGGGTAGTTGTGTCTCCTCGAAATTCATGTGTTGAAACCCTCACTGCCAAGGTGATGGCCCGCCCAGGAGGTGGGGCTCTGGGAGGTGATTAGGCAGTGAGGGTGGAGCCCTCATGAATGGGATCAGTGCCCTTGTAAGTAGAGATGGGCCAGAGCTTGCGTCTTCCTCTCCATTCTGTGTGATGATGTCATGGAAAGACGGCCATCTGCAAGCCAGAATGCGGGTCACCCCACCAGCCCCCAGATCTGCTGGCACCGTGACCTTGGGCAGAATCCGCAGCCTCTGGGAAATAAATATCTGTTGTCTCAGCCGCTCTGTCTGCGGTATTTTGTTACAGCAGCCCGAACAACCCAAGACAGACAGCTCGCCCAGGAGTAGGATGGGAGGCTCCTTTTCGTCAGGGACATGTCTCACATCTCTTGGTGAAAAGAGAAGTTACCTTGCAGAAACAGTTAAGAAAGGCATGAGCGTGAGGCAGCAAGGGTTAGAGGAAATCAGAAGCGGGAAGGGTCACGTTTCCCGCTGAAGGGGTCACAGGTCTCACTGATACAGTGAGATGTGTGTGGAGATACATGGGGGTGGGTGGCGACATGTCGAAGGGGACAGGGCGGGGAGGGGGGTCACGGAGCAGTCCAGGATAGCAGGAAGCAGCAGAAAGGATCTAGGGGCCTTCCATGGCACGTTGGCCGATGGGCAAACACCTGGCTTAACAGCTGGGCCAGCTCAGTAGCCTGGCCCGATGACACTGAACCTGCCTGTGCTTTCCAATGCACTTGGACTTTTGCCTGTTGCACCTCCGTGGAGAGAATTATGTATAAATCAGAAATGCCGCCTCACAGGCATCTCCCAGCTTCTAAAAAAATACTCTAAAAGAGGGGCGCCTGGGTGGCTCATTTGGTTAAGCGTCCGGCTTCGGCTCAGGTCATGATCTCACGGTTTGTGGATTCGAGCCCCGCATCGGGCTCTGTGCTGACAGCCAGCTCAGAGCCTGGAGCCTGCTTCTGATTCTGTATCTCCCTCTCTCTCTGACCCTCCCCTGCTCATGCTGCCTCTCTCTCTCAGAAATAAATAAAACATTAAAAAATTTTCTCCAAAAGAAAGGGAATACATTGTGAAGAACGACGCTCCCCCAAATTCGTCTAAGCGTTTAGTCACACTCCCATTGAGAAGACGTGGAAAGTGAAGGTCAGAACTCATCCAAGGTTCCCCAGGTGCTAAATGGCCACATGGAAACCCACAGTTGTCTGGCTCCAAAGCCTGCACCAAACGAAAGCCAGGTCTGGTGAGGATATAGCTCAGGTTCAAGGTAGGGGCATCGGATGGGCCTTGAAAAGGGACCTTTGGCCACCTGACGGAGAAGACAGTTCTCATTACTTTTTTCCTTGGTAGGGAGGTTCAAGACTGTGTGACAGACCAGATACAGGACACCGAGAGTGTGGGGAAAAAGAGAAACAGATTAGATTAAAAATGGAGTTGGCTGGGTGCAAATTAGTTAACCTCTAATCAATGGGATAAATAGCAGGATGTAATTAACCACTGCTTAAAGAGGACCCTGGGTATTTCCCTCAGTGAGCAAACCCCTGGGGATTGTTATGCTAATCGCAGCTGAAGAGGTAGAGAGAGACTACAATTCTCATCTGGAAAAGAATAGAGCACATTTAGCGGTTTTCCTTTTGTATGTTGATGCCTGATGGCCCAAAGCATTTCTTTTAAGAAGCAAAAAATGGATTAAGCAGCAGATTAGATTATATGGAGGAAAACTTGCACTGTAGGAGGGGCAGCTCCTGGTGCAGAATGATGGAGGCAGACATGGTGACCAGGGTGCATGGAGGGGGGGCGGTCTGTCATTGTGCAGGGGAGTCTCAGAACCGAAGCCCACTGAGAAGCTTGAGGGAGAGAGCAGAGACCTTTGGCTCCTCCTCACCTCGGTTTCTCCTTTTGTTCCTTTGAGGGGCTGGTAATCTGAGCATTTTATACAGCTGGGAGAGGCTGTTCACACGGAGTCCAGACAACGATTATTTCAACTGGAGTGAACCGATCAATCTCCTGCACCGTCATAGGTCTTTTGCTTTTTGCTAAAACTGTCAGTTAAAGGTGGATATTTTTCATTCATGAATTGTTAGTTCTTGGCCTCTCCCTCCCGTCTACCTGAAAACTCAGAAATAAGGGCTTCAGGGTTTCTAAAGGATTAAGGGTTTCTAAAGCCATTGATTATTTGGACCAGCTCATCACTCAAGCAAAGGCCATGCTGAAACTCTGGTACGTTTCTTTGCACTACCCAGTACCTGCTTCAGCTGTGATATGGTTACGAAGGGGGTCAGGGTGCGGCATCCCCAAATATGCCCCTTTGCCATAAGGATTGTTTGGAGCTAAAGGCAATTGAAACAAGAAGAGCTCTCTGTTCCATTTCCCATCTGCCTAAAAGCAGTGCATAAATTTCCCTTGTGCAGGTGTCTCCTTCTCCTTCTGTATAAGGAAGAGGAGAGCAATCCTCATCACCAGAGACAGACATGGCACCCAGATGCATCTGTACATATCTTACTAAACAATCCTTACCTACCATTAGTCTCCCCCACAGATTTCCTAGTTGTCTTTCCTTATTGGCCCTAGAAGCCCAACCCCCTTTGTCTAATCATTTATCTACAATTTATTGCCCTTTGTTAAAATGGCATATAAGTCCTGACATTTAATCATTTCCTTGGTTTCTATTTCTATTTCGTTAATTTTTTTTTTATGTAAAAAAAAAAAAAAAAAAAAAAAAAGACAACCCCCCCAAAGCAAAACCCCAAATAAACAACAACAAAAACAAAAATCCCAACTAACATCAATTAAAATTAAATGCTTTTTCGGGTACCTGTGTGGTTCATTCAGTTAAGTGTCCAACTTCGGCTCCGGTTATGATCTTGCAGTTTGTAAGTTCGAGTCCTGCATCTGGCTGTGTGCTGACAGCTGGGAGCCTGGAGCCTTCTTTGGATTCTGTGTCTCCCTCTCTCTCTGCCCCTCCCCTGCTCGCACTCTGTTTCTCTCTCCCTCAAAATAAATAAACATTAAAATTAAATGCTTTTTCTCCTGCTAACCTATCTTTGTCAGTTTAATTTGCAGGCCCCATGTACAAACCTAAGAGGGTAAAGATTTTTTTTCCTCTCCTACAGTTCTGATGAGCGTTAATCAACTGTTATACAAACAAAACCTCAATGAAGCCAAAATGTAGAAGCAAAGAATAGCATAACATCTAATAGGCAGGACACACACTCCCCACACTTACTGGGTGGGACCATCTGCAGAATGAATGTGGGGATATAAGTGGGTAATGATGATCTGGGGCTACGGTGGCAACTATGGTAGCAAACAGGTGGACTGACATGGGTCTTCTTGGTTTTGTTTCTGTTTTGTTTTTACTGTTTCTCTAATGAAGAAATAATGCCACTAAATCCCAGATTTTTTGTGACAGTCTTAATTTGGGGCTGCTCCTATTGCTTTCGATTAAAGAAGATTTAGAAAACATAGAAACAAATGTGATTTAATGTTCACTTCTTGGTAAGAACTTTTATAGAAATAATTTTATAAGTCCAAAAATCTTTTCTGAGCATGTACTCGACATGTGATTTGGCAAATATGTTCACCAAGGCTGGGTCCTTAGAAAGGTGATTTAGATATTTTGTTGTCCTAAAAAAAAAAAACACAAAGTAAATAAGAATGACATTATTTTTCCCAGTTTTACAGGTGGTAAAATTAAGATCTAGATCAACTGACTTGCTTGAGATGGTGTCACTGTCACTTGAGTTGGGCCCACACCCAGTTTACCTGGCATCTAAGGTCGGCTCACTGTCCACGGCATAGATTTTCCAGAGTTTTTGCATCACTTTGGCTCTCTTGTAGCTTCCGACCAATCGCTCATCTATTTTTAGCAGGCAAAACCACTGGGGAAGAGAGAGGTTAACAAATGAAAGGAAAAGATATAAGGTACAAGGACAGAATGAATGTCAGAGGTGGGATAAAAGTTAAAAAAGAAAAGAAAAAGGGCCTAACACAGAAGTCAAGGATAACATTTAAGCAGATGAAATGCATTTTATTTTCACTGGCTTTTTTCTTCCATTTCCCTAATCCCGCAGCACCATGCAATCCCTCCCCCTTTTTCCTGAATCCCACTGGCATTTTGTTGTTGTTGTTCTTCCCTAATGATATTTATTAGATCCTACCCTGCACTAACACACAGTGACATTCACACCCTGACTAAACTCTTTGAAATCATGGTCAATGTTTTGGACAAATTTGTTTCCCCCACTGAGTTTAACGTGTTTGTCGAATAAATGTTATCAGGCTACTTGGGGTATCAGCACTTGACAAAAACCATCTAAATCAAAACTCCCAACTTTGCCTTCCATGAGCAAAAGAGGGACAGATAGGGGTTAGAGACTGTTCTTGGTCTTGGGCATTTAGTGCATGGCAGGCTCTGGGGACGGAAAAGAGAGGGCTGCTGAAGTTTGGGGTTGACAGGAAGCTCTGCTGCTTGGATTCACACAGGGTGGAAAGTGGACTCCACCTTAAAAACTGCCCTGCCCCAACTCTTCATTTGCAGACAAAGAAAGTGAGACCCAGGGAGATTGTCTTGCCCAGGATCATACTTGGTGGTACAGCCGGGATTGGATAGTTTTCAAATAGATTAGTGAACCAAGCAATGGATTAAAACCTTTCTGCTGAGACCCTAAGGTTAGAAACCTAGCATTTAAAATCATTAGCAAGTGTTACAGTATTATGCAGAGAAAATAAATGTGACAAAGTCAGGTCTAAAACTTCAGGTTATGTTTTTGACATTGCTTGGTGATTTCAGTCTAAATGCTGGAGAACGTTCCATGTTCCATTGCTTTTGAGTTCTGACTTGATGAGCAGAGGGAGCAGGGAAGGACATGCCTCGATTTCATTTGTACATGTCGCCTAAGAACACGTAGGGGACACACACCTGCTTTGAGGAGCATGGGACAGATTCCCCGTCCTTTTGAGCATTCTCACTGCCAGAGGGGAAGCTTCCCAATCAGCTGACCTAGCAAGCCTCACCAACAGGTCCTTGGAAAGTGGATCATTTCTGTTCCAAGTGAGAGTAATGAGCAAGGTAATTTTTCTGCTCAGGAAAGAGGAATCCACAGACCCTTTCTTTCCAATGCCACCTTGATTAATTCATTAATGGGTTTCCAGGCAAGTTTTATCCAGGCACTTTGGGACAGGGCAGTGAGTCAGAGGCTGGCATCAAAACCAGAATAGAAGCCATCGTCCTCTCTGGGGATCCTACTCTGGGCTTTAAGGTCCCTGATCACAGAACATCCTAACTGGAAAGAAATGTTCTTAAACAAGAGGAGGGGTTTTGCCAGGTCGGCCAGTGACTAATAAGGTCGGTCTAAGGACTGTCTGATGAAAGAGAAGTTGGGTTTACATGTCACAGCGAATTTTTAAAGCATTTTCACCCGGAGGTTTACTGCTGAATATAAATAAAATCTCTCTCCCTGGGCAATCCCACCCGAACTCCGGCAGATATGCCTTCCTTAATTAAATTAACTTTGAAATGACATTCAAACAATGTCTTCCTATCAAATGCCTTTGTTTTCTTCTAAGATCTACCTTATTGACCACTCCCAGCCTGCACACTAATTGGGAACGAGTTTAGACGTCTCTATAGCCGGTATCAGGTAGCCCTCACATTGTATTTATTGAACCGTGTACCAAATGGCCCGCACACTTGCAATACCAAATATTAAAAATTCAGAAAAAAATTATCTAGGGCGCTTACAGAGGATCGGGTAAATACAAAATTTAAATTTCATCTGCTGAAATTCACACAACTGAAGGCTCTGGAATTTCCCGAGTTGAGGAAAGAATTTTTTTTTTTTTAAATCTATCAGAAACTAGGCATTCGCATTTGTAATTAAAGCTGCTGGGGCTTAAATACATTAAGTCTGAAGCTGCGGCTCCCCTCCAAGGTGCGGGCGCGCAGGCGCGGGCACGCAGATATGGACACACACACACACACACACGCGCGCGCGCCCACACTACCTTCCCTGTGAATCGCCTGCGGGATTTACGGGCTTCGCCACCAAGGATTACTGTCAGGTGCAGAAAGCAAGCCTTTGTCCTCGGGCATTTTCCTCCCCCCGCCCCCGGATTTGACGGTTATTTACCGGCCACGTGAGCGCTGGGCGGGGGTCGGGCAGGGAAACAAAGGCTAGCTGAGCGCGGCCAGTGTGGCCCAGGGACGGCTCCCCAGCTCCTGCGACACCTGTGAAATTAGCCCAGACCTGCCTCCGATTGAGAGGCTCATCCAAGAGAAATCTTGCCCAAGCCCTTATAAAGGTGTCGACGTTTCTTGAGGCCAGGGGAGCCAGTCGGCGGGTTCCTGGGTCGCCCCGGACGGCCGGGGCTTGGCAGGAGCTCCTTGGAAAGAGCGCGCACCCCTGGTGTACCAGTGAGAGCGAGTCTGTAGACAGACCTCGGCTCAGCAAATGAGAAACCGCACACGGGCCCCCTTTGCCTTCGGGAGGAAGTACAAACCCCTCCCCACAGGAGAGGTCACGCAGTGAGCCTCAGACTGCTTACCTCCGCCCCCCCCCCGCCCCCCGGAGTGCCTGGCTCCCAGTGGCTTGCCACCCGGAGGCCTCGGTCGGTGCGCAGTTGTGGCCCCCCTCCAGGGCTCCGATTATGAGCAGCGTGCCTTGGGCGTCAAAATTTCGGAGGCACCGAGAAGTCAGGGATCAAAACTGCAGTGCTTTTTAAAAACAAAGTTAATTGCAAAAAATTGCATGAACGACATAGTAGAGTCTAAATAGAGACAGGATCAGTGCAGAGCCACGCTGAGCCATTTTGTAGTCCGAGGTAAAAAGAAGATCTACTCGGCCTGAGCCAGGATTATCAAGGGATTCGATCTACTCGGCCTGAGCCAGGATTATCAAGGGATTCGCGGCGCAGTGGGCGGGGAGCGCGGGTGGTAGGCCTCGGAGGCGGAGGCCCCCTCCCCAGGCCGGCTTGGGGAGTGGGGGAGGGGTCCGGGGGCCCGGAGGTGCGAGCTCCAAGGAATCGCCCTGCGGGTAACAAAGGCGGAGCGGAAGGCCGAGTTTGGGGCGCGCAGGGGCCCCGCTGCGGCCGTCGCTGCCTGGGTCGTACTTCCAGGGGAGACCGAGAATGGAAGGCCCGACCCCGCCTCCACCGGGGCCCGCGAGCGAGTGGTTAATTCTCACTAACAAGATTTGGCAAGATGTCGGGCGAATAATTTTTGGCTTGTGCCGTGTCCCCACGGCGGCGCGCACCAGCCCCGTGCCAAAAGCGGCCTCTGGGAAATTAAATGCCTAAGTAAAACTGGGGGCGGGAAAAATGCTACATGACCTGGAAAGAGGGATGCATGGAAACCCGAATCATCCCCAGAACTTATGAAATCCTTTACGCGTCCATTTCTCCGGGTCTAGCTTCGTACCAAATGTAGACCGTAACTGTCATTTCCTGAGAAGACCATTCACATGCATGCAAGATGAGGCGAGGACTGTTCCAAAAGCCCCAAACGTCGGGCTTTGCCCGCACCGGGATTCAATCAACATCTTTAGGAAGCGTGGACGGGAGTGGCACCCCTGCCCTCCTCCATAGGAACAACATTCCGGCAATTAATGCCTCCCTCTGGGTCGTAAAGCAACAAACCCGACACCTCACTAGTACTGGGCTGCGGGGCAGGAGGGCTTTTCTCTTTCATCTTGTAAGTTAGGGCTTGCCCACGTTCCTCGGGAAGCCATAAAGCTGATTTAATGGCTTGAGATGAAAATCGATCACGCGAACGCAGAAGCTGACGTCTGAGGGGTCGCTTTGATAAAACGACCCGCCGGGCGGAACGCACTCTGTACGCCCGGGGGCGAGGGGGGGTCCCCGGCCAGGCCCGCGGGGCAGCGTTGCCCTCTCCACTTCGGTTTGCGGGAGGAGACCTGCGAGGCTGCTAAGGGGGAAGCACGCGGGCAAAAAGGAATGAAACCTCCAAACCGGGCCCCCGCCTGCGTTAGGCCGGCTTCCCGGCGGGCCGTTTCGCGCACGCCGAACGCCGCATCGCCAGGGCGGAGCGGAAGGGCTGCGCGGCCCGTAGGGTCCGGGCGGGAAGCGCGCCGGGGAGGCCGGGGCCGGCCGGCCGGCGGGCGGGCTGCGACAGGCGCTGCCGCGCTCCATTCACAAAGTCCCGGCGCGGCCGCTCGCCTGCCGGTCGGAGGCCGCCTCCCTCTTCCTCTAGGTCTCGGTTTTATGAATGGGCCTGAAGGCGAGCGCCGAGCGCCCTGTTTACTCTGCTCTTTGTGACGTCGCGTTCCCATGACTGGGCGCGAGCGGCCCGCTCTCCATTCACGCGCAGGGGAGGGGGAAGAGGAGGGACGGGCGGGGCGGAGGGAGCCGGCGCGGGGCGGGGAGCCGGCGCGGGGGGCGGGGGGCGGGCGCGAGGCCCAGAACGGCAAGAGGCGGGGCCTCGCGCGGTAGTAATGAATCTGCCCCCGCCCGAGGGAGAGCAGAGGAGCGTTAATACATCTACGAGCTAAAGAGGAAACTCTGGCTGGGGCAGCGAGCGGCGGCCCGAACGGCAGCGCCGGGGGCGGCTACGGCGGCAGCGGCACAACGGACAAAATACAATAGAGGCAGCAACAGAAGGGAGCCCGTGGTCCTCTCCTCTCCAGTAAACACACTCCCCTCCACCACCCCCTGCAGCACCGCGCGCGGTGCCGCCCGGTGCCCGAGGCCGCTCGGACTGCTATGTAACCGCGAGACCGCGGGAGGAAGGGGACCGGGGAGAAGAGGCTCGCCCGTGGGGGCCAAGTTTGCGGCCACTTCTGCACGCGCTTTCCTTAGCCCCCGCTTGCAGTTTCCTGCAGCCCAGCTGGCCCGGGTGTCCTTCGCCGCCGCCTCGCGTGCCCAGCAGCCGCGGCTCCCGGCGACCATGGTGACGGTGGAGGAGCTGCGGGAGATGGACTGCAGCGTGCTCAAAAGGCTCATGAACCGGGAAGAGAACGGCGGTGCGGGCGGCAGCGGCAGCCACGGCGCCTTGGGGCTGCTGAGCGGCGGCAAGTGCCTGCTGCTGGACTGCAGACCGTTCCTGGCGCACAGCGCGGGCTACATCCGAGGCTCGGTCAACGTGCGCTGCAACACCATCGTGCGGCGGCGGGCCAAGGGCTCCGTGAGCCTGGAGCAGATCCTGCCCGCGGAGGAGGAGGTGCGCGCCCGCCTGCGCTCCGGCCTCTACTCGGCGGTCATCGTCTACGATGAGCGCAGTCCGCGCGCCGAGTGTCTCCGCGAAGACAGCACCGTGTCGCTGGTAGTGCAGGCGCTGCGCCGCAACGCCGAGCGCACCGACATCTGCCTGCTGAAAGGTAAACTCGGGCACCGGGGCGCGGGCCGGAGGGTAGGTGTCGCGGGGTTTGGCGGCCTGCGCCTTAGTGGCCAGGGGAAGAAGTGCCCGCAGGGACTCGTGGCTGCGAGGCTTTCCGCGCACTCCTTTGTGCGTGCTGGTGTGCATGGGTTTGCAAGGTTTCTGCGCGTTTGGGTGCAAGTGCGAGCGCCTGAAGTCCTCAGAGACGGTGAGGGTGCGTTTCCTCTGTCACCTGCAAGTCGGTACGCTTCCTAGAGACCGCATTTGTTTACACTCATTAACCGTCAGATCTCTTGGGCGTAGCGGCTCAACTGCGTTGCCCACCCGTATCTAGTCCAGGGAGCTGCTCCCAGTGCCGCTGTGCGGGGTGGCGCAGGTCAGGCCTGTTGGTTTGGCTTGCTCGGGCCCTGCACGGAGTCCGACCCCTTGAACCCAAGAGGTGGGGAAGACGGCGAAGAAGGGAGAGCGCCGAGGTGGGATCGGCTCGGTAAACGCAGAAAGGAAGATCGGGTTGCGGACATGGTGTGCGGCTATCTGCTGCCCGACTCCGAGCTCCGTCTGGAAGGTGGCCAACTTCTCCCGCCTCGGGCCGACCCCAGCTCCGGGAGCGGGAGCGGGAGCGGGGATGGGGGGTGTGGGACTGAGTGTTTGGGGAACGCGAGATGGGACCGTGCCTCTTAAATTCAGGCCACAGAGAAGTACGACCTTTTGTTCAGCCAGGATTCTCCGCGGTCTGTCAGCGCGTGCTTGACTTACGTGAACCCTGGCAAAACTCTTCGGGGACAGGAGTTCTGGTCAAATCCGGAAGTCAGAAAGGACGCAAAGGACCTCATGCTAAGTAACCGGAGGGACGGTGCCACGGCCGCACCTGCCGGGCCCTGTCGAGTCCCGGTCCCTGACGTTGCTCGCGCGGAAGAGCGGACAGGACGGGGTGTGCGTAGGGGCGCCCCTGCCGCGCTGCGCCCCTTCCTCCCACAGCCGCATTCCGCGCATTCTTTCGCCCGCGTCCGGTCCTCGCCTCCGAACCCCAGAGGCGTTTCAGACCCCGGCCTTCAAAGAGCCGCTCCTTTCCCTGCTGGCGACCTTCGCCTCCTCCCTCCTTTCTTTCTCCTCCGGACCTGCTCACCCCAGAGGAAGGGAGGTGGTGGCGGGAGGAGGGGCGGAAACCTCTCCCCACCGCCCTTTCCAAAAAGCACAACAAAACTGCTCAGTGCCGCCGAGCCGGGTTCGCCCCTGCCGAACAGCGGGGGGCTTTGTTCTCGGCAGTTGTTTCCTGGCCATTTGACCTGTCAGCTGCTGGGGAAATGCTGCTGTTGACCTTTGGTTGAACTACTAAGGCGATTTTGCTGATTTTTCTTTCTCTGTGAGAGCTGCCTTTTGCACCTCCGATCCAGCCTAATCTTCCTTTCTTCTCCCCAAAACGCTTTAAGAGAAAGTGCCGGGAAGGGGTAGCACCGGAAGGACCGGCGAGCCGGGCGCCTGGGACCCGGGGGCCGAGCTGTGCCCGGAGCCGCCCCCCCCCCCTCCGGCAGACGCACGTCCCGCTTCCTCCCGCGCCCGTGTGGGGGTCTGGGGCGGCCGAGCGCGCCTGCCCTCCCCTGCCTAGTGCCGGCGTCCATGGCGACAATGGGAGAAATTTCTCCTGGGAGAGGTCGCCCCTTCGGGTGGCACGGGCTGCCCTCCGTGCCGCGCTGCTCTGGATCCCTCCTGATGGAGAGCTCGAACCTGCGCGTTGCCTTCGCCGGCTCGGAAGCCAGGGCCTTTATCGAAGTAGTGCAGACCCACGTGCAGCCTGGCTGCGTTTTGTTTTGTTTCTCTTCCTGGAGGAAACCCGTAGGGGATCGCTCTAGAGCAGCAGCTCGGGGGCCTTGGCCCCTGGGCTTCTGGGCGCGAGGACGCTTAAGCTCGGGACTAGGAGGCATGTTTTTAAGGTTTCCTCCTCCCGCTGGTGTGGGCACCTCCCTGGTCCCGTGGGGAGAGCCCAGAGCCAGATCCGTTCTGAGAGCCGCCCTGTCCTGCCGTTAAGCTGTTGGGCGCGAGGCTAATGCTAAGGACTGAGTGGGACAGAAGCCTCTGGGTAAAATGACAGTTCCCTGGTCGTTGGCGAGGTCCTTGGACCGAGAAAAAGGAGCGTTCTCACGGCTCCTTCCTACTGGGCCCCTGCATAGCTTCCTGTTGTCTGACCTGGGGTGATGGGGAGGCCCACCCTTGGCTTCTCAAAGTCGACGTCCTTTAGCGTCTAGGCCTGGGCAGCAGGTTGAACTAATGCGTCTTAAGGAACGGGCCGGGGGAGTAGCCAGGACACTTAGCTGAACAGCTGCGTCTTCTAAGCGACAGGAGCCTGCTGCTGGAAGCAGCCGTGTAAAATTCGGTGGTGGTGGTGGTGGTGAGGGGCTTGTTCTGTAGTCATGGTTGAAGTTGTCAGGGTCACAGGGTCTTATTCTGTTTAACCTGGCTTCCTTTCATATGTGTGCTAAGCAGGGGAAGTATTAACACCGCCCCTCTTCCTTCCCTTGACCCCCTAATGAAAAGGCATCTCCAGTGAGTTGAGGACCCAAAGAACCGGAAGTGTCTGCTCCCCACACCCCTGGGAGATCACAGACGGGCCTCCTAAGTCCTAGCGGCGAAGCCAGTAAAAAAAAGGGAGAAAATGTGGGGTCATGGAAGGGCACTCTGGGGGCAGAGAACTAATGGGAAACCAGGGAAGAAAAGCCCCCTAGATTATCTTTAGTAAAGGGCTAAATTGATTAAGAGTTGAGTAATTTGGTTTCCATCCGTGTTGTTCGTTGTAATTTCCATCTAGTGGGACTTTATGTATGTCTCATTGCACATGTGGTGGGGAATGTGAGAGGAAAGTGGCCAGACCCGACTGTTGTCCTCTGCCAACCTACAGGGATAGAAAAACAGCGGAATAGTTTCGGAAGTTATCTGTTATCCTTCCCAGTCAAAGGCTATCTAATTCTGCCAACTAATTGTGTTTAATAATCTGAGTTTTCTGTTTTTGCCACGTGGAAGGCATTGGTAGAAATGAGTTAACTGCAGGTAGTTAACCAAAAGCACATGCAAGAATTCATAGTTGAGAGTAAATGTTACTTAATATCAATACAATGCTGCCTGGGTTTTATATTTCGTACATGTTCTCCAAGCTTTGCTAAGAGTGATAACCTGAATCACTATGTTCTCTGGTCTTTTTGCTAGTAAAAGATTGCCATTGGGGCAGACTCCCCCCCCCCCCCCCCCCCCCCCCCCCCTGCCTTTAAGCTCATTTTATTTAAAATCCTGTAAGGCATTTTTTAGGGAAAATTTAGAAATTTCAGCTTTTCAGATTTCATTACAGTACACATCTCTTTTGAAATCCCTTTTTGTTTCCTTCATAAATCCTCAGATGAAGGTTTTAGACCCTGGTCATGAGGGAAAGCTGAAAGGGGCGTTTTCTTACCCTAATAGAAGTCATTCTTTGCCTCCCATATTTCTCAAGTCAGTCAGTCTTACACAGAAGGCCTGAGGTATAAAGACACTATTTTACTTTTTTCCTGTCTCACATTCATCTCAGCTCATGAATTTTGTCCCTTTTTTATTTAAGTTCCGATTTAAAAGTTGTCCTGGCGCTGTCTTCAGAAAGTGGAGCGATCCATTGAATATTCCAGCTCCTCCCTCCAGGTTGGGGGCTCACATACACTGTAGGCCCGAGGCCTGACCCTACGCAGTGTGTGACATTATACTTTCTGTAGAAAACAGCCACCAAGGCCAAGGATTGGGGAGGGGGCGGTGCTCAGCCAGCCGCTCTAGTGACTCTGGTGACAGCCTTCTCTCTTGTCTCTGTCTCCATTTTCCCAGCCCATCCTAGTCCCTCAGGAGGTCAGAGGCATCAAACAGCAAACCCTGGGGGTATAAGGTTGCACACGTCTTCGACCCAAAGAGAAACGGACTGGCTTTTCTTCTTACAAATAGGACACCGTGCCCGTAACAGCCAAGGCTTGAGAGCATTAGAATTACACAAAATGGCAGGCGTTAGAGAGAATCTCTCGCCTCTGTTGTCATTCGTTAAAGAATGACCGGAACGAAGCAAACTCGCTTTTTCGTATCCTTTGAACTGGACATTTCCAATCAACAGAAGTAACAAAGACAGGGTATAGGTATCAATTGAAAGTGAAAACCCGATCACTAGGAAGCCTCTCACAGGTGCCTTGGGCTTGTCCTGAGGGTTTGGAACTGAGGGAAGGTTGCTTTCTCAAGGAGCCAAGAAATTCCTTTAAAAAATCAGAACATCTGAAGCCAGATAGCCAGTTTCCTTACTGGGAGGCAGTTGCCGCCTAACAAAGGAAGTTTGACAGGAAGAAAACTTCACTCCCCAGCGGAAGGCGGCACAGGCCAGCTTGCTGAATGTAGCAGAGAGCCCAGAAGCACTGGGAGGGACCCTGAACAGGCTTCAGCCCCAGGGCGGCACTGTCAGCCAGCTGAGCTAGCCCAGGACGCTCGGGTTTGTGCATGGGGTCCCCGAGTGGGAAGCTCACTTAGGTGAGTCTTCAGCACTGCTCAGCATTTATGTGGGTGCTTACTAAGTTAACGCCCCCATGAAGGGGAGTTCTCAAAGCCAGGTGACCCCACACTTCCTTGCTGGGCAGCTTGGCCTTGTACTGATAATGAAGTCCCAGGAGAGCAAGCTTCTGTCTGTGAATGGGTGACGTTCTGAGTGTTGAGAGAGGGTAATTGGAAGAGCGACAGCCATATCCGGATCCGTGACCATTGTCCCCACCATATGACTGGCTTCCCCATCACCCTGCTGTGGTGATGTGATCAGCACTGCATCAGCCTGTCCTTTCTAGAGCACTTTTACGCATACTGTCTCAGCCCTGCACGGACGGGTGGCCCAGTGGGTCATCGTTTTAGTAAGCTGTGACAGTTGTCTTGCTTTGTGTGAGAAAAAGAGTGCAGAGTTCAGCTATGGATGTGGTTACCCCTTAAGAAAGTTGGTGGGGAAGGATTATATTCCTTTTCTTCCCTCTAGACGCTCAGGTTTCAAAATGAAGACGAGAAAATGAGAGCTTTAAGACCAGAAAGTCTATTATTAGGGACACGGGGGAAAAACAGGTCAAAAGTAGTCAGAAGATCTGTTATGGAATTATATTCTATCGAAACTACACAGAAGAGGCGGAAAGTCATTGGTGTACATGTCGTGATGAAGTTGCATCCAGAAGCTAGAAATGCAGATCTTAGACACCTGTCGGTGTGACTTTGCAGATGAGTTTGTGACCTTTAGGATCAAGGCATATTAGGCGTCAAAGAAGATAACGGTCTGAAATCCTTACATCGTGACCTTGTAGGGACACGTCTGAAACCAGAGGTCCATGAACTTCTACCTTCTTTAAATGCAGTGCGTTCTAGAAGTTTCTGTCTTGTTCTTAAATAAAAAAGTGCTAGTCATGACTCTTAGGACAACCTGTAGTTTGAAAAAAGCACTGGAAAGACGTGGAGTTCGGTGACATGTCAGGAGTGTCCTGTTCGGATCTTTTCTGTTTCTACATGAAAATTCTGTGTCTTCAACGGGATGACCCAGCAGTCTGTGCCTCCCCCAGGAGAAGGACCACCTGGCGGGCAGAGATGGGCACACAGCAGGGTGGGCTCCTGACGGCCGAGTAGTAGGTGGCTTCGAGGCCGGTGGCCTGAACGCTGGCACTGCCCCTAACCTGGGGTTGCCCTGTGCCTCAGTTTCCTCGTCTGTAAAACTGGGGCCAGTCCCCCCTCAAGGACTGCTTTGGGAAGAGCCTGGCACATAGCGAGCTTTTCCTCTATCCCTTTTACTAACGTGGAGCAGATACCCGGAGAGGACACGCTGGTCTCGTGGGGTGTGGACGTGGGTCGTTCCTAACTTGCAGCCTTCCGTCGCTGCCTCCCCGCCTGCGTGCTCTGGGGCTGTCCTTGCTCTGCTCAGCCGAGGTCCCAGCCCAGTGCAGCTCATCCGCCTGCAGGAAGGAGTTCCTTGGGTGCAACTGCTCGTAAGGGTCAGCCACAGACCCCCCCAGAGCTAGCAACAGCTCAGGAGGGAGAATCCCTTCCAGGGCTGCCGCTGCCTGGGACACTCCAGTCCCTCGGGCAAATCTGTTTTTTCACTTGGTTCCTTTCTACCTGTTTAAAGATCTGCCAGAGGGAACGGACCTCCGTAATCAGGGTTCTGCTCCGTCCTAATGCTGCCTTCTCCCGCCCTCTCTGCCCAGTTATGAGAGGCTTGGGGGTGGTGCGGATGACAAGTGGGCCCCCTCAAGCCGGGTCTGGGTCCCCGGGTCATCTCTGTCCTTCGCAGTTGGCTGCCCTCTGGAGCCTTGGGCTGCGGGCGCTGTGCCCGCTGTGGGGTGGACTCAGGATCGACCTGGGGGCAGCGGGAGTCCCCGATGGGGAAAGGTCCTGGAGCTCAGACAGTGCAGTGCCTGCCCTTCTGCTGTCTAACTACCAGATCCCCAGACTGATTGGGGAAAAAAAAAAGCAAAGCCCAGGAGGAGAAGGCTGTCCAGAGTCTAGGAAATTGCCAGTAATGCCACAGTCCCCCTGTAGGTGCCAGAAAAGGAAGTCTTCAAGGAGATGACCGCCCCCCCCACCCCCCACCCCGGGCCAGGCGCAGAGCACTGGCCGTTCCAACCTGTCCTCAGAGAATGCTGGGCGCAGATGTTTCATCATGTTTTACAAGTGAGGGAGAGGCTCAGAGAGGTTCGATGACAGGCCCAGGCTGCACAGCTTGATGATTTTACCAGGTGGGGATTCAACCCAGGCCTGTTCAGTGTGGCGCCCTGTCCTGTACCTTGTCAGCAACGGGAAGGGCATTGTGTCCCCCACTCTGAGGCCCCTCCTACTTCCACTGCCCTTGGAGGGGGGGTGCTCCTCCCCTGTGACCTTGCAGCCTGGCCCTGGCACCCCTGGGACTCCAGCACTTGCTTTCAGTGGGAGGCACTGCTAGGCTGCCGGTCGCGCTTTGGAAGTGCACCCACTGGGCCTTCCATGGACCTTTGAAAAAAAGCCTATTTGAATAGCTCAAGTTATGTAATAGACAGGAATCATTTTACTTAAAATTATCTTTAAATCCTATAGAAATACACAGAGTAACAACGAATGGCCTTGTAGATTCAACCGTGGTTTGTTGATTGAGCCATTTCTCTTTCCACCTTTCAAAGGAGAACATTTCAGGAAGTTTCCCAGAGTTCTACCTCAGGAACGGGAGCTAAAGACATTTGCTGGCTCTTCCCCCAGTATTCACTGCATTTGGGGCAGCAATGTTGGTAGCCTTGTAAAGAAAAGGGGGTGCTAATGGGAAGGAGGGGTGCCCCTGTGCTGAGATGACCTTGAAGGCCTCCCGAAACTGCCAGGACTGGCCCCTCCCCTCCAGGGGAGGCCGGTTAAGGAGCGGGGCCTGTGACCAGAGAGCTCCCCATTTATATCCCGAGAGATGGGGTGGAGGGGAACGAAGACTGGGGCAGAGAGGAAAAAATGTATACTCTGTTCCATGAGCCTTATGATGTGGCAAAGCAGCATTCCCTTCCTCTGCAAAGCAGAATTTTCTAGGGGTGGGGTCTGGGCAAGGAATTGACTAACTGTGACATGTCTGCATGTCGGAAGGTTACCGCGAATGGCTCTAGGAACTCGGCACCGTGCCGCTTACACGTCAGCATTTAATTGATGCTAGCTGCATTCATGACTGTTGGTTGAATGGGTCCGTTACAGTGGATGTCCCATAGCCTGTGGGCTCTCCTGAACGAATTTATAACATGTTTTGGGTCCTACAGAAACTGCCAGAGAAAAATACAAAGCAGGGCCACACATGGACTATGGAGGCTAAGTTACTCGCAAAGCAAAGCCCCAGAACTGACGAGTAAATCAGATAGGGACCAAGCCCTTTTCTTCTCCTAGTGTTTTCTGCCGCTCGCCAGCCTCTCTGCCCTCCCCCAGCCAGCAGGCGCTTTTCGCTTTTCGGCTTGGCCCTGACACTATTCCAGAGAAGTCGGTCCTTTATCTCTTTTTACTTAAAAGACCTCCCTTCCCCGGAAGACGATCCCACAGATAACCATTCCAGAGCTTAGCAACTCTCAGGTCAGGAAATCCTGCCTTGCCCCAAACCTGTATGTGGCAAGAGGGATTTATATTTAAGCCCGTTTCCTCCTCTTTTGGCCCCTTGCTGATGAACAGCTGTTCATGAGGCTGGGCGATTGGCATCTGTTCTGTTGCGGAGATCCAGAAAGGCTGGTGCCAGGGTAAATTTTTCCCCTTCTCTCCCACATCGTAGAACCTCTCCAAAGGCTGGACTGGAGGGGATCACAGACATCTTTGCAGGTCCCAGGGCCCAGCACCAGGCTGCCTCGGGGCTCCCAGAGACACATGGTGGCCTGTCTTCCATGCTTTGTTCTGTGGCAAGACCCCTGCACGTCATCCTTTCTGTTATATGCCTCCCAAACCCAAGTCCTGCTGCTAAAACTTCCCTTCCAGCCTTCAAGATGCCTTCCTGGCCAAATGCGGCTCTGTGAAGCCTCCGTAGCCATGATCTCTGGGCCCACAGCGCCACCCGGTGGCCAGTGTAGGTCTGACCGGTCCCAGCTTCCCAGCCGTTCTCAGTCCAGGGATTGGATTCAAGTACTTCCCTGGTGTTTTGCTGGCTTTGTGACTCTCTTAACCCCATCGCCTTTCTCTTTTAAAGGTGGCTATGAGAGGTTTTCCTCCGAGTACCCAGAATTCTGTTCCAAAACGAAGGCCCTGGCCACCATCCCACCTGCTGTGCCCCCCAGCACTGCCGAGTCCTTGGATGTGGGCTGTGGCTCCTGCGGAACCCCTCTGCACGACCAGGTAGACCTGGGGCCCAGAGCCTGGGAGAAAGGGGCGATGAGGGGGGGCAAGGGGGCTTATTTTCAGATTTGTGCTTTTCAGAGGCTTTGGATCCTGTGCCTCAATGTGGGGGGAATGGAGTGAACCCTGCGTACTGCGGTTCAGTGTTAGGGAGGGTCCATTTGTTCCTTCTTCCGTCTTATCACCCTCATTTGGAAAAATAACAAAGATCTAACTCTCTGACTTGGCCTCTAAAGTTATGTGTGGACACGTCGGGATTGCTGCAGCCAGAGCGTGTGGGCTGCTGTGTAGAAAGAGCCAGGCCACCCCCTCCGTGTCCGAGCCAAATGCGAACGCCAAATGGACATAAATGGTCGGCCAACCCTCCCCCAAGAAAATCAGCTTAAGCTGCTCTGTTTCTTTTCTTTTTTTAATTTTTTAAATTTTTTTTAAAAACGTTTTTTATTTATTTCTGGGAGAGAGAGAGAGACAGCATGAACAGGGGAGGGTCAGAGAGAGAGGGAGACACAGAATCTGAAACAGGCTCCAGGCTCTGAGCTAGCTGTCAGCACAGAGCCCGACGTGGGGCTTGAACCTACGCACCGTGAGATCATGACCTGAGCCAAAGTTGGATGCTTAACCGACTGAGCTACCCAGGTGCCCCTGTAATGTTTATTTTTTGAAGGAGAGAGAGACAGTGTGAGCAGGAGAGGTTCAGACAGAGAGGGAGACATAGAATCCGAAGCTGACTCCAGGCTCTGAGCTGTCAGCACAGAGTCCAACGGGGCTCGAACTCCTGAGCCGTGAGATCACGATCTGAGCTGAAGTCAGATGCTCAACTGACTGAGCCGCCCAGGTGCCCCAAGCCGCTCTGTTTCTTACCAGCCTTTTCACTTAGACAGACAGAGAGTGGATTTATGGGGTCCAGCAACTCTGCTCCCAGATCATTCGAGTTGATCTGACTTAGACAACGTCATGAATTGAAGCCCACGTTACCTAATAGATCCTGCCTCTTGTCAGTGAGGCCGACACAGCCTTTGTTTCTTTTTTTTTTTTCTTTTTTATTTATTTTTGAGAGAGAGATAGAGACAGCATGAGCAGGGGAGGATCAGAGAGAGAGGGAGGCACAGAATCCGAAACAGGCTCCAGGCTCTGAGCTAGCTGTCAGCACAGAGCCTGATGCGGGGCTCGAACCCACAAACTGTGAGATCGTGACCTGAGCCGAAGTCGGACGCTTAACCGACTGAGCCACCCAGGCGCCCCTACACAGCCTCTGTTTCTAATGTGCCAAGTGAAGTAAGTCCCTGCACCACATAACAGCCTGGCGACGAGTCAGGTGTAGACCCGTGTCCTAAGTGGTGTGGCAAGGCCCGCGTTACGTCTGCCACCTCATTTATCAAGGAGGAGGGCTGCTTGAACCTGCAGGTGGACCTTTACCTGTCTTGGGTTTTCCACTCCCAGCAGAGCAAAGTGTGAAGGCTAGAGACGCCCACCAGGCCTTTCGTTCCGCCGGGAGCCCCAGCAGGCCAAGGGGAAGCCTGGAAGGGCTGGCTCTCCAGGCGTTCTCCCCTGGGCCTGTGAAAGCCCACCTCGCACAGCTTCCCCCCTCCCCGCCCCCAGCACCCCAGCCCTTTTCCCGGTTGCCTTACACTCAAGATGTCTGGGGGGGACTCCGCTTTCTCTTTCTGGTACAGGGGGGTCCTGTGGAGATCCTTCCCTTCCTCTACCTCGGCAGTGCCTACCACGCTGCCCGGAGGGACATGCTGGATGCCCTGGGGATCACGGCCCTGTTGAACGTGTCCTCCGATTGCCCAAACCACTTTGAAGGACACTATCAGTACAAGTGCATCCCGGTGGAAGATAACCACAAGGCAGACATCAGCTCCTGGTTCATGGAGGCCATCGAGTACATTGGTAGGTTGGCTCCGGTGGCGTGCAGGGGGGAGGCCGAGGGCAGGAGGGCGGGAGGGCACCGCGCGGACTCGCTGTGGAACGAGGGACTGAGGGGCGCGGTCTCCGGGGTGTGCCCGTTTCCCCTGTGCTCTAAGGCAGGCTCACTGCCTGGACGTCGTGTTGGGTGGGGATAGGAAGAGAGACTGCCGGCCGTGCTGTTAGCTTACCTAGCCGACGAGGTTTTCCTTGCGAGGCTCCAGATGTCTCCGTGATGAGGCTTTGGGGATGGGGAGGAAACAAAGGGAGAATCGGGTCGTCGTTTTTGTGTCTGCACCTGGAAGTCCTTGAAGGTATGCTGGGATTTAACTGGCTTTGCCATGCATTTTCCCCAAGCTTAGTGCATTTGTTTGGATACGTCTGGAAAACTGGCCCAGAACGGGTGGAATCCCAGAGTCCTTTGCAGTGGGCTTCTTCCTCCCCTTTCTCAGCCACGAATATTCTTCCTAGAATGGGAGCGCCCCTCCCCCAGCCCCCCCTCCCCCCCATGCGCCGGCTGCACCTGCCTTCTGGGGAAGCCTGGGGCTCGCGAGGGGCACTGACCGCCACCCCTCTGCCCCTGCCCCAGATGCCGTGAAGGACTGCCGCGGCCGGGTGCTGGTGCACTGCCAGGCGGGCATCTCGCGCTCGGCCACCATCTGCCTGGCCTACCTGATGATGAAGAAGCGGGTGCGGCTGGAGGAGGCCTTCGAGTTCGTGAAGCAGCGGCGGAGCATCATCTCGCCCAACTTCAGCTTCATGGGGCAGCTGCTGCAGTTCGAGTCGCAGGTGCTGGCCACGTCCTGCGCCGTGGAGGCCGCCAGCCCGTCCGGGCCCCTGCGGGAGCGGGGCAAGGCCACCCCCACCCCCACGTCGCAGTTTGTCTTCAGCTTCCCGGTGTCGGTGGGCGTGCATTCGGCCCCCAGCAGCCTGCCCTACCTGCACAGCCCCATCACCACGTCCCCCAGCTGCTAGGGCCGCTCCGAGCCGCCCCTGAGCGCGCCGGCCCCGCCGGGACTGACCAGCGCGGCCAGCGGGTGGCCAAGCCCCTCCCCGGCCGCCCCTCCTGGGCCAGCCTGGAGCCAGCTAGAATGGCAATAAGGACTTCAAATACACATAACCACGAGCAAACAAAACACTCCAACCTAGAGCAATAACGGCTGCGGCTGCCTCGGCGGGCAGGGAAGACCTTGGTTTGGTTTGTGTGTCTGTTACTTTTCAGATAGGAATTTCTTACCTCATTTTTTTAAGCGGTAAGGCTTGAAGTTCGGAAACCCACAGATCCTGGCAAATGTGCCCATCCGGTTTTATTAAGGGGGGGGGAGGGGGGGGGAGTGGGAAAGGGACACAAAGAAAACGAGGTTGCCAGAAGTGCCTGGTTCTGTGTGCTTCGTCCTTTATTGGTTCTTGTAACAGGTTTTATTATTTTTGTTTGTTTTTTGTTTCTGTTGTGGTCTTTTTGTTTCCGTGTTTTGAAGAAATCTTACAGGACGTGGTTTTCCTTTCGAAGTCACCAACAGGTGAATAATTACGCTAAATAATAAATAAAAGTATTTATTAAGAATTTCCTCAGAGTATGTAAGTACAAGGAGTCTAGCGACAGTGAATTTCGGATACGTTTCTGTCGATGTCGGGCAGCGGAGCTCGACAGCGCGCACCTGTCGAAGCAGTTAGGAGGAGAGCGGCGTCTCCTAGGTGTGGACGAGGTGGCGGGATGGCCGCCTGGGATTGGCTGCCACTGAGAAGCAGCCGGGGCGGGGTGGCAGGCGGAAGAAAGGTAAGGACTGCTCTTTGATGACTTTCGAAGCTGGTTTCTGGGCACGTGGAACTGTGACGTGGCTTTACATCCCGACGAGAACACCTTTTCTTTCTGAGGATTGGTAACTGAGTTGGGGTGCGGGAGCGTGTTCCCACAGACCTGCCTGAGGACTTGCAGATCGTCTGTGATAGACGCCATATCTCGCAAGGTGCTTCTGGAAAAATCGGGCGCAGTGGAGGTTGTCCTCCAGGCAATCACTGGGCGAGGCCCTTGGGGAACGCAGCTAACTAGAGCCAGGCCTGACGTGACTCCTCTGAGAGTGGAGGGACACCACGTAGAGAATTTGCTTTGAAGGAAGTACGTCAACAAATTCTTGCCTTCTTAAAGTTCCCTGGCTTAGGTGAAGGTTTTTAAAGGCTCTTATTGGAATAAAAAGAGGGGAGGGGACACCATGTTTCAGGTCTAGGAAGGAAGAGAGTGTGTGTGAGGAGCTGGGCAGCCCCTTTGCTTGGGAGCTGGCTTCTGGGCTTCCTGGGATGGGCACCATGGGTGCTTGGTGCCATTTTGGAATCCTTTCTTGGGACAACGCCATTTTAAGGGGCCTTTCCAAATGGAGGGAAGGCTTTTCGAGGGAGAAGGCTGTTGTGTGTGGGTTGGGCTTGGGGGGAGGGAGGAGGGAATCTACATGTTACTTTATTTGTAGTAGTGTGGACCAGTGTTGTTACCGAGTGCCAGCTTAGAGGTATTTGCAAACTTGTCTAGAAATGAGAGCATGTTTGTTTTTTTGCTTGTTTTTTTTTTCGTGTTTTGTTTTTAGCCCCTTGTGAGTCTAGATCTAGATGAACATTCTTGCTCATCCATGAATAACTTCAAGCCTCAGTGTCAGAATCGTGTTGGAATTCTCTTTCTTATCCTGGCATTCCAGACAGGACCAGGTTCATTACATTTCCTTCCATAAACATGAACCTGGGTTGGCATCACTCATCCTGCCTTTGTCAAGCCCTGTCTTTGGGTGAGGCCAGAGTTCCCGCTTCCTGTTTTTAGAAAAGCCAAAGGCTCCCTCATTCCCTAGGAGCTGCTTGGCTGAATAGGGGTGAGGTGTGGAGGGGTTAAGTTTCCTGGACGATGGACCTATTTAGAGATGGCACGGCTGGCCGTTCACACTTTTTCCTTGATTCCTGGAAGTTGCTCTATGTTTTGTGTTGAATGAGGTCCAGTGGGCTCTGCAGCTGATCTGTGGGTTCCAACAGCAGATAGAGCTGGGTGCGGGGGGGGCGGCTACTGCGGGAGGAGGAAAAGGAACCCGGAACAGACTCACTTTCTATAGAACCAAGTGCACATCCGCCAAAACCCGTGTTTTCCCAGACTGGGTTCCAACCATATGGACGGCCGGAGCTCAGGTCCAGCCCCAGACATGTCTTCCCCCACTTTCCAGTCTTCTGTCACTGTGTCAAACTATTTATAAAGCCATTTTCTTTGTACTTGACAGCGTGAGTCCCAGAACTCTCAGAAATAAAAATAGGAAATTGGCTTGATTGGAAAAGGGGATTTTTTTTGGGGGGGGGTCATAATTCTGCCACCAGAAGCCTCTTTGATGACTCGAAATAACTCTAATGAAGACCCCACCGCAGGGTCAGTTCAAATGGCCAGGTGGGTTTCCATCAGCGTCTCTCCCATGAAGTGATTTCCGGTGATGCAGACTTTCTGTGATGGCCAGAAAACATTGCCAGTTTCACTGATTATCAGCCACGCTGTTGGCTACCTTGGATCTTCTCTAGAGATCAAGGGTGCTGTCCGCTGCCGGAGCCTTGTGTGACCGAGGCTGTTTGTGGAGCACTAAGGGTAGCGGACCTGACTTTCCTCAGGAGACGTATCAGGCCGAACATGCCGCGAACAGGCGGCTGGGAGCTCACTGTTTTCAGTCCTTTCCTCCTGAGGCCGTTTTGCTCAGGTTCTTGTTGGAGCTGGATTCCAGAGTTTCCAACAGCGTTGGGAGGCCATGAGAAAAAACGTAAACATCTGCGGGAAAGTGGACAGAGGGAGGCAGGAGGGTTGATAGGGATGGGAGGTGGCCTCCGAGCCCGTAGCGTCGAAGCGGTGGTTCACCTTGGCTGTCCGCTGGCATCAGCTGGGGAGTCTGCTACCGGGCTATCCCAGACCAACTAAGCCAAGATTTCTGGAGCTGGGACCCAGGCGTCCGTGTGTTTCCGAGCTCCCCACGTGTGCCCCATGTGCAGCCAAGGTGGAAAAAACCGCCTTGCTTTCTGGAAGGCTAGGTGCTACTGGAGGTCGGTCTTCCTGACACAGAACTAGCTTGTCTCGAAGAAACCACAGCCCGGGGTTGGTCACCGGCTCAGCAGGGTCTTGCCACCAGTCCCAGTCCTTGGCTGAGGGACAAGATGGTTTCTCTCAGGAGCCCAAGGAGCATGCGACCTCCTGAACGGGGCACCTCTCAGGATCCTTGAAAGTCATCGGATCTGTGGAACATTGTTGGCGAACTGAACACAGTGTCTGGACGTTGAGGTCTTAAGTTTTCCTTGTCGAGCAAGAAAGATGGGGGGTTTTCAGCTCTTGAAGATAACCCCATCCCCGAAGGGCACCTTGCCAGTTCTTAGAGCTTGTGGGTCGTATGAGGAAGAGGCTTCTTCGAGACAGAGCAATGCAATACTTGTAACTTTTGTAAATAGCCCCATCTTTCAGAGTGATGTCATTTCTACATTTGATATGCTTGTATTTCTGTAGGATGTATATAGTTTAGGGGATTTTTTTGTTTGTTTGGTTTTGTTTTTTAGAAAAGTTGACATGTGTGTTTTTATTTATTGCTTGAAAAAGATCATTTGAAGAAAAATAAATACATTTTCAACCACCTCTGGCCTGGCTTATCCTTTCCTTGAAAATGGCACTGCTGGGATGACTCGGAAGAGAAGGGAAGGACTGTGTCACTTAACGCCCACTCAGTGACGTTGACAGTAAGATGGTAGACCAACTGGTAACATCAGAGAGTCCATTGTGCTCCCTGAACACCACTCAAGGACAGTGACAGGGGATGGCTGACACGCATCTCTGAGAACCTGATTTCTCTAGTCAGACTCCTAGGGGAAGAATTAAACAGTGAGAGACAGGGAGTGTCCTTCCTCTGACAATCTCCTTAGGGCCAAGCACAGGATGGAGTGACAAGGATGGCTCCTTGGTGGGAGAAGCCAATCAAACCACCTAAGCAGGAAGTGATTGGGGCTGGAGTAAAATGTGTACAGAATCACCGCCACTGGGATATTGTCACCCCATCGATAACAAGGGGCTCCTGCCTGACTCGCACAGAATCTCAGGAAAGTTGGGACCATTGAAATTAGCAGTATTTTTCAAGGCCAGATTTAAGACCTACATGGATAAAGATTCTATAAATCAGTGGCCCCCCAGTGCTGATCTGTGGATTTTTTTACCAGATTCCATTGGTACAGAGTTTCCAAATTGTAAACCAAAAACGTAATTGGTAAACCTGCATTCCCACTATATCATTGTTATTTGACATTCTGGAAGCACTACCCAGTGTGATTGGCAAGCGATAAAAATGAGGTATACTGTTTGGAAAGCAGGAAGCCAAATGGTTTGCAGAGGATATGTGCCAGGAAAACACAGGAGAATCGACTAAAAGATGATCAGAAGTAAGAAGATTCGGTAAATACTTGACTGTAAAATTACTGTGAGAAAATCAATAGGCCTCTTATGTGAACATAACAGTTAACAAAGTGGAAGTAGTAGATCCAATTTACAGTATATCTTAAAGGTGAAATACCTACCGGGTGCCTGGGTGGATCCATCGGTTAAGCATCCGACGTTAGCTCAGGTCATGATCTCATGGTTCATGAGGTCGAGCCCCACTGGCTCAGGTCATGATCTCACGGTTCGTGAGGTCGAGCCCCACACTGGGCTCGGTGCTGACAGCACAGAGCCTGCTTCAGCTCCTCTGGCCCCCTCTCTCCCTCTGCCCCTCCCCCACTGGCTCTCTCAATAAATGAATAAACTTAAAAAAAAAAAAAGGAAATGCCTAAAGTAAAATTACCGGAGGTAGGCAAGACCTATGTGACGGACATCGTACAGCCCTACCAAGGGGTTTCTGAGAACACATGAAAAAAGCAAAAGACCTACTGTGCTCTCAGACAATACTGGAAAAATATTATTTCTCCATAAACTAATCTATACATTTACTGTGATCTCACAACACCAACAGGATTTGTGAGGGACGTGGGAAAACGATCCTGATTTCACCTGGAGAACTAAATATGCAGAAAAGGGCAGGAAATCTGGTAAAATAATGGATGGGAGAGAATGACAAGGTGAGGGGAGGGGTATCTATTTTTCTCGACTGTGAAACATTATCTAAAAAATAGAGATTCTTGGGCTCACCTAAGACTGACTGAGCCAGAGACCCTACAGACTCCCACAGGTGATCTCTGGTTTATAGCTCCGGAATGCCTGGTACAGCTCTGTCTTCTTCCACCCCTCTTCCATTCAACCCCCCAGACCATGGCTTCAGATTACTGTCAATATTACTATGACAACTTACCCCAAGAGCTTCCTTGTATAAGCCAGTTACCACTTTATTTTTCTGACAAACGTGTAGATTAGAAGCTTGGGAAAGGCCCAGCTGAGGAGTCCTCCCTTGGCATCTCTGTGGTGGTCACAGTCCCTGACAGGCAGTCGGGCTGGGCTTCCAAAATGGCGCACTCAAATGGCTGGCAATGATGCTTTCAGCTGAGTTCAGTTGTGACAGTCGCTTGGAGCGCCGACACACGCCCCCTCCCGAGAGCAGTCGGATTTCTCATAAGACAGATAGATCGGAGCTCCAGTGTGAGTGTTCCAGTCAACACCCTTTTATGATCTGGTTTCGGAAGTCACTTCCTCCCTACTTGGTTGAAGCAGTGTTAAGCCTTCTCAGACTCAAGTTTCGCTTCTAATTGAGAGAATTTGTCATCTAAGATCTCTTCCAAGGACTGAAACGGCTTTCAACCATCATGCACACTGTCTATGGCCCCTTCTGATCCAGAAAACATCACAAGATAAACCTATTGTTACGTAAAGACATGCTGGAAAACTACAATCCAAGGAGCGAATGCGGGGAGGAGAGTTTGAAGTAACCACTGATTTCAGGACCCCTGCCTTGTCATGAAAGTTCACCTTTTTACATCTGTGTCCACCCAAGGTGTCTTCTCTGCTGCACAGTGAGGTGCAGAGACCCACCAAGTGCATGATACGGAGAACCAGTGGCTAGAGACAGTGTGCTGGATTCTCCGTCAGCAAAATACAGAGCTACTGAAACTGCGTCTGGCAGCCAGTTGAGGAAGGCAGACAAGGGTAGCTCGGGGGACCCATTCCTATGAGCTCTTGCTAAAACTCTTTCCCCTGCTCCTCTGGGGACACATACAGTGCCGTGAGGGTGGGGAGGTTTGGACTGGATTTTCATCCAAGGAGGTTATTAGTAACATCCACCAATGGGCTCTTACACAAGACCTGAGTCGGAGAACCCAGCTTAGACCAACAACTTCGTACTCCGTGAACCTGGAAGAGCTGAGATGAAAGAGCCAGCCCCACTTGAACTTCCCTTCCTAGCTGCTGGTAGAGAAGGGAAGCGAAGGACTTTGTGTCAGGAGAAAGAACAAGAAAAACATGTTAACCTTGGTGCATAGGGACCTCACCCAGTGGAAAAAAACTGGTCCAATGGCTGTCCTGAGTTCTGACCACCTAGATGGGCCTCCTCTTCTGGGAGAGAGGTTTGTTAGTGAGGGGGTGGATGGGCAGGCTGAGGCACAGAAAGGGGTTGGAAAGAAGGCAAAAAGGTCCGTTTCTCCAACATGCGCCTTCAGGGGGAGAGGCCTTTATAGAAAAGTCGTCTGTTACCTTGAGATTGGGCATTTCGACTGTCTCTTCCCTAATGGTTGTCCACCCTCCGGATCCATGGGAATAAGTGGCGTGGGCTCTCTCTCTCAGTAATTGGCAAAAGTCCCATCGACGTCCTGGGAACCTCACTACAACCAGCGCAGACGCAACAGGGAGCTAGGATGGTCTTCTGGAAACGGCTTGGATCTCTCATGAGAACAGGGAATCTAGTCTTATCAGAGCAATAGCCAAGGGAACCGGCTCCCGCAAGGTGCCCTAGGGAAGTTAAGTGGGAAGCAACTGAACTTGGCCTTGAGGCGTATCTCCCATCAGAGTTCCAGGCTGACTTCGTGTCAATGCTTTTGCGGGGGGAGGAGATGGTGTACAACCCTTAAATTTAGTAAACTTACTAAAAGTCACTGAATTGCACACTTAAAGTGGGTAGCTTTGTGACATATAAATTACATCCCAATAAAACTGCTCAATGATTGATACATGGAAATATGCTCACTGCCAAGAATTTCAAAGAACACAAATGCAGATGAGTAAAAATGGAAAGTTTCTCCATATTTCTGCCCTACGTCCACCTCTTTTACTTTCCATAACCCAAACGAGCAATTCGGTGTAATTACTTGGTAACTTTTCTTGATGCATCATATAAATGTCGTGTGTTTGACAGGATAATGCTGTTAGGCCAGGACTTTTTCCCTGTTGCTCACTTATTCCTGCCCTGCCCTCCATTTGATTGGCTCACCAGTCACTCTAATTGCCCCCAGGTCAGGGACGGCACTGGGCCAGAACACAGAAACTTAGCAATTACATCCTTCTTTTGAGTTGCAAAGACATAAAGCAATAGAAATGAGAAAACGTGTCTGCAGTCAGACGCTCCTGCTCCAGGGGGCGGTGGGGTTACACGTGGTGATCCAACCTGCTTTTTAACAGTATACTCTGGAGATGTCTTGTGTCCATGTACCTTTAAAAAAATGTTTATTTATTTTTAGAGAGCGAGCGAGCGAGAGAGCACAAGCAGGAAAGGGGCAGAAAGAGAATCCCAAGCAGGCTCTGCACTGACAGCACAGAGCCCCATGTGGGGCTTAATCTCACCAACTGTGAGATCGTGACCTGAGCTGAAATCAAGTCAGACTCTGAACCAGCTGTGCCACCCAGGCACCCCTGGGCCCTTCTTTAATTTTTAAGTAACAGTTGGGGGTTTATCTTTTAATCACAGAGGAAACACTGACCATTAAGTAATAGAAACAGGCTGACAGTATGGGCGGAATTCTGTAATTTGGCCAAATGTTGAGTCTGGGTATTTGTTTACCACAGTGTAACTGCATTTAATGTATAATCCATTGCTTTGAGCGGACACAGCAAGAGACAAGCCAAGAAAAGCCCTCCCCCCCGGTCCTCTTCATTTCCACCTTCCCACTGAACAGATGCGCCTCCAACATTCTGAGCAAATGGGCAGAAACAGAGGCACAACAGAATGGCACACCCACCGACACTGTCATCACCATCGTGACTTCTGTCATTGCCAAGATGATTGCTTCTGCTTTAAGTTTCCAAACAGATGCAAGCAATTCACCTGGAGATCAGACTCTAAATTTAGAGGATCCCTGAATTACTGAGCTACATGATTTTTTAAAAATTATGATTCCTTTTCCCCTCCCACAGTAAAATAGCTTTATTGAGGAATTCAAACATATCAAAATATTAAAAAGCAACAAACCTTCTGAAATCCTTATCTCTGAAACTATCGCCCTTAGATTCCACGAATGTTTTTTATATATGGATGTGGGGGTGTATGCATGGATATATACATATGTGCAAAATATATACAAATATACACATGGTTTGATGTCCTATTTAATGGATGAGTCACGATAGCTCTGTTATTTTATGGCTTGTAGGTGGTGCTTCTTCCATGTTCAACAGAAGCAGATGCGCACGCGCATGCACACACACACACACAGTATTCCAAAAATATGTCAGACATGTTAAAGAGTACTTTTTGACTGCGGTGCCTGGGTGGCTCAGTCTGTTAAGCATCTATCTCTTGATCTCTGCTCAGGTCATTCATGAGATGAATACTTTTTGACTTACCTCCCTCCTTCCACCAGATCCTGCAAACAACTATTGTACACATGTGTCCTTTCATAGCTCTCCCTGCTCAGATATAATGTACTGAATTATATGCTATATATATATTGTATATGTACCATGCATCTATATATATAAGTGCATATAGGGATTTTATTTCATAGTTGCTTCATAAAAAAGCAAGACCATATAATATGCAATTTTCTGTATCTTGCTTTCCTTAATATATTGTGGAAACCCCTCCAAGTCTAAGACAAATAATCCAATTTGCTCCTAGGTTTTAGTTCTTTATATAATTTATTCATTTGGATGATCAAGATCTTAAAAATACAGAAGTGTATACAATGGTGTCTTCTTCTCAACTATGTTGTTTCACCACTCAGTGTACCCATGTTTCCAATGTTGTTGGATTTTTATATATTTACCCAGAAGATATGCCATGCATATACAAGTTACATGAAAGTGTGTGTTCACATTTATGTAATTTCGCCCCCCACTCACTGCTTTTTTACCCAAATAATCACTAACACTTTGTCATAAAACTTCCTGGGTTAATCTGATAGGTAAATTGCATTAATTTACTATTTTAACTTGTGTTTCTTTTATTATGAGATTGGACACTTTTATGTATTCAAGCACCATTTGTATTTTTTTCTATGAGCTGTGTGTTCACAACTGATTGGTTTTTTTTTTTAAATCTTACAGCTTTTCACAAACTTTTTATGTGTATGAAGGATTTTAGCCCCTTGTCTATAGTATGAATTGCAAACATTTCTCGTTTGTCATTTGTCTTTGCTTAGTTTTTTTTTTTTTTTTTTTTTTTTAAACAAATAGTCTTTGAGTCCCTGCTTTCAATGCTTCTGGGTATATACCAGGCTGCCTTCCTCGAACAAGGTAGACAGAGAGCAAAGCCGCTTGTCCTGTGGCCGGGCCCCCAGCCCTGCGCAAGGGAGTGTCATGCATAAGGCACACTCGTTGTATGTGCTGGCGAGTCCGTGGGAGGAGCTCACCCAGCTTACTGCTCTCTTTCTCTCACTGTTCTCCTGGGTCTCAGCTTTGGAGCATTGGTCTATAAAATCCAGCTCCAGGTCCAAAGTGGAGGAAACACCAAGATGTTTTGTTTTTCCCCTTCGTTCTCCCAAGTTTTAAATTAATTAATAGTCCAGGATTCTTTAATATGTTTACACTGTTCACCTCCTTAAAGTCAAAGGAGGAGTTAATCAAAATTAACAAATTTTATTTAATATTTATTTATTCGTGCGCATGTCTAGGTTTCCAGTCTCACTAAAAGAGAAAGTCTATCATCTATCTATCAATCATCTATCTATCATCTGTCATCTATCTATCTTCTATCTATCCTATGCTTGAACATGTTTCTATCCCTCATCTCTCTCTCTCTTTGAAAATAGACTGAATTTTTAACAGCAGTTTTAGATTCACACCAAAACGGGAAGGTACAGAGATGTGCCACATACACAGCGTCCCCACACATGCGTGGCTTCCCCCCACATTTCCAACGCCTCCCATCAGAACGGCTCCATTGTTACAGTGGATGAGGCTGCACCGAAACATCACAGGCACCCAATGTCCACAGTTTCCATGAGAGTTCACTCTTGGGTGTTGTTCATTTCATGGATTTGGACAAATGTCTGACACATGTCCAGCATCATGATATCCCATAGAGTATTCTCATTGCTCTAAGAATTTTCTGTGCCCCACCTGTCTGTCCCTCTCTTCCCACCTAACCCCTGGCATTCACTGGTCTCTTAACTGTCTCCATGGTTTTGCCTTTCCCAGAGTGTCATATATAGTTGGAATGGTCTTTTTAGATTGGTTTCTTTCACTTAGCAATAAGCATTCAAGTTTCTTCCACGTCTTCTCATGGCTTGGTAGCTCGTTTCTTTTCAGTGCTGAATAATATCCCATCGTCTGGATGTGACACGGCTTATTTATCCATTTACCTGCTGAAGGACATTTTGGTCGCTTCCAATCTTGGCAGTTATGAATAAAGCCGCCACAAATCCCTGCATGCAGGTTTTTGTGTGGACATGTTTTTCAACTCCTTTGGGTAAATACCAAGGAGTGCAATTGCTGGATGGTGCGGTTACGTACAACCCCTGGATTGTTCGGTGTCTAGTTTTGTGAGAAAGTTGCCAAACTGTCTTTGAAGGTAGCTGTACTGTGGGGCGCTCCCACTGGCAACGGATGAGAGTTCTGTTGCTCCACATCCTCACCAGCATTCAGTCTTGTCTGCGTCTGGGATCTCGGCCATTCTAGGTGTGTGATGTTTTCTCGTTATTTAAGCTAGCGCCCACCCAGTGACAAATGATATGCAGCATCTTTTCACATGCTTCCTTACCATCTGTTCACCTTCTTTGGGGAGGTGTCTGTTCAGATCTGTGGCCTACATTTTACTCAGCTCGTTCATTTTGTTACTATTGGGTTTTAGGAATTCTTTGTATCCTTTGAACAGGAAGGAGGACTTTTAGCAGATGCACATCTTCTGCAAATATTTTTTCCCAGCCTGTGGCTTGTCTTCTCATTTCTCTACAGTGTCTTTCACAGAAGCTTTTAAAAATTTAATGAAGTTTAGTTTATCAATTTCTTTCGTGGATCATGCCTTTGGTGTTGAATTTTAAAAAGTCATTGTGAGACTCTGCCAAAGAACTATTAGAATGAATTCAGTGAACTCACCGGATACAAAATTAACAGACAGAAATCAGTTGCTTTTCTATACACTAATAATGAAGCAGCAGAAAGAAACATTTAAAAAGCAATCTATCATTTATTTTAACCCCAGCAAAAACCACTGGGGAAACTTGCACCTAATGGCATTTAGAATCTGATCTTCTCATGAGATGTTGATGATACAAAACCATGTAGTAGAGTCACCTTGGTGGTTTTGTTCCTGCTTAAACACCACAACTTCAGACACAGGTTTGGTGCCTATCAATGTGTCAAAGTCTATATTGGAAAGAACTCTGGGACATCAATTATCTGTTTCACCTCTTTGAGTATCAGTTTCTTCATCTGTGAAATGGGGATTAAAATTCCCATTTTTGTGGGGTTGTTGGGATTGTTCATGACAATATCTATATGGAGTCCCTGGCTCATCATAAGGGCTCAGTGCCAGCTATTGCTCTTTGTGGGGTTATTCGCATGCATCCAAGTGCTCAATTTAGGACTCTTTGTGACACTGACACTCCCTTTGGCAAAGAAGTTATAGATAAAATCCTAGCTTCCAATTTGCTATTTAATGAGCCACTAAGCATGGAGAAAGGAGGATGGAAGAAAAGGGAATAATTTCCTAAGTGCTACGTGCCAGGTACCATGCTGGGTACTTGGCATTTCCCGTTGCGCCTGGAAGGCATCATGCTGGGAGTGGTGGAGGCAGGGAGTCTCGGCACAGAAGTTGTGCAGGGCGTCTGAGCTGCCCCAGGGGCTGGCGTGAGGCCTGCCGCCGGAGCCCGGGCCCCTTCATTGCAGAGATATTTTTAAAAGGAACCCGTGCTTCTTTCCCTTTGACCGCGGTACGTCACTAACTCCCATGCGAGCTTAGACGTGTGGATACGGCGCTTGCAGCACAGATCTGAGCAAGACGGCGGCAAGAGGAGCACTTGTGTCCTGACCGTGTCAGGCCGGTTGTGTTAGGGTGGTCAGGCTGCAATGGACAAGCAGGGAAATGAAGGCACTCCAGGGCTAACCGCTGTCCGTACACGGCATATTTTAAAAATGTTTTTATTGAATATTAAACAGTTACAAGTACTGTTAGACATTTAGCCAAAGCACAGTTACAGGTTAAATATAATCATAAAGATGTCTTAAATAGAAACCCACCATGCAGGCAGGTGACGTTCCTTGATGCCCTCATTTGGAAAGTAGAAGGCGAGGAAAAAAGGTCTTCTGTTCCACGTGAAAGACAGTAAAGACTAGAAGAATTTACATGCTGTAAGCGATTTCCCAGGACCCAGTTGATAGGGTTGCCAGATTCAGTAAAACAAAATAAAACAAAGCGAAAAGCCAGGATTCTTGAATTTCAGATAATGAGAAACATTTTTTATTTATCATCATATATATATATGTGCCAAATAGTGCATGAAACATATTTAAACTACAAAATTATTTATCTAAAATTCAAATGTAACTGGGTGCCTTGTGTTTCACCTGGCAATCCTACACATGGACGAATGCAAAAAAGCAAAGCGAGGGGACTGGAACCCCCCTGCCACTGGTGGGTCACAGAGAGACTAAAAATAAAAACAACACCGATAATGAGCCAAGGAGTCACTACGATGGTAACGCACACAGACCAAGGTCACAATGGGATCGTACGATCACTACTCCAAATGCTGTTGCCGGGAAACACTCTTAGATTTCCTCAAAGCTGGTTTTGTAAATGTTTTTGAGAAACCTCACTGATAAAAGTACCTTTAGAGTGTGCAGCTATCAAAGACAAATACTACTACAACTAAGACAGCTGATCCTGAAACAATGGAAGCAGAAGCAGGTATTGTATGCACATGAAGAGCTTAAATATTTTGTGTGATGAATACAATGGTTATAGGGTCAAGGTCACCTTCTAGGTTGAGGCTATTAATCTCAAAGATTTTGGTTCTGTTCCTACTGCTGTTTTCTAGCTCCTCATCCTGAACCTTGGGGGTGGGGTGGGCATGGGAGTGTGAGAGATACCCCGCTACCAGAGTTTTCCTGCGTTTCTCTGCAAACACTCTCAATCAACAAAGGGCTTTCAGGGCTGCCTGCGGAAATGCACAGAGAGATGTAAAAGTAGCAAAACGATCTGAATTGTGGAGCACAAGAAATCTGTTTGAAAAGAAGAGTGGTCAGGTGAGCGACAGCATAAAGCAGAAAAGAAAACCTGAATGAAGGAAGAGTCCAAATGCAGTCACCTGTGCGGCGTGAATGTTATTTCAAAGGGGGCGGGACCTCTGGCAGATGTAGAAAACTGGTCACACTGTGAGCGGGTTTGGTCTCCTGGGGCATAAAATCTGGAGCTTCCTACTGCCCTTCACTCATAACCATGGCTTATGAGGAGAAAACAGCTTGGGCACCGCTCAGGTACCACATGGTATCACTTCATGAGATGCTGCTGTGTCCACCCCCTCCCCTCTCCTAATGCTGACTAGGTTTCGAAATCTTGCTAGCATTTCTTTAAACCAGAATATCTGCTTGTCCAGGAACTTCAAGCATGGAGAAATCGGGAGGGATTGATTAGATCTGCTCCTTGGCATCTAAGGGAGCCATTACTTGTGAAATAGGTACCCTCATCACATCAGCTTTATGGGTGTGACGTACATACATGGAGACACACCCGACTGACGCCTTTCAAACACTAAGAAATGGAATTCCAACTTCTTATTTATTAGACTATAAAAGGTTAAAAAGTTTCTGCCATAGTTAAGGCTTTTTCTTTCTTAAGAAGAAACACTTAATTGTCTATTAATTTCAGAATGCACAAGGTATCCCAAGGTGCCTCATGCTTTAGGGCGGCTTTTCAGGAAACCATTTCCTATTCACGTGCTGTGTCCGATCAAAGCTCACATGTTATCGTCCCCATTACTTTCTTTTCCTTTTTCTGTCACTGATTTGACATCGAACAAGTTTAAGTTTAGTCTTTAAGTGAATTTCTAACACGGGGGACCCTATCTTAATGTCGGTTTGGAGTGTTCCCCAAATGACCGAAGTCTATAGCCCCGTGGAAGGAAGAAAACTGCCCGACGGAAAACATGGCAAGAAGGCCGCTTAGCACACGTGATCATACGAGTGGGCTCTGGCCACACTGGAGGCGAGGTGCGTGGGCACACACCCCACTTCTGTTCGCCAGGCTGCTTACAGGGGTTGGGGGAGCGTGCATGTAGGGAAGGGAGGGCAAGCAATGGCCACCGGCCCCTGTGCACTTGGCAGCTGGACTGGCATAAAGAACAACCCAGGCAATCTAGTGCCTTCCACTGCTGCTCTTCCAGAACACACCGAGGTGTCAGTTTTTGTATAAAGACTATAATAATAGAATATTAATCTCTATTACTTCATTTGCCATGTTCAGGCATTTCTCTATGTCAATGCACTTTGCTATTTTGAGAGCAAAAGGAAGCTAATCTAGCCGCTGACATCAAGCTCAAGGGGCACCAGGAGGCTGTCGTGAAAACCTCCCAATACTACGTATTCTACTTATGTTACTGAAAAGCTAGAAATTCCAAATTGCAAGAAGGAAAAGGTAAATAAGAATTCTGGTTGTACTGTTAATATTTTGCATAGAAGTAAAACTCTGGCTTCCACGCTGACGTTTGTTAACAAACTGGCAGAATCTCCGGAGCAAAGCCCCGGGGAGCCTCCTACTGGACCCGGCTGTGCTACGGAAGCAGAAGTACAGTCTCCTTTTGCAAGACTCAAGATGAAGAAAGGAGGAAAGTGAGTGGGGTCAAAGGTAACTACGGGAGTTACTTATAGTTCCAGACTAGCAACCTGAGGAAGAGGGAAGAAGGCCAAGTGCAAGGAGTGTCCAGGGCCCTCAACTTAGGAGCGAAGAACGCAGCCGGCAATACCCAGGAAACCGGCAGCGTCGCGCTGGAAGATTTGCCTTTAGAAGTGCAGTAAGGCTGGCGGAGGTGTTCAGATCCTCTCTTCCATTCGGTTTGGGAAAGCATAAGGGCAAGTTCAGGGGAGGCCACACTGGAGTCCTCCAGGTGCCAGCGCTCCTCTAGAGTACACGTGCAAGACAGCAAATGGATTTCAGCCTAAGTGAATGCCATGCTTTTATATTCCAAAGGGATGTTCACGCTGCTATGGATGGAAGTTCCAAATGGAATCAACTGTTACTAACTTGTGGGCACTCATGATGACCTTTGGTTTTCAAGTTTTGAAAAAATGTATTTGGCTCCTGTGAAATATGAACTAACCCATTCTCTTAGCAGATGAATAATAGATACACATTCTTTCGACAACGACTATACACTGGAATCATTACAAGCACTGCAGTGTCTTCCTTACACAAGTACCTTTACTCGGCACACGCAGCATCGGATACAGAACGTCGGCAGGTTAGATACTGAACCACAGTTTGACTTCTCGAGTGTGAGGCTGAAGTTTAACACATCCATTAATCTAGTTAGTACGATGGAAACAACATATAACCACAGTTGAACAGCGGCTTATCTTTTTAATAAAGCCATAAAGCTTTTGGTATCTATACCATATTAACCCTTTTACTGAACTAAAAATCACAGCCATGTTTTACCATTTTAAACTATTTCTAAGTGAGGAGGCAAGTGTCATCCACTTTCACAGCTACTGAAAACGATACGGATGCCATTCCTCCGACCCGTTGTCACAGAAAAAAAGAAGGAAAGGAGGAAAAAAGCCCTCTTAACAAATATTAAACTCCGAAGCTTCGTATGGAATTCTAGTGCTATTACACAGGTAGCCAAGACACGGACACCCAGCAAGGGTCACTAAAACTTCAACAGAAGCAACGACTGAGGTTAATTCTTGATTTCATTTTGAGGACCCATGCAAGATTCTGCTATAAAACTCAAACTAGTTCCTGATGCCTAGTTCTAGTGCTGGACGTAAGCCAAAAAGAAAGCTAAGTGCATATTTTAAGAGCCTATTCTAGAATTTTTGCAGGTAACCATTTTATTTTCCTTCAGGAGATTAACTGAGGTCACAGCCTAATCAGCCTGCATAAAAAAACAAATTCGTTTCCAGAACTTGAAGTTGAAACGGCAAGTTTGTGTCACACTGTTTTTCCTTTTTTTCTCTAATCACATTTATGTTACTTTTGCTTCAAAGCTGAGCAGATGAACGGCATGTCAAAGTAAGTGAGTTATGCAGCCAATTTGATATTTAGTTCAGGTGAAAAGGGCGAGTGTAAAAACTGGAATGGGTAATCTTTTACGAGCATTGATGTGCACCAGGCAAATATTGATTAAAACACGCAAAACAAAGTAGTAATTTCCTGCAGAAACAGTACAGTATTTCTCCACTGCAATTACAAAAATAACCGAATAGAGCTTTGGTTTCAGTATTCTCCTTGTCTGTTGAGAAGTTTGAAGAAATGGTTTGAAAATGTAGTGTAGGGACCTCTGTAAACTACCGGAAGCACCTCACTCAAAATAACCCCCAATCTGGAGTAAATGCAACCGTCCCTGCGCATCTATCTACTAAGGAGGATGTGAATCCTAGCTTTCTGGACTGGAGAAACCATAAAGATTTTTGTGACTCTAATGAAGTATAATAATTCCACTGAATTTGGAAATAAGGCAGCTAATTTTGGGGGCGACTATTCTGGCAGTCCGGGTCAAGCAAGAGAAGTACTTTTTCTTTGAGGAGGCCCTGGGATCCTTTCCTGCAGCGATATCCTGGAACCCCTATCCTGGAACCCCAAGGTCCTCCCACGTGTCAGTGGGGGCCCCCACGCACTGCCCTTTCCCTGGCTGCACTCTCCTCGCTCTCCGCACTAGGCACCCTCCCTCCCAACGCCCCCCAGGCAGGCTGAGAAGGAAAGAGCAGGGCCCACCAGAAGCTTCCATGCCTTCTCTGAGCCTGCATGCTCCTAAGTCAGTCTGACCTTTGTGCCTTTCCCCTATAAGAGGACACTAAAACCTGATGTTTTTCCTTCCCAACCCGATTCACAATGGTAAGAAGTACAGATAGGAAATAGATCAAAGTGAAAAAAAAAAGGGGAAACTAAGTCTCGCTCAGCCAGAAGCTTGTGTTGCGTTGCTAATGATTTTAGTCAGTGTGACTTTGTGCAAAATATCCTCGAGAAGGCTCTGGCTCATTTTCAAAGTAAACAAAAACACACGCACACACCAAAAAAAAAAAAAAAAAACAAAAGGGAAAAGAAAAAGAATGATGCATGTTTAGAAAACATTTAAAATGAGCCTGACATATGTATTTGTTACATACACGTGCCATATATAACAAAGCAAACGTAGTGTGTATATTGTGAAATTTGGGGAAGTACATGTTATGTTTTTTTTTCCATTTCCAAGACCAGATCAAGGCAATCTTGTTTGAGAAATGGACAATTGCAATGCAAATGAGCCTGAGATATGTCAAAAGGCCGCCCCTGTAAACATTTCCTCAAAGGGAACAGTAGCAGTTGAGTATGTATCAGTTACTCATACTATCCTCATCACTATCGCAATGCTTTATAAAAGACAAACAGCTTATTTCTAGGCTGTCAGGGATTTACGGAGTATTGATTTTGTTGGAAACAATCCACTGTAATCCAGTCCCAAGTTTAAATCCGATCTGGCCTTTCCCCGGGGGGCCTTCACTAGGTCTTCTGCTCTGCGGCTGTGGCGGTTTGCGAAGGAGCTTCTGGCTTCATGATCTGGTACGTGATGAGATACTCTGGGTAGGCCTGCAGAGGACAGTAAGGGAACAAAGCACTCCTTCAGCGGGTATGATAGCACGTGGGTGTCTCAGAGGCCGTAGTTCACCATCACGATTCTATATAGACCCAAAATCCTGCAGAGGCCAGCCAATCAATAGGTGCTTAAGTCACACACACACACACACACACACACACACACACACACACACACACACACGATCTACCTGTCTCTTGTACATAAACATATACAGACCCTCTGATCTGGAGAACCGTTTTAATGTTATCTCCACTTTGAGTACTTTAAAGTGTTGCATTCACCTGTCACGCACAAGCCACTCACAGGAAAGCTAAGGCGGGAGAAAATCTCTCTCTGTCACATAGCATATGTTTAATACAGTTTGTTAAGTCAAAGAGTAATTTGGCCAAATCGATTTCAAATTAATTTCCAACTAATGAATCACAAACAGAACGTACTGCACGAGAAGGAGGAAGAGTGAGGCCTGTGGAGTCACTAGTTGAGTAGAGGCAACAGTCTGGAGATAATGTTTTAAAAGGTAACTAATGAAAGGTAACTTTTACAGGTAACGTAATGGTTCAGATTTAGACCCTCTACCCCAAAAATTCTCTCTTTCCTCTTTTTCTTGTAGTACATAATGAAAGGCTCAGTATCTGGAGTGAGAAGAGTACTTCTTAGGGGAAGTTGTTACAGACCGTCACCAGAAGTCATTACTAAGACAACTGAGTGGGGGGCAAAACCCCTTAATACCCATGTGCACAACAGAGGAGTCTTCAACCCTAAATATAATGAGACAGCTAGATGCAGTATTTCAGAGCACTCTTGGGATGGAAACTAGTATCTGTGGGTAGGTAAATGTTTTGGGCCCAAAAATAATTTGCTGAATGCTGACTTACAAATTACTTGTATATAGATATGGAATAATAATTTAAATAAGGATAAAAAAACCTGGACTTTAAAAAGATATATGAACATCTATGTTCACTGCAGCACTATTTACAGTAGCCAAGCAAGAAGCAACTTTAGTGTCCATCGACAGATGAAACGATAAAGGTGTGGTGTATATACGTGTGTGTGTGTGTGTGTATATATGTATATATATGTGTGTGTGTGTATATATGGAATATTACTCAGCCATTAAAAAAAAAGGAGATCTTGCCATTAGGGACAATATGGATGGCCTTAGAGGTATTTCCTGAGTGAAGTAAGTCAGGCAGAGAAAGAAAAATACCACAGTGCTTTCACTTATATATGGAATCTAAAAAACAAAACAAAACAAAACAAACGCAAGAAAATGCTAGCAAACCAAATCCAACAATACATTATAAAAGTCATTCACCACAATCAAGTGGGATTCATTCTTGGGTTGCCAGGGTATTAATATTCATAAAAAAGGCCATATATGTAAAGTCCACAGCTGACATCATCCGCAATAATGTAAAAACCGAGAGCTTTCCCCGTAAGATCAGGAACAAGACAAGGATGTCTGCTCTCACCATTTTTATTCGACATAGTACTGGAAGTCGTAGCACAGCCATCAGATAACACAAAGAAGTAAGAGGCATCCTAATTGGCAATGAACAAGTAAAACTTTCACTATTTGCAGATGACAAACTATGCTATATTCTACACTATCTGTATTTAGAAAGCCCTAAAGACTCCACCCCAATCTGCTAGAATTGGTAAATGAATTCAGTAAAATTGCAGCATACAATGTACATAAATCTGTTGCATTTCTATACATCGACAATGAAGCAGCAGAAAGAGAAATTAAGAAAACAATCCCATTTACAACTGCACCAAAAATAATAAGATATCTAGGAAGGGGGCGCCTGGGTGGCTTAGTCGGTTAAGCGTCCGAATTTCGCTTAGGTCATGATCTCGCGGTTTGTGGGTTCGAGCCCCGCGTCGGGCTCTGTGCTGACTGCCAGCTCAGAGCCTGCAGCCTGCTTCAGAGTCTGTGACTCCCTCTCTCTCTGACCCTCCCCTGCTCACGCTGTCTCTCTCTCTCCTAGAAATAAATAAAAATATTTAAAAAAAAAAAAAAAAAAGATATCTAGGAAGGTAGCTTATAACCAAATAGGTGAAAGACCTATACTCTGAAAACTATAAAACACTAATGAAAGAAACTGAAGATGATACAAAGAAATGGAAAGACATTCCATTCCATTCCATGCTCATGGATTGGAAGAACAAATATTGTTAAAATGTCTACACTACCCAAAGCCATCTATATATCTAATGCAATTCCTATCAAAGTATCAAAAGCATTTTTCACAGAACTAGAACAAACCATCGTAAAATTTAAAAGGAACCACAAAAGACTCTGAACAGCCAAAGTCATCTTGAAAAAGAAAAGCAAAGCTGGAGGCATCACAGACTTCAGGCTACATTACAAAGCTGTAGTGACAAAAACAGTAAGATACCCGCACAAAAACACACTGATCAGTGGAACAGAACAGAAAACCCAGAAATAAACCCACAGTTATATGGTCAATTAATCTTCAACAAACCAGGCAAGAATATCCAATGGGAAAAAGATGATCTCTTCAACAGTGTTGGGAAAAATGGACAGTAACATGCAAAAAAAAAAAAAAAAGAAACTGAACCACTTTATTATACCATACACAAAAATAAAATTCAAAATGGATTAAAGACCTAAATGTGAGACCTGAAACCATAAAAATTAAAAAAAATTTTTTTTTAATGTTTTATTTATTTTTAGGAGAGAGAGAGAGAGACAGCGTGAGCAGGGGAGGGTCAGAGAGAGAGGGAGTCACAGGCTGAAACAGGCTCCAGGCTCTGAGCTGGCAGTCAGCACAGAGCCCGACGCGGGGCCCGAACCCACGAACTGCGAGATCATGACCTAAGCGAAAGTCGGACGCTTAACCGACTAAGCCACCTAGGCGCCCCATGAAACCATAAAAATTTTAGAAGAGAGCACTGGCAATAATTTCTCTAACACTGACCATAGCAATTTTTTTCTAGGTATGTCCCTTGAGGCAAGGGAAACAAAAGCAAAAATGAACCGCTGGGATTTCATCGAATGGGAGAAGATATTTGCAAATGACATAGCCGATAAAGGGTTAGTATCCAAAATATATATAAAAAAACCCATGCAACTCAACACCCTCAAACCAAATAATCCAATTTAAAAAATAGGAAAAAGACATGAACAGACATTTGTCCAAAGAATACTTCCAGATGGCCAACACACATATGAAAAGATGCTCATTATCACGTATCATCAGGGAAATGCAAATAAAAACTATATGAGATATCACCTCACACCTGTCAGAATGACTAGAATCAAGAACATATGAAACAACAGGTGGTGGCGAGGATGTAGAGAAAAAGTAGCCATTGTGTGCTGTTGATGGGAATGCAAACTGGTGTAGTCACTGTGGAAAACAGTATGGAGGTTCCTCACAAAATTAAAAAAAAACACTACGCGGGGCACCTGGGTGGCTCAGTCGATTAAGCGTCCGACTTCGGCTCAGGTCATGAGCTCACAGTTCGTGGGTTCGAGCCCCGCGTCGGGCTCTGTGCTGACAGCCAGCTCAGAGCCTGGAGCCTGTTTTCGATTCTGTGTCTCCCTCTCTCTCTGACCCTCCCCTACTCACACTGTCTCTGTCTCTGTCTCTGTCTCTCTCTCAGAAATAAATAAAATAGAAAAAAATAAAAAATAAAAAAACACTACGCTATGATCTAGCAATCACACTATTGGGTATTTACCCAAAGAATACAAAACATTAATTCAAAGGGATATATGTACCCTGATGTTTATAACAGCATTATACCAAAGTGTCCACTGACTGATGAATGGATAAACAAGAAGTGGTATATACATATACAATGGAATATTACTCAGCCATAAAAAAGAATGAAAGCTTGCCATCCGCAAAGACGTGGATGGGGCTTGAGAGCATAATGCTAGAATGAAAGAAGTCAGTCAGAGAAACACAGATACCACAGGATTTCACTCATATGTGGAATTTGAGAAAGAAAACAAATGAGCAAAGGGAAAAGGAGAGACAAACCAAGAAACAGACCCTTAACAATGGTTACAGAGGGGCAGTGGGTGAGGGGATGGGTGAAATAGGTGGTGGGGATTAGGGAGTGCACTTGTTGTGATGAGCACTGGTGATGGATGGAAGTGTGGAATCACTATAATGTACACCTGAATCTAAGAATACACTGTATGTTAACTGACTGATATTTAAATAAAGTCTTAAAAAAAAAAAACTTAAACAAAACAAACCAACCCAGCCTCACAAATGCAGAGAATAAGCTGGTGGTTGCCAAATGGGAAGGAGGCGAGGGGACGGGAGAAATAGGGGACAGGCATTAAGAGGTACAACATTCTAGTTATTTAAGTAAGTAGTGGGGGTGAAAAGTGCAGCATAGAGAATACAGCTGATAAACAAGAAAAAAACCTGGACTGTTGAATACTTAAAATGCAGAAGTAAACATATAGTTGACTCACTAAATTACTTCTTTCTAATTTTACCTCTGATTTTTAGGAGGCAGAAACTGTTACAGGTCTTTGCCTCCACTTTCTTCATCTATACAGGGGATCAGTAATAATACTAAGATTTTTGTGAGGATTAAATACAAAGATCTTAGAATGGGTTTGGCCTACTGAGAATCTAGTATGTATAAGTCGTCACAATTCACAGTATGATGATGATGTATTAAAGACAAGTCCCTCCTGAGAGGGTCTCAGCAAGACTAAAAAGAACAAAAAATGTACATGTTTTTAAGTTGTAACTGTGTACACATGTAAGGAAACACCATCACTCATAATATTCTTTCCTGAAATTCTAGTCTGCTCTGGTTTGCCTTAAAAACAGCAATGGTTTCTTATCTTCTTAGTACCTCTAGTTGGAATAACACCGTTAACAATCTTCATCTCTTCTGACTTTCCAATCTGAAGCTTCCATAACTAAAAAGTTTGTAGTCTTATTTTATTATGATTTGAACACTGCTTAATTCCTGAAATGGTTTTAAATGGTATTTTGGTTAACTAGTTACTACAATAGGCTAGGTCAGCAAATCTCCTAATTCTAGAGTTGGGTATAAACACTCTAGGGAAGCTCAAGCACTCCTGGAGAAATGGACAAACTGCCTAGTCAACGAGATGGTTTAATGGTCAAGAAAACTATTCACCCCCAATATACATGTACTGAGCATCTCTGTGTATAAAAGGCAGCCTGCGGTGAGATAAGGTCCTTTGCTGTCAAGGAGCTTCCAGGCTTGCTTGGGAAGATAAGTCAGACCCAAAAAAAGAAGAATTAAAAAATAACCCAAGCTGGCATGTGCCAAGTGTCAAAAATGAGTGTGAAGCACACTCCTACTTCTTTTTGTCCCGGCGAAATGTCATATCTACCATACTTCGTGTGACACATTCTTTTTGCTTGCAGAAAAGCCGCTGAAGCAAAGGAGTTGGTAATGCTGGTGTTTACATTTTGGTGGCGCACTATTTAAGGCGATCCCTGTCACATGTCAATTTTAGGCAGGCAGATTCTAAGACTCCAGTGGTATGAATGACCAGGGCCTGATTCCTGCAGTTAGGCTACGGCACTGTGTGTGCAGCTGAGATACTGACTACAGACATTCAAGTCCGGAGGGACATAAGACAAGGGAATCATTTCACCGCAGGACGAGAAGGGCACAGGACCAACCAACAAGTGTTACTTCCTGTCAAGTCACTTTACGTCCACCCTGGTCCTAAAAGCATGAAATGTATTTTTTTTTTAAGTTCCTGTAAGAAAAAAATTCAACAACCACTTTGGTAACTAACTGCCTTTCAGGAGCCATTCCTTAATCCAAATCCCCACTGTTATCTAAACTCAAACACTTTGTGTTTATTCTTCACAGGGATGAAGAGGAAGTCATGGTCTCATGAATAATTTTACGTATTTGAAAATCATGGTATAAATTATTGTACAATTTTCTCTTTTCCAGGTTAAGTAACTACATTGTTTATGTCACTTCTGTAAAATTAAGGCTAAATCTCAGTAGCAACCAATGGCCAGAGACTACCTCTCCTTTAGGGCTAATTTAATGTGATGCTTAAAGTACAACATACAAAAATACTTCTGACATTTTGAGTCCAGCCATATACTAAAACCAGAACCACTTTTCTTCCAAGCATAATTTTGAACATATCTTTTCAATTCTAAAGAAAGAAACAATCTCACCAATGATGAAGGATACTCCTTAAATCAACCCTCTGAATAAGACATTTGTGTGCTCTTGAAAGTGTTAGCACTAAGGGTAAAGGATTTAAGGTGTAACTAAGAGGAAAGAAGTCAAGTTAGCAAAAGAAAACTTCATGCAAACTTTAGGAGCAACTGCTAAAATGGACACGGAAAATGACAGTCACCAGACAATACAGTTAACAATATCCATGCAGGCAAGTACACCCCGATATGGAAGAACAAGGGTGCTTCCCTGAAGTAACACTACTATCACCTGCATTTCATTGTGGAAGGGACCTTTTTCTTTCAAATAGATTTGGACCACATCATTCTCTAAAATTCTTTTAGCAAGAGATTCTAAACAAGTTATCAAGCCAAATTACTGGGGAAATGATTGATCGGCAATTATCAGAAAGGTAAACCTATTATTTTTGAAGTAGCCCTCATTATTTCTTTCCACCCAAATATGAGATACATTGTTTTTACTATAGGTAACTTCCTTGAAAAGTGTATAGTGAAGACAACTGAAATCACCTAAAATCTTAATATCTAGAGATAACTGCTCTTAAGTTTTGGGGTTGCTTCTGTTTAACATAAATGTTGTAAATATATATTTTTTAAACTCACAGGCATATAACCATACTAACACCTATTTAATCATTCTTTTTGTTGAATATTTAGGCAACTTAAAATTTTCATTATGGTAATCCAGAACAGTGGTGGCCATCCTTGTATGGTTTTGTGGGTTTCTTTTTGGTGGTGGTCATCATTTGATCATAATGAACACAAATTTCTAGAAGTGGAATTGCTGGATCAAAGTGAAAGCATTTTCTTTACAAGTATGGGGTTTCTGATTTACACAGAAAATTTTGACAAATTTGTTCTTTGGCAGTTTTTAAAAACTTTTTATTTGGAAAAAAATGCAAACTTACATATTAAATTGCAAAAATGAAAATGCCATCCAAACACCTGTATACACCCGTTACCCCTATCCACCTATTGTTAAGCTTTTATTTACCCCTTTTGCTTTGTTATGTATGCCCTCCCCCACCTCTCTATATACTAAGGAGACAGACAGAGGCCCATATTTTTCTTGGGCCACTTGAGAATAAGTTCTTTATCATCATGGTTCTTTAACCCTCAAATATTTATTTCCTAAGAATAGGGATACTCACTTACATAAGCACAGGATTGAACTATAATTTTATGCTGACGTAATACCTATCCTTCATATTCCAATGTTCTTGGTCAATTTTTTAAAAAGTTTATTTTTGAGACATGGCGAGAGAGTGGGGGAGAGGCAGAGAGAGAGAGAGAGAGAGAGAGAGAGAGAGAATCCCAAGCAGGCTCTGCACTGACACTGCAACACAGGCCTCAAACTCATGATCTGTGAGATCCTGACCTGAGTTGAGAGAGGAACAGTCAGATGCCTAATCACCTGAGCTGTCTAGGTGCCCCCTCAGTGGATTTAATAATGCTGTTTCTCTTCTAATACCAGATTCAATTGGGGGGCAAGGCCTTAAGTGAGTTGTCTTGTCTCTTGGGTTTCATTTAATCTGGAAAGTTTATTTTTTTATTTTTGAGAGAGACAGAGTGCGAGCAGGGGAGGAGCAGAGAGAGAGAGAGGGAAACACAGAAATCTGAAGCACGCTCCAGGCTCTGAGCCTGACACTGGGGCTTGAACCCATGAACTGTGAGATTATGACCTGAGCCAAAGGCGGATGCTTAACCAACAGAGCCACCCTCATGCCTCTAATCTGGAAAGTTTCTAAAGCCTTTCTCTTTTATCATATTTACATTTCTGAAAAGTCTAATCTTTCCACATTAAAAAAAAGTTTATTTCTTTACTTTGAGAGAGAGAGAGGGAGAGAGAGCGCGTGAGCGAGCGCATCATGAGCAGGAGAGGGACATAGACAGAGGGAGAGAGAGGATCCCAAGCAGGCTCTGTGCTTTCAGCACATGGAGCCCAATGTGGGGCTCAACCTCACATACTGTGAGATCATCACCTGAGCCAAAATCAAGAGTTGGACACTTAATCAAATGAGCCACTTAGGTGCTCCATTCCCAGATTTTTTTTTACTAGAACATTTCTCATTTTGATTAGACCAGGGTTATGCCTTCTTGGCTTGAATACTGCATAGATGATATGCCCTTCTCAGAATATACCTGGAGGCACACTCTATTTCTATTTGTCCCTCACTGGTGATGTTAATTTTGATCATCTGGTCAAAGTACTGGCCCCTTTCTCCAAGCATAATTACTGTTTTCTTCTCCTTTGTAGTTAATAAGAATACCATGCAAATATCATTTTTTAAATCAAAATTATCTCCTAGCTTTAGCATCCATTTATGATTCTTGCCACAGTGGTTTCAAGATGATGATTTCCCAAATCCAGTATTCCCTCCACATGTCCTCCTCTGCCCTTGGCTTTCTACTATAGGCAAAAGCCTTCTTTTCACTTTCATTTATTTACCTATTTGTTATCAGTATAGAATCATGACTTCGAAATATTTTTCCCAGTGGTTTAAAATTTATTACTGTACTTATTTTGGTATTCCAACTATTCCAGATTTGGCCAGTGGGAGCCCCTTCATACTAACTCTGTGTCCTTGTGACATGCCCCCACCACATTTTTGAGTACTTCATTCCTTGCTGGCAAAACAGGATGTTCCAGACTCACTTGTTTCTATTCTGCTTCAGCCCTGGAATTAGCTGTTTCTCCAGAGAGGGTGGGTTCCTTTTAGCGGGGAATGGTATTAGAGGCCAAGATCTAGGTCTGAGTGTGTTCACAGCTATTGGGGATTCCTTGTTTTCAGCAGAGAGTGCTAAGAAATATAAGTGTATATATGCTCATATACATACATACGCTTACATAGACTCTTACACACATACCTATACATAATGTGTATTTTTACAAGTGCACACATGTACATATATTGAAAATGATGAGTTCCTATTGATACCTCCAATTTCAGTCCATCTCTACAGAGTCATTCTTACTCTCCCCCCTACGGCACTTTCGTAAGTCTGTTCTTCCACGATGAGAATCCCAGGTCCCAAATCAAACATCAATACATTTACTCATTTGCTCAATCCTACAGTGCACCTAAAGGCGTTAAATTGCTTTGCCTAACTCCCCGCAATCAACTTATCTACTAAATGGAGTTCAGGATTTGTGTGCAATTCCTACCCTTACTCCATATCCTATCTGGCCCACAACTGATAGCATATAATAAGATATTGATCTCATGTTACTTGTATTTAATTTCTGCCTTCCCTTTTTTGTCCCCCCTCTTCTCCACCAGGGTAGTTAAGGTATCCATTTGAAATTCAATTAAGTTCAGACAAACTGATCTTTGTTTTTAGACAAATCGGTAGGCATTTAGCAATACTGTGAGAGTTAAGGACTGGGCTGAAAAGTGATAGAAAGTTTCCCTGCTTTGTTGACAATTTTACTTTGGAGCCTCAAGCAGTTACAGAATTTAATGTACTGTAGCTTTTCAACTCAGAAAGCTATTATTCTATGTTAAGTGTCATGATCAGAAATCTAGAGCTTCAACTCAGTGACTGGTCTAGAGCAAGTACATCCATCCAGAAAACTCTTTAGGGGCACCCGGGTGACTCAACTGGTTAAGCGTCCAACTCTTGGCTTTGGTTTAGGTCATGATCTCATGGTGGCAGGATTGAGCCCCGTGTAGGGCTCCTCACTGATCGTGAGCATGGGCCTGCTTGGGATTTTCTCTCTCCCTCTTTCTCTGCCCCCAGTAAAAAAAAAGTAGTAAAAGTTTTAAAATAAATATTTTTAAAAAAGGAAAAAAAAGAATTCTCTAAATGGAAGCTCTTAGTTCTCCATGCACTGACATCTTAGCAGCTTATTTATGCTTATCTGACAAACAGCATACCTGTTCGCCTCTGTAGATGACATATTCGGCATACGCCAGCCCATTCACACTCGGTCTCCCGATCACTGAGTGATGTCCCGGAGGGGCATGAGCCATTTTCATGGTGCTGAATTGCAGAAAGGATTTGCCAAGGGTCACTCTACAGAAAAGCATTTGTCTACAGAAGAAAAGGAAAGAAAGGAGTGATGCTTTGAAGGAGGCAGTCAATCTTAGAGTGATAAAAGTGTTAGGTTTGTTGATTTTATAAAAAAAATATTTAACACAAGGCAAGATAGTTTCAAATGTCACTTTCAAATGTGAGGAGGAATGGGATGGGATTTGACAGACTGATTTACTAGAAGCAGTCAGCAGGCACAAATTAGTTACACAACCAATGACAGAAAAATACCTGGAGAGTTTTGACTAGTGGGAAAAGCGAAATACTAGCAAAAACTAAGTTCTTATGAGGATGGACAGGAGGAACCTGAAGCAAATAAACAAATGGCAGCTGCATCTGAAATTAAGATTGGGTTTACTCATTAGGAAGAAGTAAAAACTAGGATGAGACAAATAATAATAAAAGTGGATCAATTACAAAAATACTTAGCTTAAATGTATGGCTGGGAATCCTACTTGGGTGAAACACCAATTGGAGTAGATGTTAAATATTACAGAGAAAAAGTAAGTTGACTGGGAAGAAAGTGTATTATATAAACTAGGAGCTGAGAAACTATGGCCTATGGGCTAAATCTAGTCTGCCACCCGTTTTTGTAAAGAAAATGTTATTGGAACAAGCCACACGTTCATTTGCATGTCATCTGCGGCTGCTTTTGCACTACAAGGGCAGAGGTGAGTCACTGTGACAGGGATGATACGGCCTGCGAAGCCTAAAATATTTATTATGTGGCCCTTTAAAATAAAAGTTTGCAAACTTTTAATATACACTACAAACACTTTAGTCAGTGAGATTAGTCACACTGTTAAACGTGTAAAACAGTTAGTATTCAGTCAAATGGTTTGTTTTTAGTTACAGAGTGTGATCTCTGCATTCTAACCAATCAGAGATACTATTTTGAGTTAATTCTGGGCCAGACCCCCTATAAATGGGTCCTGCCTGGGCCTGCTGTTTTAGCACGATGTGACTGATGGCTGTCTGGAGTGCCGGCTCGGTACCAGCTGCATCTCCCGTAGGTCCCAGAGGAAAAGGTTCGGCTCTGTATTAGTGGGAGGTGTTTGAGCTCCGTCTCCACATTATGGTAGCACTTGGGGGAGGTCACTGGATCCTGCCCGCCCAGCCCGCCGGGCCCACTGCCATGGCTACTCCCAGTCCTTAGGTCCTGCAGAGCTTGACATGACAGGCCCCCACCTCCTGGATTCTGCTTCCTGCCCTGGACTTCCCTGTAGTCATGGAGGCAGGAGAAAATGCAGGACCGGCCCACGAAGCTGTGGGCGCAGATGCAGCAGCCCCAGCCACAGGGATCACGACATCCTGTGGGGCAACTAGTGACCAGAGCCAGACAGGAGCCAGACATCCTCCCACGACGCCCTCCTGTGAGGCATAGCAGTGCCCACAACCTCTGACGCGGTCTCATGGGCTGAGCAGCCACCTGCACTCGTTCTGAAACAGGCCAACTCACGGATGCATCTCACAGCCCCTGCTCTGCCTCCATCTCCACCTCACTTCTTCGTGTGGCCTCGTTCCTGCCTCCCCGGTATTGCCAAGAAAGTGCTGGTACATCAGCTTTAGCTTCGGGCTCTGTTTTCTAGGAAATCCTGGCTCAGACATAAACCTATGTGCCTAGTTGTCATGGGCAACTGCTCGTCTTCATCGAGGCTCATTTCTTTGTTTATTTAGGATAGGTGTGCAGCAGCACAGAGTTTTTGCATGTTACGTATCCCTGGGAAATTTTGTGTGTTATTAACCATGGCGGCTTCTATAGAAAGGTTCCTTCGGACATACCAGATCCATCCTAGAACTGCTGACAGCTGTAAGTTTTTCAAAGTAAAGGGAAGCAGGAAGCTTTAAGGTCAAAAACTCTAATAAATTTCAAGGCTATCTGGGTCTTTTCGAACTTTCCTCTGAATTACAAGATCTCTAATTAACCTGACTTTCCATCTGGTTAAAAGAAAAATGCAATCAACTGTAATCTTTGTGATGTACAATTCTTTTGTATTTTTTCCAATGGTAGGGAAGAGAATGGTATTTTTTCACTGACTTCAGAAAGAGTGTACCAGCATTCTCTTGAATTTGAGTTTTAAGATTCTATTTAAAAAGCCAATATTCATTTGTTCACTATGAAATCCAAAGTTAATGTTCTGAAACTGGACTTCTCAAGGCTGATTATATGTCCTGCCTTAAAGCACTGCTCACAACATCAGAAGTAAATTGAAGACTCAACTTCTTTACAGAAGTTGTGTGTCTTAGTTCAAATGTGTCTAAAGCCAGAGGTTCTTCGAGAGATGAAACTCTCAACCTTTTCTTGTTCTGACTCTGAACCCGAGCAAGTGAAGCTCAGGGAGCAAGTCCAGGTGGAGGGAGTTTCAACGTAACCTACGACTGGCTGACAGATATCTGGTGTTTCCCAGCACCGCTATTTATTGTACTGCCATTTCTCCTATTAGGACAGAGGTTGATCAGCTATTCGGATCCAACCCCGAACCCGTGTGATCCATTGTCAACACTGAGGATAACATGTGACATGGGCAGAGCCTGAGAAACTAATCCATGTGTGACCCGAGGCAGCAACCACTATACGGGGGCAGGGTGCTCACCGGTGACATATATAACACGAGCGGTCTTTGTGTGTGGGGCAGCCGGTTCCTCCACCAATCCCATAGACGTACTGGTTGCTTTTGGAGGAGTTTTCAGCAAAATAAATCCCGGCACCAAACATTCCTCCTATATATGCGTGTCGCTCATCAAACCCTTTATGAATAATGGCATTAATGAAAGGAGAGCCTAAAAATATAAACACAGAAAGATCAGTTTTTGAAATCTTCTCTAGAATCCCAATTAGCTGCAAATTATTTTGCATTTGGCAGGTTAATATTAAGTAATTAGTAATGCATAAATGAAGTTGTAAGATGGTCTACCTTACATAAATTATTCTCTTGTACTAGAATCTCAGCGGGGACCCACAGTGTTCGCCAAGCAAGGATGTAATATGGATTCTGCAGATGGCAGGAGCTTTTAGATACCAAAGTACAATGTGGCTTTAAAAATATAGATTTTCCATGCAATCTTACTTTACACAAAAACAGATAATCGGACAAACTGGAACAATTATGCTAAACTGTAATAAAAAGATTTCACTATCTAGATGGCTCAACTTGCAACAGAAGTTCTAGAACAATTTCAGCTAAATTATTTTCATTCTGCACGCCTTGGGAAGCCCGTACTAACATGCAATGCATTACAAAACCAGTACCCACAGGGAATTAAAAAAATCAAAACCACCCATTTTTAACACAACACCGTTATGGTCAATGACATACGCTCTTCACTTTACTGGAATTTGCAAAAAAGCCCAGAGAGCTAACGGTGGTCCCTATGCTCACCGTGAAACAGCATGCGCTCATTGTGATGGTTGTGGTTCTCCTCGGATACTTCCTTCTGTCTGTGACAGAACCGTTCCCTCAACTTCTTGTTGACAACCTTTTGAATCTTTAAGGATGAGGAAGAATGAAGCAAATGAGTGCAAAGAATGTTACGTGGCAGTTTATCATTTAAAATGAAAATTATGTTTTCTTTTAGGAAGGTTCAATTTTTGTTGTTTTGTTTGCTTAAAACATTCCTTGAAAATGGTAACGTTGCCAGGTAGCGTAGCTAAGTTAACATTCTGGCTTTTGTTATTCTGCACCAGACCTGGCTGTGCCTCAAAATCACCTGAAGAATTAAAGTAAAAGGAAAGCCATTCCTAGACTCCTCCCAGACTTACTGAGTTTTAGGATACAGGGGCCTGTACATCTAGCTTCTTCTAAAATCTCTCCAGGGAATTCTGATGTGCACTGGTGTATCTTCCAAGGCACTGGTGTAAGCCTGTTCTCAAAAGATTTTACTCATCGTTATGATGCTCCCTTGAAAAAGCACATCTATCTCATAGTATTGATTAAGATACTGAGATGAAGAGATATATGCATTCCGATACAATTGCTGACTCAGACTGAAAATCCAGGCTCTGGACACTGCTCTGAAGAGGTGGTAAAAATTTCTGTCAGCTACAGTCTCAAGCTGTGGGTGGGCCGGGTCTCCTCAGTGCACCTGTACCGGCAACACCAGCGGATCTAGCCTCCGTCTGTAGCTCTTCTGTTTCCACCCAGTCTGTTTCTAGCGAAGTACGGTCTTGACGGGTAAGAGGAAGGGAGCACCTGACTGCCAGGCAGCAGATGACTGATTATCTTGGCAGTTTAAAAATATGATGCTGAGAAAAAATTTGTCATTGTCTATATTTGACTTTCAGGCACACCTTGCAATCTAATTTTTACCCTGAAATTTTAAAAACTTACTCGAATGACATTGTATCTGTTGAAGATGCCACCAGCATTACCGCCATCTCTGTGTTCTCGAATTGTACTTTGCATCTACAGAACAAAATAAAATAACTTCCTGAAAATACGCCAGCGTCTAATTCTAAGACATTCCTCTGTTGTTCAACGTTCACCTTCTGTTATACTGTTTTACTGAGAGTCTCAGACTCAACACTAAGAAATAAATGGGAGCTCGCTATAAATTGTTCAACAAAGTTTAGAGGATGAGTATTTCTGATGAGACAGTAAGTCAGAGACATAGATACTAAACCTCTACATTTTCTTTCTTTTCTAATAAAAAAAAGCTTTGAAAGACTTTCCTGGCAGCACAGTGGGGAAACAGAGATAAAGCATCACACTAAGCCACCGGCACTGCTATGTTACGGTAGTGAGGAGAAGCAGCGCCGGGGAGAAGTCAAACTTCAGCTCCTCACATTCGATGAGTACTCATTAAACAAGCGTGATTTTTAAAAATCAGTAAGTTGTTCCTTGGATGAGATATCCTATTTTATCTCTTTCACCTGGGGCCTCAAGGTATATCTGCACAGACTGGGGAAAGCTGGCTGTGACGTATGACCCAGGGGAGTGACCTTCTTCTGGGCAGTCCTTGCTCTTCTCCCGCTTTCCACATTCAAAAGAATGATGGAAAAGTGAAACGTTTGGAGGACCCACGTTCCTCACAGAATTGACTCAAAAGAGTTAATTCTCCATCTCGTTGCTCTGTCTGTGAAGTTACTCATCACAGTTTTGACATTATGATCCAAATTTGTGAAACCAGTAAAACAGTGATTAGGCGCTAAGCTGCTAGAAGATACGATGCTCTCCTGACAGGCTGGCCAGGCCTGAGCTGAAATGCCACCCTGAGCTGTAATGGTCCTGACTTCCCAGGATGAGAGCAATGCGAGCACTGATTAAAAGGCAGACAGTAAACAAAAATACGAATGCACGCCTTTCTCTGCAAAATTATGGAATTGGTTAGGCAGCTTATTTACTGTGATAATACCACCAGCACTGTGTTGATGATGTGTAAGAAATGAAGCATTACCCCGAGGGGGAGGGGGAATCTCTATGGCATCTGTCTAGCAAGAGGGCCATCCATCAGCCTTACCACGGTGCTTTCACCCCGTGACTGAAGACTTGAAAGGTGACCTGAGTTATGAGGCAGATTGCACAGGTACACACAAACAGGAGGCATATTATTTTATTATCACATCTTATAACTTTGGTTGAAAATAAAAACAAGAAGATCTTTGTTATTCATGAGGCAAGATTCTCACTCCCTATCATTCTTAGGTAGCATTTTAATAGTTTAAGAAAATAGTTCTGGTAGGGTTCTTTCTTGCATAGTTTCAGGAAAGTTTCCGGGATGAAAACTGGACATCTCTGGCCCACCCGCTGGACACCCAAGGCTTATTAGGATGTGAGAACACTGTGGCATAGTCCTAATCCAGAGTCCTATCTGAATTTGGGCAATATGGCCCCCCACGGCTAAGTCAGGTGAATGATGGTAAATCATTATAAGACAAGCTTAGCCCTATTGGAAAAACAGGCTTAACCACAGATTTCAGGAAGAGCATGAAAAATCTTGATGCACATTACCTCTTCTTCTACTGACTGATATTCCTTATCCTCTGGAGCAAGATCCAGCAAAATAGTTCCCTGATTAACACAGTGAAAAGTCAGATAAGGGTTGGTGCCTGTAGGAAAGAAAAATGAGTATGTTAAAGTCCACACTACTCAGCCTCAATTTTAGGGAAAACCTTGTCATAAATAATTGACATTTTGGAAGCAGTCTAAATTACTGGCAATTCAAACCTAATATATAAGGTTATATTGAATAAGTACATCCAAAGACAAGAGAAGTAACAGAGGTGTGACTGGGGACCAACTTTATCTGTTCTTACAGAGTTCCCCAGCAGGGCTCAGCTAATTTTTGTTGAACTGACTTCATTCATAAACATACATGAAACTATGTCTGATACAAAAGAGAAACACACTGATCACAATGCAGTCAGGTCTAAAACAGAAGAATGATCCTGTAAAAACTCTATGAGATGGCTTGAGATGGTCACTTATAATCAGTTTAAAATATTTTATTCTTCTTCATTTCATTATGCTTGTTAATTTAATGCAGATAAATAAGCAAGACTTAAGCTCAAAATCTGCTAACATTTAATTTCATGCTACTCTTGAAATTTTATGGGCTGCAGAGGGGCTAATTCAAGTTTTTCCTTTTTCTACCTTTACTTTCCTATGGTAAAAGCACTTCTAACAAATAGAACAATGATAAAAATGGAGGTTGACAAAGGGGAAAGATAGGAGGCTTGTAACAGCAAAGTATGGTGGGAGGAAAAAGGCTGAGCTGACAGCTGTGAGTGGGGAGAAAGGTTCAGGATGAGGTCAGAGAGAAAGGTCAGATTATGAAAAGCCATGTCACGAATGTCTGATTTTATCCTAAAAGCGACAGGATTCTGTTGAAAGGTTTTAAGCAATGGAGTGATATGATCACATAGTCATTTTGAAAAGAGTCTTCTATGTACATGCAGGGCAGGTACTGGTGGGGAGGCGAAGGTCAGCGTCGGAGATAAGCTCGAAGGCAGTTGTGACAGTCAAGGCGACAGATGACAGTGGCCTAGACTGGGTGACTTATACTGGATTAGACAGCAGTGGGAAAGGAGAGAAGTGTAGATTCCAGAGATGTTGAGGGTATAAAGTGAGAGGGGAGAGGGGAGAATGGGTAGACAGCTAGCTAGAGCAGCTGGAGGGAGAGCCAAGCAATAAGGAAGATGGGGCAGGCAGGAGGCGCTACACCGGACGGGCACATGTGCCCTGGGTTCAGACCGCCTGAGCTCAAATGCCAGCCCTGACAACTCACTTGTTCCTTCTGAGATTTATTTATTTATTTTTCCTTACCTTGTTGTCCACCTAAGAGTCTTTCTACTCCTTTGATTAATTTATGGCGGTGTCCATATGCATTGATGCCTATTTCTTTCAACTCCTCATGACCCATATCAGCCAGTACATCTAGCGTAATCTTAAAAAAAAAAAAAGTAACAAAATTAATTGCTAAATCTTGAATTGTTCCTCAGTTCTTCCATTTGTCTTTAATGCTATAATATCCATCCAAATTAACAAATTCTCTTGTCTCCTTTATAAACCAATTTTAAGTTGTGATAATTTTATCAATTTTTTTTTTTTTTGAGAGAGAGAGGCTGGAAGTGAGTGAGGGCTAAGAGAAAGAGAATCCCACGAGGGGAAGAGAGAGAGAGAAAGAGAGAGAGAGAGAGAGGGAGGGGGAGAGAGAGAGAGAGAGAGAGAGAGAGAGAGAGAGGGAGAGAGAGAGAAAGAGAAGTGGGGCTCACCCGAAGCAGGGCTTGAGCTCACCCTATGCGGGACTTGAACTCATGAACTGTGAGATCGTGACCTGAGTCAAAGTCAGATGCTTACCCAACTGAGTCACCCAAGTGCCCCTTATCAGCTTTTTACTCACTTGAAAAACTCTGTGCTTCCAGTTATTTGTGAATTAAAATAGAAGAAACAATGCTATACAAATATAAAATGGTCACTGCTATATATCCTTTTGATTATTTAATTCTACCACTTCTTGCTTGCCTCAAAATATAAGCGAGAACAACCAGAAGCATAAAAGTGGTGAAATACTGGGTCCCAGTATCCAGCAGGTAGCAGAGAAAAATGGTAGGGGAGTGGGAGAGAGGTTTATTAGCACAATGAAACAGAATGTGGCAAGGGGGTAAGCAGTTTTAGATAAGTGGGATTTTATATCAAGATAAAGAAGAACTTCCCAGTGCTGAGAAATATTCAAGAATGGAAAAGGCTACCTTAGAAAGTGGTGAGATTTAGATGGTAAGTATTTAGTTCAATTACAGACCATTTTACATAGAAGCTGCATACAAAATTCCAAAATGGAAAAGAGACAGTAGATGGCTTTTAAGTTTTCTTATAAAATCGCAGATGTAACCGTCCCTGAAGCCTAACATTCTATTGTTGTAAAAAGAGTGGTTTTTAATTTTTGGTCCCTGAAGCCTAACATTCTATTGTTGTAAAAAGAGTGGTTTTTAATTTTTGGTTCTTCATCCCTGCAAATGGAGACAGCTGGCTACCATCGGGACTCAAAATCATCCATTTCCTTTATTGAAACAGTTAACTGTGACTCTACCACCACCCAGTGGCAGAGTTCTGAACGCACAGGATAAAATGTTGGGCAGAAACACTGCTAGAGGGCTGAGCATGTCATTTTCTAGCTCAGACGAAGCTGGTCCTATGACAATGCAGATACCAGTTTACAAGATCAGCCTTTAATTTTCTCTTTCCTTGGAAAACTGAGAAATCCTTTTAGATACCCTTTTCCCAACTCAAATGAGATATGTGTTAACTATCTGTATGTAGTATTCTCTACCTTTTTAGTTACACATAACATTAAAAGAAACCTGACAAATTAGGTCTGGAGTTTTACTGATTTTTATTGTCAGAATGAAGTATTTATAATGAGTCTGATCTTCTCGGTGCAGCAAGCATATACCATTCATTCTTTGGAAATAATTTACTGTATTGCTCTTAAGTGGCCATTTGAGAAATGATTGCTCTATTGTACAAAATGGGCAATTTGCTTCCAATTACCAAAAGGAAATTTTGAGCAGAGCTTTTAAAAAGCAACAGTTTTGAAATATGGATCTTGGAGACAGAATAGTTCACAATAATAATAGGTGCCTGTACATTTTTTAGCTACATGTAATTTAATATACACTGGAAGCCATGCACAGGGTTTACTACATTACTGATGTCCCAATTTTTTCCTTTTAAACTTTGGTTCAAATAAAGCTGATGTAAAAACAGGATCTCAATGGATGTGGTAGCTTCAATTCAGAGGAAACTTAAGCTTTTCTGAATTGTGCATATTGTGTATATTTGGAAGAAGCAGAAACCAGGCAAACAAAGTATAGGGTGCTCTCTATGAGTTCCAGAAAAGAAATGAAGAATGTTTAATATATTTGTTGATTATATTGCTCCATCTATAAAATGAATACCTCAATTCCTCCTCACAGTCACCCAAGAAGTACTACTGATGCGCTCATGAGGAAACTGAGGCGGATTGTTGTTATAGGTCTTTCCCTGCTTATATTTCTTCAAAGGGCTGACTAGAAAGCTAAAATAACATTGAGTTGCTTGGGGTTACATGGTACGCAATTTGTCCCCATACTTATCAGGCAGCGGCCACTGGAAAACCTTAAACAATAAGCTAAGGAATTCAGATTATTATTCATTTGTTCATTCATTAATACATAATATATTTAATGAATACCTTCTATATGCTAGGTGTTTCCTAAGAAAGTAACTACTTAAACAATTCTAAAACTTCCCATTATAGTTCAGAAAGGTAGATAACTAGTCCAAAGGTGGTAAAGGAGTAGGGCCGGTAAACACAAGGTAGAACCACAAATGTTCATGCTATTTCCTCTACCAAGGAGAAAAGAAGTAAACACTAAAACATGGTACAGGTTGGTCAATGTTTTGTAGGAATCCCTATGGGAACTCTCAGAAAGGTTCTTACTTGACCAAGGCTGTAGGTAGGGCGGGAAAAGATGGAAGGGACAGAAGGGGGTCAGGAAAGGTTCTTGGAAGAAGGTGATAGCTTGGCTAAGAAGCAAGAGCTGATCCGTCAGAAGAACGGAAAGCTGTTTAAGACAAAGGGAACAACAGCATGTGCAAAAGGAATATCAAGTAAGAGAATACAGAACATTTGGGAGATTCTCAGCACTGAAGTCCAAGAGGGTGAGCGTACAATATACATACAGGAAAAAAGAAGGGATGGATAGAGCAGCAGGTTAGGGATAATCTTAATGGGCTTTTTAGATCATGTTAGGATAGTATGCAAAACCTCCTGGGGAGCCATTGCAGCAGAGCCACACAAAGTTGTACTTCATGAGGAGGACGGTATCGTTCTGAAGGGCAGGTTTGGAAGGGAAAGGGACTGCATGAACAAAGTCAAGATGGAGTGGAGTGGATGGGAGGAGTCAGAGAGAAACTTCAAAAAGATGACAGAGCCTGGTAAATAGAAATCGTTAAGGGGAGGACAAAAAAGGAAACGGAGTAGAGAGTATTATAAAAATGTGTAAAATGGTGAATCTGAGACTATCCTATCAATAAAAGAAATGGAAATATCCAATATAACAAGTTAGACGGATTTTAGATATGTTGCTGTAAGATTCAGGGCTTTTATACTATTAGAAATAGTTTTTTTTTTTTTTTTTTTTGAAAATTATCTTTAACGCGTCAAAAATAACTTTGTTACATCCAGGAAACCACAAGTTTCTTGGGCTAGTTATTTATATCTAGCACACATTGAAATCAAAGTGATCAGGGGCGCCTGGGTGGCTTAGTCGGTCGGTTAAGTGTCGGACTTTCGCTTAGGTCATGATCTCGCGGTTGGTGGGTTCGAGCCCCGCGTCGGGCTCTGTGCTGACTGCCAGCTCAGAGCCTGGAGCCTGTTTCAGAGTCTGTGACTCCCTCCCTCTCTCACCCTCCCCTGCTCACACTGTCTCTCTCTCTCCTAGAAATAAATAAAAACATTAAAAAAAAATTTAAAAAAAAAGAAATCAAAGTGATCAAACTTGTCAGACTGGCTACTATCACAAAGAAAAAAATAACAAGTGTTGTCAAGGATGTGGAGAAAAGGGAACTGTTGGTGGAAATGTGAACTGGTGCAGCCACTGTGGAAAGCAGTATGGGGAATCCTCAAAAGATGAAAAATAGAACTATCCTATCATCCAGGAATTCCACTTCTGGGTATTTATGTAAAGAAAACAGAAACATCAATTCAAAGAGATAGATGCGTCCCTGGGTTCACTGAAGCATTATTTACAATAGCCAAGATATGGAAGTACCCCAAGTGTCCATTAACAGATGAATGGATACAGGTGTGGTGTATTTATATACAATATTACTCAGCCATAGAGAAGAATGAAATCTTGCCATTCATGACAACACGGATGAACCTAGAGGCTATTATGCCAAGTGAAATTAGTCAGAGAGAGAAAGACAAACACCATTAAGATTTCACTCATATGTTGGATCTAAAATAGAAAACAGAAACAGAACCACAGATATAAGAGGCAAACTTGGTTACCAGAGGAGGTAGGGGTTGGGGGGGGGGGTTGGTGAAGGAGATGAAGAGGTATAGACTTCCAGTTATAAAATAAATAAGTGATGGTAATGCAGTGGATAGTATAAGGAATATAGACAACAACATGGTAATAACTTTGGTGATAGATGTAACTAGACTTATCGTGGGGATAATTTTATTTGATAAAAATATCAAATCACTACGATGTACTCTTGAACCTAATAAATATCATACATCAATTATACTTCAATTAAAAAATCAAATTATAATCTTTAAAATAAGGATTATCTATCTATCAATGAAATCATCTTGCATATAAAGCAAATGTCACTTCAGGAAGGGTTGCCTTTTGTTCCTAAGATCTGTTCATTTTCTCTGGGGCAGGGAGAGAAAAAGTAGAGTTTTAATGAAAAACCCCTTTCTTTTAGGCATAAAAGGATGCAAGTCAGAGTAGAAATAACTTTACAATCATGTGCACGATTCATTTACTTGAGTCCATTCCGTGGTCTTTCGATTTTGAAATAAAAATTTATATGATCACTTTTCACAAAAATATATAGGTTGCCCATAAATATGTCCACAAAAAGTCTTCTAAGTCATAGCATTTCTATTTAGAAATTGCAGTGTAAATCAAATCAGCCTTTCTCATAGAAAAAGTGCTCTAATCAGGAAGCTATGTTATAAAGGAAGGGCCAGAGTGACACTGGTGCTATATTTCAATAACTATAAAAGACATAGGTCTGTATTACTTGGCCAAGTATATGTGTTCAAACAAGCCAATTTAGGTAAGAGACTTCTGAGAGAATAATTGCGGAGATAAGAGGTGAGGCTGTGATGTTCCGAAGGCAGTTTTCCTAATACTGGAGTAAAAGAACTATATTCCCCAGCCCACTGGCAGAGAAGTATCCTTGAGCAGGAGCAGAGGCACTGAGGGTAAACTATAGAAAGGGTTACAGAATGTTTTACTCTATAACTGAAGGCTACTCAAGTAACACTTGCAGTCAAAGTGAAAATTAATTTGACTGCCTGATGACCGGGCCAGAAGACAAACACGGTTCAATACAAAGAAAGGTAAAATCATTTGTCGGCAAGAAAGGCGCCGTGCTAGGTAATATACACTAAAATGGAATAGTCAACATATTAATAAAATGGATATAGAAATTATTCTGGCAAAAAAGAAAATCGATGGAGCCATTTACTCAGAACAGAAGTGCAGTGTAAAAGACAATAAAACGGACCAAACGGGATAAGCGGTCAAAAGGACAGACTGTAAGATTAAACTACTACGATCAATAAGGAGATAACCATGTCATAGGAAATCAGTTACTGAGAGAATCAAGTAAAAGAGAAAAAGGAAACCATAAAATTATGCTGCAAACTAACTGAAAGAGTAGAAACCGAAATCCTCTGAAAAATTTTCAATAGTCAATTGAAGTTATTTGTGATTTACACAAATGGGGTCTTTGGCTTATTAAGCAAAGATGTGTGAAATCACACAGTTATTGTGGAGCTGATCTGGGAAGGAGGGATACATTAAGATATAGCTTTTGGCTTTATCAGAAGATAATGCTTTTAAAACGGCTTTCAGACCTTCAGGGAGGGAATAAGGGGAAAACATTCCTCCTGTTTAGGACACTCTCGTAAGAAGTTTCTAAACCAGGGGTGCCTGGGTGGCTCAGTCGGTTAAGCATCCAACTTTGGCTCAGGTCATGATCTCACAGCTCGTGGGTTTGAGCCCCACATCGGGCTCTGTGCTGACAGCTAGCTCAGAGCCTGGAGCCTGCTTCAGATTCTGTGTCTCCCTCTCTCTCTCTCAAAAATAAATAAAAACATTAAAAAAATTTTAGAAGTCTCTAAACCAGAGGGTAAATCAATGGTAGGTGAAGCTAAAGGAAAAGGAAATTATTATATAAGTTTATAAAGTCCTCACCACTAGACAAAGACACATTTGATGCTTCATTAAAGCACATCCTAAAAACTGGCACAGAAGCAAGTATGACTGCAAATTTTAACTATCTGGACATTTGCAGGCGTTCTATTTTACAGTTAAGGGGAGTGATATGGTAAAGGCCTTACCCAATGTTACACAGGTAATAAGAAAAATAATAGAATCAAGGTCTTTTAGTCCAGTGCTGTTTCTACTCAACTGTTTTGATTAATAAGAGCATAAAAGATGAACTAAAATAAGTGCTATAAAGAAAGCAAGCTAAAAAAAAAAAAAAGATAAGACATTAGAACATCTTCACAGTATAAATACTATAAAAAAGAAATAGTGTTTTTAATTAACTCCTAATTGACTATAAGCCTACAAAGAAACCAGCAGAATGGGGCAAAGAGGCTAGTGAAGAATTTGGAAACTATGTCCATATAAAGAATAATTGGGGGGATAAAATGGTATATTTATCCTAAAACAGGAGAAGTTTTGTGGAGTGGGTGGCTGGAAAGATTAAGTCGATGATAAGTTGATTAGGTCTTAGAAATATATGAGAGGCTATATGACATGTTGTGGTGAGCTGAAGGGCGGCTGTCCATGTTTTGATTACCAAAATTTATGAAGGTTTCCTACTTGGAAACCTTTGTTTAGATCTTTGCATATGTAATTAAGAATCTTCATATGAGGAGATCATCTAGTATTATACAGATAGGCCTTATATCTAGTGTAAGCGTTCTTCTAAAAGCTACACAGGAGAAGACTGACAGAGAAGGCAAGGTGCCCATGGGAGCATAACTGCAGAATCGCGACCATAAGCCAAAGGGGCCTAGAAGCTGGCAGAGGCGTGGGAGTGCAGACCTGTCAAAAGCTCAGTTTTGGGGGCACCTTGGTGGCTCAAGTCGGTTAAGCGTTTGGCTTTGGCTCAGTCATGATCTCACAGTTTGTGAGTTCAAGCCCTGCATCGGGCTCTGTGTTGACAGCTTAGAGCCTGGAGCCTACGTCAGATTCTGTGTGTATGTCTCTTTCTCTGCCCCTTCCTGCCCATCTCTCTCTCTCTCTCAAAAATATTAAACAAAAATTTAAAAAAACCAAAACAACTTGATTTTGAACGTCAGGCTTCCAGAACTGCCATGGAATCTGTTGTTTAAGCCACCAAGTTTGAGGTAATTTGCTGTAACAAGCTTATGAAACTAATACATTAAGTAGACAAGGTTTAGATTTCTGTACAAAACAAGGTAAATGTAAACATAAAACTAATGGATTATATGCAGGGGCAGATTTGGGCACACTTTAAATTACAAGCATTTTATTACACTTCCCCAAAATGTAACAAGTTATCTTCCCACATGGATGTTAAAAGAGTAATTCCTATGTAGGATCTCAGAAAGTGACTTAATGACTTCTAAACACCTTTCTGATTTTAAGATTCTATATACAGTAGTAATAGTCAATTGAAAATCAGGAATTTATTCAATATTTAACACTGATCCTGGTAATAAAATCATTAATTAGTTAAAAACTCATTATCCTGTATAAAAACAGAATAACAAACAGAAGAGTCTTAATTCATAAATACCTTAATAATGACCTCAGGCTAACACCTTTATATACATTTAAGATGTATGTGAAAACAGGATAGGTCTATGAATGTGAGGCCAATTTTAGGTTCACCATTATTTTAGACTCAAATGGACAATAGAAACTTCATAAAGAGGCTATTTGAAAAAGGTACACTTGTCTAAGAATTATTTTGCTTTCTAAATTTAACAGTTAAGTGCTTGGTGAAGATTTTGCTAATATAAAAATCTGTCATTGGTTTTAAGTGGAGTCAAGTCACATTAGTAGTAGATTGAGATAAATAAGGAACAACACTTTTTGGAAACAAAATAATGAGAGAAGATTTTGAAAACATTCTTCTGAGGGGGTTTCATGGCCTAAGTTTTGACATGTAATAAAACAGAGTCAAACTGCTTATAGAGATATAACAAAATAACTGTTAATGACTCCCACTGTCTATTAGCCAATTTTGGGGGAGAACTGTAAAATACTGGATTCCTCTAGCTTCTTTAGAAATTTGATGAGTTTTAATGTATTGAGTAAGTGATTAAGAAATAAAAAAAAAAAAACAAGGAATAGCAACTGATAGCTCTTAGCATGTAATAAAAACGACTCAGCTACATATGAGAGCTTACCTGTTCTGTTTCAAAGATGTCCCGAAGGTGTTCAAGACCAAGGCTTTTTAGGAATTGGCTGATATTCATGTCAAGACCTGCAACTAAAACAAACACACTGAAGTTTTCAGAAAGCAGAATCTAAAGGGAGTTACAGTATTTATTTAAAGCCATGACTCTCTGACACCCTTAGCTGTGCAGATGATTTTACACGGCATAAAAATCATCCAGAATACAGAAATTTAATTCAGACGTTTCAGGTTATCTCTGAGTTTGGCAAAGAAGTAAAAGCACAATTTACCTTTATCTTACTAGGAGCATTTATATTAATTGCGATATTATAAAATATAATCTAAAGCTTTTAGTGAAATATTTAATAGCTGGAATTAAAAACTGAGTTGACTAGTTGTTGCTTCAGTTTCCATTCGTTCAATGATCTTTCAGGGTTTAAAAAAAATACAATTTCAATAAGACTCACGCGGTAGTTAATAAAATACTATGGTTATAAATGGGTATACTGGAGCATACATAAGTAAGAACAAGATCGATGTCAAGGGATTGATTCTGTGAAGACAGTTCTTGTACACTGGTGTGTATGAATACAGGATGTCTTTATGACAGGTGCTCAATACTTAGCAAGAGAGGTAAGTGAAATCTATTCATTTAAAAACCCCCAAACCAAACCAGCGTTCACAAGTGTACTTGCCTTCTCCTTCCTTCCTCTCGGCGCCCGCGGCCCCGTCCCCTGTGTTGGACGCTCCTCCAACTGCCAGTTCCGCTAAAGGGCCAGTGAGGTTATCGATGCTGCTGGCAGCAGACAGGCAGGAGGGGGTGGATGCTGGTGAGATCAGCGAGGCACTCACTACGGTGGCCTGAGGTTTAAAGCAGGTGGGTAAGGCCTCGGGGGGCATGGCATCTATCAGCAAAGCTCTGATGTCGTCAGCCTACAAATAATAATACAAAAAAAACAAACACAAAAATACTGTATTTTAAAACAGTAAGTTTTTCACTAAGGACCAAATGCTTTCTGAAATTCGTCTTTAGCAAGTGCCTCTTTATTGCCTACTGGCTTTTGATCATTTGTTCCTGGCCACCAGCTCCAAAAAGTCCCAGCAGTTTCTACAGGTAGAACTAGAATCCCTATAATTTTTAAAAAATATTTCATCTTTTGAAGATCTGACGTACAACTTGGTGACTTTAGCTACTAATACTGTATTACATACCTTGAACCTGCTGAGAATAGATCTTAAATGTTCTCACCACACACATATCCAAATGTACGAGAGTTAACTATGAAAAAAAGTCTAAGAATGTAGAATGTAGACTATGTTGATTTCTGGAAACATGTTTTAACACTATATGTGCATATAGTTGGTCATACTGATCACACATGTATTTAAAGGATAAGTTCATCTTTTTTTAGAGAGAGAGAGATAGCGAGCATGCAAGTGGTGAGGGGCAGAGAGAGAGGGGGAGAGAGAATCTTAAGCTCCCCCTGTCTGCACTGACAGCATAGAACCTGACTGAGGGCTTGATTTCATGACCTGAGCTGAAATCCAGAGTCAGATGCTTAACTGATGCCACCCAGGCGTCCCTCATTTCTCATTTACAAAAGAACCTGCTGCATAGTGTTGATTCTCAATCTCTTCTTCAGAATGAGTTTCCATGCTTTTACTTTATTTTGCATATTGTTTAAATAACAATGATTTTTATACATTGGGCATTATTTAGTGCACAATTAATAATTTAATGTATAGTTAAAATCTGGAGTTTTTTTTAATGTTTATTTTTCAGAGAGAGAGACAGGACATGAGTAGGGAAGGGGCAGAGAGAGAGGGGGAGTGAGAGAATAACAAGCAGGCTCTGAGCTGTCAGCACAGAGCCCAAGTCGGGGCTCTTACCCATGAATTGTGAGATCATGAACTAAGTCGAAGTTGTACGCTTCACCGACTGAGCCACCCAGGGGCCCCTTTAATCTGGAGACATTTGACAAGGATGACATTTAAAGCAATACTAAATAATTCGGAATGAAGACTTACCGTTGCCAGATCTAAAGGTGTCTGACCTTCCTGGTTCTTCATAGTTGGATCTGCACCGTGTGCTAGGAGTAGGGCACAGAGCTGTGTCCTTCCTTTCTGGGCTGCTTCATGGAGAGGAGTAAACGCCCACTTATCTGTTGCATTTACACACGTGTTGTATTTTATCAACAATGCTGCTATGTCCACATGCTGCAGAAAAACAAAGGACGTGAAGAGTTACAAATGAGACTGGAGAAGCTCCATCAGGTACGCTTGTTTTGTTTAACATTTCATTCCGTCTGTAGCTCTATTCTCATCCTTAATACACAGTCCTACTCTAGAAAAAACATACTTAGCCCATTCCTGTACTTTGGACTCCGTCTTTTCTTGCCTATAGAATCTCAATTTCACAATCACTCCTTTACCTTGTAATTCTTCACAGGTGCTTTAAAAATTTTTTCATATAACATAACAGTTCCACATAGTCAGGTCTATCTTAAAAACAAACACAAGAAATGCAACTATTTCCTGACTCCAAGTTTCCTATTAAAGGTCTAGTCCACCTGTCAAACCAGTGTTCTTATTTGCTTCTCTTATCTTGCTATGTCCCTTCTAGTCCTCTGCACTCTGATCTATTTATTGAAACACACATCTCAACGAGTCTCCATGTTCTCTCTTCAGCCTTGGGGAAAGGTAATGTAACATAACAAAGCGACATTGGGTGAAGGACATCTCAGCAGCAGACGCATTAACTGATAAGCTGGGGGTAAGGTTCTCACATGCTGAACTATCACAGAGAAGAATAGAAAAGAAGGGCTACCTTTGAAAAACTGTGAAGGAAAAACTACTGGGCTTTAAAAAGACATGAACAACAGAGAAAGAAAAGTCAAAGATGACTACCTCTCTTTTTGCAAAATTGGTCTAGAAGATTAAAAAAACAGAAGTGGAACTATTAACAGAAACGGAGTAGTTTAAGTGGGAATGTAAGAAAGTTAAGGTTCACTTGGAGGAAGTAGTTTTCGAGATAAAATATCAAAGTAATGACGTTCCGTTAATGATCTGACACAAACGGCCAGAGCACAGATAAGGGCCTGTTTATTTACTCACTTAACGCTCTCTCATCACCTCCCCCTTCAAGCACATATTGGTTAACACCTACTATGTGCCTGGCCCTGGGGGTAGGGGTCCCGGGGGTCTGCAAAACAGAATGTCCAGCTGATAGCTACAGCCAGATGATAAATGAACTCTCTAAGAAAAGGAATTCAGAAAGATGATTTCAAGGGGGAATAAAACGTCAAGAGAACAAAATGTGGGAAAAGGAGAGTGAAGGGTCCCCAGGGGAGACAAAAGGGGCAGTGGGAACAGAAGAAGAACTATAAAGAGGCAGGACTGTGTAAGACAATGTAGGAGAAAGTTTCAAGGAGAGCAGTTTCTCTCAAATAGTACGTTCTACGTAGCAAAAAGTTTGTTTCTTCCCCAAAGTCCTCATAAAATAAGCTTCAGATAAGCAATTATGCAACAGTAATATTGATTCAACAATTGGGCTTCTGAGAATAATAAAAATAACTTTATTCTTATAAACATATCTAACTCATACTGCAATATATTGAAGCTTTTGTGAGAATGGGAAGAGATGGGGAAGGAAGGGAGAAACAGAAATATCCCAAGGCGAGATCTAGGGCACGCGTCTTCATGTTTTCTTTAAGACAGCCTTTGCTCTTTTGAAGACGCTCACCTCAAAAAGGACACTTTTTCTGAGGTTAATGTTAACGTTTTTAAAAGATAATACACGTGCTCATTATTTCAGGAAAATAGTTTCAGAAAATAAAGAAAATTTATTAGGAAAATACGAATCAAATAACTTCTAAGGAAACTCCCGCATTTGCTCTGCGAGTATAAGAAACAAAACAGAAGTAGAGGAACATAATGACATTAGGGCTTCTGAGAACAAGCTGTGTTTTGTGATCCTTTTGGGATTAAGAAAGATACATCATCATTATAAAACTGATTCTAACACAAAAGATAAAAACAGGTACCAACTGTGGCATTATCCAAATTACTTAAAACAAAACAATGGGGCGTCTGGGTGGCTCAGTGGGTTGAGCATCAGACTGCAGCTCAGGTCATGATCTCACGGTTTGTGAGTTCGAGCCCCGTGTCGGGCTCTGTGCTGACAGGTCAGAGCCTGGAGCCTGCTTCGGATTCTGTGTCTCCCTCTCTCTCTCAAAAATAATAAACAGAGCTGTGTTCTGTTTCTTTGTCTCTCTCTCTCAAAAACAGTAAATAAATGTTAAAAATGGTTTTTAAATGTTTAAAACAAATCAAAAATTTAACCCCCAAAATGTATCTCCCTTATTCAAAGGATATATGTTGAAAAGGGGTAGCTCTTTTTGTTCAGCTAACCCAACGCATGGAATAACTTCATGCTTTTCCCTGGTAAGGTTACAGGGCATTCAAACAGTGCTTCTGATGGTTATTTTATGCTGCTCCCATGTGTACTGGCAGGGTAATATAACTTGGTAGAGTAATTTGCATGGGTTTCCAAAATTAGATAGTCCAAGGAAAATTAGTGTAGGTGTGTAATATGAATTGTATACAAGTATATGGTATTTACTATTCAACTTTCTTTACAATGAATATATAGTTGATGCTTGGAGAAACCAATTACATGCTTGTTAACTCTGCTGACAAACCTGTGAAAGAGCAATAAACAGGAAGGAGTGTATCACTACCAAAGTAGACAAAAAACACCATTCTTAAGTCTTCTAAGTGGCTATACCACGGGGGCAAAAACAGTAACTGAAATTTGAGGTTGACAGATGCAATAAATAAGCTACAGCTTAGTTCTATGCCATTTATAAGAACAAAGTACTGAACTGGAAGGTCTAGAAAAGGAACTGAACTCTGCTGGAATGTTTCCAGAAGAAAGAGCCAATTAAACATGGTTTCAGAATCCAGCTGAAACACAGAATGCTTTAAGTGACAGATACTACATAAATACTGTGAGGGCCTTAATTTAATTTTAGAAAGCTGGGAAGCTGGGAGAAGAGAAACATGCTTGGGCTCCAGTTAGAGCCATTTAATTGTATGAATGTCATGAAATCCACCCAATATTATACACTTTGGACAAAGCGCTGAAAAATGAAAAAGTCAGCAAGTTGATTTATGAGGTAACAGAAAATCACATGCTTTGCAGTAAATAAATATCGAGGTCTTACATTTATTAATAGAAAAATGAACTGTCTTGTGTAAACATATATTAAAAATATAAGGCATTATAATACAAAACACTAAACAGGATAATGTATATTACCATTAATATACACTCTCATGAAATCTCTACCTTTTATTGAAACTTCTTAAACTACGTGTTTCTCTGTTTAGAAAAACTGAGGTGGCAGTTCTTTCTGTATAAAATGGTTAAAGATCTACAGACAGCGGACTGAGCTCTCTAGAGGAAAAAAAGGTAAAATACAAGTCAAAGAATAATTACCAATAAATAACAGCTTAAGTAGCTTTATGTAATTTCACAGACACCTCACATGATTATTTTATCCCCAGGCTACCAGTCATTATGTCCTACTGAAGCCGGTTAGTCTGTGGCTATTTCACAGGGATACCGAGCTGGTCAAGCACACACATTACTCCTAGGGCTGTGCGATGTCAGAGTGACACATACCCTTATTCTAACTAGTAGGATGGCCATGGGGAGCGAGTTATCTTATAAGAAGAGTTATTAGCCCAGAGTTTAGAGTGCCTTAGGCTAGAGAATGCACGTTCCACATGCATGATCTCATCTGATAGTCACAACAACCCCAAAAAGGAGGTTTCGGTATCTGAGTTCTACTAATGAGAAAACTGAGGATCAGAAAGATTAAGGCACTTCTGAAGACTGCTGGGCTACTGAGTAAACGCCTAAAGACTAGATCGCAGATGTTCAGATCCTGGGTTCAGGTCTTTCCATTATACATGGCTGCCTGCAAGGGCTTGCTGGACTAAAACTCAAGAGTCATTTCTTGAAGAGTTGACAATGGCAAAGTGTATAGTATCAGCGAGAAGCCATGTAAGCAGGGACTATACCCAGGTAACACTATACCCAAAACTATTCTGCAAACAGCTTTATTTTTAACTTAGCAGTTTCTATTTCATATGAAGTACCACAAAAATCTCCACAAAACTGTTACTTCAGGGCAGTTTATCATAAACACCATACAGTCAGGCCAGGTTGGGCATCACTGGGATGAATACACTGTACCTAGTGTTTTGCCCCCTTAACTGAGGAATGTGGACTGAAATGGGGACCAGAGCCCTATGATTTCATTAAAATATCCAGCCAACACTCATTGCAACATGAATAAAAAGGAACTTTTGAAAGAAAAGAGATTTATATATCCAGACAATAAAAATATAATTATATTTACCTTTCAGTTAAAAGACAAAGTAGCTTTAAAAATTTTTATATTGTGTTTAACATTCGTCCTTGTTTTAAATCTACTAATTGAGACTGAGATAAAAACCGACTTGATATGGTTATTAACAATGGATTAAACACTATACAAACTGCATTAGGTCAAATTAGTTTGTAGAGCAGAGATTCTCAATGGCGGGGATGATCTCACCTACCGTCAACTGAGAATCACTGTGGGAATCCTAAGGGATGTTACTGGGAGGGGGGTACATGTTGCACATGCCAAATCTATGGCAAAAAAGAAAGCTCAAGAAACCACAAAGGTAAAGCTTTCAGTGAATAACAATACATTGTCATTAACTCACAGATATTTGATTTTTGAATTTATAAGGTTAATACCAAAAGGACTTTTAATGACTCAAAAACTCCACCTACACAATGAGGTAAAAATAACTACTATAAACACATTTTCTAGCCTGTTAACATTGTTTAGTAGAAGGATGGGACAAACCATGTTGATCCAAACCTCTACCACATGCTCTTTACGCAGCCTGCAGAATTTTCTGTTCATTTTTACTTCGATAAATTACCTTCGTTTACACAGAGGGATACCAGCAGGGATGTGATCGCACACAGGATAGTATGAGAAGAGAGAATGAAATGAAAAAACGTCCACTATTTTTCTCCCATGGAGTTAGAAGGAGAGAGCAGATGGATGACAGTGAAGTAAGTTTATGACACAGAACAGTGGGTCTCTGCTCTGGACCCTGATTACATGACACCTCCCTCAGCTAATGGCAAGATGCTTCCAGGGAACAGGAAATAAGACCTGCGCACCGCATTTCCCATTAACCACAAGACAGAGAGCACTGGACATTTTGATTCTCTCATCGTACGAGTCACCAAATGACACATGTGTAAGTAACATCTCATACACCTTTCAGATCAGGAGGATGGGAATTAAAAGGTAAAATGCTTTATTTACTTTCCAAGCAAGTTTTACTTTCTTTGCTCTCTGTGACAGCTGCGACGGCTGTGACAGGGGAAAACTGATGGGACAGAGCTTATCCACAGCCACAATGTATAAAATGCACTGAAAAGCACATGGATCTATGTGGTCTACACACAACTGACAGTGTAAGCTTTACCAAGTCAGGGCAAGAACTACTTCTACTGCCACACCTATCCTTACTCCAAAGACTCTGCTTTGAGTTCTGCTGAACCCATCCGCTTTAGAAACTCTGAACTGAGGCTTTAGCAAACGGATTAGTGGAACACAGTATGGAGAGAAGGATCATGCTAAGAAGTGAACATTAATCTCCAAATGATACATATTTGTAGTTCTCACACAGAGGTAAAGAAATTCTACATAACTGCATAAGTAGGAAGTTAGCAGTAAATACTTAGCATACCTGGCCTTCAGGAGAAACATGGTGTACAGTGAAACTGGGCATCTTATATGAAGGAAAGTTAAAGGAAAATTTTAAAAAATCTCATTAAAGATAATCATCTTTGGACAGATTACTACAGTTTCAAGAGGATTTCAGTACTAATGATACATGTAGTAAGTCTGATAACTTTCAATTAATTTATGTGACATTTGGAAGTATAATAATTTTCTTTCCTGTCTGTGCAACTCAAAACTGGACTGTTTGTTTTTCTTAAGAGTATTGCCACTCAGACTGTCATCTCTCTGAAATACTGGTTTTTGCAGAGGGGATATGAGAAGATGAGGACATTCTTTATGAAGGGCAAGGGGGAAAGAGAATAAGAGGATACGGAAATCCCAATGATTAGGTTTTACTTAATAGTTTGTTAGGCTTCTGCAAATCCAGAGACTGTCCTCATCAGTAGTGATTCCAGCTGTGAGAACCCCTGGTATGTACACTCGGGCATCTGTGGGTTTTTACAGTCAACGGGGATTCAGTGAATGAACAGACAAGCACATGAGCATTCATCCTGTGGGATTATTCCTGTGTGACTCAGGCCTGAGTGGGCCTGGGTGACTTCCAGGCAGTCAGTTCCAACAGAGGTCATCAAGGCACTGCAATACACTCCCCTTCCTCATCCTCCTTCAGCGGATGGTTACAGTCAGAGTGCTTTGAGAACGGCTCTGGACTCTCACTGTAGGGCTTTAGCTACTCAATCAAATTCTATGAACCCACACGTACCACGAGCTCCACCTTTTACTTGCATGTTTTAAGATGTGGACGACAAACAAAAGCAAGCATCGTTTCCATGCCTGCGAATAAAAAGCCTCCTGGGTCTTACGGTTTCTAAAATCTACTAGGATCTATTATCTGTAATGATAAATATTAAATGAGCAGCCATTATACATCTATTACTGTGCTAGACAAATGTGAGGAGAACAGAGAGCTGTAAAGGGCATGGCCCTTGACCAAAAACATAGTTAAGCTTAACTGGGAAGTCCAGACACACTCTAGACAGTAAGATTAAAATTGTGCTAACTTACAGTGTTGCTTAGACATCTGCTTACTTCATGCACAGTATGTATTTGATAAAATAGTAAACATCAGTGAAGTTTCCTAGACTTGAAAGGTAGCATGCTCACCCCATAGGATGCTGCATTATGAAGAGGAATTAAACCGCCTTTGTCCTGGGCATTAACATCTGCTCCGTGCTCCAGAAGATACTCAGCCACTTCCAGGTTATTGTAGCCTGCTGTTAGAGTGGAAAAGGCGAACATGTCAGATGAAAAAACTATCTATACCTTTGCATATAAATAACAAGGGCTGGAAAATGTCACGATTTTAATATTTTCGGCTTACTGAACAGCTACTACTACTCTCACACGACTAAGAGCCTTTATGATAAGATGTTATATAAAATAATGTCAATCGAAAGCATTTTCCTATTTCTGTCCAGCATGTTCATCTTCTGGGGAGCTGTGTCGGGTACCCGAGGCAGCGCCGCAAGCCCTGGGGGTGCTGTGGTGCCCACCTGCCAGGTGCAGAGGGGTCGAGTTCCTGCCCTGGGTGTCCCTGCAGTTGATGTTCTCCGGCGTGCAGAGCTTCTGCACCCTTGCCAGGCAGCCTTTCTTAGCCGCGTCCAGCAAGGCGGCATCTCCCCGTAGCAAGTCCTGGATGTCCGTGTCTCCCTCTTTTACCAAATCTAATGGTGTGTTTCCATCTCTGTTCTTTTTGGTTGGGTCTGCTCCATGCTAAAACAATGACAATAAGACAAACAAAACCAAGTGGGGTTGGTATTTTCTACAGTAGCTTTCTTAAGGTTTTTAAAATTTTTAACTTCACCTTCACTCACCTAAGGAAAGGTATCTATATGTGTTTTGAAAAACAGGGACAATACCAGGCTTTACTTTGTAAATTCCCTTCTTAGCAATATGGTGGATCAGCTCTGGAACTACTTTTCAATGGAAAGTCCAAGTCTTAGGATCAATGGCTATCGTGAAGTGGGGAAGGGGCCGGGCACCTTTAATGTGTCATGTCATATACTTTCTCAGACAGCATACTGTCTTTGGAAACCCCTTTTCCTTTTAAGAATGGTCTGGATATTACTTTTTGACCAGATTTAAGTGATATAAAGATATTTAGTGTATATCATGAGAAGGAAGTAAGAAGAGGAAGACAGACTGGTGGAAAAAGTACTTAATTCTAAATACAATCAATACAAAAGACTGCTTATTTTTTTACTATTTTCATTTTAAGTCTTAACACCTCACAAAAAATTAGGTATAAATGTATTAACAATTAATTTGATTTTAAAAGTTGAGTCATCTATACCTGCGACATGAAATGAATAAAAGTCAAGGATCTTTATTATGGGCCTGACAAACTGCTACCAGCCCACTGGAGAAATTCAGAATAAACCAAACCAGACAGTGAATTCATAGTGACCTGGAAGTTCTTTGTTTGTTTTTCCTGGAAGTTATTTCTTACCACCCAGTGAAGATAAAAATGGGCATCAAATACATTATTATTCTTAAGACTCATAAAAATATATTTGATGGCATAAAAGTGGTGAGGCAAGAAATCTATTTATATGTAACCAGCATAAGTTGTTTTTTTAGTTAAAAAAAGAGACAGAAAACTACACAAATATATGTCTAATCATTTTTTACATCTTTCAATTTAAAAAGAATACAAAATTGTAAGTTAGTTTCATGTAACTATTAGTTTCTACTATTTTGTTTCTATTCCCCAAATTTATATGAATCACTTTGTTTAAAGATTACTTTGTATTTTAATAAAAATCTAGTATTAAGGTTCTTACAAGACATATATGTTTAATGTTTAATAATGAGCAATGAATTTGTTAATAATAATATAGCTACTAAGAAAAAAATCAAAGTTGATCGAAAAACTTGTTTTCCCTTGAACTATCTTTTCTGATATTAATGCCATAAGTATAAACAATGCAAATAAATGCATCTCTTTCCAAAACCTACCTTGATGAATTGTGATGAACTGAACTTATCAGAAAGATACTTCAGACACTATTCAAAGCTATGTAAGTATCATATCACACTTAAATATCCCCCTAAAACAGAAAATGGAAGCAATCTCTACAGCACTTATTGTACTTAATAATTTACTTTGATGTAATTTTACATACTAACCAAAAATTAAATTAATTACTTGATATTTTATAATTTTTAAAATTACATACTTTTAAAAGGAGCTTGCAGATTTCATATTTTCCTTTAGCGGCTGCTTCATGCAGAGGGGTAAATTTCCATAAGTCCGCCACATTGACAGAGGCCCCGTGCCTTACTAAAAGCTCAGCTACCTCATAGTGTCCATATGAACAAGCATTATGAAGGGGCACCAAGCCACTAAACGAAAGAAAAGTATTTTAAAAACATGTAACAGCTTTGCATTAAAATGACACTTATAATAAAAATAATGTAATTTTTCTTTGGCGGTGACTATACTGAACACTCACTTAAAAAGAAAGAATTCCCCTTGGGTCTTGAAGATACAGTCACCTATTTTCAGGGATTAAGAATTTCAAAAACACCCCTTTCAATACAAGGATTTTCCCTGGCTTCTTGGTGATGGATATAAATTTCACAGCAATCCTGTGCTTCGAATACATACAGATATACCCAGAGAAAAGGTTCTATCACGATATATTTTTTAATTAAAAAAATTTTTAAGTTTTTTTTATTTTGAGAGAGAGTGTGCAAGCAGGGGCGGGGCAGAGAGAGAGAATGCCAAGCAGGCTCCGCACTGCCAGCAGGGAGCCTGATATGGGGCTCAAACCCACAAACTGTGAGATCAGGACCTGAGCCGAAATCAAGAGCCGGATGCTCAACCGACTGAGCCACCCGGCAGCCCCTCCATCATAATACTTTTAATTCAGGTTTCGTCCTGCTGATATGAAAAGCAATACTACAAGGTGATTTCAGGAATAATAATCAATAATCTGGTTTCATCCAGTCAGCTTTTCTTCATTTGGGTTTTCCTAAAATGGTATGCCTATTTATGAAATAGACAATAAAATGTAACTGATTTACTTAGGCAAGTTCTACCTTTTGTCTTTGGTTTTTATTTCTGAATTCCTAATAATTCAGCAGTGGCTTCTATGCAAGATTTAATATTTAGGTGTCAAGCAATGAAAACTCAAAATGCAAGTGATACAGGAACCGTAGTATTTGGTGAGGAAAATAACGACACCAACCATAAACTCCAGTTGCGTGAGAAACTCCAGCTGCCTCAGCTCATGAACAAAGTATTCTGAGGTAAGTCTAAGCTCTGGTTAGAGGCACTTGGCATCTAAAAGAATACAAAAGCTGTTCCCATAAAGAGAGTGCAACAGAAGGATATGCTTATGTTGCACTTAAACCATGACAAAACAAGGTATCAAACGCCTTTTTATTTAGAGAGCAGCAATTTTTTTTTAATATTCTGAGATCAAAAATACTAAGTGTTAACTAAAATGGTCAGTAGAAATAAATGCTGGTTGCTCTCCAGTGGTCTACAAACTTCAAGTCTGATGTGTCCCTTTTAAAGGATAAATCCATAATGGCTAATTAAGTCTAAATTGTATGGTTTAATTCTACAGTACTCTGATATGTAATTGCACAGAAAAGTGCTTGCTTATTTCTATTTTGAGATGATATGAAATTAACTCAGAATATGGAAGCTCATTTCAGTTAAAACTTCCTTCTTACATTTCTAATTAGCTGCCATGGCTGCTTTAAACTGTGACTAGATAAATTAAAATAATTTAGTAAACTAACAGAGAAGTACAGAATATCTGAATTAGTAAAAATAAAATTATGTGTCTATTAATACCAATGACTTTGGGATGGATGGCTTCTTTTGGGAAGAGATTACACATTTTTAATGGCAAAAACAAAAAAGGACAAACAATAAATTACAAATGATGTAAACACATTCATACAATACAATAAAATACTATTATAGGCATTAAAAAGATGAGATGAACAATTAAGTATTGATATGGAAAGACATTCAAGATCTACTACTGGGTGAGAAAGCAAATTACAAAGTGGGCTGCATGAAATGGCCTCATCACTTATGTTAAAAACGAGCACGATACTCACTGATTTATGCTTTTAAAAAATTTGGAGGATTACAACAAAATTTTTATCTAGAAGGTGGGGCGATAAGGAATTTTTGTTTTCTATACTGTACATTTCTATTAATGCTTTACATTTTAAAAAAGGTGCATCACTTTTTTAACAGGGAAACAAATCTGAGACTTCAAAAACATTTAACAGTTTTCAAGTCCCAAACAGCTAAATTCTAGCACCTACCCTTTGTCTTTGGCGTGGACATCGGCCCCGTGGTGTAGGAGGTATTCCACAACAGACACACGATTGTAGCCTGCTGCGAAGTGCAGAGGTGTAGAATGCCGACCCTCCAAATCTCTGCAATTCACATTTTGAGGGCTGCAAAGTTGCTTTAGTGACACACACACAAACACACAAAGAACATTAGTATTTATTCATAGGTTTTGCTCCGAAATACCACAGGCATCTTGGATACACTGTAATTTTCTAATGAATATTTATTTCCAAAGATTAGATCATGCAAGTCATGTTTAAAACTCAGCACTATGCCTGGCTTCACAGTGTCTACAAATGTTCTTACTGTTTACAGAGTAATTTAATCTTTTTTTCCCCATCATTTCCTGGCCAAAATCCTAATCAAAGAGAACTAAACCCATAATAAAGTAAGAATTTCCAAGGCAAATGATGCCTTCATTTTTTATCCTCACAGGGCTTTCCTCCGAGACTGACTGCCACAGCGTGTCTGCCGGTCCCGCACGCTGTCAGCCATTCCTTCCTGGAGCAAGACCAACCCCGACTGACTGCAGAACCACCCAGAGTGCCCATCTCTGCGGATGTGGCAAGCTAAGAGCCTCCAGGGCAACTGCATTACGTCTGCCTGGACTACCCACTCAGCCTTCTGCCCCACTACAGCATGCCAGGCAGTCACCAGTGCTTGACCTGATCTCTGGGCGATGTCTGTCTGACTCTGTGAGTCAAACTGATTCCAATCATGGTCTGGTGTTTCGCCTTCCCTTTTACCTCCTTCCAAATGCTACTGTTTCAGCACAAGCTCCATTCTGTCTGCTTACACTGCAGTGGGAGGACGCAAAGGAGGGCTGGTGGGCTGTGCCACTGGCGGTGATAGATGAATTATAGTAATAATATGTGAATAATAATCCACAATTTACAAAGCATCTCGTATTCTTTCAGTGAGAGAATTACTGTCTAGCTGAGAAGCTGCTCATCATCTCCACCTTATGGATAAATACACCAAGGTTCAGAAAGGCTAAGGAGCTTGTCTTTTTTCATAGAGTCGGCAAGGTCAAGGGTACAATGAAGACTCAAACCCGATTTTCCTGATTTGTCATCTCTTGATCTTTCTGCTCTATCTTTGCTTACTGTCTTAATTACCTGCATTCAGGGAAGTGATGCGAAGAAAGGTAACAGAAGAAGTCAAAAAAGCCGAGAGAACAGTGACATTTTCTAGGCTATGAGGTATGATGGCAGGGCTTTCCAGGCATTTGACAATCTTGCTGCCACTCCTGCCACTGTAATGAGCTATCATTATATAAAAACTAAGAACCTGGAAGGCACCTGCTTCTGCAGACTTACTGGGTAGGCACCTTCAATGTTGGGAGAGTAGAAACAGGCTTTTCAGGTGGTACAAGGCTCACATGACAGAGGGAAGTCTGGGCCATGAGAGAGAGCCTACGATCTCATCAGCTCTATGTGGAGAAGCCCCAGACTCTAAACTCTGAGGAGTCATTGTCACCTGGCCAGGTCATATATCGTACCCTCTCATTGACAAGTGAATCTGTGGCTACATTAATACATAAACTATAGAATCAAAAAACAAAATGAAATATAAATGAATACATAAAGTAAAAAGAAAGGATACAAACACTGGTAGCAAACGCCTTCTAGTGGTATCTTACATGATTAAAGCTGCTTCGTGTTGCTCCTAGTGTTTCTTCAGGCTATTATACTCTAAATTCATTTTTTTTTCCTTGCAGAGAATACTGGCAAGAGGGATGAGGTCGGGAAAAAAGCACACCTCATTTTGCCAGCTTACAAAAATAAAAGCCCATTCTGCTTATTGAATATTTGATTTCTAATATTTGGACGTTCTTTATTCTCTGTTCAATTTCACTTACCTTTTGAATGCCAAAGCATCCTGGCATCCTTCTCACCTGGTCTCCATAATTTCAAATACTTTACTCAGCAGACAGCCTTGCTTCTAATCCTATTTTTTAAAAGATACTTTCTGAAGTCTCGAGGGAAAGCAACCCACCCCAGTTAATTCTCAATCTGTGCTGTGCTTTTCTTCTTCCACTTCCATTCCATTTATACAAATATATTTGGCCTTTACTGTGAATAGAATGGTTAGGAAACCTGAAAGCTGTGGTATATTTGCCTATCAGTACATACAGAACATATGGAATTAAAAACTACATAAATGGAAAATACTAAACTATTAATTTAATGATAATGGGCACATGTGGTAAGTCTGGAGCCAAGATTATCATGCTGCGGTGCAGAAAAGGAGTCCTGATCACTTTTCTATTTAAAGATTTTTTTAAAAAGTTTATTTATTTTGAGAGGCAGAAAGAGTGCGCAAGAGGGAGAGTGTGTGACACACGAGTAGGGGAGGAGTAGGAAGGGAGAGAGAGAATCCCAAGCAGGCTCAGGCTCTGTGGTGTCAGCACAGAGGCCGACACAGGGTTTGGTCCCAGGAACCCGGAGATCATGACCTGAGCTGAAACCCAGAGTCAGACACTTAAACAACTGAGCTACCCAGGCGCCCCTAAAGATTTTCTTTTATTAGGATACATTTCAAATGATAAGAAGTATGTAATTTTAATTAAGGGAAAAAAGTACATAATTTTAGATCTAAGAGAACTTTAAAATTTCTCCCCAGTGGCCATTACAATAAAATTTACTATTTTCCTTCAAATAATTTAGATGTTCATGTAAGATGGAAATGATGTTAGAAATGGCCACATACCGAAACAAAAATAAAATTTCTAGGCAACAGAACTTGAAAGCATTTGTTGTCATTTTCTAGTAATACACAGCAGTAAGAATGCTAAAAGTAGTTTGTTAAAAACCACAAAAAGAGGTTGCTTCATAAGAAGTGACAAAGTTTAGTTTGTAAAAATTAACCTGTTATGGCCATCAGTGCCAATTTCACATTAGCTTTTCTTAAAAAAAAAAAGATTACAAACAAGACAAAGAACCAAGAACCAAATGCTGCTTCTTTCTATCATCCCTGCAGGAGTGGTTATAGATAGGAAGAGTGTTTTTTTAAAAAAAATATTCAAGATCAGACTATTATTTCATAAATCTATAACCATGTTTCTATACCACAAATAAAGGCTATTAAAATTTTCCTGGCAAGCAGAGTTACATAGAAAAGAAAATCCATCCTCTGTACATAAGTAATTCCAAATGGTTGTAGGATCATAAGAATACTTTCCTAGAGCAATTGTGAGAGTCTCCTGGAAAAGCTGAAGAAATTTCAGAAATTTCAAAAATTGTTTTGAAATTTATAGTAATATTACCTGGGCTTGAACTAGCTTGGAAATTTACAAATGCGGCCAAAAATAACAGTTTCATTAATGTAACTGAAAATAAAAGAGCTTTCATATAATCAGAAGAAAAGTGACTAAAATTGGTTTAATAGATATAAAGCACAGACTAGGAAATCTTCCTGCTTTATGGATCGACTTGGTTCTTCCCTTTTATTGTTTGGAATTTAATTGTTTCACTTAGAAGCTTAAAATGAATTGGTTAGCAAAGTTCAACTGTGCCACGTGAGATGTGAAAAGCACTGATTTACCTTCACAGTTTCCAAGTCTCCAGCTTTAGATGCCTCTAAAAGTCGATAGTCAACGTCAGAAGTTCGTATAGGTGTACTTTCTGAATAAAAGAGAAGAAAGATTAGTGTTAATTTTTAAGGAATCACAGAGTTAAGAAGGGAAAATTACTTGGTGAATGGAAAAAGAGATTAAGGGGTCAGAAATTCCTGAGATCTAATCTACAGATTTTTGTAAATTGTTTTCAGATAAGAAAAAAGCGGCTTATTTCAATTAACATCCATCTCATCCTAAGCTAAATTAAAAAAAAAAGTATTTATTTTGAGAGAGAGTGAGAGAGAGATCAGGGCGGGGAGGGGGTTAAAGAGGGAGAGACAGAGAGAGAGACAGATTTCAAGCAAGCTCTATGTTGTCAGCCCAGAGCCCAACATGGGGCTTGAATTTACAAATTGTGAGATTGTGACCTGAGCCCAGATCAAGAGTTGGATGCTTAACGGACTGAGCTACGCAGGCACCGCTATCCTAAGCTACATTTAAATAAATTCAAAGACACATAAATCCTCTCCATCCCTACTATTCTAGCCTTCAAATCTTCTGGCCAAAACTTGGCAAAGGGGAATAAAGAAACCTAGAACACAGTATCAAGCACATCTTTATGATACTTTGGTCTTACAAAGTGCTGTAGCAAAAGCTTTGCTGTTGATTCTGTTGTGCAAACCTAGGGAAAGACCACTCAACTTTTCAGTACTCAATGCTTAGCCTTTTTCTTTTTGGACTCAACTTTCTCAATATGAAACAGAAGTACTACTCCTAAAATTAATGATCTTAAAAAATATAATCAGTATACTAAAATTCACATTAACTCATATTTATTGAATGGCTTCAGGGAAATGCAATTAAAAATGTCTGAACAATTGGGAGGCATGACACAAATGCCAAATGGAATAATCAGATTAGGCCGTTAGGTCTAGAAAAGTATGAGGTTAACGAATGAAGTGTTTTGATTAATATAAACCAAAAATTCATTACATATTGGCCCAAATAAAAAATTTTTTAAAGAAAACAATGCACAAATACGTCACTCAAAATATGTTTGTGGACATTACATGTGGCCTTTATAATGCGCATATGTATACACACTCACCTAATACAAAAGGAGTGAAGTCTAGGAGACTTGGATTTTAAGGGTAATGATGGCCAAATCACTTCACAGCTTAGTTTTCGCACCAATAAAGTGAGTGTTGAGTTCCCTTATATCCTCTTTCAGATTTAAGACTACATTATCTTGTGATCAAAGAGCCTTTCTTGAGTCCACTGTCTACACGGGAAGAGTAAGTGATGCTATGAAAAGGTTTTAGATTTCAGAATAACTTCAGCTCTTTCTAAAGTGCTTCATTCAGGAGAGTGGCTTTTATAGCATAAGTTATGAGCACTCTTCCATAAAAGTTAAACTGTGTTTAATTAGTCATGGTAATACTTAGCAGATAAAATGCTAAGATTAAAGGGAGGAAAGGAGAGTATTTCATATAATGAAGTACATTTTTGAAACATTAGTAAGTACTTTTCTTAAGATGAGAGTTTATTACTCATTAGTTTGGAGAACTGTTGAGGAAAGAAATCAGGTCTTGCTCATCAGAAAGCATTTGCTGAACGGACCTCCGTGCTATTTTATATTGTGGTCAGTGTGTCTGGCCCACCATTGCTCTTTCTTTGGTTGCCTTTATCCTGTTCTCTGTTGTCTCATTTACCTTCTTTCTTGTTGTGTATGGTATTGCTGCATTGATGGGTGAGTCACGTCTCTGTGACAGTAATTCGGGAGGTTGGTGAAGCTCATTGAAACATCCTTTGGATATCTATAGGTAATATTTTTGGTTTATCACTTCAACAAAATGAAATGACAATTGTTTATGTATATAGAGTTAGGACTTTGGGTATTTTCAGATTCTAGCATTTGAAGGATACAATTCATATGGATAAGTGTTTTAATTCTATGAATTATTTCTAACTGGAGTATTGGTCTTGATACAGACTACTTGCAAAGGGTTATAATTTTACAAAAAAGCAAAAATTTTTATGCAAATATAAAAATACTTCTGAGAACTATGGAGAAATTGTTACTCCTTGTCAAAGAGTAGAAGGTAGCTATTTAAAGATATTGATTAATTACTATAGAAAGTGTAGAGCTTGCATCCATTATAAATCCTGAACAGGCTTAGAAGAGATTCATTTTTAGAAACAATGGGACCAAAGTAGTAGCTGCAAGGATATATATACACTCCAGGAGCTTTATACAAAGAGAAACAGAATTGAAAGGATATAAAAATGAAGTGAAAAGTTTTTACATAGGTAAAAGAAGAGTAGCTGAGAGTCGAAGTACTGTATTAGTAAATTCCTTTGTAAGCACACTGGCTTTTGCAGAGTATGAAATTAAAGATTTCACCTAGAGTCAAGGCTAAAGATAAACTTCTAATTTTTTCTCCAATTCTATTCTGGCTCACCAGAATTTAGGACAGGACAGGACAGGAAAGGACACGACCCAAACTTAAAGTTTCAAATGTTGAAGGCAGTTTATTATTATTAAAAAAAAAAAAAAAAATCTCCTGTAGACTGGCAGTTAACTGGACTGGCAATAGGTCTTACTGACTTATTTCAATGTGCAAATGTAAGTGGGGATTTCAGTGTTTAATTTAGCTATTTTAAATCCCCAAATCCTTACCTCTATAAATAATTAGGTAAAAGTAATGGAATAATCATACTGGAATATACAGTCAGAATAATTCATGCTAGGGCACCCGGGTGGCTCAGTCGGTTGAGCATCTGACTTCGGTTCAGGTCATAATCTTGCAGCTCACATCAGGCTCTGTGCTGATAGCTCAGGGCCTGGAGCCTGCTTCAGATTCTGTCTCTCTCTCTCTGCCTCTCCCCCATCACACTCTCTCTCTCAAAAATAAACAAACATTTAAAAAAAAATATTTTGGGGCGCCTGGGTGGCTTAGTCAGTTAAGCGTCTGACTTTCGCTTAGGTCATGATCTCGCGGTTGGTGGGTTCGAGCCCCGCGTCGGGCTCTGTGCTGACTGCCAGCTCAGAGCCTGGAGCCTGTTTCAGAGTCTGTATCTCCCTTTCTCTCTCTGACCCTCCCCTGCTCATGCTGTCTCTCTCTCTCCCCTAGAAATAAGAATATTAAAAAAAAAAAAAAAAAGAATATTTCATGCAAGGTCTAGCCTAAATGTACTATTTAAAAGAACTATCGTGATGCTGGGAATATTCTTTATCTATGCTAATATAGTAGCCACTAGTCACATGTGGCTAGGACAACTGATGAACAGATTTAAAACTTTTATTTAATTTTAATTAATTTAAATTTAGCCACATGTAGCTAGTAGCTACTATATTGGACAGAACAGATATAGAGAAAGCAGGTCTGGAGAAAAAAGTCAAATCTTCTGAAAGCATGTTTTAAAATTCTGGTTTATTGGGGCACCTGGGTGGCTCAGTCAGTTAAGCGTCTGACTTTGGCTCAGGTCATGATCTCACGATTCTTGAGTTCGAGCTCTGCATGGGGCTCTGTGCTGACAGCTCAGAGCCTGGAGTCTGCTTTGGATTCTGTGTCTCCCTCTCTCCGCCCCTCCCCCACTCACACTCTGTCTCTCTCCCTCTTTCTCTCAAAAATAAACATTTAAAAATAAATAAATAAAATTCTGGTTTATAAAAAAGCTATCAGACATTAATTCTGACATAAATACTGCCAACAGTTTACAATTAAAACTTTATTCTATTTTTAAAGTATTTATTTATTTTGAGAGAAAGAGAGAAAAAGAGCAAGCACACAAGTGGGGAAGGAGCACAGAGAGAGAAAGAAAGAGTCCCAAGCAGGACCTGCACTGTCAGTACAGAGCCTGATGTGGGGCTTGAACCTATGAACCATGAGATCATGACCTGAGCTGAGACCAAGAATTGGACACGTAACCGACTGAGCCACCCAGGCGCCCCCAATTCAAACTTTCTTAATGTAAACTATTGGCAATAACTGACTTGGGAGCTAGAAGTGCAGGTTTCTAAAACTGGATCTTAAACCTGGTATCAGCATTATTATTTAAATGTATCTTTAAAAAAATGTTGCCCAGAACAGTACTCCAATAACCTGGTATACATCCTATATGACTGATGCATTCTTTTAGAAGTCATCACAGATATAACCTGAAATTGGATTAGTAAATTTAGGTATAATCAAAAAGTCCAGCTAGTACATGGTCCACTGACTATAGATACACAAGTTACTCATAGAAATATTAGTTTAAAAAATTGTTATCCTCGGGGTGCCTGGGTGGTTTAGTTGGTTGCGTGACTGATTCTTGATTTCAGCTCAGGTCATGATCCCAGGGTTGTGAGATCAAGCCCTGCTCAGCACGGAGCCTGCTTAAGAGTCTCTCTCCTTCCCTCCCTCCCTCTCTCTCTTTCTGCTGCTCTCTCCCACTCATGCGTGTGTGCTCTCTCTAATAACACTAAAAATAAAAAAAAATTGTATCCTCTTACAAACAAAAAACAATTCCCATTTCAAATCCTTTCGATGGGCAAGATTTTATCATATAATTCTACTATCTGTATTATTTTTCCCTATCAATAAAGAATATTAAAAATTAAACCAAAGAGTTCTGGCATATCCTATGTTAAGCATTTAATTACCTATTCAGTGTTTTATCTTCCAAACAAACTTTTAAGAAGAATTATCAGAATAATTGAATAATATATTTCATTTGATTCAGTATTTAATTTTATCTTTTACCAGAAGTCATATATTCTAACTGCATTGATTTAGAAGACATTTAAAAAACATTAATGGATCTAATCTGCCTAATTTACTCAATCCTTTCTTCTCCATTTTGTCAATTATCTCTAAATCATGCATAGTATTATTAGAAATTTTAACGTGATAGCTATCTGTTTGCCTGATTTATGGTTATAATTTAAAGAAACTAACTTAAAACTCAGCACTAAATGGTTCTTGGGGAAAAGTGTAAGAAAAAAATTTAGAATGTTTGAACAAAAATCACAGCCTTCGGAAATTATATTAGAATTTACTGAGAAGGCAGAACTATTTCCTAGTCAAAGCATGATTACCTTAAGTAAATGTTCTATTGCTCTGTAGAAACAGGAAGTTAAATGAAGTCACGTTTTTCATAGTTTAAAGCTTGAAATCCTATAACAGGACATTTCATTCCTTTAAGATCTTCTTAGTTTTGATAGTAAAGGTGTCTTATAGGTCTTACTTTAACTGTCTCGAGATCAACTATCTAAGACTGGAGTTCTATGACACTATACACCAATAAATTAGCTTGAGGAAAGTAAATCCTAATTACTAGCTCTTACAATGTGGCACTCTCTTAGGAGGCTGGTTAGCTCTGATTCAGCTCTAACACATATGAGCTCACAAGTCTGGAAAGTTCCCTATTTCAGTATACAGCTCTGATGCTCAACTGTGTTGTACTTTGGGGGGGACCCGTCATAAATTTGTGGGTATATTTTTATCTTCTGGTGTAGTTTTGCTCAAGCTATTACTATTACAATAAGTATAAACTCTTTTAGTGTAACTTACTGTCATTCTCTATATTATAGTTAGGGCATTTAATATGAGATTTTTGGAAGGTAGCTGTAGAGTTAGGTCACATTGTTTATACACTTCATTTCTGTATAAGAAAAGGGGATATTATAAAATATTCATTACGAAAAGAGGGGCATTGTGCTGCTGGAAGAAAGAACTACTGGGTTATAGGCAGGAGGAAGCAACTGAACTTTGGGTTCCTAGTCTGTAGCCTTCCTTCTCCATTTAACTCTTCCAGTCGGTTATGTCGTTCTAGAGCAGATAGAGCCCACAGACAAAATAAAAGGGATGGGAAAGAAGAGTCAATTATACCAAATTAATTCTGTATCTAGTTCATGATTCTTTAATGGCTAGATTGTGTTATTTCCTCTAACTTGGAGGCTTGGGAAACTAATCTACTTTCATATTTGTTTACGTTTGATCTCCTTCAATAAGTTAAAGAGGTAAACCATCTAACGCTGTTCTAGGTAGGCACTAACGTTCAGCAAGACTTCATAATTACATTTCAGCTAGAAGAAAACCAAGATAATCTCATAATGGGACAAGGAAGTTAAGAATTACAAAAAAGCAGGTCAGGCTATCACATGTGTAAGAACAATCAATTAAAGATCATCACCATATGAATGATTTCTAATTTTCTCTATTTGATAGATTTGAGAGCTACTGTAATTCCACACTGTTTATATGAGCCTTCAGTCACTTCTGATCGGCACACCCATGAGTCAGGTTTTCAATTTAAAATTGAAAAAAAAAGAGAATGTCTCCTCATGACACCTACCTCACTCCACGAAAAAGCCTGATAGGAAGGGCCTCAGTCACAAACTGTGAGCAAGGGGAGGTAGGAGAAATACTCAGGCAAAGAAAGCGTTTGGAAGAGCTACTTAAAGCAAGCAGTGAAAGGTTAGCCCACTTAGATGAGTGCCGTGAAACGGGAAGCTGAGACCACACCGTTTATCTGCTTGGACTCACCGCTCAGAATCTGCTGCACGGCTTCGTTCCCCATCTGTGCTGCCGTAAAGCCTTGTAAGGAGATGATGGAGGGATCGGAGCCGTAACTCAGCAGGAGGCGGCAGGTCTGCAGGTGGCCTGCGAGGGCAGCTCTGTGCAGAGCAGTCTGACCGAGGGTGTCCAGTGCGTTCATCTGAAAGATCAATGCGTGAGCACACGGAATTGAGCAACTGACTGTTCCCTTTTACACCCTAGCAAATACATTCCTATGAGAAAAATAAATTGTCAAAGTTTTTTTGAAAAATGCCATAGACTATTCACTACTAACTTTTGTTTTCTGCTTCTGAAACAATATCCCTTTCTTGAAAAGTTACCCTTTTCTGACCACCTTACAAATACAAATGACAACATACTCATCCTTTCCCTGAATGGACTGTCTTCTTGTCCATCTTCCATGCCTGGCCACTCCCCTCCACAACTAGGAAGTAAGATCTCTGAGAGTGGGACTCTGGCGTGCACTGCCTGTCACATCTGAGACACGCATTAAATACTTATGGATGAATGGGTTTTACCAAAATTGCTCCAGTGGTTTAAAGATGACAGGATATGTAAGCAGTTACAAAAAGTAACACCCTGCCCTCCAGAAATATTTAAAGATTCACGCGTTCCGTTTTTAAAACTCTGAAGAGTTATAAACAAACAAACAAACTTTGAGGAGTTATAAAGGATGAATCACATAGCTAGTTTTAAGACGGTTTAAGACAACATTATGCTTTGGGATCACGTTCATAATTTGATCAAACCTGTTTTCCAGGAGGCCCCAGTAAATACACTCTATTCCAATCAGACCACCGTCCCTGTTCACTGTACATGCTGCTCCTTCCAGACAAGCCTTTCTGGATTATGAAATCCAGCGCAAGTCTCATCTCTCTTAGGAAATGTTCTCTGATTGCTTAAAGGCTTGATGATTACTGCCTTTCCGAATACCCATGTCAAGTTAGCACTATATTACAAATTATACCACTGGGGACGTTTTTGTTCACCAAGTAAAATTTATGGCTATTGAGGATATGGATTGTATTATATAGGTTTTCTGAGTCCTCTAGAAAACTCCTTTTAAGGATGTATAGTGAATTCACAAATATATGCTAGTTGGCTATTTTAAGCATTTATGCACATTCACCAAATAAATACAAGATTAAAGAAAGAAAAGATTTAAGACAACTGATCTCCATGTCTCTAGTCTTTCTTCATTATGAGTAAGGCGGTCACACTTGTTCCAGCAAAGGTTCATCTAAATTCTTAATGGTGTTTCACAAAATTTGCCATGAAATACTGACATATTTAGTTAGATCTCATTTGCTAGTGGAAAAGCGACCTTTTTATACACACAACATAAAAACACAGCCATTACCATGTATTGATGGAAAACATATGCTCCCAAACTAAAGTTCTTGACTTTTTCTATGAACATTTCTTTGTTACTTCACCACAGGAGAAAAACTTAAAATTGGGAATATTCTAGTCATTAATGTTTTCCTGGAAATTGCGTAAGAAACTCACTAAATTATTTAATCAGAGTGACAGAAATCCTCAATATAGCTTGTTAAACCACGGTAACATGGTTTGAGAATTACTACTCCAAAATACTGATATTATCTAAAGTTATTTTTCATCTCAAACGGAGGGACTCTCCAGTGCCTTCAAATAACTAAATCGTTCAGCATGTCATTTAAGACCATCTGTAATTTACTTTTACACTATCTTCCTTCCTACTTTATTTTTTCACCACAATTTAATAGGTCTGCTACGCTCCAGCTTTATTAGATTACACTGGAACCCCATTTTATAAAGGTGTTCATTTCTAAAGTCATTGTAAAAGGTAATCTTTGCCTTTGGCCAATACTATCCCTGAAAATACCTTAGCAATGCAATGGCAGAGACAGACATAAGGTTTCTCAGTTTTACCTTCAACGCGTGAACAGATCAACTGAACACCAGACATAGAGTGCCTCAAAACAGTAAGAACACACTCTGTGTGAGGGGGGGTTCTCCCACTGCATATGCATGGTGAAACTGAGTGCAATACAGAAAACAGCAGATTCCCTTCCCTCTCCCACTCACCCTGGAGCATGCACTCATGGAGTCAAGTTGGGGCAAAAATCATCACTGTCTAATATTTACATGAACTTGTTCCTCTCCCCCTCTCGGTTTTGGATGGTTGTCTGAATGCACTAACGCCTATTCTCATTTCTCTACCCAGCGATTATTCTCTTCTCATGCTCCTTACCCTCGCACATAGGTGTCAAAATTAGAACCCGGTTGTTTACCTCCAAAGAAGTCTTGCAACTAACATTTACTAAGGACTTGCTAATATCAGGCTCTGTGCTAGATGCTCTATTTAAATTGTAAGCTATTTAAAAGCAGAAATTATGACTTCCATTTCAATGTCACTCTTTCCTCTACCCTCTCCATCTCAAGAAATATAAAAGGTTAGGGCATTTCATGGAGCTTCATAAATATCTTGTGAATAGTCGAAAAAAAAAAAACCCAGAATAATGTATTAATCATTGTCAGAGTTAATTTATAAAATGAATTTTTTTTATGTTTAGCTGACAAAAACTCCAACCATTTGATGAGGACTGGTAAATGTAGAAAGTTAAAACTGTGCTCATGTTCTGTGATGTTGCTGTAATTAAGCATTTATTGTTAACTCACATTTTAATTCTACTTAAGCTGCTGAACATGGGCATGTCTCAATCTAAACTGGATTTCAAGTAACCTGAGAATTGAAGCCAGTCTCTGTCTTCCTTTAGCTAGAATGACAATTCTAGCTAAAGAATTGTCTAGCTAAATGACTTTCTCCCTAATCAGGACACTCTGAAAGTGAAAGCGAAGAGTTAAAACAAAAATAACAGGCATTAATAAATCTACAAGAAAGGAGCAAAAGATAGGGATCTGAAATAGGTCTATGTCCTGGTAGACAGACTATAACCTAGGGAGCAGGTGGCAGGCATATTATAACATTTATAACATCGTCTACATTTTTGTAATTGGCCTTCTAGGAGAAAGTAGTTTTCTAGGAAGTATTTACCTTCCTGAAGCAGGATTCTGTGCATGCCACCTACCTGTTCAAAACTTCCCAATGGTTCCCCCAGTATTATGAGATCAAAATAAAAACTCTCCCATTGAAACTACCAAGACCTCGCTCCAACATATATTTTCAAGATTTTCATTATTCTCCTTTTTCAGTACCTACTGGATTCACTAATTATAACTTCTGACTAACTCCTTTGCTTTCTTGATTGAGTCGTGAGTTGAAATATTGTTTGTATTTTGCCAATTTCTATATATCTAATCCCTGGACATTTCCAGCTGAAATCTTAGTTTCTTCGTGAAATGTCTACAATCTCTCCCCCAGCCTGTTACCACCAGTGGAAGTAACTGATCTTTGAATAGCAATCTACCCATACTTCTCTTATATATATCACTTTCCAATTTGTATGATAGATATTCAAGTTGACTATAGTAGATACGACTATTACTAGATTTTAAGGCCCCTAAGAGAGCATCTTGATCAAATTGAAACTTCATATATACCCCACAGTAACAAGTGCAATGCCTGGTACAAGCTGGGTGTTCAAAAATGGCTGGTGAATAAATGGTTCACAAATCATTAAGTGTGTATACTACGTGAACATCAGACTCTTAAGATATTCTCTAACCAGAAAATATGTATTCTTCTTTCCGTAGAAATCTGAAGGGAAAAAAAATTTAAATGCCAGTGTTGACAGAATTGTATAATATTGAAAATAACTAACTTACTTTATCTGTAGTAAGAGTATAATTTAAAGTTTTTACAGATATTTACAGAGCACTGTTATCCAAGTAGGATGGACATCTTTAAAGCCTCTCCTGTGAGGAATGAAATAGACAAAAATGACCATAATTTAATTCTTAGCTCAAATTCTGATAGAGTAATCAATATTTTACTTTAAAAGGTTCTTAATCCTTGAACATTTCCTAGCTGACCTCGAGTGTATTATTTGCAAACCTTCAAAATTCGTGTGGAATTTTAACAAAAGAGATATATTATAATGGTATGTATTTTCTTTGCTTTATTAAAAGGGCACTCACCTCATGTGCCCTAACTGTGTGAGAGACAACCCCCTGAGCAGAGCTGATTGGATGGGTGGGAGCCAATCCAATGGCCGTGTGGAACAAACTGCAATCTCATTCAGATTCTCCCTTTCTCCTCTGAGACTCAGGAAAGACAACAGCTGCAGGTGTTAGATTTTTAAGCCAAAGACTCATAAAACAGGGGCTACCAAGCCCACTTTTAAGCCATAGAGAAGTAAAACAGGAAAAGAATGAAGCAGATGACCTAAGACCAACACAGAAAAGAAACCCAAGTGACCACAGAGAGAGAGAGACAGACACACAGATAGAGAATGCAGTCGAGGTACTCAATAGTTTCCAAATTCCTTGTTCTAGTCTTTTGTAGATCTCAGCTATAATTCCTGTAGATTGTTTCTATGGGATAACAATATGGGTAATCTCAGAAACGTAATAAGCATACATTTATAGAAGTAGATTTCCATTTGTGCTTAATCTAGATTCAGTTGATCTGTTACTGGTAACCAAAATGTCTCTGAGACATTGGCCCTTTTGCTCTTTGCGTTGACATGTTCAAACTGCAGACAGCTGAACGATAAGAGATACTTTACATCTACAGCTTTGAAAGCATTTTAACATCTTTGGGCTAATAGCAACTGCTTATCAGTCCACCTCTTGAATAGCATTAATCAGATCTTTATTACGAGCTAACATATTTCCCCAAAGTGAGCAAAGACTCTTCATCGCTTTTCAGTGTGAGAAATAAGCCCACTTAATGCCAATTACTATTGACACAATTTCTTCTTACATATAATATAAATAAATCTGTCCAATAAAGACAAACGAACAATTGAAAGAAATTTCTCCATGTTCCACACATTTAACAGATGCTTGAGTAATGACAAAATAGCAAGTACTTTTATATATGAAAAAAAAAGCACTTTTGAATTAAACCTTTCATTTTTAGGCATTAATAATACCAATATGCAATTGGGACTTAAGTTCTACTTAATAATGATAGCAGACAGAGCTGTAGGAATGGAATGTCAAGGGAGACTAACAATAATAAAGAAAAAACTGCCACATGAAGGATAAAGTCTTCATGTCTCTCCCATTTAGGCTTTAGGTCTCACAAAGCTGGGGGTTGGTAGAGATAATTAATCTTTTTGAGAAATAGAAATTTATTCCACTATAAAAGTTGATTTTTCAAATGAGTTGGCTAATACCCCCATTTTCTTATAGCCCTCCTTTCTTTACAAGCCATCTGTTTCCTATCTTTTTTCTGAATACTGCCTGCTTGTCTATCCAGATAACTAGCTATCCTCCACCCTGCTCGATGTCCTGGGAAATTCACTTAAAAATGTGGATCAGATCAACAAGTCCTTTTGCTCTTTAAGTTTTATTACATTTGGCCAATGGGAGGGAATGGCAAGAGACTGGTGGGAAGCACGGGTGTGAGGGGGAGGAGCCCGATATACCCCCATCAAAGTCTACACATGGTGTCAGGGGACCTTCTCCAAATAGCTACCTTCTTCTGTTTCTTTGTCCCTTCAGGCCCAGGGATGATAATGTCTTCCGACTTGCTGCTATCCCTTGCTCATATCCTTAAACCATGCTCACCTTTGTATATGATTCTTTTATTAAACTTTCCTCAAATTACCCATTTTGAGTGTGCCGCTTATTGCCAAGACCCTAACGAATACAATTCTCTACCCCTGTATCTTTGGAACACCTCCTCTGAAAGTTGTCAAAGCTTTTACATAAACATTGCCAAGTAAAACGGCGTTGCCTACCTTGATTTCACTCTGTAGCACCGATCACCTGTTCCTTCTTCATACTTCTATTGCACTCAGTAGACACTGTGATAGAACTTTCAGTTTTCTCTTCCCATTGCTGCCCTTCAAACATGGTAATCTACAAAGGTCCTTTCCTAAATTCTCAACCCATCTCTCTATATTTTTTCTACAGACCCTGTTATGCATGATCACTATGTCGATGGCTTTCCAAAAAGGTCTTTCTAACTCTAGACTGTCTTTCACACTCTAGGGCATTATTTCCAACCACTGGCTATATCTAAATGTCCCTATATCATATCAACTCTCAGTACAAAATTATCAGGGCATAGGAAACTAGTATTTCTCTCTAGCTTTCTCACTTCCCTGAATTGTACCACCCTTTTCTAAATCCATTCTAATTCCTGATTCATTTCCACATATATAACTATTCCTTCATAAGTGGCTTTCATCTTTCTGTTCCTTCTTCATTACTAATGCCACTAATCAGGATTAGCTTCAATTTGGTAACTGCATACATTTCAAATTGGTACTTTCTACAGTATCTAGCACACAGTCTTAATCATTTTGCATCTCAGTATTTCTTGAGTTAACAGATCAAAACAAATTATAAAGGAACTGATATATAAACCTTACATAAAAATTTAGATGATTAAAGGAAATACGTAATACATGTCTGAAAAGACAAACATGGAAAAATACAGTGCTCATATTTACAAGTAATTAAAGTATTGCTTATATGCCAGGTATTATACTACATACTTATATATACATAAGCTCATTTAATTTTTATACACACACACACACAATTACTTATAGAGGAGGTATTAACACATACATATCACTGATGAGTCAATTAGGGTTCCAGAAATTAATTCCAAGTTCACAAAACTAGAAAGTGGAGGACTGTACACTTAAAAGTATGCTTGTCTATGTTATATTTCCAATATGTTTAGTTTAACATGCATAGTGAACCTGAACTTTATCATCAAGCTTTGAGCAAAAGAATGTTTTGGCTTATGTAAAGACTACTAAGTTGTATCTGTCAAAGTAAGACAGACTGGCTCATGGTATTAGATCTCCCTATCCAAATCTCTGCCTTTTCTGATTTATTAGCCTTAATCTAGGAACTTGACATGAGGAGGGAAGGAGGCAGGATGGTGGAAACGGTGTAAGGGGGTTGAATTCTAATCCAAGGGTGGTGTTGCTTGTTAGGAAGGTGGTTTTAGAATCAAATGGGAAGTGTAAGTTGTCTAAAAATCAAACTGAAACCATGAGTTCTCCAGAAAGAACACTGAGCAAGCAAACAATGGGGCTCAAAAGTAGCTAAATGAGTTTTTACCAACACATTAGTCACCAAATAAACCAACCCTGAGGGATAGCAGCCTGCGCTGGAACCAGTGAGTAAGTGAGTGGGGAGGATGGCCACTGCTATCTATTGGTTCAGAACCCTGATTCAACAGGATTTATCTTCCATTTTAAAGGGCCTAATAGTAGGAGTTCTCGATTTGGATGAGCTGCAGTGGAAAGACTAAGGAGGGCCAACTAGTCTAAAAGTCATTCTATATCACCGACAGAGTGTTTAAAGTCGCACATACCAAACTGATGAATTGAGACGTTATTGATGAGACTATACTGTGAACATAAGGAGCAGAATAAGATTGAGAACCACAGAGCTAGAGCAAGGAGGACTGGGAGAGCTTAGAAAACAGTGTTATTTTTCACAGAAACGCCATAAAATAAAATGACTCATGGGAGAAAACAAATAGATATCTTTCAAAAATGAAGGGCATTGTTCACGGGCTTTCAAGAACATTATAAATGCCATAAACTGTTTTTAAAAATAGGTCAATGATAAACATATAATGCTCTTAAGTGTAGCAGAGAGTCCACTTAGCTTAGTATTTTCTGCTTGACGGAGCAACAAGACATTATTTATAAAACAATGCAGTAGTCGTACCCTCAAAATAAGTAATAAATCAGTAGAACTATGTTCCCTTTCATTCTAGGTCATCCTGACTTTTTTAGATAAAAATACCAATTGTCCTTTTAAAGCAAGGATATCTAAATTTTTGGACTCTGAATCTTATGAATAAAAAAATGTGTTGAGAACCCTTTCAATATACACATGTGTTTATTTGTAAATTGTAAGAAGCAATGCTACACTAATACACAATAGATACATATAAAACTTATACAAAAAGAAATTACAAAGGATGGGAAAGAGATGACACAATTAAAAATTTAAAAATATTTTAATTACTAATGTACAAAATATCTTCTGGCTCAGTTAAAAAAAACTAAAAATCTTATAAAAATTGTGATGTAGATTTGAGTGTCGGATTCTAAGTTCATTTTCAATAGCTGGTACCATTGACCATATTAGCTCAAAAGATATAAGAGAAACATGTTAGAGCCACTGGGAAAAGTGCACTGTTAGCAATGCCTACTAAGTCACAATGCTTATTTTTGAACAATTTTTTTAAAGTTTATTTATTTGGAAAAACAGAGAGTGAACAAGGGAGGGACAGAGAGAGAGAGAGGGTGAGAGACAATCCCAAGCAGGCCCCCCACTATAGGCACAGAGCCTGATGTGGGGCTTGAACTCACAAACTATGACATCATGACCTGAGCCCAAACCAAGAGTTGGACACTTAATGGACAGAGCCACACAGGTACCACCACAATGCTTATTTTTAATGTAATTTACTAATTATGTTAAGGTTTTAATTGAAACTCTGCTAGTAAAATTCCATCCTTCTTGGTGTTTTCTAATAGGTTCAAAAACCACCTAAACACAAATTAGGAAAGACTTTAAAACAGGTTGGAAAATTCTGTTTTCAAGTTTTTAAATTATATGTAGATACGACAGGTGGGTGATACATTTACATCATTTTTTTGGCAACAAAATCGCAAAACAGTGGACGTTTTCCAAAAATCTGTTCTCAAAATGTCCCCTTTATTTTTAAAGTTTCTTTAAACATGCAGTCACTTTCCTACTTACTCTAAAATATGTAATATTTGCCTTTAAGGGTCTGATTATGTTTCTGTTTTTTTTATAAAGTACCTATATGCAAGTAAAAAATATCTACATGCAAGTAGTCATTTGTCATCATAGATGACAACAAATTTTGAACCCTCTTATTTTCATTAAACAAAAAAAAAGCACAAGAACTAAGAATGAATATTCTTGAAAATACTAATTCATGAAATAGCCAGACAATCTCTTTATGCTATCAGGTTGTCATTCCCTTGAATTACGAACAATGTTATTTATGAAGGATCTACCATTTAGGATAGTACCCATAAATCTACTCATGTGGACAGGTGTAAAGTGCAATATGTCACAACATGCTGGAATTGAACAGATGAGTAAGTTTGTCAGTGTCAGCCCCTCACTACTCAGACTCCCATTCTCCTCAGAGGAAACATCTTGAACTGACTCAGACAGGCTGACACACAGACCTAATGAGGGAGCCAGCATCAATCTTTGTATTAAATATTAGATCTTAACTTCTTTATTCATAAATAAGGGAATTATGATTTTAAACAATTAAAATTCTATTTTTTCCTATTCTTAATGGCTCATCTTGTATATTCCATAAAGTATCTACTTTGAAGACTTCTGCTTTAAAAATATAACTACTCTTGAGGATGTAAAAATATGCACATTCAAATCACCTCTGAAAAACAACCGGTTTGCTTCCTTCCTCCCTCAAGCAATTCATAGCAATTCATAGATAATGCCAACAAAAATGGTTACCCCCAAATTTCACATATCTTCAGTGTTGAGGTTACTGGAGAAAAGTATTATCATTACCAGTTTGAAGGAATAAAAATGTTCTTTAGAGTAAGTAGCAATATTTTGAGTATCATTTACATAAATTATTCTCTGATAAACCATCAATGATGTTGACTATCAAAATATATCAATTCCAGTATTAATGTAAAATACAAAGTTCAATGTATTTCAACTGGTAAGATCGGAGCTACGTTTTATTGCCTTACAGAAGAATGATGTTAAAGTACAGTAAGACACAGGTAATTATTTTTATTAGTAACAAGACTTAAATCAGCTCGAAAAGAGAAGAGATGACTTCAAATACATGGTAACAGTCCTTTACAAAATTAATGTCTCCAGGAAAATCAGAGAGAATAGTAACAGTATTAAAAGCAGCTAGCTACTAAATTCCAAATTTGGCATTTTATTTTTGATGCGCGTCTTACCTTTGCTCCATGCTTGTGTAGAACTTCCATGACATCATTGTGAGCTCTTTCTGCGGCAACATGCAAGGGAGTCATGAAACTACAGAGAAGAGAGAAGGAAAAGGTGATGTCCTAGCTTTTGTTGCATTTCCCCTTTAGGAACTGAACATCTCCTTCTGCGACTGCACTTACTCTTTATTTTTTTCATTAACATTTGCTCCTTTTCTAAGTAATAGTTCTGTCACTTGTTTTCGTTTGGGATGCAGGGAGGCCACAGCACAGTGCTGTAAAGCAAAAAAACTAAGTTAATAAGCTTCTATGTGAAAGCAGATTTCTAAATTAAATAGCATCTGCTGACTCTTTAGAACACTGTTATGTCAAAAAATGTTTATTTATATATTTTGTGTTATGGAGATGAATGAATTCTCCCTAAATACACTGGAAGTATAAGACACAGGTCTTTAAAACAAGATAAAGCATTAAGAAATAAGAAAGACTTTGTTCCTTTTCCTTTGGCCAATACATAATTATCCAGAATATACTTATTTGAAGGTAACAGAATACTGCCTCTCCAAAGGTACAAATTTCTATACCTCAGTTGGTCAATCCTTCATTGGGTTGTCAGCCACATAAATCAATAGTGCTCAAAATCTTCCCCCGAGCCACTCCTGGCTCTATATAAGCCTATATGCCCAGGGACAGGCAAGAAGGTAATAGACTTGAATTTGTTTAGTGGAAGAAGTATTCTTAGAAGTTTAATGTTTTATCCTATATTTATACAGTTTTTGTATTCAACTTTGTTTTATATTAAAATGTTAAGAGTAGGGGCACCTGGGTGGCTCAGTGTGTTAGGTGTCTGACTCTTGATTTCGGCTCAGGTTCTGATCTCATGGTTTGTGAGATCAAGCCCCATGTTGGGCTCTGTGCTGGCAGTGCGGAGCCTTCTTTGGCATTCTCTCTCTTTGTCCTCAATTCACTCTCTCTCCCTCTCTCTCAAAATAAATACACATTTAAAAATATAAAATTTTAAGAGTTAAAACCTACTAACTAATGAATAAACTGAACACTCCAAAAAAGCAGGCCAGGTTTATTCTTTTGCTTTGGGTATGTCCCGGCATAATGCTGTGTAATTTCTGAACCCCAGTTAGAGAGCATGTATTTAAGTATACATACAGCTGGCCCATTTCGGTTTGATGACTCTTTTAATGTCGTTTTCAGCAGGTATTGACTACAGGTTGACTTTTTTGTGCCGGCTAAATTTGGGAATTTTAACTGAAGCATATTTAGAGGTCTGTGATATAGGCATCACATATGCTAAAATTCTGACTAGGAATAATTTTATCAGCCCTATTTCTAAAACTTAATGTGATCACTAACAAGAAAAATAAGCTAATCTTTCTGAAAGTACATTAGAAGAAAAAATATGAAGAGTTTAAAAAAACAATCTGTATAGTCTAGAACAAAAAACTCATAATCTTAATATTTTTCTATAATGAATGTAGTAATTCTTTGTAGAATTAAGACTAATTCTTTGGATAACTGCTCCAAAGATTAATGCAAGTACCTCTGAAAATACTTTAATAGTCTATAGAAGACAAATAGTCTTTACCTAGCAACGATAAGAAAAAGATTCTATAGAGAAAATCACATCTTGTATTTTATGAAAGAATTGGCCACAAAAGTAGATTTGTTTTAATACAGTTGGGTAAAGACAAAGGTAAAAATAATTTCCAAGTCAAGTGTGAGCAAATGTCTATTCTCTCATGCATGAAAGCAATCATCTCCTGAACCAAATTTAAAAATCAATGCAACCAACATTAAAATGGAAATTCCTGGCATTTCAGATACTAAGTTACTTAAGGTTTCTGAAATGAAAACCATACTTTGTGCTTCTGCTATTACAGACCTTAGGAATGGATTAACAATGAACTCTTACCAGGGCAGTTTCGTGAGACTGTGGTTGTTTGAAATTAATGATTTCCAAAGCAAGTGTTTTTTTAACTTTGGCTAGGTCTGCTTCTCTGGCTGCTTGTAGTAAAGAATGACCTTTAAATTCATCTGCCAATGAAATAATGGTTGACATAAAAGATTTAAAATCTGTAAAACTCAATAGCATGATTATGATTAAGTAAGAAAATTATCAATTTTACATATGACTCTATTTTATCAATAGCAGCAACATGATGGTAGGACGATAAAGGTGCAGAGGATGTACAGTTAATGAAAAATTCTGAAAAATGTATGCTCTAAAATAAAACCATTTTATAGTCTCCGAGTCCACAGAGATACACACAAACGAAGACACTCACTGCAGCTAAGTTTTAAAACAAGCAACAAAAATGTCTACCAAATGGAAGCCGGTTCTAAACATATACACCGAAATACTTTATAATAAACAAAAAAGATAGGTCTGCACATACTATCAAGAAAATACATATAATTACACAAAAAATCAAGTAGCAAAAGAGGAATGACAGGTTGACCCATATTTTTATACTGTTACACTACCACTGCTACCACACAACTAAATACAAGAAATGGTACAAAACAGGCACTTAGAGAAATATTCACCAAAATATTAATAGTTTTAGCACAGAGAAGGAAAGAACTGAATTATAGGGGAAGTGCCAAGAGTTTGATAATTTTTTAAAGGATAAATAATATTTTCTTTATTATTTGTGTAAGCAAATAAGAGATTTTTTTCAACTGCGATTTCTTAATTAACTGCCTAAATAAAAATCCAGTATTCTAATTAAAAACTTACAGTCATATTTTCTATTTTACAATTTTGGTTTGTATTTGGATATGACAAAAAGCTGGAAATTCTTCTAAAAAGATACAAATGATATGTAAGTTAATGTATTACATAGCAATCCCTGGCCAGCCCACACAGGCCTCTGCACCTGCCTACTACTAAATTCCTTTCTTTTCCTCTCTCTTCTCCTGGGTTCCCCATTTCACTCCCCTCTGTCCCTCAAAAGACAGAGAAAGACACACACAGAAACATATCTGCCTTAATAACTCCTATTACTGTGATGAATCACAAACTTCTACTAGTGAAACTAAGATTATACTATCTGTTAACTGACTGGAATTTAAATAAAACCTTAAAAAAGAGAAAAAAACCCCTTACTACCATTGTTCAAGGTCTCAGCTTAGATACTCTGGATAGGCCTACTTGACGTTCCCCATTACTGGGCTAGGATTCCTTCTTATGAAGTGACCTGCACTTGCATTAGCCTTGTATCACAGGACAAATCACATAGCCTTATTTGCTACGGTGGTCCTATCACTTAAGCACACTGCTTGTATACAGTATATTACATATTCAATGTTGCATGAATGCTCAATATTTATAAAATAAGTCATGGCAGGTGCTAGGGAAAAACCATTTTTAGGAAAGCTCTTATTTAGTGATACCTTATCATTGCTAAATCCCTGAAAGTATAGGATTTTGAAACTTCAGAAGGTCAAAGTTGAGGTCAAATGCAGTAAAAGTAAACCAGTATTTTCAGAAAACAAAATTAATGATGTTCATGTTAATGAAAAATTAGGGATAAATCAAGGGGAAGAATTACAAGCTGCCACAGGTCAGGAATAGGATCCTGGCAACTGCAAAGGAAGGTGATGTGTTGAGAACGGATTTCAAACACAAAGTACAGTTTTGCTTTGGCCATCAGTCTGAGGAAACTTAAATTGAATTTAAATCATATCGGCTGTTTTTCTAGTGACAAATGTTCTATGACTATCAAAATGATACAAGCAATTCTACTTTTTCAATTACTCTGAGTTCAGAATAGGTGCCTCAGAAAAAAAATTCAGGGCAAACTTATGAAAAACATAAATAATATAACTATAAAACTAAGGAAATTAAGAAATTAGGATGCATGGAACAATGCAACTAAACAAAATGATTATTTTCTCAAATAACAAGAAATAAAATCTCCCTTATCTTTGCTTTTTAGGAAAAAGTAAAGATTTCTACCCAAATTGACTTTCAAATCTAAAATATATTATTGATGTATACTCAACATTAAAAAAAAGCCAGAAAATGGAAAATCTATCAACAATATAATGAACCCTCCAAATGTAAAGGTTACATAAAGGTGTGTTTTTAAAACCTCAAGGAAGTACTTAAGTAGCAGAAAAGGCAGTAAAATTGCAAATTACTCAAACTTACCCTCAAAACTTAATACTTACAAGATGCCATATAAGTTTGTTTTTTTTTTAAAGTTTATTTGAGAGAGAGAGAGAGAGAGAGAGAGAGAAAGGGAGAAAGAAAGGATCCCAAGTTGGCTCAACACTGCCAGTACAGAGTCCGATGCAGGGCTTGAACTCACAAACCATGAGATCATGACCTGACCTAAAATCAAGAGTCAGACACTTAAACCAACTAAGTCACACAGGCGCCCCAAAAGTTCCTCTTCAAGTGCATTTTGAAACAAGAATGAAAGCTACATTCAGTATTTTCACTCTAATATATGCAGAATCCAAACTGCCTTGTTCATTTGGCTTCATGGAAACAATAAAAAAAAAAGAGAGAGAGGAGAAAAAAAATGTGTGTAATAAAAATGCTATAACCATGGGTATGATCAAGATATTGGTTGTTTCTTATATAATTAAAAAAAAAATTTTAATGTTTCTTTTTGAGAGAGAGAGAGAAAGAGAGAGAGTATGGAGAAGGGGCAGAGAGAGAGGGGGACAGAGGATCCGAAGCAGGCTCTGTGCTGACAGCAGAGAGCCCCATGCAGGGTGTAAACTCAGGAACCATGAGATCAGGAACTGAGCCAAAGTCAGAAGCTGGACTGAGCCACCCAGGCACCCCCTTGTATAATTTTCTTAAGAACTCTGTAATTGTGAATGCCTAGAGTAAGGCAGTGGGTATGATGATGAAAATCACAGAGAAGTTCCAATTTTGTTAACTCCTTTTCTTCAGATAATTTCTTGGTGGAGTTATATTTAAGAAAGTAAAAGAAATATTGGGAAGGTTGAAAAGTACTCTAATCAGGGAACTTCTTTTACAAAACTATATACATAATTTCCATTAAATCATAATGTGTATACTGGAATCAGATAGCCCAGTGAAATATACTATAAAAACTCATATAACAGTACTCACAATGAGCAAAATGCTTGAAAGGAAAAATAAGTCAAAGGTGACAGGGAAGATAAAGCTGAGTCCAGGGTATAAACAAAAAGAAGGAAATTAAAAAAAGATTAAAAAAAAGTTTTGAGTTAAATTCAATTCAATAAACTTGCAGTGCACAGTATGCACAATGAACTGTGCTGGGCTGAGGGTAGGCAGAGAGAGAGACCCAGACACAAATACCATCAACATATTTTTATTAGGTAACAAGGCATTGTGTGGGTGCTAAGAAGACAACAATGAAACAAAAAGTCTTTCGAGAATTTAAATTTCACTGGGAAGACAGAACATGCACACAGAAGAATGAACTATATAATGCAAGATAACATATAGCAAGGGTCATATGAGTGGCAGAGAGAATAAAAGCGTTTCTACGAGGATTCATTGCTGAGACACCTAGCTAGTTACAATCTGGTTGGTGCTGGCCTATAAAATAGTGGATGTCATCTGTGTCGGTACCAAAGTAAGTTTAAATTTCTACTTAAAGTGAAAATTGCAAGTCTTCCTGTTTTACTATAAACCAGCTTAAAATCTACTTAAATTTAAATGACATCACCATTTTACTCTTTTTCTTAAAGTATCATTTAAAGATTTTTCTCAGGCATTTAAATCCAGTTACCTGACTCTTAGAATCTTTGGAGAGAATGACAACCATGGGATCAGTTAAATATTAGGTAAGTAATGCCTTAGTTTAATTTAAATCTGCAATGCCCACATGTAGAATTAAATGTACCTCTGTATTTGAGAGGGCAACTAAATGTAATGTGCTATCCTGAATGAGATCCTGGAAGAGACGCAGAACTTTAGGTCAAAACTAAGGAAATCTGAGTAAAATATGGTCATTAGTTAATAATCTATCAATACTAGTTCATTAATTATGGCAAATGTATCATACTAATGTAAGATGTTAGTAAGAGGGTAAACTAGACATGGAGTAAATGAGAACTCTCTGCACTATTTTTATAACTTTTATGTAAATCAGAAACTATTCCAAGACAGAGGCACCTGGGTGGCTCAGTCTGTTAAGCACCTGACTCTTAATTTTGGCTCAGGTCACCATCTCCTGGTTTGTGAGAATAAGCTCCATGCTGGGCTCTGTGCTCACGGCGCAGAGACTGCTTGGAATTCTCTCTTGGTCTCTCCCCAGCTCACTCTCATACTCATGCATGCTCTCTTTCTCAAAATAAATAAACCTTAAAAAAATATACAAAACTATTCCAAGAACAAAAAGCTTATCTAAAAAACATGCATATAGGGGGGGCGCCTGGGTGGCTCAGTTGGTCAAGCATCCGACTTTGGCTGAGGTCACGATCTCGTAGTTCTTGAGGTCAAGCCCCACATCAGGCTCTGTGCTGACAGCTTGGAGCCTGGAACCTTCTTTGGATTCTGTGTCTCCCTCTTTCTCTGCGCTTCCCCTACTCATGCTCTGTCTCTCTCCATCTCTCAAAAATAAATAGACATTTTTTAAAAAATTAAAAGAAAAAAACAAATTGGGGCAAGTGATTGTACTTGGGCTATCACCCACATAAGAAACACAAACATGATTGTGCAACCTTGCAAGGCCTGGGAAACAGTGAGCGCTCGATAGCACAAGAATTTATAAGCTCTGTGAGCTCAGAATTTTTTTTCCTGGTTTGTACACTGTCATAGTTGCAGTGTACAGTAAGCATGCAAGATATGGTCATTGATTGACTCACCCTCATTAGCCTTAGAAGAAAAGTACAGGATCAGAAAGGAGGATTATCAACTAGGGCACGGGTAAGAACAGAAGGTTATTCAAGCTGGACAAAATACCAGTAGCTAAACAAAAGTGAGATACTGCAATTTACAACAAGCGATACTGAGTTTGAGATATAAATACATACAAGTCAACCTCTCCCGCAGCTCAGGAGTCGGAGCCATATCCACAGCACTTTTGCCATGGCAATTGACCAGCGTAGGATCAGCGCCATGGCTAAGCAACAGAGAGCAGACTTCCACGCGGTTCTTGGAAGCAGCCTCATGGAGTGGAGTGAATTGCCAGAGGTCCATCGCGTTGACGCAAGCTCCGTGCTGGATGGAGAAAAACGGTTTCAGGTCAGTGACAGTTTCGCCAGATCGAGTAAAACTCAGAGGACGTTTATTTCATTGTAAGTTGCAGATGTGACTGAGATGCCAGTAATACCGTGTTTTAGTTAATTTCAGCTTTTTAAAACAATTTAAAATAAGTTGAATGTTTTGAAAACTTTAAGGCAGTAGTATTTTCAAAAAACATTTTATGTTCTTAAAACTCTTATTAGCCCCCAAAACACATGAAAACTCATGACAAGTTAGGGGGACAAAAAGCAAAGAGCATTCAATATTTTAAAATATCTTTTACCTTTAGTAGCAGTTCTGTGACTTCATAATGTCCATATGAACATGCATTATGAAGAGGCACAAGTCCACTAAATGGAAAAAAAAAAAGGTAATGAAAGTACTAAAATTTCAAACAAACAACATATAGTCATTTATCTAAATGCTAAAAGACAAAAACTAATAAATCCAAATATAATTATATAAAAATATTTTATTATTTATTTATTTATTTATTTTTAAAATTTATTTCTAGGAGAGAGAGAGAGAGACAGCGTGAGCAGGGGAGGGTCAGAGAGAGGGAGTCACAGACTGAAACAGGCTCCAGGCTCTGAGCTGGCAGTCAGCACAGAGCCCGACGTGGGGCTCGAACCCACGAACCGCGAGATCATGACCTAAGCGAAAGTCGGACGCTTAACCGACTAACCCACCCAGGCACCCCTATATTAAAATATTTTAAAACATTTAATAAGAGGATACAAAGCATAGCTAATGTTTACCCTTTTGTATCTATCTTGTGCTTTGTGTACATAATCCCTACATATAATGATAAAACACCAATTAGGAAAGCATCGAGGTAAAAGAGCATGAGCTAAATGACAACTGCCTGCTTTAAAGATCACATATTTATAGAAAAATATTAATTGATAGTGAGTTGAAATATTCCTACCATTTTATTTCACTCTGAAGGTAACTGCTGGCATAAGAATGAAACATCCAAACTATTATGACTTGCATGTCCAACTCTCATTCGGCATGAGTCAGAGACATCCCGTTTTTGTGGTGTACTTCTCTTGATGACTCACCTATTGTACACCCATCTATTTTCAGAGAAGCATCAGGCACTTGTGCCCCTGTATTATGGGGACACTGTTCACCTAGGGCACAACTCAGGCGAGAGAGAAACAGTACCAAAAAGATGATTCAAAATGTTGGATTCCCTCCCTGGTAAGTGTCTCAGGTACTGAGCTGTTTCTTCATTTCTAATGTTTCCTGACATGGCGAGGGGCAAAGTAAAAGGAAGCCTCCTCCCTACAGGGCTTCTTTGCTTTATGCTGCCAATGACAGGCGTGTAATACGGATCTACATCACCTGGGTACTAAGGTCAATTCTCTTTTAGAACTGAAGGTGGGATAATGAGAAATGTTAGCCCATCTCATAGGAGCAGACTTAATTCATGCCTCTGAAGATGAGGTAAGAAACTGGTACAAAGTAAACGATTTCACTGCTTTCCTAGCTGTCCGTCTCCCCTCCATTCCCACCTCAACCTTCATAAATGTTCTCAGTTCGAATGTCCAAGATTTTATCAGGATAAAAGCCAAATCAGATTATTATAAACTTATGATTTTGGTTTATTAAGAAAAGATGATCCTTACACACCAGATGAACAGGACAACTACATTACGGGATTATCAGAATTTTCAATTTGTTTCATCTCCCTTTCTGAAATGCAACTTGAGTTGAAAAATCAATGTAATTGAGAAAAGCAAAATTTAACGTCAAATAATAGAACTGCAATAAAATTGAACTAATTTGGAAGTTACTATGTGAAAGCATCTTCAATGAGTAGAACATGAAAATGAAGTCAAAGTGAAGTTGTAAACATTCTTAAAATGCTATACAAACTACAAAGTCATGAGATACAGGACTCTGTCCAGTGAGCAAAAGCTTTAGTGTAACAGATGCTAAAACAAAGTATAACAGGCCGTGGGTAAGACCACTAAAGGAAATAAACTGAGGGGCGCCTGGGTGGCTCAGTCAGTGAAGCGTCCAACTTCGGCTCAGGTCATGATCTCACGGCTCGTGAGTTCAATCCCTGCGTAGGGCTCTGTGCTGACGGCTCAGAGCCTGGAGCCTGCTTCAGATTCTGTGTCTCCTTCTCTCTCTGCCCCTCCCTTCCCCCACCTCCACTAGCGCACTCTCTGTCTCTCATGAATAAATAAACAGTAAGAAACAAATATTTTTAATAAAAAAAAAAAAAAGGAAACAGATACACTTACCCTTTGTCTTTTGCGTGAACATCAGCACCATGCTGGAGAAGAAGCTGTACTATCCTCACTCTGTTGTAGCCTGCCGCTAGATGTAGAGGTGTAGACTAGAAAAGCAAAACACATTCTCTCTTCAGGTAAATCACTCTCGCTTTGTCATTTCACCTGTGTTTATTTAGATTGAAACACAATACATTCTAACATACACAGAAAGCACTGCGTCAAAGTGCCAGAAAGGCACATTTCATAACTGGATGAGAGACCGTTCACTCACCTCAGGGCAAATTCTACCTTCAGTGTCATTCACCCATTTCTCCTACTTGCTTTTAGGGCCTTCAGTGCCCTACCTTCTCTACTTTATTTCTTACTTCTTTCCATCAGGAACCATCCTCAGTGTTCTGAGAAGACATGTTATGACCAAAAACATTCTTCCTTATCCTACTTAAACCTTGCCCACTTTTCAAGCTCAACTTCAAATCCCAGTTCAACCATAAGGACTTCCCTAAAGACCTGGCTCTCAAAATTTCTCCCAAGTACAGAGGTTGAGAAGCCTCTCTAAAGAACAATTTGAAGAAACTTTAGTGGCGAACAAAAAGGACAATGGACCATATTCATTGCACATGGCTGTTAGCAATGGGTCAAAATTAATTTGCTCTTTCAGATGCAATGAAATATAACATAGCATTTAATTCTTCTATTTTATGTACTATATGCGGCATATATAAAAAATCTAGTTTCTTCTCAACTAATTTCTGCCATGTTAATTTGAACCAAGTTATTAAAAGAATCTCTGCTCATATTTAAAATGGTAATTAAAATAATCAAACTTCTTGCTTCTTTTTTTAAAAACAAAATAACAGTAATGAAAAGGTTCTCTGCAACCACTGCAATTTTCCCACCTTTGCTCATTTACGTAAAGTTTAAATACTTTAACAGCTTTTCACCCAAGGCCTAACATACACCTTCATGTACTCTCATCTCTTCCTGTCTTCTATTTGGGCCTTGGTATTTAGTAAGATTTTAAATTTCTTCTCTTCATATACTATAAATATCAAGATACAAAACAATCACTAAATACTGTACTTTCTGTTACTACTTTCACAGCGCGTTGTATATTCCAGCAGTCTTTAAGTTTAGGAAATATTTTTGAGGGAACACAGCTAATAATGAGGAGATTGAGTAGATGAGAAGAGTCTTGAAGGGGAAGTCAGGAAACCTGATTCTATTTCTGAGTCTTAGAAACTGTGAAAGCCGTATTACCTATATATCTCAGCCTCTCCATGTGTAACCCAGACAGAAAATCACCCATCCTAGCTACCTCAAAAATGTGCTGAAAGAAAGTTTTCTCCCATACATAAACACTTTTAAAATGCAAAATGCCATATCAGGATAGATGATTAAAATGTCTGTATCATCAAACCACTTGCCCATCCAAGTGTCTGCTTTCAGACACATGTCAAATGTTACTGGAAATAAAATTGCCAGGGAATACCAAGTTTTTTCAAAACTGTTTCCCCCTCTCCTTTAATATTTGAAAGATGTTGCTTCACTCTCTTCTGGCTTGCATCATTTCGGACTAGAAATTTGCCAACATGCGTATGCTTATTCTTTTGTACGTGTGCTTTTCCTCCAGATGGTTTGATATTTTCTCTGTATCACTGGCTCTAAGCAACCTGACTGTGAGGTATATTGGTGTACCCTCCTCCCCACCCCCCTTCCTTCTCCTTCTTCTCCTTTTGTGACGCTTGGCACTAGCTGGGCTTTTTAGATCTGTGCTTTATAGTTTTCACCAAACTTGGAAAACATTCAGCTATCATTTTTTCAAATACTTTTTCTGCCCTCTTTCCCACCATTCTCTCCTTCAGGGACTCCAATGATAATATATTGTAGGTTGCTTTCAAAGCTTGTTTTTAAGGGGCACCTGGGTGGCTTAGTCGGTTAAGCGTCCGACTTTCACTTGGGTCATGATCTCGCGGTTCGTGGGTTCGAGCCCCGCGTCGGGCTCTGTGCTGACTGCCAGCTCAGAGCCTGGAGCCTGTTTCGGAGTCTGTGATTCCCTCTCTCTCTGACCCTCCCCTGCTCACGCTGTCTCTCTCTCTCTCTTAGAAATAAATAAAACATTAAAAAAAAATTAAAAAAAAAAAAAAAGCTTGTTTTTAAGCTTTGTTAAACAGGCTCGGAGCAGCCTTTTTAGTTGAGGACTAATTTTCCTCTTCTAGTGAGGTATTTATTACCCTTCTGAGTAGCCCGTGATATCTGATGAATTAAGAGGTTCGTCCACTCTGGCTGGTAGCAACAGACACAGTCACAGACACCATGTGACCCGTCAGAGCTGTTCCCTCTAACCCTCTTTTTAGTGGTTCTTCTCTCACCTCCTGTGGCTTCCTTGTACTCACGGAACATCAGTACGCAGCTGAGCACGGGAAAGGGCCCCTCTGCAGATCTCTGGAGCTCTCTTTGTGTAGCTCTCCTTTCGCTGGCCCCCAACCTGCTAACTCTTGCCCCAGGGTCTCCCCAAACTCTTAATTCCATCTTCTCAACTCAGGGAGACCAATGGGCTCCTCCTGGGTTTCCCCTTTCCGGTTTAAGGACTGGAAATGTTTTCTAGACAATAAGCTAGAGCAATCACACCACTCGGCTTATTTAACGCTTATCTCTCAGGGATCACTACATGTACTGCATGATGTCCAATATCTGCAACCATCGTTTTATAGATTTTGTTCAGGTGTGTGTATGTGTGTGTTTATTGTTTCAAGAGGGAAAGTAAAACTAGTCCCTGTTACTCCACCTTGACCCACTTTCAGGATTTAATTGAACTTTTTACCGCACTTGGGAAGCTTCTTCCAGAGACAATGACTGCTCTGGATGACTGGTCAGTAAGTCAGTGAGTTCTTTTATAGGACATAGCTGCCATTTAATATTATATGAAAAAAGTGACACCTTCATTACTGATGCACAAAAAGATTCCCCTCTTTCATACTAAGAATCTTTTACAAAATTTTATTTGTATATAGTTGATTTAATAACAGTTTTTCTGATTCCTGAAAATGAACAAAGTCCCTAAGTAGGTAAATGCATACACACACACACATCAACTGTTTATTTAGAAGAATAAATCAGAAGAAAAAAAATTTCGTTTCTGGATTTTTAACAGTGAGACTAAAAATTATTTATAATGCTTTCAAAATGGTTATGTACTTAGCTTCTAAACTGCTGTCATTAGGTAAAGTAGAAGGCTCTGTAATTGACAAGGTGGGAAGTGATAGGAGGCTTGAGATAAAGCAGTTGTGGGAAAAACAAGAATTGAGGAATGAGTAGTGTCAAGAACTATTAGAAAACAGAAGAGACAGATCTGATAAATGACTGATGCAGGTAGTAAGGGATAGAGCAGATCTAGTTTGGAAATGTCAGTGACAGACGAAAGGAAAGAAGGCTATAAGCTAGGGTGGGGAAGGGAGGAGAGAAGAGGAAGAGGTTTGGGTTTATGAATCTGAAGTGCCTCTTTGATGCCCCACTGACTATTTTAGCACGTCCAATGCATCTTGGAGTTTGTGAAGTGACGGGTAAGCATGGTAAATAAGAAAGGCTCAATACTTGGCCTTGTTGAGTCTTCTTCCTCCAAAACATGAGTCCCTAAATGAAATACATATATACTAATTCTTCAGAAGGACAAAGATCAGGAATCAACTAGAGAAAGTAAATACTATTTTTTTTTAATTGAAATTCTTGTTAGTTAACATATAGTATAGCATTAGTTTCAGGAGTAGAATTTAGTGATTCATCACTTACATAAAACACCGAGTGCTCATCAAGTGCTATTAAATATGACAAACAGCATAGTAAGGGAAGTTTGGGATGTTAGGAGAGGCTAGAGGCTGCATCCCTAAACCACTCTGGAGGCCAGCAAAGGGGCTGAGAGAAGATTCTCTGAACTGCTGCCTGAGGGGAGACTTGAGGATAAGCAGAAATCACTGAGGCAAAAGGTTGGGGAACTTCATTCTAGGTAGTATGAAGAGCACATATTAATACCCAGTGGACACGGAGGAACTAAAAACAATTCAGTGGCTAAGTTTAGTGTGTGCGATTAGGTGACCATCTAAGAACAACGGGAACCCCCTGAAGAATGTGAAGCAGAAAATGATGTCAGATTGCAGCTTTGGAAAGATTGCTCTAGTTATTCCATTGAAGATAAATTGGGGGTGGGGGTGAAACTAGTGGCTAAAGACCTGAATTAAAGACTGCAGGACTAATGGAGGAGAGAGATACTGACCATTGTCAGTTAGCAAAATGGTAGCTGTGCCTCAGTAAAGGTGGCTGAGCTGAGGGAGTAGATAAATTTACAGGGAGAGTAAGTACAGAAGAAGCTAGAGGAGACTTTCCAAGTAGTCACTGTAATGAGGATGATAATTATGCAAACTAAATAGTATCACTAGAAGGCACGTATAAATCTGTAAATGCATGCAATAAACTTGAAGAAATGGTAGAAAGCAAAAAGAAGAAGTACAAATTAAGAACAAAGGACGGTTTGAACAAGCTTATACTACTAAGAGCCCAGAGGTTTTTCTTCTAGAAAGAAGTTCAGTAAGTATAATGTTTAGCGTCTAGCGTCTAGACGCTAAACATTACATACCAAATACTATTTTTTGATGCAAAGCAATTAAAATCATGTGGCCTAAGACTAAATTTTGTGAATGGTTAACACACAGTGCCAATTTTATACTTTTACAATTGCCAAATGACCAAGTAATGATAAAAGTAATTTTCTAAATGCTAGGATAATTAAGAGTGTAATTTAGGCTTTGAAAAAATAAAGAAGACCCATTTGTAAAATATTCACACATGTTCCTTGATAATTTTGTGGTGGTTGTAAACTGGTAAACCCAAGAAGCAAATAGTTAAGACATCATACACAGGCTAGCAATCACACCTTAGATGCACTCTTAAAACTGATTTTTTTTGTTGGAATATTTTTAAAAGTCAAGCCTGAGAAGTGATGAAGTATGGAACAATTGCAAAAATAAAAACTTTTTTCTCTGCTGTAAGAGAACGTTATTACTGATATTTCATATTGTAAAATGTTTATAGAAAAAAGAATCTTTACTGAAAGAAATCTCATAATTCAAAGTTTCTTCTTGGAATCAGGCCACAGGAAAAAAACAAACATATATATGTACCCTTGCCTTTTATGATATAAATTTGCAGCACAGAATAAAGCGTGTAAGATAGATTTCACTTATCCTACACATACATGCATAAAGTAATGTGAAGTGAAAACCCTGTTAAAAAACTGTGGCGGCAACCTTACTTTAAGTCCAGCAGCTCAATATAAGGAAATAAGTAAAGACTTTTAAATTTGGGGTTTGCATTCTTGCTTTGCAACTTTGCAAGGTATACCGTTTTGGACTAATTTCTTAGCGTCTTGGAGCCTTGGCTTCTAATATCTATAAAATGAGATTTGTAATTCTTACCATATAAGGCTATTTTCTGGATTACAGAAAACTGTATACAGCACCTAATCCAGGATCCCACAGAAAAAGCCCAGTGAATAGTAGTTATAACTTATTATCACCTTACTAAGTATCTTAAACACTTAGCAGTTATCTCTTAGTGGTCATTTGTTAGTCCTCATCTTATTTTATCTATCAGACCTATTTGATATTGCTGATCACTTCTTCCTTCTTGAAATATTTTTCCCCTTGGTTTCTAGGACACCTAGATACCTTCCTCACTGGTTACTCCTTAGTCTTTTTTTCTGGTTGCTCTTCATTTTCTTGACATTGGAGTACTCCAGGCCTATGTCCTTAGATCTCTTTTCTTCATTATCTATACTCTTCCTTGTGGCTTCAAATAACATTCATACACTGACAACTCCTCATTCGTATCTTCAGCTCAGTCCTCTTTGCTGGACTCCTGACTCTTATAATCTAATTTCCTACTGGACATCACCACAAGGACACACAGGGGACCTCTCATGCTGGTCATGTCCACAACTGAGCTCCTAGCATTCCCTCCAAAACCTACTCTGAAGAATTTCCTATTGCTGTAACAGCAACTCTACCCTCTTAGTCACCCAGGTCAAAAACTTTGAGTTCTTCCTGATTACCATGTTTCTCTCACACGCAATGCTCACTGCATCAGGGTATTTCTGTTGGCCCTAGCTCCAAAACATCTTCAGGATCCAGTCCCTGCTCGGTCACTGGCCTGGTCTACGTCAGTCTCCTCTGTAGCTGACCGAGTGGCAAGAGCCTTCTATTTGGCATTCTTACTTCCAGAGGAATCCCCTCCGAGTTCATGCAACAGAGTAGCAGAGTGATCCTGTTACAATATACAGGTTAGACACACTGTCCCCTGTTCAGAATCTTCCAGTGGTTCTTCATCACACTATAAGTAAAAGCCGAGTCTATATAATGATCTAGAAGGCCATAGGAAATCTCTCCCCTACTACTCTCCAACTTTCCAATGTCATCTTTTACTATGCTCCCCCTGGCTCACTCCACATGGCTCAAATGCTCTAATTACTAATTAGTTGGAATGAATGGGAATTAGATTATACTAATAAGTGAAATACCTTCTGAAGAAATTAACTAGTAACAAAACATTCCCCCATTTAAATTGAATTTCACCCGACTTCTTAACAAATCCAAACAACAATGAAAAGACAAAATATTCTTGAGGGTTAAATGTCAAAATAAAAGAATCTTAGGGATCTGTAAGGCAGCTATGAGCTTTCGGGGACCTATATATTATTATGTGCCTAAAATATAAAAATTTAATTTCTAAATCTTTTTTTTCCATTGAGCAAAGAAATCATGATAACCATATCTCAAGATTTAAATGCATTATTATACAGTCAATGCCAAAGGTATTTTAGCATTTATACTTTATTAATTTTTTATTAATGTTTATTTATTCTTGAGAGGGAGGGAAGGGCAGAGAAAGAGGGAGACACAGACTCTGAAGCAGGCTCCAGGCTCTGAGCTATCAGCACAGAACCCAACGCCAGGCTCGAACTCACGAACCCCGAGATCATGACCTGAGCTGATGCTTAATTGACTGAGCCACCCAGGCACCCCTTAGCATTTATATTTTAACACAAAACACACATTGCTCTCTCACAAATGACTGCTGGGTACAGGAGAAAGTGTTCCTTGATCTGACAGTGCTGAGAAAGCTTTTGAAGTTAACCATTATCACACAGAATATCAACTTTGTAACACTGTTCATCTAAAATGCATAAAATATAAACACTAATTCTTAATTTCTTAAGACTGTTATTATTCTATTTTTATAAAGCACAAAATTTGGGACATGCCTTAAACAAGATTTTAAAATGAGCTTCCAAAATACCAATACTCCAAATAATTCTCTTTTCCTCTTCGGTCTTTGTATAATACTTTTGCAAATAAAATACAAAAAGGACTGCCAAAGACTGGTCCTAAAACCATTTGCCACAATCTTTTACTGTAACACTCATCACAAAATAACATACAGTCATTATTTATTTGTCTCCTCTAATCCACCATGAGCTCCTAAGAACAGAGAATCTATCTTAATTTCATGTTGGAAGGCTTAACATAGTCCCTTATATTTAGTAGGGTGTTAAAAAAACCAAAGTTATTGTCAGCTTTTGATTTACATTACTAACAGGGAACGGAGGACATGAATAATCCAGCTCGGCGAATTAGGCTTTAAGTTTTTGTGAAAGATTTACACCTACATTTCAACGCAGGCCTAGGTGATGTTTGATGCATTCCCTAGGAAAGAACAAAACCACAACTGTGAAGCCATGAGGTAAGGCATCAGAAAGCTGTCTAACCTCATGATATATCACGTATTTGGGTTTTCATTAAGATGAAGGCCCAGCGTGACCTCTAGCAAATCCTCTAGAACTTCCTAGATGAGAGTGACTAGCTCATCCTGCCCAAGAATTTTTTGGTCCCAGGAAGCCCAGTCCTCCGAGGCAAACTGCGATGCTTGGTCACCCTACTCCAGCGTAATGCTGAGCTTCTAGGTTCCCAGAGCTGTCCCAAGGCAGAGAAGCGTGCGTGCGTCTGTATGTGCGGCCTACTTGCAAGGGCACACAGGCATTCTGAATTAAGCAAGACTTATTCCTCTGGCCAAACTAGGAAATGAATCCTATTAAAAGTTGGCTCAAGAGATAACAAAGAATACTTCTCTTTCCACTTAACACTTTCTTCAGAAGACTCAAGCGTAGTCATTTCTCAGTCCAACAAGCTCCACATACTATTCAAGTTCTTCCTCCAGCCTCTTGCTCTAGTTATGTTACAAAAATGGCTTCAGAGGATAAAATGTTACGATCTTTTCAGCACTTGAACACTCATGTAAGCATCACCCAGATTCAAGGATCATTAATTAATAAGACTTTGTTACATTGGGCTCTGCTATCTCTTTATTATCTTTTATTTTTCCCACCAAAGTCTTCTGCCACAAATTCAAGACACTGTAACATTTCTCCCGTACACACTTCCACAGGTGTCTCTAAAAATGATGGGCATTTTCTTTCAAAACCCCAAACTTATTACGTCTAACAATAGGGATAAATCCATCTATCACCCATGCCAATATTCACATTTCCTAATGGGCTGAAAAACTTTCTAACTTTGTTTCACTGGATGTCAGGATCAGTACTTTTGTTCTTATGTCAGTAAGTCTCCCTACATGTATGACGGTCTTAATCTCTCCTTTTGTCTTGTTTTACCTTATGGACTTGTTGAAGAGACCTTGTTAGTCATTGTCTTTCCTGTTTGATTATTTAACTTGTGCCTATCTAGATTTTCAGTATTTCATGTAAATTAGAAGTTAACTTCCTCTTTCATGTGAAACCTCTTTAGCAAGAATATTTCATAGACTATATTTCATATGGAATCATAGCAGGGAACATTTCATGTCTGGATATTCTACTTTTTGTGGTTAGACTGCTCTGTGTACCATCAGTTTTACAATTACTACCTCTCTGAATCTGTGCATTAGAGATATCATGTGTTTTTGTTTGTTTGTTTGTTTGTTTGTCTGGGGTGGGGGAGTGGCAGAGAAAGAGAATCTTAAGCAGGCTCCATGCTCGTCATGGAGCCCGATGTAGAGCTTGATCCAAAGACCCTGGGATCATGACCTGAGCCAAAATCGAGAGTCAGAGGCTTAATCAACTGAGCCATCCAGGTGCCCCCTGCCATCTTTTACAAAGTATATATAAACAAACAGAAAATCATTCCACTTAAATTCTAATACTTGGGGTGCCTGGGTGGCTCAGTCAGTTTAGGTCGTGGTCTCATGGTTTGTGAGTTCAAGCTCCACATCAAGCTCTGTGCTGACAGCTCAGAGTCTGGAGCCTGCTTTGGATTCGGTGACTCCCTCACTCTCTGTTCCTCTCCCACTCGTACTGTCTCTGTGCCTCAAAAAAAAATTCCAATATTTATTTCCACTTTTTTATAAAAACATACTTTTAGATATGGTTTTAAAAATGAGGTAATACAGGGACGCCTGGGTGGCTCAGTTGGTTAAGCACCTGACACTTGATTTTGGCTCAGGTCACACCCAAACAGTTGTTAAGACAGAGCACCACAGCCCCTACCCCGCATTGGCTCTGTGGTGGGCATGGAACCTCCTTAAGATTCTCTCTCCCCCCTCTCCCTTTGCCCCTCCCTCACTCATGCTTGAGCTCGAGAGCATTCTCTCTCAAAACAAAATGAGGTATTTCATATGTATTTTCTCAGTTTTAACTGGTCTCATTTATCATTTACATTTACTCACTATTCTCTCCCCAATAGAATTCTTTTAAATGATAAAATGATTCCCTCTAAAATAACATACAGTAAAATGTCCTCTCTATTTCTTCCTCTAGCTCAACAAACCCCTTTCCTGAAAGTAACCACTGCTTATAGATGCACAAGTAGCATTTCAGATTTTTTTCTACATACGGACATGTGTGTTCCTCTGAGTTCTTTTTGCTGTTGTTTGGGTCACACAAATGGATATTATATTTTTCTGCAATTTGCTTTTTTTCTCTTAAAATACTAGTACATATAAGTTTATCTTACTCTTTGCATAGTATTTGCATTGTGTAGTTGTATCATAATTATTTGCCCATTGTCTGTAGATAGACAGCTCTGGTTATCTTAACAAAAAACATCTCATTCAGACTTATCATTTGGTTAAGATATATCAGTATTTCCACTTCTACAAAGAAAATATTGTTAGCAGCCATTAATATAAATTCCCAGTAAAGTATAATAACCTCATAATCAGAGCTTATTAAATTTCTTTCAGGCAGAGAGACACGATTCATCTGCTTGCTAGGGATACCTAAGAAGTTCTTTGAGACAGACACTTAAATCAAAATCAAAACAAACTATAAGCCAGAGAATCCATATGGGCATGCATCCATGGAAATACATATCACCGATGCCTGTCTTTGAAAGGGAGATTTAAACTAGTACCATAATGAAGATTAGATCATCTCCTTGAAGTTTCTCAATTCTTGGGCTATTATAAAGAGAATTTGAAAGAGAAACTATCTGTGAAATAAAACTGATGTGCCAAAGTAGAAATAAAACTTTTTAAAAAGATATTGTATTCATATCTTTTTCAAAAACTATGTCCCCCTTAACTTGTCTCTTCTACAGATTATACATTACTAGATCCTTCTATAGTAATATTTTCTTTCTAGTCTTTTCTTCTGGTCCTGGGCTGCTGGTCAATGGTTCTCTGAAGCACAGTACTTCGAGCTAAACACAGCTAACCACATATATGGTCTTATCATAGTGGACTATGTCAGGACTATACTTTTCTTTTCTTTTTAGGTTTATTTCTTTGTGAGGGAGAAGAGAGAGAGAATCCAAGGCAGGCTATGTGCTATCAGCACAGAGCCTGATGTGGGGCTCCAACTCATGAACCATGAGAACATGACCTGGGCCAAAATCAAGAGTTGGACACCTAACCGACTGAGCCACCCTGGAGTTCCATGACTATGACTTCTCAATAATAGACATGACACCACTCCTACAACCGAAGAGGGCTTAACATATTAATGTTTTTAAGTCACAGTCTCTGTAAAGGTGGAGTTGGGCGACAACAGTACTGGTTTCCTCACCGAGTGATTTTCAGGCTAAAATGAAACAGAAGACATGAAAATATTTTGAAAATACAAAGTAGTTTATTGAAAATGACAGCTCAAATCTACTGGGTACTTTCTATGTACCAAGAACTCTTCAAAACGTATTATATTTATTAACTTGTATTTACTTGCATTGACTTTACACAACAATGATCAGAGCTAGAAACTATTCTTATCTCCATACAACAAAAGGGTAAACTGAGGAAGAGGAGGATTAATACAGCAAGTTAATAGCAGAGTTGGAGATCAAAATAGTTGGGAGTCTGACTTCAGAACTCTCATTCTGCTTTCCTTCTTTTCCTCTGCCTGGGTGCTCAGGTTCTGGACAGCATGTCCAGAAATGGACCAGTATGGCTAAGTGTGGAAGGGTAACTTGGTAGGCTGGGATCACTTTGGTCGTTCTGGCTATTTCAGCTGTGATCCAAAGGATACTGTATGTGAAACCTTACCAATAATGACAGTGTGACCATACCACTGGACAAGCACCCCAGAAACGTAGGACTTCTTAACAACAGAAGTTATCTGAAACAGTAAATATTAGGGGACAAGAAAGAGTAACAGAAAATTGAAATTGGAGAAGGCAGTTTACCTGTCTCTTTCCTAGTGTAGGATTCTTCCACAGACCCTAACAGATAGTCATCTGGTCTCTTGAACTAAACCCCTGCAGTTGCCTCAACTGATTTCTCCAGAATAATATCCTGACTACCCCCCTAGTCACCCTTGGGCTGGTCAATGTACCTCCCTAATGTGTGGAACTGGAAATTCAGCACGAAATCAGATGTGGGCTGATCCAAACCAGTGAGAGTGAGCTCTCTCTTTTTTAGGAATGTATTCAAGTGGAGCCAGATGACAATCTGTCAGAGTTCCTATAGCAAAGACGAGAGCTGTACTGGGAAGCTGGATTAGTTGTCATTTAAGTTCTCCTCCAAGTAAGATTCTATGAATTCTAGATAAGCTACATGAATAGAGGTAAAATATGATTGATATTCTCCAGGATCAGAGAGGATATTCTACCAAAGCATATGTAGGCATCTTTAGGAAGGAATCTAAGGCATTTGGAAATTTGTAGAATTTCTGAAATATATTCTAAAGCAAAGTTTCTGTACTTCAGCTGCTTTTTACAATATAAATTTATTTTTATATTGAGAATATAAAGGACTATCTTTAGTGCACGCATTGGGAAGAGAAGGAGAGGGGAAAGGAAATGAGCATACAAGAAAGAACAGGAAATCCACAGAGGAATCTTTGTGAGAATAAAGCTCTGAATGCCAACTTAATTCAATTTTAACTTAACGTTCTCATCATGGAAACTCCAAGGGGATTCTTCAACAGCCAGAAATTTGTTTTTCTCTTTACCAGCCTCAGATTCAGCAGAATTGAAATGTATGCATGAAAATGAGTTTCTAGCTTCCTCTCATAGGGTTTGTATGGGAGGAAGGAAAAAACAGAATGCTTAGCACTCTTCAGAAGGTGCAACATTAATTTTGCATTGTTTAATGAGAAACAGCTGGCAGACTTTATGGAAAGCAGGTTTCATGTCTGATACTAACCTGATGTTTTATACCTTAAACAGGAAAGTTTTCATACAACCCAAATCTCGCATGAATTCCTTTTTACAATTAATATTTACAATCTTGGGTTTTTAAATCTAAACATCAAAGATTCTAACTAATGTTCAATAGAAAGTTGGCTTATTCTTCAAACAGGACACAAGTTACACTGACTGGCATCTAAAGGTTATGTATGAGGGTATCGTTCCACATTAGATCATTCAACGGTCATTTTAACTGTGTAAACTGGGAGGAATTCCTCACAGTTCCTTCAGCGATAAAGTCCTTGTTGTTTCTGGGTTTGCGTTTGTGAATATGGCAGCCAAAAGGAGCCAGGAGCAGAGAGCTGTAGTTCTGTTCCCTGCCTGCAGCCCCTTCCCCAATTCTAAGAGGTACTGAAACCCTCTCTGAAACTGGGAGATGACTTTAATGGGTGTTTTTATGGTATTCAGAGTAGGGTTTTATCATGTTACTATCTTCAGAAAAGGAAAATCAATATATGAAACATTTTATATTTAGAGTTTGTCTATTTTCAAATTTGCTAATTTGGCTACCCAAATACGCATTTCAAACAATTATGCATGGTATTCATAGTGTTTTTCAAGTTTTACTACTGATGCTATTCTTAGTAGAGAAAGATGTTTTCTTATTAGTCACTGAAAACAGTCTTTTGAAAAAAAGAATACTATGAGGATTCTTGATATTTCAAGAAATTTTCTTTTATAATTCTAATTTAATTGAGCAAGTAAATAAATGGATGAATATGCATTGGGGGGAGGGAAGTAGGATTCCTGAGCGTTACTGTATTTCATTTCTTTTTTTTTCTTTTTTAAAGGTAGTGACACAAAAGTAACCAAGTGTTACAGACTGAGTGTTTTGGGTCCACACCCACCCTGGCAAATTCATATGCTGAAGTCCTAACCCTAATGTGGTGGTATTTGAAGACAGGACCTTTAGGAGTAGTTAGGGTTGGATAAGGTAATGAAGTGGGGTCCTCACGATGGGGTTAGTGCCCAAGGAGCTCAATTTCTCCTTCAGCAAGAAGGCTGCCCTCCCCAAGCCAAGAGGAGAGCCCCACATGAGAACCTGACCATGCTGGCACCTTGATCTTGGACTTCCCAGCCTCCAGAACTATGAGAAAAAAATTTTTGTTATTTAAATCACCCAGTCTATGGTATGGCAACCTGAGCTAAGATTTCAGGTAACTGGTACAAAATGAATTAAAACAAGTAACAGTTTATATTGATTTTGTCTGATGGCCAGACCACAGTTCCTAATAATGCTAATTCAAAGCTACATACAGTCTCGAAGTTCTTAAGTCCATAATTAACTCTTCAGTTTTGGCTGCTTCTCATCAAGCCCGAACTTTCTGAAATCACACTTCTCTCTGTCCCTAAGCAAGCCTTTTCACCCACTAAGGTCCACCCTCTACCAAAAGGATTTAAGAACTTTTTCTGAATACTCTGTTAACCGATGTTAACTGAATACTTTAAGCCAAAGAGATGATATCAAATCATAATCATTATAGGGCTATTTTTAAATGTCTTCCGTGTGTACTAATAGATACAGAAAGGTATGTTAATAACACTACCCACCATCCCACTCAAGTGCAGAACGAGGGCATCAGTGATACCACTGAAGCTACTTTGTGTGTTTTTTCCAGAACCTATTCCCTTGCCACTCTGCCAGATGGAGGTTTCCCAGGTTAACGCTGTAGCCGTAATCCACTGTACTCTCTAAGGTTTGGTTTACTTGTAGAGGCAAAAAGAGCACTTTCAACTTAGACTCTTGCCATTTGAAAGAAATGACACTTAAGTGTCACTTCTGTAAAGTGGCTCCTATAATTCAAATTGTAGTAATGAATCATACTCACAGCAAAACGATTTAATACTCACTCTTTTTCTATCCCTCGGCCAGTAACCAGTCTAATGCTGAAAACTGCAGCAAACATGCTTTTGGAAACAAGTGTAGGAGAAACCAAAGTGAGAAGAGTGCCTAAGCAGAGCTTAAATGAACTCCTATACTAGCACCTGCTTTAAAAAAAATTTTTTTTAATGTTTTATTTATTTCTGAGAGAGAGAGAGAGACAGCGTGAGCAGGGGAGGGTCAGAGAGAGAGGGAAACACAGAATCTGAGGCAGGCTCCAGGCTCTGAGCTAGCTGTCAGCACAGAGCCTGACGCGGGGCTCGAACCCACGAACCGTGAGATCATGACCTGNACAGAGCCTGACGCGGGGCTCGAACCCACGAACCGTGAGATCATGACCTGAGCCGAAGTCGGACGCTTAACCGACTGAGCCACCCAGGCGCCCCAGCACCTGCTTTTTAACACAGGTCTCTTTCTACTAAAAATTCTCTCCTCACAGAGAGAAACAGAGCACAGTTGGCATGGGTACTAATTACCTTCACCAGTAGAAATGTCATGCTTGACAAAATAGAGACTGTTTTAGTAGAAGCGATTCCCCAGTGAAAAATAAAAAAGACATTTTCAAGCCCTTATTGTTACAAAATGAATATACACAGGCATAAAGATTTTATACAATATATTCCATCATAAGTAGGCAAGAAAACTTGCTCTAAGGGATTTTTGCATTACAGCAAGACATGCATTGCTCAGCAAGATATACTTTAAAGAACTGATTAGATTAGATATATAATTAAACGTAAAGTACTTGCAGAGTTCCCTAATGCATTTTGACCTTCCTGTAATCCCACGTAACATCTGAACTATGGTCCATAAAAGCTGGATATTAAAAAGTGATATGACCTTTCATCTGCCAAGATTTGCCAAGAACAGAGGAGGATGATAAAGGCCCCTGAAGGCCACTGAAGACCACCAAGAGCCAGGCCCGGGCCCCAGGCAATGCTAACACTTTCTTAAAGGGGAAAAAGGCTCTATATAGACTTTATTCCAGATTCCAGGAGTATCTTATCTAATGTGACTCCATACACCTTTACATAATCCAATTCTGTATTGCTGGTAATTACTGCTCTAATGAAGAAATAAATAACAAAATACATTATAATCTTAAAATGTTAGAGGTGAAAGGTATTCTTTTTTTAATGTTTTGTTTTTTTTTTTATTTTGAGAGAGAGAGACAGAGCACAAATAGGAGAGGGGCAGAGAGAGAGGGAGACACAGAATCTGAAGTAGGCTCCAGGCTCTGAGCCGTCAGCACAGAGCCCAACACGGAGCTTGAACCCACGAATTACAAGACCATGAGATGCTTAACTGACTGAGCCACCCAGCTGCCCCTAGAGTTGAAAGGTATTTAAGAACTCATGTGGCCCAAATCCTTCATTTTACAGGCTAAAAAATGGGAGAAGTCAGAGGCATGACAAAACTTGCCTCATGGTAATTTTAACTTAAAAGCTACGAATAATTTTAACTTAAAACTTGGTCATCTAGCTTCAAATTCCTGTTTTTTCCCCCATAGTGTGACCACCTAAGATGTACATGAAATTACTTTTTTTGCATTCTGAGGGGGAAAATAATCTTATAAGATATAAATTCAAAATCATCTTTAAATCTAAAGAAATCAATATATTTGGAGATTTATCTTTAAATCTTCACTTACTTTTCCACACAGCTATGAAACAGCAATTTTCAGTAATCCACCTGAGAAAAGATGCAATCTTCTTGCCCAGTAGATAACAAGCACTGCGTTAGATTTTCTTATGGTAGGGGTATTTCAGTTTTCTTTTACTAGGTAACCGCCCCCCCCCCCCAACTGCTGGTGGCTTATGTGGGTGGTTCTTCTACTCTGTGTGGTATGGGCTGGGGTGCTGGGGATGGCCAATGTCACCTGGAGGCTAAACTGGGAGCTCAGCTGAGGCTATGATGCCTGCACAATGAGCTGTTTAGAGGCTTCCCTGAGCTCAAGTGGGTCTCTAGCTAGAGGCCCGGCACGGCTGCCTGGGCTGCTTCATGGCATGGCAGCCGGGTTCAAAGAGGGAGCATTCCAGAAGCAGAGAACTAGCGAGCTGTGGGGCCACCTTGGAGGCTAGTCCTGGAAGTGGCAGAGCGCACTTCTGCTCCATTTTACGCATCAAAGCTGTCCTGGGCTTAGCTCAAGTCCGTGTAAGAGGGAACTGCACCAAAGCATAAATAAAGAGAGGCATGGTTTCATTGAGGGGTCATCAAAGCAATAATCTAACATAAATGGCTGTTTAAATCCTGGTCAAACATAATACGTGGTGGAGACTTAACAGTGAGGGAGGGAGCTGTTAACCAAGCATATGGAGAAATTCTATACTACAGTATGACAAAGGTACATACCCTGAGCATTCCAATATAAGTACAAAGAAAGTTCACGAACCTTCCATATTCTCTCTGTGCTACACTGGATGTGCTCTATGCAATTCAAATGAATACTGTTATTCATTTGAATATTTTCAGCCAGATATTAATTTTTCATAAATATAGTCTTAAAGATGGTTATATAGATCTCGAAAGCACATTTCTGAATTTATAAACTGTTAATATAAACAAACTTATTTATTAAATGTGATGTTTTTGGAGGGTGGTGAAGACTGAGCTCCTAAAGAATGATTTCAATCGTATGCTTTATAGACTAACTGGTAACATAAATATTCACATGACATTTGGGACGGAGCTTGGATAATAAAGACAATATCCGTGGTGGAGTGGGGAATGTTGGAATACTCAAAACTATATATATGTCCATTCTAAGTATGTCTAAAAGCCTAAAAAAATGTTTCAAAGGAGTAGGGAATCTAATTTACTGAGGTTCTACTAAGTACTACGATGGCATAAAGTCATCACATTACTTCACTTCATCCTCTCGACTACCTTGTGGAATGAGTCTGATTATCTCCACTTACAAATGAATGCATTGAAAACTACAGAGCCATACTTCCACACTTAGAAAGTGGAACAACAGAGAAGAGAACCCAATCTGTCTGACCTTAAAGCCTATTTGCTCTTTCAACTAAATAATTCTTTATGGTATCTTCAAGGGATGGCATTAAATTCTACTTTATTTCTGATTGATCTCTATTAAAAAATAGTTTTTAAACACTTTTCTCTGTTTCCAGAATTTTACTCCTTATTAACTGTTTTATGGAAGCAAATATTTACACAGTAGAAATGTGACATTTAAAGATACCCTTCAGTTAATCTTTCTGAGTTTAAATCATGCTCTCCAACTGTCTGTTCATCTAAATCTGTGGTTTCTTAGAGAAGAGGATCCATTATCTAAAAACCAATGCTTTAAAATGTCCTCCCCCACCCCCGCCAAACACCCACCTTAAATCTACACTTTATAACTGTATCACAGCATATCAACTGGTAGCTCAGTTGGTTAAGCATCAGACTTCAGCTCAGGTCATGATCTTACGGTTCATGGGTTCCAGCCCCGTGTCGGGCTCTGTGCTGACAGCTCAGAGCCTGGAGCCTGCTTCGGATTCTGTGTCTCCCTCTCTCTCTGTCCCTCCCCTGCCTGCACTCTGTCTCTCAAAAATAGATAAATGTTTTAATTGTATCACTGCAAAAGGAATCATATATATATATTTTTTAGAGAATTAGCTTCAACATACTGGACAATGTCTTTTTTTTGTTGTTTGTTTATTTATCTTGAGAGAGAGAGAGAAAAGGAATGAGCAGGGGAGAGGCAGAGAGAGAGGAGAGAAGGAGAATCCAAAGCGGACTCCACACTGCCAGTGCAGTCTGATGCGGAGCTCGAACCTACAAACCGTGAGATCATGACCTGAGATGAAGTCAGATGCGTAAGTGAGTGAGCTACTCAGGTGCCCCACAAAGGAAGCCACAGGGAGCGTGGCGGGTTTTTTTTTAATGTTTCATACTGGATGATGTCTTAATCATTCTATCCATGGAAACCACTACCGGTAAACACGTATGTATCTCCCAGGACTCTTAGCACAGTGACCTATACGCTGTAAGTACTGGGTGCTGGTTGAATGGGTGAAAGGAACACAAAGAAGCCTGAAATACCAGAAATTACCAGCCAAATATGAGTTACTTTCATTATTTGGTGACATACAATTATATCAACGGTAGGCACCATACATGCATGCAAAGGTATATACTCCTGTTTAGGAATGAGCACAGTAATGCTCAACTCTATGGCCTTATTACAAGGAGGAGATGACCGCAGACCATTTATTTTGGAAGGGGATAAGGCAGACAAGAAAGGGGAATGGCACAAAGGGGACCAAAAAGAACTCTGAAGAGGGTTGAGTACTGGAATATTCTGAGATGTATTCAATTATTTTTTATTCACTGTATAAAGGCATCCCTATGAAAATCAATATTGAAAAACAAGAGACCACGACCACCTGTAAACTTAAAGTTACAGGTAAACAATTATTTGGCTAATTGCTAATAAAACATAAACAGAAAATACTGTAAAGGGAGATTAAAGAACTACAAATCTAAGCTTGTAAACGTAGGAAAAAAGAATTCTAGAAAGGGAATAATCTGTTTGAAAAATTTAGTTGCATTTCTCTGCAGTTCAAAATAAGGAACCGTAGAATGTTCTGTCTAGTCATAATGGGTAGGAGATTGAAGAATAACTTCTATCTATGTCCCTATGTTTCTAAAGTGGTCATCATTTGAATGTGTATGTAAGTGTATAAAAGTGGAATTTTAGAACAAAACATTACAAAAAAATATTGTCTTTGGTTTTTTTTTGGGAAAAAACAACTGGAAATTTCTAGAGTAGCCAAGCTCCACTTTGATTTACATGCAAAATAACAACATAAATTACTTAAAACCTTATTGGTACTTCACTATTTTCAGAATTCTACAGGTTAGAAAAACAAATGTCTGTGGGAAATAAAAACATTAACCACTTATTTATTACCTAATTAGATAATCACCAAGTGACAGTATTAGAATTAAAGGCTATTGAAAAGTTACATTGTCATTGTATAACCCCACGTATTGCATTAAAGCGGAACGCTGTAGTTTAAAACCCCCGCATATATCCAAGGCAAATTCTACACCTACCAGTTAACGTATAAAGAACATTTCTTTTCTAAAACCATTATGGAATTGACATTTCCATGTCAAGTTTTAAATGGACAAATCAGGGCTTTTTAAATTTACAAACCAGGAATCATAGTAAAAACAGAGACCAGCACGGATTCAGTGAAGCATTAATACAGTCATTTAGAAACCCGTTAAAAATAAGTTTGATTCAGTATTGTGCTCTAAAATGCAAATTTAAGAAATAAAACTTTATATACCTAACTTACTATATATGTAAAGTTCCTTTACCCTTTTGTTAATATGCAATCTGATTTCCTAATTGTAGATAAACACAGGACAATGGCCTGAAAAAATATGAAATACATAAGACAGACTTGTAATTTCACAACTAGATTTCCTTACACATTTTCTTGAGACCAACTAAAGGATCTTACCCCAATCTCCATTAGCCAGAATATTTGCCACTTTGTGTGCCACTGTGCCATTGTAGCTGGCACATTTAATAAGGACTACTCTGTGCTATAAATAAGGGTAATATGAACATAATTCAATTTTAATTATGAAAATTTATTTGCATTTTGCATACTAATGCACAACTGTGACTTATTTTTTTATGTTATATGCATAGCACCAAAACCTAATAAATGTTTACATCTAATTTTATTTTTCTATCTAATTGGAGCAAATTAATAATCTAAAAAAGTATAGGAGCCCATTCTGGAGAATTACTGCATTACTTATATGGTATGAATCCTACAGCAAAATAATAATTTGTGAAACATGTTTTTAAAATGTAGTTTTCCTTCAGGATATAATAAACAAAAATAAATTAGTAAAATAATACTAGTAGTAACATATAATAATAGAAAATATAAAACCCCCTATTTACACACTTGTGAATTCATTTTCTAAATGGAAAAGAGCACAGATGATTTTTCGCTCAGAGGATAAAATCATGTCTATTAAGGAGCATAGTCATCTCCTAAGATTCTGGCTACCTGCACGGTACCAGGCTTGGTCCAGTGCAAAATTCAAAGAGCTAATGGACGAACAGAGGAGCAAACTCGGTGGTAAATGCCATAGAATAATACAGAAAAGGAGCCAGAGGAATTTGGGTAAGGAATCCACTGGTTCCAGCTAAAGGAATGAGGGAAGTGTATTCTCCTTTGGGCAGAAAGGAAAATAAAGGAGCTTATATAGTTAGGCAGGGGGTGAGGCAGGGAGAAGAGGTAATTTGTTAATTATCAGCGTTCGTGCTCCTTAATTCTTATGACTTCCTGAGCTACAGCTACAAATGGGACTGGTGAGGTACGAGGGTGATGATGGGAGGCAGGGGTGGGAATCGACTCCTGCTGGAGTCCTCTCACAGCAAGTCTGTAATATTAAAATGACTACGGAAAACGGAGTAGGCGGGGCTCCAGACGAGTTCTAGCTAAAGACATAGCTACACTTACCATAGTAAGAAGGCCCTCTTCTGCACTGTGATAAAAGTCACTTTATTTACTGAGAGGATCCAAACAAAATCTGGAGCTCAAAGTAGCTCAAGAATGTTAAAATCCCCAAAGCAACTTCAAAATTGAAGGAAAAAAAGGAGCAGTTATCATTTAAAAACATCTCCCAAAAGTCATTAAAAATACTGAGTAAATCTCTGCTACTTTATAGCTTGATATATGCATAATTTAACCTTCCATTAAAGTAGAAGTCTGTCCCTAAATTATCCAGAGAAACTGGACGCTCAGTAGGCCACGTGAAATAATATACAAACCACCTATAATAACAGATAACATACATTCGGAGGGGAGGGCTCATTCAGTTCCTTGCCACTGCGATACCGGTTTCACTGGAAGGGAACACTGTGTGGAGGACTATAAAGACACGGTATCTACGGGGTGTACCCTCCAGCCTGATATTTTCCACAGCACATTTTCACTATAAAATAATTTCAAAGAAATGAATTCTTTAAATACTAGACACAAATGATGTTCTCAATATTTACAGTGTAACTTCAGAAATATTTTACACTTTTAAAATACAAAAGCTATCCTTAAATATGAAAATATGAGCTGTCATTTTTAAACAAGGCTTTACAATACAGAGTGCTTTGTTTTTCGATATCTATTAGAGAAATCACTGCAAAACTTTGCAGTCAATTACCAAAGGCTGTGAAGGGTTACATTTCAGCCTATATTCAGCAAGAATACAGAGCATGTAATAAAGATGCCAGCTATACATTTTATATATACCTTACGTTTGTAACAACTGTAAATTAGTGCAGACTATTTCTCTCCTTTTTAATCTACTCTCTTTCAATATACCATGATAAAAACATAGCCAGTAGAAAAATAAGAAACAAAAGAGCAGCAGATATGCTGTTGCATATCTAAAAACTGTTAGCATTTTCTCAGCTTTAAATGAAAAAACTGTTGGTATCTAGCAAACAAATCATCCTCTGCCAAACAGGAAATCAAAAATGCAAATATCCTAACAAAGACAGGTAAAATGGGACATAAACAAATATTTCCAATGTCTATGATCATACATAGAAAATAATACATGTTGCTATAATTTTAATCACCGACAAAGCTGCAGTTCTATTTAACAAACAACTTTCAGTGTCTGACATTTAAGAGAAAAGGCTTAAAACCATGCTTCACCAGCTCTATGAATATCTCACAACTGCCAATAACAAGATACGCAGCGTTTCATTTTATGGTGAAAAGATGCCAGGAAAAATAGTTAAATGTACATATATGCCAACTTCAAAATTTTCAGTATAAAGCAAGAAGAAATTGTTGAACGGAGATATTAAATAACTTACCTTTCGCCCATCACTTGCGTGGCAATTCACATTTAGAGGAGTCAGTAAAGCCATTAGTTTTTCTTCATTACCACTCCTGCAAAAAGGTAGTAAGTCAATTCCTATGATAGTAGGGAGTTTTTATGAATCTTTATGGACATTTTTCGGAAGGAAAATAATATGGGTTTGTTTTGATTTCTTATATACGGCTCTCAATGAATCTCTTTTGGTATGATGAATTAAATTAACATATTCCTAATTAATTCCTGTTAATCATCAATCAGTGGTACATCTCTAATAATATAGCTTTCTACATTTTTATTTATTTATCTGCATCGAGTCACCTTCTTAATTACAAACTTTATTTTGATAAGTGACCTAAAACACTGGACTTAAAAATACATACAAAATGATGAAAAAAGCCAATTAATTAAATTATAAATGACCAAGAACAAAAGAAAATGGATGAGAATTTTAACATTTACTTTATACTCCCCAGTCAAGCTTTGCTAGAGAAATATTCAGAGAATAATGAAGAGATAGGTTTTTAAATACTCCCAAGAAGATCTTCCGAAAAGCTGGGCAACTAAGGTCTGCAGGTACCTTGAGAAATGTTCCAAATAAAATTAACCTTATAATCTTCACCATGTTGCACAACTCTATCATTTAATAAACTAGTCATGTAAAATAAAGTATACGGAGATTGAGTATAAGGTCTTATCCGCATTATCGCGCAAAATTCAAGCGAGACAATAACATGTTATAATTTTTATAGTCCTCCACCTGCCCTCCCCCTTTTCTCCCTTACATGCATTATACTCACTTAAAATGAATGGAATCACTTACCTAGCAGCTTCTAGGAGTTCGTCTTTCTTGTATTCACCTAGATGATTGCAAAATATCATGCTGTTAGCATTTGGCAGAAGACAGATTAAGAAATGCAGTAGGCAGCAAATAGAGAATTAAATAGAGAAGAACAGAAAAAGAGAGTCCACACCCCGCTGGGTGATGGAGCCGTGACGTTAGCCAGCTTGTGAAGGCAGCATCACCAGTGCCTTGGAGACGGGCAGCAAATTGACGCAGCTTCTTGTCCAATCCTCAGATGAAATAGCTTTCTTCAGACAACCAATGAATGCTAAATCTCGTGTCCAGAAACACATTCCCTCTGATAACAGCATGCCAGCTGAAGACAATGTCCCCTCCCCCCTTTCCTATTCAGGCTGTCACAGTATACTTGTGAAGCATAATACATTCTGAGACAAAAGCAAAATAATGTGGCTCTTTAAAGGTACAAATTACTAGCCTTCAAAAAAAGCCTCAGTTTTATTTGTAATGGCATGGAAAGTTTTTTCAAAAAAAATTAATTACCGTTGCTGAGCATTATAGCAGTAGAAAAAAATACATGAGCATCATGAAGCTTTTGCCTCAATAGGGTAGGTCCGTAGACTAGAAATACGTGAACTCCGTACCAAATGCTATGAACCTCTTGGAGGCAGTGCTCCAAACACCAAAACAGTGAATATGTTCTTAAATGACAAAAATATTCTAACATGCTGCAGCCTTCAGACTTTATACAAATTCAATGCCAAATTTTAATAAACAAGAAACCCTTAAAATTATTTTTTAAAGGAGGCTGGGGTCTCTGAGAATAAGCAGAGAGCCAACTATTGAGATGTGGATAATTTTGCTCCCTTCTATTTTTTAAAATATCAGACTGAAAATAGGTATATCATTTCAAACCTTTGATACACATTTCTTAGAGTATTCAAGATCTAACAAATAAGCTTCTTTTGCAAGCTCAGTTGAAGGACAAGGAATTTTAACAATACAGTGTTTGTTCATTCAATAAATAAAAAGAAGAGCCAGAACTATGATTCAGCTATAATGTGCTGACTCAGTTTGCTGTATCATTAGAGAAATAATTATACAAAATGTCTAAGCAAATAATTACATGAAAGCAAATATTCAGCATACATAAGAGAAAAAAATTTCATTTAGATTAAATGAAAATGTTATATTCTATTAATAAGTTTAAAGTATTGTAAACATCATATCATTTATAAATATGGATTTCTTTGCATTTTGTTTCTGTTTTTTTACAGAATGAAGAATATTGATGCAAATACTCTTAACACACCTAAGGACAACCAAGTACACGCTTAAATTCTCTAACCCATCATAGCAAATATTCTTTTAGTTTAAACTTTGTCTTGCTTCTCATATTAAGATACATTAAAATCTAGAAACTGTAAACAGTTGTTTTCAAATAAGGAAAAACGCAGTAAATATCTATTCTCTCCTAAGGGAATTTTATATACCACTGAAGTCCCAGGTTCAACAATATACATGGATAAGTTAGAATGTATCATTCATCATCATAGAGTTGGTCTTTCCAATTTCCCATATGTTGTATTCCACATTCTTTAAATGACTGACAGTTTTAAGATTTATATTACTATACCTCTCAGCCAATAAGGTTTTGTCTTCCAAAAGCCAAAGACCTACCTTTACTACACATTTTAGGTGGCAACATAGAAGTGAGTGAGTCAATTTAAAAAGCTCCTTGTGAGGAAAACGACATAACCCATACTCTCAGATGCCTCAAGGATCAGGAGCAAAGTAAGTCAAATTATGAGATTATCTATAGAAGTCATCCAGTCAGTCAACAAACATTTATTTGAAAGCCCTATATGCCAGATTCAAAACCACAACACATTACTATCATCTCTGAACTCAAGGAATATTAGTTTCTTAAGTGAGCCAGACAAGCAGAAGATTCTGGTAGAGTATGAAAACAATCTTGTGAAAGCCATAAACAGCTTAAAGGCTAGTCTGAGATTAATAAGAGGCAGGGTAACTGTGGTTCAAGGAAGGTTTACTGGAAGAGGGGAAATGTATGCAGAGTTTTGAAGGAAGAGCAAGTAATACTCAGGTTAAAAAAAAAGGGGGTGGGGGTAAAGGAGAAGCAAGCAACCAAAGTCAACAACAACAACAACAACAACGGAAACAGTAGCTCTGAAAGCCTGAAACCACACTCACACTCATACTCACACTGCAGGGGAAAGGGAAGGAAAGGAACAGATCACGAATGGCTAAGAAGTCTGAACTTTATTTCCAAAACAATAAAGAAATATTGAACTATCTTAACAAGAGGGGTACAAAGTACATTTAAAGACCTGTATATTGTGTAATAATTGTGTAATAAAATATCTCTAGACTCTACTTCTGTGAACTGTTGTTGGGGAGAAAAGTGGCCCAAGAGATAGGGGGTGGGGAGAGACAATGAATTCTGACACAGTTTATATTTTGGAGTAAGTGTAAATTCCCTGATTAACAGTCACAACACATGAAAATTGGGAACTGAAGTAGCTACTACTGAAATCTGAGTCATAGTGAAACAAGACTCTGATAGGCTAGATAATAAAAGTGCAAGGTATTTAGGATTTTCAAAGTTCAAATCAGTCTACCTACATAGCTTCTCGTCAAGTACTGTTTATTAATGTTTTCTCCAAAAGGCACATTTTTACAAAAATGTTATTCCTGCATGGATAAGATGATAATAAACTAAAGCTTTCTAAAGGAACCATATAAGTGCACCGGACAGAGTCAGGCACAGGTATTACAAATGACTTTCTACTTTTACCTTTGGAGACTCTAGTACTTTAATCAGCTTTTCTGCAATACATTCCAACATCCACTATCTGGTGCCCAAGGACCATAATCCATAAACAGCTGAAGCTATTTTTCAAATGCCACATCTCAGGAACAATGAACAGTGAATTTAGAATCCCTTGTACTTTCTGACAACAAATCTGAGCTACTTACTAAACAGCCAAACCACTAGTTCGGTTTCATTTTAGCTAAGAATCTGAAAACATTCTGGCTGGGACTATGGTGCTCTATGGAGCATTTATATTCTTTAATAACATCCAGATAAAGGCGAGCAATAGATCAGCCAGAAGGGAAACTAGGCAATTAGAGTCAAGATAATAGCAGGCAGGAATGTTGAAAATAGATAGCTTAAAATATTTTTCTTTGATTAGAATAAAATAAGTGGGATTAAAAAAATAAGCAAGCCACAAAGTTTACTTTTCAAAGTCTGAACTGCTTTCTTTTTTAGTAAACTAATGCCAAGATATATGTAAAATTAAATACACACACACACAGGAGGTGTGAGTCAATGTGTTACAAAGAAAGAAGGTTTTTAAAAAAAAGGTTAAAAAAAAGGTTAAAAAATAACAGTTAATACAGGCTAAAAATGAAACTCCCCTTTGCATTTCTCTGAGGGGGTTACGAAAAAAAGTTCTCCTTTCATTTAGTATGAAGGCAAAATTACTTTTTGAATAAAAATGAAGAAAACGTACATCAGTAAACAGGAGTCAAAATTATGGAGTTCTCTCATTTCAACATTTAAAAGTGCTTTTGCCTCTTTCTTTAGCAACTGACAGGATCAAAGGAGACTTAGTTTTGTAAAAATGAGTCATTTGGCTTTGCTGAGGGGAAATACTATGGAAAGGTTATGAACACAGGATCACAAATTCTTAAAGCAATGAGGGGCCAAAAAAGGATTATGACTTTTGTCTACTTTGAAGCCATTTGCAATATACACTTATAGTAGAATCTTCTTAGATGCAATGAGGGGAACAGAATTTGAAAGTCACCTTTCTTCTGTCACCTCACCTCCAATTTCAGAATTGTTGTCCTAAGGGATCATCTGCAACATATTCATTTACAGTTAATGAAATTGACACCAAGGCAGTTAAATGAATTGTCTAAGGTTTTACTGAGCATTATTCATGATCTGCCAGGCCCTGAAAAAAGCTAATATGTAAACACAAGCTAACAAATCTGAGCTCTACAAGATGATGTAAACCAAAGAGAAACAAAACAATAGCAATAAAACAATTTTAAAACAATAACTAACTTTAAATAGGTTAAGCCTATTTATTTTTATAAGCTAAATATTTCCATCAAAACCATTTTAAAGCATTTGAACTTTCACATGAGCTTGTAAACATGGGCAAAAAAAAGCATATAGGGTTTAACCTTTTTAGTTCGTTTTTAACATTTTGGACCAAAGCAATAGGAATGAAAAAAATTCATTCCAGGTCTGTTCAAATGATCAATGCTTTCTGCATTTCCAGTAACATGCTTAATTCCTCCTGCTTTAGAGATCTCAAGGGAAGAGCTATGTAAAGACTTTAATCAATCATCTCAGTCATCAGGTTTATGGACACTTTACGTTGCTGAGTGCTAAATAGTACCATGAATTGATAATTCTTACAGAGATACCTTCTCATCAAGGTACCAGCAAATATAAGAGATGAACTGATTCTTGCAGCTAAACTGACAGCCTACATGGGATATAAAATATTAATTTAGGTGACAAACTCCACTGTATTTTCAATAATAGATTTGAAAATTTAGAATCAACTATGTAATTGTGGAAGGACTTTCATTAAAGCACCAGGAAATAATCTCATCTCAAGAAGCCAAAGCTACATGCAGGTCTTCCACCAAAAGCAATGTGCAGACAGACTGGTATTGTACTATAATAAACAAGGACCCTAGGAGTTCTTGAATTCTTTTTTCTCTCTGAAATCTTTCCTAAATATTTTCAGTACAACTGGAGAAAAATTACAACGTTATAAGAGTTCTTCGCGCCTTCCTCGTACTTCTGAATCTTACCAGTCTTCACATTCATTCTGATACTGGAGTCAAAGTCCATACCATTAGTTAATTAAGTCTAGAATCATGGTCAAAGTACACACTCCACATCCAATCTAAACACAGAATAATGTGGGGCTTTCAAATTCTAGGCTTGAACAAGAGTATTTTCCTAGTGGAGATCTTTTTTTTCTTGTGCCTCCTACAACTCTGACCTTTTTAATTAGCTAACATCAGCTAACATTAAACATAGCCTGTGCTACAATACCCCATAACCTCAAAGCCATGCTGTCCTATACAGTACCCACAACTCTCACATAGTTATTTACTTTTACAGACATTAACATTATAAAAAAACAAAACTCTCTGTTCATCAGTTGCACTAGCCTTATGTCAAGTTTTCAATAGGCACATGTGGTTACTGTCTACTGTAGCAGACAGTGCAGAAAGAACATTAGAACAGTTAAAACTCTTTGGACCATGCTACTCTAGGGTTTTTATTGACTATTTAAAAAGTCATCTCAAAAAAAAAAGTCATCTTTAATAAGTTACTTGCCATATTATTATTCTATTAATTTGTCAATGTCAAAACTCTACAAATTTTTTTTTTCTCCTATTAAATATTAAACAACTTCTTCATCACTATGAAATTTAGGGGAAGACACTGAACTCCATGATAAAGGATCTGGAGTGGATTCGAGCTCTGACGTCAATTTATTTGTGTGACCTCAGGAAAGTCACTCTATCTTCCAGGGGCCTTCTTCCATTTTATTGTCATCTGGAACGGGAAGGTGAGGGGTTAAATGATTTTGGGTTCCAGCTGTAAAATTCTCATCCTCTATCTGATTCTCAATATTGCTCAGCTCTTTCTCTAATATAATTTTAACGTTGCTCAAAACAAACTTTAGGGAAAAACATAAAATTATGAGGGGAACAAAATCTCTACTAAACTATCTTAAGACGTACTACACCTGTGAATTACAGGATTGGTAATAAAGCAATTTTATTCAACCTATACTATTTACTTAGTTGATTCTATATTTTGGAGACATTCTAACAGAAGCTAAATGAAAATAGCTCTTTCAGAAGGAAGTGGTGATTTGTAGAATTCTGATATTTAATTATAGATATTTCTATTTTGTTGGTAAGATTTTTTTTAAGGAAGAAAAGTTCATCTAAGTATTGACCTAGATATAAACAAAAGGATTATTTGAGACTTTTCCAATTCTTTAGGAAAATGGAAGTGTCCTGCTTTCTGCAAGGCAGCTAAAAATCAATTTTCAAAGAAAAAGACCCCCAAATACAATCATATTATCCTATATCACAACATTTAAATGATAAAAAACAACAGATTACATGTCAATACAAACCTAAACCGATGTCCTAAAACATTTCAAAAACATAATACAATGTTCAAAAATAACAAAGGCCCTACAAAAAAAACATGTAATGCAACCAATAAATAACAATTATTTTCTTTAAAATTTTTTTTAATGTTTATTTTTGAAGGGGAGAGATGGAGTGCGAGCAGGGGAGAGACAGAGATAGAGAGAGAGAGACACAGAATCTGAAGCAGGGTCCAGGCTCTGAGCTGTCAGAACAGAGCTCAATGTGGGGCTTGATCCCACGAGTGGTGAGATCATGGACCTGAGCCGAAGTTGGGTGCTTAGCTGACTAAGCCATCCAGGTGCCCAAATAAATAACAGAATTGTTAATGCTTAGTTTCTTTATAGGGGGTCATATCACCTTGCTTAGCCCCAGCAACAACTAAGATACATGTCCCATTCATGGGCACTTTGCAGAGTTTCAAATAATTTATACATGTCTCTGACATTCTGTCAGTTGTATTTGGCAGGTAATAAGACTTTACACTGGGTTTTTGTTATTAAATAAGTATTTAAATTTGGGGCAGAAAAATAAATGTACAGTAACCCCAGCAAAAAGGGCTGTATTACAAGATATATACACTCTCTAAAACTGGTTATTAATAGGGGCGCCTGGGTGGCTCAGTCAGTTGAGTGTCCATCTTTGGCTCAGGTCATGACCTCATGGTTCATGGGTTCGAGCCCCACGTCGGGCTCTGTGCTGACAGCTAGCTCAGAGCCTGGAGCCTGTTTCAGATTCTGTGTCTCCCTCTCTCTCTGACCCTCCCCTGCTCATGCTGTCTCTCTCTCTCTCTCAGAAATAAATAAAAAACTTAAAAAAATTAAAATTGGATATTAAAAGCAAGAAAGGTGTTCTAACAGCACATTATTAACCGATGAGAAATTCTCCAAAGTATGCCTGTACTTTAAAAGAAAAGAACTTTTAGGTTATGCTGCAGAGGAAAAGATCTTTTGAGACATCAGAAAGAAGACAAGAAGGGAGAGCTGAGACAAGACTGGTAGACGTGGGACATTGATTCTTTATTACCATCATAATATCTGTTCCCCGAAAAAAGTGGTTTAGAAAAGTAAAATCCATGTTTGATCCAAAACAGTTAGGCCAATAGTTTTATATTTTTTGTTCTATACCAGTGGTCCTTTTCCCATAGTCATCAATCAACAATTTCTTCTTTGCAAACCCCAAATCCAAAAGGCTCCGAAACCTCATCTGGCAGCAAAACTTAACCTACTCAGCATACACAGCTATCATATGTTTCACTGCAAAAATATTAATGTTTGACTACAAGGTACAGCACAAGACTCTACTGGGATGATTTATAGGATATAGGAGATAGATGCACAGTGTCTTCTTTTATTCTCATACTGGAGTATAATTTACATAAAGTAAAATCCATCCCTTTTAGATGTACAATTCTATGAACTGTGACAAACTTACATGGCCATAGCCACTACCTCCGGATACAGAACATTTCCATCACCCAGGAAGTCTCCTCAGGCCCCTCTATAATCAGTCTATCACAACCCACTTCCCTGGTAACTGCTGAGCTGATTTCTGTCCCTACAGTTTTACTTATTTTTTTTTGAACGTCATACAAATGGAAGAATATGTCAACTTTTGAATATGGATTCTTATACTTAGTACAAATGCTTATTCATGTCATTGGACAGGTTAATATTTGTTCTTTTTGAGTGTGAAGCCTTATATGAATGCACCTGAATTTGCGTACTCACTAGCTAATAGAGATCCGGGTTGTTGCCAGCTTTTTGGTAGATTATGAATACAGTTACTATAAAAATTCAGATGTTGCAAGGATCTATTCTTCATTTCCTTGGGCAAATATTAGGAGTAGAGGTGCTACATATAATAAATATACATTTAAACTTTATAAGAAACTGCCAAATCATGACTTTTTTAAAAATTTGAAAAATTCTTAATTCTGGAATATGGATGTTATCACCTGTAGAAAGGAATAAGAGGGGCGCCTGGGTGACTCAGTCGGTTGAGCCGCCGACTCTTGATTTTGGCCCTGGTCATGATCCCAGGGTCATGGGATCAAGCTCTGCATGGGACTCAGCCCTGAATGTAGAGCCTGCTTAAGGTTCTCTCTCCCTCTCCTCTCCCTTGTTCGCATGGTTCTCTTAAATAACTAAGTAAATAAATAAGAAGGAAAGAAAGGAATAAGAACAAAACAGAAGAAGTTTACTAACGAGAAACAAGACAATACTGCCAAAACCTCACAGCTAGAAATCCCAACCCTGCCCCAACAAGGGCAATTCACCTAAACTGAACAAATTTGCATACATTTTTAGTTCTTGACTTCTTACTTGTGCTTTTGTATTTCTTTTAATTTTTTAAAATATGTTCATTTGAGAGAGAGAGCGTGTGAGTAGGGGAAGGGCAGGAAGAGAGAGGGAGAGACAGAACCCCAAGCAGGCTTCACACTCAGCACAGAGTCCTGCATGGGGCTTGATCTCAAGACCATGAGCTCATGACCTGGGCCGATTCAGTAAGAGTGGGATGCTCAAACAAGTGAGCCATGGAAGCACTGTCGTATTTTTTTTTAAACAGGGAGAAAATACAAATTTGATCTCTTCATTCAAGAAACTGGTACACAGTACCTGCAACACCAGAGCTATGAGAATACACACACAAGGCATATTTTGCTGTATAGGAACCAGGAAAAGAAAATTACTTTCCTGCAGTCCTTACACTTATCAGGATGCTTGGTCCCTCAGTGCATCGGCACACTCAGGGCCTGGAGTTTGATGAGACACCTACTTGGGAACTGTCCAATCTCTGCTTCTTATAATGAGGAACTAAAGACGCAAAGGCAATGTAGAAGGGCAAAGTGACCACCTTTTGAATAGCATAAGAACTGGTTTGTCTTTATTGTAATTATTGTGTATGGCTGTGTTTATATTCTTTGCATACTGTATTTTGTCCTTGGTTTTACAAAAGATGTAGTAGCCTTGTTTGCCATTCTGGCCTTCTCAAGAAGCACCAATTGTGGTTTATTTCAACTGCAAATGCTTAATGTATTTTTTTCTATTTTCCCCTAAGTATCACTAAATCTCTTTTTGAGTGTTGAGTTAATTAACTTTAGTGAAGTTTGATTGATGGTACTGTCCTAGGCATAGTCTTTCTCATTCAAACTCTTGCTCTTTTTTTTTTTTAAATCCGTGATTCATTTATTAGTTCTCCTTTGAATGACATCCTTCCTTCATTCATTTAAAATATATGTTCTCGATAGCTACAATATGGCAATAATAATACAGCTACCACTTCCTTATTGTATGCTTAACCTGGATGGGTAGGAGAAAAAGTGTTAGAACTAGAGCTAGCACACCAGGCGTGGCACCAACCTACAGAGTATCCTACGCATTCAGCGAGCTGCGGTGCAGAACTGTATTGATGGATGTGTATGTCTATCACCCATGTGAACACTATCTGTCACGTGTGCTGAGGAAAAGTGGTGGAGGACCACTCTTCGGAGATAACGGAGCTAAGCACTATGTTTTTAAAGCTTTTAGATATTTACCAATGTGACTGAGAGAGCTACTGTGTGTATCTGGGTATGTCTGTGTAAACAGAAGATTCAGATCAGGGAAATGGACGGTTCCTAACCTTTGTTGGATCATGGACCATCCTAAGGAATTAAAGAAAGAGTAGCTTTAGACCCCCTCCCTAGGGAGAAAATACCTTGCACATTGACAATAAACTCAAATCTTTGTCTTAGAGTTTTTACAGGCTTTTTGGATTCATAAAGACACAACAGGTTAAGAACCTCTGGTTTGTGCTCGTTGCTTCTAAATATAATCTTAAAACAGGTTTGGTAGTTTAAACAGTTTGATGTCCTTATTTTATACATGATTCATATAAGACCCCAAATTTTAAAACGATGTAGTGACAAAACTAGTACTATAATCTCTGCCCTGTGACAGCATGGAGGGGGCAAGACAGTGGAGCAGCATGGATGCTTTCCTCTTCTGATGGTATTTTTTTTTTAATTTTTAAAAATGTTTTATTTATTTCTGAGAGACAGAGAGAGAGAGAGAGAGAGAGCGCGCGCGCGTGAGCAGGGGAGGGTCAGAGAGAGAGGGAGACACAGAATCTGGAGCAGGCTCCAGGCTCTGAGCTGTCAGCACAGAGCCCGATGCAGGGCTCGAACCCACAAAGCATGAGATCATGACTCGAGCTGAAGTCGGACAATTAACCGACTGAGCCTCCCAGGTGCCCCCTAACAGTATTTTTTATACGAATGATGTGGAGTGATTTCATGAAGTCAAGTCATATACAAGCTTGGCCACATATTTGTGGGCAGGGTTTTAAACATGTGAAATGACAGAAGGTTGGATAATTATCTACCTGAGCAAAGAAGTTTGAAAACTCAAGGTATATTTGGGGAAAAGTGACCGATGTCCAATATGTTGAAAACGCATAAAGAACACTGAATAATACTTCAAAAAAATAAATTTGGTCTCAATTTTAAAGGATCTTGAATGTTAGGTTGCAGAACTGAACATTATTCTGTAAGGCATAGGAAGAGGGGAGTTATTCTTTGCCTTTTTTGAGCACAAGAGTAAGCAAATTAAAGCTGAACTTAACCTGGTAACTCAATGAGTTATGACCTGGAGACACTGGAGATTAGTTCCAGGGCCACTGCCAGAGGACGGTGGGAGAAAAAAGAACATGGATGACAGCAACAAGAACGGAAAGAATGTCAAGGAGAGAAAAGGCACTGAGTGGATCATGATGCGGCAGCTTGTAATCTGATGTGTTAGCTTTATGGTATGACCAGGAGTATCATGTTGCACAACTATAATTTGTAAAATTCAAAATATTTGTATCTTGATCTTAGATTAACACTTTGTCCAATAATCTTTCTGAACATAATCATAGAAGCACTTTTGATGTTTCAGTTTGTACTTAATGAGTATATTACTATAGAGTCAGACTTCATATACTGAGAAATGTCTATTAAATTAGAATAAACTATTTAAATAATACAGTTTATTTAATTATTTAGTTGGCAAAATTGAGTAGCCTTTCATTCTTGTACAGCCCACTTCAAAACACACATTGAGGGTTCACAGTTCAGCTAGGAGGCACTTCAAACATATTAAAGATAATGTTCTCCAGGAAAAGTAATTTTGAAAAATATTATACCTGAAAGACTATGAAGAGAGCTACTGAGATATAATGCCTGGGAAGTCAATTTGGCCTTTTCCTGAGCATAATATTAACTTCAAAAAATTTTTTTAATGTTTCTATTTATTTTTTTTTTAAATGTTTTATTTATTTCTAGGAGAGAGAGAGAGAGAGACAGCGTGAGCAGGGGAGGGTCAGAGAGAGAGGGAGTCACAGACTCAGAAACAGGCTCCAGGCTCTGATGTTTCTATTTATTTTTCAGAGAGAGAGAAAGAGAGCGAGAGCGAGAGCGAGAGAGAGAGCATAAGCGAGGGAGGAGCAGAGGGGGGGGGGGAGACACAGAATCTGAAGCAGGCTCCAGGCTCTGAGCTGTCAGCAGAGCCCCACGTGGGGCTCGAACTCACAGACCACGAGATCATAACCTAAGCTGAAGTTGGATGCTTAACTGACTGAGCCACCCAGGTGCCCCAGCTTCAAAAATTTCTAATACAGTTGAACATTTACTTGATTAATTTACCTAACCATTTTATTATAAAGTGAATCCCCTGGGCTATTGTACTACTATGGTTACTTTTGGCTGCAACTATTCTCTTGTATTTTTATCTACTTTCCTTATTTTGTTCAGCGAGAAGGAGACATAAGAAGATGTTTACTGTAATTTCAGAAAAATATGGAAAAAAGACTTTAAAGTTGAGAAAATAAAAAGGACATATTTGCATTGGGGGAAATTATTTTGTAGTATTTTGCTTTGGGAAATAGTTTCATGTCTGACTAAATGAAAGTCAGAAAAATGTTTTTTATTTGAAGTAGCAAATAGGAGAAATAAGATATTCAACTCAGATAATCTTAAAATTCTCTTATTGGAATACATTCTTCTATGCAGAGTTGGCATGTCAACTGTACATTTTCATTTTCTTATCTAAAATATATTAAACCCCATCCCGTAGTATCAGTTTTATTGTCTACTTCCTTCTTATTTTAAATACCTAGCAGTACAGGGCAGCAACATTTCTAACGGAAATATGTCTAAGACAATCTGATATTAATAACAATAAAGTGTGAGTCAAAATTCCTTGTCTTTTTGTCTTTTCCTTGCTGATATAAATTTGTCTGCCTAGTTATTACATCTTAGAGGGCAGAAGTTAGGTTTATGTAATTTTCAGTGCTTGGTATCTTTTTTGGAACATAATCCTTCAGAAATTCTTTGTTCCTCTTATTTTTTAGAAAGTGGAGATTAACCTGTGATACTCATCACTTGATGCACACAATATTGCCAGGAGGTTCAGAGACTGATGGTAACATTAGTTTGCTTTTCCAATGCTAAGTTTTGGGTTTGCATCATCCATAACTTTATTATAGAATTTGCCAGTGAGAAATGTTTATCACCATTTCTAAACACAGATGACCAAAGACAAAGATTGTGAGTACTACATACTAAAGTTTCTTGAATGATGAGATCAAATTTATATATAGGTTCAAAAAATTTTTCTTGAAATAATGACTTTAATATAAACACAATAGTTGACATCAAATTTTAAACATTTCCAAAGAAACAAACTGTTTTTGAGTATTTTGGGATTTCTACTCTTTGATGGGCTTATTTTCCTTGCGTGAATTTGTCACCTACTCTCATGTAAAAATCGTCACTCTGCCCTATTAGAAAGCTGCTGCCATAAAAATTAACTCTCTTGGAACACTCAAAGACTACATCACGCCAGATAGCCAAGTTTTCAATATAACTGCTAATTTAGCAGTTTATTTCCTCTGCTCTTGATGGCATCTCTTTGTGAAATATATTACACAATTATATGCATTTAAAAATGGGTTATTCCAAACATAACTTAACCTTTCTTGACAAATCAGGACCAATTATTATGAACCGCAGCCAGACTGTGCAATAATGCCACCATGTTCTCTGGGGCTACTGAGATGTACAGGAACAGTGTGCCTGTCCAATATGATCGCTATACACTTCGTTATTTTTAAAGTATAATTTATTTTTCTCTTTTTCTTTGGCCTAATGAAGCTCCTTAATTTAGAGTGTCTAAAAATGCTGTCTACTGCAAATATAATTCAAGGCGTGTGTAATTTAAAATTCTCTAGTAACCATGTTTTTTAAAAAGTGAACAGAAGATACTAATTTTAATAATACATTTTATGTCACCCAATATATCTAAAATATTATCATTTCACCATGTGACACTAGACCCATTGCTCTGTTCAACAGGTAACTGTGGCCAGTAGCTACTGTTCTGGACGGTTAATATCTAAAACCATCATGAGCTGGAGGATTACAAAAGTCAAAACACTGTCACTAAGGTAGGAGCAAATTCTAAGTTAAGAATGGTTCTCCTAACTTCCGATTCAGAGTATGACTTCTGGACATTTATTTGGCCAGGGTGGAGTGATGGGCGGGAGAAGAAGAAAGGGAAGGGGAGTGAGTAAAACATACAAAGTACTGAACACTATTTACCAGATAATGCAGAAATGAGGCTTTTCTTGGTAGGTAAATAGGGCTTTTAAAGATGTATGCAACAGTGCAGAGAATTCACAGGACTGAAGAATCCTTGCCACATGCTAGACGGTCCAGAGAGGGAGGCTGGCCATGGTTAACATGGACTCACAGAGGCAGCACAGGCTTTTTACTAGGCTACCTCATTCCAATGCATATGCCAAAACGTGTCTGAGAGCATGCTCAGATTATGTGTCAAACATACCACTAACCGCTTTTAATGGGTCTTGTAGAGAGGAACGACCTTACCAAAAGAAATATAGATCATTTCTCGTGACACTCAAGTCCTGGGCAAGGGACCAAAGGACTTGATAAATTCATTATTTCTTATTGAAACTTAAAAAAAAAAGAAAAGAAAAGAAAACAACTTTGAAAAAAACAAGGAACAGCTGGCTATCCAGATAACATGGAAGAATAAAATCTGGTCTTGAGGAACTTGAGCTTTAGGACACAAAATGATGATAACTGGTAGCGAGCACTGCAAGAGTAACATGAGTAACAAGGATAAACAGTGTCCTGCTATTAGAACAAATTAAAAAAAACAGTCGACTGCTCAAATATGTAAGAAATACTTAAACTGACTTAAGACTAGCCAAGATTAAACTACTCTGAAGCTCATTTGACAGGAAGCTCAATGAATTAAGTGACAAATTTACAGAAAAGCAAATGGAAACTTCCATTGTATCGGCAGAATAAAATAAGGTAGGAGTGGGTGCCATTCAGCCTACATTATAAAAACGGAGATGATAGAGGCGGTGGTTATAGTGACAGGAAGTGTCCTCTATTACTGTTAGAATTTCAGAGGAGGTTCTTCAAAAGACAAATGCAAAGCCATACACAGTGTAACTTCAAAAAGAAGTTACTGCATTTTGCTTAATAAATGGGTGAAATATTACTAACCATTTAGGCTATTCAACAATGGACTAATTATGTCAGAGAGCTCATAGGGATACGGTGTAGAAATGTCACCGAGGATTAGCTGAGCTCTAAATCTCAGGTACCTTCCAGATCCATGATTGTACATGTAATATTTATGTTACAGTTATCTAGTTGTTAATTATAATACAACTAGATTGAAATTATAGATGTATGCATTCTGTACTGTCTGTTCTTCATTAGTCTCGAAGTTGAGTTCATATATAAAATTATAGATCTTATTGACTATCCTTGAATGAACTCATTTAATCCTCAAATAATGTTTGGTTCTATTATTTTCATCTTTACAGATGGAGAAACTGAAAAATAGAAGGTTCCAGAGCTAACTGTATTAGGTTCCCTTTTACTGTAATAAATTACTAGAAACTTAATGGTTTAAAATACAGATCTATTGTCTTAGGATTCTGGAGGCCAGAAATTTGAAATGGATGAGCGAGGCTGCATTCTTTCTGGAGGCTCTACAAAAGAATCCATTTCCTTGCTTTTTCTAGCTTCTAAAGCATGCCCACATTCCTTGGCTTGTGGCCCTGCATCACTACAACCTCTATTTGCATGTCACATCTCTTTCTCTAACCGGCTTTCTTTCCTACCAACCCAGATAATTTAAAATAATCTCCCATCAGAGGATCCTTAACTTAATGACACCGAAAAAGTCCTTTTTACCCCATTAAGGTAACATTCGCAGGTTCTGAGTATCAGTATGTGGACATCTCTGGGAGGCCATCGTTGTGCCTACTATAGCTAGTAGAGAGCAGATGGAGGATTTTTAACCACAATGAACACTGCTTCTCAAATACTGTTCCTTTGTAAGTGGGAAGTACATTATATCTTATAAGGTATCCCCTACCAGCTGCTAGGAATAAAATATCTTCTTCAATATGACTTCAGTTTAACACCTAGAATTATAGACCATAAAGAAAGAAATAAAATTCTACCTGGCATAACCTTCTTTTGGAGCATAAAAAATATATTTTCTATTTAAAAATATATATATGGTGAATGTCTAAAGAAAATAGCTACTCTACTTTTGGTTAAGTTTGCAATGATATTAAAAACAATCTTTATCAATAAAACCATGTTTATATATTTTGAAAGGAAGATTTTGGCAAAATTCTGAGGAACTTCATTCATACCTCCTTCCAATTGCAAAGGTATTAACATTTCATTTTTCTTGTAAATGCATGGATGTTATATATGGAATATTCTATCTTTAGTTAATTAGTACTAGGTTAGGAAAAAACTAGAGGAAAACATAAATCCAAACAGAAAAGCACAAAAGACCTGTTATTTTTGTCTGCCCAAGTGCCTGCTACATCTTTCCTCTGATACATGCTTTTTCCCTTGTTGTGAGGCGTTTCCCTCCTTTACTGTGACTGTGTGGTTGTAATGGGTTCCCAATCAGAGCCCTGCTCCACCCCTGGTCAGTCATTGGACTCCAGCCACAGACCCATGACTGATGCAGGTACAGATATTTGACTCAGAGTTCTTCCTTGAGAGGGTTCACTCTACAACTGGGAAAAAGCCCCCTTTTTACATTAGAAACATAAGAAAAGCTATAGAGCTGTGGGCCCAGAGCTGTCAACGGCCATGTTCTTTGACATCTGAAGACTCTAAGAAAACAAGAAAATGAAACAGACAGAGAGGCAGGCGACAAAACAACAGAGAAGCAGAGGAGAAAGAACAGGAATGAGGGGAAGGAAGCAGGGAAGAGGGCAGAGTGCTCAGAGCGCGGGGCCTGAGGAGGTAGATCGATGGGTTAGAGAAACAGTGACAGTCAGATACCCGATGCAGTCTGAGTCTCCGGATCCAGCAGACCTTGATGTCAAATATATCTCTGCCTTTGTGTAGTTAAGACCCTTAAACAACAAACTTTGTCACTTAAATAATAGTAATTAGATTCATGAGTGTTTACAATGTGCTTTGTTCTCTTCCCTGAAACTTCCTCCCACCTCACCTTTAAAAAGCAACAGGCAAATTCAAACCAATCTGCAGCAGCTGAAGCCTCCAACCTACTTTTTAAAAATACGGCTTTAGATTCCAAATAATTTAACACTACTATGATTTAATTCATTTATTTGCTTAATATTGTTTTTAAAACGTTTACATTTATTTTTATATAATTCACAACGCCCTTTAAAACGTACATAAGTACCCGACTCAGAAATAATCTAGAAAAGGAGATATAGATATATGTGTATATATATATATCCTTATAAAATATAAAAGGATATATATGTATAGAATATCTAAATTTTTTTCTTCTTTGACTCAAGAACAAAGTCTTTCTGGTTAAAAACATTTCTTTTGTGTCTGGGATTTTTACAGTAATCTTTGATATTAAGTAAAATGGGTTAATAATGAGTCTCTTCCAGAGCTCCACATGCTTTTTGAGGACAAAAAATAAAAGGAGAAGCTAAAAAGCTCTAATTGAAGTCAGGATGGCATATTACTGCTGTCTTTAATCTTTTTTCTTCCTGTAACTTCAGGACTTTGATCATAAAGAGGGGGGTGCTATACACACTTGTTCACGGGGAGCAGGGCCTGGGCTTGGCCTGGGAGGCACCGCTAAATCACAAAAAAAGCATCACCTTTGGCGCCATTTTGCGCCAGACCTTTGGAATGCTAGGTCTGCTACTGTCTCACCGAGTGAGTGAGACCAAATCATTTAACCTTCCTCTGAGTTTCATGTTTCTTATAGTAAAATGAGAAAGATAATATTTATCTTATGGGTGGCTCTGAGGGTCAGGGATAAGACAGACAAAACAGCCAACAATGCTTGATTCACAGTAAATCTCCAACACAAAACGATGATGATGATGATGACGACAGTGATGAGGCTTTTCAAATTTTAAAACATTTGATTTTACTAATAACTGTTTACTATTTCTTCCTAGAAATCACCAGGAAGCTAGGACCTCTTTTTCATTAACATCAGTGAAAGAATTTTAATTAACTAACATTTAAGGAATTTGAGAAAACAGATTTCTCCCTACCCCACTAAATTTCTCTATAATAAAATAGCTTTTTTTAAAAAATGTTTTATTTATTTCTAGGAGAGAGAGAGAGAGAAAGAGAGACAGCGTGAGCAGGGGAGGATCAGAGAGAGAGGGAGTCACAGACTCTGAAACAGGCTCCAGGCTCTGAGCTGGCAGTCAGCACAGACCCCGATGCGGGGCTCGAACCCACGAACCATGAGATCATGACCTAAGCTGAAGTCAGAGGCTTAACCGCTTAACCCCGCTTAACCAACTGAGCCACCCAGGTGCCCCAAAATATTTTTTTAATTCTTTTATCCTTTGGGCATATCCAGTTAAAAGCATACAGTCCAACTACAGTATTTTAAAGTCACTCGGGACAGTATCTTACCATGTGTTTATACCACTGACATATTTAGGTTCATTTANTGAAACAGGCTCCAGGCTCTGAGCTGGCAGTCAGCACAGACCCCGATGCGGGGCTCGAACCCACGAACCATGAGATCATGACCTAAGCAAAAGTCAGACGCTTAACCGACTAAGCCACCCAGGCGCCCCTAAAATGGCTTTCATATAATGAAAAGAGAGGGGAGGCATTTTGTCTCTGGCCCTAAAAATCCTACTGGGCCCTTAGAAAGCTGTAATCACAATATAAGAAGAAAGCTATCGAAACTGATGTACCACATAAATAAAATAGTAGGAAAAAAAATGGGGTGGTTTAAATAATTTCTAAGAAAAAGTGAAAGCTATTCAAAGAGGATAATTAGAAACACCAGGCAAATGAAACTTCCCTTCTCCTCCACACCAAAAAAGATAGAACCTTATGAAGACTGATGGAAACTTACAAGGAGTAAATCTCTAGTTCCTCAATAGAAAACTTCATTCCACAAGAAAGATGTATTATGTACCGGTAATAAGTTCCTATCCTACAGTCATGTGATATTTCTTAAATCCTAGTGACTTCAAGTATATCCACCTGTCAATAATGATAAGTCTGTGTTTGGTTTTTGGTTCATTTTAACTTTAGATTTACTTTAAATTACATATAATGATTTCATGAAATGCATATCGATTTTGGCAAATTTTACGTAGCTACCACAGAAATGTGCCATTCATATGATGCAGTAAACTTTATGAAACTCGGCTCAAGATTAATACACACTTATATAAGGAGTCAGTATTTTAAAGCATGAGTTTTAAGATAAATTAAAACTAAAAGTAATCTAGGATTAGTACTATGGTAAATACTGAGGAAGTGAAAGTCAGCCTGCTGATAGTGACTGTCCATCAGGACATGGACAAGGCCACATAAAACAAGGCCATCCCATCGCTATGAAAGTGTCTGACAATCTTTTCTAACGAGTTACTATTGCTTTCATAAAGACACCACCAGCCTGGCTTCGGGATCAGTTCTGCTAGTCACTGATTGTGTGCCTGCGTGTGTGTGTTTCAGTGTGTGGGTCCCCAGTACATTAGCTCCGAGTAAACACTAAATAAAGCAGAAATCCGTAATGGGCAGATTGGAGACAACTATTTCCTTTTCCCTTCTTCTTGCTTCTTTGGTAGCAAGACATTCATTAATAACTAAGGAAAATATTTAAAAGGGTATGTTTGAAACTCATGTTAAATAAGCTACTCCCTGTTACCATCTTCAGGAATAGGTTCCAAGGCTGTATAAGCTTTAACTTGAAAAAACTAGCAAACCAGTGCATACACACAGGCAAGCATACTTTTATCCTCATTTGAGACAATAATTTCTTGTGTTCACGTTCTGCATAATGACTGTAATCACTTGATGCCTCCAGTTGGATACAGAAGGAAAGTGCTATCTATGCAGGAGAATCATATTGTTGTTGTTGAGAACAAGATAGAAAAGAATTGTATTTCTTTTGCTTAATTTGTTTATTACATTTGTTTTCATGCCATGCTTTCAGATGACCTAGAAGTAACTGGAGAGTGAAATTGAATATCATTTAGTTTTCGTCTAGGCTGTATTCTTTTGACACTGTTGAGCGAAAGTATGGAAAAACAAAATATTCTAAATGGAAAAATACACAAAAATATTAGAAAATATTCAGCCTCAAAAGTAGAGAACCACCGGAGTATGGTAAATGGTGAGTTCCTGGCTGTAATAATTTCTCTGGAGAATCAATTGCTCCTTCCTCTATGATCCAAACACTCTGTGTTGTATAAAAAATTATTTGTGTTCCTTGCCTAACCTAAGCTCCTTTAAGTCAGACCGCATATTTTACTTTCATTCTTATATCCCCTAGGAACATTCAATGTACTTTATTAAAACAAGAGGAATATCTATCTCACCTTTCCATATCTAGAGGGGGTCCATGTTTCTTAAAAAGAATGTCTTATCTAAAGGAAGTACCATTGCAATAATAGTATCTAGGATTAGAACTGAGAATAAAAGTATCACAAGATTGCATGGAAATTCCTAAAAAAAAAAAAAAATCCAATACTATAGGATTAGGATACAGACTTAGTAATTGCATTATGAATAAAACAGGATAAATATATACTGAATATGATGTGGCAATCTGAAATTGCTGAGCCAGGTGGCTTTTAATTCAGCTAAATATTATTACAGCCATATATAAATATATAAATGTACTTTCCAGCATTTAAGTGTGGCTTGCTATAGTTTGTTAGCTTTTTAGAATGTATCTCTTACCTCTGAATGAAAGGCAAATAGTTGAGACAGCTATCTGAATTACACTAGGAAGAAAATATTTCAACAGTAATCAATAAACTAATCAAACATAGCTATTTATGTTATGCAAAGAACTTGTTATTTCTTTCTCCAGGAGAATACTGGACTAATTATAAGCAGTGAGCCTTTTCTAAGAATGAATAAAATCCGTTTTATGGTCATACCACATTTCTTTATCCATTTATCTTGTGATGGGCACTTCAATTGCTCCCACCTTTTGGGTACTGCAAATAATGCTATTATGAACATGAGTATACACATAGTTTTGAGTCTGTGCTTTCAATTTTTTAAAATAAATACTCAGAAGTTGAATTGCTGGATCATAGTAATTCTGTTCTTATTTTTGAGGAACCTCCATACTGTTTTCTATAGTGCCTGCGTCATTTCACATTCCCACCAACACTGCACAAGGTTCTGACTTCTCCACATCCTGTCTGATATGTGCAGTTTTCTGGGTTTTTTAAAATAGTAACATCCTAATGGGTGTGAAATGGTATCACTCCAGATTTTTTTATATTTCTTTTCAAAACTATGTCTAATGAATATATTTTTCATACAAACTCACTCCCCAAGACTCCATAAATGACTCCAAAGTTAGGTCAAAAAGCAAACTTCTCTGGATAATTTCTCATATTAAATGATGCATAATAAAGCAAATTTTGGTTTTTACTTGATCGGTCTCTTCCTTTCACTGACTTAAAATTAATATAAAATAAATAAAATGTTTGTCTTTTCATACCATTCTGGGAGTATAGCATAATCTTTATGCTAATCTTATGACATAAACTTTATGACAAGAGGATATAAAGATGTATAGTATTTATATACTTGTAGTCAGGTACTTACTATGATAGTCCTCCAAAAGAGGTAAAATAATGAATTTTCTATATTTTGATTTAAATTTACATGAATTTTTATGAGATTATAAAGTATGTGCATTTATTTAGTAATATTTTCTTTGCAGGTATAAACCAAGGAAAGAACTAACACATTTCTACTAAGCTACTATTATTCATTTTAAATAGAGAATTAAAGTATCTCCAGAAAAGACTTGAGGAGAAATTAGGGCTAAAAAGAAATGAAAGGAAAAAAATGGGTGGCCAATATTCTAAACCAAAGGGAAATGAATCCTATTTCAAGGACAATATTAAAGGGTTTCTTTTTTACATAAAAAAAGTCTGACAAGTTATAGCGAGCTAGTTCATAGCTGGCCATGCTTATGAAGGATGACATTATTCTGGCCCATTTGCCACCATCTCCAAATCATTTGTCCCCAGGCCAAAGAGAATATACAGACACAAACAAAATTTAAACCATACTTGTGGAAATTTTAATGTGACGAAAGCAGGTACCTCTTTCAAATAAATTCATATTTCTAAGTTGTGATTAGGTAATAATAGTCACACATTTTAGGGAACGCTATAATTAACAGCAACTAGAACCATGCAAATACTGAAAATGATTCTTCCTTTCAAAATTCTCATTCTGTGCTAGCAAAAAATACTATGCATTCATTTTGAGTAAATGTGGTTTAATTGATAGAGGCAGCCATTTCTATAATGGCCTTCTGCAAATAATTACATGAGGATGGTGACAAGGATTACCTATAAGTGACTGAGTACAAAATTTTAGCGAGCTATTTTCAGATTCCTGACAGCCTAATGTTTTCTCATCTTGATAACCTTAAAAGATTTAAGGCAAACACATCTACAATAAGCTTATAAAGAAGTATCTGTAGCTGTTTGGAAGTGTAAACATTTTAAGTCCCAGGGATCCACCGATTTGCCTTGGAGTATAAGAAGACTTACTGAGGTTATCTGCCAAAGAGCGAAACCAAGAAACGCTTTAAGATTCATCCTCTGCTTTGTGTGAAATGAAGATCTATAATTTTCACGACAGAGAATGAATTGAGAAACGTTCATATCTTACAGAAAACAACTCATGGAGATAGATATATCCTGGGGCAGATGGTGGAATGAACTGTAATTCCAGAGGTTCTTTTAGGAAGGCACATATCATCATAACTGGCCATCAGGTAGTTCTGTGTAAATTATTGTGACTGAGGTACAAAGTAAACGTCTCTCTCTCAGTCTCTTTGTCCCCCTACACACACACACACACACACACACACACACACACACACACCATTCTCAGAGAGATTATTTTATAATGTTATACTCAATGGCACAAAGTTTTTGTGAATAAGTTCCAAAAAGTAATAAGCCCCTGTCGAGGTATTAGGCAAAGGAAACCAGAATTCCACACCCTATACAAAAGTTAACAACTTTTCAAGCATTTTTTGCCTTCAGATGAAATACGGTAAAAATGAGTATAATCTATAAAGGAAAAAGATTTATAACTAAGTCAGATTCATGCTTATTACATGAAAATATATCAATTGCTTATTTTGAAATTTCCTAGAAGGCAGAGACAGTATCCTTATATACTTAACAAACATTAAAATGTCTGACATGTAAGTGGTAACAAACAGGCTGAATTGAAAATATATATACAAAAAGTTAACAAAGCAGTCAACCCCTAAATGTTGGGAGAATAATTTGCACCTTAAGAAATATGTTTAAGGACAGTGTCAGTGCCTTCTAACCAAACAAGACCAGGAACAGCTACAGCTGAGTAAGTTGGTCTGTGATTCATTATAGTGAGGGCGAACAAAGCCATAGGAGACAGTGGGCATTTATTGAGACTTGCAAGGAGGGTCTGAGGAAACGGAGGTCTGTCTTGATTAAAAAAAAAAAAAAATGGGGGCAAGTCTATGAATGGCTAAAAAAGCAGCTGTTACTCTTATCAGCCAGGTGAGGAGGATGCTTGCTGAGTTGTGGGTGCACAGTGACCTTGTTTTTGTCTGTGGCCTGAATGTGTCACAGCACTTCCCATGAATAAAGGTGCTATTTTTCAAAAGGAGCATTTAATTTGATAGTGAAAACATTACTTCTATGCTGAGCCCAAATGTACAAGTGAATGTTTTCTTGGAGGACTCTTCCTATGCCAGATTTAATTCTCAAATCATTGCAATCCATATAACCTAAGACACATTCCTGAATATAATGGATCTAGTCAGATAGTAATTTATTTATTTTCCAATATTAGATAGTCTAACTCAAAGTGGACAGGAGTGAACAATTCTCCAATAAGTAACTCAAATAGTATATAACCTTGTATTTCTGGATAAATCTAATATTGACATGATTATGATGTAATAAGAATATCAAAATTACCACTGAGGCCTTTTGATATATTCCCTGTATGAGTGCTTTTCAGCTTCAAGAGTTCAGATACAGTGGGATTTACAGTGGTCCATGATGCTCTTTGGCAAGTATCCTTTGTTAAGTAAATAAAAGAACATCTCCTACTTCTCTTGAATTTTCCTGATTGTGTTGGAACACCAAGCTTTATACAATTTACCAGAAGGCATATGTAGAAATGAGTGTCTTAAGGGAAAATGAATAAAAGATTTGAAGTATTCAGAAGCACTAGAGAAGTACACTCTTCAATCCACCTCCTCACTGCAACAGACTCACTATACAAACCAAAATCTATCATGACATGAAGAACTAACCATAATTTTCAGGAATGGCTTCAGGAGTTATTTAAGCCCATTTAATCAAATCACAGATAAACAGAAAAGTGACTGAACTGCATGAGACACAGAAACATAGTACATATATGTGGTATTATCCTACATGATGAAAGATAGAAGGTCTTTCATTGAATACTCAGGAAAATAACAGATTAATTAGATGTACAAGATTATACAGTAGAAAGGAAAAAATAAAGAGTATGTGATATATTTTAAAGCAATCATATATACTTTATCATTTCAATTAACAAATAAAATTCACTGGTCTTACCCCAAAGAGAAAGGTTTGGTCAAAATCAAAAGAAAGCTGCTCTCACATTCTATCAATAAATTTTTTTCTTAAGCTTTTCACCATATGTTGAAACAACTTACTGTTTGTAAATGTGGGCTACTTGAAAGCTTAACTGGTTTTCATACCAAGTAAAATTGGGTCTATTTAAACAAATAAACAAACAAACAAAAATAAATTAGTGCTGCTGATTGTTTTTTTAAATTTTCAAGTTAGTTAACATACTGTGTAGTCCTAGCTTCAGGATAGAACCCAATAATTCATCTCTTACATGACACCCAGTGCTCATCCCAAAAAGTGCCGTCTTATAGCCAATCACCCATTTACCTCACCCCTCAAGCCCCCTGTGCCAATCAACCCTCAGTTTGTTCTCTGTATTTAAGAGTAGTGTTTCTGAATTTTAACCTTAAGGAATTTATAAGGTTAACACTCGTTTGTTTTGAAAAACAACACTGAGAACACTCAGACTTAATTACATCACACTACTGGACAATGGTAAACCTATTGACAAAGTGTGATGATAAAAGTCTAGCAATATTTTTCAACTCAAGTTCATAGAAAGTAAGTTAACTCAATAACAAAAGTGGGTGAGACAACCATTTGTTTTGAGGGAAAACAGAAGTCAGGCATTCCATAAATTTAAGTCTTCTTGCGATCTACATAGCTTCCTAAGAACCTCACTCACTTTATTCTCTATGAGTAAAAATTTCAGGACATTCTCCAGCTCCCTTTCTCTTTCAGTTTGTGGAAAGTTTTCCAATCATTCATTCCTTATAGTGTTCCTTAGCTCTGTAATCCAGGCACCAACTGTACAAGGTATGTACACGCATTTCTCTTGAAAGGCTCTGTGAATATCACCTTCCTCTTTCTTTTCTATTCCAAAAAATGTGCCATTCTCTTTTCTAGAAGAGTAGTCTCTTATGGTTTTGAATACATTTACAAATTTTTTTCTACTTCACATTTTTAAGATTTCTTTACCTTAATTCTTTGGTCATGTATAAAAATATATCAACTTTCGTCCAACAATTTTTCTCAGAAAAGTACCACATAAAGACTTAAAATATATTTGGAATAACATTTTCCATTTTCTTTAAGAAACAAAATATACAAACTATCATGCAACAACATCTCTTTGCTCTGAAAGAAAAAAAGAGTCATCATATAAAATGAATATGTGTGTGTATACACACGTGGATCACACACATACATATACACACGTGGATGTCACTGTATGATCATGGTTACTGTCTTCTCTAAGAGAGGAGGCAATCTTTAGGTCCAAATCCTGCCATAATTCAAAGTATCACTCATAACATTTATATATGACATTTGGCCCAAAGCGTACTTTAAGTAATGAACAGAGTAACAATGACGAAAGCAATGATTAAGGTAAATACAGAGAAATATAAAAGGATCCAAGGACTTTCTATGAAATCCTGGTTCTTTAAGTTGTCAAATGTCCTCTAATTAAGAACCAAAATATCAAGGAAAGTATATATAAAAATATATCTGTAAGAGAAAGGAATGAATAAAATCACAAACTTTGGTATGATGGTACTAAGCATAAGGCATTTAAATATTGCTTTCATTCTTTTTTTAAAAAAATTTTTTTTACTGATTATTTTTGAAAGAGAGATAGACAGCGTGTGAGCAGAGGATGGGCAGAGAGGGGGAGACACAGAATTCAAAGCAGGCTCCAGGCTCTGAGCTGTCGGCACAGAGCCCCACGTGGGGCTTGAACTCATGAACCGTGAGATCATGACCTGAGCCACGGTCAAATGTTTAACCGACTGAGCCACCCAGGTGCTCCAATACTGCTTCCATTCGTAATTGAGTTTCTGTTCTGTATTCTTGGCCAGGTTTCTCTTCCATAAATAATCATTAATGTTTCTATTTGGCATGTTTTTCTTTTTGCTTTAGAACGATTATAGGTCAGCAGTTATTTTCTACAACCCTTATTAGGTTTTTAAAAATGAATGAAGACTTATTTTTCAAACAAGTCCACAAAATTTGTCACTCTTCTGGAGAAAAGTATGCATCTCTCGTGTCTGTCTGTTATTGCCAACGGCATTCTAATGACTTCTTAAAAACAAGAGTCATTTTTATGTCCTGTCATAAGCAATATATCATTCACTTTCAGTGCCATGGAAGGTAATAGAATAACAGAAAAACAACATAGAAAGATTAGAACATCAACTGAGAAAAAGATTATTTTTCACTCACCTGGGGCCTACTTCCCCACATTGATGCCAAATACATATACCTAAAATTAAGAGCAATGAATTTTTCCTCACAAAGAAAAAGCCAGAAGGAAGGAACCTAAGTAAGGACTGATACACAGCATTGTTACTTCTGACAGAAAGAAAAGAATTATAACCTAAACTGGAGGTGACAAAGCTCTGATAATCCACAAATCAATGGACAGACTATTAGTAGAGCCCCGATTTCCTGTTTAATTAATCTAAAAATGACTTCTTTGAAAAGAAATGCCCACACATAAAACAATACTCATAGTCATTTCAGATACACAGTTTCCTCTTTCATTCAAAAAGACGTGAGCAGATGATTTGTGTTATTCCTCTTACTGCCTGGTCAAGCTGTCAATTCGGATGACTTTTCAATGCCCACGTCAAGGAAGGAAGGAAGGAAGGAAGGAAGGAAGGAAGGAAGGAAGGAAGGAAAGAAGGAAGGAAGGAAGGAAGGAAGGAAGGAAGGAAGGAAGGAAGGAAGGAAGGAAGGAAGGAAGGACGGACGGACGACAAGCATTTTTAAACTGTCAGAGGCTGATAATCAAATTTACAATTTTAAGATACTCTAAATTACTGACACTGTGAGTGAACCTAGTCCTTTCCCTGAGAAAAGAAAATCCCACTCACCTCCCTATGCACAAAAAGTTAGACGCACAAAACTAAGAAGGTTAATTAGGTTAAAAAGCTGCCCGGGCACTAACACCTACCTAGTGCCCACTAAGGTCATGTATCCTCAAAGCAGGAAGTAAATACATTCTCACCCAAAGAAGAACATTGAGTCTATTCTGTTCTTGAAAAAAGAAAAGAGAAAAAGATCCAGATATTATTTGTTTCAAAACAATCTTAACAAATGTAATGCCCAAGAGTTTTCTTCAGAGAAAGGCAGAAAACAAAGATAGTTAAGAATCATAATAACGCTTAAAAAATGGTATGCTCATCTAAAGCAAGGTATGCGGACTTTGACCTTCATTCCCAGAATAGAAATAAGCATTTAATTTTGAGAGAATAATAAACAGAATAGCAATGCAGTTAGAAGTAAAATGTAAAGAAAACACTGAGCTTTTCCTAAATACTAGTAATGTGAAAAGATAACCCTGAGATCTGAGTTTGAAAAGCAGGAAATAGTAGATTTTAATAATTTTTAACCCAACTGTCACTTTTTAAAAATAATTTTTTAACGTTTACTTATTTTTCAGAGAGCGAGAGAGAGAGAGAGAGAGAGAGATCATGAGCAGGGGAAGGGCAGAGTGAGACGGAGACACAGAATCCTAAGCAGGCTCCAGGCTCTGAGCTGTCAGCACAGACCCCTATGTGGGGCTCGAACCCACAAACCTTGACATCATGACCTGAGCCAAAGTCAGAGGCTTAATGGACTTAGCCACTTGGGACCTAGTTGGTTCCCCCCCCGCCCAATAGTGATAACTTGAAAAATCTTGAAATAATTTCAAACCTAGAGAAAAACTGCAAAATTAGTACAGAGGATTCTTGCACATTCTTTGCCCAGACTCAGCAACTTTTAATTCTCTACCTACGTGCTTTACATTCTCTCCGTCTTTTTCCAGTAGGGGCCAAGGGCAGGCCACCTCAAAATGGGTCACTTCAGTACGATATATGGATTCTTCTAAGTAAGTTGCTTTAGAAACAGCTGGTGCAAGGACACTGAGACCCTCCTCTGTGGACAGGGGCACTCAGGGACACTGAGACCCTGAAAGTAGGAGACAAATCTCCCATATGACAAATACCCTCCCTGTACTGAGAAGTAAAAAGATATCCTTTATCAACAGAGAGAGGGACTCCAAAGCCAAGCCAGCTATAGGAACAACCTTGTTTTTTCTCATCTACCACCTCAGCCTAAATTCTGCTTGGAATCCTCTATTAACTAGAGCTCCCAAACCCCAGTCTTCTTGATCCTGTCAATTCTCCCACAAACTTGCGGACGGTCTCTCCATCTAAAATATGTAAAAACTGCCCACAATGGTCATTTCTTTAGGTCTCAATTTCATGAGTGGGCCTCCACGCATATATATTAAAACTTTGGTCTTTTTCTATTGATCTGTCTCACATAAATTTCATTTGTAGTCTAGCGGGAAGGCCTTGGAGGGCAGAGAAAAAAATACTTTTCCTTCCCAACACCCTCTATATCTCTGTGTATGTTTGTATAAGTAACAAATAATTTTCCTGAGCCATTTCAGAAAGCTGCAATACATCATGTCTCTTTGCCTTTTATTACTTCAGCATCTGTTTCCTAAAACACAAGGATATTTTTTTTAATGTAAGACTGCAAAGTAATTAAATTCAGGAAATTAAACACTGGTTCAACACTTTTACCTAACAGAGAGTAAGTATTCCAATTTTGTTACTGTTCCAATAATATCTTTTACAGCATTTCCCCTTCCAGTCCAGATCATGTAGTTTGTATTTAGAGGTCGGTCTCTTTTAATTTGGAATAATTCTTCAGTCTTTGTCTTTCAAGACATTGACATTTTTGAAAAATAGAGAATTATTTTATAGGATGTGCCTAAATTTCTATTTGTCTCCTGTCTTTTCACGAGATTGAGTTTTGCATCCCTGGCTAGACTACAACAGAAGAGATATTACGTTTTTCTCAGGTATTACATCTGCCAGCACAGAAAGTTTATCTGACTCACTGATTATATTACTTTTGCTTTCCCAAAGAAAGTAATGTCCAATGTCTCTACTGTATAGCTACTGTTTTCCTGAGCAGTAATCAATCCATGGGCAGACATGCTGAGAATCAGCAGCATACATACTGTCATTAAATATGGTCCTTAAGATTCAGCATCCACTATTGTTTCTTGTCCTAACCAGTCTTCACTACGATGGTTGTAAACGGTGATTTTCCAACTCCAATAGTCCCTCCACATTTATCAATAGACATGCTAACAGGGGCGCCTGGGTGGCTTAGTCGGTTAAGCGTCCGACTTTCGCTTAGGTCATGATCTCGCGGTTCGTGGGTTCAAGCCCCGCGTCAGGCTCTGTGCTGACTGCCAGCTCAGAGCCTGGAGCCTGTTTCAGAGTCTGTATCTCCCTCCCTCTCTGACCCTCCCCTGCTCACGCTGTCTCTCTCTCTCTCTCCTAGAAATAAATAAAAAAATAAAAATAAAAAAAAAAAATAGACATGCTAACAGCAAGAAAGAATCTCTCCCCATTCATTCATTCACTCATTTTATTATAACTATATGAATGTAACTATTCCTATTTTATCTAATGGGTTATAATCCATTACTCTCATTGTTTATTTTGATGGTCAAATTGTCTCGGAGGTGGCCAACGGGGGCCCCTTTGAGATGTCTCCTGTGTCCTTTTGACATATCTCCATAATTTTTTTGAGTACTTCTTTACTTTCTAGCACAATAAAATGCTCTGGATCATCTTACACCATCCCGTACTAGCCCTGAAATCAGTCTTTTTTTTTCTTTTTCTTTCAAAAGAGCTCTTTTTATCACATGTAAGTGAATAGCATGTAGAAACCAAGATACAGAAATTAGGTGTGCTTCACTGCTGTGGGCGACACACTGCTTGTAGGCCTTGCCTGCAGCAGACCTAGGAGATCCCCACCCCTGCCCTTGATTCTGATGCCTACACCTTCAATCGAACACCACAAGACTCTCCTTGGTCTTCTACATTCCACATTTGTATGTCTCTTGTGCCACAGTAAGAACCTTGGCTCCCAAAATATTTAGTCAATCTTACAATATACATAAAAATCCCTTCTGAAGAACTATCTTATATCACTGCAAAAAATCCTAACATAAAGAATTCAAGGTTTGTTTGAATTTGCCCCCTTTTCCCTTTTTAGACTGAAGGTATAAAGTCAAAGTGGTGTGTTCAATTTAAAAATGTTCATTTTTTTGTTTCAAGTCAAATTTTAGGGTCCCTAACAACCTTTGATTTAATTTAATTTTTTGTAGATTTATTTATTTTGAGGAGGGGAAGGTTTGGAGTGTGGGGTGGAAATCCCAAGCACTGACAGTGTGAAGCCTGATGCAGGGCTCGAACCCCCGAATGGTGAAATCATGAGACATTGATTTCATGAGCTGAAATCAACAATCAGAAGTTTAACCAAATGAGCCACCCAGGCACCCTTAATTTCATTTTTTAACATGTAAAACATTAATATGCTTCCAGAAATTAAAATTATATCAAAAAAGCATACTACAGAAAATGTCTTACCTTCTTTTATCCCACTGGAATCCCCACACCTTGGTAGATAACCAATTTCAATGTTTTCAAGTTTAGCCTTCTTGTATTTCATTTTCCAATTAACAGCAGCAACAACAATAATAATAAGCAGTTAAATAAATGTTTTAAAAGATGTTCCCTTGTGTACTGGTAATTTATGTCTACCTAACAAATTACTTCAAGACTTCGTGGCTTAAAAGAACAAATACTTCATAAGACTTCTGAGGGTCGGGAACCTGGGATGGTTAACTGCAGGATTCGGATTTAATGTCTAACAGAGCTGCAGCTAAGCAGCAGGCTCGAGACTCTTCCACCAAGTACAGTGCTGTCTTGTGGTGGCTGGCAGGCCTCAGTTTCTCACTGGTTGTTGGCCAGAGGATTTGGTACCTCCCCAGTGAACTTCTCTACAAGGTGGCTCACAACATGGCAGCTGGCTCCTCCAAAGCAAGGGATCCAAGAGGAAGAAAAAAAAAATCCCAGGACAGAAGTCACAGGCTTCTATGATCCATCTCAAAACTGACAGACCATCAGCTCTGCCATCTTGCTATTGTTCACACAGAATAACTCTGACACAGCATGGGTGGGAGGGACAACACAAAGGTGCGAAAAAGGCCAGGCAGGCAAGGTAACTGGGGACTAGATACCACTTCTCGTTTTACAGAAAGGACAGCATATTATAAGTGGTCTTTCATATTTTGTTCCGGTAAACAATATTCCTTAGGGAATTACATCCTCAGTGTACAAAGAACTTCATTATTTTACAGACATGAAATATCTATGAAATATTGTGTACCACAGATCATTCAACCATTTTCCTATAAGTGGGCATTTAGGAAGTTTCCAGTATTTTGCACCTATAAATAATGAAACTTTTGCCTATGTATTTTTATTGTTGAAAATTATAAGTTCTTAGAAAATCCAGTCTGGATCACCAATGCATTAAACTCCCTTGAGAAAATCAGTAGTAAATTTTTTGAAGGGGGATTAAAAAGTCTTAATTTGATTTTTAAAACAATTTTATCCTGCATTTCTGAAGAGCCTAATATAAGTAGTAATGCATCATGTTCCATAATTCCTACCTGCATCCAAATATCCCTGTAAAGAACAACACAAACACAGCCAGTCATAACATCATTAAACCAAAAGTAAAAGACATAAAAGAAAAAAGGCAAATACTTCAGTGAACAGATCTACAATCTCTAAGTGTCTATGAATGAGTTCAGGGGTGCCTGGATAGCTCAGTCAGTTGAGAGTCCGACTCTGGCTCAGGTCATGATCTCACAGTTCATGAGTTTGAGCCCTGCATCAGGCTCTGTGCTGATGGCTCAGAGCCTGGAGCCTGCTTCCGATTCTGTGTCTCCCTCTCTCTACCCTCCCCTGCTCACAGTCTGTCTTTCTCTCTCTCTCTCTCTCTCTCTCTCTCTCTCTCAAACATAAAAATTAGGGGCGCCTGGGTGGCTTAGTCGGTTAAGTGTCCGACTTTCGCTTAGGTCATGATCTCGCGGTTCGTGGGTTCGAGCTCCGTGTCGGGCTCTGTGCTGACTGCCAGCTCACAGTCTGGAGCCTATTTCGGAGTCTGTGTCTTCCTCTCTCTCTGACCCTGCCCTGCTCACGCTGTTTCTCTCTCTCTCTCCTAGAAATAAATAAAAATATTTAAAAAAATTAAAATTAAAATTAAAAAAATTAAATAAAAAAGAAAGAGTTCAAAGGGTTCAAAAGCTACTTAAAGAAACAGAGTCCCTGGTATTGATGAGAAAAGACGGAGGCCAAGAAATATTTTCATAAAACAGTAGGAAGATGAATTGTATATTAGAAATACAGAATTGTATTAATGCTTAATTTCCCAAGCATAATTGTATTCTAGTTCTTAGGAGATACATGCTGAAGTGTTTAGGTGTGAAGCTCGACAGTGTCTACAGGTAAGTCTAAAATAGTTCGGAGAAGAAAAAATATAGAGATTGAAAAAGCTAAAAAATAAACCTGGAAAATGTTAACAATTGGTGAATCTATGAGAAGGGTATATAAAGTATTCAGTTTGCTATTCTTTTAACTTCTCTGTAAATTGGAAATATTTTTAAAATATAAATTCTGGGGAAATAGCAGTTGGGAAGACTGACATTAGCACTGACATATGAATCACGCAATTCAATAGCTCAACTACTTATCCAAGAGATGATGCAATTTTGAGGCAGAATGGCAGTTGCATCTGTATTAAGAAAGTTTAAGCAGTAAAAATGTTATTGTATTTCAGTATATGAAATCTGTCATCTTTTGCTTATCAAAGGTCTAATGGAAAGTTATCAACTATGAATATCATTAAGTTCTCTAGAGATATAAATAATAATAACACCTAAAATTGCCACTAATGATCCACCCAAACCTTTTTTCAAAGATTTTAATGCAAAATCTGATTACTTTTGAACATACAACCCAATGTTCATCTGCCCCCTTTTATAAGAAGACTTATAAATGAGTGAATCATTGAAGAATGCACAATTGTCATTGCAGCTGTCATTTTATGATACCACATCTGCATTCCGTAGGTATTAATGTTAAAATTTCTTAAATATCTGCCACCTTTTTCTTGGAAAAAAATGAACTAAACAGGTTAGATTCTGTTTTAGCTCTATTTTGGAAAAGTCTTTTATAACTGAAGAAGAAAACCAAAAAGAGAAAAAGGGGAAAATTAAGGGCTTGCAAATATAAAATTAAAAATTTTGTTTACTGGAATAATAAATTTTGAAGCAGATTTACCTTTTGAATCCAGTATCTAATTAAGCCTATAGAAAAAAAGACCAGGTTGTTTATCTGATTGATAAGAACCCCAAATTGGGTTAGTTCTTAGTACATTTCCTTCTATGACAAAAGAAAACAATCTAATTTTATAAAATAATTACCAGTGCCTTCTTTTTCATCAGTATATTTTATGACCTCCAAGCAAACACTTGAAAACATATCCACAAAAATCATATCACACTGGAGTAGGATTGTTCTCAGTCATGGGAGGCTTTCAATCTTTTGTCTGCCCTAAAATGCCCTAAAATGGCTCCTGATTGTGACAATGTCATGCCATGGCAGGTGTCAGTAAAAGTTCTGTCGATGGAAGATCCCTTTTAACACTCCACACAAGCACAAGAAGATTCTTGCTATGTAAAAATTTCAGGTGTTAGCAATGTTACGGAATACTTCATGAACAGTCAGCTTTATGAACAAGCTGACTCTTAAAATGAAATCTTTGAAATCAACACAATGATAGATATGAAGTTTCTAAACTTTAGCAAGAATATCTACCTTGGGTGCCTGGGTGACTCAGTCGGTTAAGCATCCAATTCTTGGTTTCGGCTTAGGTCATGACTTCAAGGTTCATGAGATCAAGCCTCGCCTCGGGCTCTGCAGTGACACACAGAGCCTGCTTGGGATTCTCTGTCTCACTTTCTCACTCTGTCCCTTCCCTGCTTGCATGCACGCACGTGCACTTTTGCTCTCTCTCCCAAAAAATAAAATGAACTTAAAAAAAGGAATATCTAACTTATAATACTGTCTTTTGAGAATCAATAGAATCAAAAGTTGTTTTCTTTAAAAGTTAAGATCCACTTGGGGCACTTGGGTAGCTCAGTTGGCTCAGTCGGTTAGGCATCCGGCTTCAGCTCATAAGCTTGAGCCCCATGTCTGGCTTTCTGCTGACAGCTCAGAACCTGGAGCCTGCTCCGATTTCTGTGTCTCCATCTCTCTATGCCCCTCTCCTGCCCATGCTCAGTCTCTCTCTGTCTCTCAAAAAACAATGTTTTTAAAAGTTAAGATCAAACTGCATGGAGATTTAAGAAGCCTCATGAGGATGTATGCACTGCTTCATCAAGAAGAGAAATAAGACAGTAAAAGAAGGTTCTACATTGGACACAATTAAGAATGTGTGGCTGAAATTATGAAATATTAAAAAAAATCTGAGGGTGTATAGAGAGCATAAAAATAAGTAAAAATCAACTGAAGAGTTTCAAAATCTCCTTCTTGATAGGTTATTTTATACATCTGGGATTATTATTTTGTATATAAACTATATAAATTATAAAACTAGTGCTCTGTAATTGTTCTTTAGTAACAAAAACTATTCTTACTGGGGTCCTACGAGGGGCCAGATATTGCACTGGTCACAATGGGAAATTTTATATAGCATGAATTTTTACACAAAAGATGTTTTCATTTTTCACTAATGATGAGGGTTATTTCTTAAGCAATCTAACTAATAAGCAAGTTTGTCAGTTTATTTAAGAGCAGATGGAAATGGCACTTGCAGATGTTGGGACCAACAGATCAACACAGATTAACGAACCAACACTAGATTGGATAACTTATCAAGGATCCCTTTCAGGATTTTATTGTCAATGGCAGCTTGCCTGACTGAGGTATCATTTCTTGTACATTTTATAGTTCTGGAATGCTGTTTTGATTTTACCATGTTATAGCAGTATAATAAAACAGTTCTAGTTTATGAAGTACCAATCAGCTGAATGATCATTCATTTAACAAATATTTAGAGAATGCTGACACTATAAACAATGAACAAAAGAGAAAAATCTCACTTCTCAAGAAGCCAGTACTAGAATTCAGGGGATGGGAGCTAAGTAATAAATAAGCAAAAAAGTCAATAAATGAAGTAATTCAGACAGTGACAGATTGGTGATGTGAAAGGTGACCAGCAGCTGGCCTGGACATTAGCTTATTTAAGGGGTTAGGACGAACTTATTTAAGGCAGTGATTTTTGAGTTGAGACCTAAATATTCAGAGAAAGTAGTTAAGACAAGATCTGAGGAAAAGAACATCCTAGTAAAGGAACCAGCATACCAAGGAGAGGATAGAAGGCAGAGAAAGAAATCAAGACAGAAACCAACTTGGTGTCGGTAGTTAATAGAAATGCAGTTGGTGGTTGTCTGGGCTGTAAGGAGGAACAGAAAGAGTTACACAATGCAGTCAGATAGAGGGCTGATAAAGAGTTTGAGTTTTATTATGAGTAGAATTACTTTTAAAGAAATGAATGAAATTAACCAGTTAAAATTTTTAAAAGTTTATTGGCTGCTATACAGACAATGGTCTAAAGGAAGTTTGACAGGAGGCCGTCGGCAGTGGTCTAGACCAACACTCATCAAAGGAGCTAGCCCGCAACAAGGTCAGGAGCTTGCCATCAGAATGTGAATCAGTGCAATGGGTTTTCTTCAAAGCAGTCTTGCAATTTAAAAAGGTGGGGGGCACAGGGGTGGGTCAGTTGGCTGAATATCTAAGTTTAGCTCAGGTCATGATCTCGCTGTTCGTGAGTTCTAGTCCCACAGTGGGCTTGCTGCTGTCAGCACAGAGCCTGCTTCAGATAATCTGTCCCCACATCTCTCTGCTCTTCCCTGGCTCACTCTCTCTCTCTCAAAAATAAATAAATATATATATTTAAAAAATACATAAATATACATATAGTTAGCTATACTAAGGGTATTCTTACTGATATACTGATGTAGTTCATTTATATTCTGGTGCCACTCCCTTATCTTATCACAAGCCAGAAAGAGCTCACCAGGACGGGCCTATAGACCAACTTTGCTTAGCCCTGGTCTAAATTAGAATTGTGATGGTAGGAGGAAAGACTGAAAAATAAATATGGAATTGATTTTGGAGGTAAAATCAACAGAATTAAGTGATGAGCCGAATACAAGGTATGAGAACAAGAGAAGAATCAAGCCTGGCCTGAGCAACTTGGTAGATTTTTATGCCATTTCTTAAGAGTCTGAAAGAATGGGGTCCAAGCTTGATGGGCTCGGCGATGGCATCAGACAGGGAGATAAAGAATACTGTGTTGGCCAGGTTAAGTTTGAGATGTCTACAGTGAAGTTGGAAGTGTCGAGTAGGATGTGTCAGCACTACAGTCATATATTAGTGGCATACAGGGATTGTGAGGCCACAGAGATACTATTTAAAATGAATGGACTAGGTGAGATCAGCTTAAAAGTCAGAAAGGAAACGAGAATCCCAAAACTATTTCTGGGCCCTTCCAGTATTTAGATGTGGACCAAAGGAGAAAAAATCAGTAAGGAGAAGGAGCCATCAGTGAAATGGAGGGTGTGGCGACCTAGAAGCCATCAGAAGACTGCACAGGGAAGTGACCACTAGGTATACAGGACAGAATTTAATGATAAACTTGGGAGAAAAAAGAAAAGAGTTTATCACAATGGCTAGGGGCAAAAATTAGACCAGATGAATTTTGTTCAGAATAAGAAGAAAGTAAAGAGCAACCACGGATAACTTCTTGTACACGCGGGGGAAGCACAAAAACGGGGTCCTAGAGAGTGATGTAGGGATCAAGAGAAAAATTTTTGTTTTTATTGTGTTTTTTAAAGATGGGAGCTACTAGAATTCATATATATGCAAATGGTTACAAGCCAACAGGGAGAGCAAAACTGCAGAAGGTCCCGGAACAGGTAAGATGGGATGAAATCCAGAGCAAATGTAGAAGAGGGCTGGCCTTAGAGAGAAACAGGACGCTGTCCCCACTGGTAGAAGGAAGCAGAGTATGTGAATACAGAGCTAGCTAGGCTGATTGAAGCGGCCCTAGCAACAAGTTCCTGCTTGACACCATCTACTTTTTCAATGAAATATAAGAAAATAAATTAGTTGAACAAAAGAAATAGAATAGGAGCTAAAGATTCAAGGAGAGAAATGGCTGAAACAAGAATAAAAGCCAATTTGAGGTTTATGGTTATGATACTAAAGTGAAATCCAACAACTCTATATATACATATTTTCCTTTTTCTCAGCCACATTCATTTCTCAAGTAGAGGAATAAAATAAGCAGATAGCTGGGCTTAAATACTACAGTGTCGCCAAGTGAGTACACTGGCTAGAGAGCCAGTAAATAGTTGTGTTTGTGTGCAAAGGAAGACAATGGTGGGCAATGAAATCTAAGCTGGATAATTAGATGGTAAAGACAAAAGCGGGTGACATATTGGAAAAAAAAAGGTAGAGTCTATTAACTGGAGGGCCTGATGAAATTCAAGAATGTACAAAATAATAGAGTTGGAGAGATAGAAGGACAAGAGCCATAAGTCCTGATACAAAATCAAGATTTTGGATGTACAGCAGTTATTATAAGACAAGATGAAGAGTCTGACGACAGTGTGAGTAGCTAAGATAGGATGGAAGAAAAATCAGTTTGACACAAGCAGTCAAGAAACTGAAAAGTTAGGGTGTTAAGTGGTCACCCATGTGGAAGATGAAATAACATCATGATGTTAGTGAAATAATACTTCAATTTCCCTAAATAATATGATCTGAAAAAGTAAGTGAAACAACTGTTATTTAGGGATTTCAAGGCCATAAAAGGTCTGGCATATGAATATTTGCTTTTTTTTGTCACTCATTCCAGTAATACCTATTAATATAATTGTTTTCTTTTATCCTTTGGAAAAGGCTGAAAATGATCACACACACACACACACACACGACATTCTTTGAAGACAAAAACTGACAAGCATAACATAGCATACAATCTTCTCTGTTTTTAGAGGTTAGTTTCCAAGGAACTTTCGGACCCAACCCACTATAAGGACACAGTATCTTAACCCCTTGCTTTTTAGCTGAATCTGCTTCAAAGTACCCTAAAAAGGAACACACCAAGATATTCTTTTTTCTTTAATTTTTTAAAATGTTTTATTTATTTTTGAGAGAGAGAATGTGTGTGTGTGAGCAGGGGAGGGGCAGAGAGAGAGGGAGACTCAGACTCTGGAGCAGGCTCCTGGCTCTGAGCTGTCAGCACAGAGTCTGACACAGGGCTCGAATTCACAGTGAGATCATGACCAGAGTTGAAGTCCGACGCTTAACCGAGTGAGCCACCCAGGTGCCCCACCAAGATATTCTAAATATGAAAAAATGATCTAGAATCAATTTATTATCCAATTATGTAGACAAAAATGTAGATATGTCAAAATACAGTAGTGTTACAGATAAGTTGTGTTTATGTCTTTCTGATACCCTTGCGATTAATGGCTTATCATATAATTAAAACAAACAGAAATCAAATAATTTTAAAGAGAGAAGATCGTCATCTCCCATTCTCACTTCTATTTATGGAAGAAGAAATAGAAGCAAACTTACTCACCAAAGGCCACAAAACTAATAAGGGGGCATATAAGACTACAACTGGCATCTCTTGTTCCCAAATATAAAGCTCTTTGTAAGCATATTATTTTGGCTCACAAATACCTGAATAATGAGCTAGCCCATTTATTCTAAATAAATTTAAAAGTTAAATACACGTGTACACACACACACACACACTGTAGTTATATCAAATCCATTCTTTCAACATATCTTGAACTCATCCCTTTCTTTTCATTTTACAGTCTAGTAATCCATTCCCTCACCATCATCACCTCAAGCCTCAATTATACTTTTCTCCAAAGCAGTTTCCTTACTTCCTATCTTTCCTTCTATGAACAAACTTAATGCACGTATGTCTAATTCATATTCTTGACACAGAACACTCTCCAAACAAATCCCCACTTAGAAACTAAAAAGGGCTCCATGGGGAACAAATCTAAGACTTTCACTGGGTCTCACCTTTCCTCCAAACTTAGAGTTGATGTCTCCTGATATTAAACATTTTCTGTTCTACCAAATAGAATATACTCTTCCCCCTTTTCTTCATCCATGCAAATTAGACATGTGGAGACCTGGGGATGAGGCAGGGTGGTGTCAACAAACTTTAGAGGAAAACGGTCTACCCACCATTCTTTTTTTTTTTTTTTTTTTTTTTTAAATATTTTTATTTATTTCTAGGAGAGAGAGAGAGAGAGACAGCGTGAGCAGGGGAGGGTCAGAGAGAGAGGGTGTCACAGACTGAAACAGGCTCCAGGTTCTGAGCTGGCAGTCAGCACAGAGCCCGACGCGGGGCTCGAACCCACAAACCGCGAGATCATGACCTAAGCGAAAGTCGGACGCTCAACCGACTAAGCCACCCAGGCGCCCCGGTCTACCCACCATTCTAATCATACTGATGCAGAGCTATAGCTCATCTGATATTAATAACATATTGCTAAAGCAAATTCTTAAGCTGTGAAAAGGCTTCAATGTGTTCCTGACTTTAACTGGATACTGTTATTTATGGCTTTCTCCTGTATTTGCTCAAATGCTTCATGAATCAATTTCTACTTCTTTCTAGTACACTCTATATAAACCTACAAGTTTATTTTCTGGTAGGAAGAGTGAAGTTTTTATTTGTATTAAAGTTCTTACATTTTAATATATGAATACATATATAAGAATAGGAACATCATTTATGAATTTATGTTTTGATCAATCTCTCTTCCATCTACATCTTTGGAAACTCAAAAGACTCAGTACATATTCCTAATGACTCATCCCAACATTATCCCTCTTATCCCTCATAAGAATATAAGCTTCATAAGGGCAAAACTTTGATGATTTTGTTCATTGCTTATTCCCATCATCCAGAATGACAAATCCCCTCTGCTTCCTATCCTGTTTGTTCTATTACTGTGGTTGTTCAGTCTTGGAAATTTTATACTTTCAGAGGTACAACGACCACCACTAAGGAGTCATTGTTGTCTGCGAGGAAAATACTGTTTTGTTATGTTTCCAAAGTCTCCTTGTTGATATCCAAGATGCATTTTTTTAACTATAAATTTACTATTTTATATTCAAGAATACTGACCTCCAATTTTCCCAGGTATAGAGGAACAAGGGGAAGAAGAAGGGAGGAAATGGTGGGGGAAAGGGAGAGAGGCAAACTATGAGAGACTCTTGAATGTTGACAAAAACTGAGGACTGATGGATGGAGGGGGGAGGGGGGATGGGCATGGAGGAGGGCACTCGTGGGGACGAGCACTGGGTGTTATGTGGAAACTAATTTGACAACAAACTATTTGTAAAAAAAAAAATTTTTTTTCCCAGGTATAATGGATCAGTTAAAATCACAGATAATTTCTAAACATCTCAGAGTCAACACATTTTTATGACTTTCATCAAAGGTATTAGCAAAGAACAGACTTGGTTAATGAGACTTCCTTTGCCCTCCTTTACTGAAGAAACAGTACATAAAGTTCTCAAACTGGAGCTTGTACCAAAATCACCTGAAGGGCTTATGGTCAAACAGAGTGCAGGGTCCCAGGCCCCAAATTTCTCATTCAGTAATTCTGGGATGAAGCCTGAAGATCTGCATTTCTAACAAGTTCCAAATGATGTCAGTGTAGTTGAGCCGAGGATAATGGACTAACCTAACCTAAAGAATAAAATAAAGAACAACGCAAATGATTCTACAAGCCCTAGAAGAGCTAAGTTGATAATATTTAAAGCCAAAGCAATAAACACGCTCATTATTCACAAAATACAATGTAGTGATTTTTTTCTATGTATCAAGTGTTTTCAAATAAATTTATTCTATATACAACCCCAGAAGTAGGTATCATCACCTCCACTATCTCAATGAGAAAATGTAGGAAACCGAAGCTTAGAAAGGCAAAGTAACTTCCCCAGGTTTACAACTAGTAAGTAGCAGAACTGGATTCTAATGCAGATATTCTTGATTTCAAAACTCCTGTAACTGTGCTGTATAGCCGCTGCTGCAGTCTTACACAATAGCCACAAACCTGCTGCTAGGGAGGTCTTTTCTTCTGTCTGGCCTAAAAAGGCTTGAGAAGAGCACGGTGCCTTCTATAGGGCCATCAGTAAGCCTCCTGCCCCAAGGCTTCCCTAAACTGCTCTCTAAGCAAATGCTGCTCTGCCTAGCAGCCAGCACAAGTTCCTCACTGACATCTGCTTAAATAGCATGTTGGAAGATATTGAACGCAGGTAGGTGGAAGGGCAGTTTAACTTGGAAAATACCAGGCATAATAGCAGGTATCTGTTCAAAGAAGGTTTTTGTTCTAGGTCAACTTATATCTTTTGTATCATACCCTGCTCCGGTTTCCCCAGGCTTATGAATGAGTAATAGAAGAGAGGGACACGGACACCGTGTATAGCAAAGCTGGGGTACATCAGGAAAAGACGGTATTCTGTAGAAATTCCACTACTAAGTACTCAAACACTAAGCTGGTTACTCTAATTATGGAGTCCTGTTGATCCTAAATAATTACCGATTATTCCCTTTATTCCACCACTCCATGACACCTCGTTTTTTTTAATAATAAAAACTTCATGCCACAGGTTTAGTAATTCCTCTGGATGAGACAAACTAGGAAAATACTGGCTGGTGGCCTCCTCCCCCCTTAGGGCTGAGCCAAAGAGTAAATGAAATTAGTGAGCAGCACAGAAAGAAGATCCTACAAGAGGAGACTATAAGCTTTTCTACCAGTTACCAATTGAAAAAGTAGCAGGCTATTGGTAACTATTTCTTTTAGTCACAATTATTTCAATTATAAAACTAAAATCATAATTGTGCTTTTTATTCAGTAAAAAAAGCAAAAGCATTCATGAAGCAGTGGCATTCTTTGCAATACTAGGTGAGCAGTACTGCGAGTCCCCTACTACCCCCCCATAACTGAAAGCTATTTAAATCCAGGTTTTTGATTAGCTGGTAGATTTAGAAAAATAGATATCCAACAAAAATCCCTACTGTTTATCCAGCTTCACTGTCTGAATAAACCCTCAGAGAAAGGACTCTGAGTAATGACTCATTCCATATAGCAATGACTAATTAAAAAGAATTTCAACACTTCTACTTCTAGGGGAATGGAGATGTACTTTTCCCTGCTCTTGCTAAGTAAACCTAAAAAACCTAGACCTTATATGTAAAATAAACATATGAAGACTCCCAAACATGGACAGAATAAAACAGACTGGTTAGGGATCTCAATACCCAAGGACCGACAGGGTGGTGGGTTTGCAAGTTCTTTTTGCTCCCTACACACAAACTTAAGAGCTGAAGAAGCTGGCAATCTAGAAATGCTAATGGGTGCAGGCAAAATAAAGACCACTCCCTCTAGACAAAGAGCAGTAAAGGAACAGCCTAGCAAGACAAAAACCTTTAGACAATTACCAGCCTATTCCAGCCAAACACTACAAAAAAAACAGAAACAAAAACAAAGTTCAAAACAAACAAACAAAAAAAACACAAACAAAAAAAGGAAAGAAAAGCATTGTGGTTCCACCCACACTCATGAAGGAAAGGCCTAGCGATGAGCCTAGATTCACAACCTCACTGGGAGCCAGGACTTTCATATCTGCTGGTTATAATTAGCCTCTCCTCACCAGAGTGTTAGTGGAGACCACAGATTGCCACAGACTTTCACTACGATCCAGTGGTAATGAGGCTCCCCTCTCTCACCTCCTGCCCTGTGGTATCAATGGAGGTTATTTGAAGAAAATCAGCAATGATACAGAAAAACTCAACATCATCAACTAATGGGATCTAACAGACATTTACAGAATATCCAACCAATAAAAGCTGAAAACACATTCTTATCATGTGCCCATGGAACATACCAAAATAGACCACATCCTGGGATAAAAACAAAAACTTTAAAAAGAAAAAAAGGAAGAATGCATTGGAATGCATTCCACAATGGAATCAAGCTCTAGTTTCTAAAGTAGTATCAGCAAGGTGACAGAAAAATCTCCAAATATTTAGTGTTTAAACAACATACTTCTAAATAATCAGTGGGTTACCAATTATCAAAAATGAAATAGGAAATATCGTTATAGATCCTTCAAACACCAAAAACCCAAGAAGAGAAGACTATAAAAAACTTTACACAAAGAAATTTGACAACTTAGGTGAAACTGAGACATTCCTTGAAAGACATAAGCCCAAAATTCACACAAGGAATAATATATAACCTTGTTAGCTCTGTGTCTATTAAAGAAACTGAGTCAATAATAATCTTCCAAAAAACAAAGCACTAGGCCCAAATGGTTTCACTGATGAATTTGACTAAAAGAAATAATCTCTTCCAGAAAATAAAAGAACTCAACGTTTCCTAAAGAATACTTCCTAACTCATCCTATGAAGCCAGCATCACCCCAATACCAAAAGAGATAAACACATTATAAACAGAGAAACTGCAGAACAACATCTCCCAAGATGGAAATGTTCTGCATCTTGACTATATCAATGTCAATATCCCGATTATGATACCATACCACAGGTTTTGTAAGATGTTACCACTGGGGAAAATAACACACTAGGTACAGGGGGCCTCTCTATTACTTCTTACCAACTGCATGGAAATCTACAATTAGGTCAAAATAAAAATTTAGTAAAAATTTCAAATAATAGAGCCATTAACCCTTACAATACCAAAGCATTAATGACTTCTAATGTCATGTGCTACTTTAAGAAAGTAAATGTTAACAGCAATTACTTTATTATAAGAAATTTTAAAAGAACACTTAAAATAGCCATAATCTGGGGCACCTGGATGGCTCAGTTGGTTGAGTGTCCAACTCTCGGTTTTGGCTCAGGTCATGATCTCGCGTTTGGTGAGCTCGAGTTCAAGCTCCACATCATGCTCAGTGCTGCTGGTGTGGAGCCTGCTTGCGATTCTCTCCCCCACACCCACACCCACACCCACCCCGTCCCTTTCTTGCTGTCTCTCTCAAAAAGAATAAATAGACTTTAAAAAATAAAATAAAATAGGGGCGCCTGGGTGGCTTAGTCGGTTAAGCGTCCGACTTTCGCTTAGGTCATGATCTCACGGTTCGTGGGTTCGGGCCCCACGTCGGGCTCTGTGCTGACTGCCAGCTCAGAGCCTGGAGCCTGTTTCAGAGTCTGTGTCTCCCTCTCTCTCTGACCCTCCCCTGCTCACGCTGTCTCTCTCTCTCTCTCTCTCCTAGAAATAAATAAAAATATTAAAAAAAAAAATAGCCATAATTTGGTTGTACTTGAGGCTGTAATCCAAAATGCAATGAAGATGCTATATGACTGCTACAGTTCAACAGGGAAAATGACAGCTGCTCTCAGGGTGTACACTCACAAGTTATTATGCTTCACAAAGATGTCATTTTCGATGACTTGAAAGATCATGCTGGTTTTAATGATGCAGGCTTGCTAGCTTTAGTTACATCAAAAGGTAGATGGGAAGAATTTGAAATACTGGAATGCTAGGTTATCAAAACAGAAACATAGCTTCTATTCCCTCTTACTCCTTATACATACGTAACTGCTTATAACTCGTGAATGGCTTATGTACATTATTTGAGATGCTTCTTATCTATGAATAGCTCAAACATTTTGAAATTACATCTTTCCTTATAGGTTCAAAATATTGTTTTTTTAATGTGTCAAATAAATGTTATTCAAACCTACTGACTAGATAGCAAAGACTTAAAAATCGCATTTATAAAGTTAGATAAGTAGTTCTTATTATCCAATTAACTCAGCTTATAATAATACGATGATGAATCTTGCAGATAATATTAATCAGGTAAATTTTCTTTTTTGAAAGGAATAATCTTTAAGAAAGTAGAGAAACCTGTTAACAGGTTGGATTTAAGCTCTGAATTTATGAGTTTGTCCAATTTTCCAAATATGTTTATACCACATCCTTCTAAATGAATGAGTAGGTAAAAAATCTGACTCTGCATCAGAGCACTGATTCTTCAGGAGCCAAACTGTTTTGAGTTCAAATCCCAGTGATTTCCCTTAATGTTTGTGTGAATTCATAAAAGTAACCTGATATCTGTAAAAATGGGTACAATCATGTCTATTTCCCAGTGCTGTGAGGATCAATGCCCTTAGAACAGTGCTTGGCTCACAGAAGCACTCGGGAGTTGTCAATTATTATTACTACTACTATTATTATTATTATAACTAGATTCAGTAAGGTTTTGACTTGTTTATTTAAGATGTAATATTTTAAAATTTAAATGAATATGACCTATGTCAGCTAAGGTCTTTTAAAAAAGGTACTAGCTGGGGTGCCTGGGTGGCTTAGTCGGTTGGGCGTCTGACTTTCGCTTGGGTCATGATCTCGCGGTTCGTGGGTTCGAGCCCCGCGTCGGGCTCTGTGCTGACTGCCAGCTCAGAGCCTGGAGCATATTTCGGAGTCTGTGTCTCCCTCTCTCTCTGACCCTCCCCTGCTCACGCTGTCTCTCTCTCTCTCTCCTAGAAATAAAATAAAAATATTAAAAAAAAAAAAAAAAGGTACTAGCTTTATATTCCTATCCTAAATTATTTTCATACATTTAAAGTTTCAAATAAAAAATGTTTCAATCACTTTTAGTAATAAAATCTTATACTTTCCTACTCATGCCCAAAATTATAGACAGATCAAAGCATTAATAAAATTTTCTTACGAATTATGTGGTTTAGGGATTAACATTTTCAACATACCTTTAAAAGGAGTGTTCACACTGATTTATTTCAGCAATAACACGTTTTAACTTTCTTACTCTTACACTAAAGGGAATTTATTTTAAAGACCAGGAATTTATCTTAACATAACAATAATTTTCCCTAATAAAATTAAGGTATATAGGGGCACCTGGGTGGCTCAGTCAGTTAAGCAGCCAACTTCAGCTCAGGTCATGATCTCGCAGTTCGTGAGTTTGAGCCCCGCATCGGGCTCTGCGCTGACAGCTCAGAGCCTGGAGCCTGCTTCAGATTCTGTGTCTCTTTCTCTTTCTGACCTTCCCCTGCTTACACTCTGTCTCTCTGTCTCTCAAAAATAAATAAACATTTTTAAAAAATGAGGTGGATAAACATACAGCTCTTTTTTAAAAGTAAGCTATTTCCTCTTATGGTTTACTCTTGGCGGGGGGGCGGGGGGGGTGCATACTATACTATTAGACTTCCTATTAACTGATAAAAATAATTCCTAAAGTTCAAATTAAGGGTCTAAGAAATCAGCATCAATCATGTAGGTTGACAGTAAAAATGTATTACATCTGATAATGCAATCTGCCACAATGTAGTAGTATTAGCTACTGTGCAAAATAGCATAGTAACGGAGCAATGCCAAAAAACCCCCAGTAAAAATCAGGCCCTGGTCTGACATCTAGAAGTCTGATGTGACAGCTGCAGGCAGTTTGATCTTTCCAGAACCGGAATGTTCTCAATCAAAGGAGCTATCCAAGAAATCTATTGATGAAAGGGTCCGTACACACCTCACCCATTACACCAATTTAAAAATCCTTTTAAATGGACTGATTTAAGAAATGTCCATGACTATAAGCAATCCAAAACCATTTTTAGGAAGTACAAAACTTAAGAAGACTATTCTATTATGGCATGAGACATCAAATAATTAATGGTTAATGAGTATTTATTTGTAGGACCTGGAAAATATGCAGCCCTCAGTCACCAGTAATCAGTATTTGTGTATTTAATGATTTCATGTGTTTATGTAAGTCCTGGGCACAATAAAGTGAGCAAGACACACAACGGTCCAAATCCTTATAAAGCTTCCATTGTATTGGGGCAAATAAACAAGCACAAAAAAATAATGCAATTTCAGATACCAATAAATCCCTGTAGAAAAGAAAGAAACCTAATGGGACTGAGGACAAAAAGACATCTCTGAGGAGTAAACATTTGAGCCAAGATGTGTCTTGAACCACGTGCAGTTCTGCGGCAGTGCCCCAGGGTCAGTGAGTAGCATGTGCTAGTCCAGACACAGACAAGGCCTTCATCTGGTGGCGGACCGGCAAGCATCCAGCTGTAGCCGAAGCAAAGAGATCAAGGGAGAACACAGTGGAAGAGGAGATGAGGGAGAAGCGAGGCAGGGGCCCATCATGGTATGCTGTGGCCAGAGAGTTTGGACTTTATTGAAGGGTAATGAGAATATATTAAGGGACTTTCTAATCATAGGGCTGATCTATGCTTTAGAAAGACCACTCCAGCTACAGTGAAAACTGAGTGAAAAATAAGTGGAGGCAGAGACTCGCTGCAAGGTTACTGCTGTCAGGAAAGAAAGACGATGGAGGTGCGTACTAAGGCCGAAGCAGTGACGCTGGGTTGGAGCTCAAAGTACCGTAGACCTGAGGTTCTGACAGTGCAGATAACAAAGTATGAGAAAAAGAGAGGAATCTTAAATTTTGGCCTGAGCAAAACCTTGCGATCAAACCTATCTGGGTAGGGTCCAGTTCACCGAAGTCCTCACTCATCATGCTAAAGATTTTGGTTTCTTCTGAAAAGCAGTACAAAGCAGTGGAGTAAGAAAAAAAGCAGGATTCCAGATGTATTTTGTTGATTTAACATGCCACACTCAGCAAGCACATGCCAGACCCTTCAAGGCTGCCTCTAGCCTGAGCCACGGCTGAGTCCTTCTGGAAAGACTGGGAGCCAGCCCATCAATCACCAACTGGGATTTCCTCAGAAGTGCAATGAATCCAAGTGAAAGCTTATTCTTGAGACCTTGGTGCAAACACATCCTTCTTCCCGACTTCCCTACCCTGCTAGAAAACCGCTGGGACCAATTATCCGGGCATGCTTGTGACCATCTAAACGCGTCCACTTTACATCCCTGTCACCTTCGGTTCTTCCAATGATAAACACTCCCTTGGTCGGGTATCCTTTCCCAAACGCTCAGCTTCACTGCGCTGTTACCGCTTCTCCTGACTCAACTTCCCACGGTGCCCCACAGAACCTCCTTTATGGGATTAACAGACACCTCTATAGCCTTGCCCTCTCTAATGAACATTTCTTGTCTCAGCCAACTTTAATTTAAATGTGGTTCTCCCCATATAATACCACATGCAATGCAGCCCCTTGAGAGGGAAGCTCCTCATTCTCCAAATCCTCACATACTTCAGTCAGGAATGGGGAGAGATGACACGTTTGTGGATGCTAAGATCGACTATGATAAAGAAGCACATTTCCAACAGAACAGATAAAATGACTCTAAATTTACAAGAAGGATAGAGAGTGAAAATAACCCACCTAAATGGCAAACACGAGAGTAGTAGCTCAAAAACTAAAATATGTCTATAAAAGGATATTATGAAGTCATTATAAATTCATGTTCCAGAAGAATACTTAATGCATCCTGGGAGTATCCATGTAATTCAATTTTTTAAAAAAGTATTATTAAGCAGCATGCAGTGTATAAGACTGACCTGATTAAAGAGAAAGAAGAGTGCGGGATATGTGTGCTCAGAAAAAAAAATGGTTATAAATAAAATAGACAAAATGGTCTCTCTAGGTAGTAGAAATAAGAATGAATTGTTTCCTTTCTTGTACTTTTTCTACGTTCCTTAATTTCTACAACATATGTATTTCTTTTAACTAGGGGAGGATAAAAGGCCAAAGTAAAGGCACATCCACACTGCTCTGGAATAAAATTTGCATAGTCTGTTTTAGGCTTTTTATATGCTTATTCCCTAAAAATAAAAGCAAACAAACAACCACCTCCAAGACCTTAGGTTAACTGCCCAGAACTTAGGAGGGGCTAACAAACCTCCCCCCACAAAACCAAACAAAAAACCCTCAAGATTTCTTCTAGCATGTCATTCACTTAGCACAATAGGAGTTTGATGAGTCTCTCCAATTAGTTATTCTAAAGGTATGCTGTTGTTTTATATGACTTTATAAAAATCCATGCATTGTTTCTGCAAATGAGGATATTATTATTTACATATTTTTAAATATTCTATAAAGAGATATTCACATTGTTAATTTCCTTTAAGGAATATACACATACACCTGTACACAATTTTGCCTAATGCATAAGCAGTAACATAAAAGATCTTAGAAAGCCATCTTCAGCAATTAAATTCCCAAAGAGGAAAAATATTAAGAATGGGAAGTTTACTCTTAAGATAAGTACTAATACTACAACTGTACCTGGCATAAAAACCAAGAATGGCACATAGCCCAAAATAATCCCTAATAACTCTAAATTAAGGCATTCTTTTCAAAAGATTCTTTTTATCAATGCTTTCTTGTTTTAATTTAGCTTTGGAAATATATTTCCTCTATAATTCCATACGAAAGAACTGCTTGGAAGAAAACCTGTATGGGCAAAAATCATTTTAGAATGCATGTTCCTAAAGTGGTTATTCATTAGATTATATAACATCAGTAGCTTATATTTTCCACAAAATTAACTACCACTACTAGCACGTTTATCTTTTAAATCTAAAAAGTTGTGCATCATTTCCAAAAAGGTAAATATTCATGAAAAGGACAATTAGTGAATTCAGAATCAGGACCAAGAAGAATTAGTATCTTCTTATCTAAGCAAAGTACAGTGCAAGACGGTTTTCAAATCAAGCTTAACAGATAATGGTATCTGTCTTCCAGGAATCTAGTCTCCATGAGTTACGATGCCAAAGCTCTTTTGCAAACTAACAGCAGCCAATATAATGCCCCGAGAAATTCAATTCAAATTAGGAGGTAGATTCTTGGTGTTAATAATTTATATTTAAACTTTGTCTCTTGAAAAACTGAAAGTGGATTTAAACACAGGGTTATGTTAAATGAATCTAACAAATGGACAAGAAAGGCTTTGAGGGCTGAAGAGAAGGGAAGGTCAGGAGGAGGACACTCCGATACAGAGACAGTCTTGGTCAGCATTTATAACACACCTCTATTACCACAACGGCTGTTTCTCCTCTGGTCAGAGGCCACTCCAAGGCTGTTCCCATTGCCCAGTGCTTTGTGAAAAGAAGAGATGGAAAGGCTGCAAAACCTAAGGAGGCCTGAGGCTACATATTTTAATTTCACTATTTAAAATTATATAATTATATTTAAATGCCTTCTTATCTACACTGGTTTAAAACAGCTTTATTTCTCTAGTATATGTTATCCTGATTCGGCAACCAAATCCCTTCACCAATTCAAATCACTTAATTAATGGAGAAAAGTCATATTACTTTGATTTAGCAGAGATTTATCTTAATTTTAACAATAGTGGGAAGCTGCCTTTCTACATAATTAAGCAAAATTCCACATATTTTCAAAGCTTTCTATGCATAAACACTTTCCATTCACCTCAGACTCTTGTTAAAAATGCGCAGCATGTACTCTAAACTTAAAAGTGAATGTTAAGATTTATTTTCTTCAAACATGGGCAAATTTAAAAGGAAGGTAAAAGTCATTTACTTTCACACAACCTAAAACAATACTGTTAGCACTGCAGTGACAAAGAGGCTCCAAATGACAAAGGTCAGTTAAGTAAAAGAAGGCAAAGGCAGCAGAACTCAGATGCTGAGAATAAAAACAAAAATAGATTCAATGCAGTATTCTGAGAATGAAGATCAATGAGAACAGTTGCTCCGTCTCATCTCACTTCTAGCATCATCTTCTAGATTGTTGTGAGACAACCTTCCTATTCCAGCATTTTCTCTTTGCTGGTTCTTGACATTTGCCTTAATAAAACCAATACTTAAGCCCCCAATTTTCATCATCTGAAAGAAAAAGGCAATACACTGCCTCATCTACAAAGTGCTTAGCTCTCATGGGCAAAGTGAGAAGACAGGATAAAAATATAAACAGAAGGGCAAGGAAGGAACAGTATCATATTTTATTTAACTATTGATCTGAGTAATAAGGCAGCAGGTTGTCTTTCCAATAAAAACTACTTTTATAAAGTAAAACAAATGCCCTTGCTTGCTCAATGGTGAAGGTCTTCAAAAGAAATCAACTGAGAAGAGGACGTACAGGGAAATTATGATCTAAACCATAAAAAAGGGCTAAATATGAGTGAATACTTTATGTTATCATTTAATGCTGTAATTCTCAGAAATTGAAAGCAGAATAAACAATCTTATTGCCTATGATTATGACGGCATAGAAATTAATGAGACAGTTAATACAGCAAATCAATAATAAAGTAGAGATAATGGCACGCATATTTGTTGTGCTTAACCAGCAGGAAAACAAAATTGAGTACATAAAGGTTTTACATAAAATCGAGCTAGAAGTTCCAGAGAAAAAAGAACGTGGGCTCTCTGCTTCCTTACCTGTAAGGACAGCTTTGGCTGACGAGTCGGCCAGGTCCAGGGCTGACTTCCCATCCGTGTTCCGAATGTTTGGATCGGCTCCGTGCTGCAGCAGCACTGTGCAGGGAAAGCAGAGACAGTATCTTACCTCAGGGATACAGAGATTATTTACTGGTAAGTGTCGCCTCGGCATGGTGTAGGCATAAACATACATTGCACAGTTTTTTCTCTTTCAAGAAAAAAAAAGAGGAAAGACAGACACAGAAAGGTGGAAAACAAGCACTGCAGCAGAAGATCCTCTCTAGAGTAAAGCAAAGTTGGCAACTTGTGGTACAGTATTATCACATGACTTAACATCATAAACACGAAACTAGAAAAATCTTGCAAGAAGCCAGTTTGGGTCTGCCTCCTTCAGGCAGCGGAATGGGAGGCTGTATGCTCACTGCCTCACACTGTGAAATACACTAACCGTGAACCTCCCTATCTTTACTACCACTGTGGCTGCTTGTTGCTGCTATTTTACTGCTGAATTTCCTAGCGCTTCCTCTCCTCAGCAGAGTTGTAAGACTGTGCAAGCCTTTTAGTGGCTCGCTGCTTACATAGGAAACTCACCATAACATACTGGCTCGCTTCCAGGAAGTTTAAGGGACATAGGAATGCATGCAACTCTGCTCCCCTGCAGGCAGGCTGCAAAAAAACAACTGCCTTCTGCAATAATTCTTTCCATAAAAAATGTTTAGAAGCAGAGTATCACTATAATATATGCTAAAGAATGAATGCTGCACATGCTATATTAGGCAGAAAGTGGCTACAGAGAATTCTTAGACATAGAGGCTCCCCAAAGAGAGAAGCCCTGTTTAAGTAAAATCCGGATTTAATAATTTATTAATCCAAAACACTTCTCTACCACATCTGGTATGTGAGTGGGGGGGGGGGGGGGGGGGGGGGGGGAATGCTGTAATATCACCCAACCAACGGTTAAGCTAATAAATACAATAAAAATGAGTCCAAACAAGCAAGGTTCAATTATAAGTTATTCTAACAGTTCAAATGGTTAAGATTTTGTGCACTACTAAGGAGGACAGTAGCTGTTACTATCTACCACTATACTACAACATAAATTTAAAACAAAGCAGAAATATTATATTCAAGTAAGTGGTTAAAGAGATGTTATATAACATCTAAAAACATCTGAGCCACTACAGTGGGTGAGCTCTGAATTTTCATTCATTGATATTCCGAGCTAAAGTACATACATTCCTTGGGAGTATTTGGAAGGCAATCCTCATAGATTACTAAGCAATAAGTCCTGCTGTTTATAAAGCTCTTCCCCCTCCTTTAATCCATAAGCCATCTAGTCAGTGGCTTCGTTATAAAGGAATAGCCTTATCTGGAATTAGGACGCAGCTGCTGGAACAGTGTGCATCAGCACCTCTTGCATTAAATCTTGGCTACTCTCACATATGGGATAGTAAAAACTAGCCAGGGCTGAGAAGATGCGGGTGAGATTTTGCCAGGACTTTTCATATTATTTCATCCTTGAATGCAAGCAATCATAATTATTTTCCAGATGTTTACAAACTGACTCGAGAGTAAACAGGATAAAATAGCAAGTATCACAATCTCAAACTGTAGTTACTCTTTCATCATAATGAGTAAGCTTTCACGGGGACAGTTTTGTTTTTGTTTTTGTTTTGTTTTAATTCCAAGAAGAAATCCCAACATGAAGGTTTGGCTTGTAAAGGGTCTTTATCAGGAAGGGGACTCATGTATCAAATGCAAAGCTGACAGCTATCACTTTATCTTTATTTAGTTGCTGAGTGATCACATGCAAAGGGTAGGAAAACAAAGAAGTAACATCTACCATGAAAAGCAGAGTTTTTACTGCATACTTTGGGAACTTCAGACCTGCTTTAAATAAGTAAGCAGTATGTTAATTTAACAAGGCTTGACAATTATATGATGGGAGCTTTTTTTTTTTTTTTTTCCAGTTTATGAGGTAGAGGAAAAAACCTGAAAGCCTTATCGTTTCTCCAAAAGTCACCTAAAATCTCAATCTTTTTTGTTGTAACTAGTACTTTACCTATTATCTCTCCGCTATTTTACAATAGAAACCTGCTATTAAGTTTGGCTGCAGTTTTGCTTTATTTTAGGTGACTTTTAAAGGAGTAATCTTGTTACTAAAAATATCTATTTTCTAAAGATTCTGAGTCCTATGTATTTCTTTCATTAGACCTGAACCCACAGAAATATCAGTGCAGACAAATGTCGCAACAGTGAAGAAGTTGGATTTTCTAAAGCAGACGCTGACAACAAAATCCACATTAGAAAGTATTTAATCATTTTTAATTAATTGGAGACTAATTAATTAAAAACCTAACTCAGGAGAATTAAGAGTTTTGGGGGGGGGGGGCACCTGGGTGGCTCAGTTGGTTAAGTGTCCAGCTTCGGCTCAGGTCATGATCTCACGGTTTGTAGGTTCGAGCCCCACATCAGGCTCTGTGATGACAGAGCCTGGAGCCTGCTTTAGATTCTGTGTCTCCATCTCTCTGCCCCTTCCTTGCTTCTGCTCTTTCTCTCAAAAAATAAACATTATAAAAAATTTTTTTAAAAAGGGGATTTAGGGGCAATAAAGGCATCTATAACTAGAAGCTAACAATTCTCTAACTTGTACAAAAGGGCAGTGCTGGGAAGTTGACATAAGAACAGTGGCAGGCATAAGCGCTAAGAACGGAGCCTGTACTACACAGCAGCCAATGATAACGTTTAAAGCACATCTGTAAATGGAGACCTTGTTTGTACTCTCAACTCTGCCACTAACTACTAATTCAATGCTTTGTCCTAAAGCCAGCTCTTTAGATCTTTACTTTTCTGCAAAGGGTCAGATAGTAAATATATCAGACTCTGTAGACCATATGGTCTCTGTCTCAACTACTCATCCCCGCCTCAACCTCATCCTTACAGGGGAAAAGCCACTACAGACAATACTTGAAAGAACGTGAGTGGCTGTGTTCCAATAAAATCTTAGTTAAGGACAGTGAAATATTAATGTTATATAGTTTTTGTGTATCACAAAATATTGTACTGTAAAATTTTAAAGAATCGCTTTAAAAATGTGAAAACAATTCTTTGCTTACATACAAAAAGCAAGGGGTGAGCTGTATTTGGCCCACACATGACCATCTGCCAATTCCTACCTTGACAGTGAGATACCAAGTATGGTCTACAGACTATTCTAGTCCCAGAACTCTTTGTAATCCATCTACATTGAAGTAAGCATAGAAATTAAGAGGAAGCATTTAGAACTGTGTATGTTATTTTAAAATTATTTTCCGGTATTTCGTTTTTATTATTCATTACAAAATTATTGGCCCGCCATGCATTGGAGAAGAAGAAAAAACTCATACGGTTTGAGATTAAAAAAATTATCTGGGCCAGACTTCCAAGTCTATAAAATGAAGAAGCTGGACTAGGCAGGTGATGTCTAGATATCTAAGGTAGAAACTTAATTTAAAATAAAAAAAAGAGTTATTTCAAGTAGAACCTTTTCCTTCCCCACCCTCTAAATCAAAATTTAAAAAAATGTTTTCCATTCACACTAACACTTTATCTAACAAAAACAAAACTCAGAGTCCATAATCAATGGAAGTTGTGAGGTACATACTAAAACGTCCCAAGCTACTCCCAAGCAATTCCTTCAACTGAATTGCTGTTTCACACCATTCTCTATGGGGATTTGTTTCTCTGCTTCCAGCACCAGAAAACTAGTACATACATCAGTCAAAGGTAAAAAAATGGATTTCAAGAATGTCAGTCTAGACTTGAACTGGTGACATGAGGAACTCTCAATCCTGCTTCAAATTTTGCATTCAAAATTCTGAGCTACCAAATAATTACAAAATGTGACTTCAAATATATAATACAATTAGAAATTCCTCTCTCTCTCCCCTTCCTTGCACGTACTCGCTCATATGCTCTGGCTCCCTCAAAATAAATAAATAGTGGGGCACCTGGGTGGCTCAGTTGGTTAAGCAACCGACTTCGGCTCGGGTCATAATCTCACAGTTCATGAGTTCGAGCCCCACAATGGGCTCTGTGCTGACAAGTTGAAGCCTGCTTAGGATTCTGTGTCTCCCTCTCCCTCTCTCTCTCTCTCTCAAAAATAAACATCAAAATAAATAAACTTAAAAAAAAAAAAGAAATTCATCTTGTAACATCAACATGCACTGACAACACACTCATATAAAACAGATTCTCCTTCAAAAGTAGCACAAATGTCTGAAGCAAAGTTTCTAAAATATACAAACAACATAGAAAGTAAGATTTGAAAGAAAAACAAGGGAACTAAAATCTGAGTAATAATTCAGTACATAAATTCAAGACCACTGCAGCCATTCAAAAATCTCCTTGTACTATCTTTAACCAATTAATTAGGTCATCATCAAACCTCAAATCCCAAATGACTTGACTATATCCAATTGTTCGACTGATGCATCTCCAATCCATTTATCTCTTTCTGGGTTTAGGAGATGGAGAAAATATAGCAGCTGGCATAACAACAGATAGTTAAAACTAAGGTAGGATTACAGTATTCAAAATGTCATTCTCAAAAGAGTGTTTGCCAAGAAGGACATGTGATTTTCCTATTTCTGGTGCAAGCATTCAGCTATAGGGAGCCAGATTCAGAAAGCACGCCTTTACCCTGTGACCAATACAGTAGAAACTGAAATTGTTTCATTTATCAAAACTATTAAATTTAAGCATGCCTATCATTTTCATTCTTCCAAATAATAAGAAAAGATTTTTACATGTATGCAAAGCCTCGTCCTTTCAAATTCCTAGAAAAATACAAAGTGCTACTATAGCAGATTGTATTTAATTATAGGTATTAGTAACTTATTTAAGAAGATAAAAGAGGGCCGAGTAGGTGGCTCAGTCCATTGAGTGTCTGACTTCGGCTCAGGTCATGATCTCATGGTTTATGGGTTTGACCCCTGCGTCGGGCTCTGTGCTGACAGCTAGCTCAGAGCCTGGAGCCTGCTTTGGATTCTGTATCTCTCTCTCTCTCTGACCCTCCCCTGCTCATGCTCTCTCTCTCTCTCTCAGAAATAAATAAAAAACATTAAAAAAAAGAGAAGATAAAAGAAATAGAAACAATATGAATTTCCAAGCTAAAAACATAGCAAGACTTTTAGGTAAGTTATCAAAAAGTGTTTTCACTATAAAAGGTAGAAATCCCCTATTAAAATATCATAAATTCTTTGTTATGTGAATTTTAGAGCTAAAGGTCTAAAACTGTTCCTCACAAAGAATACTCACTTTTATTTATTTATTTATTTGTTTGTTTGTTTGTTTGTTTGTTTTTTATTTTTGAGAGAGAGACAGAGAGAGAGAAAACAAGTGGGACAGGAGCAGAGAGAACAGGACAGAGAGAATCCCAAGTTGAGTGTGGAGCCTGATGAGGGACTCACTCTTACGAACCACAAGATCATGACCTGAACCAAAATTGAGTAGACGCCTGACCAAATGAGCCATCTAGGAGCCCCTGAACACTCCATTTTAAAAGCAGTTATGTTTATATTAAAATGTATTTCATAGTCATCTTACTCTTTATGAGTATAGAGATATTCATCTGACTGAGCTTCCAAAACTGAATCACACAGAGGACTAAATCTGTTAGACTTTTTTCTTTTTTTAGCAAATAAAACTTAATTTTAGAGCAAAATATCAAGGACCAAATTTTAACAAACTAAAATCTTCAATGTATAGGACTTTCACCAACACACATGGCTTCTAAAAGACAAATTAATTTTTTCCTTTTTTATGTGTATTTATTTATTTTGAGAGAGAGAGAGCATGAGCAGGGGAGGAGGGGCAGAGAGAGGGTGAGAGAGAATCCCAAGCAGGCTTTGTCCTGTCAGCACAGAGTCTGACGCAGGGCTCAAACCAAGACTGTGAGATCATGACCTGAGCTGAAATCAAGAGTCGGACTCTCAACTGACTGAGCCACCCAGGCGCCCCAACAAATTATTTTTTCTAGGTGATATATATGGCATATCCTGAAGTTAATACCTATTCAGACTGCCTTTTCCATAGAAACATGTACAATACTACAACTGTATAATACTTTGTAATGGCATAGTATTATATCACTATAATCCTGTATATATATCATACATCTTTGTTTTGAAAAGCCATTTATCTTTTCATTTAGGACACACTTTACTTACTACGGCATAAAAGTAAGACTGTACTTTATTTAAAAAAAATCGAGTTGATTTATCACTAACAGTAGACATGAAAATTTAAGGTACCAGTGTTTGCCTATACAGTAGTATGGCTTACTGAATCGGAGTTAGAATTTAAATGACATGATTTTGTTTTCAGTATTGACTGACCATTTATTTGGACCAATCCTCAGGCTGTGAATAATGAACAGAACTAGATTTAAAACAAAAACATAACTTCATCTAAGAGCTGATGACAATTACTAGCCCCAAACTAAGGAGCAAATGGGAATCTAGAGGACAAACATGTATGGAAACTCCCTTTGTTCTGAAAGCACTTAATCCAGAAAAATATAAGTTGTCCTTTCAATGTCTCATAGGACAGAGGGAACAGCAATCATAGCCACGCCCCCACAAAGCAAGTACTCTAACGAAGACTGTCCCCATACAAAAAGTTATATGCTCAGGATGACGATAAAGTGACGTGAACTCACCCTAGTACGGAATCATATTTCTGGTTGGAAACTTTGGGTGTCCAAACTATCTGGAGCCTTGAGTTTAATTTTAAGGTGTCCCAGATTGGCAGTAATGTCAGGATACCTGGCAAACATATATGCCCATCCTCTCAGGGGAAGGTACTTTCATCAAAGGGCAAAAATTTAGTCCTGCAGATAAATGTATAGTAAAATGCCCAGCACATAACCAAGATAACCAAGTACAGAGGTAATCCAAAATGCAGAAGCAACAATTAACATCAATAAACGCAAAAAACAGAGCCATAAAAACTTCAAGTATCAGAAAGAACTACCAGATACATTATAAAAAGAACTATGCTATTTAATAAACAAGCAAAGACTGAAAAACAAAGAGAACTATGTTTATTGTGTTTAATCATAAAAGACAACCTAAAATATCTAAGTTAGATAAAAGTATAAAAAGTGATATGGCAAGTTTGTAAAAGAACCAAAAAGAATCTTGAGAAATAAAAATGCAATTCACTGAAATTAAAAACCAGGGCTTTAGTTTCCAGCCAAGATGGAGTAACAGTGTATCAGACTAGCCCTCTCTTCCTAATGCAAATAATTATGATGTAGACAAAATACATGAAGCAACTAACTGAAGGCAGTGGTCAACAGTTGCGCTAAACTGTGATCTTTGAAAGAAGGGAAACTCAAAAGATGGGTACCATAATCAGCTCTCTGCCCGAAACAATTTGGCAACCACCCGCATACAACTAGAATCAGAAGAGAACAAGGTGGTCATGCTGAGCTAAGAAGACAGAGATCTGAATTCGGAGTACATAAGCTGGCTGGAATCTGCGGGATGGGAAACTGGAGAGGAGTGACTATGCAGCACACAGGGCCCAAAGGTCTGTGTAGGGGTCCCTTGCAATCACAGGGCTGTGGGCGGGCCTTGTATAGTCTGTATAAGATAAGACCGCCTGAGGCTTAGCAGGTAGTAGCTACTATTGGATTGAGCACATAACACAGTTAGTGGAGGTCAAAAAGTGCTAGGTGGGGAGTAGTGCTGAGAGAAATTCTGGCCTTAAGAAAGTACAGAGATCCTAGGGGTCTCTGGATAACTCAGTCAGTTAAGCAACCGACTCTGGCTCGGGTTACAATCTCACCGTTCATGAGTTCAAGCCCCGTGTCGGGCTCTGTGCTGACAGCTCAGAGCCTGGAGCCTGCTTTGGATTCTGTGACTCTCTCTCTCTCTGTCTGTCCCTACCCCGCTTACTGTCTGTCTCTCAAAAAATAAATAAACATTAAAAAAAAAAAGAAAGAAAGTACAGATCCTAAAAACACTTCCTCAACAGTGCAGAGCTGAGAAAACAAAAGGCCATCTGAGTTATGAATATGTACCACACCCTAGAGCAGAGACTTGGGGTCTACAACATCACTAATTACCCTTTTTTCTTATTATTAACATCTGCACTGACGGTACAAGAACAAAGAATAAAACTGCTGGTAACTTAGCACAAACCAAGGCAGTGTCATCAAACTATACTAGGGATCCCTGCATTCTTCACTACCTTAAAAGGAAAGAATAAATAAGTAAAAGCGGTTTCATTTTAGAATGTCCTTAATGACAATAAAAATTACTAATTGTATTAAATCTTGACCCACAGATACACGTCTTCTTAATGTTCTCTGCGAAGAACTGGAACATGCATTCAGGACTTCTACTGTCTCAGTTACAGGGCTCATGGGATTACTGTGGTTGCAAGCTGAAATAGCCACTCTTTTTCATGATGCACCATTTTTAATTAAAAGAAAAACAAACAGAAATACAATGGTCATTCAGACTTGAATCATTTTTAAAATGCCAACGATGGAAAATTTAAGCTTTCACACAAAAATCAGAACTCTGTAAATTTTCTTTCTCTGCCTATGTGAACTTGAACTTATTGTAAATACTTAAGGCTTTTCTGTTGACATCGGTATTACAAAAGTAATTTTTTGATATAGATCTGAAATGAGTCAACATTTTGGAATTTCCAACTCAGTGAATTAATATTTTCAAGAGACCAATGGAAACTTACAAAATCATGTTTGAGTCCAGAACCTTTCAAAGTGAAACACACGTTAACAGGCCGTTATGTTACAGAGTACAAAAGCTTTTCTTTTATGGTTTGTTTCCATATTGCAATTGCCCGTTTAGAACCTACCACTTGTCAAGTCTGGATTGGGATATCAAAGAAGAATATTCACAAGTATCCTGCTGTCTTTGATTAAGCCAGATAATAAAGATTATATGCATTAATGCCAATATTTTTACTACTTTATTTTGGAAAACATAGTTACTTTTCATAAAAACATTATTTCTATCAATAAGAGTGAATTTACTATTAGTGAAATAAATTAGTACCTTTATGAAGACTGTAGTTTTGATTCTAATGTTATATATGGCCCAAATAAACAAAAGCCCTTCAGAACACAAAAAGGCCAAAATATATGCAAATTGCTCTAGAATAAGCCTTAGAATAGACACAGCCTAAAAAATTCTAAAACCAAACCTCAACAAGATTGGCAGGGGACGCTATGAACACTGAGTCCCTCTATGAGAGATTTTAGTCTTGGGCTTTCCACAGAAATGCACTTATTTAATAAGCATAAATCCAAACATCCAGAAGTTCAGGTGATTCACCAGCAACCAAAGTCTCTGCTAAAACAAGAATAAAAATTTTTCAGAGGAAGGTAAGTAAAAATAATATTGCAGCTCCTGTAGTATCTACTATTGAATAAAAATTATTAAACATACAAAGAAAACGGAAAATGTGATCCACAGTCAAGAACCAAAAAGCAGTCAAAAGAAATCATGTCCAAGATGGCCAAGATGTTGGACTTAGCAGACAGGACTTTAAGGCAATTATTAGAAATGAGTCCAAAGAATTAAAGGAAAATATGATCTGAAAAAGTAAACGGAGAGCGATACTCTAAGAACCATGCTGGAAAGCTGAAGAAATCATGATATTCGTTTCAAGATTTATTATAAAGATAAGACAGCGAATTATTGGGATAAAAACCAATATTCAGAACAACAAAAAAGAAAACAAACCAACACAAGTATGGCCACTTGATTTTTCTATAAAGAAGGCAAGGATGGAGCAGCTGGGTGGCTCAGTTGGTTAAGCCTCTGACTCCTGATCTTGGCGCAGGTCATGATCCCACGGTTTGTGAGGATGAGCCCCCCAAAGGGCTCTGTGCTGACAGCACAATCTTGTTTGGGATTCTCTCCCTCTTCTCTCTTTCTCTCTGCTCCTCCCCCACTTGCATGCTCAGGCTCTCTTTCTCTCAAAATAAATAAATAAGCTTAATAAAAAACAAAGGCGACAAGGTAATACAATGATGGAAAAAAGTAGTATTTTGAACAAAATCATGTTGGAACAACGGTTGCCTACACAGATAAGAAAAAGAAAACACACAAACATAAAGTCAAACTCTTACCTCACACGTAAAAACAAATTAACTCCAAATGAGCCATAAATTCAAAAATAAAAGTTAAAACAATAAAACCTATAGGACAAGACATGGAAGAGACATGGCCTTGAGACAGAAAAGACTTCTTAAGATAAAAATAGCCTACCTGCTAAAAAAGTTGGTAAACTGTACTTCATCAAAATTAAGACCTTCTGCTTTTCCAAAGACACAATTACAAACATGAAAAGGAAAGTCATAGACTAGAACAAAATATGTGCAACAAATACATGTGAGAAAGAACCTAGATCCAGATTATATAATGCTAAGACTGTAGAAAAGAATCTTAAGTAAAATAGTCCAGAAAGAATTTTCTATTGTGTAAAAGTCAAAGTTTTTAATCATACCTTTTGTTTTAGTCTTTGTCTTTCATACAAAAATCGCCAAAAATTCAGAATTCTGTCAACATCTGGGACTAGCATACTTGGGGTACATTTCTTAATTTCACCTCAATGAACTACCTGCCTTTTTGTGCCTTATTAGATACTGACTTACTACTTTTTTCCATGTGCCTCACTGCGGGGGGGGGGGGGGGGGGGGGGGGGGGAAGACTGCATTTCTTTTTTGAAAAAAAGTTCAAAAAGATCAAATTCTCTACAAGTCTTCTTCACTTACTAATGGTAAAACATCCTAGTTAACAGTTAAGAACAGAGCTGTGGTGAAGAGACCATCCCCTTGAACTGGACTGCGTGGGTTCGAGTCCTAGCTTCCATTCCTCCTAGTTCTGGGGCCCTAGGAAGCCATTTCCCCCCTCTGCTCTCCCATTTTCTCATCTGTAAATAAGGAGATAGTAACAGTACCCACTGCGTGGAGTTATTAGGAGAACAAAAAGAATAAATATTTGAGGTGTTCTTAGAATAGTGCCCAGCATATAGTAAGCATGAGTATAAATAAGGCAAAGGGTATAAACTTCCAGTTAGAAAATAAATAAGACATGAGGATGTAAAGCACAGCATGAGTTGTATACTAAATAGTACTGTAATAACTTTGGCGACAGATCGTAACTAGACTTACCGTGGGGATCGCTATCATGTATACCTGAAACTACTCTATGTGTTTTTTTAAGAATTAAAAAATATTTACTCACTCAAAAAATTATTCCAAGAAAAAATTTACTGAATTCACACAGAAGAGTAGTTCTTCATGATCATATTTTGGCATGAAAATTATAATAAAGGAATCCTCTAGTTAGATTTTGCTCCCATTATCAAGTTCACCAACAAACTCAGAAAAACAAGAATTTTTTAAAAGGCTCATTGCATCCAGAGTAACTCAGAAACAGATTACTCCGTATGCATATATAGTAGATGTTTAGATCCAGGTCAATTGCATCCTTTTTGCAATAGAGGCAGGCCAGGCCACAATACATCTGTGAAATCAGCATTATCTGCTTACACAAACCACAATTTAAGACAAAGCAGGCCCTAGAATTAATCTAAGAATTATTATAACAAAGGATACCCTTTCTACCTGGAAACCCCACAGAGCCAACTCTAAAAAGTACTGCCCAGCAGTTGTACAAACCTGGTTTTAGAACACTGTTCTGTACTTTACAATTGTCTGACCTTACACAAGTTACTTCACCTCTGTCAATCTCAATTTCCTCTTTCATAAAACACTACCTACCTCAGAGAATTGCTGTTATAATTAAGTGAGACAATATATATAAACCCAGCTTGCTTGGTTCTTGGCATATGATAGGGACGCAATAAACACCTTGTCCCTTCAATCAGGATCTTTTCATCTGCCTTTCAAAAACAGAATCATACACACAGGAAGTGCTAAAAATCTATCTGCTGGACTGAAATAAAGGCAAAATGGTAACAGTCCTAGGAACAATGAATTCATTTATGCCAAGTTAATTATTGTTTTATGCTTCTTTTTATTTAGGGGGAGATTACTTTTTCTAAACCTTGACTAGACTCTGCTAAATGAAACACTAATAAGAACAAAGCAAATAACCTTAGTCTAACTACACAAGTTTATAAAAGGATTACAGATATTTTTACAGTTCTAAGGGGCAATGACCACATCCAAAAGGTGCTCTGGGAGAGAAAGGCAGATCTTAGCTACCTTTCTGAAACCTTACCTAAACTGTCACCCCCACCTCCCCTCTCTCAAGTCCTCAAGGACTTAGTATTCCAGGCAAACTCCTCATTAGTATAAAACATTACAGCCAATTGAAATTCATTTTAGTGCCACTAGATACAAGGCTTAAAGTTGCACATTTAGAAACATTTGCCTCAAGGAACACAGGATTGAACCTGTACCATAACATTCTGATTCTGCTTTGAACTTTAGTTTAAGAAATTATACCACCACTATGGGGCACCTAGGTGGCTCAGTTGGTTAAGTGTCCGACTTCGGCTCAGGTCATGATCTTGAGGTTCGGGAGTTCGAGCCCCGTATTGGGCTCTGTGCTGACAGCTTGGAGCCTGGAGCCGGCTTTGGATTCTGTGTCCCCCTCTCTCTGCCCCTTCCCCGTTCACATTCTGTCTGTCTCTCTCTCTCTCTCACAGATAAATAAACATTAAAAGTTAAAAAAAAAAAAAAAATTTTATCACTACTATTATTTTCCTATATTTCTGAGAATTGATTCAACAGACTCAACTTCAATGCACTGTTGTTCTTTCAATCTGACAGAGACAAAGAATAGACCGCTTTTACATTTTCACTCTTTGGGAAATATACCATATAATTTTTTTAAACTCACTTTTGTTTTTCTATTAGAATTGATAAATTATCCCATTAGCAATATTCTTTCCTTTCTTCTTTTGTTTTTTGCTCTACTTTTCATCCCCGTGGCTATTTTACAACTGGAAGTTTGCACCCCTTGGTCCCCTTCACCTGTTTTGCCCACACACTGGCCAACCAATATTAGCAATATTTTTAATAACAGTACTCAATCACATTTTCACACCCCACCTCAGCTCCTTTGCCCCACGTTGAGGAAAAACAACTGATTTCATGCCTTATTAAATCATAATTCAAGTTTAAAAAATTACACAGGATACGAAACAAAGGACATAAACTAATTTGCATTGATGGTAACAAAGAATGGCATATGGTAATGGACAGTTATCCAGTCCATCATTAGCTTATACAAAACCCACCTATAAGAATACCTTACTGCTGCTACCCAAGGGAAAAGAGAGTGAAAACAAATGAACATTTACTGAAGCTCTACCTGCTTTACTGTCTCACTTAACTCTCCCCCTAACAACCCAATGCAATATGATGCTCATTTTATAAATGAGAAACTGATGCTCACAGCAATTAAATTTGCTATCTGTGCAAGGTGACAGTCTATAGGTGGAAAGGAGAAGTCATACCTAATACTAACGTCAGGCATTTAATTTCTACCTTATCATTCTACACAAGAACAAGGCAGGAACATCCCCGAACTGTAACTCAAGCCTTTTTCCCCTTAGGTGAATTCTTAAACACACATCTATCTACACATTTGTCCTAAATAACCTTACTTACTAATCCCATGACCAATGTCATCTTTCTCATCCCATCGAACAACCCCCCAGTGGGAAACCAAGAAGCCAGGATTCAGAAATAACACCCATGACAGCCAGAGTTCCATTTTAGGAGACCCACTAGAATATTTCCTGTTCTTGTTCCCTCAATCCTTATGATCAAGCATATTCCTTCTAAAGATCAACACTCAAAACTGTGTCCCAAAATAAGCACAGTAAATAAAAGGCAATATAAAATATATGTCTTCTATTTCTAACCATGATTACTTGTACCACACAGCAAATTTAGAAATTTTCAGGGCTGACATAAAATAAACATATATATTTGGACACACTGTGGGATTTCTTAATGTCTTATTTGTAACTGTCATATCTAAGGGCAAAATATGGAACAATTCACAGTAAGGTTTATATATGTAATCCTGGATTCTGTTTACAGAAGAAAAGTCTAATACCCACTCCATTTAAAAGAGAAAGTTAAGGACCCCCTGGGTGGCTTAGTTGGGTAAGCATCTGACACTTGATTTCAGCCCAGGTCACAATCTCACATTTCATGAGATGGAGCCTCTCATCGGGCTCTGCGCTGACAGCCCAGAGCCAGCTTGGGATTCTCGCTCTCCCTCCCTCTCTCTTCCTCTCTCCCTCTCTCTCCTCCAAAATAAATAAACATACATTTAAAAAATTTAAAAAAAAAATTAATAGATTCCAACAATTTAAGGACTAAGAGTACATATTTTTTTAAAGCCTGGAACTGTACTTACTATACTTAATAATTTTCTATGTAGTTTGGGTCAGCTGAGAATAAAGAGAGAAAAGGACTCTGTAAATCTTTCTTTCCCATCTGGACCCGCTTCTGCAATCTCAGTTACCATGGAACTATACAAAGGGAGGACACAGCTTTATTATGAACACGTTTCAGATAATATGATAACCATGTAAAGAGAGAACTGACTGATTACATGGGCCATTTGCATCAAATACCATTTTCATACAACCACAAATTTAAGCCGGACATCTCCCTGAAATCCAGATTGTTTTGGACCGACACATTTAATCTAAAAGTAAATGCAAATGTATAATTAATTCCTTTAATAGACAGACTTGAGCAATAAGCAAATCCCTACACCACTTCAAAAACTGTATGAGGTTTGTGTTGTTGTTCTTGGTTTTTGACCTTTTTCCTCCTATATTTCTTAAGGCCTTAAAAGAATGAAAGCATTCACTCTGGGAATTCTAATAAAATACAACTGAACAAATATAAAACTTTATATATAAATATATATACTTACCACCATTAACCACAATGCCTACCAAAGTAGTCCCAAATTTATCAGTAAATGCATAAATACTCTAACTTTCTTGAAAGCAGCTGAACCTAAGTGGGCAAGTTATCAAGATAATGGTTTTCGGTGTCAGTGGGGATTTTTTCAGAAGGGAAAAATTACGATCATCCTTGGCTCTTCTCCTTTTTAAGGATACGAGTGCGGACTTTTGCCAACTTTTACTTTTTATGAAAATGCTATATTGAGACTTGTTTAAAAGATCTCAACTCAGTTTTTATATGACAAACTGATGTTAAAAAAGCCTAAGGGAGGTATTCTGGCAGGAAAAGGGAAAGAAACAATCATGAAACAAAAGTAAGTGAATCACATTCTCAAGAGCTTCGCTGAATTTTCAATGAATTTTTGCAAAGAGTAAGGAAGATGTGGGAAATGACTTTCCTTAACCCAGCCCATTTATGAATGACATATAAATACATAATGTGACAGATTAAACCAAGGACCTTAGTGGAGATCTCCAGCAGTTACAATTTTTTGATTCTTATTAAGAATTTGTGGCTTTCCAGGAACTTGTGCTAAGATAATTAAGGTTTATGCATATATTTAAAGAAAACAACATTCTTTATAGTACTATTTATAAAACAAAAGTGAAAAATCAGAAATATTATAAATGGTATTAATATAGGTGACTGATTTAAAAAAATGGTTATTTCCATATAACTCTTGCAGCCATTAAAAATGAGATTAGATAAAAATATTCACTGATAATGAAATATGTTCACAACACAAAGTGAAAAAATAAGAAAAGTATGCATGAAATGATCCCATTTTTACTATAAAAAGGATTATATACACAGGTACAGTGGGGTCTAACAATATTGCTCAACAGAAATTCCTACCATGATGGATATTTCTATAACCTGCACACTCTGATATGATAACCAATTCAGCTAGGGCAAGTGAGACCCTAAATTTTTTATTTTTTAAATTTTAGCTAATTTTATTTAATGGCTACCATATTGGACAGAAAACAAGATGTGACAGTTGTTATAGGTGTATTTTCTCATTTTTCTTTAATGAACACCTTTAACTTCTAATAATACTGTTAAGACAATACCAAAAAAGTTGCTAATTTTTGACATACTATGTTTAAAATAACAAGAGGTAAGTACATACCTGGGGGGAGGGGTCCAACACCAGTCCCACTCTTCCCTTCCTGACCCCCAGTGTATGCCATTCCAAGTTCCAGGGCTTTTAACTTCATCAAAGGACAGGTAACCATGGAAGTGATTGGGCAAAACTCCATTTAAAATAGAGTTTATACAGGGAAAGTAAATATCTTTTTCTAGATAGCAGATAAATAAAATGGAGTTACCAGGAAATTATGAGAATATATTACTTTATGAGTGGATTACAATAATAAAAACTTGGTTTAAGTTTTAGTAAACAGATTAGATTTTGTTTTTTTGGGTGGTTTTTTTTTAATAAGGCTAGCTTGGTAATGATTACTACTCAAATTTGGTAAAAATTATACAATCTCAAAAGCTAACCTAAAAATAAAGAATTTATTTGGCACACTTTAAAGAATGAAATTATTTTTTTATGCTGAAAATACATTCTTGAATAAATTCCCACTAAGCAGACAGAACTTTCAGTTCTCAATAAAGAAACACTTCTATTATAACAACCCTATATCAGCTTTACGGACTGCTGGGAATTAACAATGTTCTCCTTTCCTCACTGATAAAATGGCAGGTGATGTGAATTACCTGCCTCATACATCAAATATAAATATTAGCAAAATTAATTTGGCTAAGTGCTTTGAGCCACCTCAAAGGGAAACACTTTATTATGTATCATCCATCCATAGCAATTTTTGGTACATTTGCCACCATCACCTTTTTTTTCTTCTCTCTCCCTACCTCAATTTCTCAGTTCCTGACAGCAGCAATTCAAAGGTTTAATCCACAAGTAACAACAAAAACTGTTTGCCCATTCTTTATAGAAAATCCACTATAATAGAGGTGAACGCGTGACTGGAATCAATATTCAACGACCCAGCCTAATGAAGACAAGCAATGATTTGACAAATGACAGATAATCTAAACATAATTTATACCTGACCATAAAATGTGTCTTGTATGTGTACATGAATATGGAAATGTTGGACATATTGCAAACTCATCTATCTTTAAAATAAAAAGCACTTCAAAATATCACCTAATTAAGAAGTGGAAAATTACTTGGCTTCCTTATCCCCATTAACACAAGATTAATGCAAAAAAGGCCGGATAGAACAATGCTATCTTCTTGTGAACTGCTTTGCCATCCCCCACACATCAGTGTATGTGGAACACACCACACACACTAGTACCAGTGATGGGCAATAAGAGTACAAGAATGAATCAGAAGATTATTGTTAGTTCCCTATCAAAGGGAATTAACAATCTATCAAGCTAGAAGAACCAACTATGATCAAGTAGAATACTATGAAAGCATATAACAAGGCACTAACCTATCTGGAGCATAATCAAGTTCACACCTTATCTGATTCAGTTTAAGAGACTGGCCCCAGGTCTTAAAGTTGCATTAGAAAGTAAATATACTTTGATTATAGCCATTTTAATTTAATTCATCACTGTGCACATACCAATTGTTTATGCTAATAAATAGGAAGGTATTTTAAAGTATGTGTAGGACCCCGGTTTACTTGGGGAACAACTCCAAGATATTTCTTTCCATAATGGCATCCAAACAAGTCATTCTTTCTAAATAATCATTTCTTTACTGTTTATTTTCACTTGCATTCAATTCTATAAACAGAGTGTTTTCACTCAGTCTAGTCTAAGTTATGTTGCAGTAGCAAAATGCTCCAGAATCCCATAGGCTTATTAGAAAAATTAAGGTTATTTCTTACTCACACAACTTGAAAAAGTGACAGCAGAGGAGTTTACTTACATATCAGGCTGAAGAGAGCTCTATGTTAAAATGTGATACCTGCCTAACCAAGGTGGGGAAAAACAAAATATAGTAAACTATACCTTGGCTCTTACACTTCTGCTCAGAAATTATATATTTTCCTCCCACTCACATTTTGCTGGGTAGGAAAAGAAGAAAGTAAATACATCCAGTGGACAGAGGACTGTTTACTTCCAGGTGCCAAGAAGAACTGGAGATTTGCTGGACTACACCAGACTGAAAAGATCAGTGTTTGAAGCTTTGCTCATATTTCCTGTCTCGATGTTGTAGAAATATGGAAAACTATGAGAGTTATACCAAAATCAATAACAATGAGAAATATCTCAAAGAATATCTATGTGTCCTCTGATCTCAGAGAAGCAGAGGGAAAGCACAAGCGAAAAAAATGTTTAACTATAAGGAATTGAGTCTTCCTTTATGGGAAGATTTCAGACAACAAGCTATTAAAATAAACTATTTCCCTAAATTCTAGAAATATACTTCCAAACAGTAGGGGCAAGCAATATTATCTCAAAAATAAGCATGCATATTTTAGATAATTATTTTCTAATTAAAGAAGGTCCGCCTGACATTTACTCTTAAATCTTAAAACTGACCTATATAATATACTCAGTTTTCATTATAGAGTAGCTTATTCTTTCATTTTGAATTTTAAAAGTAAGTCCTAAACAAATTGTTATAATGCACTTCAAGCAGAAACCCTTAAACCCAAACTACTTTCCTACATTTTTGCAATGTAATTAAAATTACAATCTTATTTCTGTATAAACTGTTTTTAACCTACAAATAGTTGTCTAATAGAAATCTACTTTATTATCCCAATGCTGGTAAAATACTAAATGCTTTTCTATTTTAATTGACAAACTGGCCTTCACCAAAATTAAAAACCTTTGCTTGTCCAAAGACACAGATTAGGAGGAAGCATTCACACTAATGCTTATGATAATCAAAAATCTTGGGACCCATATCTAAAACCCAGAAAGAATTCTTACAATTCAATACAATTCAATAATAAGAATGCAAAAAAAAAAAAAAGAAAGAAAGAAAGAGAGAAAAGAAAAGATCTGAACTGAAATCTCAAAAAATAATATACACAAATGACCAGTAAGGATGAAAATATGCTTAATACATTCAGCCATCAGGAAAATTCAGCTTCTTAGAAAGTTCAACACAGACATAGCATTCCATCTAGCAATCCCATTCCTAGGCATCCACCTACGAGAAATGAAACAATATGTTCACACCAAGACCTACACACCAGTGTCCACAGCAGCATTCTTCGTAACAGCCACAGACTGGAAAGCACCCAAATGGCTGTCAACTGGACTACATCCATGCGGGAACACTACACAACAAAAAGGAAGGAACTACCGAGAAGTACAGTAACATAAGCTACCAAACTTTTAGCTAAACGGACTCAGAAAAAGAAGACTCAAATAACCAGAATCACACATGAAAGGATTACATTACTACAGAAATAAAAAGGATTATAAAGAAATACTGTGAATTGAATGGGAAAACTAGATACCCACAAAGTTGGACCTCTTATCTCACAAGTATTAACTCCATTTGGATCGCAGACCAAAAAAAAGAACTAAAACTATAAAACACAGAAGAAATGTTCCCTATGTTTAGAAGAAAACAGGGTTAACTCTTCATAACCTGAGATTTGGCAAAGGATTCATTCTTTTGACACCAAAGCACGAACAACAAAAGAAAAAGTAGACTTTTTAATGTTATTAATCAAATCATCAAAATTAAAAACGTTCAGTTCAAAGTACGTTATCAAGAAAGTGAAAAGACAACACAGAATGGAAGAAAATATTTGCAAATCATGTTTTTGGGATAAAACATGCTTCTAGATATATTAAAAAACACTTACAATTCAATAATAAAGAGGCAATCCACTTAAAAATGGGCAAAGGACATAAACAGGCATATCTCCAAAAAATATACACAAATGGCCACAGGGCACATGAAAAGATGCTCACTGTTACTCATCAGGGAAATGCAAAATAAAACCACAACGAGGTGGTTTTTGCTCTGGGTAGGCACAGAGGTATGTACTCTTGGAAACAGTGCAAAATAAGGCAGACAAGGTTCCTGTGTTTTTACTCAGGCACAGAGTAGGGAAGAGAACACAGAGGTGACAGTCAAATATATGATTAAACAAATATATAATTCCAGATAATAAGTGCTATTAAGTAAAATGAAACATGGTTGGTAAAATGAAAAATGGTTCGAGAAACCAGACAAGCAGGGTAGGGCAAGACATTATGATAGCATCATAGCAAAGGTACAAGGATTTAACATCATGTGTGAAAATCTGAGACGAATGTATTCTAGGCAAAATAACAACTACGCAGATCCTGGTAAAGACACACATTTGGCTCATTCCAGAGACAAAAAGGCCAGTGAAGCTGTAACAGGAAGAAAGGGAGAGAGTGACAGGCATGAGGTCCATGATGTAGGTGGGAGCCTCACCCAGATCAAGGAGCGCCCTGTTAAGGGATTAAGATGTCATTCGAGTATAGAGAATTCTTTGTGGAGCACTTTAACCAGGCCGAAGGTGTGATCTGATCAAGACATATAACCTGTGCAGCTGCACAGGGCCCCAGGCTAGGTTTATGCTCTACTGTCACTGTCTTGTAATACTTAATGATTTTAGCTTTTAACACCGATTTTGTAAACAAAGTCCAATGGGACAATGGAGTATGTTGCAACAGAAGAGATACCCTGGGCAGCAGCACATACACCCACAATAAAATAGAAGTTTATATAGAATACTTTTTTTTCCTTAACCCAGAAACAGTATGAAGGTATCCTTGAAGGCATGATGGCATGGCTCAAAGAATGCTAATTATTATTCAATATTTGAAGGAATCCAAATTCAAAACCAAACTCATTTTTACTTCTTGGTCTCCCTGACTCACCCTACCGTCTGCACCTCACCACTTGGTACCTCTCTAGGAATGGCACCCTGTTGCTAGAGTGAGGCCCGGAGAGCCATGTCCATACTAGAGAACTTCTGATAACAAAGATGACTGGTTAAAAGTCAACATCTGACTCCAGCTGGGGCATCAGATTCTTTCTATCTCAAGTCTGAAAACCAGACTGGATCCGAAGCCAAGACACATCAGCATCACTGGGAAGTTCTAGTGAGGAGGTCCACAAACCTGAGCTATTGAAGTCCCCAGAGCCAGCTTGGTTCTTCACATCTCCATTCTCCGTTTTCCTGAATGGTTGAGTTCCTGACTCAACCATGTGACATGCAGTCTGACAACTTTACATGGAGTATTTATTATAACCACAAATACCTGTCTGACCCTTTGCAAATGTCCTCTATTCTGTAAATGATAGCAGACCCTTCTGGTCTAGCTGATCCTACTACCAACCACAATCCAGAATTCCTATCTAGCTTCCAAGTTTCCTAATTCTCCAATCAAATCTACTCAACACAAAGTGGATTATTCTTCATTTACTACAGGCTGGATGGCTTCAATTCATCCAAACAAATCACTGTCTACAGAATTTTTTATCACCTGCACAGAATTCAGTAAGAGCAGGAGGTAATTCTATGAGATCAATCACTATACATAATCAGAAGGTTTCAACCATAAGATTTAATATCAGATTAATGGTATTCAAATAATAAAATTAAATCATTTAGGATAAATTGTAAAGATTATGGAAAACTCAACTGTTTGATTTCCAAAAATGTAAAATGGAACATTTTCTCACTTGAGATAAGAGGAGTCTATCTGAGCATTCATATCAATTTTGTTACTTAAAATACTCTTAATCAGTTTATATTCAAATAATTATTTTTTTGGATCAAGTATATCACCATCTATTGTGATGGCTATAAACATTTTTAAATTCTGTTTTCCTCACCAATGTATAAATCTAAATGCCTAGCAGGTGCCAAATGTTTGAAAACAATAAAGTATTTGTTGTTTAAGCGATCAATGGTGAGGTGTTATGTTATCTGCAAGTTAATGTATCCCAGGTAATACAGCATCGTACTCCATTTTAAAAAATGGGGCAAGGAACACCCGAGTGGCTCAGTTGGTTAAGCATCTGACTTTGGCTCAGGTCATGATCTCATGGTTGTGGGTTCAAGTTTTGTGTCCAGCTCTGTGCTGACAGCTCAGAGCCTGGAGCCTGCTTCAGATTCTGTGTCTGTCTCTCTCTGACCTTCCCCTGCTTTCTCTTCTCTCAAAAATAAACAAATTAAAAAAATTTAAAAAAAAGAAAAAGGGCAAAAGACATGAAGAGATATTTTACACCAAAGGATATACAGACAGTAAATAAGCATGTGAAAAGACATTTAACATCCCTAGCCATTAGGAAGTACAAATTGAAATCACCCTGAGCTATCCCTTCATACCTATTAGAATAGCTAAAATAAAAGAAAGGGACAATACCAAATGCTGGCAAGATGCAGAGAAATTAGATCTCTCATGTACTGTAGTTAGGAATGGAAAATGATATAACACTCTGGAAAACAGTATGACAGCTTCTTCAGAAAACTAAACAAACACTTAACTTAAGATCCAGTCATCATACTCCAGAACTTTTATCTTAGAAAAATGAAAACTCATATCCATGTAAAAATTTGTACACAAATGTTCATAGAAGATTTATTTATAATAGTCTGAAACTGGGAACAATCAAAATGTCTCTCACTTGGTGAAGGGCTAAATCATGGTATATCAACAACATGAAATACTAATCAGCAATTAAACAAAACTGAAAGGCACTGTGCAGTGTGGGAAAAAGGCCAATTTCAAAAAAATCACATACCATATGATTCTAGCATTTTCAAAGTGACAAAATTATACAGACTGAAACAGATTAGTGGTTCTTAGGGGTTAAGGATGGGGGTTGGGGAGTAGACCATAAAAGTACACCATAAATAGGTAGAATGAGAGTGATCTTTGTGATAAAAGTATTGTATCTGGATTGCAGTAGTAATTACATGAATTCCCAAATGTGATGAAATGGCACAGAACTATACAAACAATGTACCAACACGAGTTTCCTGTGCTTAGTATTGTACTATAAATAGTCATAAGGTATAACCAATGGGAAAACTAGGCGCCCCCATTTCCCTGCTTTTTCAGTCTCCTAGAGGCCCCTGCATTCCTTGGTTCATGGCCTCCTTCCCCATTTTCAAAGAAAGTGATGGCTGGTTGAATCCTGCTTACAATGCATCATTCTGACTTCCTTCCTGTCTCCCTTTTCCAATTTTAAGGAACCTTGTGATACTTGAGGCCCACCAAGATAATTCAGGATATCTCTCCATCTTTAGGTTAACTGACTGGCAACCCTAATTCTATCTGTAACTTTAATTCCTGTTTGCATGTAAACTAAAACATTCCCAGGTTCCAGAAATTGGGATGCAGACATCTCTGGGCTATTATTTTGCTGCATACTGCATATAGCATGTCCCTTCTTATAACTGTAAATTTTAAAAGCACACTGTAACCCATAGGACATTCTACCATCTCATATTATCTCTATAAAATAACAGCAAGGTAAAAAATAAATACAGCAGTTCTATTATTTCCACTTGACAAGCGAAGTAACCAAGGCACAGGGAGTAACCTGGCCCATAATCTATCCCAAGTCAAAGTGCTTGCTAATGAGAGAGCCAAGAGCAGTCACAAGGTCCCAGGATTTCCTATTTTGTTGCCCCCTGCAGCAGACCACAACTGTCTTCAATTACTCTAAGAGCAAGGTCTTCCCTATTGCTGAAAACTTCCGTGCTCATTTTTATCAGCCCATAAGTTAAATGAATCATCAGTTAGGTTATTTACTGCCTAATTTCACACACACACACACACACACACACACACACACACACACTTGTACATACATGAGTGTATTTATATAAAAATTATATAAACTGTATAACGTAATAATTTCAGCTTTAACTTTTTTCTGAACCAGGATCTTATCCAGGTTAATATATTACATTTGATTGAATGAACTTAAGTTTTATCCAGTTGAATGCTCACAAACTAAGGCATTCCCATTTCTATGGCAAAGAAAAAGAAAAACAGACAAAACACAATTATGTAAGACTCCCCAAATGGTAAATAATGGGGGGAAAAAGGGCAGAAATCCTATTATATATGAAATAATTAACTGAAGTTCTAAATTGGGATAAGAATGAGAATGTAGCTAAGAATTTTTATTAATTCATTCCAGTAGCTAACTTTAATTATGGTATTAAATGTTACTATGTAAAGTTGGCCTAATCTTTCCTAATAAACCAATTTGCTTAAAGACTTCTTAGAAAAATATCTTCTTACCTCTATATTTTCTTACATTTTTCAACAAATATAAAAGTACCTGAATCAATACTATGTAACACAATAGGAATGTTATTTCTGATCATGTTATTTTTATATTAACATAAGAGCAGTTACCAATCACTGAGCACATACACCACACAGATATTACATGAAGATGTTTTATTTGCATTTTCTCACTTAATCCCCTTACCAGCTATATGAAGTACAGTTATTACCGCCATTTTAATCACTAAAAGAGAATAAGTACCTTGTTCAAAAATCCACATCTCTTAGACTCCAACCAGTATAATATAATACCATCGAGCTTGAAAAAAACTTTTGGAGCCCGAAAATATTTTTAAAGTGCTAATTGTTAGATTTTAAGTAGGAGTTATATATATATATATGAAGGATCCTCTTAGTCTTTGCATGTAGGACAAATGAAGTCAAGAATTATTTCAAAGTATAGAAAGAAAGAAAGCAAGTGACAGGAGCTTTGTTTCTCTAAAGTAACATCACTTGCTCTATTCAGCCTTTCATACTCCCACAAAGCTTAAGAACTCCTCTTAATCAAGCGAATTACAGGTTTTTTTCTTCTAGTAGTCTGACTTCAAGTTTTCAATGTTGTAAATGGAAAGTTCTTCACTTAATTTTTCCCTTTGTAGGCAACTTATTCTTTCTGCCTGGAAAAGTTCAGTATATAGATACATATCTTCCTCAGTGTGTCTTTTCACATCAATACAGCAGAGAGCTCTATGAGCCTTTTCAATATCAAGACTCGGGTTGTTCTATGCTTATAATTTGTTTAACTATTACCGATCTCTTCCATCAGTAATTTTTTTTCTTTTTCCCTCCTGAAACTCCTATCACATGTAAGGTTTTAAAAGATGTTGACTTCCTGGGTCTATTTACCTTTTTTCAGGACTTCTTTATGCTAACATTTTGCTCTGTACTTGGGGTTATTTCTTATATGCGATCTTTGATGCTACTAATGTGGTCTTTAAGTCATCTACTGAATTTTTTACTTTGAAAAAAATAATAATCTAGATTGTTTGGGCCCCAGGAAGTTTCTCCCATAGTACAGTTTAATTTCCCTGATGGAATCTTTTTATTTTTATTTTTTCATTCAGGGGTATGCATTCAGATTGTTCAATCTTCCCCTCTGAGAATTTTTCATTTGGTTTACTGGGTTTTCAGGTCTAAACCCTGGGCATTCCAATCAGTGAGAATCCCACAGGTGTTATGAAACCTTGCACCGTTGAAACTGTCTGCTGTGGAAGTAAGCGGGCTGTCCTGTGGCCACTGAAGAACCAGAAGTCTCCAAAGGGAACTTGCTCTTTCCCTCTCTCCCTTGAGAATCACACAGTATAAGCAGAGATGGGACTGTGATATAAATGTGCATGCGTTGGAATTACATAAAGATTCAAGAGATTTCCTTATTAGTTTAAAGGCCCCATACTAGAACTTCCACTTAGCTCTCTTTTCAGGATCTCTGTGTTACATACACTGGGAAATGACAAAAACCCATTCTGTCTACCTTAAACGGGCAGAGCCACTACCAATACCATAGGAAAAAAACTGCTGTTATGAATGATTCCTTAACACCTCTAAGCCTTTTGGGGTGCCTGGGTGACTCAGTTGGTTGAACACCGGACTTTGGCTCAGGTCATGGCCTTGCAGTCCATTAGTTCCAGCCCTGCGTCAGGCTTGGTGCTGACAGCTCAGAGCTTGGAGCCTGCTTCAGATTCTGTGTTTCCCTCTCTCTCTGCTCCTCCCCAACTCATGCTCTGTCTCTCTATCTCTCAAAAATAAATAAATGCTAAAAAAAGATCGTAAATATCTCTAAGTCTTTGTACTCAAAATTCTACAATATGGAAGGGGAAGGAGTGTGTCTGCTTGACCAAAACAGATCATCCCTGTGTATTCCTCTCCATAATGATCATAGTTTTAAATCTCCAAAATCAGGAAAAGCAGCTGGATACTAGTTAGCCAAAATTAAACAAACAAAAGACAAATGTCCATTATTCTGGCAGACTTTATATCAGTTAACTTTGCAGAAGATACATCTACAACTTGTTTTTAAAATGAACCTCAAAGCACTAACACTTGGATAGTCTCAAAAAAAAAACCCACATAACATATATTCAGAAAAGAAGATGTCTTTTATTTTATTTTTTAGAGACTTGATTCCTGGGAGTAGAGAGAAGTAGAGAGAAATGAGTAAGTTCTAAAGTTAGAAGTATTGATTTCTAAAATAAATTAGGCTTGTTAGATATAATATAAAGATTATATCATTGCCATTACTATAATGAACTATGACCTCTGCCTTAAGTAGTTGGTTTAACTATTCAAGCATTTAAAGTTGATTTTTTAAAATAATCTTAGGCAGTATTCTTTTTTGTTTTTTGTTTTGGATGGTAGCTAAATAGCATCTAAGAAACACATGGGATAGATTTTTTGATTTTTAAACTTTAAGTCTGTATTCTTAATCTCCTTCACCTATTTCACCCATACCCCCGCTGACCTCCCTTCTGCCAACCACTAGTTTACTGTTGTGTCTGTTTTTATTTGTTTGTTTTGTTGGAATAGACTTTAAATTGGCCTTTAAAAAATGTCAATAAAGGGCAAACAAAAGAAACCAGGAAGTATACATTACATAGTAGTCACAATTCAGATTGAGATCTTAGCAATAATCATAGCAATCAATAATAGCTCTTATACCTGTCAGAATGGCTAGAATCAAAAAGATAGGACGTAGCAAGTGTTGGCAAGGATGTGGAGAAAAAGGAACCCTCATGAAATTGGTGGGAATGCAAACTGGTGTAGCCACTGTGGAAATCAGTATGGAGGTTCCTCAAAAAATTAAAAGGAGAACTATCACACAATCCTGTAATTCTACTACTGGGTATTTACTCAAAGAAAATGAAAACACTACTTCAAAAAGATACATGCACCCCTACGTTTACTGCAGAATTATTTACAATAGCCAAGAGATGAAAGCAACCCAAGTGTGCACTGACAGATGAAAGGATGAAGATGTGGTATACACACACATACAATGGACTATCACTCAGCCGTAAAAATGTGTAAGATCTTGCCATTTACAAAGTGGATGGACCCAGAGGGTGTTTTTTTTAACCTACAGGGTATTATGTTAAGTGAAATAAATAGAGAAAGAAGAATACCATATGCATTCACTTATATGTGCAATCTAAAAAAAAAAGAAAAGCAAACAAACAAACAAACAAGCAGAAACAGACTGGTGGTTGCCAAAGGGAAGGGGGTTCGAGGATGGGAAAAAGGCGTGCAGTGGAGTGGGAGGTACAGGGTTCCGGTTATGGAAGGAGTAAGTCATAGGGAGGAAAGGTACAGCGCAGGGAATAGAGTCAATGTAATTGTAATAGCACTGTGAGGTGACAGATGGCAGCTATACTTGTGGTGAGCACAGCATGAGGTATAAACTTGTCTAATCACTATGTTGTATACCTGAAATTATATCAATGACACTTCAGTGAAAAAAGCCAGCAATCAATATTTAATGTTCACTGTATCAGATATTCTAAGTACTTAAATGTGTTATCAGCTAATTCCCCAAGAACCCGAGTATTCCCATTTCACATATAAACATGGCACTTAAATGGCCCCTGATCTCATAGAGCAGGTGATCACTGGTCACATCAGGGATACAAGCCCAGAACATATGCTTTGAAGCAATCCATCCTGCTGCCTCCTTTAAACCAGTGACAACGTGGCTTGGCTCTACTTTTATAAATTAAAAAAAAAAAAAAAGCCACTATTATACCTCATACATGGAGATATGATTAATCTGAAAATAATCAGGTTAGGATTTCATCATCTAGGCAAAATTCTTTCAAAAGTTAATTTTGTACACTAATCTCTCCAAACCATCAGACTCATGTTTTCATCTAGTTGTCCCAAAGTGGAAATTTGCCTAATAGAAACATTTCAGAGTTTCTTAACTATACTCAATTCACAAAATATGATATACTGCATAATCAGAGATTTTGGTATATTTGGTTTCTTAATAGATTCCTGAAAGCTAATTAAATGTACAGAAGGATCTATAACCAATTTTACTTCCCATAATAACTATTTTAATAGCAGCTACAGCCTCAATTATATCTTCATTATAGTTTTGAAGGTGCCCTTCCCCTTCTCTCACCTTTTCTAAGACACAAGCACTTAAACAGAAGGAAAGCAATATGTGCCAGAGTACACCGAGGACAAGGGGCTGGGGGACTGCGGGGATCCATTCTGTGAAAATTCAAGTCCTACATCTAGTCTCTTATTCCAAAAGAACCTAGATAAAAGGTGCATTTTCATTATGTAATTTTGGGAGTGGGATTAGGAAGAGGAGGAAAGAATATTAATTGCAATAAGATATTCAGAGGGGCACAGGTAAGAAAATATAATACCAAAGCCTAGAAAGGATAATAATTCAAGAAGGTGAAAACTATATAAAATTTTGTGACTAATGATGGAAAAATCCAATGGATATGACAAGGTAAAGCAAGAAGGGATAAAGGTAGGAAGTTGAAAGTTTAGATTAGGTAAGACTACGTCACAAATTCAAAAATAATTATCACATGGTAACTTAACACGAGTAACTTAAGAGAGGTTTTGTGGTCAGAGAGGATATTTTAGAAGTTCAAGCTTTTCAGGTAGTTTTATGTAATGACTCAGTCCAGGACGTGGCTGTTTTAGTTAAAGACTTAGAAAGAAATGGGAGAATCAACTGAAAATGGAAGCTCTCAGAGATCCAAAAAGGACCAGGATACCCAAAGGCTTAGGTCAACAGATGTAGAAGGGAGAAAAGATAACAAAAGACAATGTGATAAAGAAGCTATATGTCAGGAATTGCAATTTGAGGAAGAATGAAAAATATAGTGGAAGCTGGAATAGATGGCTATGAGGAGGGAGAAATTTTTAATAACACCACCATCACTGTATCTTTAAAAATGACATATATATTTGAGTTTTATCATAAAGATAAAAATGAAAGATTAAACTTGAAATGGATGTCACCCTGAAAGACAATTATGAAAACCAATCTGCCATGGGTAAAACATCCACCATCTTGAGTGTCAAGAAACAGATATACTCAAAAGAAACTAGGCTTGTCTTCTAGAAGCTTGTTTTAGATTTCAAAATGAGAGATTTTTATATAATAAAGTAAAATCTAAAATATATACATATATACACATTTAGGTAAATATGAAAGAGAAAGAAATGTTGGTTGAATACAATTTCATATAAGCTCAATATTTAAAATGGTTGAAAAGTTTAATTTTACTTGAAATGGCTGTTTTTCTAGACTATGGCACATGTTGAAAATATTAAGCTTTTAATACTACTGTATTCGAACCACTCACTCAAAGCTGTCCAGTGCTAATAACTGGCATTCAATTTTAGCAACATGAGGAAAAAAGATTGTGCCTTAGCGCTGGATGACTTTCCCTGAATCAGCCTGAAACATTCCAGTAAGTCATCCAATTCAGTAAGAACTTGTATTTTACAATGGCTCGCATGTGATGCTAGAATGGAAAATCTGCAGTCTTTTAAAGAGACTATAAATTAACTAAATTTGATAATAGCAATCCATCAAAATTTAGTTCCACGTCAGTTGGCATTTGACTTGCATTTGGAAAGTTAATGTTGTGAATCCTGTTCTTAACCAACTTTATATTGCCATCTCTCTACTTCCCTTTTGATGGGGAAAATAAAGTCTTCTAAGAATAAAAAGTAATAAGGCCTTCTTTATTTATTCTGAGAGAACACTATCTGCACCACAATTAAAAAAAAAAAAAAACGAGAGAAAAAATGCTAAACCTTCATTTCAAATTTTATACCTGTCAGATTGATCTTACAACTTATACTTACCAATACATACGTCAATTTTCCCTTTAATAGCAGCTTCGTGCAGAGGCGTGTAGTTCCAGTTATCCCTGGCATTTGGATCGGCTCCTTGACACAGTAACAGACTCACGACCTCGGCATGGCCAAAAGAACAGGCATTATGAAGCGGGATGAGACCGCCATCATCACGAGCATGGACATTAGCACCCATCTGTAGTAAGTGTTCTACCACATCCTTCCTTCCAAAACCTGAAAAGGAGAATATATATGGAAACAATTTCGTAAAAAAACAAAAACACCAAAACACTAGAATTTCTTTAATAATATTAATATTAACAAATATGAACACCTGAAGTACTGTAGCAAAAAAGGGTTTAAAAAATGGCTATCATCCAAATGGATTGATTCTCTCCTCTCAGAGAACTCGGAACTAAGAAAGTTCCTGAGGTCTTTGGGCAGTTCATTTGAAAGACATTTCTTCAACATCTTTTATGGGCTGGGCAACTGTGCTAGAAATACAAAATAGAAGAAGACTCCTGTCCGAAGCACTTTCCTCTCATGTTTCACAAGAAAAATTATTATATCTATAAAATCCATCTCTATATTTTAAGAAATAAAGGTTATTTAAATACAGCTGACAACTAAATCTAAGACAAATTACAACCTTATAGAGAAGAACATAGGGATACTAGAAATATGTGTAATAGTTTGGTTACAAGATCTTAGGAAAGGAAGAATTAAAAATAATGGCAAAACACTCTACTCTTGGGAATTAGGACCAAACTAAAATATTGCAAGCCTGGATTTAGTAACTCTAAGGAAATAATATGACCAAGAAGCCCGAACAGAGGCATTTGGAAATGCAGAACCAGAAAACTAGTGAGAAGTATCATAATTTTCAGACAGAAAAAGTGGGGGACGGAGCCAGAGTGGATCAGAAGCAGTATAAGAACTAGGCACATGCTGAGAAAGGTGAAGATTATGAAGAAAGTACATTATAAAAGTCAAAGGGCAACAACATTATGCAAAGTCCAGCATGATGAGGATTTAGAAAGTGAAAAAAAGCTGCTGACAATTTTAAATTTTAGTACAGTGATGAAATTATAAGTTACGTTGTTATGGATTAAAAAGAAAGGAAACCATAAGCATTAGTATTTTTATCTTTATAAGCTAATACACTTTATTAAGGATTCTTCCTTTGCTACTTTAAATTTTATTTGGTCTTACTCTCTAAGTATCAATACCTCTATGCTATTACTTACTGTGTAATGTAGTTTAGAAAATGGCATCATAAATAAAACTAAAAGAATAAAACCATCATATCTTTCCCCATTTTATGCATAAATAAACTAAATGAGAACTATGAGGAAAATTGAAAAAAAGAGACTTATTTCAAGATAATGTTCCCCATACTATCTATAGAAATTCATTTAATTCAGGAGAGCAGGCTCTAAGAAAAAGTCTTCAAAGTAAAAGATTATGTTTCCACAGATACGTATTACAAGGTCGGAAGTGGGTTTCTGTAGAAAATATCCTTCAAATTAAGCTGAAAATTTTGGGTGAAAAGAAGTCAATTTTGTACTACTACCTTTGTAATACCCAAAGTAGAGGATACATGCTAATGTAAATATCACCATCTTGCTGTTTGTTTTTTAATATCTGCTCAACTTTATAGATGTTAGGTTCTGTTTATTTCTCTAACTTCAGCGTGCTTCTCACCCTACTACCTACTAGCATAACCTTACTCTGCCACTGAGCCACACATACTTTCCTTGCTCATGAAGATTGCATCATTTTCCCTCTATGGTTTGAATAAAGCCTCCATGGCAAACTCACATTTCCCTAATCAATGCATTAATAATACTTGAGACTGAATTTCCTTTCTTCACTAACAAATAGGTTAAAATAGATATTTTTAAACTTATCACCTGGCATTTTAAAAAGTATCCAGGGGCACCTGGGTGGCTCAATAAGTTGAATGTCTGACTTTGGCTCAGGTCATGATCCCATAGTTCACAAGTTTAAGCCCCACGTAGGGCTCTGTGCTGACAGCTCAGAGCCTGGAGCCTGTTTCAGATTCTGTGTCTCCCTGTCTCTCTACCCGTCCCCAGCTCGTACTCTGTGCCTCTCAAAAATAAATGAAGCATTAAAAAATTTTAATAAAAAAATGGATACTTTTTAAAAAAGTATCCATTACAACTTTGAAGCAAAAGAGCAAAGTGTGTATTTACTTTTTACTAACACTTTTAGATCTAAAATATAAAAAACAAAAACAGAAACTGCTTGGTATCAGTAAGAGGGTGAAGAAATGGAATTGTGCTCATACACTGATAATGTGAGTGCAAACTGGTATCATACTTCGTTTATTTTGTTTTGTTTTTTTTGGTGCAAAAAAAGTGGTTTTATTAAAGCATAGGGACAGGACCCATAGAGAGAAAGGGCTGCCTGGTACATTTTAGAAAAAAATATAGCATTATCTGAACAAAGATTCTGCACAAGATGTTTATCAAAGCACTATTTATGGACAATCATGGAAACAATTCACATGTCCAACAATAAAGTATCTGTTAAATAAATGACGGTTTTTCATATAACATCATCCTGTACTAAAAGGATGCTATAGAACACTGTGACTATACTTAATGGCACTGAATTACACACTAAAAAATGGCTAAAATGGTAAATTTTGTTTAAAAATAAAATTTTTTCAATTTTAAATTTGTGTATTTTACTGCAGTTAAGATCATTAAAAAAGTATAAACCATACGTGCAAGAAAAAAACAGGGTATTATAGAAAACAACATGGAAAAGTATTTTTAGATTGGTCTTTTAGATTAAAATATATACAAAACAAAATACAGGACAAAAAATATATATACACATATATTTGAAACACAGAAAAAAGGACTAAATCACTAAGTAGTGGCATTACAGAGTTTCCTTTTCTTCTCTTTATCTGTTTTCTTAATTATCACATAAAAAACACAATTTGGTATAAAATATGTGTAAGTGTGTAACACATATATGTTTATAAAAGAAGGTAGAGGTGGGGGCGTCTGGGTGACTCAATAGGTTGAGCATCCAACTTCGGCTCAAGTCATGATTTTGCTCATAGGTTCTAGCCCCATACTGGGCTCTGGGCTGACAGCTCAGGGCCTGAAGCCTGCTTCAGATTCTCTCTCTGCCCCTCCCCTGCTCACACGCTGTCTCTCTCTCTCTCAAAATAAATAAATGTTAAAAAAAAATAAAAATAAAAAGGTATAGGTGAATAGTCAAAATCAGTAAAGACAATAAAGAAGTTATCTTTTTTGTTTTGTTTTGTTTTGTTTTGTTTTAAAGAGAGCACACGTGCAAGCGGGGGAGGGGGCAGAGGGACAGACAGCGAATCTTAAGCAGTCCTCACGCTCATCCAGAGCCCAAGATGGGACTCAATCCCACGACCCTGGGATCATGACCAAAGCTGAAATCAAGAGTTGGCCACTCAACCAACTGAGCCACCCAGGTACCCCAGAAGTTAGCTCATTTAATTTGGGTTTGAATTTATGAAATGTATTAAATCAGAGGTTTTGTTATCCACAACACAAAACAGTCCTCTATCTAAACTACTTAGAAATTTAGTAATCAGGAACTTTTACTTAAAACATAAAGTTTACTTGAAACGTATATTCTACCTGTTCTATTGAGTACAAATCAAAATTGCTCATTCATCATTTGACAATGCTAAATGCTTATACGTTATTTTTACCCATAAACAGAATTCATTATCTTTGATGGTTGGTTATACAAGACCTTTGTTTCACGAAGTTTGTAGTCATAATTATCCCTATAACTGAATTGCTTATTTGGGTCTAAAGAACCAAAATAAAAGTAGTAATTAGGATCACAGTCAAAGAACTACATAGAATTTGAAGAAACTTAACATTAATTCACTTGTAGGAAAATAGTCCCTAAGCAAAAGCATTACAGACACATACTTGCAGACAAGATTTTCAGTGTCTCACTTCATCAAACTAGCACATGTTTAAAAAATAGCTAAATCACAACTTTTTAAAGAAATAATGTTGCCATTTACACATACTTGCTACTTATACATATATTTATGGCTCAGTGTTATGAAGTAAAGAAGGAAATCAATAAATCTTCTCTCTCTGATCCCAGCAAAAGTCACTAAAAATTAAGACTAATTCTCTGATCTTTACCAATACCCACTGTGTGTTTTAACAGACATCCAATCTGAGTTGTACTCGTATTATTTAACTTCTACAGAAAAACCCTTTTTGCTCAAAGACAATGCCCTATTCTTGACAATAATAAAAATAACAATGGTAAGTAACAGTTTGTAAGCTCTCATGTGTCAAAAAGGATGCCGAATACTTGACATGCATTAGCTCTTGTGATAACACCCTATGGGATATACCATTATCCTCATTTTGTTAAGTGATTCTTTCCCTTAGTGCTGATATTCATGAACTGCTTCCAAATACCCATTTCAATTCTATCTACTTACTCCCCAGCGCTACCATCTCAGTTTCTAGTTCAATAATCTCTTGCCTAGACTTCAGCATATACCTTCTAACAGCATATACCCTTCTAACTGGACTCTGTTGTCACATCTGCTGCCCTACAATTCATCCTTAACATAATAGGCATAGTGATCTTTTCAAGGCATGTATCAGATCAGGTCACTTGCCTGCTTAAAATCCTGCAATGGGTTCCCATAATGCATATAATATTACTACAAACTTCTGAGGACCTACAGGGCTTTCTGTGAACTGGAGCCCTGTGAGCTCTCCCATGTGTTTGACTTTCCTCCCTCTGTCTTTCACTCTCTGTTCTTTGAATATGACAAACTCCTTTCAGCCTAGGCGACTTTGCACTGTCCTCCACCTGAGAAGTTGGACCCGGATCTTCGCATGCCTAGCTCTTTATGCCATCCAATTATCAGCCTAAAGTTAATAAGCAACTTAGAGGACTCTGTCGACCACCCAATTTAAAGTCATCCGTGCATGACACATACTTTTCCATCAGTGATACCAATATCACTCAGTTTTACTTTCTTTCTGCATTTAATCACTACCTAAAAGCACTTTGTTCATTTATCTATTTGCCTTTTATGTATCTCCCCACTCAAGATGTTCTATAAAATGAGCTATTCTTGACTTATGAATTATCTTATGAGCTGTCTGTATCTGCAGCATCTAAAACAGTGCCTGAATGGCTTCAATAAAATATCTGTTGACTACACAAATATACATAATGTTTACTTCATCATAATTAAATCAAAAAGTGAGTAGCTTTTAATTTTATATTTTTAACTTACAAATGAAAATTCTTAAAGCCTTTTCCAGATACAAAAATGTCAGAAATATTTTAAAATATTAAAAAAAACCCCACAAAGTTTGGAGAAAGGAAAATCATCTGTAATGCCATCATCATCCAGAGATCACCATGAACATTTTGATGATTAAGCTTCTAGATGTCATTCTTTGCATGTGTGTGTGTATTTAAACATCTTTGTTCTGGCTTTTCACTTTTCAAATTTTTCAGTCAAAAATTTTAAATCTATACACCATTTTCCTATGAATTACTTAGCATTCTATTACATGGATATGTCATAATATATTTAGTTGGGTGGTTTTCCACATTATAAAAAGGAGATTTTGCCATTATATAAAACAGTTACAAATAAATACCATTGTATACGTATCTTCATACATTTGTCCAGTTCTATAAAATAAACTTCTCAAAGTAGAAGGATGAGGTCAAAGGATACACATTTAAAAATTTTTTATGTTGCCAAACTGTCCTCTAATTCAGTCTATCAATTTTCATTTTTAACCAAAACACACCCATTTCTCCCATCTTATGTCCGTGAACATAAATACATAAGCTTTATAAGCGAAGAGGCAAAAACAAAAAACGCATTGTTCAATTTACATTTTGGGGGTTCAAATATTTGCTCTTTTTTAGAAAATTAAATATACAAATACAGTTGAAATCTCTCTTAATCCTAGTCTTCTTTCTTCTCCAAAGAGATCATTACACAAACTCGACGTTTGTTATACTTGTGCATATTTTTATATCTTTCACATATGTGTGTTTATACATTTTTTTTTTAATGTTTTATTTATTTCTAGGAGAGAGAGACAGCATGAGCAGGGGAGGGACAGAGAGAGAGGGAGTCACAGACTGAAACAGGCTCCAGGCTCCAAGCTGGCAGTCAGCACAGAGCCCGACGCGGGGCTCGAACCCACAAACCGCGAGATCATGACCTAAGCGAAAGTCGGAAAGTCGGACGCTTAACCGACTAAGCCACCCAGGCGCCCCTATACATTTTTACGTTATATATATTTCATATTAATATATCTATATGTTATGTTTCACATTCCATGTTATTAGATTATATACATTCATATTATATTATCAATATCACCTGGTCTTCCCCCCTCTATTAGGGAGGCTGATAGTTGTGGTGATTATCCCCTCTTCTTGTTGGGCCACAGAAACTCAATTACTGCTCAGGAATCGGTCAGAATGCAATATGCTAAGACTACTCCCCAGTCTAAGGAGTAATCCTCATTATTACAGGCCAGAGAGATGAATTCATTCCTCTTTGGCAGTGACTGGCAATAAGAAAGAATGGAAAATCTAGAAGCTTCTGGAAAGACTTTTCTTCCTGCTAATAGAATGTATGTAGAGGAAAAGGGTTGCTGTCTCCTCTCTCCTTTCCTCTCTATTTCTCAAAAACTTTTCCCATAAGGTTGTGACTTTTGGAGTTGCTGATTCCATGATGGGAAAGTCACGGCAATTATGAAAATCCTACATGCATGCCTCACTGTGCTCACAGAGTACTCACCTAATTCTTGAACTTCTTACCTCTAGACTTGCCAAGCAGGAAATAAATGTCCTGAGGCATTACTTCTGTTGGTTGAATTCTGGAATATTTGGAGCTGAACCCATGCAAATTAATACAAACATCTGTCTGTATATTTACTAACCATTCAAGTCTCACCCATCAGCTTTCAGTTCACGGTCTAGCCCAAATTTTTTGTCTTTTTCTTATTATTTTGTAGGAGATCTTTATATTTTCTAAACACTAATCTTATACTGGTTACATGAATTAAAAATACATACTTTTGTTTAAGGCTTGTCTTACCCTCTATTTACACAGAGTTTGATTTCAGACAAGTTTTAAACCTTAACATAATAAAATACATCAATCTTTCCCCACACTGTTTGTACTTTCTACATAGTCTATAATAAATCCTTCCTATTCTTACACTGTTCATACATTTTCTTCCAGATTCCTCTTATAATTCTGCTTTCCATATTTAGATCTTTAATCTACCTGTCTGTATGGTGTGAGCCAGAAATCTAATTTTATTTTTCCTATACCTTTTCTCTTTGGTTGATCAGTTTGTCTGTTTAAGATTATCTCGGGTATTAATGCTTTTTGATGTTCAGTATGAGTATCTTTAAGTTCCATGAAGAAATGTGTTAGAAAAAAAATGTTTTAAGCTCATTGATTAGAATTAATCCTATAATGCTGACAAATTTACAATACTGAGTCTTTTAATCCACGTATATGATATATCTCTCCTCAAATTCACATCTTTCATTTTGTGTTTTCTTTTCCTCCATTAATTTCTTGCAACTATTTGTCAAGAACTTTTGGGTATGTGAAAGGTTTTTGTTGATATTGGGATGGAGAGCAGTGGTACACTAGAGGCAATCAGTAAAACCAGATCACACAGAGCCTTTGAGTCAGAAGGAGTTTGGATTTGAGCAGGAGCTTGTCAGCCAAGATTTGTCTGCTAGCTAATGTGACTAGAGGTAGTAATGACAAAATGAGGTCAGAAGATAGGCAAGATCTAGATCATGTAGGGCCTTTATCGGTGAGGAAAACATCCAGCTACAAATAACAAAATACTTAACTAATGGAGGCTTAAAAAAAAAGTGTAGAGATTCACATATCTTATTTAACTTGTCCAGTCAGAGGCAATTCAGGCTCATATAGCAGTTTAACAAAAGCTCTTTAAAAATGTTTCCACTCTGGCATGCTTAGCATGGGTAAGGATCTTCTACTTGTTTGTCACCTCATGGTCATGAAAAGAGTGCTACACCTCAAAGCCTGGTATTCAGGGTACCACACAAGAAAGAAGAGGGCAAATGGAGAAAAAGGCTTTCTCTTAGTCTTTATGATTAAGGAAGCCTCTCTAAGATACTTTCACTTATACCAAAAATGAGTCATCTGACCAGCTCCCCCAAAAGTCTAGAAAATCAGTTCGCTTATAGCTGGGCACAGTGCTGCCTTGACCAAAATCTAAGATCTGTTTGTGAAGATTAAGGAGAAAATGAACTTTGAGTGAATAACCGACAGATTCTGCAACAACTCACCTGGTGTAGTTTCTGCGACTCACCAAGGAGCAAACTCATGTTGGCTCGTCTACTCATACACTTAACTATTTCCCTTATCCTCATGTTAGAGTCTAAATTAAGGCCATTCAAAAATGTTTCAGTATCAAATGTGAGATCATTTGGCATATATTCACCTGGTCCAAGTTTAGAGATAGAAAACTATTTCACTCATGTTCAACATTTTACACCTGCCTAAAAGTAAAGCCTCAAAGGAACAACTCTGACCGATATTAAACTTTCTAACTAACAATTATGATTTCTAAAATGTAATAAAAGGAGAGAAAGCTAAGACATCTGGAGTATTTTAAAGTGATGTTTTCATTTATGATAGCAAAGTCATAGCTTAAAGTTATTTTTCACACTAGTTGGACTGTCAGCAAAGCAACAACTACTGTACATCATTTGAACTGCAAAATCCATTGACCTACACTTATATACTCAATGAGAAAATTTATATTACATCTCCCATATTTATATATTTAAATTTTTTTCCTTAAGGGTAGAAAAACCTAATTATACTCAGAAGATACTCAAAGTAAGAGTAAAATAAGTTTGACATCTTGGAAATACTAATGAACTTTCACATATATTACTGTTTTCCTGATACAAAGAAATCACAAGAGCAAAGCTGGGAAAGATAAAAAGGTACTTGATGGCAGATATGAATGTTCACTATTCTCTCTAAAAACATTAGAAAAAACTAGAATTTAAAATAGTAGAAGAATGTACTTACTTTCTTAAGCATTATTAATCCACTCCCATACAAATAAAAAACAAAATAAAAACTCATCAATGACAATAAAATTACTTTCAATGAAACAAATTTACTTATGATATACTTATGCAATAGATACAAGGTATTTAAGTAACTTTTCCTTCCTCAACAGACTTACCATTCATCTATTTAACACTGGCAGTTCCAGATATCTGTGAGCAACGCAAAAAGTCCATAAACAGTAGTTTATAACTTCACTGAATCTGAATTGTACCTGTATCTTAGCTGATGTGCAAGAGGTGGCCTCAAAATTACAGGGGGTGCCTAGCGAGCATTTCTACATGATTTCTAATTTTCCTTGCTTTCTTGTACAGGTCTATCTTCTAAAGTTTGTAAGTTTCCAGTTTTAATATATTTTATGAAGGAAATTACATGCTATAATGGCATTCTCAAATCTGGGGAGTAGGGAAAGTCTTTTGACACATTCTTTTAAAAATGTCAAGGGCGTGTGAGTCACCTGGGTGGCTTAGTTGGTTAAAGGGCTGACTTCAGTTCAGGTCATGACCTCGAGGTTGGTGAGTTCGAGCCCCGTACTGGGCTCCATACTGACAGCTCAGAGCCTGGACCCTCCTTTGGCTTCTGTGTCTCCCTCTCTCTCTGGCCCTCCCCTACTCATTCATTTCTCTCTCTCTCAAAAATAAATGAACATTAAAACAATACTCTCTGGACCTACTGACATATATGGAGCTGTCTGGTTCTTTTTTAATTAGTTGTACAATATTCCATTATATAAGCTGTTTTTATTTAACCAGGCTTAAACAACCATTTGAGTTGAGATTCGCTGGTTATGACCCCGGGGTTGTGGGATCGAGCTCCATGGCAGGCTCCACACTGAGCAGGGACCCTACTTAAGATTCTCTCTGGGTGGGGCTGCCTTGGTGGCTCAGTCAGTTAAGCGACTGACTTTGGCTCAGGTCATGTCACAGTTTGTGAGTTCGAGCCCCGCACTGGGCTCTGTGTTGACAGTTCAGAGCCTGAAGCCTACTTCAGATTCTGTCTCCCTTTCTCTCTGCTCTTCCCCCACTCATGCTCTCTCTCTCTCTCAAAAATAAACATTAAAAACATTTTTTTAATGTCAAGGGTTTTCTATATACTAGGTTAAATTTATGCAGTCTAATATACACGGACCATAGATACCTGCTTACTGTATAATAAATATTCTATGACAAAGAAACATAAATTTTCTATTTAATATTCAAAGTCATTATTGCTTCCTCTTCTTATTTCAATTCTAACTATATTAGCCTTTAAATAAAGTACTATTGGGCACCTGGGTGGCTCAGTCAGTTAAGTGTCCGACTTCAGCTCAGGTCATGATCTCACAGTTTGCAGGTTTGAGCCCCACGTTGGGCTCTGTGCTGACAGCTAGCTCAGAGCCTGGAGCCTGCTTCAGATTCCCCTCCCCTGCTCATGAGCTCTCTCTCTCAGAAATAAATAAAACATTTAAAAAATTTTAAATAAATAACTATTTTACACTTCATTAGGTCAAAGGTCACTGTTAAGCAATAACGAGTATGTATATTCCCTGTTGGTTCTAGAATAACAATTTAGAAAACTAACCACAAAATGACTTCAACGTCAATGAAGTTGCATGTTTTTCATTTGTCAAAGGCAGACTCTCACCAATTAATTTTTCTATTTTTTAGAACCTGGTTAAAAAAACATTTATGCTTGGATAAAATAGTATTTAATTAATTGGCACGTATAATCAAGAATGTGTGCCTTCCCCAAACCCAGCTGAGAAAGCACCAGAAGCAGAAAGGGTAAGAGATAAATCTCAGATTCCAGCTTATAACATTAAAACAACAACAACAACAACAGAACAGTGAAGAAGGAAGGCGAAATGTTTGGGTGCCGCTGTGAGAAGAAACATCTGCTTAAAAGACAGATCAGGTATCCTGGCCAGAGGAGACATGCCTCCGGGTAGAGAGGCTCTGGATAGTAATTTTTGCTCAACTTCATCCAGGTTGCTCAGAATTTCTCTGATCCTTCTCTTCTCAAAGTGCTGTCACTGTCGTTGTAATTGCCTAATTGGGAGTCCACCGGTCCTTTGCTTCCCACCCTGAACAAGTGCTAATATTCTACCTTGATGTTACCTTCTTCTTTTGGCTAGAACTGGGCTGGAAATATTGTGTTCATACTCCACAGTAGCATAGGGGGCAGTGTGACAGTTTGAAGAGGACACAAAAGGGACACCTTCTTCTGGCCTCTCCTCTGTCCAGAAGGAGGACCAAAACCAAGAATACAGGCCTTCAGCACCTCTAAACCTGACCTCCATCAAACCCATTCTCCCATAATAACGCAATATTGGCCCAAAGAGCTGTTAGCTTCAAGGGAATATAAGCTCATAGCAGAAAATAATAACATGTCTGAAGAGTGCAAGTACCATGAAAGAGCAAAATGAAAGTGAAATTAAAGGGGAAAAAGACATTTAAAGATAGGAAATTAAATGCTTCAGGAGAAAAAACTGGGGAATACTGAAAGCATGACATGAGAACAAAAATCTACCAAGTAAAGCCAACTGGAAATACTGACATGAAGATGTAAGTGGAGAAACAAAAAAAAATATAATGAATTGATTGAATAGTAATGAAAACAAAGAATAAATTCCTGAGAAAATCAGGTTGAAGGACTATCCCAGAAAGTGTCCGATAGGAGTAAACAGATGGAGAAGAAAGTAGAAGTAGAAATTGGGAAGAGAAGAAACATACCTATGTAGAAGCAATGATAGCACTTCTCATAATTAAAGAAAAATATAAAGTTCAGATTAATAAGAGTTCATGTAGTACCAAACAGAATGGACACATTATATGTAATCTGCCAATATTAAAGGCTATGAAATTTCTTTTCTTAAGTTTATTTACTTATTTATTTATTTAGAGAGAGAGCATGCATGGGAGTGGGGGGGGGGGGGGGGAGAGAGAGAGAGAGAGAGAGAGAGAGAGAAAGGAAATCCTAAGTAGGCTCTGTGCTGTCAGCACAGCCCAACGTGGGGCTTGAATTCACTAACAGTGAGATCATGACCTAAGCCAAGATCAAGAGTCAGATGCTTAACCAACTGAACCACTCATGTGCCCAAAGGTTATGAAATCTCTAAATCCTTCAGAAAGAAAACACAGATCATCTACAAAAACAGAAATTGTTTTAGTTCAGGCTGAAGTCAGCCTTCTTGGGACACCTGGGTGGCTCAATCAGTTAAGTTCGGCTCAGGTTATGATCTCACTGCTCCATGGGTTCAAGCCCCACATCGAGCTCTGTGCTGACAGCTCAGAGCCTGGAGCCTGCAGCCTGCTTCAGATTCTATCTCTGTCTCTTTGCCCCACCCTTGTTTGCACTCTCTCTCATATAAAAAAAATACAAAATAAAAACAAAGTCAACCTTCTCAGTTTTGGCATTTTGATGCTTAATTTTATATCTAGCTCTTTATTTACATAGAAAGAGCAAAGTTTTTCTCATGTATGTAAAATCTCAAGGTTGAACACAAAAAGATCCCAGTTGAAAGTACTCTCATCAGAATACTTCAGCATGATGAAAAACTGATTTAATAATCTGTGTGTGCATATGAGTGTATCTGTATATCATGAATTATCTCAGTAAAAGTTTACTGTCATCTCCAAGAAGACTGAACAATAAACATTTTAGCAAATAACTGCTATGTGTGGGTTACAAAGAGTAACTTAACTGACCCTGGGGTAGGAAACCTTCCTGTAAAGTGATATTTTGAGCTAAGATGTGAATAAGCAGTTAACCAGACAAAAGGATAGGAATAAATGTTCTAAGGAGGGCAAGGTATAGTATATCCAAAGGTCAAGAGGTAAGAAACGCTTTATACATTCAAGTACCTAAAAGAAGTTCAGAATGGTTCAGAGAGACAGTAATAAAGACGCTGAAATAGGAAACAGCATAGAATCAACCAACTTTCTACCACAAAAAATCATGGAGAAAAAGGATCATCCTTCAAAACCAGTTGTAGATGAGAACTAAAAAGCGTTTCAATTAAATTCTTAAGTCACTGGGAAGAGTATGACGTACCCTACCAAAATGGCATAATTCAAAATTTCTGGAATGCAAGTTTGGGTAACTGTAAAGAAAAGTGCAAATTGTAAACATCTATAATATACATCAATCTTAGGAGAGCTAAAGACTTGAAATTCCACTGACAGTTTTCAGTCTACTTCCAATTAATTTCAATAGAGAACTTATTGGAGAAGATTCTTTTACTATGAAAGTAGAAGAGGAAAGGTCAAATACAAATATAGTACAATGAATTAATCACATAGTTAACCAGAAGTCAAAGAAAAAAGATATAAAATGTGTCCTACAACATACTTTTGCTTTCAGCTATAATAATAAGTAGACTTCATCTTTTTATTTTAATGGTTATACTTACTATACAATAAGTGGTTCAAGGAAACCAGCAACCTACTTAGGAAAAAAACTTTTAAAATCCTTACTTCTCAGTATGTAGCAAAATAAATTCAAAATAGATTAAGTTGCAAAATGAGAAAATGAAACCATAAAAAAAATGAGGTGGACATTTGCATGATTTCAGAATGGAAATAATTTTTTAAACATAAAATAGAAGAAGACAGACAAAAAAAATTTTAAAGGCAACATGTTTGTAAAGTTTATGGATAAAATTAGAAAGCAAACCAGGGATCCTGGCTGGCTCAGTCAGTTAGGCATCCGACTCTTGGTCTTGGCTCAGGTTACGATTTCTAGGTTGGTGAGTTCAAGCCTCACGTTGGGATCGCAGATCCCAGCTGTCAGCATGGAGCCCACTTCAGATCCTGTCTCCCTCCCCCTCTCTCTGCCCCTCCCCAGCTCTCTTTCTTTCAAAAATAGATAAACATTTGAAAGAAAGCAAACCAAGAAAATATGTGCAATGATAGATAAGAAAAACATCAAAAGGAAAAATAATAATAGCATAAGGGAAAAAGATAATACACTAAAAGCAAATATCAATTATTTTTAAAAGTAAAATCAATTAATCCAGATATAATCAAAGAGATGTATATTAAAACATGAATTCTGCTTTTTTTTTTTAATCAAAAAGCTAAGAAACATGTCTTAAATGATGACTTTGGGGCACATACAAAAATGCTCAAAGGAGCACTATTCACAATAATATATGGAAACTTTCCAAATGTTCATCACCAGTAGAACAGATAAGTTGTAGTATATTCACACCATGGAATTCTATATAACAATGAAAATGAACAAACCATAACTGTGCAGGACAGATGAACTGCGCACAATATATACTATATACAATATACTATACAATATGATTTATATCAAGTTCCAAAACAAACAAAACTAATCTATGGTTGCTGTAGAGGCAGTGAGTAACTCAAGATGACACATGACAGGAGTTTAAAGTGGTTCTGCCAAGGGTGTGGTAGGAATATAAATTAGTAGAACCTTTAAATAATGCAAATTTAATAAGATATATATATCCACATACAAAAACTCTCTAGGAATATATGTCTTGCATTGTCTTAAAAATTTTCGGGGAGGAAGCTCACTGCTGTTAGCGCAGAGCCAGCTTTAAATCCTGTCTCCTTCTCTCTCTGCCCCTCCCCTACTCATGCTTGCTCACTTGCTCTCTCTCAAAAATTAACATTAAGGGAAAAAAAAAAAAACCTTCCAGCAATTACCCTTTTAGTTCATTTCATAGACTCAAAACCTGGAATAACTATAAAATTATAATTTCTTAAATCCCAAGCCAAGTTTTCCCCAGAGATAATAACTACCTTACAGGCCTGTAAGTAGTCAATGAGTTACAATTATCAAAATACTTCCTAAAACATAAAAAGTTATACAAATATTAGACGTTCTTAATCTCACTAGACTTGAGTCTTAATCTGTGTTACATGTATCCTCAAGCAGTGATTCTCAACCCTGTCTGCATGTGAGAATCACTAGAGGAGATTTAAAAAAATAAAAAAATAAAAAACAAAGGTTTGCCCCTACTCCTGTGATTTGACTTACTTGGTCCAGGGTTAAGAATCACTATTCACAAAGTGAACATCAACATCAGCAATTACCTGGGACTTGTTAAAAATGCAAATTCTCAGCCTCTACTCCAGAGCAGCTCAATGAGAAATTTAGGGAGTGTAGTCTAGCAACCTGTTATAATAAGCCCTTCAGGTTATCCTGATGCAGAGTTTAAGAAACATAGTTCTAGTGCTTCGGGATGTTTGTAATCCTCTGAAAATCACATGTAAAATTTGGTGTTTAAGTATATCTTTCTGGAGAGAACGCCTACACCTTTCATCAGATCCTCAAAAGAATGCTGACAAAATTAAGAAACACTTACATAAGTCCAGCAGCTTTCAAAGTGTGGCCAGTAAGTACCTCTGTTGGTCTCTGAGATGTTTTCTGGGGGTCTGAGAAGTCAAAACTATTTACAAAATAATACTAAGATGATTCTACCTTTTCGTTATCAAGACATTGATAAGTACATGCTTTCATAACATCGTGTGGTTGGTCATCTGACAACTGTACTCATGGTGCTCGTGATACAAAGCAATGGTAGGTGAAACCGCTGACATCTTGGCATGAACCAAGATGGTTGCCCAACACGTAAGTGCTTTTTTGATAAGAGTGGTGTGGTAGAAATAAATATGCTTTACAATTTCCTATAAAATAAAACGTGTGAACATTTAGAGGATCTGCATACCTCGAACTAATATTTTACAAATGACTGAAAGACGTATAGGCATAAGATCCATCTGTAAAAAAGAGACCAATGGATTTTAACAGAGTATGAAAAACTCATTGATATGGCTCCAGATTTCATGTTGCAAATAACCTTTAGGAAACCATTACTTATCAAATTATGGTGTAGTACCAAAGAAAAACATCTACGATTATCTGAAGATGCTATTAAAATGGTCCTTTCTTTTCAAACTACATATCTGTTTAAAGCAGGACTTTTTCCATGTACTTCAATCCAACACAACAAAGGACACACAGAAGCAGATGAGACTTCTCTTCTAATAAGTCAGACATTAAAGTGACTTGTAAAGTGTAAAATAATGCCTCTCCTCGTTAATTTATGTGTTGGAAAACAGTTACTTTTCATTAACAGTGTGATTTACTCTAACATCTAAGAGAGGGTTTTTTAACTGTATTTTTTTAATTCTCAGTTTTAATTCCTAACATGATAAATCTCCAAAGACACAAGCAAAAGGCTCTTTCAGCTCTTTTTAAGAATATAAGACCCTGGGTGGCTCAGTTGGTTAAGCGGCCAACTTGGGCTCAGGTTATGATCTCGCAGTTTGTGAGTTCAAGCCCTGCATTGGGCTCTGTGCTGACAGCTCAGAGCCTGGAGCTTGCTTCTGATTCTGTGTCTCCTCTCTCTGCACCTCCCCTGCTCACACTCTGTCTCTCTTGTCTCTCAAAAATAAATAAATGTTAAAAAAATTAAAAAAAAGAATGTAAGAGGAGACCCTGGGTGGCTCGGTCAGCTGACATTCGACTCTTGATTTCAGCTCAGATCATGATCTCACCGTTTGGTGAGGTCAAGCCTCATGTCAGGTGTCAGTGCAGAGCTTGCTTGGGATTGTCTCTCTCCCCTCTCTCTCTGCCCCTCCCCTACTCACACAATAAATATTTTTTAAAAAGAGTATAAAAGAGTTCTGAGATTACAAAATTTGGGAATGACTGCATTTTGATAATAAACTTCCTTAAGGGTGGGAAATAATGCCTTTCTCATCATCCTGCTCCTTATGGCACTTATAATTCTTGAGTTGTTATTGAACTACTATAAAACCTTAGTAAAATCTTAGGAATCATGCCAGATTCCTGAGAAATAGACCAAAGGGGGAAGACACACTATGGAATTGTCCTCATGGCTGTTAATTAAACAAACTGCACAAAGTTCTTTTGAATTTCCATATACATTTTACTAAAAGTGAGTCTCACACTCCCAGAAAAGATTTCAGTCACTCTTAGAGACATGAATTAATGGAGTGATGAAAAGCTTGTCTGCAATATATCACTAGGATTCACTCTACTGAATATGTTATTTTCCATATTTCATGCTGGTGATATTATGAAAGGAGTTCTCTCTAGGACAACAGAAAAATCAAAATGCCACTATGATAGATACCCCATTCAAAAACGTTGAATGGTAATAAAATACCTGTAATAAGATTTACCACTATAACCATTTTTAAGTGTACAATTTAGGGGCATTAAGTACTTTCAAACTGTTGTGATTCCCAGGTGTTTTATTCAAAATGCATTTTTTCCTTGACTACTTCTATGAATCAAAACATAGAGCAGTCTGGGGCACCTGGGTGGCTCAGTCGGTTAAGCATCCGACTCTGGCTCAGGTCATGATCTCGTGGTTTGTGAGTTGGAGCCCTGCATCAGTGCTGACAGCTCAGAGCCTGAAGCCTGTTTCAGATTCTGTGTCTCCCTCTCTCTCTGCCCCTCCCCAGCTCATGGTCTGTCTCTCTCTCTCAAAAATAAATAAAAACGTCAAAAAAAAAAAATCAAAACACAGAGCAGTTTATCTTCAAGATATTCTAACAATTTTAAGTAGTCTTTATCTTTTTTTTTTTTTTTTTAAGATTTTTAGTGTTTATTTTTTAGAGAGAGAAAGAGAGAGTCCCAACTCAGGGCTTGAACTCACTAGCCCTGAGATCATGACTTGAATGAAAGCTGGACACTCAACCGACTGAACCACCCAGGCACCCCATCAATTTTAAGTAGTCTTTAAAAGAAAGGAGTTGTGGAGTGCCTGAGAGGCTCAGTCGGTTAATAAGTATTCCACTCTTGGTTTTGGCTCAGGTCAAGGTCTCACAGTTTCATGAGATGGAGCCCTGCATTGGGCTCTGCACTGACAGTGCAAAGCCTGCTTGGGATTCTCCCTTTCTTTCCCTCTCTGCCCCTCCCCTACACTCACTCTCTCAAAATAAATAAACTTAAAAAAAAATAGGAGTTGCTAAAAGATCATTCTTCCATTTGGTTATGAATTCTGCGTGAAGTTTTGCTCTATTTTAAATGCCTACAAGAAAAAGCTGGAAGGAAATATGCCAAAATGGGCATATTTGAGGTAGTGAGATAATGGACTTCTTACTGTAGTTTCCAAAATCTGTACAATTACTTTTATTTTCAGAAAACAAACATAAGAAAGTGGTAACAACTGTCAAATAACAAAATGACTCAAAAACTTTATTTCTGATTACTACCTACTTTCTAGTTGAGTTAGCACAGGCCAAATGATTTTAGACAGCCAGATGTGGGTTTAAATCCAGCTATGTGACCTTGGACAAGATATAATGCTCTTGAGTCTCAGTTTCTTCATCTATTAAAAAAGACTTAAAATCTACCTTGTACTACACTGCTGTAAGGATTAAATAAAATTACATAGGGAAAGCGCAAAAAAATCACTCTAAGACAACTGTTATTTTTATTAGCTTTTATACTATTATGTAGTAATAATTTCAAAATTAAGTTCATTCATATATGTGGCAATAGAACAGTGAAAGCACTCTGATGACAAAGGTCTAGACTACTATAAAAGGACTATTACTTACACATTTAAGAAAGTCCGAAGATCAGACAGCAGAGGCATTAACTAACAAAATTCACTACTTGAATATTTATAGTGTGCATAGTAGGAGCAATTCAATGAATTAAAGACTTGAACTTCTCTTATTACATACTTCAAATTTATCTGCTTTCATGTAACTCTAACAGGAGAACAATTACACTTACCTACTATTAAATTTTAGGAGACAGGGACGGGGAGAGGGAGGGGAGGCCAAGGTTTTGACACCTTGCAGGTTCTTTTTAAATTATAACTGATGATGCAGGAACTTTAATTTAAAAAAATTTTAGTCAATCAGTAAGTTAAGTTTGTCATTAATACGTATCACCTAAAACTACCAAATGCCTCTTTACTTTTTAAAAAAATCTACCATAAAAGAAACAAGTTGCAAGTCCAAACAAACAAACGAACAGGTACCACCAACCATTAATGTACTTTTTGTTATACAGAGAAGGCAGAAGAGAGAGGAAACTTCATATCATTTTACTTTCTTTTTCTACAGTTAAAAAATACACTAGTCTAAACTAAATAGAGAGCTGACATACTACCCCCCCCCAAAAAAAAGAGAAAAAAGAGAGGGAGAAAGAAAAGGAAAAGAGGGACTCAAACTCATAGTTTTGAATTCTATACACAAATACCTGACCAAACAGGCAGAACAAGTTTCCACCTGACAAAGAACCCAGCAACTTGCTGGAAAAAAAGCAATCTTGGACATCTGATGAAATCTGAAAAAGAAAACCCAGGGAGCCCACAAAAACAAAGAACTCCTAATTTTTCTCAATTACTCAAAAAACAATTTTTAGAAAATGACCCTCAAAATGATCCAAGTATCTAGGCTTCAGTGGAAATCCCATGATCAAGGCTACATCCCACCTTCCTGAGCATTTTTGTCAGAGAAATAAAATTAAGTTAAAGTAACTTCAAGGACCTTAATGGGGGGGAGATAAGAATTTAAGAGACACTGGTCTCTGCATTTTTAGTTAACCATCCAAAAGATTTCTTTGTCATGAAGCAAAAGGAAGCTATTAAATGCATTTAGGGAATAGCTACTCTAGGGGCGCCTGAGTGGCTCAGTCGGTTAAGCGTCCGACTTCCGCTCAGGTCATGATCTCGCAGTTCGTGGGTTCGAGCCCCACGTCGGGTTCTGTGCTGACAGCTCAGAGCCTGGAGCCTGCTTCAGATTCTGTGTCTCCCTCTCTCTCTGACCCTCCCCTGCTCACGCTGTCTCTCTCTCTCTCAGAAATAAATAATTAACATTTAAAAAAGATTTAAAAAAAAAAAAAAAAAAGAATAGCTACTCTAGTGGCACCTGGGTTGCTCAGATGGTTAGGCATCTGACTCTTAGTTTCGGCTTAGGTCATGATCTCACGGTTTCAGGGGTTCGAGCCCTGAGTCAGCCTCTGTACTGGCAGTGCGGAGCCTTCTTGGGATCCTCTCTCCCTCTCTTTCTGCCTCTCCCTTGCTCATGCTCTCTGTGTCTCTCTCAAAAATAAGTAAATAAACTTAAAAAAATTACTTGAAAAAACTACTTTAAGAATAGCTACTCTAGTGTTTTTACCAGCATTTTATCATAACACTCTTGATGATGTTTATTCTTTTCCAAAATGAGGCACTATAATAAAATCTATTTTCTTAGCATCAAGTACGTTCTTGATTACGTTTCTTCTCCTGAGATCTAAGCTTAAGACTTCATTTTTTAAACATATGTATGCTCACAACTTGGCCCTTGACTAGCCTCCTATCCCCCAGATATATTTCTTTACCCTTTTAACTGCCAAAGAATCACTTCATATCTGGAAGGAAGGAACACCTAGCTGTGATCTATACAGTTGCTGGGGCAGGAAGGGCTGCCCCAGGGGAAAGTAATGGCAGAGGAGTAGACTAAACTTCTTGTCAAAAAAATCTATGTAAATAGACTATGAGGAAAGGATATTACTATTAAAAGTCCCTTAACCCATAGAGAGCAGTACTTAGGCTATCTAAGCTGAGATATAAAATGGTGATGTTTCATAATTCAAATGCTACTACAGTAAGATATGAACCTTATAGACAGACTTCATCTATTCTAGATCAGAGTTGCATGTCCAACACGAGAAGAAACAACAAATGGAGTTACCCTCGATTTCTCAGACCTTCATTTTTTTTTCAGGCCTCTATATTACTTACCAATTTCTATAAACATGAGCAATGGAAAAAAATTAAAGTAAAATCCCATGCAAAGTTATTATAAGAATAATTTGAGCAGAATAATATACCCCATAAACAATGCATGTCAGAAGAAAACACTGACAAAAACAAAATTATGATCTACTATTTCTTTCTCCTAAAAGGCAACAGTAAAAGGATTCAAGATATGAAAATGTAGCAGTATGTGAATTCAAAATAAGATGACAAAACTCAGAAAATAATTCAAAATTCAATAACTTCACAAGTAAAAACTTCTTGTTTAAGAAGGAAAACAAAAGTGAAAAAAATACCACAGAGAATGCCCTGTGATGGGGATCAGCAAACTACAACCCATGAGCCAAATATGGCTACCACCTGCTTTCACAAATAATGCTTTATTGGAACAAACCACACCCAGTCACTTATGTATTGTCTATGGACACTTTTAAGGCACAAAAGCAGATCTGTGTAGTTGAAACAGTTGAAACAAAGACCGTATAGGACACAAAGCCTAAAATATTGTCTAGCCACAGAAAAACCTTCCAAACTCCTGCCTCGAGAAAAAGGGAAGGTAAAAGAACATTTTTAAAAGCAAAAAGAAATGAAGATGTATTTTTTGAAAAAAGATTCAAGAGAAAGCGACAGTTTTCAGGGCTTGGGGGAAGGTGGAAATGAGCAGTTAGTGTTGAAATGAGTACAGAGTTTGTATTTAGGACTATGAAAAAGTTTTGGAAATGGACAGTGGTGATGGCTGTACAACACTGTGAATATACTTCATGACACTGAACATAACACTTAAAAATGGCCAAAATGGTAAACTTTGTTATGTATTATTTTACCACACACAGAGAGCAAAGTAACAAATTTAGAAAGGTGAAGCTCCAATATACATAAAAGGAAAAAAAAACCCAAATACTAAAAACTAAAATTCAAAAAAGTTTTCTGAAATAAAAGATCTAAAACTATATAAAGAAAAGGGACATCATGTACCTGAGAAAATCAATTTAGAGGAGCTAAGACCAAGGTATACTCCATTAGAATATGTTGACTTTATGGAAGAGAAAAAACTCCTTTGGACATCCAGGAAAAAAGACCAAGGGAAAGAAAATCAGATCGCCATCACTTTCAACATAAACAGTTTTTACCAGAAGAAAATGTTTTAAATACTCAGGAAAGAAAATGAGAACCAAAGATTTTATATACAGTCAAACTGACTTTCAAGAATAAGGCAACAACTGTTACTGACATTAAAAACTTTCAGACAATGCTGTTTCCAAGACACCTTCCTGGGTAAACTCTGGAGAACAAGTGACCACCAAAATAACTAGAGACTTCAATATCAGGACTAGCAGTGAGCATTTGCAGCAAAAATGGCTAGAATTGTAGCTATAAATAATGATTTCAGGAATCTATTGCTGTATAACAAACTATTCCAAAATCTATGGCTTATAAGAGCAACTACGACTTCTTATTCTGATGATACTATGAATTAACTAAACTCAGTCATCTGGATGCTTGATGAGGCTGGAATATCCAAGCTGGTTCACTCATTCAGCTGGCAGTGGAGACTGACTGAGAGCCACAAGCCTTACTTCTCTTCTCCCTGGTTTCTATCAAAGCATGGTGGCTGCGTTCCAAAAGAGAAAGTTTCCAATGCATGAATGAGAAAATTTAAGATCTCTGAAGGCTCGGGTGTTACACAGCAACACTTCTGCCACATTCCATTCATCCTGGCAGATCACAAAACCAACTCAAATACAAGGGGAGGGAAATAGCCTACACCTTCTGATAAGTGATGTAGCATACGTATACATAAAATGGAGGAATATATGGTGTCATCTTTGGGGACTATCTATCACACATACACTTGTAGAACTAAAACTAAATAAAGTTTATAAGAGAAAAACAAAGTAAGTGTACAAGACAGCTTCCAGGATGGCTCTCAATGATCCCCATTTCCCATCAGACATATCCTCTCCCTTTTAATACAGGCTGGCCCTATTGATTTCCTTCTAGCCAACAGAATACTGTAAACGTTGATGAGAAAATACTAGGGATATTATATTTCAAGAGGACTCTAGCTTCCATCTTGCTTGTCCTTTCTTGTTCTCTTACTTGCTGGCTCTAAAAGAAGTCAAATGTCATGTTGTGAGCTGCTCTGTAGAACCTGAGGGAGACCTCAGTCCAACAACCTGCAAAGCACTAAATCTTGCTAACAATCACATGCACAAGTTTGGAAGCAGATTCTCCCCTTAATCACCCCTTTAGATAAGACTGTAGCCCTAACCCACATTTTGACTGCAGCCACATAGAAGACTTTGAGCCAGAGGACATAGCTAAGTCATGCCTAGATTCCTGACCCACACCTGGAATCGTGACCCACAGCAACTGTGAAATAATAAATGTTTGTAATTTTAAGCTCTTAAATTTCGGGGTTGTTTCATAAACAGCAATAAGTAACTAACAAAGTAAACTCAAATTAGGTATTAAGAAGGAAATAATTAAGGGAAGAAACAATGGAGAAAATTAACAAAGCTGAAAGTTGGTTGAAAAGATCAACAGAATTGATAAACCTCCTAGCAAGTCTAATCAAAGAAAACACAAATTATCAGTATGAAAAATAATAAAAGGATTTTATCTCATTAGCTCTTATAGACAATGTAATAGTAATAAAACAATATTATAAACAAATTTATGCAAACAAATTTGACAACTTAAATAAATTCCTTGGAAAATATAATTCACCAAAATTGATAATTGAGACAATCTCTTAGCCATCTAAGTATAAAAGAAATTCAGTATCAAAAATCCTCCCACAAAGAAAAGTACAGGTCTAGTTAGTGTCATTTGAGATTCTAATCAAATATTTGAGGAAAATTAATGGCAATTCTCCAAAACTTCATTCAGAAAATAAAGAAATGAACACTGCCAAATACACTTGACAAATACAAATAAAGTGTATTTGGCATAATCCTAATGCCAAAACTTGACAAAGACATCACACACACAAAAAGAAAATTACAGACCAATATTTCTCATAAACTTAGATGCAAAAATCTTTAACAGAATATTAGCAAATAAAATCTAGCAATATATTAAAAGGATAATATTCATCATGACCAGGCAGTGTCTACCTCAAGAACGCAAGGTTTTACTTAACATTTCAAAACTCAGTATAATGTAATATATTAAAAGAATAAAGGAGAAAACCTATTCGGTCATCCCAATATATGCAGAAAAAGCATCTGATAAAATTCAACAAGGTTTCACAAAAAACATACTCAACATACTAGAAATAAAAGAGAACATCCTCAATATGATAAAGAACAGCTCTGAAAAACTTATAGCTAACATCATACTTAATATGAAATAGTGAACATTTTCCCCCCTAAGAGTTGGAACAAGACAAAGAAGTCTATCTTCACCACTTTTATTCAACATCATCCAGAAGAACAAATACAAGTCATAACTGTCTCTATTTGAAGATATGACTCTTTAATAAAATCCTAAGGAAACTGAAATTTTCTAGATCATAGGATACAGTTAATATAGAAATTGATCAAATTAGCAAACAATTGAAAAATAAAAATTTTCAAAATCCATTACAATGGCATTTACATACATTAAAAAAACTTAGGAATAAAAAAATCTCATGAAAGACTCCTACACTAAAATTTATGAAAACTGCTGAGAGAAAATAAAGGCCTAAATAATGCTCATGAATTGGAAGACTCAATATTGTTAAGATGTCAATCTTTCCTAAACTGACCAATAGATTCAATATAATCCCAATTATCATCTCAGCATGCATTGTTGTAGAAATTGATAACCTGATTCTAAAAATTTCAATGAAAATGCAACAGACCTAGAAGATCTAAAGCATCTTAGAAAGGTTAGCCAAATTGGAACATTCAAACTATCAACTTCAAAACTAACTACAAAGTTAGTTACGCGGCAAATGTAATTCTGACATAACAACAGGCAAATATAACAAGACAGAATAATAAGACTCAATGCAGATCCCCTCGCACATACACTTATAAAAGCATCTGATTTTTGGCAATGAAGAAAAGCAATCCAATAGAGAAAAGAAAGTCTTTTCAAGAAATAGCATCAAAAAAACCTGGATATCCACATAGTGAAAAATAAACCTCAACTCAAGTTCACAAATAACACAACAATGAACACAAGATTGATCACAAATATAAATGTAAATGCTAAAACCATAAAGCTTTTAGTAAGAAACATATATCTTTGTTACTTGGGAACAGTGAAAGTTCTTACCCAAGTCATAGGTCACAGAAAGCAATAACTATAAAATAAACATATAGATAACATAAATTTGGGGCACCTGGGTGGCTCAGTCAGTTAAGTGTCCTACTTCGGCTCAGGTCATGATCTCACAGTCCGTGGGTTCGAGCCCCATGTCAGGCTCTGTGCTGTCAGCTCAGAGCCTGAAGCCTGCTTCAGATTCTTTATCTCCCTCTCTCTCTCTGCCCCTCCCCCACTCACTCTCTGTCTCTCAAAATAAAAAAAAAATAAAGACTTAAAAAAATTTAAATAATATAAATTTATAACTTCTGTTCAAAGGACTTATTAATAATGGATCAGCACATGTGTAACATATAACTAACAAAGGACTAATATGTAAATATATAAAGTACTCCCACAATTCAACAATAAAAAGATAAAGCCAATGAAAGTAAACTTTGTCTAATTTAAAAAAAGACAAAACTTCATAAAAGATATATAAATGGCAACTAAACAGATGAAAAAGTCTTCAACATTAGACTTTGGAGAAATGCAAAATAAAATCACAATGAGATACTACACATTCCCACCAGAATGGTTAAAACTGAAATGAAATGATGAAGATGAAGATACAGAACAGCTAGAACTCTTACACATTACATTATTGGGAATGTAAAATGGGCACATCCACTTTGGGAAAACATCTGTAAGTTTCTTAAAAAACTGAGTATATACCTACCCTAAGCCCCAGCAATTTCAACACTCAGCATTTGCCCAAGAGAAAGAAAGTCTATGTCCACAAAAAAAAATTTTTTTTACAGGAATGCTCATAGCATGTTTATTCACTGTAGTCCAAAACTGGAAATACCCTAAAAGTTCACCAACAGAAGAAATAAACCAACTGTAGCACTTCCATATAATGAAATACTACTCAGCAGTAGTAAGGAGCTATTGAGTCATGTTATAACATCAAAAACATCAGCTGAGAAAAATACATCTTACAGAAAAGAGTAGATATTATACAACTCCATTTTTATGAACTTCTAAAACAGGCAATTTATAACCTAGAGTGGACAAAAAGAACAATATTTGTATCTGGGTCAGGGATTGAGGGAATGGACATGAAGGAACTTTCTGAGGTTATGACGACTCTCCATAAGGGTTTGAGGTGCCACATTTGTCAAAACTCAGTGAATGGGGGCGCCTGGGTGACTCAGTCATTTACGCATCCCAACTCTTGATTTCAGCTCAGGCTGTGATCTCACAATTCATGAGACTGAGCCCTGCGACTGGCTCAGTGCTGACAGTGAGGGGCCTGCTTAGTATTCTCTCTCCTTCTCTCTGTGCCCCTTCCCAGCTTGCACGTACACATACACACACACACACACACAAACACACACACTCTCTCTCTCTCAAAATAAATAAAGTTAAATAAATTAGTTAAAAAGAACTCAGTGAATGTACAAATAAGATTTGTACAGATTTTACATCAAAACACAACTTTGGTAACAAACACTGAACTCTAGATAATAATATGCATATATTGGCACACTTAGGGAAGGTGCACAAATACTTGCAATTTATACTGACCTGCCCCCCAAAAATAGATTGATAGAAGAATATACAAGCATATACATATGTAATAGAAATTACATACATAATAGAAATTAGTTATATAAATACTCCTCTATTGTTGACTAGTTTTATATAACATCTTACACATAGCTATTTTGTTCTTTAAATCCCTTGCCTCCAGAGAGTGACACAGTTAAAGTAGAAGAAAGAGAAATTTACCAACCACATCTTCTAACTAAAAGCTCAATATAACTTTTTTTTTTAACGGACCTTAAACAAAGCAGAAGGCTTTAAGAAAACACTAAATAAAAGACAAAATGGGAAGATTGAAGCTAGTTCCTTTTACAAATTAGACCCTTCTTAAACTCTGAAGCAGGGTATTTGCTTGAAAGTATAATCAAGGAGCTTGCCAATCAATGTTAATGAAGATTCTCACCCCAGGACTGAAGCGTTCTGACTCATTTTCTTAGCCATCGATGGGCAACAGTTCAGGAAACAGGCTGCTTTTTATGTGTCCTTTTTTCAGGTGTAGGAACTTCATTTGTACCATCAAAGTCAAAAGAAAGTATAAAACTGCCATACATATTTTGCTGGTTTTGATACTGAAGTGCCTTAGGAACTACTTAGGAAGCCTATTTCAAAGCATCAATTTAAATACTACAAAAATCTTAGAATTCAATGCTTTGTTAAAGCCCTTTTTTAAAAGACCCCATCTAAACTTTAATAGAGATCACATGAGAACATACTGGTCAAAAATATGTCACTACTAGGAAATGAACTGAGCACTCCAAATTGATACTATTTATAAAGCTTTGACTGCTATCCTTTATTTTTTTTTTTTTTTTTTTTAATGTTTTACTTATTTCTAGGAGAGAGAGAGAGACAGCGTGAGCAGGGGAGGGTCAGAGAGAGAGGGAGTCACAGACTGAAACAGGCTCCAGGCTCTGAGCTGGCAGTCAGCACAGAGCCCGACGCGGGGCTTGAACCCATGAACCACGAGATCATGACCTAAGCGAAAGTCGGACGCTTAACCGACTAAGCCACCCAGGCGCCCCTGACTGCTATCCTTTAAATAATAGAAAATCACGGCCAAGGATCTTATTTGCAGGAGAAAATCTTATATAAACTCTAGTCAACAATAAAAAGACTGGATCCTTTTGATATGGCCATCTTAAGAAGGCATTAGAAACAGTATTTTGAGAACCTGCATAAACAATGGAAACTGGAGATTACGTTTCTAATTGTGGATAGAGTGATTCCATTATTGTGTCTAAGCCATATTTTAAATAATTATCACAGTCTAAAATGGAATAGAAAAAAATGTTTAATTCTGCCTCTAGAAAGAATTATGATAATATTTTTAAAGTTATAAGGATTTAGGGGTTCCCAGGTAGTTCTGTGGGTTAAGCCCCAGACTCTTCGTTTCAGTTCAGATCATGACCTCATGTTTCATGGGTTCAAGCCCTAAGTAGGGCTCTGCACTAACTGCACAGAAGCCCTCCCTCTCTGCTCCTCTCCTCCCTCTCTCAAAATAAATAAACAATTTTTTAATATTAATAGTTGTAAGGATTTAAATATGACTTCATACCACTTGAGATCTTCAGAATGGTTTCGTTTCATTCTATACAACTGTAAACTCATTTCTAAATGGCATTAATTAACATACTTCCTTTTCAATCTTTGACTGGCTAGATTGGACTCATCCTTTAAATCCCTTTCTATCTAAAAAGACTTCCTTAAATGCTCTAAAACCAGGACAAGAATCCCTACTGCCTCCTCCACAGAAGTATATTCCGATAACTCCAAGTTACACAACTTTACGGGATTTTGTTATCACTGCTGTTCTTGTTTACTCTTCCCTATTGGACTGTAAGCTCCGTAAGGACAAGGACTACCTACTACAACAAAATTGAATGACCTATAACAAGTAACAAAACATTTGTGGAACAAACGAATTACAATTTTAAAATTTTTCCGTCCAAGGGACTGTTCCAATTTCCTCTTTAAAACAGCTTATCTATGGCAATCCCATTACTAGCATTCTAACCAAGAGTCAACTGAGAATTGTTCCTAACTACTCATCTGTCACTATGCTATACACGCGAACAGGAAAGCATGGTAAACTGACTGCAGAGTGTTATGTTTTTATACTATGTAGAGTTTTACTGTTTTTATCTGTTTTCCACAACCAAACTAAATAAATTTTCTTAAAAAAAAAAACCAGTTCAAAGTCAGGTTCGCATAATTACAATATAGTTACAGGGCTGTGTGTAATTGTCTTATAACTTATCTGGGGACTCATAAAACTCTGAAACAGCATAAAGAGTAACTATTATAGCAAACAGAAGAAGTTGATTTAGAAGACAAGCACTGTTTTATGTGTGACTAATCCTAAATAAGTACATTATCACAGAAGTAAACCTAACTATCCTCTGTTAATGATTACTTACAATGGGGTACAGTGAGGAATGACAAGGTTTGTGACACTGGCTAAAATAGACAAATTTGGAACAAAGCATGCAAGAGAAAGCCTCAGTTGATTTATTATATCAGACTTATAAGATCTTTCATTTGACTTAAAGAAAAAGAAACGTTATTTCATCTAAAATAAGCAACACTCTTGAGCAAATATCTAGTTATATGGGCTTGTTTATGATTCAATACACTAAATACCTAATAGTACCGACACTATCTATTAAGTGTCTATACATCAAAAATAGATCTAATAATCTAATAATGATTTTCTCTTTCTCATATTGCTGATCATGACCCACTAACAAACCACAAACAGCATTTGTAACAACTGAAGTGGAATAGTATATAAAACATAAGAAGACCACACATGTAAAAAAAGAAAGTAGTATTTCCCAAAGCTTTTGATTCAGTTTCTGTGTGTGTGAGACAATGTAAACTAGATTTCTAAGTATAGGCTGCAATAAAGAACATGTGAATGCTCTTAGAGTTCATGTCCCCAGTTACTTCCTCCCCCCAAAACACCGCAAAAGCAGAAACTTTCCATCACACCCACTCACAAAATGAAAAGTGACTTTAACCCAGATATTGGTTTTAATAGTTTAAGCTTCATTTCACAAACTGTAAAATCACACGGAGTTCAAATGCAGGTTCCATGATTTTCTGTGTGAATTTGGACTTTTTAAAAAATAATATGTGCTTTACTTCTGTCATCTGTAAAATGAGGGTAATAATATCTTTCAAGTTGGGGTAAAAATATGTAATACACATAGTAAGTTCATAACATATCTCTTACCATAAATAGTACAAATCAAAAGAGTGATACATATTACTAACACTGCAAGAAACTTAACAGGAGTTATCTTTGGTATGTTATCCTTGATGTGTGTGTGTGTGTGTGTGTGGTGCTTTTTCATTTTGTACATTTCTGTCCTGTATGAATTTTATAATGTATATATAACATACACGCTTTTAATGTTTCGAATGTATATAACCTTATTACCTTTATTTTACATCAATAGTAGATATCTGGGAAGTGAGATTATGGTCCTTTTTAAAATACTACTCTGTATTTTATACAAGTATATTAGGTATTTTTAAAAGACAACGGCCAACTACTTGATAAAATGAAAAAAGAAGAAGACAGAAAGTGTGTGATCCAGAGTTTAAGAACTAGTAGAGTTTTTCTGTAAAACTAATGTGCCAGATGCTTCTCACACAAACTTAGTATATCGTTTTTGCCCACAAGAAAACTGAGGCAATTGAGATAAAGTAAACTGTCTGTGACACAAGTAACAAATAGAGAAGTATCTAGGACTTCAAAGCCTTTATTTCTTCTACCATCACATAATGCACCCAAATATTCTTCTCCAGTTGTTTCATATAGGCATATTTTAATCTACCCAATTAGACTGTAAACTCCTTGAGAAAGAGGAAAAGTTTCACATACTTCATTTATGCCTTTCATTGGCTTACTAAAAGTACCATAGATCCTTAAACACTTGTTGAATTACAGTAAACTTCTTTTGGTCTAGGCTATCCTCATGCAACATACCCTTGTTGTAAAAACGAAATAAACTAGCAAACAAACGACAAAACTCTTAAGACTGCCCAAACCTAACTTTACTCCTTCACACTCGTAACCAAAAAGTTTAAGTATACCCATATCTGGAGACTACCTCTAAGGGAGTTTGGAAACAAGCACAGGGACCCCTGGGCGAACGCTAAAAAAGAATGGATTCACACATTTCCCCCACCACGCCCCCGTCATCCAGGCACTAAGCTAAAGAAAGGGACCTCTAGTCTTCCGGTGAGGGGTCGAGGAACCATAACCACGCCCCCATTTTTGTCTATCATAACTTGTTTTCTATCCCTACCCAGACCCCTGTCCCCAAGACCAAAACCCTTAATAAACAAAGTCTCTGACCTGCAGCGAAGTGCAGGGGAGAAGACTTCCGGCCGGCCATGTCCTTAGCATTCACGTTTGCCGCGTCCACCAGCCTCTTTACCCGGGACACGTCCCCATTGCGACAGGCCTCCAACAGTTCCCGTAAGGCCCCGCTTACTGCTGGGACCCCGGGCCCAGGTCCCGCTGCCCCAGGCCCCAATGTTGCTGTGGTGCTAACTCCTGCCGCCTCGGGGCTCTCCGCCAAGCTCGATCCAGGGGAGGATGGAGAGGAAGATGAGGAAGAAGTCGGGGAAGACGAGGACGACGGTGAATTGTTACTGCCACCGCCGGCTGGGTTGGAAGCGACCCCGACGGAAGATGAAGCGGAAACTGCCGGGGCCACGGGGGCGGCGGCAGCCGTACAGACTGTGCTGGTGGTACTGCAACAGCTGGTACTGTCAACCGGCTCCGGGGATCGAGGCCTGTCGGGCGGATCCCGACTGCCATCCCCCTCCGGCAGCGCTAGGCCGTGCCGCGGGGAGGCGAAGGGGGCCAGGCCACCCGCCGTTGGGGAGGCTGGGGTGGTCCCCGAGGCCAGGCCAGGGCTGAGTGGGGGGGGAGGTGGCGGCGGCGGCGCCGAAGCCCCTGGGGCGGGCTGGAGCTGTTGTTGATGATGGTGGTGATGATGCTGAGAGCGACGCGACGCCGCCATCTTCGGACTCCCCCAGCACTGTCACTGCGGCAACGGCCCCACCGCCCGCCCTCACTTCCGACCGCTAGACCAATTAGCATCCAGCGCACAGGAAATGATGCTGGGCAGAGTGGGCGGGGCCAAAGAGAAGGAGGGAAGTATTGGGAGCTCAGAGAACAGCCACGGAATGGGGCGTGGCTTTGTGACTAAGGGGCGGGCTTTGTGACGCCTTGGCGGGTCGACTACGGAGATTTGAAAGTTGGAACCGACCACTCTGTAAATGGGTCACTTTTCCTCCATTGTCGCTTTCAGCTTGCTTGCCTTGCCCTGCTCGATTCTGTCGCCACGTCTCCTCAGTCTTCCGTATCTTGCTCCACAGCGTGCCACTGAGGCGTAATTCAGTGCAAGAAGGTACTGTATCATTTATCATGTCTCAGGTGGCCTCGTCTGAGAAATGGAACTCCGAGTACCTACCTCACAGAATTGTTAGCGGAATTATGTGAACAAATGTACACAAGCGCTCTGACTGGTACTAAAACATAACTATATTTAGCCCATTGGTAATTTTTTTTCACGGAGCCCACCCATCTTTGCCCCTCTACCGTCTTCCTTTCCCCTCCCCCCCCGCCCCCCCGTTATTCCCTTGGTCTTTATGTCCCTTCCTGTAAGTATTCTCGCTCTGTCCACTTTGTTAATACTCCATTTTAAAATAGTGGTTCAGGAGGCGCCTGGGTGGCTCAGTCCGTTCAGCGTGGGACTCAACTTTGACTCAGGTTGTGATCTCACGGCTCCTAAGTTCCAGCCCTGCATGGGGCTCTGTGCTGGCAGTGCAGAGCCTGCTTGAGGTTCTTTGCTCACACTCTCCCAAAATAAAGAATAATTAACTAATTAATTAATTAATTAATGGTTCAGATTGCCGGGATCGGATTTCAAACTTTGTAATTTACTAGCTGTGTAAATTTGGGCAAGCTGCATAACCACTGCATCTCACGGCCTCCTCTGCAAAATCGAATTAATAGTTCAGTAACTATTAACTATTAAAATTGTGATTTTTCTATGCTTTTATCTCTGTACTTTTATTTCTTGCCTAAAGTTCGACTCAAATAATTATGAATACGTTCCTTTTGAATTCTTTTTAGCTGAACCTTTCTTCCCCAGTAACTCTCGCTTCTGTTCTCTCCCTCCCAAACTAAGATAAAAACTTGACTGCTATCCGTCATTCACCTTCAGATGCCATTCTTTAGCAACTACTTTTTCTCTCTTTCCTCCACCTGTACCTATTTTTGGATCTGTCATGGAAGAGATGTGTCAGCACATGAGATCATCTCAGAACAGTGTCCATTTCCTGCCCCTATTTAACAGTCAACTATGCATTGTGGAAGTTTAAACAAACAGCATTATTCCAACAGAGGGGACATAGATGGAGGTTGTGTCTTAAGAAAGGACAAAGATTGCATGGGTCAAGTAGAAATTGGACATTGCAGAATGTTAGATCAGGTATTGTTTCATATGTTCATTATTAAATATAATTACTGTGAGGTTAATATTCCCACCTAAGTAAATAGGTTTATTTAGGAATACTATCTACATAAAACAAGGTCAGTAACATAATATCATGAGTGACACTTGTTATCATCTCATCTGGGATTACAGATTATAACTTTCAACTGTATGCATCTGTTTTACAAATTTGTGCCATTGTTCAGAAATGTGTGGCTGGATAGGAAAACTCCATCAGTATAACTACCATCTGCCCACAATACACATTCTTCTGGTTTTGAATTTTTTTTTAAATTTCTTTGTTTTGAGAGAGACAGAGAGAGCGTAAGTAGGGGAGGAGCAGAAGGAGAGAGGGAGAATTCCAAGCTGACTCTGCACTGTCAGGAGCAGGGCTCAAACTCACAAAAACTGTGAGATCATGACCTGAGCTGCAATCAAGAGTCTGGATACTTAACTGACTGAGCACCCAGGTGCTCCACTCCTGGTATTGCATCTTATTGCACAGCACTGGATAGTATGGAGAAAAGGATTTATCAACATAATACATTAGTTGCTCCAATTCACGTTGCACCCCCTTGACTATGGCCTTCTTCCTGAACGGGAGGCATAAGAAATATCCCACCGGGCACCTGATGTCCAATTACTCATAGATCAGAGAAGTAGTAATGTTTACCCTAATTGAAATGCATCTACTGTGTCTGTTTATCAGTATAAAATAATAAAATTTCTGCTGGATAAAGAGAAACAGGCCAAATTGCCTGAAACTATTCTACTGGTAAACTAGGTCTGAAAATGCATTCGATCAATTGGAAATTGCCTTTCCCCCTTCCAGTGGTAAAGTAGTAAAGGTACTTAACATTAAGTATTTATAAGGGTGAGGTTTATATGGACTAATGTTGAGCTCTAAACAGGAAAGGGCAGATATCATTACCTAATCTTTTACAGCTACATGCAATTCCATGAGGGATGCATTGTACTCTAATGAAAAGAGCAAAGCCTGAAGTCAAATGGGCTTGAATCAGATCTCTGACTATTATTAGTTGGTTAATCTTGGTAGATATGCTTCAGCTCTGTCATTCAAAAATTCTGATTTTATTGCAGCATTGTCATGAGGATTAAAGGGTGTTTTGTAAGCACTTCTCGAGTGTTAGTTTGATTCTCTTACGTGGCATACATAAGGTTTAATAGGAACTCATAGCCACTATCGATGCTATCTCCTTACAACTGCCTTGGTGGCAAAAATAGTGGCTAGGAATAAATAGCCAACATTTTGCATGTAACAGGAGTCTTAAACAAAGAAAGATCAGGTTTAATTGTTCCTTCATCTGAAAATTCAAGATTTTATACAGGCCTTGACTACCTCCAAGAATTATTGAGAATCAAAACTATGTGGCACCCTATCACTTTTAAACATATTTTCAGAAAAATAATGTCCACGTGGTATAAAAATGTGAGTACATAGCACTCTCTGGAGCATTATTGTTGACACAAAAGAAAGAGCCACCAGCTCAAAGGGCACTCGCCTTCTGGACTCTGATGTAATGTTTGTTTTTCCCCCAGAGGGATCATATGAACATACTTCATAAGTTACACAGTCATAAACCTGCACAGTTTCCAAATTTCAACTAGACTTCTTGTGGTTATTGCATCCAAGTACTTCTCATTGATCTGCCGCAGATCCAGGTTCACTGGTAGAATTTTAGATCTACTAAGTCCACTTGTGCTCCCATGCTCTGAGCAAAGCCTTCTCTGCAAACTCTGAAGCACAACTAGAGCTATAGTTTAGCTGAGTCAGTGCCATTTCCTCACCTTGGCCTTAGAAGATGTTATTCTTAAGTCAGAAATAGCCATTATGCCCACAGCCCAGATTTCTCTATGAAAGTAGTAATAAGCTGACAGAAACTTTAGCTGCATTGCTATTCAGAAACCCAGGAGAATATTATCTTGTAAAGCCATAGATGTACAAAGATTCCAACAGCTTCAATCATGCTAACCACATGGTATCTGAGAAAGTTTCATTAAATGGAAAAGCTAAACAACTTATTACAATGCAAGAAAATTATAGTAATTTAATACCCCTATATGCTAATTTATTAGATTTTCAGTTGCTTTAGAAGATAGCTCTTCCATAGCAGGGTCTCTGGTTACTGTTCCTAAGACATTTATAGTCTGCCCTCCGATAACTTAGGTTTTCTCCTGGTGTGGTCTGTATATTTGAGACTAGTCACTTCAATGTGAAGTATTAATTCCAGGCAGGAAAGCAATATAATATAGTAGTAAAGAATGGATTCTGCGGGCACCTGGGTGGCTCAGTCGGTTAAGTGTCCACCTCTTGATTTCGGCTCAAGTCATGATTTCACGCTTCCTGAGTTCGGGCCCCATGTGGGATTCTGTCTCTCTCCCTCCTTGTCTCTGCCCCTTCCCTGCTCTCTTTTTCTCTCTCTCAAAATAAATAAATAAACTTTTAAAAAAGTAAAGTAACAAAAAACGTACATGGATTCTGCATTTCGACTGCATGGATATGAATCCTAGCTTTGTCACTAATTATATGTGATTAAAGGATACCACATCCTACGTTTTAACAGAGATCATCCTACATTTTAACAGAAATATATAAAAACCTATTTGCTGTGCTTTAAAAAAGTGGTAAACAAGCTTTCCCACCAAAACATTCGTTTCCTTGTAAGCATTTTTTACAAAAGTAATTAAAAGTGTGTGTGTGTGTGTGTGTGTGTATTACGGGTTAGCATATAGCTTCCTCCTCAAAAAAGAGAAATACCTGATATCCCCCCAAAATCATAAACAAGTCTAGAAAAGTTCTTGAATGTTCTGGAATGTATTGATAATGGCATAACTAGCTAATAATGCACATGTAATGGTGCAATGGCTTATGCAAGTTTGGGTATTGCTAACCTGAATAGAGCTGATGGAAGAGCAAAGCAATAGACGGTGAGGAAAACCCAGGGTGCTCAGCGTCCCCAGACAGAGCATGGGGCTAGCCAGCCAAGCCATAATGAACACATATCCTCAACTGTCAGGATGTCAGGAGTTGCAGACTACCACATAGTGACCATGACCTGACCCCCAGTGAAGACTGGAGTAAAGACCTTGGCAAGCAGAGCCCACCAGACCTACTGGCTGGAGTAAGTGGCAGCCAAGCCATTGAGAGACACTAGTCAGTCTCCTAGTAGGGGGGGGGGGGGAGGGGGGAGGGCTTCACCAGCTATCTCCTTTTGCTTTCTTGCAGTTTTGCTTGGCTCATTGAGAGAAATAAATGAGTAAAAGTTGTTTGAGTTAAATGATATTTGTGTGCAACTTCTCATAGGATTGTCTACTTCCTTCTCATCTTGTCTTTGTGTTGATGTTGTTGCTCAGAAGACATTGAGCAATCCAGGAAAAGTTATTTAACCCTCTGTAAACCCACCAGCAAGGCAGATATATAAAGCTTTGTTGTGAGAAGTAAATGAATTGATCTATACCAAGTGCTTAGAACAGCTTCTGGCACATGACAAATGCTATGTAAATGTCAGCTCTTATTCGAAAAGATATATGCACCCCTATGCTTATTGCTGCATTATTTTCAATAGCCAAATTATGGAAGTAACCCAAGTGTCCATTGATATATGAATGAATAAAGATGTGGTGTATATACTGATGGAACATTATTCAGCCATAAAAAAGAATGAAATCTTGCCATTTGTGACAATATGGATGGATCTAGAGGGTATAATGCTAAATTAAATAAGCCAGTCAGAGAAAGACAAATATCATATGATTTCATTCATATGTGGAATTTAAGAAACAAAACAAATGGACAAAGAAAAAAGAGACAAACCAGAAAACAGACTCTAAACTATAGAGAACATACTGATGGTTCGCATTGGGGCAGGAGGATGGGTGAAATAAGTGAAGGGTATTAGGAATACACTTATTGCAGGGGCGCCTGGGTGGCTTAGTCGGTTAAGCATCCGACTTTTGCTTAGGTCATGATCTCGCGGTTCATGGGTTCGAGCCCCGCGTCAGGCTCTGTGCTGACTGCCAGCTCAGAGCCTGGAGCCTGTTTCGGAGTCTGTGTCTCCCTCTCTCTCTGACCCTCCCCTGCTCATGCTGTCTCTCTCTCTCTCTCTCTCCTAGAAATAAATAAAATTTAAAAAAAAAAGGAATACACTTATTGCAATGAGCACTGAGTAATGTATAGAATTGTTGAATCTCTACATTGTACACCTGAAACATAACACTGTATGTTAATTAACTAAAATTTTAAAAAATAAAATAAAAGTCATGGAAAATTACAAGTAAATGTCAGCTCCTATTATCAAGAACTGGGGAAGGCCTCTGGTAATGGAATGTTAAAGGTTTCCTGGGAGATGTGACCAGTTTTGCCAGCCCAACAAAAAGCGGGTTTCTTTTCACCCAATGACATTGGTATCCAGCCTCTTCCACCTACTTCTTTTTTTGCTTTGCAGTGTTTTAAAGGAAGGTCTAGTAAGCTTGGAAACTGAAAGGGCTTCTTACATTTGGGGAAGTGCAAATACCATCCCTTTTGGCTGCAGTCAGGCATGGGGGAGGTGGAGATCGAAAAAGAGGGCACCTCAGAAGGGAAGTATGTAGGTTTCTCCCTCAAAAGATTCTGCCCCACTCCCTGTGCTGAGAAACCACTGCGGATATTGTATGGGGGACCATCTCATAAGAACCCAGCAGCCATGGTCCTGAAGTCACTGAGAAACAGGATGTTTGCAGAAGGAATCTCCCACAGAAGATGAGCTTACCATAAATCCGCGAGCATGTGAGAAGGGCCAACAGTGTGAGAGAAACAACAAACCCAGTGAATGAAAGGCCCTGCATCAGAGAAAACAATAGAGCAATCCACAGTTAATTTTTATATCCATATTTCCGCCTTGTGGTAAGCCAAATAATGGCACCGCAAGGATATCCACGTCCTAATCCCCGGAACCTGTGGATTTAAGGTGGTAGATAGAATTAAGGCTGCTAGTCAACTGACCTTAAAGGAGGGGGTTTTCCCAGATTTTGTAGGCGGTCCTAATGTAATCACAGGAATTCTGAAACGTGCAGAGGGGAGGCGGAAAAGGACATTGTCAGAAGCAATGTGAAAGGGAATCAACCAGCCATTGCTGGTTTTGGAGACGAAGGAAGGGAGCCACAAGCCAAGGAATGTGGGCAGCCTCTAGAAGGTGCAAAGGGAAGGAAATGAATGCTCCTTTAGCATTCATTTAGAAAAGAATGCAGCCCTGCCTACATCTTAAGTTAAACCCAGCAAAGCCCATGCCATCCTTAAGGCCTGCAGAACTATAAAATAATACGTTCATGTTGCTTGAAGCTACTCAATGTGTGATAATCTGTTATGGCAGCAAAAGAAAACTAATGCATTTGTTGGAAAATGAATTGATACAAAGCACCCAGCCCACTTTTCTGCATGATGATAGGCTAACATGGCATAGTGGCTGCCACTTGGTATTGCCAGAGGGCAATTATTCCCCCATCATTTCTTTTATTAGTTTGTAACTAGTTGGCTTTACCCGGTTAAGGTCCTGGTCCCAGAGACACGGAGTGTTTTCTATGTGCCATGTGCCATATCAGGTGGATTACCAAGATGAATTAGACCTGGCCCTAAATGTTGAATGTTTATGGTCCAGTAGGGAAGACAGATTCATAAACAGGTAACATCAACACAATACTGGGAGTGTTCCAAAAGGTGCATCCAGAATACCCTGGAGACACAAAGCAGTGTGTAGTCCAGTCCTGGGTTTGCACGCAAGGAAGCAATAACTCCATATTGCACTGAGATCCTAGCCCCAAATAGCACCATTATCACTGTCATTTACACAGTACCTGCTCCATGTCATATATAAATCACACACACACACACACACACACACACACAATGTCCTAAGTGCCTTATCGACATTAAACAACTTAGTCTTTCCAATAACTCTATCAGGTAGCTATTGTTATTAAATGCATTGCACAGATGAGAAAATGCGGAACTGAAAATTCAGGTTGCTTACCAAGGTCACATGACCATTAAGTGTGGAGCCACAGTTTGAGCCTAGGGATTTTGGCTCTGGTGACTGGGCTTTTAGCCCCTGCCCTACACCACCTTCTATGGTAACTCCAGCACCTTTGTATGAATTCCAGAACTGGAATTAATGTCTATGCTCACAGTGAGACCCACATCTCCCCTGGATATTTGTTTTGCCCTGATTTGCAGAGATACCAATTCTCTTCACAGGTGAAAGCACTCCTCCCATAGCCCCAGTGTTTTTACTGGAAATGGCTTATACTAAATGTGGTGCTTGAAGGAAGAATAGAAAGTAGCCAGACAAGTGGAAAGAGGAAGAACAAGGGAATCCTTGCCCTCTTCTTTCCTCCATGTGTATGTACTTCCTGGATGATTCCATCCGTACCCATGATGCTAATAACACTTGGCAGGTAGTCACTTTTTATCGAGACATTTAAGGTATGTCAGGTCAGTCTGAGTAATCATTAAGTTCAACCACAGTGAATGAAGCAGATTAAATATCACTATGCAGGTTAACCAAATTCTTCAATGCCACATATCCATCCATCCCACCATTCATCAAATATTTACTGAGTACATACCAAGTGCCAAGCACAATCCCACATTCTGAGGATACAGAACAAAACAAAAGTTCTTGCTGTCATGAAACTTATATCTCTGCGTAGGAGAAATAGATAACAAATAGGTAAAATCTGTGGTCTGTCAGGTGGTGATAAGTAATACTACAGAAAAAAAAGCTGGGAAAACCAGGGTGAGGGGGATAAGGATTATAATTTAAAATGTGGTATAAATAAATAAAATGTATTTAGGCCAGGTCTCATTGCAAAGGTAACATCTGAGCAAGGATGTGAATGAGCTTAAGGAGTAAGCATGGGTATAGTGGGGGGAGGAGAGTTCCAGGAAGTGGGTGCAACAAATACAAAGGTCCTGGGGCAGGAGATAGTTGGCATATTCAAGGAACATCAGAGAAGTTCATGTGGCTGGAGCAGAGTTAATGAGAAGGGGAAAAGAAATAGGGTCAAAGAATAACAGAAGATCAGATTGCACAGGGCTTTAAAGTCCAGGGGTAAGTTGGGGGGGCTATTGAAGAATTTTGAGCAGAAAAATGACATTATCTGATGCATTTTCTTAAAATCTTACTCCAGCTACTATATCAAAAACAGACTCTAGGAAGGAAGAGGCTGTTAAAATATGAGATGATGGTGACGAAAAGGGAAGAATGACTCTGGAAGGAGAGAGTTGCCATTGGGCGGACATACATAAGGGATGGCTTAAGGAAAAGATCAAGATTTTCTTTTCAGATATGTGACATTTGGGGCACCTGGGTGGCTCAGTTGGTTAAGTGTCTGACTTCGGCTCAGGTCATGATCTCACGGTTTGTGAGTTCAAGCCCCGCGTCGGGCTCTGTGCTGACAGCTCAGAGCCTGGAGTCTGCTTCGAATTCTGTGTCTCCTTCTCTCTCTGCCCTTCCCCTGCTCATGCTCTGTCCCTCTGTCTCTCAAAAATAAATAAACATTAAAAAATACATTTAAAAAATAGATACACTGCATTTAAAATTACTATTAGCCATTCAAATGTAGACAGTTGGGTATATGATCTAGAGTTCAGGGGAGAGATCAGAGTGAAAATGCAAACGGGGAGCCATCAAAATATAGACAATTTTTAAAACCATAAAGCTAAGAAGATCACCACAAGAACCACTATAGCTACAGAAGAAGTCTAAGGACTGATCCTTGAGACATTCCAATTCCACTGCTGAGAAGGAGCAGCCCAAGGGTAAGAGTAAAACTAGTAGATTGTACAATTCTGGAAACCAATGAGGTGGATCAAAATAGTGCATTAAATTAAAGACCCCCAGTCTTCATCCCTCCCTGTTTCCATGCTCTTTGCCATAAGTATTCCCCCTAAAGATAGAACATATTTAAGGGTCCTTTGCTTTGGAACTCAAAGACACTATTTTCTTTGGCTGATGGGATTTAGGTGGAAAAGCCAGTGTCAGTTGAGTGTAGACCTTACAGACATCCTATGTTTCCACTTGCCTTTTTGCAGTCTGTCATCAACAAGAGATTAGAAGCATGGCCTCGTAAGTTCGCTGGCCCAAGAAAGACCTGAGCCCATCCTGCTGCCTGGAGCCCAGCCTCTGTTGAGCCAAGCCCAGATCAGAAGACCCCTCACGTGACCCACAGGTGAATGGGCAAAATAAATGTTTTCAACTACTGAGGTTTGGAATGATTTGTTACACTGCACTATTGTAGCTGTGTAGCAAGGATAATAAGGAAACGGTAGGCAAACTGTTGAAGACGACTGATAGGACAAGTAAGATCAGAACTGAGAAATGACCATCGGATATAACTACATGGAGGTTGCTGGTGTCCCTGAAGACAGTTTTATTGAAGTGGTGTGGTGATACTTTGAATGGAGTAAATCCAATAAATGTTGGAAAAGAAGGATTGGAGAAAAGCAGTAGAGACAATTCTTAAACTTTGGGTGCAAAGGGAAGGGGAGGAATAAAATGGCACCTGGAAGGAGTGGTGTCAAGAGAGAGCTTTTTTTAACGAATGTACTTTTATCTTCTATCTCTGTTTTCTACTTTATCATATTTCTATTAATGAATAGATGCTACATACATCATTTTCATAGGATACATTTGCAAATATTTTCAGATCTTCCATTAAAGTCGTTGAAACAGGATTGCAACTTATTCTACCCAATTTCAAATATTTGGGTATCATATCTGCCAGCTTTATCTTTTTAAATAATAGCTCTATTGAGATACACTTCACATACATACAATTCATTTATATGTGTACAGCATTTCAAGTATACATGTCAATGATTTCTAGTATATAGTTTATTCAGCATTGTGTAACCATCACCGAAATCAATTTTAGAACATTTCCAGTACCCCAAAAGGAAACTTGTACCCATTAGCAGTTACTTAGAAGAGGGGCGTTTAATATGGGGATAATAATGTGTGTTTTTCTGCTGATGAGAAGAATCCAGTAGAGAGAGAAATTCATGATGCAGGAACTACAGAGAGAATTGCTGGGGCAATTCCTTAGATAGCAATTGTTCTGAGATAGATAAGAAGGATGAGCTTTGGAGGGCAATAACTGACATACAGATTAAGTATGGTTTAAGGAGATTGGTACGGGTGCCAGGTTGACAAGGTAGACTGATGGTTAGCTTTACATGTCAACTTGACTAAGATATACGACCCAGCTATTTGATCAGACAATGGTCTAGTGTTGCTATGAAGATATTTTGCAGATGTTGTTAGCACCTACAATCATTTGACTGTAAGTAAAGGAGAGTTTCTTCCATTTTGCGGGTGAATCTCATCTAAACAGTTAAAAGACTTCTAAAACAGGGGTGCCTGGGTGGCTCAGTCCATTAAGCGTCCAACTCTGGATCTCAGCTCAGGTTTTGATCTCAGGGTCATGAATTCAAGTCCCACGCTGGGCTCCACACTGGGCATGGAGCCAACTTTAAAAAAATAAGTCTTCTTGGGGTGCCTGGGTGGCTTAGTCGGTTAAGCGTCCGACTTTCGCTTAGGTCATGATCTCGCGGTTCGTGGGTTCGAGCCCGCGTCGGGCTCTGTGCTGACTGCCAGCTCAGAGCCTGGAGCCTGTTTCAGTCTGTGACTCCCTCTCTCTCTGACCCTCCCCTGCTCACACTGTCTCTCTCTCTTTCCTAGAAATAAATAAAACATTAAAAAAAATTTAAAAAAAAAAATCTTCTTAAACAGGCTCATGCTGGGTGAGGGGAAAGTTTTAACTTACAAATTCCATTTTTTATTATTTTACTATTCTGTTCACGTATACTATGAAAAGAAGACTATTCTTATTTTAATCATACCCTTAAAAGACGCCGTTGTTTATTTTCTTAACATTCTATTAATAAATAAAAGAAAAGTTCTTTGACTATTATCCCTTTTGCACATTTGTACCCCTATAATCTATCAGGGGAGGGCTATTTAATCTCATCTGTCCTTTTATTTTTGAGAAGGTAAGACCTACATCTTATCCACAATAGATTTCTCTATTACGGATAATAGTGCCACCTTGACCACTCTGTTTACTCAAAGCTTTTCCAATTTGTTTACCAGCCTCAGTAATACATGGTACTCCACAATGGATGGGTCCGCTTCCCTCTGCACCTTCCTGACCTTCAGACTGTACAAACTACACAGGCACAGCTGACTTTGAGTAAGGATAATTATGGGTATCACAGAGGAATGGGCAGTTCTTGCTACATAACATCACAGGAAGGACAAGCTGGGCTCTCTTCAGTTTCCTGCTGTGCTCTCCAGACCCTGGGTCTGGCTCCATGCTCAGGAAGGAAATGAGTCTTAGTGGAACCTAGCCCCTTGGGAGAATAGCAGGTCTCTGTTCTCTTATATCCTGGAAACTATCGTGCTGACCTAAACTTCTTCATGATGAATAATGATCTCTTTCTCTAGCAATAAAATTTGATCCCTTCATTCAATTTGTTCTACCAAAATACATACATAAAGCATGTATGGTCAGAACTGTTGCTACAATAGGGCTTCTCTCTCTGACAAGAGATTCTGTCCTTTGAAAAATTCAGAGTTCTATAAGGGGTCTTAAAGATAATTTTTTACAGTCCTTTCTTTCATCTCTTTTTTGACTATTCTTCATCTATGTCTCTATACCCTTTTACAGTTCAGGTTAAAGACCTCTCAACGATTTGGTCTTCTCATTTTAGTCCTAGGATTGGTAATCAGTCTATGGGAGATCTCCTGGAATGCACTCAGATTCTAAAGAACCCAACATAAGCAGGGCTGTGTGCAGCTAATAAGCAGAAGTGGGGCTGCATGAATTGTTGTTGACTGACATCTGTCTGATTGGTTGGTGACCGGGCCATAGAGGTTGTTAAATATTTTGCATACTGTCCCTGGCATATGCAGAAGGTTGAAAATACATACAACTCTACTATGTTTTGAAAGCTCCATGGGATCACATATTCAATAATAATAGTTCTGTGATTTTGTACAACATTGAAAATGTCACAGACTTTTGATATATGCCAATCAGCCAGTTGGGTGCTGTGTGTATTCATGAGGTACCATCATTGCTTCTCAAGATCTCATTAAATATGATGAGTACTATTAACAGCATTACAATCATTGATGCTGCTGCTCCCTGGGTGCCCAGAGCCAGATAGAAGGCAGCACTCTGTAAACAGAGTGCCCAGAATCATACCATGGTCTTCCTTGGGAGAACTCCATGCCACCCCAAGGGCACCCACGGAGAAATGCCTATGAACACCAGTGATCCATATCTTTATAGAATGTCATCTCAGCATCTAACTTAGAATATTTGAACATCGGCTGGCAGTTACAGCACTGTCATTTGGATTTATATCTCAAGTGAACTTACACTTCATAAAGGGATCTGTTCCATTATCTCAGATTTGTTTTATTGGATTCCCTTTCTAGTTTTTTAGGAAAAAAAAAAGCAGACAAAGAAAATGGATAGAACGTGACTAAGGTGGGTAATTATCTTTACAGTTCTCACCAATATACTCAAATTCATTTTATCATTTTTCTTTTGGCTCTCTGTGAAGCAAATCTCTTTGGAAGTTTGAACTTATTGAAAATCTTTAGACTTCAGCCAACCCTCTCTAAAGAGCAAGGACATCATTATGGCTTTTTCTCAAGCACAAAAAGAGGTGCTCAACTTTAATTATACAAAGCTTTTATTGATTTAGCTGACTTAATATCTTAAGCCTTGATTAACATTGGAAACTTACAATCATCACTATTCAGACTTGGAGAGATGGAGGAGAGCCAAAGAGATCAGCCACCAAGGCTGTCCAGTTTTAGAGGAGGATGCTCCCAAGGGACAGAGACATGCATTAAGACAGGGAGCCCAGTGGCTCTTGGTAGCAATTGAGAGTACTTGGGGGTGCTTATTGATCGTGTAAAATCAAAACAGATGTAAGGGGTGCCTGGATGGCTCAGTCAGTTAAGCTGAGCGACTCTTGATTTTGGCTTAGGTCATGATCTCACGGTTCATGGGATTGAGCCCTGCATCCGGCTCTGCACTGTGCATGCGGAGCATGCTTGGAATTCTCTCTCCCTCTCTGCCCCTCCCCACTAAAAAAAGAAAAAGATGTAAATACTTAGAAAGTCAGAGCTTACTACAAGAAACTTCTTTCAAAGGCACACTGCAGTAACATAATAAGAATGGTAATGACGCATTCGTTTATGAGGTGCTGCTAAAATGCTTCTCGGTGTCCCAAACAAATGTAGCCTATGGAACTCCCGCGGAACCCATTTACCGCCTTCTACCCTCAGTTTGTCTGACTGGAAAGTCTGGATTCTCCCTATTTTATTTCCTATTTTACTTTCCTTAGAATGCCTGGCTTCTAGATTGCCAGGAATATTCAGATATTTTTGAATCAGCTGCAGAGATTCTTCCCACTATGATTTATTACAAGTGTGTGCCACGGGAAACAAACGTGTGTAAGATGATAGCTGGGAAAAAAAAACCTTGCAGACAACCACAGCTGGCTACTATTTCCTTTTGTAAAGTAAGAGTCTTAGCCTTACCACTTATGACAATAAAATAGGGTCACATATTTATAGCCAAATGTACACCCTAGGGTGACAAAGTCCAGGCTTTTCCTAGGTTTCCCTTCTCCAAGTATCCTCTAGGACTCCCAGGGTTGCTTATGCTTTTTTTTAAATAAATGTTTTATTTATTTTTGAGAGCACATGCAGGGGACGGGCAGAGGGAGCAGGGGACAGAGGATCCGAATCAAGCTCTGCGCCGACAGCAATGAGGCAGATGTGGGGCTTGAACTCACAAACCATGAAATCATGATTCGACCTGAGCCGAAGTGAGATGCTCAACAGACTCAGCCTCTCAGGTGCCCCTGCTTATGCCTTTTGATGAATCAGTCCTGCCTGCCTGCCGTTGCCTGCTGGAAGAGTAAGATCTCAGAAATGTTAAGATCAGACTCCACTGTCCTTTGATGTTGAGAAGTCCTGGTCTGTCTGCCTTGGATGTTTCCGGCTGTGTGGCCTCGCTGAAATCACTAAACCTGCGGCAGCCAAGCCCTGGCAGTCCTTCAAGCATGGTCCCTGATTAGGAATCACCACCTGCTGATGGGCTTGAGTATACTTATTCCATCTGGAAAATCAAATAGGAAAATATATAAGGATGTTAACAGAAATTATGTCACCTGCCTTCCTTCTTGACATATTTCCATACTAATATTCTCAAAAGTAGTCATTAGAGCAGCAAGAGGCAAATGTCATAAGGATCTTTACAGTCTTGGTGGCTTTGTTCCATTCAAGGCAAAGCTTTTCGCAATAAAACAGAAATTATAATATTCACTGGAAAGACATGAAATGTTATAACCGAAAGTAATTTTAGGCATAGAGTTGCCTAAACTCCTAGTTTCACAGCTGGGAAAATAGTTCACTTGTATTGTCATATAGCTGCGGTCCACATCTTGGCCCCAGGTATGAGGATACCAGTTCAGAAGCCATCTGCCCAAATCTCCAGCCAATGTGTTTTGGAGACAGAATTGAAGAGCCCTTCATGCTTGAGTTACCCCATTGTTAAACCAGCCTGGCTTTCCAGAATTCAGGTTTTAAAGTGAGATGGAGTGACGAAGGGAAGAGGTGGGCAGAGATACTCTGCTTCTTCTTTGGAGGGCTGATGGTGGTGCCTTAATTTTATTTTCTCAGAGTGAATGAAAACTTCTCAAAGCACTGGTTCTGCTCTTAGCAGTAGTGCCATCATGTGCATATGACGGTTCACAGTTGACAAGCATGTGCAAACGTGTTCTTCTACTTGATAATTACAACCAATTTGAGAGGTCCATCATAGAGTACCACTTATTTGTAGAAAAGAATGTGGAGCTGAAGAAGGTGAACTGAGTTGTTCAGTTTCTTTCAGATCTTAGATGACAGCGCTGGCCCCATATTTGAATGTTTTAGTTCTGAGTGTGCTATTCCTTTCAGTAGAAAGAGATGCATCTTGTTCATGACCTACTTGCCCCTTGACTGCCAGTTTGATCTCAGATGAGCCACTTTCCCTTGTTCTGTATTGTACTGCATGGGGCATTCCCCAGGCTCCCTTGCCTCTAGGCCACCGGGTGGGCTCAGTCAGTGGAGACACTAATAGGAGGGGAGGAAGAAGGGAGAAGTCAGCATAATTCTCCACCTCTCTAAGCTTCCTGGGGCATCTCTAGGCATCTCTGGGCTGTGGCCTCCATGGCTCTGTCTCCTGTCAGACAGCCTTTCTTTTTTTATATTTATTAATTTTTGAGAGAGAGAGCGCACATGTGAGAGAGAAGGAGGGAACAGAGGATCCAAAGCAGGCTCTGCACTGACAGCGGAGAGCCCCACACAGGACTCGAACTCCAGAACCCTGAGATCATGACCTGAGCCCAAGTCAGATGCTTAACTGACTGAGCCACCCAGGCACTCCTGACAGCCCTTTCTTTATCAGAGCCAGATCCCCCTGGCCTTCTGGGCTTTGGCAATATCACCCCCTCCTGTTGAACCTCCAGCCCCAGGAGAGGTAAATGATTTCCTGCTGCTCCTAGTTTCTGGGGTCCTTCATTATGCCCTGCTTATTTTCTCTGTCCTTCCATAAGCTTTGCACTTGATTCCCTATATTAAAGTCCCTTCATCTGAAAGACCTACAGTGGATCCTAACTGATAAAATATGTGAATTTAAATAAACGTCCTTAATAAACTGCTCATAAAGGTAACTAGTACCCTCACTGAACAAGCCTTGGCCATGGAGAGAATTTGTCAGATATTTTACGGGCACATATTTTTTGATCCTTGGCTTTAAAGAAACCACTTAAATAGTGCTAATTTTGGTATCCTTGGTTATCTGAAACTACACAAAATTTACCAAAGTGAAGTTTCTTTCCCCTTCCCTCTCCCCTCCCTGCCCCCACTCCATATATACAGAGTGTTGGCTGGGTCTTTCTGTCTCAAAAGCAATAAGAGTACAGATGCAGTCTGTTTTTTTGGTAGAGCACTCATCTGGGCACACATCCCTTGTAGGGAGCTCCACAGACATGTCCCCCTCTGGGGCTTCTACTTATGGGGGTTGGGGAGGGGACTCTTGTGGTTCTTATTATGATCGCAGGACACACTCCAACAAAAACCATCAGGGAACTTTGAGGAATAGTATTTGTTACTAACAAGTCCTGGCAGATGCATGGCAAGCCCCAAGGGCTACCAGCAAGCTTGCAGGTAACAAGACAGAGAGGAACACAGACCTGGGCCTGCCTTTATTAGCGTGGAGAGTTTGGGTGCCTAAAGGTTTCTTGGGTTCACTCTTTATTGGCAAATTTAAAACATAAGAGTAGGAATTAAAGCATGGGAAGGGAGAAGCAGGGGTCATTCGAGTGGTCAGTCATCTAGGTTGCCCAGGGCTTTCTATAATGGGAACTTCAGGTAGGGTGCAGCCTAGTTCTGTATCTGTTGGTTTGCTAGCAGCTGCATCCTACAGCTGGCAGTATGTTTATTTCACATGGGAGTCTTTTGCAGTGGGTACCTCCGCAATCAAGGCCTAATGTCAGGTACCTACACTGTTGCTAGTGATGTTGGATATGTTTTCATGTGCTTATTGGCAGTACAATATATATAAATATATACAATATATAGAAATACCTTATATAAAACATAAAATATGTGTATATATATTTTTAGAAATGTCTATGCAAATCCTATGCCCATTTTTGAATTGGGTTGTTCAGTTTTTTGGTTGCTGTTGGATAATTTGCATTTTAAACAAGTGTCCAGGTGATGCTGATCTGAGAATCACATGTTGAGAATCACTGTTTTAGATGAGATTGTATATGTCAAGTGATTAAGTGCCAGCCTTGTTTATGGTACGGAAGTTGGATAAAATTTGCATGGTGTGTGGTTTTGATCACTTCTTAAATATCATACTTTTGATAATTCATCTTCTGTGGATTTTCTGGGATTTGGTATATTATCTTGTTCCCCATGCAGCAACAATGGAAATCAAGGTGGACCTGAAATTGAAAAATCCCAGTACTATGCACCTCACACCTTCAGACTTCCCCAGAGATATTATCTGGATGTGTTACAAAACCCTGGGAATACACATCTTACTAAAGCTGGACAGGATGTTAGTACTGACCTGAAGATTTAGGAAACTCTTATTTATATATCATCATGAAGCCTCAAAACTCCTGACCAATAGGCGCTGTTTCATAAATGTGGCTTTTTTTTTTTTTTTAAAGAAAGAATAATTCGAGGCTCCTGGGTGGCTCCATTGGTTAAGTGTCTGACTCTTGATTTTGGCTCAGGTCATGATCTCACAGTTCATGAGATTGAGCCCTGTGGTGGGCTCTGCAGAGCCTGCTTGGAATACTCTCTGTCCTTTCTCTCTCTCTGTCTCAAAAATAAATAAATAAACTTTAAAGAAAGAATAATTATCTTAAAGAACCCTTGCTTATTAGACTGAGTTGGCAGAATTATCATTGACCATGTGAATATGTAATTACCATGATTTATTTGTCAAGTACTAAACATAGGCAAATTTCCTACACTTTTATTGAATTTGAGAAGTTAATTAGTATGACTATTAAGCAAAACCCAGAGATCATTATATATGAAATATTTCTCTATAACTCTAATAAACTGATTTCAAAACCTATTAGCCTTGAAATTTCATTCAATAATCCCCAAACATTTTCCCCTTTGGTTAATGGATCTCTGTATTTATCCTTCTCACTAAAAATATTCTAGGACCATTTAAAAGGTTTATAACAGTTCTTGCTGGACATACATAATTAAGTTTATTTTCTGTGAAATCTGTGGAAACGTCCCTTGGAATTAATTGAAAAGTATAATTTGTCTTGTTGTTACTTAGTATTTATGTAGCACTTCATATTCCTTAAGTATTATATAATCACTCGTTCCTCCTGAGCAATTTTTATGTCATTGATTATAATGTCCTTTTGATATAATACGTGATTTACTTGTGTCATGATTTTTGATATATTCAAGAGAAGAGTGGACAAGGATGGGCAGTTGTAATACCCTGTGTTGGGGGGTCCCCAAGATCACCATCCAAGTTGGATGATTCGCAAGGAACACCCACAGGATTCAACATCTACTTGTACTGACAGGTATGATTTATTACAGCAAAAGGAATCAAAGCCCAATTAGACAAAGGAAGAGACCCAGGAAAAGGCCTACTGGAGACCAGATGCAGGCTTCCAAGGGTCCAGTGGTTTCGTGCAGGGTACAGTAAATTCCTCCAACAGCAAGTTGTGACAACATTTTACCAAGGAAGCTCATTAGAGCCTTATTGCCTAAGGTTTTTATTGAGAGCTGATCACAGAGGCAAACTTTGCCCGGCATGTGCCATATATCCAGACTTCCAGAAGCAAAGTAGGTGTTCAGCATTCCGATGATTCATTTTCTGTGTCAACTTGATGGGCCATAGTGCCCAGATACTTGATCAAACATTATTTCGATGTTTCTGTGAGGGTGCTTTGGATGGAACTGACATTTAAATCGGTGGATTTGAACAAAGCAGACTATTCCTTATAATGTTGACGGACCTTACCCAATCAGTTGGGTACAGAACCGAACAAAAGATTGACCTTTCCTAAGCACAAAGAAATCCTGTCAGCAGAAAGCCTTTGGACTTGAATTGCAACATTGGCTATCCCTGGATCTTAAGCCTAATGGCTTAATCTTGCAGATCTTCAGAGTTTGAACTTACCTTCCATAATCATGTGAGCCAATTCCTTAAAATAAATCTTTTTCTTTTCTCTCTTTCAGTCTCTCTCACATATATATCATCTTTCTATTCTATTCTATTCTGTTCTGTTCTATTCTATTCTATTCTATTCTAATCTATTGCTTCTGTTCCTCTGTAGAACCCTGGGTAATACAAGTATAAGCCATATGGTTTATACAGTTTGGATGCAGTGAGCCACTCTGATCTCTCAATGGGTGGAACACTCCTCAAATATAATTTCCAGAAGCCAGCCAAGGGCAAGACTTGCAGCAGCCCTTTCTAAAAATAGCAGTTCAAGCCTATGGGGTTAACTTTTCTCATATACCTCCATCTCATACACAATATATATAAAGAAACAAAAGGTAAGGTGGGAGGAGGGTGTTCTTGTCTCTTTGCTGGATCCTTGCAGATGTAAACCTTGTTTAAAAATTGGGGGGGGAATCCCTTGTATCCACAGAACTGGAGGAACATTCTTGTTACATATAAAACCATAAACCAGCAAAAGCATCCCCTATACTTCCCTCTTTGTTACTGTTTAGTATTTTCAATCTATCTTAACATCAGACTGCGTTATCCAAGTAAAGAAGTTAGTGTCAAAAAAGGTTGATCCACCTCTGTAGCTTTCAGATCTGGCCTGCTTGCAGCGTCTGCCCTGTGATTTTTCAGCAGATAACATAACTTTTCTTTTAACTTCACAGGAAATTCCATGCTTGAATGTGCCCTGAGATATGAAGCATGACAAGAACTACCACCCAAGCGGTTGTCAGAATGCAGACGGTCTGACCACGATCCCTCCAGGGACTTGCCCTTCTCCCGCAAACCGTCAACAACGGGGATACTCCTGGGAAAGAAGGATGGTGACTTTCTAGGCAGAAGCCGTGTTTTCAGAATCTGTACTTGTTACTCAAGGATCCACATAAAGAAGCAGACATGGGCCAGGGCAAAGCACACGTTCTAATGCTTGGCTACCTCAAACTCTTCATTGTCTTTTCTCAGCGTTTTGCCAATGTCTTAACTAGTCTCCTGTGTCTTCTCTCCCCATTTTCAAGTTGCTTCATAAGTTGCCATGAGAATATTTCTATAAACACGAAGCCAGTTGTATTGCCTCACTCAGTCCACACTCACTGTGTCTGGTCTACTGAATACATCCTCAAGCCCTTGGCACTGCACTGAGAGAACGTCACAGTATGGCCTGAATTTACCCTCCTAGCCATTCTTCTAGTCACCTCCTCATCAAGGGTGGGTCAGTCACTCCCCTTTGACCCCCAAATCTAAGACTCCATCAGACTGTAAAGTTGTATGGTTTTGTAAGAACCCACTGTCAGTAAGATACGTACTTTTCAACTAAATTTAGTATTGAAATACACAAATGAGTACAAATGCTTTAATTGTGTAGCTTGATTGATTTTAGAAATAAACACATCGCTTTCACGGTCATCTAAATCAAGAAATAGACCATCACCAGGACTGCCTATAAGTCTCTCCAGACCCCCTCTCGCTCACTTCCTGTCCCCTGCCTTCTATCACCTGGGATTCATTTTTCCTGTTTTACAACTCTGTAGAAATGGAACTGTACAGGAGGAATTCTTTTGTACCTAGCTTCTTTTCCTCAATAGTTTGTAAGGTTTATCTGTGTCAACGCTAACAATTGTTGGTTGCTCTCGTTGCTGTCTGGTGTTCCAATGTACTCATTTGCTTTTTTAAGTTTATGTATTTTTGAGAGATTGAGAGAAACTGAGGGGCAGAGAGACAGGGAGAGGAAGAATCCCAAGCAGGCTCCTTGCTATCAGTGCAGAGCCCAATGTAGGGCTTGAACTCATGAACCGTGATATCATGACCCTAGCTGAGATCAAGAGTCAAATGCTTAACTGACTAAGCCACCCAGGCAACCCGTTTACCCATTTTATTTTGACAGGTGTTTTCATTATTCAGCTACTAAGCATAGTGCTGCTCTAAACATTTTTGTGTGTGTGTTTCAATAACTGTGTATATGCATGACTATAGGACGTATACCTAGGAGTAAAAGTATCGGGTCATCGGGTATGAATGTCACTAGCTTTAGTGGATACTACCAAGCAATTTACTAAAATAGTTGTGCCAATTTACATTCCCGGTGGCAGTGAGTGAGTGTTCCTTCATGCCAACACTTGGTATTGTGGTCTTTTTCCATATTAGCCCTTTCGGTGGATATGTAATGTTATCTCATTGTGGTTTTATGGTCCCTTAGTGGCAACTGATGCTGAGACACTTTTCACGTCTACTGACCATTTTGATTTTTTTTTTTTTTGTAAAGTATCCATTCAAGTCCTTTGCTCATTTTGTTTTCTATTGATTTTAGGACATATCTATGAGGAGTTACATATCCTACATAGAGGAAATTGTATACACACACACATGCACATTTATCCCATTCTGTGTCTTGCCTTTTCACTCTCAGTGTATTTTTTGATGGACATAAGTTCTTAATTTTAATGAAGTCTAATAGGTTCATTTTTTAAAATATGGTTCTGTTGTCCTGTTGGGAACTCTGCTTCTCTAAACTATCAAGATATTCTCCCATCTACAGGCCATATTGCTTTGTGTTTTTCGTCTAAATCTGAAATCTTTTAGATTTGATTTTGGCTTATGATGTGAGGCAGCAATCATACTGTGGCTTTTCCATATGGATATTCATTTGACCAATTTACCAAAAAGTCCATCGTTTTCCTTCTGCACTACTAAGTCACCTTTTTATTTTATTTTTTAACGTTTATTTATTTTTGAGAGAGTGCAAGTGGGAGAGGGGCAGAGAGAGAGGGAGAGGGAGACACAGAATCGGAAGCAGGCTCCAGGCTCCGAGCTGTCAGCACAGAGCCCAATGCGGGGCTCGAACTCATGAACTGTGAGATCATGATCTGAACTGAAGTTAGATCTATTCTAACCAACTTAGCCACCCAGGCAAAATCACCTTTTCATAAGTCAGATAGCTACATTTGTTTTGAGTCTATATTTGGATTCTCTATTCAGTTCCATCAGTCTGTTTTCCTGTCCTGTACCAATGCCACATTGTCTTAATAACTGTGGCTTTATTTATTTATAATAAGTTGTGGCATTTGGTATTGGAAGTCCTTCGGCTTTGTTCTTCAAAGTTGTCTTGGCTATTCCACATTATTTGCATTATCATATAAACTTTAGAATCAGTTTGCCAATTTTCACAAAAATAAATCTGGGATTTTGATCGATATTTCACTGGATCTATATATCGGTTTTTTGTTTTGTTTTTGAGAAAGAGGGCACAAGTGAACAAAGGGCAGGAAGAGAGGGAGAGGGAGAATCCCACAAGGGGCAAAAAGAGAGGAGAGAGGGAGAAGTGGAGCTCACCCAAAGCAGGGCTTGAGCTCACCCAATGTGGGGCTCAAACTCATGAAATGTGAGATCCTGACCTGAGCCGAAGTCAGATGCTTACCCCACTGAGCCACCCAGGTGCCACTAGATCTATATATCTATTTGTGGGAGAATTTACATTTTATAATCTCAAATTTTCCAGTTGGTGCATATGGTTCATTCATCTGTTTAGGACTGCTTTGATTTTTGTAAAAATGCTTTATGGTTTTCTGTGAAGAGGTCTAGGCTAACACATTGCTTAGGATATTAGCATCTATGCTCATGAGGGATATTACTCTATAATTTTCCTTTCCTGTAATGTCATTGTTAGGTGCTGATGGCCTTATAAAATGAGGTAAGAAGTGCTTCTACTCTTCAATTCTGTGGAAGAGTTTGTTAAGACTGGTGTTATCCCGTCCTTCAGTATGTTTAGATAAATTTACTAGCCCTGCCATCTAGCTCTGGAAATTTCTTTGTAAGAGAGGTTTTTTAAAAGTTTATTTGTTTTGAGAGACAGAGCATGCACAGGGACAGGGGAGGGGCAGAGAGAGAGGAAGAGAAAGAATCCCAAGCAGACTCCGCGGTGTCAGCGCAGAACCCGACTCAGGGCTTGAACCTGTGAACTGTGGGACCTGATCTGAGCCAAAAGCAAGAGTTGGACACTTAACCTACTAAGCTACACAGGAGCCCTGTAAAAAAGTTTTAAATTGCAGATTCAATTTCTTTAATAGATACATGTTTGAAATTTTAAATGTAATTTTCTGTCAGCTTATCAATTGTGTTTTTCTTTGGATGTGTACGTTTGGTTTAAATTGCCAATTTGTTGACATAATGCTGTTCATAATACCTTATTAGCTTTTTCACATGTTTAATCTACAGTGATGTTCTTTTTTTATTTCCAATATTCACAATTTGTGTCTTATCTCTATTTTTCTTATTAGCTATGCTAAATATCTATCACTTTTAAATGTCTTTCAAAGAACCAACTTTTGACATTGATTTTATTTGCTTTATAGTTTCAATTTCATTAATTGCCCCTCTTTATTTCATTTCTTCTTCATTATCTGGATTTAACTCACTGCGTTTTAAAAAATTGCTTGTGATGGATACTAGCAATATATGAATTTAAAGCACTTCTTTTATATTATCATACGATACCATTCACCTTTTTCCCCATTCTTATTTTTTTTTAAAATTTTAATGTTTATTTCTTTTTGACACAGAGAGAAGCAGAGCACAAGTGGGGGAGGGACAGAGAGAGAGGGAGACACAGAATCCCAAGCAGGCTCCAGGTTCCAAGCTGTCAGCCCAGAGCCAGATGCAGGGCTCAAACTCATGAATCATGAGATCATGACTTGAGCCAAAGTCAGCCGCTTAACTAACTGAGCCACCCAGGCACTCCTCCCTATTCTGTTTTGTGTGACCCAAAGCATGTGTTTCCCAATGAAGGTCCTTTAACAAACTAGGGATATAGTTTGTTAATATGAAAATCTTAGTTATTTAAAAGGCAACTTCTCTGGTGAAGAGCTCTGGCCATAATTATAATTGTTAATGTAACAATTCAAAATGTTGCCTAGTGGTTTGGATGAGGGGAATCTTCATTTACACACCCAAGCATTTACACAGTAGGAAGTGACTTAGCACCAGAAACCATTGAAAACTGGGCAGTGTCCTTGGATGATATGTCATTTTTCATCTCCTTTTGAGATGAGTCTATTCGTAGGACTGTATTAGTTTCCTACGCCTGCCATGACTAAGTACCAGCTACGGGATGGCTCAACCAGAAATTTATTGTCTCGCAGCCCTGGAGGCTAGAAGTCTGAGATCAAAGTATGGGCTGGTCGGCACTTCCACTGAAACCTTACGGGAAAGGATCTTTTTTGCCTCTTCCTAGCTTTGGGCAGTTTGCCAGCAATCTTGGGTGACCCCTGACTTTCAGATGCATCACTCCAATCTTCCACCTTCACATGGCCATCCTCCCACTTTGTATGTCTGTCTCTGTATTCAACTTTCCCCTCCTTAAGGACACTGGTCCTGTTTGTATAATATAATTTATATTGTATCATAGGATTGTATATAGGATTGTATAATAATCTTATTTGATGACGGTTACCCTTATGACCTCATTTTAAGTTGATTACCCCTGCGAAGACCCCATTTCTAAATAAAGTCATATTCTGACGTAGTAGGGGTTAGGACTCCAACATGGCTTTTTTGAGGGATATAACTGAACACACAAGAAAGACAATGTCAGTGCTTATTGAGAAGGCTCCACAGATGGCCAAATGGAGAGCTAGACAATGGAGAGGGGAAGGACAAACACCCCATAGACAGGTAGTTAGGGCACTCTCCTCGCATATGACACATATCGTTTCCGTGACTGACATTTGCTCCACAGATTCACCAGCCTTCTTAGGCAATATGATTTCCAACATGTGACCATACTTGCTTTAGTCCTCGGAGTGAACATCTGATCGCCTGTAGCTACCATATGCACAAACTAATTTGGTCCCGGGGTTTGGATATATCACTGATAGGAAACCTGGCTCAGCATTGTGAGACCAAATTGTACAAACTGCTTTCAAACCGATATATGTTAACCTAAGTCCCTATTTTCAAGGTGGCAGTAAGCTTAGGAGAAAAGCAGTTGTTTAGAACCCGGTTGGCAGCTAATGCATGTACTTCTAGAATCCATCGGTGCTTCTCTGTGGCACCTCTTAACCTTTCAGAAATTTAGTACCTACTCTTCTGTGATTCTCTGTCGTTTTTCTACAATGTTTCCTTCTCAACTGCGCTTTAGCTGGATCCCCCTCTAGAGAGCATCCATAGATTTTTAAGACCAGAAAGCCGCCCGGCAAATGAATCACTCAAAATAGCGACATTCGTGGATCAATTAAATCCAACTTGACATCCTTAGCGCATCTGTAATGCGATAACGATGATCCCTCTCATCGCGATGTGGTGAGGAATAACCAATGAATGATTGTAAAGCACTCTGAAAATAGAAAGGGCCCAATAAAAGCTTGTAATTATTAACGGTAATCATTTGCAAGTGACCTAGAAATTACCAAGTTATAGCATTCATCTTGTCGTGCATTCATTTTGTGTAACGCTTGGATTTCCAGCCCCAAGCTCTGTGTTGAGAGTAGAAGCTGCCGCACGCAGCAGCCCTCTGGAGCCTTCTAAGGAAAAACTTAAAAGCAATCTATCCATGTACTGTATACAGGGCATACTGTATATCCCCATATCTCTGGCCTTTAAATTTTTTCTTTCTTCCCTGCAGTTGAAATTAGAGCTACATTCTTGATTGTCATTCATTCATCCGATTGTTACTTATCGGGCATTATAGGCACAGACTTGGGTTGTGTCTGAGGACACAAAGCAGAAAAAATAGACATAGTACCTATTTTCTTGGAGTTTATGGTCTGTACAGATAACAATAAAATAATCCAGCAAGTGAGGTGGCGATAGCAGAGGATGCTAGGAAGGGACAGATTCCCAGCCAGCCCATCTCCAGGAGGGGGGTGTATAGGCAGGGACTGGATCAAGAGTGTACTGTTCAGGTGGAACATCACACATCACCATGGAGGGTCGTCCTGCCCCATCTCTACCCTGCTTTCCCAAAAGAACTGTGATTATGGGTCATCCGCCCCACCGCCTTACTTCTCCGGGTAATCATTCATCAATGTCTTTTGTCCTCTTTTCAAAAAGCTGAAAAGGAGAGGCAGATCTTTTACCAAACCAGGTAGGACTTACTCTATCTCCTCAGCTATCTAGGGGCCATGTTGAATCAGCTGGTAACTGAGTACCAGACAAATGTGCAATAATCCGTTAGGTTTCCACGTCTGCTGGACCTGAACATTCTCTGTAAAGAACATGGAACCCTTCCAGTAGGTTTGACTTTATTGCGAAACTAACAGCGGCCCTTGTTAGAGGCCTCACTAGTGGTCCTGGTCAGGCCTTTGGGTTATCAATCCCACTGTCCTTACCTCCTCCGCATCCCTGGTGTCTCCTCCTTCCTGTGTCTTGGTGATTAAGGTCCTAATTCATCTCCCAGTTCCTTGGAGCCGGGATTCTTATTTTCTCCGCATTTTCTGATGAGCGGATATTTCATCGGCACCCCGGACCTTCTTTGTGATTAATGAGTCCCTCAACCCGCGTGTCCTGGAGATGGAGTCCTCAGCCACAGCCCTTTTTCTAATGGTTTCTCAGCTATTCCATACCTGAGAGCTCAGGCATGGCTTTTTCTGTTCCTTCCTGACACAACCCTGGACCTGGACTAAATGGTGTGTTAGTCGTACTTGAATCTGGCGTATTCACTCCTTCTTTTCCTCCCTGCCTTCCACAAATATTTTGAGTGCCTTCTCTGATCTCAGCACAGTGCTTGACCCTGGAGACACAAAGGTTTCAATAACATTTGGATGCCTATGCAGCTGTCTCTAAAATCACCAAACATAAGCTGGATCCCTGGTGGGGACCCATACTGCTTCACAACCTGTGAGGTGAAATGCACGTAAAGATAAGGTCAGTTAAGGCCAGGGTTTGAAACCACACTTCAAAAAGTGGCACCTCCCTGGGCACTTTACCACAGCAGCTGACCACTGGCTGGGACCAGCTTGGATCTCTCTGTTCTGACTTTAGACTCATTCAGCTTCCTCTCAGCTCTGCTTAACCATCAGCAGTCTCCTCCAAGCACAGTCTGACCCAACCAGTAGCTATTTTTTTTCTGCTCAGCACATCCTGTAATTCCTGTAATTGTTCCTAGCTTCTGTAATGGGCTTTGATTGTGACCATGAATGTTTCTTCTGGGTCTGATTTTCCCAAGGCTCCAGGAGGAAGTACTTGACTCTCCAGTTTCTTGCATTTGACCTCTTGGATCCATTTTAGAAGCTCAGCCAAGGATGTGGAGCCTAGGAGCGCAGAGATTCAGATCTCCCTGCCTGGACTTTTGTTTTACTAGCTGGACCCATCCTCCTGCTGCCCCCACAGTGTGATTTTTGCACAGAGGAGAGAGCACAATGATTGCTCACTTACAGGTTGCAGGAAGTAGTAGAAAGGATGTGCTCTGGGCTAGGGGTTTGGAATTTGGCTCCACCACCTACCTGGTTGTGTGATTTGGGGCAATTGACTTAACACCCATAAACCTCTACTCTATAATTAAGGGAGATAAAATCTATTTCAGCAGGCTGTTGTGAGTATTGCATAAGACAGTAAGTGGAAAGTACTAGCACAAGGCCTGGCATTGAGTAGGTGCTCACAGATGCTGGTTCTTTCATAATGTTTAGAGCTGCTGCTTCAAAGCTGCGGCATTGGCCCGACTTCTCAAATCTCCTTAAGGTCTGCATTCTGTCCACTTCAGATTGCATGTTGCTATTATCATCGTGAAATGCATTTCTAAACTGGACACGGGGAAAAAGAGACAACAGATTAAAATCAACCAAGATTGGCAACCCCCAGGGAAGAGTATGGTTTTATATGTCCTTAAACGCATGTCGCTCAGAACAATGTCACCCAATAGTGCTAATGGTAAATATCTGCTAATGCCCAGCACAGAGTAGAATGGCCTGTCTCAGTACTCACAGAATTTAGAAATCCACCGCTGGGTCTAGGTCAGGTGTGTCCCTCAGTGCCTATTTTCTAAACTCCAAGAATTGGAGAGAATCATAATTTTTTTAAAGTGATTGCTCGGGGAGGCTTCCTAAGGCTATAGTTTAGTACAATTATGAGGTTAGATTCTAGGGCTGCTAACCTGGCAGTCCTGTGACCCCCCAAGGACAAATTAATTTAAAGTGAATGAAGAAGAACTACAATTATTACCTTTTGGAGGGCCAAGGAGTGCTTGTTAGGAACAAAGTGTGCAATCAAATGCTAATTATGGTTCTGCAGACTGAGCGTTGCTCAATACTTTAGGTACACAAATTGCTTTTGGTTCATGTAACTCTGTTTAGAAGTGAAATTTGCTCCTCAGGGGAAGCGTAAAAGAAAAATGTAAGTCTTCTCTTTGGGTCCACTGTTCAGGGAAAAATGGCATCGTTTTCATATAATGAGGCGTGAGGTGGGAGAGGGTTCTGGTTCTCTATTTCTCTGTTTTGTTTTTCTGCATCAGAGATAGCACAGAGTGAGCTCATCTGAGCATTTTTGTAGATTGGGATTGTCATTAATCAAATATATTGCAGTGCTTATTTTTGGAATATAAATCTTCATATGACATAACAAAGAGTGAATTCCTTTTGAATTGTCACCAAAGGACGATGGAACCTCAGTTCCTCAACTGTTGTGGTCAGGGCTGGGAATCTGCCCCTTTCCAGGACCCTTGAGGTTAAGTAATATGATGTTTCTTAGAAATACAAGTGATGAAATATTGTAATAAAACAATAATTACACTCTAGATTTGTATTTCTTTTAAATAGTTTAAGATGCTTTTCATGTGTTTTCTCTCCTTTGTGGGGGAGGGGGGGACCCTGGGAACATTTTCCGTTTATGCCTCTATATATTAGAATAAAAATTGTTTGTATTTTATTGATTCTACATGATGAGATTATGTATATTGAGAGCATATTGAGATCACCCTCAAATGCTCCACTAGGGAGAAGGCCTTTTGGATGCTTAACAATGGGCCTAGAATCTGTAATTCACGACCTTTAGTAAACTCCTAGCTACTGCCTTGCTTTAGGTGGATTTAGGCAAGTATTTTACCTCTCTGGACTTTCACTTGTCTCTGCAGGAAATAAGTGAGGGTTAATACAGAAAAAGGTGTCCAGTTGCTTGGCTAGCACTGTTACCTGAGAGTTCCACGTGGCCTCCTCCTTGATTGTGGGGGAAGTTGGTTGTGAGGAAACGCAAAAGATGCTGGCAGATACACCTAGCTAGAATCCACCTCTCCTTGCCTTCTGTAACTGCACTTAAGGGACTCCAGACTTCTCCACATGCCTGTAGCCTCAGATAGGAGGAGACATTTGGGCTTCTCAGTTACTTTGATGGAAATGGCCACAGAAGCAGCCCCTCCCTCCCCATCAACTTGTGTAGGCATTGAATTGCTTTGTCCTGTGCGGGTGCCCATGCTCTTCATTAGGATGGCAACTTTGCTCTATCATCTCCTTAGTTGGGGCCACCTCTGAGACTTTGTTGCAAATTCAGGGCCATGGCCAGTCTTGGTGGGTGAGGTCTTGGTGGGTCTGTTTTTCCCAATCTGTTTTCTTCATTCTATTGCCTCAGTCTCTACACCCCTGAAAGTGAGGAAACTGCTCATCTCAACAAAATAATCAACGAGCAGACCTAATGAGTTCCCAATTTTATACCCAGAAGCCTACCCTATTGTGTATGTTTTTGAAAGCCAGGTCTTTATATTTACATATGGTTGAAAAAATTATCAGATACACGGAATAAAATCTCCTATATTTCTCATTCTTTCTCAACTCCTCCTACCTATTAGAATAGCCAAGGGCTTTAGGGTACAAAGACATTTTCAATGCTACCCCGAATGGACAGCAAGTCACATCTTAAATACCATGAATTTTCTTCTCGGCTATTGTCTATTCTTCTATCCACACGCATACCATTTTGAGCTCTGAGTTTTATCATAACATACCACAGCATTAAAGTCTAATCCTTACCGCTAACTCATAGTCCTGCACTGATACAACAGGTTGAAGGGACTTCACATGGGTGGATTTGCTGATTAGCAGCTTTCTTTGATCTAAGAAACTAAAGTTAACATACTTGCCTTTGAGTTTCTGCCAGTCTTTTCTTTGAGACATCTAAACAGAGATCTCCGCCACATGACAGTATATATATTAGGGAGGCTTCCAAACAGCACCTAAAAAGACAAAGCTGCCAAGAGATAGTAAACAACATTCAATAAATAGAACCTGTTTTGGAGAATGCCTTCTGGTGTTGTGTGTTTTGATGCAGTACTTGGAAATGTTCCCAATCTGTTAATAATTGATGGGCTATCCGAATATACTGAGGCACAAATATATAGCTTTACGTGGGAAAATTTTATTTGTCATTATTCACCCCCTTTCTTGTCCCCATAGAGTTATTTGTTGCCATAACATTCTAAGGGTGTTCTTCCAAAGTAATTCCAGAGTCTAAGAAGGCATTCAGGGATAGTTTTTAGTACCCAGATATATTCCACACACTCTCCAAAGAATTCCTCAGGGTTGACCCAATCAGGTTAGATTTTAAAGTTAATCTACTTGGAGCACCTGGATGTCTCAAGTCAGTTAAACATCTGACTCTTGGTTTCAGCTCAGGTCATGATCTCATGATTCAGGAGTTCGAGCCCCATGTCTGGCTCTGTGCTGACAGTGCAGAGCCTGCTTGGGATTCTCTCTCTCTCTCTCTCTCTCTCTCTCTCTCTGCTTCTCCCCAACTCGTGCTGTCTCTGTCTCTCTCAAGATAAGTAAACTTAAAAAAAAAGTTAATTTACTCAAAACAGACTGGATGGGAATATTTTGGAGAAATAATTGCTTTACTTATAAAGCAGTGTCTCTAATTGGACAGACAAGAAGAAGAATGACTCCTATTTTCTTGGCAGATAGAGAGCTTTCTCCAGTGTTCTGGAACATTCAGCCCAAATCTCGCCTTATTCTGAGATGGGGCTGGTCGTGCCTGTGGAAGCAACAGAGCCCCCCTTTGTTACTGAGCCCTGCAGGATGTTAGCTGTAGCCTGAACAGCCTCCAGCGTTCCCATCAGGTCCGCGGAGTAAAAGCCTGGTGCAGAGCCGCAGGCAGAAAAGCAGGGGGGCTGAGTTTTAATTAATCAACAAAGTAATTAGATAAGGTACCAGGCGGCCTGCAAAGGTACACAGCATACAGCAATGTAGAAAATAAGGAAGGAAGTCAAGAAGAGTGGTGCATGTAGGAGAAAGGAAATGAAGGGAAGGGATTAAGATGAAAGTAAGGGTGAAGCTTGTACTGAAAACGCAGCTCTAAAGCCCAGGGCACATCGGGTGCGCAGAGTATGATCATTTACACTTGACACCGGAATGAGCCCGGTCTCAGGGCCTGCATCGCTGTCCTCCATCTTCCGGCCACAAAGAACTTCCTTTCACAGGTTTTTATCTGGAATATCTGCTACCTCATTCCCGCATCAAACACCGTGATCAGATTTAATGCAGTTATTTGGTTTAATTCTTTCAGTGTAGGCAGAAGAAAGATCACATTCTCTAAGTCAAATAGATGTGACAGAGCTTTCTCTCTGAGACTCACAACAACAGTCTAACTCTGTGTTCTCATGCTTCAACTCGCCTGCGTCTCTCCTTAGTGCTCTGCACAGGAAGGAGGACAAAGAATAGAAAGCAAATATTCATTTTTCTCTTACTGTGTGTGATTTGCATAGATTATTCTTTTTAGTCCTCACAATAAACCTGGAAAGGAGGTACTATTTCCCCCATATTATAGGGGAGGAAAGAGGCTCCCATAGGTTTGTAAATGTACCTGAGACTGGTGTGTGTCCCAGGCAGGGTTTGCACCTGCAGCTGACTTCGATGATAAATCAAATACCACCATAGTTTCTGCTTAAATCAATCAATTGGCAAGATCTTTCTAAGATCTGTCTTGCGCCTGGCCCCAGGGATATTCCATAATTCCCATCTATTTGCTAACTCTCAGCATGGGGAAAAGATCTGTGGATAAAAGAAGGGTAAAAGGGATTAGATCTTTTTAATATTCTAGTGATAATTCATTTTACCATCTTATTATTATTTTTTTCCTGATCATCCTCCCCAAAGCAGTATGTTGGTCAGGATAAAAATGAGCAAAAAAAATGAGCAAAAAACCCTTTTGACTTTTTTTTCCAGCTACTCTTTATTTAAGCAAGGCATAGCTAGCTAGAGGTAATTTCAATCCATTTTTGAGAAAAGACTGCCTGCCTTGGCGTGTTTTTATCCATAATACCATCAGGCTGTACATGAATCCAGGACAAAGTGTCTTCATTGTATTATGTGGGAGAGAAATAGAGTCAAAGTCATCTTAACTTTGTAATGAATAGCATTTTGTCAGAGTGAATATTTGGCTCATGGGATGTTAAAGGAGAAACAGGACTAAAATGCTTTAATAGTCCAGAGACTAGCACAGCGAAATGAATTTATTGCTTTTAGTAGAGTTCCCAGTGGACAGCACATAATGAAACTCGCTATCTGATAAGGCCGCCTTGGTGTGGGAGACTCGATGGCAGGCAGGCGTAGAATATTGAATACCGGGCTCTCAGGAAACCTGAGGTGACCCTCTCTCCTGCAGCACAAGTGGTAGATTGCTCCCCGGTCTGGGTGAGTTGATACGCAGAATAAATGATGTGAGAGCCTTTGAGGGGCCGGGTGGGGGTGTCACAGGCCTATCCCTGCTCCAGATCATTCATTCTCAAGGTTGGCCGTTCACATATTATTAGACAGACTAAGCGCAAATAGGACACTGACAGCCTGACTGTACTTGGATGAGCTATAAAATCAATCGCCCCAATTTGTTTCCCGAAGGGGGTGTTTTACAAGACCCAGAGGCCCACATAAGATCTCTGGATGCCGAAAACCAAGTAATTTGGCACCTCTGACCTCCAGCCACAGGCCACTCATTGGACAGAAGAAAATTGGCAGAGTGGGGACAAATGAGGATTGCAAGAGGTGTGTAAGGGGCTGATGCTTTTTTTGTGCCAAAGAACAGAATCGTTGTAGGGTGAGGCTTTCGGTTTTGCCAAGGAATAAAAGGTTAAAACATTCCAATAGCCTCTAAGATGGAGGTGAGCCCAGAAGACTCACAGCACAAACAATTCCACAAGTAGGAAAACAAGAGTGGAAGGCGAGAAACAAGCATCTTATCTGGAGGTAATTCTAATGAGTATCGATTGAGAGGAAGAGACTGATCCAGATACCACTTTCCCCTCATTGCTAAGAGGCCTATCTTGGAGCTTACATTTCATCATTCACCAGCTTATGTATGTGTAATAATAAATCATTTCATTAGTTTTGCGTATATTCCACTGGATTGAATGCTTTCTAGGACAGAGACCATATTACTAGGGGAGCACGAATGAGTACAACCACTTTGGGAAATGGTTGGTGCTATCTCCTAAAGGTGAACCTTAATGTACCCTATTACCTAGCAGCTCCACTTTTAGGCTTATAGCCAAGATAAATTCTTGCACATACACAGCAGGAGATATGTATAAGAAAGTTCATAATACTAAAACCTGGAAACAGATGCTTATAACCGAAGAGAACAAATAAATGGTGGATTCACATAATAGATATTATACAGTAATCAAACAAATGAACCACAGCAATGTTACAACAGTATGGATAAATCTCTGCAATAATATGCAGGTGGGAGAAAAACCAAGACTGATCAAAATGAATATACCCTTCTGTAAAGTTAAAAACAAATTATATACTTTTATTTATTTTTTTAAAGTGTATTTACTTATTTTGAAAGAGACAGAGAGAGAGCATGTGCAAGCAGGGGAAGGGCAAAGAGAGATAGAGAGAGAATCTCAAGCAGGCTCTGCACTGTCAGCACAGATCTCGACGTGAGGCTCAATCCCATGAACTGTGAAAGCATGACCTGAGCCAAAATCAAGAGTCAGATGTTTAACCAACGGAATCACCCAGGTGTCCCTAAATCGTATGCTTTTAAAGAGCTCCATAGACATACAGAGAATACACACATGTATATATGAAAGCATGGGAATGATGATCATAGAATTCAGGGTGATTTGGGATGGGTTGGGGAGACTATGTAGTTGGATGTGAGTTGTCAAGGTCCTGGATTCTATTTTATTTGGGTTTGCATGTGCTTATTACAGATGACTAAATAAGAAATAAATAGAAAGAGGCCATGCATGGGCCAGTGATGAGAGTAGGTTTATTATGATGCATCCAATTACAGCCACCTGAGATCCAAAGGCAAAACCAAGAAAGAGAAAGGAAGAAATTATGATGATCCCAGAACATTTCATTTAGTACTTGGTGTTTAACAGGCTTGCACAGCCATGCTGCTGGAATAAAATATTTGAATCTAATCAGGCTCCTTGGTGATAATGGTGTTCATAATTAGTACTCCACGCAGAGTGGTTCTTGCATGCTGGTCCAAGTTTTTGAGCCTTGAATCAAGCATTGACATAATTCATATGAAGAAATTATTTTTTTCTGACTCTCTCAACATTTATTTCTTTCAACATTTTATCAAAGTGGAGACAGAAACATTGAAAGAACTTTACAATGAACCTTCATATATCTACCACCTAGATTCTACCATTAACATTTTACTCTACTTATTTTATCACATTTCCACCCATTCTTTTATCCATTATTTCAGTTTTTGGGGGGTGGTATTTCAAAATCAATTACAAATCTCAGGCTGCATCTTACTAACTACTTCAGCATTCATATCTTTAACTAGTTTCAACATTTATTTTCATTTCTGATTTACAGGGGCTATCAATGAAAAAAATTAAGGCATTTCTTGAATGAGAATGAAAAGTGAAGTAGATTTGAAACTGAAAGGAATAAAAAGAATGTGGCTTAAAAAAATGCTTTTAAACAAGCACTTTCCAGCATCTCAAGAGCATCATGACCAGAGAAGTGCTCTTCTACCATTAAAGGAGGATGAGTTGGTCCTGAATGTGGCCCAAGAGAGACCCACTGCAGAGCTAGGCAGTGCCAAGGTGAATGCACACAAGGAACTGTTGCAAAGCCAAATCAAATTGCCTCCCTGTTGATTCATGTGGATTCTACCATAGGAGCACTCACCGCCTTCCTGGAGCATTGCTGCTCAGCTTCTGTTCTGAGCCACACTGGGTGTGATCCTTCAGGTAAGAGAAGTCCTGATAAGACTCTCGCAAGCAAACATCACAGATTCTGGTGAAGCAGTATTTACCTCAACGCAAAACCATGATTGCCTAACCAACGGGGCAAAACTATTACAGTTCCCGTTCCACATTCTTCACGCTCCAATCAGAAGAGGAGACTATTGAATGAATAACTGTCATCCTAGGTGAGCCAATTGCGTAGACCTTCCACCTGCCACCAAAAAAATTGCTCCCTTGGATTAATTCTACCAAAACCATCTGAGCAAACCAATTCTTGGTATGATGGACTACGATCAGAGAGCTCCGGTTAACACACAGGTAACTTAATGAGCACAGATGTAACCTGGAAGGTAGATTCTGTACATAGATTTAGCTTGAAACATTTACAATCAATCATTTTGAAGGGAGCCATGACAAGGAGGGAACCCCAAGGGGCAAGAGAGACACAGGACATAGGAGTTGACTCAGGGCTTTCACAGGCCAGAGCCTCTTAAATTTGATGCACAGCTAACTTGTATCCTAACTGACAATGCAAGTCAGCTTAACACACTCCCTCTGGGCCACTTAAACCCGGATGGCTGCAGTAAAATGTGCAATTCGGAAACATATCCTGAGTCGGCCTTGATTTAGAGGAAAAACCTAATGAGGATTTGAAAGCATGCAGTGCTACCACACAATCGTCCTGTACCTAGTCCATCCTCAGGGCCTCGTGGGAGGTCATTTTGCTATCAGAGTGGTGATAAAATGGCAGCGAGGAAGGACTAGAGGACAAAACATAATGCCTTGCTTTCCACTGGTAGGAACTCAAGCTACATTCTCTTCTCACATAAGAGTCTCTCTAGTCTGTTCTCAGGGGATGCTCTCAACTCTTTCCCAGGGTCTTTGGAGCTCAGAGGGTCAGCTACACACAAGGGGTGGGGGGTTGTTTAGAGGGCTAGGTTAGCATGTTCCGAGCTGGTGACCTCTGAAGGCTGCTTCAATAAGAAGAATCTCTGATTCTATCCATAAACAACCAGAAAAAAGTCCCCCTGGGATCCCACTGTAAGCCAGGGGAGAGAATTCTCTTTTCCTCTAGCGAATGGTGCCATAAGCAAACTGACCCTCTAGGGAGTGCCTACCCCACCTACTGGGACCTGCAGTTCCAAATACTGGGCAGGAATGACAAATGAGACTCTGAAATAGTTGTGAAGAGATTCCTTTCTGTACTTAAAAATTTTTTTGATATTTATTTATTTCTGAGAGAGAGAGAGAGAGAGAGAGAGAAAGAAAGCAGAGGAGGGCAGAGAGAAAGGGAGATATAGAATCTGAAGCAGATTCCAAGCTCTGAGCTGTCAGCACAGAGCCTGACATGGGACTCAAACCCACGAACTACAAGATCATGACCTGAGCTGAAATTGGACGCTCAACCGAGGCACTCAGGTGCCCTCCTCCCCCTTTCTGTACTTCTGAGGTATAATGGATATATAACACATTAATTTCAGGGGTACAACATACTAATTTGGCATTTGCATCTATTGCAAAATGATCACCACAGTAAGTCTGGTTATGACAGCCATCATCACACACAGCCACCACTTTTCTTTTCTTGTGATGAGAACTTTTAAGATCTACTCTCTTAGCAACTTACAAACATGCAATACAGTATTATTAACTATAGTTGCCGTGCTGTCCATCACATTTCCAGGACTTAATTTATTTTATAACTGGAAAGTTGTACCTTTTGACCTCCTTCATCCATTGCACCCACCTCTCATGGATGAGATTCCTTTTTGAAAGCCCATGAAATGCATGGGAGGAGGGGTTTGAGTGGGTGCACACACAGGTGAGAAGGGCAGGGGCAGGGCCCCAGACAGGCTTCTTCTTGCCCTTTAGACCTGGAAATTCTCTTTTTCCCTGGGATGCCTTTCATCATCCCAATACTGCCAAACTTTACCCAAATTTCAAGACCACTTGTGACTCCATTGTGCAGTCTCCTTGGATGGTCCCTGGCAGAGCTGGTTACCTCCCATCATGTTTCCATGACACTCAGTTAATTTCTCTATTTTGGCCGGGTTATGATGTGTCCTGGCTGTGAGCTCCCCAGGACACAGGCGCTGCCTGTGTTCTTTGTGTCCCCTGCTTGCCCAGTCATACAATGCAGGCTTACAAAGAAAATCTACCCAGTGCTCTGTTTTGTTCTGTTACGCAGTACCTTAACACTATGCTTAAATTGGGGCGCCTGGGTGACTCAGTCAGTTAAACGTCTGACTCTTGGTTTTGGCTTGGGTCGTGATCTCTCTGTTTGTGGGTTCAAGCCCTGCATGGGGTTCTGTGCTGATCCTGCTTGGGATTCTCTCTCTCTTCCTCTCTCTGCACCTCCCCTGCTCACTTGCTTGCTCTCTCTTTCTCAAAATAAATACTTAAAAAAACTAGAAGTATGCTTAAATTGTCTCCTATAAAGAATGGGTAATGTATGTGCCAGGCACTGTGGTCTGTACCTGGGATGCAAAGGTGAATGGAAAATGGTTCCCAGACTCTAGGGTATTATAGTTTAGTGCGGAGACTTACATAACCAGAGAGAAGTGAGCAGAGCTACTTTAGAAGCAAGAGCAAAGAAGGACGTGTAAACCTCTCCTGGAGAGGCCAAGAAAGGGTGCCTGGTGAGAGTGTGAGAATTTAGGCAAACCCTTAACAGTGAATCTTTTGTGTGTGGGGGCAGGGAGGGGGTCCAATGGGGCCGGAGAGTGGGAGGTAGATGGATGGGGGAGATATTTTAGAGTGTTTAGGTCTAGAATCATGGGGGGAAAGAGTACAGAAATGTACTTTCTGCTGATTACCCTGAGGGTAGCTACTCTCTTTTCCTGGACCATTACAGTTCTGGGGATGACCATCTCTAAAAGAGAAAGGAAGAAAATGACCACTCCACTAGTTGGACCATGGGTTGGACCAAAATTGGCAACTCCCACATTCAGGGATCATAAGATAGCAAGCTAAAAAGGAAAACCTGTAAAATTAGTCAATTTTACACAACCCAGTAGGCAGTAATAAGGCTCCGGCATCATTTTGTCAGAGAGAGGCCAATAATTTTAGGGTGGGAACTGATCCATTTACACAATGAGAGAATTCCCCTCATGCACAAAGTGCTCCCTAGCAATTTGTGGCCTCACAGAATGCCATTTATAGTTCCCGCGGTGGCAGGAAAATTAGGGGGCAGAGCGATTATTAGACTAATCGCAGAGCTGAAAGATGCATTGGTCATACTGGTCTACTTTGCCTTTCATGCCAGCCTGGGACTGCTCTACTTGGCTTTCAGCATTGAAGAAACAAAGTGGAAAGGGCCGATCAGTTCCTCTCTTAGATATTATCTTTCAGCTTGAATCCTCATTAGCTGCTAACTATAGTCTAGGGTCTGAAGTCATTACCCAGAACAATGCTCCATTTTCATTAAAAAAAAAAAAAAAGTCTCTTAAATCCTTCTTTGGAGAGTCAACCTGAGCTCAGGAAGCGGGATCTCAGGGAAAACAAGGTCCCCAAAGAAGCCCTGACTATTTTGCACAAAGCATCCCCATCATCTTTCTAAACAGTTCATTTAAATGTTGTACTTTATTCTTGCTGAATACTTGGATGGTTCCCAATTTGCACTTTGTGAGGAAGAAATAAACATGATCTTCCTGTCTGGATTGCGTGGAGAGGTATTCATAGCAGGATCTCCTTTGTTGTGCTCGGCTAATTGCTAATTATGTAGTGATGGATGGAAATCACACAGTTGGCATTTCAGGCTCACGGACTCCCTAGCTGTTTCTTCTACTTAAGAAGAAAGGCTGAAATAGTAAGAGATTACCAACTATATCTTTATCCATGAACATAAAGTCTAAATGGGTGAAATGACTCTTTGGAAGAGCAGAAAATACTTGGAGGAGGAGGATCTCAGAGGTGGATCCTGCTCAGACTCTGCCATGATTTGGCAGCAGAAAATGTCTCTGAGTCTCATTTAACAAGGAAGCAGGACTGGGTGCAATATCCCTGATCTCCGAATGTTTTGTTCAGAGAAGAATAAATACTATGTCTTTGAAAAGCATGTTGAATTTTAAGCTTTTCTCACTACCTCCTTGAATTGTCCAATAACAAGATTATTGAGGGAGTCCTATTGCTTTTTTTTAATTAAAAAAATGTAATGTTTATTTTTGAGAGAGAGACAGAGAGCAAGCAGAGGAGGGATGGAGAGGGGGACACAGAATCCAAGCAGGATCCAGACTCTGAGCTGTCAGCACAGAGCCCAACACGGGGCTCGAACTCATGAACCATGGGATGATGACCTGAGCCAAAGTTGGACGCTTAACCAACTGAGCCACCCAGGATCCCCAAATGAGTCCTATTGTTAACTCCCTTTTGTAGAGATGAAACTAAAAAGCCAAGCAAAGCTAATGCTGTAACTAAGTCACCCTGCTGGCTAATGGTAACAAAGGCAGATCCCAACATCATATTTGCTGTCGGTCTGGTGCCGATGTGGTCATAGCCATGTGACTGTCTCTTAGCATCTCTCTTATTGTTAGAATTTTGGTTTGTAGGTTCATTTTGAGCAGGGAGATTTTTACTTATGATTTTCTTTCTTCCTTTCTATTGTATCCTTGATACTGAGAAAGTAAAACTTAGTTCAGAATAATAAATCGAAGCACCTGCCATGTTAATGATCACTCTGGGGTAACAGATAACAGATAAAGCCAACTGCAAAGGTAAGAGGAACCAGTATTTCTCCCAAGGACACTCTGCCATTGTAAAATGTCACAACTCCGATCTTTAAGGCATCATTCTTTTATTCACCGAGAAGCCTTGTTTCCCAAAATCATAGATTGTCTAAAAATTTGAGGTATGAAATTATATCAGCAAGAATGAGCTTTCCACTTTTGCCTGGAAGATGAGTCACTTTGCAACAGGGAAGCAGCCTCAATTACCAAACCAGGCACAGAGGCTCAGATAAAGGGTTTCTGAACACATTTCACATTAACTTCACTCTGCAGTTTCCAAGAAAATCAGATCCAAGTCTTCTTGCTGGTCCCAACCTTTTACACACAGTCCTGCTTAGCGCGGAGCCTATCCAAACAATGGTTCATTCCGCAGAGAGATACCATTTCATACCTACTAGGATGGCTATAATCAAAAACATGAAAAATAGCAAGTGTTGGTGAGGATGTGGAGAAATTTTAACATTGCTAGTGGGGATGTAAAATCGTGCAGCTACTGTGGAAACAGTCTGGCAGTTCTTCAAAAAGCTCAGTGCAGAATTACCATATGGCCCAGCAATTCCATTTCTGGATACAAGCCCAAAAGGATTGAAAGCGGGGACTCAAACAGGTATTTGTGTATCGGTGTTCATAGGAGAGTTATTCCGCACAGCCAAAAATGTGGAAACAACCCAAGTGTCCATGGACTGGTGCGTGAAAAAGCAAAACGTGATAGATACATACAATGGAATATTATTGAGCTTTAAAAAGGAAAGAAATTTTGATACATGTTACAACATGGATGAACCTCGGGGACATCATGTTATGTAAAATAAGGCAGTCACAGAAGGACAGTGACTGAAAGGTCCCGCTTATATGAGATGCCTAGGGTAGTCGTAGAGACAGAAAACAGGAGAGTGGTTGCCAGGGGCTGGGGGTCAGAGGTGGGGGGAAGGAAGAGCAGTTAATGTTTAAAGGATACAGAGTTTCAGTTGTGTGAAATGAAGGGTTCTGTAGAAGATGGTGGTAATGGACACACAGCAATGCAAATATATCTAATGCTGCTAAACTGTACACTTCACAATTCCATCCAAGCTCCACCCTTCTTCCCCTGATCTTGTACTAATTCTAGTTTTCCCTTTTGTTTGGTAAGACACTCACCATTCTTCTGTGATGAGGCCACTTCATAGCAATAAGCCAATAAACCTGACTTTGTCAGGCTACAGGTGGGTCACTGGTGAACTTTGGTTGATGGGGCTGAGAGAGGATTCACTCTCCCTTGCCTGGCAAACCCGATCTTATTATAATGGAATTTGGGGAATATTGGCACGTGAGGACCTTGGTGGATATTTCAGGTTTATTCACTTTGACAAAGGGAAAACATAATTCAAGCCCCACTTGAAGACTAACTTATTCTCTCCTCCCCGTGTCCATTGACCGTGGCTCCAGGTACAGGCTGGGCAACAATGTGTTCAGTATCTTTTCAAGAACAGAGAGCCCCTCCCCACCCACCCAGTCCGTGGGCTCTCCATCCACCTGACTGCAGGTGCATCTGGGGGAAACACTGTTCATCCTTGACATTCTGACGTGGTGACACCTCACTCAATGCTGCTGGCCTCCTGACCCCGATCCCAGCCAGGCAGCAACCTCTGACCCCCCACTATTCTGAAATCCTATTCAGCTTTTGGTCCAAGAGGTCAATCTTGTTTTTTTCATATGGACTATGCTCATTTGGTTATCTCCCATTGCTGTTGGTTTTGATCAGGGGTTGAGAGAGAGGGAGAGAGAGAGGGAACGCAGCAAAGCATGAAGATACTGTGTCATCTTGACCAGAAGTTCTGGTTTAAAAACTCTAATGACACTGAGCTCTAAAAAGATTGAGGAGACTCTCAGCAATAGAATTTAAAGGGAAAATACTGCTAAGCTATCAGTTAGGTGCAAAACCATCTAACCATATTCTGATTTTCTTAAATGAAGACTACTTTGGTTTCTTCAGGAATATATCAACCCTCAAATTCTTTCCATTCTCCTTGCTGCCTCTGGTTTGCTGATTTGCCAACCATTTATATAGGTCCTTCAATATGGCGCTGCCATGACCACTTAAGTATATACAGGTCTTGTATAATAACCTAATCCTGGAAGCGGTGAGATGATCAATTTGAGGAATAGTGACTTTGGCCTGAAGGACCAGTGTTAATTTTTATGTTTTTAAAATGATTTCTTAAAGTTTATTTATTTATTTTGAGAGAGAGAGAGTGAGAACACATGAGCAGGGGAGGGGCAGAGAGAGAGAGAGAGAGAATCTCAGCATTGTCAGTGCAGTGCCTGACTCGGGGCTTGAACTCACAAACAGTGAGATCATGACCTGAGCCAAGATCAAGAGTTGGATGCTTACCTGACTGAGCCACCCAGGCACCCCTAATTTTTGGATTTTACAGTGGGGACTGCTCAAGTAAAATCACCAGCAACCAATAACATCCTTAACAATTGCACACAGGGTCTTAAAGAGCCCTGCCAATGCTGAGCTTTGATTCTGGTCTACTTTGGTCAGCTGTGCATTTGATGGAAAACAAACAAACGAGGTCCATTGTTCTTAGAGCTTACCAGAGCAACATTGTGACATTAGCAAGGTTACTTTATGCTGCTTTCCCTTTTGCTTACAGGGAATATACTTCCGTAATTCGTGTTTCTGGATTCAGGTATCTCTCCTATGTCTTGTTCTTGTAGACCCTTGGAAAGAAACTGAGGCACAGGGTAGGGGAAAGGCACTAGATGGGGAATTAAATACATTGGACCTTAGTTCCAGTTCCAACAGTTAGCTTTGTGACCTTGGGTCTCAATTTAGCTCGTCTAATACATTTCAGGGAAGGGAGTAGTTGTACTACTAAGATACCTTTTGTCTACATATTTAATAGTTTTAGGATGTATCATTCCCACTAGTAAGTTAGTTGATGAAGAATCATTTTTCTCTCAGAGATTTAATAGGGGTATCTTGGAAACCCAAACATCTCCAAATCCTTAAATTTTTAACAGTGATAATTTCAGGCACCATGGCAGGTTGATGGAGAAATATTTTTCTGTGGGAATCTTTTAAGACAGCCTTAAAATGCACAAAAGAGTTGACTTACTTATCGGAGAGTCTGGATCTGGGAAACAGGATTTTTAATTTGCTGGTTTAATTACTTTCACCAGTTTGAAGGTTGACTATGTATCAAGCACTGATGTGATGGCTCTGTGATCCCTCTCTCTTTGGTAGAAGCACATTGTGTGTAACTCCTTGTTTCTCCCCATTTTCCTCTTGTGTTTATTCATGATGCTCACGATACACATTGCTTGTGGTTAAATTTATGTCGCTAAATAATACTGTTGTAAATTAGGTACCACATTCTGTGCTCTTGTTTAGATCTCATCAGTGGAGCTCTATTAACTCTGAGATATTTTCAGTCACAGATAAATTGCTCTGTTCAATATGCATTTCAGTAATTTTCTGATCTAGACGTGTGGTTGGTAATGGGCATAATAATTCAGGAAGGGTGAGTTGAGGGGAGGGAATATCCTGAAAGGCTTGTATCTTTAGCAACATCCCCAAAGACTCACTATGCAATACCTTTCACGGTGCAGTACCTTCATATATTTGAATAAATAAGAGTTAATTATCTTTATAAAACAGTGCTGGAGATGGTGTCAGCTATTTTCCTCTCCGTGTATATTCTGCTGTCAGTTTGAATTCAAATTGGTCTGGTAAGGAGTTTTGCCTCAGGGGTCCATTTTAGTAGCAGCATTTCTGATTTGTCATAATTTACTGGAATGCATGAACTATTATATTAAAACTGTGATTTCAAAGGCCGGCTCTTAGAAGGAAGGCATTGATGGTTGGTTATGTGGCTTGATTTCTGCTTGTGGCCTCTCTAGTCTTCATTCTTTGATTAAGTCTTTCCTCATAGTTTCCTGTGTGTGTGAGTGTGTGTGTGTGTGTGTATTTCTACCTTTATAAAGATTAAAGTATCTTGAAGGAGAGACTTAGGTTACTTAAAGCACCCAGTCCTATGATGGACAATTAGTAGGTACATATGAAGTCTATATGAAATAGACTTCTCTATCTAAACCCAGAAACATAGTACTTGTCTAAAGAATAGCACACACACACACACACGCACACACACACACAGCTGAGAAGTGGTTTATTGATTGGCTTCTTTGTTTTCAAAATGCCAAACAAATGATCTGAATGATTTTTTCCCATTATTGAATTTATATGTGTGTATGTGGGGGTTGGGAGGTAGGCATTTAATCAACTATCCTGACAGGTTGTTTTTGCCTTCTGAAAACAGCTTTAAATTAAAAAAAAAAAAACCTGGATCCATTAACTGATATGAAATTGTTTTAACTCCATGCACTGCATAAAATGTGATATGTATGTATGTATTCACATATACACAACATTGAAATTATAAAAGGGAAAAGAACTTGACCATTGCTTTTTAAGGTGCTTCTTTCTCTCTTGTAAAAAATAAAATAATAATACATGTTATGAAAAGTAAACACTAAAGAATAAGACAACCAAAGGACTCCCATTCCTTACCCACCCTGGAACTACTCTTCAGAAAAAATAAGTATTAACTGCTTCTTATATAGCCTTTGAGAGATATTTAATGGAAACACATACACACACACATTTTATAGATTGTTTATTGCTTGAATGTTGACTATAATGAACATCTTTTCATAGCAGCAATGTTTAAATTTGAACTATTTTTTAAATAAATGAAAAAAAATTTTGGTAATGTTTATTTGTTTTTGAGAGAGAGAGACCGAGTGCGAGCTGGGGAGGGGCAGAGAGAGAAGGAGACACAGAATCTGAAGCAGGCTCCAAGCTCTGAGCTGTCAGCACAGAGCCCAACACAGGGCTCAAACCCATGAACCATGAGATCCTGACCTGAGCCCAAGTCAGATGCTTAACTGACTAAGCCACCCAGGCACCCCTCATTTTAAACTATTTTAAAGTTTATTTATTTATTTTGAGAGAAAGTGTGTGAATGGAGAGGGGTACAGAGAGAGAAGGAGAGAGAGTTGTAAGCATAGAGCCTGAAGTGGGGCTTGAACTTGAGAACCGTGACATCATGACGTCAAGAATCATAACATTATAACCTGAGCCGAAACCAAGAGTCGGACACTTAACTGACTGAGCCCCCCAGGTGCTTGTATATTTTTCGTATTATGGCTACAAAGCATTTCCTTGAATGAATGTCTCAAATTTAAACAGCATGATATTAATTTAAATCTAATACTTGCTATTGCAAACAAAACTGTGGGGGCAGCATGGGTTAAGCATCTGACTCTTGATTTCAGCTCAGGTCATGATCTCACCATGATACATGCTCATGATACATGCTCAGCCCTGCATCTGGCTCCACACTGTCATGGAGCCTGGATAAGATCCCCTCTCCATCTCCCTCTGTCTCTCCCCTGCTAGTGCACGTGCATGCTGTCACTCTCTCTCAAAAAAAACTAAATAAATAAATAAATAAACAAACAAACAAACAAATACCAAACAAAGCTGTGAATGAGCATCCTATAACATATAATCTTGGCACACTGGTGCAAGGAGTATTTATTTTAAATTTTGGTAGATATTGTTAAAAAAAAAAAAAAGAATGCCAATAGGGGTGTCTGGGTGGCTCAGTTGGTTAGGCATCTGGCTTCAACTCAGGTCATAATCTCCAGGTCAGTGAGTTTGAGTCCCGTACTAGGCTCTGTGCTGATAGCTCAGAGCCTGGAACTTGCTTCAGATTCTGTGTCTCCTTTTTTCTCTGCCCACCCCCTGCTCACACTCTGTCTCTCTCTTCTCGCAAAAATAAATAAACATTAAAAAAGAGAGAGAATGCCAACTTACACTTCCACCAATAGTAGGTGAAAGTGCCTGTTTCCTTGTATCCTTACCAACACTGAGTTTTATCAAGATTTAAAATTTTCACCACTCTGATACATGGAATTTGAGTTGCCTTTTTATGAACAATGTTGAATGCATTTTTATACTTATTGGCCATTTATATTTCTTCAATCCATCAGCTCCCTGTTCATACTTTTTGTCTAATTATTCTCTTTCTTAAGGATTTGTAAGAGTTTTTGTGTATAATAAGGAAATTAGTCCACTGTCATATCCATTTGTTCATTATTCTAACAATATTTATCGAGGGGCTATTATTATGTTACAGGCATTGGAGATAGTGCAATGAACAAAATAGATATAATCCTTGCTCTCATATAGCTTACATTTATTGGAAAGAGACAAAAAATAAATAAGCTAAATAGAAAGTATGTAGGCTAAGTGAGGAGATGTGGTGAGAGCTTGAGAACGGTCTCCTGTGATTGTTCCTATTCTCTCAGCAAGAGAGGAAACAACATCATTCACTGAAGGTGAGGGTCAAGGGGATGTTGGAGGCTTGAGGAGAGAAGACAAGGTATGAGATAGCTGCACATAACGGAAAGAGAGAAGGGGACTAGGCACATGAAGAATGATTGCCCTGAAACACCAGGGCCCACTTGACATGATTAGTCTTGAGTGTCATGTGACACCAGTCACCACACTTGGGTGTTGTTGTTGCTGGTGGTGGTGGAGTCAAGTTCAATTGTGCAGCTACACAAGGGAAATTAGGGGAAAGAGGAATCTTGCCAGATGTATTTTTGCTACAGCCCTACAACAGAATACCACAGATGGGTGGCTTATACAACAGAAATTTATTTTCTCACAGTTCTAGGGGCTGGAAGTTCAAGACAAAGGTGCCAGGTGGTAAAAGAGCAGAATGCCTGATATTGGACTGTAGAGGGGTTGCATTTATTGGTAATGAGATGCTTGGCCATGGGAGGGTCAGTGGCTGCAATGAGGTGAAGGACATGATCATTGGAGGAAAAGAGGTGAAAGAACCCAGAGGTCAAAGATGCCAGGATGTTACAAGGATCACCTCTGCATATGTTGAAATCACAAATAGTTAGGACAAGAGTAGCATTAAAGAGAATTAAAGAAGCAAATAGGCACCTCAAAAGTCTTTGAAAATGGGAAAGGTGGTCTGGGCCAATGGATGACTGTAACAGGAAGTGCCAGTCTTAGGACATGAGTTCTCAAGTTGAGGAGAGAGAACCGATGGCCCAGTCATGGCAATCAGAGGGAGGACACCCACCTGATTTCCAGGTCTAGAGAGTAAGAAGGGGCAGAGAGAGAAAAGACACCCCTGGATAGGGCTATGAGGAAGTACTGTGCTCGGGGCCAGCCAGGTTACAGTTGGAGCAGGGGGTTGATGGAAATGTTCAAAGAAGAAGTAAGCATATAGGAGATCTGAATTTGACCAACAGCATGGCAGGACGATTTTAGGAATTAGGGGTGTGCGAGGGGTGAAGCCAGAAATGGAGGTGAATGGGCCACATGGGAGTAAGGGTCTAGATAATGAGGGAAATCTGGGCTTCTTGAGGTGATCCAGATTAACACGGATAAAGATCATAATGGAAATCAATGCTGATGATCTCCAAGAGGGTAAAGGAGGTGAAGCTCTGGGAGTGGGTGCAAGGGGATGTGAGGAACTGAAACTGGGAGAAAAGGGAGCTTTATTATGAGCACACAGAGTTCTAGAGCAACTTTTAACTCCTGCAGATAGAGGTGTGGAAGCCAGGTGGCGGGAGGGTGGTTACGCATGTTATCAGCGGTTTTTTACTCAGATTGATTTTGATTTTATCAATATATATTTTTATTATATATATTCACCAAAGTTTCTATATGGTCAAATTTATTGATATTTTTTCCTCTCTGGCTCTTAATAATATTTTATGCCTAGGAATATCTTTCCTATTTTAAAATCATAACTTTTGTTTTTAGAAAAACATTCTAAAAATATTTTCTGTTAGTATATGTATTATTTTCCATTTGGAGTCTATTTAGGATTCATGAGTATGTGGCAGTCTGGAGTTTTGTTTTTCTACATGGCCAGCTCACTGTTCCAACGCCATTCATCACAGAGTCCATCATTTTTCTCTGCTTTGAAATATCCTCGGTTGCTCTTTGAATGTTTACTCATTATAAAGTAATATAAGTATTAATTAATATATATATTCACACCTTTCCCCTGTCAGCTCCTAACCAAACCTTGAACTAAAATGACCAGTTCACAGCCTTTTTATTTTTATTTTAAATGGTTTTTTAATGTTTATTTTTGAGAGAGCAAGTGAGCCAGAAGGGGGCAGAGAGAGAGAGGGAGACACAGAATCTGAAGAAGGCTCCAGGCTCTGAGCTGTCAGCACAGAGGCTGATGCAGGGCTTGAACCCACGAACTATGAGATCATGATCCAAGCTGAAGTCAGATGCTTAACCAACTGAGCCACCCAGGTGCCCCAGTTCACAAGCCTTTTTAAAGCTTCTGTGCTTTGAGCCTTCAGCCTCTCTGCTTGAAACAAAAAGCTGAAAATAAATGTCTTCTACCTCTAAAATCCACAAGTATCCTTGATCCTTAAGCATCTTGGAGAGTTTGATTGCACCTGGGCATAGGACAATTCATGCTAATTCTGCGATCTGTGTTTTGGGGGAAAGGTGTGAAATAGCTCCAGAATAAAACTCCTCTCAGTATTCTGTTTCCTAATGACTTGATTTTTTTTTTCAAATGTTTTATTTATTTCTAGGAGAGAGAGAGAGAGACAGCGTGAACAGGGGAGGGTCAGAGAGAGAGGGAGTCACAGACTGAAACAGGCTCCAGGCTCTGAGCTGGCAGTCAGCACAGAGCCTGACGCGGGGCTCGAACCCACGTCGAAACCCAAGCGAAAGTCGGACGCTTAACCGACTAAGCCACCCAGGCACCCCCCTAATGACTTGATTTTGACCAACAGACTTTTTCCAAAAGACTATTGAAATGCAGAGCCTTGGGAAAATGAAATACACAGTTTCCACAGTCCATTTAAAAAATGACAACCCCAATAGCTGTTTGTTTTTTTTTTTTAAATTTTTTAACGTTTATGTATTTTTGAGAGAGAGAGATACAGAGTGTGAGTAGGCAGGGGGCAGAGAGAGGGAGACACGGAATGCGAAGCAGCCTCCAGGCTCTGAGCTGCAGCACAGAGCCCGATGTGGGACTCGAACTCATGAACCATGAGATCACGACCTGAGCCAAAGTCAGACGCTTTACCTACTGAGCCACCCAGGCGCCCCTAGCTGTTTGTATTTTGATGCCATATTGGAGGTATTTTTATAGTAAACTAGGGGCTTCGAGAGCAAGGAACATTACCTTGTTGCAAGCTCACAAACTACCTTTAGTTTTTGCTTGTTCTTATATTCAGAGCCTTCTCACTTCAATCCTTCGTGGCTGCCTTAAACTTTTTTTTTTTTCTAGGAGAGAGAGAGAGAGAGAGACAGCGTGAGCAGGGGAGGGTCAGAGAGAGAGGGAGATGGCTGCCTTAAATTTGTCAGACTCTTAAGTCTGAAGAAGAGGACAGAACACTAAACTGCATTGCCCGAGAGAAATGAGCGCGGGCCGCATCACTAACACCTGCAATCCATCCCGTCAGAGGGAAGCCCCCCTGCTCTCTCTTCCCTTCCCACACTCTTGTTCGTCCTGTGTCCCTGCATAGTCACTGTGGTCTTCCTACCTGCAGCTCTCTCCCTTCCGATCTGTGGTCCAGCTGGCCTCCCCGGTTCTCTTTCCAACATGCAAATGAGCGCATGTGGCTCCCCTCCTGAGGGAGTGCTGGGGACTCCCAGCTCCAGGAATGGAGCCTGATGTGACAGATTCCTCTCACTCTGACTCTAACCTGCAGCTGTAGCTGGATCCCCTGCTCTTCCCCTCAGCCACCCCACAGTGCATATCTGTCTGGCTACATGTTGTCACATCCCAAGTCTTGTTTACAGAGCTCGCCATGCCAGTGATACCATCTCCCCAAACCAGGGAGGCATGGCAGGTCCCTGAAGGCTGAGCTCAAATGTCACCATCTCTGGAGCATCCTCTCTGCTCCCTCAGACAGAATCCATCATTTCCTCATGCGCATTCCTATAGAACTTGGTTTATATCACTATGACAACAGTGCTCGTTGTTTTTTAGAGGGTTGACTTTGACACTGGCTCTCGCCTCCGACCGGGATGCTTTGTCGGTAGAAACGTGTTGAGCCAGAGTAGCTGTCCTGTGTTGAGCACGTGCGTCATCTCATTTTATCTTCCAAACAATCCTGTGAGGCAGGCATTTTTATAATCTCCATTTTCAGATAAGAAATGGAGCCTTAAAAAGATTCGGTAATTAGCTTGCACGCAGATTGTATATTCTGTGCCCGGGACTCGGTCCCTTTGTGTGACTCCAAAGCCTGTGAATGAATGAAAGAACCGTGTGCCACCTGGTGACTTCTTGCAGAGAAATTTTCTTGTGTGGGAGGTCCATATGGCACCGGGAGCTTCTTACAGTCTGTGTGACCTTGGGCAAGTTACGGAATATGTCTGAGTCTCTGGGCTTACATCTGTAAAACTAAGATAATGAACTGCTTAACTACCTCACGGGGCTTCTGAGAGGATTAAATAAAATGATGTATGCAAAAGACATAAAGGCTTTGCCAGAATAAGTTAGTAATAGATACTTTGTCTTTCCTTTTCCCCCATCACCTGTTCCATGAAGACAAGATTGTCCTCACAGGCCTATCTGGCCTCCCTGACCAGAGAGGAAACCAAGCAAGACCTATGGAGATAAACATCCAATGGAATGACAGGTTTATAGGCAGACTTACCTAAGGCTTGTACCACTTCCACGAGGACCTCAGATAGATAATGTTCTTAAAAATACCATAGCCTTACTTTTATCGCCTGTATTCATTTTGGGGGAGGAATAGCCTCATAGAGTGCCACAGAAAGGAAGAAGCAACCAGAAATTATCTCTTGTTTGTCCTAAAGGGACTATCATTTCTTGCCACAAGAGCTGACAGCTCGCACACTGGCTTTCAGATTCAAGAGAAAAACAACGCCTTAGAGATTCTTTTCATTTGCTTTTTGGCACTACTAGCACCATTATCAAATGACTTCAACATTCTGTGCTCCAGTGATTAGATGGCGGCTCTCCGGGCTGGTGAGAGAATGGGAGAGGAAGGTGTTTCAGCACTTTTGGGGTGTGGCTTTATAGAACTTTGTGTCTTTATCCCATTCAAGTTTCAGATATCAAGTATATGGTTAACACCTAAGACATGTGAGGGACAAGGGCATTGGGGTGAGAGCGGTCCCTGGAGTGTGCGAGGCTTGTCGGGTGGCAGAGGCAAACAGGCATAACATGGCAGCTGGCTTGGGTGGTTGGTGATTTGAGATGGGTAAACACAGAGTGTCAGGGGAGTGCTAGAAAAAAATGCCCAGCCCATCTGTGAATCAGTAAACGGGTCGGTAGTGGTCTGGAGCCCCCCGGAGAAGGCATCCTGGGATCAAAGTCTTGGAAGGTGACTAGAAGTTAGCCAGACTAAGAAGGAACACGCGGCCTTTCTTATCCTGAGTCCAAGCTGCTACTGGAAAGTCTTTCCTGAGTACTTAATCCTGTTACAACTTCCACAGACAGTCAAAGTTACAGGTTCACACACAAATTTTGTGAGATACATAGTTTAGAAATGAAGAACTCTAGAGATTTTTGGACAATTTTTCTGAAATTCTACTGCTAGTCAATGGAGAGGTTGGGATTTGAATCCAGGCCAGACTTTGAAATATTTGATTATTCTATTACACTAAGCTAATTCTGCATAGTTCCCAGGAATATCTGCATTCACCCCAGGACGATTATGTTGATCACCAAGACATCATAGAATCTTAAAACTGAATTGAGATGTAATTTATGTTTAAATGTTTTGAGGGCTTATTTTAAAAGAACAAGAAAGGAATCTTTCTGTGTGTGATGTGAGGTTTGCGGTGACATAAATGGCATCAATGAAAATAAAAAAGTGTTACGGGGTGGCTGGCTACCTCAGTCAGTTAAACATTGGACTCTTGATTTCAGCTCAGGTCATGATCTCACTGTTTGTGAGTTTGAGCCCTGAATCAGTCTCTGCATTGACAGCATGGAGCCTGCTTGGGATTCTGTCTCTCTCTCTCTCTCTGCCCCTTTCCTGCTTGCTCTCTATATCTCTCTTTTTCAATATAAATAAACATTTTTTTAAAAAAGTGTGCACAGATTAGTTTTGAAAAATAATGCAAAGCATATGCCATTATCAGAATTGAGTTTGTGTTATTCTAATTCTGTGCCCGATGCTATGAATCTAAAACAAGTTAAACATATTAGTGTGTATGCGCTCTTAGATTAAAATTTCAATTAAGTATAAAAGACTGGATTAAGATCCATGTGAATCTCTTTGTTTCTGTCGGATCACTCAAACTCGTAACACCCCTCTGAATTTCCCTGTTACCTGTTGATAAGGTGGGTGTCAACTTCACTTTATAGATGAGGAAACTGTGGTTACATAGCTCGCTCAAAGTCTTAGCTGAGGGCAGTGGAGAAATGATCATTAGGACACAGCACTTCCTGAAGCAGAAGGAAATGTATGTGCTAGGCACTTGCTTGGAATTTTCACACAATTTCTATGTAATGCCTATTGTAGCTCTGGAATGTACGTGTGTCCCCTACTTTTGGAAGTGAGAAAATGGGCTGAGAGGTGGGATATGACCAAATGAAGACTATAACATGGCTGGGTTTGAATGTGAGCCCGGCTTTCCAAAGCCACACATCCGTCCTGCGCATTTCTGTGAACCACCTGTATCTTCCGGCTGTATCCCCACATTTAGCATCATGCAGGTCACACTGTGGCTGCTCTTTTGTGTCCCCTTTTGTGGAAAAACTAAGCGATAATAGAACATGGACTTGGGTGACTAGCAAGTAGCCCAACAGGGATACAGAAAATAGTGGATGGAAGTTGCCTCACTGCTAAGGAGGAAGCCACGGCCAGGGGAGTGAAACCCCACCAAATAAAAGCTCATAGGGGATAAAGAAATAGCAAAAGTATTACTGCAAATAGAACTTGAGTTCTTTGTTCAGAGTCTGTGAACATGGCATTCGAGTGCTTCTCGGGGTCCCCAGCTGCCTTGGTTATGGAAGCACTCTGACTTTGCCCTCACCCCAAACAGCCTTAGACAAACACCCTTGCCCTTTGCCAGACCCTGTAGGAAATGCAAGCTCTCTCCAAATAACATCTAGGCTAGAGCCCGGATATGGAATTACTTCTCCTTACTTTTTTTTTTTTTTTAATGTTTTATTTATTTCTTGGAGAGAGAGAGACAGCGTGAACAGGGGAGGGTCAGAAGAGAGGGAGTCACAGACTCTGAAACAGGCTCCAGGCTCTGAGCTGGCAGTCAGCACAGAGCCCGACGCGGGGCTCGAACCCACGAACCGCGAGATCATGACCTAAGCGAAAAGTCGGACGCTTAACCGACTAAGCCACCCAGGCGCCCCTCCTTACTTATTTTTTAAGATGCCATTTGTCACAGATGACTCTCCGCTAATGAGTAACGTTGGCTTTGGTTGAATTGGAGGCTCAGTTTTGCAGCAACATGGATTCACTAGCTATTCTCAGCAACAGAGGACATTACCAGCTTTCCATTCGATGGCAGAGAAAACCTGATGTCACGTGATGCTCTCCTGAGTCCTAGTCGTGGGTTCCAGCGCTGTCTCCATCACCAATTACTGTATGAGCCAGGCCACTGAGCATCTTATCCTGGACATCTGTAAATTTAAGACATTCTTTGGATCTGTTTATGGCCTAACTGTGTCCTTAGGGGATATTTGGGAATGCGTGGGACTGTATGGGGTCATCAAAATGATTGAGGGGGTGCCACTGGCATTTAGTGCTTAGCGACCAGGGATGATAAATGCCATGCAACATGGGGGTCAGTCTCCTGCGACAAGAACACATATTCTGACCAAGATTGGAACTGTCTTTCCACTGGGAAACGATGATTGAAATCCTCCCCAGTTCTTGTGTTCTCTAATTTTAAGACAGTGACTGAGAGGCAAATTACAGTTCTGTTAACTTTGACAAAGTCAATAAGCAAGGACATTAAATATAGGCTAGCTACTGGCAAAGTGCCTTCTAAGAAGCAAAAACAACAAAACAATGGGAGCCTTTAATACTAGCAATACACACTGGCAAAGAAGTTACTAAAATACCATTCATTATCGTACCCCATTTTGTATTAATTATCGTAGTTTGTAAAGCAACAGCGTGAACACCACATGGAACATTAATTCTGCTAATGAATTCAGTGACTGTAGTTTCCTCAGCTTCTTACCATAATCTTAGCTTCATACCACTTTGGATCCTATGAGAAAGGGTCCAAGATTTGGTAAACTTGCCTTTATACCACTGAATTTCTTTTATAACAGAAGAGCTATTTGCTCCAGACTTACTGCTGCCTGACTATTTCATTTTGCCATTAAAGCTAATTGTCAATAAAGATTACGAAAATGACTCTGAGACATTTAAGTAATTTGAATCATCATAAGCTTCTTGGTAAAACGATACCAGTTGACAGTGCCCTCCCGGACCAGCCATATACTGTTCAGAAGCCATCCCACTTATAGCCCTCTGTGCCTTGTGAGATTATAGGGCTCCAAAGCTTTTTAAAACAATAAAATCCACTTTAAAATATGGGGAATAGACATAAATGTTGTTTTCGACCAAAGCAAAGTTTGGAAATATTTCTCCTGTTTCATTCAGTTCAGGAATAGGTAAATCAATCTGCTCTTCCCACATTTCGGAGTGTGGCTAGAAGCACCCGTGGGTTTTTTTTTTTTTTTCTCACCCACTTCTTTTTTTTAATCAAAAATGTTTATTTATTTTGAGAGAGAGTGAGTGCAAGCAGGAGGCTGCAGAGAGAGAGCATCCCAAGCAGGCTCCACGCTGTCATCACAGAGTCCAATGTAGGGCTTGAATCCACAAATTGTGAAATCACAACCTGAGCTGAAACCAAGAGTCAGATGCTTAACCGACTGAGCCACCCAGGTGCCCCTCCCCTCTCCCTTCTTAAGACGACCTGGCCTCATTTCCTCATTTTCTCTGAGCTTGCGTATTCGTTACTTCACTACATAATGTTTGATCCTCACATGGCCAGCTCTATTACCACAACCAAATCTCACTTTTGTTTGGAGCAGCCATGAGTCCAGCCTTGGGTAATGGATTGTGACTGATCATGAGAAGTCAAGACGAGTCTGGCCCCCAATTTCCCAGCTGTTTTTGCAGAGATGAGTTGCCATGCTAACTATTTCCAGTGACGAGATCCTGACTTTGAGGGAACTCCTGTATAGGGCTTTCTAAGAAGGCTCTTTGTCTGAAAAAACAGAACCTAATGCCTGGAAATATGGCAGCCATCTTGTGACCAGGAGATGCAGAAATGATCTAAATAGGTTGGTTCTCTGATGGCATCTTAAAGTGCCTGTCTGGACCTGTCTGCTCAACTCAGGACTTCTTTGAATGTTAGAAAACAATCAACCTCTATTTGCTTAATTAATTGTAGTAAATTTTTTTTTAATTTACCATCAAATATAAAACTGACTGATATATCATGTTTTATGCTAAACTGAAGATATGACTCTGGGGGATGGGTCTTAGAAATTTTGTTATGAGAATATTGCTGGCAGCAGTATAGTATAGTGAACGTAATATTAATATATTTTTAAAAAATTTTATTTTGGGGGGAGGGGCAGAGAGAGAGAGAGGTACAGAGGATCTGAAGTGGGCTCTGCACTGAAAGCAGAGAGACTGATGCGGGGCTCAAACTCATGAACCCTGAGATCATGATCTGAGTTGAAGTTGGATACCTAACTGACTGAGCCATTCAGGTGCCCTAACAATAATATTTAATTTTTTAAGGTTTTTAATGTTTATTTTTGAGAGAGAGAGAGCAAGAGCGAGCAGGGGAGTCGCAGAGAGAGAGGGAGACTCCACCTAAAGCTGGTTCCAGGCTCTGAACTGTCCGCACAGAGCCCAACACGGTTCAACCCACAAACTGGGAGATCATGACTTGAGCTGAGTTTTAAAACTATTGTATATGAAACATTCCTTCCTTCTCCAGGAAGGAATATTTGGATAAAGCAGGTCCTCCCATTGCCCCAGATGTGCTTCAAGAAGTCAAAGTGTCATATGATAGGGGTGTAAAAATGTCAGGACTGGACATCCCCAAAGCATCACTTCCATAATAAAATGATAGAACTGGGAGAAGAAAAGGAAACAAATAGATTAAATTGAATTGAATTGAACATATGGGAATATAGTTGTGAGTTGAATTGTATGTATGTCCTATTATTCAAGCGACTGAAGAGGGTATAATGGTGCTTCCCAAAGGAAATAATTCACATTTTTATTATTGGGTTTTAAAGTATACTGGGAAAAACAATGGACCTTAGTCAACATTTCTGAATCCTATTTATACTCCACAATTTTACTCAGTCTCTCTTGAGTGCCAGTTTCGCAACTATAAAATGGGGATAATAACTCATGTCTTGTCTATACAGAATTGCCATAGAAATCAAGTAAGAGAAAATGTATAAAATCCCATTTTATACTATATTTGCTATGCAAATGAGAGAGGCTGTCAGCATCATCATAACCATATCATTCCAAGTTTTACACGACGGACTTGATCATTATTGTCATCCTATCAGTTTGGCTGTGAAGACAAATGTTTGGTTTATTTCCACTTTAGTAGCGTCTTCTAGAGTGAGTGATCCCCCCACAGGCTAGATGTCGTTGCCCACATACTTGACTCGCCCCGCACAGGGCTACCGGAGACACACATCGGCACGTTTGTGCACCATGTTGTATTAAAGAGCAACAACCACTTACTATTCCGGGAACTCTGAGCAGCTCTGAATAGTGAAGAACCAAATGAAGAATCAGATCCTTCTTTTGGAGCCGGAACAGGAGAACAGTGGAGATAGAGGGCATAGTAATAGAGGGACCTGGAGGAGGAGGAATACTCAGAGAAAAGGCCTTGGACAGAAGCCATGGGGCAGTCAGAGCCGCGAGTAAGCAGAAGCTGATTACAGAGGAGGACAGGGAGATATGGCTGCAACAGCTAGCAGTGACAGCAGTAAAGGAGAGACAGGAACCAGGTCCTGTGGATGACACAGTAAAGCAGAGATCTCTGAGGGGATGACAAGGCAAGTGGTCCCATGACTGTCACAGGAGTTGTCGTATTTATGCCAGGTTTGTCAGATGAGAGCAGAGAGCCACTGCAGCGTTTGGAAAGGTGGTGGGGTCCCTGCAGTTCGAAAGGACTAAATGAGCAGCACGAAAAGATTCCTTTTTGTTCTTTCTCTTGTAGTTCTTCTCGTATAGCATCTGGTGTAACCAAAACCCACCTCTTTCCAATCAGCCTGAAAAGAATGAATGTAGTCTCCATTTACACATTCACATGTGCTCATATTTTACTTATTAGTATTTTTTCCCAAAAGTTTATTTTGAGAGAGACTGAGATAGTGTGAATGGGGGAGGGGTAGAGAGAGAGGGAGAGAAAGACAATCCCAAGCAGGCTTTGCACCATCGTGGAGGGCACGGAGCCTGATGTGGGGCTTGAACTCACAAAACTGTGAGATCATGACGTGAGACAAAAATTAAGAGTTGGATTCTTAACTGAGCTACCCAGGCGCCCCTACTTACTAGTATTTTAAATAAGAATAGCCATGTGTCCTGTTTGGTAATTTCCCCCTTACATATATCATAAATATCTTCCCATCCTAAAAAATACACTTCTACAATTTTTAATGGTGGATCCAATGTGCACAGAAAACTTCCCCTTCTTCCCTAATATATAAATGACAGATAAAATAATAAAAAGATATTAAGACCATATAGGTGTGCTTAAAAATAGGAAAGAAAAATCATTGTGAGCAGGAATCAAAGGAACCCAAAACATTCAGGGAGAAGACCATAAAGTAGCAGCAAGGGGGAGGGAGGTTGACGCTTTGTGGTCCCCTGGGAGCTGCCGATATGCACCACATATAGCAGGAGGCTGGGAAGCTGTGTGAATCAGAGGCTGAGAACGTGCTTCATAGTAGATAGAGGCTAGAAAATAGCCTGGGGTCACAGCTGGAAATGGACCCGTTGTCAGGTACCAGGAGAGGAAACAGATTCTCTCGAGATGGGGATCTGATCCACATGACTTCGAGTCTAGGGCTTGGAAATACACCATCCCTGTGGGGAGGGTCCAGAGTCCAGTCAGCTGCCAGAGAACTTCTGAGCACCACACCGTCTGTAGGGCTGGAGAGAGTCAATCCTGAAACTGAAACGTTCCAGCAGCAACTGAAAATAAAGAACAAGGAGGGGTTGCAGGGAGCTTCCTGTCGGAGACGAGAGGTATTACAAAACCACAGCCAATCAAACTGCGTGGCGTGGGAGTAAAATGAGCCAACAGATCAATGATAGGGAATAAAGAGCTCAGAAACACATCTGTGCACACCATGGAAACTAGATTTATGATAGAGATGGCTTTGCAAGTCAGTGGAGGAAAGGATCTATTATTTCATAAATAATAGAGACAATTGGTTTTCAAAACAAATAAAAAATTATCCAAACCTCACAACATACGTACATATATGTATGTATATGCCTACATATATGTATGTATATGTACATATACGCCTACATATATACATAATTACAGATAGATTAAGTTTTAAAGAAGAGAAAAAAATCAGTTGGAATAAAATATAGAATATGTTCGTAATAAATAATATAGGGAATAACACAGAGAGTAACAGCTAAAGCATAAGCTCTGAAAAAAGGTTTTAAAATTTGACTGAATCAATATTTTAGAAATGTTTTGGTATCAAAGATATCATAACAAAGTGAAAAGGCAAGACAGAATTTAGAAGAAAACATTCACAGATGGATAAAATATTAACGTCTGGAGAAGCCCCCTACCCAGCAGGAAGCTAAGCCAAGCCATGCATACTTTTTTATTGTGATAAAAGACCATGTAACATGAGATCTCCTCTCTTACCAAACTTTTACATGCATAGGACAGTATTGTTAACAAAATGTACAGTTTTGTACGGCAGATCTCTAGAACTTCCTCATGTGTGTGACTGAAGCTTTACACCCATTGATTAGGACTGCCCGTTTCTCCTCCTCCCAGGCCTGGGCAACCTTCATTCAACTCGCTGCTTCCACGAATTGAACTACTTTAGATACGGCGTATAATGGGGTCATGCAGTCTTGTCCTCCTGTGCCTGGCTTATTTCCCTTAGCATAATGTCCTCACAGTTCATCCATGCTGTACCATACGACAGACTCCCTGCACGCCAGCCTTTTGAAAGGCTGAAAAATGTTTAATCGTAGGTACAAACCACATTTTGCTTATCCATATGTCTGCTGATGTATATTTACTTATTTCTGCTTCTTGACCATTGTAAATAATGCTGCAGTGAGGACAGGAATGCAAATATCTTTCAAGAGCCTGTTTTCAATTCTTTTGGATAAATGCCTAGAAGGGAGGTTGCTGGATCAAATGGTAGTTCCATTTTTTTTTTTTTGAGGGGAAACTCTACGTTGTTTTCCCCAAGGTGGCTGTACCAATTTATATTCCCAGAAACAATTCATAAGCATTTCAATAACCCCACATTGTCACCAACACTTGTTATTTTCTGTTTTGTTTTGTTTTGTTTTTGTAATGGCCATCCTGCCAGATATGAGGTGATAACCTCATTGTGGGTTTGATGTATATTCCCCTGATGATGAGTGATGTTGAGCATCTTTTCATATTACCTGTTGGTCATCTGCATGTCTTCTCTGGAGGGATGTCTAATCAAGTCTTTGCCCATTTTAAAATCAGGTTATCTGTTTTTTGTTGTTGTTTCCTATTTCTACAAAAAAAATGCCATTAGGGTTTGATGTAGATTGAATCTGTAGATTGCTTTGGGAAGTATGGACATTTAACAATATTACATCTTCTGAGCAATGAACACAGGATGTCTCCATTTCTTTCCATCTTTTTAAATTCCTTTCAGTAATGTGCATTTCAGTGTATAAGTCTTTCAGCTCCTTGGTTAAGTTTAGCCTAGGTATTTCATTCTTTTTTTGATGCTGCTGTAAATGAGATTGTTTTCTTACTTTACTTCTTGGATTGCTCATTGTTAGTAGAAACATGACTGATTTCTGTGTGTTGATTTTGTATCCTGCAACTTTGCTGAATTTGTTGACTAGTTCTACTAGCTTTTTTTGCAGAATCTTTAGGGTTTTCTATCTATAGGATTATGTCATCTGAAGAAATGTCTTCCTTTCAGATTTGGATGACTTTTCTTTTTTTGTCTCATTGCTCTTGTAGGACTTGTAGTAATGAATTGAATAAAAGAGATGAGAGTGGGCATCCTTGCTTTGTTTCTGATCTTAGAGGAAAATCTTTCCATTTTCACCACTGAACATGTTACTTGTGAAGCTTACATATATTATCTCTATTATGTTAAAATAATTTCCTTCTATTTCTATCTTGTTTTTTTTTTAATCATGACAGGGTATGGGATTTTTTCAAATACTTTTACTGTATCTGTTGAGTTGATCATGTAATTTTTTAAAATGTTTACTTATTTTGAGAGAGAGTGTGTGAGAAGAGGAGGGGCAGAGAGAGAGGGGGAGAAAGTGAATCCCAAGCAAGCTCCATGCTATCAGCACAGAGACCGATGTGAGGCTCAATCTCACAGACCATGAGATTTTGACCTGAGGCAAAATCAAGCTACTGACTGAACTACTCAGGTGCCTGATCATGTAATTTTTATGCTTTGTTCTGTCAGTGTGGTGTTATCTCATTAATTGGTTGGATTGCAGATGTTGACCAATCCTTGCATCCCAGGGAGAAATCCCACTTGGTCATAGTATATGATTAATGTGCTGCTGAATTAGAGTTGCTAGTATTTTGTTAAGGATTTTTGGTTTTGTATGTCTAGTAAAGTCTTTACTCCTCCTTCATTTTTAAAGGACTGTTTTGCTGGGTAGACTATTCTTTGTTGGCAGGATTTTTTTTCCTGTATCGCTTTGAATATATCATCCTATTCCCTTCTGGCCTATATGGTTTCTGATGAGAAACTGGCTGATAGTCTTATGTAGTTTCCCTTGTATGTGTCAAGTTGGTTTTCTCTTGCTGCTTTTTTTTTTTTTTTTATGTTTTATTTATTTCTGAAAGAGAGAGACAGCATGAGCAGGGGAGGGTCAGAGAGAGAGGGAGACACATAATCTGAAACAGGCTCCAGGCTCTGAGCTAGCTGTCAGCACAGAGCCCGATGCAGGGCTCAAACCCATGAACTGTGAGATCATGACCTGAGCCGAAGTCAGATGCTTAACCGACTGAGCCACCCAGGCACCCCGTCTCTTGCTGCTTTTAAAATTTTCTTTGTGTGTTTTTTTTTTTTTTTCACATTTGAGAATTTGATTATGATGTGATTCTGTGTGAACATTTGGGGGTAAATTATTCTGGAGTCCTTTGGGCCCCTTGGATCTGGCTGGCCTTTGCTTTTACCAGAGTTGGAAAGTTTTCAGCCACTATTTCTCCAAATAAGTTTTTCACTCCTTTCCTCTCTCTTCCCCTTCTGGAGAAATCTCATAACGTGTGTGTTTATCCACTTGATGGTGTCCTACAAGTCCCATAGGTTTTCTTCACTTCATCTTTTTTTTTATTTCTACTCCATCTCTTACTGATTAATTGTGAATGACCTATTTTTGAGTTTACTGATTCATCCTTTTGGTTGATCAAGTCTGTTGAACCCCTCTAGGGAATTTTTCAACTCAGCTTCTGTATTTTCCAGCTCTAGAATTTCTGTTTGATTATTTTTAAAAATACATTTTCTATATCTTTGTTGATATTCTCATTTTTGTTCCTGCATCATTTTCCTGAGGTCATCAAACTTCTTTATGACAGTTATTTTGAATTGTTTTTCAAGTCATTTAAATACCTTCTGTTTTTTAGGGCTGATTTGAGAGATTTATTTTGTTCCTTTGACTGGATCACAGTTTCCTGTTTCCTTTGTGTTTGTATTTGAAAAAATACAGCCACTTCTCCCAGTCTTTACTGCTCTGCTTCATATAGGAGAGATTCTGGGGGCCTCACAAACCTTTCCTGTGGCTGCATCCTTTCTGGACTGGTGTCCATTTCCAGTTAGTGAGTCTCCAGGTAGAAGGATTTCCTAGTTTCTTTTTTCAGGAGCTCATACTCTCTTACCCCCACTATGTCTGTCTGCAGTATTGCAGCTTCTCTGGAGCTGCCACACACCACCCAGCTCTCTTTTGTTCTCCGCAGTCTTCAGGCTTCTGGAGCATTCTAGGTCTGTCAGTACTCTGGGTCAAGTGGCACACAAATCAGTCCCTCATGCATCTGGAAGAAGCCAGAATGTTGAACACATGGTCCATTCTCTTCTCCCCTCCTTCTACTCCAGAGAGAGCCCATTGAGCTGTGTCAGTGTCTGTCTGCGGTACTATGTACCCTTTAGAACTGAAGCAGACTCCTCAGATTTTGTTTGTTCCCAGCAGCTACCAGGCATCTAGAGTATGTAGGGCTCCATTAGTGCTCAGAAACAGGTGAACCAGGAAGCAGTCCCTTGGGAAGCCCTCTGAAAAGGTGAGAAATTAAATGGGGGCTCCAAATCTTTCTCTCCCCAGGGCCAAGCTGCAATGGGGAGGTTCCTCCAGCCTGCTCTGTGCTGAGCAGACAGGAAGGGCAATGGGGAGGGAGTGACTGAGTGAGTGAGTGATAGCCGCTGCCTCTAACATAGCAACCTTGACTGTTAAGTGCTTAGAATCAGGCAAGGCGGAAACCAGTCCCTCAGGCAGCCCCTAGGAAGTTTGAGTTCCAGTCTTCTATTTCCCTTCCCCTGGAGAAGGCAGGAGGTGGGAGTGTCTCTGCACTGCACCAGGCTGAGCTGGGGGACAGGGAATTTGGTGAGTGAGTGCTGGGAATTTTCCTCCTGGCTCTGATGTAGCTGGTTTCATACTTGCCTGAGGTGCAGGGGCCTCTTAACTATTTTCTAGACTACTCACAAAGGGAGTTGATCCATGTATGGTTGTTGAATTAGTGTCCTTAGGGGAAGGGGTTCCTCTTTCCCCAATTTCCCCCAAATACACCATTATGTACTTTTAAAATTTTCTAGTAATCAAGGAGCACCTGGGTGGCTCAACGGTTAAGCATCCGACTTTGGCTCAGGTCATGATCTCACGGTTTGTGAGTTTGAGCCCTGTGTCAGGCTCTGTGCTGACAGCTCAGATCCTAGAACCTGCTTTAGGTTCCGTGTCTCCATCTCTCTGCCCCTCCCTCACTCACACTCTGTATCTCTCTCTCAAAAATAAATGAACATTATAAAAATTTAAAATTTTTTCTAGTGATCACATTAATAAGTACCTTTAAAAAATTATCCTAGCAGCCCCTTGTAAGAAGAAACAAGTGAAATTAATTTTAATAATGTGTTTTAGTTAAACCTAAATATTATTATTTCAACATGTAATCAATAGAAAATTATTAATGAGATATTTTACATTCTATATTTTGTACTAAGTTTTTGAGACCCAGTGTCTATTTTACATTTGGAGCACATTTCAGTTTAGACTAACCACCGTTTAAGTGTTGAAGAGCCACAGGTGACTAGTAGTTACTATATTGGACAGCATAGATTTATAATATAAAGATTATTCCTATAAGCAAATTTAAGAAAGACAACCAAAATACTAATTTAGGACCATTCAGAGAGGAGAAAATTTGAATGATCATAAACATATGGAAAGATATTTTCCTTTGATGGATAGGGAAATACAAATTAGAACAATAAGATGCTATTTTTCATTTACTAGATTATCAAGGAGCTTAAGGGAGAAAAAGCATTGTGGAACTTTTGCATGGTTCTTTCTGCCTTTTTTTTCCAACAGAAAGGAGCATTCTTCCCCTTCCACCTGAAAATGAGCTAATTTGCATTTACGTCCTTATTGGAAAGTAATGATAAAATGATCATATTAGTTTGTTTCTTGTAATTGCAGTTGAGCCTCTGATTTAATCATTTGATTGAACAAATTTCATCAGAATCTAGTTTTTTTTAAGTTTATTTCTTTATTTTGAGAGAGAGAGTGTGAGCAGGGGAGGGTCAAGAGAGGGAGAGAGAGAGAATTCCAAGCAGGCCCTCGCGGTCAGCGTGGAGCCCAATGTGGGGCTGGAACCCACGAACCGAACCATGAGGTCATAACCTGAGCTGAAACCAAGAGTCTGACCCCCAACGGACAGAGCCTCCCCGGACCCCATCAGAATCTAGTTTTTAGAACACAAAAATACGGTTTAAATTTGACTTTAAATTTCTCACAAAATTAAATGTTCTTCAGTAAAATTTCCACCCATCTTTACTTGTAGTGAATGATCTGTAAACGTTTGCATACAGGAATTAATCTTGGAAGGATTCTTTTTTGTAAGCAATTCCTTTAAATACTATCATAGTCCTTTTGAAAATTCAGGTGTCCACAGAGTGAGTATTTCTATACAGGGGCTCACCTACAATGGGAAAATGGTTCAGGCTACCAGTTTTAAGATCTGTCCATACATCTGCCTGTGGTTGGTCTTAGTCAAGCAGAGCCATTGATGAGAACAAGAATTCCTTTTGGTGGTTGAATGAAAGGAGGAGGGGAATTGCCCTTAAAATAAAGACAAAAAGAAAAAAGAAGGGAAATGTTTTATCCCCTGGGTATTGTCATTCGAGAAGAGACCAGAACACAACCACGCTGAAGAACGGATGTCATTGAAATAAGAAATCTGGGCCAGAACAGCCTGGGGCGCAAAGAATTGTGGGAATCCACTGCTTCTGAATATCACTTAAAAGGGCTCTACCAGGCACACACACCTTAAAATGATGTTCCTAATTGTTCTTCCTTTTCTTTTTTTCTTTCGCAAATCACAAAGAAGGGGGTAAAGGCTCAATAGGAAGGGCCAGCTGCTGAGCCTGTTAGGAGAAGAAAGAGTGTGGATCTGATATTAATTTTGCTTCATTATCTCTCCCTTTACAAACGGCAGCCTGACAGGTGAACACTCTCCCCAGAAAATCTGGGGAGTTTTGATCAGCAATAGCAGTGTGTCAGGGGAGGCCATATTATCTAAAAATCTCCATGAACAAGGAGAGGAGAAAGAAACAAAAGCCTATATTATTTCCATCAATTCTCCAAGGCAATGGCCCGCTAGTAGATTGGGGAAAGATAACAGCTTTGCTCTCCACAACTATATTCACCTTCCAGAGTACAGGTACATTAAAGAGAAGCCGAAACATGTACTGTGATTACTTCTGGGGAAGAAACGGGCTTCAAGCTGTACTTACATCAATATCTGTAGCTAGGGAGGTAATGCACAAGCTATTGTACTTCCCTCTCTCTGCTGTCTTTCCGGCACATATCCACACAGGCGTGTGGGCCCAGAGCACCATGATTCATTGTGCAGAGCACAGAGATTCTGATCTGCCCCTCATGCAATGCAAGTGCTGACATTGGGGAAGAGCCAGAATTCTCCCTAAATGAGAATTCCCCCATTTAGAGAAAGAGGCACAAGAGTTCATTTTTCTGAGAACATCACTTCTCCCCAAGAAGACAGAAAGAAGGGTCCATATTTTTCTGTTGTTACCAAATGGGACTATACATATCTGGCCTAACCAGCTGGCTTTGGGGCTAGTTCTGGGTTGGACTGAAAATCATGTTAAGCATGCCAGCATTTCCCTATTTTATTTACATGTATTTTTTTAAGAGTTTAAAAAATGTTTATTGACCTGTGTGTGTGTGTGTGTGCGTGTGTGTGAAAGAGAGAGAGAGAGCGCGCAGGCGGGGGAAGGGCAGAGAGAGAAAGGGAGGAAGGATCCAAAGTGTGCTCTGTGCTGACAGCAGAGAGCATGATGTGGGACTTGAACCAACAAACCGTGAGATCATGAGCCGAAGTCATCCGCTTAACCGCCTGAGTCACCCAGGTGCCCCACAGCGTTTCCCTATTTTGGACAGGTCACACATGCTGTCACTACTTTTCAGCTCAGACAACCACATCATCTCCAAGGGTTCAAAGTCATGGCCCTGGGTCCCTTCAGGCAGTTTAATTGCGCATGCCGAGCTGTGTACCTTAGTGCTCTGGTCTTGCGGTTTCTTGTCACTGAGTAAAGTCACTGGCCTGCTAAATAAAGGAAGGCATCAGCTCTTGCCTCTGCTGACCTCACTAGGATCATTCACTCTCTGTCCTAGCTCCCTCACTAGTCAGCCACGGTGGGCGTATAGGAGACCATGACTCGTGTGGGCACATCGGTTGGTGGCGTCCGGGATGAGCATTACCTAACCTTCCTTTGCCTCATCTGTCAAGTGGTGATAACAGCCTTAATATCCACTTTATAGAAGGATTTAATTAGTAAGTCCATTTAACATGCCTAGAACAGTGCCAGAGACATAAGGTTTACTACATGCTAAATATTACTATTATTATATAATGAGCACCCCTATAATTCTTTAAAATCAAGTTCAAGATCTGTGGGTCCAGTTTGTTCATCTTGGATTCTAAATCTCCTTTATGCTCAGCCCTCCAGAGTCTTCCTAGGTTGGAGCTCTGTGTTGTTTTCTCAACCTTTTTCCTCAGACACAGACCTTCTCTTAACTCTTGTCTTGCCAGTCCTTCATTGTGTACCAGGAATAAGTATCTTACATGGTTACTGCCTGTCCTTCAGACAGAATGGGCTAGAGAATAGGGATGCTGCTGATTGCCAGAGACATACCCACTCTCCGTGTGGGGAGAAAGGAATTTTCTGCAATTTGGGCTCAACTATAAGAATGGAAGTTTCTAATTGCCCCTGAATTGTTCAATTCAGTGTTCATAACCATACAATCCGAGCAGAAGCTACTTTGGACACAGCATGTTAGAAAAAGTCTCCTTCTCTTAGAGCCATACCCTTAGGGGTGACAGACAAACTGTCTCACTTTCCGCTGAGCTGTCCTGGTTCTAACACTGAAACTCTTGGGTCTCAGGAAACCCCTCAGTCTGGAGAAACCAAGAAGGTTGGTCCCCCTGTGTCCCATAGATACTAGGTTGGGTCTCCAGGGAACTACGTAGGAATGCTCAGTTGAGGCAATCCTGGATGGCTCAGCCAGTTAAGTGTTGGACTCTTGATTTTGGCTCAAGTCATGATCTCATGGTTAGAGCCCCATAGCAGTCTCTGTGCCAATAGGGCGGAGCCTGTTTGGGATTCTCTCTCTCTGCCCCTCCCTTCTCAAAATAAATAAATAACTTAAAGAAAAAAAAAAAGCTCAGTTGGACTCCTGGCTGTAAGGCAAGGGCTTGGCTGGGGTATGGGCCCAGCCATACTAACCCTCAGAAGTATGAAGCTCAGAAGAACCTCCTGATTGTGCTGGTTTAGATCACCAAGTGTGGAAAACACACCAGCACTTTTTGTTTGCAAGGTGGGCCTAGAGCAAAATTAGGCTGAATGCTTCATATTTTCTGTAACAGAACAGGGATCTGAGGAATTCCACAATATGGTGCTTTGTGTAAGACACTCGGAACCTGTATCCTCCAGTCTGTCATGTTTTCTGATGTGAATAACATCAAGAGCTGTAAATATCAATTCTTCCCCGCGTCTGGAGATTTATATGCTGACTGCATTTCAGTTGGAAGACAGCAGAAGCGTTTGCTTTCCTATTTCCCCAGAAGAAGAGATTTGGGAGGGAAAAAAACAAGGAACTAGATTTTATAGAGTTGTAGAGATTACAAATGTTGCCAAGGTAGTTAATCAACAACCAAAGCCAACATAAAATCTCATCCTGCTCCTGCACATATATCCCTCTAACCCCAGTGGGCGTGAGTAATAATATCGAAATGAAGGAAATTACCTGAAGGAAATTGCCTGAATGGGACCGCTATAACAGGATGGTAGAGCTTACTTAATTAAAGCACAGTTTAATTATTGCTATAACTTAAGGAAATGGAGTGCCATGCAATAATATGGGGGTAGGAGAGGTTTGAGCCTTGTCGGATAACAATTAATTTTGAATAGTTTGGGGAGGAGGGAGGCATGATTAAATACAGGAGCAGCTGACAAGTGAATTGTCGGTGAAGTGCATTTCTAACTAAATGGAAATGAGTCTAAGAGGAATGGCTGGGGAGGGGGGTGTGGGTGTGGGTGGGGGGAGTGGGTGTGTGGGGATCACTGTGGCCTTGCGGTAGGTAAACTTGTTGCAGGGCTGCTCACAAAGGCCCAGGAGTGTCCTTTGCCCTAGGGCTCACACTCTGTTCCAAGCCACCACCTAAGTCCACGCAGTGTCCAGGGAGCCACAGAGTTCGTGGTCCCAAATCCCAATCGGGGCCTGCCCTCTCCCCTGCCCAGATCCCGGCAAGGGCGTTCTCCACCCGGCACTCCCAGCTTCCCCTTGTCATTCGTCAAGTCAGGAAAGAACATTCTCACTTCTTACCTACCTCAAAAGAAAACTAGAAGATAACAACAGCATATAAAGCTACCAGCGAGGGAAGAGATTTGTCCCGCTAAGGATGAAGACGAGAACAAGAATATAAGGTATTGCCCTTCATTTGAGAGAATTATCCTAAGTAGATGAGAAAGAGAAGAAAGGGGAGAAAGCTCTTAATCCACTCAGGAATTTATACACACCCATTCCTAAAATTAAAACATGTGGATATATTTTTCAATGTAATTTATTATTTTGAAAGAATTTCCAGGCTACCAGAAAGCCCGAGAGTAACTCAGAGAATTGTTATATGTGCTTTACTCCCGTTCACCGATTTGTTAACATTTTGCCTCATTTGTTCTCTCTCTGCCTCTCTCTCTCTCTCTCTCTGCACACACACGCATTATTATTTGGAGTGGGTTGATGGCATTACTGTCTTATTACATCAATGTGTATTTCCTGGAAACACAGTTGTTCTTCTAAGTACCCATAACGAAATTACACAACTTGGAAACTTAACATTCATCTAATACTCTACCAGATACATATTCCAATGTGGTCAATTGTTCCAATAATGAGTTTTATATAGGTTTTCCCTCCAGTGTAATAAACACAGCCCAGGATCAGGTATAATGTTAATTGTCACGTCTCTTTATTCTCCTTTATCTGGAATGGTTTCTCAAGACTTTCTGTATCTTTCATAACACTGGCATTTTTTAAGAGAAAAGGCCAGTTATTTTATAGAATGTTTTTCAATATGGGTTTGCCTGAATTTTCTGCATGATTAGATTCGGTTTATGCACCGAAGTCCAGGATACCACAAAACTGAGGCTGTGTCCTATCCGGAGGCACACAAGGCCAGTCGGCCCATTGCCAATGTTACCAGTGCAGTTTCTCCACTGTGTAATCATTATTTTTCCTCTTACAATGAATAAATATTCGGCAGAGAGACATATCAACACCAAATAAATATCCTGCTTCTCATCACATTCCCTTTCTACCCTATCAGATTTAGTATCTATTGATGATTCTCCTCTGAAATAATTTTTATTGTGATCTTGCTTAAACAGTAGTTTTCAACCTCATAACTACCTACACATTTACCAGTTGTCAGGGGTGATAAAAGTGAAAAATCACTATTATTTTAAGTTTATTTATATTGAGACAGAGAGGGAGAGGTGGGGAGGGGCAGAGAGATTGAGAATCTGAAGCAGGCTCCACACTGTCTGCGAAGAGCCCGATGTTGGGCTCGACTCATGAATTGTGAGAGCTGAACTGTGAGATCATGACCTGAGCTGAGACCAAGAGGCAGATGCCTACCTGGATAGGCTGCCCAGGTGCCCCCCAAATCACTATTTTTAAAGAAATGAATGAGCTGTGTAAATTTCTACATGTGGAGATCAGCAACTCTAAGTAAATTCTTATCATGTATGAAAACTGAAATGAACAAGAGGGGCACCCCTTAGCTCACAAAATCTCTGTCGCAGTCTGACTCTTCAGAGGAGTTTTTAAAGCACTTATTTTTCCGACTTTGATTTGAAATCATTGTCACCCATAGCGCTTCACTACTGCACTTGCGGGCATTTGATGGGTTATCACATAACCAGTGGGATGGTGAGGGAGGCCGTGGGAACCACAGGTGCCAGGAGACAGCGGTCAGAAGGCCAGCGATTTCTCCCACAACAGAGCATAAGGTACAAAAGGAACCTACGCGCATCATTCCAAGGGTTAGGGGTCTTGATCACAAAGAGATGAGTTCTTGAAATGTTGGATGTCTAGGCTTTAAAACAAAGGTTCTAGGAGCCCTGTGACATCTGAGGACTGTGGACTATTGGCTTTGAATTCATGAGCTGTATTGATTTCTCCCCTCCATTGTGGTTTCTGAGCAGTTGCCTTATCTACTCATTTCTCTCATGAAACTCGACTTGCGATCTTCACTTCTTTCCCTTATTTTTTACTCTTTAGCCCAATGGTTTCAATGCTGGGCTCTAGAATCAGACACACATGGATTTAAATCTTGTCTCTGCCCTGTCCTAGTGGTGTACTTGGTATCTCTAGTTCCTTGACTGCAAGATGGGGTTGACATTGGCAGTGACTTCATAGGAAGATTAAATTAGATAACGTACGTAAAGTCCAAAGTGTTTGATATCTTGATGGTGAACCTAGTCAACAAAGCTTTTTGATTATTCAAGTTTATTTGTTATTTTAAAATTCATTCAGTGACGCAAGTCATTAGAGAAAATTTGGAAAACATTAGGAAGACAACTGGCAATAATCCCGTTAGCCGAAACAATCACCTTCATCATTGTTGTATTTCTATTCATTTTTTAATATGTTTTTTGAATTCTACTTTCATTCTTCATTTTTGCATTGTACTCATTAATGCTACAAAATAGCTTTGTTTTTTGTTTTTGTTTTTTTTTTTTAAATATTTTTATTTATTTCTAGGACAGAGAGAGAGAGAGACAGTGTGAGCAGGGGAGGGTCAGAGAGAGAGGGAGATACAGACTCTGAAATAGGCTCCAGGCTCCGAGCTGGCAGTCAGTACAGAGCCCGACGAGGGGCTCGAACACACAAACCGCGAGATCATGACCTAAGTGAAAGTCAGACGCTTAACCGACTAAGCCACCCAGGCGCCCCACAAAATAGCTTTGTAATTACTATTTTCAATAACTGTGATAATTGCATTAACAAGATGAAATGTGATTTATTCATTGGTTGACCTAGCAATGAATATTGAAGTGATTAATTTAAAGTTCCACTGTTAGTAATATTTCTGCCATGACCAGTATTTGCACAGTCTTCTTTCTTGGTGTTTTGGATAATTCCTGAAGATACCCTTTTACAAGTAGAATTACTGAATCAAAGGATACAGATTTTTCTTGCCTCTTAATATGTATTATAAAGAGTTTTACTATAAGAACTATTCCAATTTGATTTGCAATGTCACCAGCTACAGATAATTTGGAATCTTTTTTTTTTTTTAAATAACAGAAGGGTTCTCTGTTTCTTTCTTAAATGTTTGAAAAAATTTAATAATAAGAGCACTATGGCTTGAAATTGCATATTGTATCTAGCGCTTGGATAGCATTTCTCATTTTTCTCTTGGTTATTTGTCTACTTAGTCTGCTTGTGGCAGACACTGCTGATTGAACCCTGATATTCTTTCTCTGCTTCCTCTTTTGTGATAGAATCTCTTAAAAAAATTTTTTTTAATGTTTTATTTATTTCTGAGCTAAAGAGAGAGAGAGCATGAGCAGGGGAGGGTCAGAGAGAGAGGGAGATACAGAATCAGAAGCAGGCTCCAGGCTCTGAGCTAGCTGTCAGCACAGAGCCTGACATGGGGCTCGAACCCACGAACTGCGAGATGATGACGTAAGCCATAGTTGGACGCTCAACTGACTGAGCCACCCAGGCATACCAGAATTTCTTTTTCCTTAAGTTTATTTTTTTGGGGGGGAGGAGCAGAGAGAGAGGGAGAGAGAATTCCAAGCACACTGTGCTATTACAGAGCCCGACTCTGGCTCCGTCTCACGAACCATGAGATCATGACCTGAGCTGAAACCAAGAGTCAGATACTTAACTGACTGAGTCACCCAGGTGCCCCAGTGATAGAATTTCTGACTTTTAGCCTGGCATATGGCCAATAAGAATAAGGAGTATACTTTTCAGCTTCTTTTGCAGCTGTGGTGGCCAAGCGAGTAAGTTTTGGTGGTTGGAATGTGTATTATTACTGCAATAGCAACTTCTACAACACATAGCTATTATCTCACAGTCTCTGTGGGTCAAGAGTCTGGGCTCAGGTTAACCGAGACCTCTGCTTTAGCACCTCTCATAAAGCGTCAAGCAAGGTGGCAGTTAGGGCTGGGGGCTTTTCTGAGGCTTGACTGGGGTAGCATCCATGTTCAAGCCCATGTAGTTCCTGGCAGGATTTAGTTCCCCATGGACCTGATGGCCTCAGATCTTTGACCAAAAGCTACCCTTGACTAAAAGCTCTGACCAGCTGTTGACCAAAAGCTACTCTTGGTTCCTTGTCATATAGACCTCTTTGAATGTCCACTTCTTCATCAAAGCCAGCAAGGGGGAGTGTCACTCAAGGGTATGCTTACAAGACGAAGTTATGATCTTATAGGACATAAGTCATATGCTATCACCTTTGGCAGATTTATCTGTTAGAAATAAATTATAAGTCCCACTCACACTCAGGGAAAAGACCTTGCATAAAAGTGCAAATACCAAAAGGTGGGGATATTTGAGGACCATCTGAAAGTCTGTCCAGCAAAGAGTAGGTGCAAGGAAATCGTAGTAAGGAAATTGTCCTTAAAAGGAGAGTGTGTATCTTTTTCCCTGCTTGGTAAAACACACATCTGATGGCTGGAACCAAAACAGTTAAATAACTGCGTGACTTTGAGGATGGCAGAGAAACACAATAATAGAATTAGACCTGGATTTGCACGTGTGTGTGTGTGAGAGAGGGAGAGAATGCTTCACCCTTATTTTGGATTTCCAGCCACTTGAAACCATACCAAATCTTAACTGACAGACTATTTATTGTGCCAACTTTAGTCATTATGTATTTTTATAAAATTATTCTATTAAGTTCTTCTTAGGTATTATGCACTTTTACATAGTACAGCTTCTATTTTAAAATCTCCATACTGGGGCACCTGGGTTGCTCAGTCGGTTAAGTGTTTGCCTATTCATTTTTGCTCAGGTCATAATCTCACAGTCCATGAGATTTAGCCCTACATCAGGCTCTGTGCTGATAGCTTGGAGCCTGCTTGGGATTTTCTCTCTCCCTCTCTCTCTGTCCTTCCCTTGCTCATGCTCTCTCTCTCTCTCTCTCAAAATAAATAAATAAACATGAAATAAAATAAAATCTCTGTAACAGGGGTAAGATTATATTTATTGTTATATTTTTTATTCATTAAAATTTTCTGAGTTTTATCTATTATAAAATCTTTTTCAATGACCCAGACTGTGGTTTATTTTTTAAAAATGTTTATTTATTTATTTATTTTGAGAGAGAGAGTGTATGTGCAAGGGTCAGAGAGACAAGTAGAGAGAGAGAATCCCAAGCAAGCTCCATACTGTCAGCACAGAGCCCAATGCAGGGCTCTATCTCACAAACCATGAGATCCTGACCTGAGCTGAAATCAAGAGTCCAATGCTTAACCAACTGAGCCACCCAGGCACCCCTTATTTTTTTAAGTATATTTATATGAGTGCAATATCTTAGAAAGAACATATTTCAGTGGATGGAATATAGTGGGAAATAAGGTAATGTTTAAAGTCCTACAGACTTGAGCTCAAATTCCTTTCACAACTTAAAAGCTATGTAGCCTTGAAATAGTTCCCCATCTTCTCTGATACTCAGTTTCCTCATCTGTAAAATAAAATAATAAAACCCAATTTGTAATCTTATAGAGATTAGAGAATGTATACAAAAGAACCTGACATATGGTAGACACTCATTATAAGTAAGATGTCATTATTTCTTCTCTTAACTTTATGATTTCCCTCCTTGGGATGATTTTTTCTCTCTCTCAAAAATCTTAACAGCTTAATATGTTTTTTCTTCTTTAATTAAACAAAGTTCATGAACTTATTTCTAAATCCTGCTTGGCCTCATCCATGCTTTAATATGTATTCATTGTTTCCATTATTTTCTAAATGATACGTAATTGTATTATCAATTTCTTCCTTAGCCCAGTGGTTATTGAAAGATTTTTTTAAAGTTCCAAATTCTTGTGTGGTTTTTTTTTTTTGTCTTGGCTTTGTTTGTTGGGGGTTTTTTGTTATAATTTAAACAAATTGCTTTTAGTTTTATTGTATTTTAATTAGGGTATGCGGCCTACCTAATTTCTACTCTTTTGAATTTATTGAGATTTTCTTTATTTTCAACCATATGGTTAGTACTTGGTCAATGTTCTATGATCTCTGGAAAAGATCTATTTTCTGTAGAAGAGAAGAGTATCAAGGGTCCCCAGCTAGATTAAAGTTCAGGTTCAATAATGCCAGGGCATAAGTCTGGGCAATACTGGCCATGTGCCATATATGGCAAGAAGCCCGTGGGCAACCTGACACCTGCCCGTAATGGGATTTAGTCAAGTATAGGCATATTTAGTGGGTGGAGGTCATCCAGATTGCTAGGTAGAATTAGTTAAATAAAAGTACCATAGAAGAGAACAGCATCAGGCGTGTGGGCTGGAGTCGGCATCAGGCTCTGGCCAGGGAACTGCTCTTCAGAGCAAGACTGTGCTACCAGGTAGCACCCAGAAACACTGCTGTGCCCAGGAATTTGGACAGTGTTCCTGAGAGCTCCGTCTGTGGCTCCATGGTCTGGAAAGAGGAAGTTAAAGTACTGTCACCTGAGTCCAAGAAATGCTACTGTTTTGTTTTTTTCTCTGCTCCACAGAAAGAACGTCTAACGGGTGGGCCAGTACGGCAACAGGGCAGACACATGACTTACGGAAATCAGTGCAGCTGTATAACACGGGCATGGATGGTACTCAAGGCAAGCCCCCTCTTCTGCCAGAGGAGGGGCCTGAGCCCTGGCCATCCGCAGAGGAAGCCAATGTTGGGATGCTAAAGGTCAAGGTGGTCAGAGCTGATGGGCACCAAACACCCATCTCGGAGTCAGCACTTCCCATGCATTACCACAGACAGCTACTATTATTATCCCATTTTACAGATTAGGAAACGGAGGCTTAGATAAATGAGGTATTCCTTTTCTTAAGAGAACCAAAGAACTAAGAATTGAAGTCTGACTCCAGAGCCTTACTCTTGACCCTATATTGCTCCTTTCCTAAAGAAACAGGGACCAGCTACTACAGGACCACACCAAGCATCCCAGCCTTGGAAAGATTATAAATACATACATGTTTGCATATACGCTTATTTATATATATACAATATATTTTAAAAGTTATATTACTCAAAAAATTTTCTTAAATTTCAAGGGCATCAGTTAGCTCTGTTATCAACTGATGACCTTACAAAAATTGTGTTTTTGCAATATTTCCTTTCTTTTAATGGTTTTCTCTAGGTCTTTTGTTGCTGCTTTCTGGATACTATGTCTTTAGTATTTTTCTCATATTTTTTAATAGAAGTGTTATTTTACACGGTGACTCTGTGGTACAAAAGAGTACACGTACACATGCACACGTATTTGGAGGTTGTTCCACATCCCATCACCTCTGTACTTATGCATTATCACAGGTGTGTGTACTCTTGACTAGGTGTGAGGAGATCATACACTATCTTGTACTCTATATTATAAGCAAGAAGAGTAGCATTTCTCTGTATAAGCTCTACTTTCTTTTAAATGTAAACACGGGGGCACCTGGGTGGTTCAGTCAGTTAAATGTCTGACTTCGGCTCAGGTCATGATTTCGCGGTTCGTGAGTTTGAGCCCCACGTTGGGCTCTGTACTGACAGCTCAGAGCCTGGAGCGTGCTTCAGATTCTGTGTCTCCCTCTCTCTGCCTGCACCCCGCTCACACTCTGTCTCTCTCTCTCTGTCTTTCAAAAATAAATAAACATTAAAAAAAATCTAAACTGTAAACACTTATTCATTGTCTCTAAAATCTGACTCATTGTTCCATAAATATTCATATTAATGCATTTTATCATACTTTTCAATGATTCCTAGCTAAATGAGGGATCCCTTTTTGCAGTAAAGGGACTTGGATAATTTTGGGTGTGGAGATGTACCAGGGAAGTTTCAGGGCCTGATGTAATTTCCTGTTCCCCATAACGTTTGTATTAAAACTATCGGTCATCTTCAAACATACCATGGCAGGGAAACTTTCCATATTTCCTACAGTGCTCAGAAGTGTCAGAATCAATTCAGGTAAGTTACAGAGCAAGTCAGGATATCTAAAACACCACACCAGGTTCCAAAGAAACAAAGAAAGAAAGAAAGGAAGGCAGGAAGGATCATTTCTTCCATGCTTTAGCATGTTTTGTACTTACCATTATTAAAGTACGTATAATAACGTGTCATGGTTAATTGTAGGTGGATTCTGTTGTGTCACTTCCCAGATTCTGAACTTATAAGGACTGTGTCTCATTCTCTCTATGATCACAAGCTCACTCAGAAGCTGCCATACTTAGCATCTGCTCACAGATGTTTGGGGACTGGGCATGTGACTGTGTGGCTCAGGGGTTTTCCTCCTTGGTCCTGAATGGGGATTTTTGACTCTGAGACCCAGGCATGCACACATCTATTTCCATGAATGGATGGTACACCCTTAGAGAAAGAGATTTCTCCGCGTGGCCCCGATCAGAGGCAGGCACTGAAGATGGGCTGCCCAGGCAACACCATTGAGTTGAATAATAACATAACCTAATTTGTATTGTCTGATGGGCTTCGGAAAGCTTGGGTTATAAAGAAATAATAACCAAATAGTTTTGAATAGAGGGCATGTATAAAATGTGAAAAATCACCTGCTCACCAGAATTATGATGTGATTAGGTGCTTTGTAGGTATGTCAAAACACTGATTGGGTAGTTTAGGGTAGGGGCAGACTTCCCATTTCCTGTGTTTGTCACCATGGAATCGATCATTTGAGTGGGCATTGAACCTGGAGCCCGCTCACCTTGAAAGATTAAAGTCCAGGAGAAAAATGCTGCGTTTGAGAGGACGCAGGGAAGTGACATCCTGGCTGTGCCCCCCACCAGGTACTTCAAAGGGGAATTTACTCTGGTGACTTAACCACAGTCTAGGGTCTGGCCTTTAGTTTTTCAGGTCCAAAACCTGAGAAAATTGGTTTTGTCAGCACACTGAGGCAAGATCAGTTTATCGGGCCCTCAGTCATACTAGCCAAGTTCACGAGAGACAGATGTGTAAATCAAAACGCCATTTTATTAATTTACAATGACAAGTAAAATCGGCCAGGAGATCAGACACACGTTTCAAGCACATTCTCTCCCTGTGGTGAAATCTACGTGGGAAGTCAAATTATCATCGGAAGACAGCCAGGCAAGGCTGGAATCCGAGTGAGAAGAGGGAGCTGGCTGTCTGCTCGGAATGTTAAATGAAGCCGGATGCTTCCCCCGCCACCAAAGGGATATATCTAGAGGAGATCAGACAGACCGCATTCTCGGGGACATGTCGCCCGCTCTGAGCACAGAGCCGGGCGTGCACAGCTCCTTCTTCCTATTGGACACTGCCTTGTCCTGTGCTGACCACAGCTCTGGGCTGACCTGCTTTCTCCAACTGTATCACTTCCATTGACTAGGTTACAGCCCCATTCTTTCTCTTCTTTGCCTTTGCTTTTAGCCCTGCCTACCAGTGAGTCTGGGAAATGGACTGTTGTCCCAGAGTGACCCCGACTGAGGGTGGGCACTGCCTGGCACGCTCTGCTTAGGTCAGAAAGCCTCAGATAGTCATGCGTGATCAGTGTGTAAGCCAAATGCCATGCCCCCAGGCTTTGCCTGTCAACCTTCAGGCCAGATGGGGGGGTGAGGGGAACAGAGGCTGCCAATGAATTGTTAATGAAGGGTGATCAATGCCTTTATCTCAGAAGAGGGGTGGGGCTGCCTCTTCTCTGCAAACCATCTGTTGCCTTAAGTGAACCCAGAGTAAGCTGCTAGTAGGAGCTGAGTGGATGAGAGTCTCAGTCTTGGAATCAGAGGCTCATTCTCTACATCAGCACTCACACGTCCTGTCTGAAATGCTCAGGATGTTAGCAGACACCTTTGTGAAGGAAAGAAGTAGCCTGAGGGAACAGCTCTGGTTTGCTTTGTGGTGTAAGAGACATTCACTGCACTCACTGCCTTGAGTGTCACCCTTGGGTCCAGTGTGTTTGTGCCCCGATCATCCCGTTCTGTAGATACCTCTCCTACAAGCAGAATGATCCATGCGAGTCTTCACTTTACTTAAATCCCGTTTTATAGGTAACAGTTGCTGTGAGCTTGTCAAGTGCTGGACCCTGTTCTAAGCCGTTTACATATTAATTCATTCAATCCTCTCAACAATCCTGTGGAGTTGCTTGCTATTATTATCTTCTTGTTACAGAGGAGGAAATGAGACATAGAGCATGTAACTAACTTACCCAAGGTCACTAGCTAATGAGTGGCAGACCCAGAACCCAAACTGGTCAGTCGGATTCCGGAGCCTGCCCGTTTACGTGCAGTGTTAACCAGAGCTGAGAGGTTTCTCTAAATGTCTTCAACCTTCCCTGCAGAACTGTTTAAATTGCAGCTGACTGTACTCGCTCTTACTATCTGAGTTTCAGGGAATCTGCTTAAAAATTGGAGTATCTTAACAACCAATATTTAGTTCTACTAGTTGTACATCCTGGCAGAGGTCGCTCATCTCTGTGGCATTTGGGTAATTAAAAGTGAGAGGGTTATGGGGCGCCTGGGCGGCTCAGTTGATTAAGCATCTGACTTTGGGTCAGGTCATGATCTCGAGGTTTGTGAGTTTGAGCTCCACGTTGGGCTCTGTGCTGACAGCTCAGAGCCTGGAGCCTGCTTTGGACTCTGTCTCCCTTGCTCTCTGCCCCTCCCTCACTCATATTCTGTCTCTCAAAAATAATAAATAAACATTAAAAAAAATTTAATGATAAGGTTATGGGTTGCCTGGGTGGCCCAGTCAGTTAAGCATCCAACTCCGGCTCAGGTCATGATCTCACAGTTCATGAGTTCAAGCCGTGCACCAGGCTCTGTGCTAACAGTTCAGAGTTTGGAGCCTGCTTCAGATTCTGTGCCTCCCTCTCTCTTTGCCTCTTCCCTGTTCACACTTTTGTTTATCTTTCCCAAAAATAAATAAACATTAAAAATGTTTTTTTTTTTAATGAGAGGGTTAGACTGCAGAATCTTTCCATTTCCTTCCAATGTTGACTTTCTGAGTTTGCTACCATTACTACTACAGCTGCTTTGTATTTGTAAGGATTTTAACAATTTAACTAAGTTATTTTATTTTTTTCTGTTAAATGACCGTTGAGTCAAGAAGTAACACTTGTGTACCTATATATTTGCAGAAATAACTAGTAGAGCATTGGGCATTGTGGATACTGCTTGTACATTTATTAACTTGAACTAATATTCACTGTCATCCCGAAAGAGGGGCAAGAAACATTATCATCTTCACTTTACAGATGAGGCAATGGAAGTTTAGAGAGCTTTAACTGATGACCCCAAATCACAGAGTTCACTCTATGCCCTTCTTTGTTTCCATCCATCCCTCAGTGGTGTTGTAAATGCGCATGTCCTCCTATAGGAGCAGACGACTTTCAGGTACTAAACAACAGTCCGGAGTACCTTTCATAGGCAGCTGTTTGCCAGGGCAACAATTACATCATGCTTGGCATAATGTAACTTGTCTACCTACTCATTTAAGAGAACAAATTGTTCTAAGATGCGTTCTGTAGCGGTATGGATCCGGTGAATACTGTGGTCCATGTCATTTTGAAATTGAGTAATTTGTAGCAAAAGATGAATACTTGAGTGCTTTTTGTTGACTGAATTGGAAATCCTCATGTGGAACAATGACTCGCGCAAAATCACCCGGGGAACTTGAAGCTCGAATGATTCAGACTTCAACATGGTGGAGTGTGATTGCTTTTGGTTATGGGGCAAAGTAGTCCAAATTTCTGCAAACCCCAAATCCAATGGAGATGCAATCAGCTTGTCAAGAATTGGATTCACATTTTGATTAATTAGGGTTTTATATGTGATCATGAATGACTTTTGCCACCAAACATTTTCCAGAGAGAGACTGCATGAAGGAAAAAGAGTGCTAATGACCTCAAGATCAGTCTAAAGTTTTATTCCCTGAGGCTCAGTTCTCTGGGAACTGTTCAGTTCCTCTAAGCTTCCAATTCTCCAAACTTCAAAAGGAATATTGGCCTCAGATGGGATGATCCACTGCAAATACAGAGCCCCATAAATACATCGATTCTAATTACCACTGTGAAAAATCTTCCTTGGAGAAGCTTGAGTGTAGTCAGGACTGGGAAATGTATGACAAGAGGAAGGGGCTGAATGAGATGAGGAAGTCAGGGTCACTTTGGCTGAAAAGCATGACGTGTAGCTTGAACTCCCATGAGCCACTGAAATGAAGAGTCTCACCATATGCCTGGCTTCTAGGAGCACCATGCTTGCTTTATTCCTGGTGAAATGGCTAGGCCCTTCTGAAGCTGTTCTTTTTCAAAAGCACCTTTGAGGAACAAGAAACAAATATGTAGATGTAATTATAACAGGCTATGGTTTATCCCATTCACCCATAGAAGCACTCACACTCATCTCGAGCAAGTACAGGGCAGGGCTATTTTGTTTTGCATCTTTAGCTCATTTCCTGTCCTCCTTAGTCCTCCTTATTATCTATGGATGGGCTCACCTTGTTACTTCAATGCAGCTTCAGTGGGGTCCCAGTACTTTTTTAAAATTAGAAAATAGTCCGTTTTCCATAAATAACAGAAAGTTTAAGTTCACAGGACCAAGATTTGCTGAGGGGTAATATATCTAGGTATTGTATGGGTTTTGTTGTTTCTGTGATTGGGTTTTCCCAACTGTGTCTTTCAATTAGTTATTTCTAATGGGTAGGAAATCAATTGCATGAGTAGGTTTTACTGCAAAAATGATGCATACTAAACTACCTCAAAACACCATGGATTGCACTATCATGTATTCTTATGGTCTGTGGGTCAGATGGGGGTGGCTCGCATAGGCTGGACTTGGCTCAGTGGCCTAGGTGAGCTAGGGGCCCATCTGGCTGGGGCAGCTCCACAGCTCTTCATCCCTGGGCCTGGGGTGAAGGGCGGCAGCGATCTGGGAGAGGTCTTTCCCTGGTGATGGCAGAAGTCCTAGGAGCCAAGCAGGAAAATCAAATGCTTTCTAAGATCTGTCGTGAGTTGAATTATGTGCCCCCGCCCCCCATCTCTTATCTATATGAATGTGACCTTATTTTGGACATCAGGTCTTTGGAGATGTAGTCAAATTAAGATGAGATGATACTGGATTGAGGTTGCTCCTAGTTCAATGACTGGTGTCCTTAAAACAGGAGAAATCTGGACACAAACACATAGGGAGAAGACCCTATGGTGATGGAGACAAAGACTGGAGTTTTGTTGACACAACCCAAGAACTCCAAGGATGTGGGCAACTGCCCAAAACTAGGGGAGAGACATGAAATGCATTCTCCCTTTGTCGGCAAGAAGGAACTGTCCTGTGCAAACCTTGATTTGGGACTTCTGGACTCCAGAACTGTGAGAGAATAGATTTCTGTTGCTATAAGATTAGTTTGTAGTAATTTGTTATGGAAGCACCAGGAGACTAATACAAGGCCGAAGCCATCATTTCTGTTTGCATTTTATTGTCCAAAGCAGGTAACATGGCCAACCCAAAGGTCAAGAGGCAGAAAGAACATGCTGAAGCACTGTGAGGCCATGACAAGGGTGTGGATATAGGAAGAGGTGGGGAATTCGGGGTAATTATTTAATCTGTCCCATATAAGATTCAGAAAGCTTTGTATTCTGAAGTATCTTCGGGCAAGACAGTAGAATCTAATGATTATCAGTATGGGTCTTGAACAGAGAAAGTTTTAGGTTTGAATCCTTGTTCTGACACTTCCTACTGGTGTGATCTTAGGCAAATTACCTCCAAGCATTATTTCCTTTATTAAAAAAATGTTTATTTTTGAAAGAAAGAGAGTCTGCATGCACATGGGGGAGGGGCAGAGAGAGAGGGACAGAAGATCCAAAGCAGGCTCTGCGCAGACAGCACAGAGCTCAATGTGGGGCTCGAACTCACGAACCGCGAGATCATGACCTGAGCTGAAGTCAGATACTTAACTGACTGAGCCACCCAGGCGCCCCTTATTTCCTTTATCTGTAAAATGAGAAAATTAATAGTGCCTATCTCACAGGACTCTTATGAATGTTACATGAACTGATGTTTGTGAAATATCTCCGCTGACGTATATCAGGGACCAATAAGGATTATCTGTTAGTATTATTATCGCTGTAATAATGTAACAGTGAAGGACTTGGAGATACAGGTAGTATTTTTCTTCAGAGACTTCAGAAGTGAGATGAAGATTGGCTTTGCAAAGGCTGTGAGATTTGAAGTTTGATTCATGAAGCATAAGTTAAGATATGGTGATGATTCTTCGGGTCGGCCTAGGTTGTATTTCACCAAGAGAGGGAAGAGTCTATTTGCCTGGAGAATCACCAGTTAGTTTAAGAAACTTTACACTGAGGATAAAGGAGGGAGAGATCAAGTTCCCAACTGCAGAGGAATATGGGGCTTTGTCAGAAACTCACATGGCATAATGCTGAAGGCGGGGAGAGGGCGCAACAGAACCGAGCATTTGACGTCTACATGCCAACATGCAGAGCCTTGGAATGAAATGGACATAACATAAAAATACAGTCTTAGGAGTTGATAGCTTTAACCAATGGGACGGAACTCAGAATTTTAGTGGGGGAGGGATGAATGTGCCTTTTTCAAAGGGAACCAGCTGCTGGGGAGAGACATGCGATGTGGCCCTGTGTATCCAAAAATATTTACCTACTGGGGTTGCCACAACCCTAAGGGAAGCTTGTGGGAAACCTCTGGGAAGAGGTCAAAGAAGAGAGACTCAGATGGCATAATTACTTGGGTTTTATTTATATAGTATGATTAGATGAAGAAAAGGAATTAGGTTGTTTTTAGCAAATGTCAGATATGATAGAAGTAATGGTGGGAGAAAGTGGAGAAACAGGAAGCACTTTAACTTCCAGAATGTGGAGGCTCCTCATCAGGCTGGAAGCAGCAGAAACAACAAGCTTTTGACTTTCCTTAGAGAAAATGAAGCAAATAAGGGAACTGTTATTAGAATTTTATTTGTGCAGGCAATGAGGCATTTGTTGGGGAAAACATATTATATGAATAAACAATAACTAAAACTCACGGAGTACTTACTATGGGCCAACCACTTATCTAAATCATTACATACTTTGGGGCGCCTGGGTGGCTCAGTTGGTTAAGTGTCTGACTTCAGTTCAGGTCATGATCTCACAGTTCGTGGGTTTGAGCCCTGCATTGGACTCTGTGCTGACAGCTCAGAGCCTGGAGCCTGCTTCGGATTCTGTGTCTCCCTCTCAAAAAAAAAAAAAAAAAAGTAAATAAATATTTAAAAAATTAAATCATTATGTACTTCATCACATTTAGTCTTTGCAATTACTTTATGAAGTTAGTGCCTTTTAATCTTTATTTTATATGTGAAAAAATTGAGGCAAAAGAGGCTAAGTCAATTGCTGAAGGTCACCGAGGAGGGGGCAGAAATGATTTCAGAGTATATGCTCTTCATCCCCCCCCCCCCCCCCCCCCCCAGTTATCCCGCCATCATTGCCTACAGAGTGGCTCAGTCACCACCATCTTTATGAGCAGGGGAGACTTTTGGAAGAAGGTGACCCCCAAAGGTCTAGTAGATGGTGACAGAAATGAGCCATCTGGTGCTGAAGGACCAGGAAACCTGAGCCCAAGTGGCCTATGATGTAGGGTTAGGAAATGGGCCAAAATGTGCATCAGCCATCCATGCTTTTACCAACTGAACGTCTTTGTTTAAGGAATGACTACTGTCCTGTTGTCGTGTGTACTGACATCATCATTTTCTGAACCTACTGTGCAAGTTGGTACTTCTGGACCTTTAAAAAGGCTGTTCTGCTGCTTGGAATATCAGTTCATCTCTCCTCTACCTGGCAAACTTCTATTCTTCCTCCAAGGCTCAGCTCAAGTGGCATCTCCTCTTTTGAAGCCCCCTCTGTCTCTGACTAGCTGTGAGCCCTTGGGGACAGAGACTGTGTCTTCCTCACCTTCTCTGAGCTCTCTGGCGCTAGCCCAGGGCCTGGCACTGGTAGGTTTCAGTGCATATCGGCTGGATATACACATCAACATGAGTTGATATGTAAGTCACCATAAAACGATCAAAATGCCACATACGTGACACCCTGGGCTATTTGTCTAGCATTTTGGAAGCATGCTATTGCTTATTCTAATTGAAAGGCAAAAGTTAGAGAAGCGTGCAACCTATTTTCTTTCGAAAGAAAATTTGTCTTGCTGTTTTATGTGCGTGGGTAAAATACACTCATAAAACAATCTGTTCCGAGAATAGCAAATGTTTTGGGAAAATTTCAATGGAGCAAGTTCTTTGTGATTTCATTACCTAACCCTCCGTAAAAATGCCTTTGGAAAGACAAAAGACACAAATGAGGGAAATGGTTCCAAATATTACAGACAGGAGCAGAATAGCTGAACAGAAATTTGTTATTAAGAAAGATTTATGCAAATCTCAAGAGTGCCTTAAAAGTTAATCTTAAAAAAAAATCCCTCTAGTTTGAGCAGATTATGCTTAAGAAAATCTTTTTGAGTAAATCTATGGAAAAATGTATTTTGTAATTTAAAGGAAAATAGTATACACTTATAACAGCAATTTAGGACTTGTTGTTTTAGGTAAAGTCACACCAAAAATGTTTGTCACTGATATATCCTGCCTCCGTGTTTTCTAGTTTTTTTTGTGGAAGTTCTAATTTCAGCTAAAATATGTTAGTTACAACGAATCCTCCAAATTCAGCTTTCAAGCAATAATAATATATTAGGAAAGAAAACTCGTCCCTTTGGAGATGAGCCAATGAAATGTTGGACTGTCAGAGTTCATAGAATAGGAAATGATGAGATCTAAATACATATTTGCTCAGGTAGGGATAGGACCGAAGCAGTTACAACAAATAAATCTCATTACTTGTTGATTCACACCCTTGCTCGAATCAACTAAAAAGAAAATGAGCCACCAACATGTAGTCATGTGAATTTCAAGCATTTATGTATCGGGTAGTTCCTGAAGAAGGTTTGAAAGAAGTGAACATTATTTTTCCAAGTCCACACCAGACACATGTGCTAAATATGGCCTCCTCAGAGCCCAGGTGGCTCTGTGCAATTGTCTCTTCTCTTTGTAAGGTACTTCCACTTACCCTCAGAGACTAAAATAGACTAGATATAGAGATTTCAGAATTGGGAGGATTTTTAAAGATTATCACAAAAGCTACCATTTATTGAGTGCTTACTCTGTTCCAGTCACTGTGAAAAGCACTTCACATGCATTATCTCATTTAATTTTCAGACCAACCCTACAAAGTCAGTATTGTTAACTCTAGGCTTATGGCTAAGAAACGTATGGCTTAGAGAAGTAAATGCTCCAAGTCTTATAGCTTGTAAGTGGTGGGCCTGTAATTGGAAGGCAGGTCAGACTCTGGGATCTGCCTTGGACATGAATACTGCAATATTTGGTGCTACTACACATCCTGCTAAGTGATCTAGCCCATGTTTAAGTGCTCTCATGATAATGTGAGCCCTATAAGGTCAGAGATTGTATGTATTTTTTTTCTTACAATTGTACACGATGTATAGAGCGATATAGCCTTGGCCACTATTCATATTTGTTGAAAGAACAAATCTCCTTACCTGCATGTGAAACTTCCATGTGCTTAGAAGTTGAGACAATCTACACAATTATATAATTCTTCTGCTCCACTGAAAAACATAGCTTTCAACAGATGGGAAAACATAAGTCTAAAAGGATTGAGTGAGTTGACCAATATCCCACAGCAAGCAATCTGTGGCTTATCACAGGCCACCTCTCTGCCGGTTCTATGCGTGGTGCTGAAAGATGTCTGTCCTGATCTTTGACCGTCTGAACCTCTCTGTCTCTCCCTGGCTTTCCATCTTCCTCTCCATGTCTCTCTCCTGTAAGCCAGAGAGCAGAGATTGTACCATTTCACATGGCTTTGACCATCTCTGTATCCCAGAATCTAGAAGGCTCTTAAAAATATTGATTGATTCAATAGATGAATCGTGGAAACATATAATTCTTATCCCAAACACCATCATTCTCTTTTTAGACTCGAGACTACTCTCTGCATTATGAATGTTTCTGTAAGTGACACTTCCGTGACACAATGGGAAAGCTACAGAAAAGAATACTCACCTGATATAATCTAACAATCTCTTAAGTCTGTGGTTGTTTCTATGTTTTAATCACTGAGAAATTGCATCTGTTTTAGCTGATGTGCTTCCGTTCCTATTGAATAGCATAGGCGAGTGTACTGTTCAGGACTCTGCCCTTAACCTTAATCTTCCAGAGAACCTCTAAAACATTCAGAAGCAATGCACACGTGGAGGGAGAATGTGTTGAATTCCATCTTTCCTGAAAGCAGCTGACAGTCCTACCCATGGGACTCTCTGTGCTCTGTGGCAAAATGAAGGATTTCTCCCCCCCCTCCCCACCCCGGCAAATCCCAAGGCCTCCATTATGTAAAACAAACTGCAGGCCATGTTCAATAGCAGGTGCAGAATTGCTGATGGAATTCCGGCTCTTAGGGCCACACTGCAGGGTTTCCATGCCTATAAATGTGCTGCTTTGCTCTTTAGGAAGATTTCAAGGATAAATTTGGGAAACACTAGAAGGCTGACACAGTGCGCCCAATGAAATGGGGCTAATTTGTGGGCTCTCTCAGCACAGTCCTCTCCCTGTTTTGGCAATGAAGTGGTTAAAGCTACCTCTAATGGTTCCTGCCACGTTTTCTCCATAAGTATGATTGCAGGCAGAGTCAGACACCTGCCGGGTGGCAGCGAGGCCAACGTTAGCTATAGGAGTGGAGAATGCATCTCAACGCTAAACACATTCGAGAAAGCCTTAGAGCCACACTCCCCTGCAGGAAATCCCCAGGAAGAGACATCTCAGGGGTCTGTGCCCGTCAGCGTCTTCCCACCCTACCTTCCTAGACGCCTGTGTCACCAGGCTGCACGCCGGGCACAAGTCAGCGCTGCTTGGGAGGTTTCATTCATTCACGTGAAGGGCTTCCAAAGAGGAGAAGCATGGCATCTGCTCTTCGTCTCCAATCATTTTATGTTGCACCCAAGGGGGGAAAAAAAAAAAAAAAAAGAAAAATACCCCCCCCCCCCCCCCCCCCGCTCCGGAAGTGTAGCAGAAAGAACAGAAGTTCAGGAGAAGCGAAAAGCTTGGGTCACCCAGAGCAACTGGAGACAGTGGTAAAGGTGAGGAAAGGGGAGGTGAGGCACCTAAGTTGTCACACTAAGCCAGTCTGGGCTCTGGTACCTTCATTTCTTAGTTCTCTCAGCCCTCGTGATGTTTGTGCCTCATCTGGCCGGGGAAGAGGTAGTGTTCCAGCTCTCCAGAGTTCTTCCAGGTTACTCCGACCCTGGAGATTTTCTAGGTCATGGGAATAATGGGCCATTTTTCTGCATAATCCAGGAAGCTGAACTATCTTTCTCTAGTCAACATGTGAGGAGGAGGTGGGGGTACAGTTGCCAAAGTGGGGGGAATGGGGACCCATCGTTGCTCCACACTTAACGGTTTCAAAGTGCTTTCCCACTCTATGATTTCACTCACTCTTCACAGAGGGAAGCTTCATGTGAAGTAGGCCTGTTTCACAGAAGAGAGACGAAAGGGACTTTGCCGGGGTCACAGGGCTCATGAGGGGCAGAGGGGGCTTGAACGCAGGTTTCCCAACCCCGCCACCCTGCTTAGCATGCTCTCCAGGAGCAGGGTTTCCTTTGCTTCATGCTAGGGGGGTATGACGGTGTGACGGTGGCTAGGACTTCAGTGAAAAGGTAAGACCATGCATCTGTAAGAGACTATGGTCTAGGGATGGCTCCTCTTATACATGTGCTCCCCACATCCAGCAGCCCGGGAGCTGCCCCTCTGTCTGGATGCCCCCAGGCTCACTCCCCTGGAGTGGGGAGCTGCTACAGCTCAGTGCTCAAGGGAATATTCTTCTCTTTTTCTCATGCTTATCACTTCCTGTAGCTCTCACCGTCACCAATATCTCCAAGTGACTGAGATATAAGGTTGAGTCCTTCTTTCTGTAAATAAAAATTTTATTTTTATTCAAATTTTATACTCATTAGTTTTTAAAACATATTTCTAAGAAGACCACCTTTGAGGAGTCCTACTCCCACCAACTTGTTTTCTTTTCTAGAAACAAGCCCCCTCCCACTTTTTAAATGTTTATGTGTTTATTTTGAGAGAGAGAGAGAGAGAGAGAGAAATTGAGAGAGTCGGGGAGGAGCATAGAAAGAGGGAGACAGAGAATCCCAAGCAGGCTCCATAGCTGTCAACACAAAGACATGTGCCTTAAGACCAAGACCTGAGCCGAAACAAAGAGTTGGACCCTCAACTGACTGAACCACCTGGGTGCCCCTAGAAACAAGCTGTTTTAACCCTTGTAGGTAAAGTCATCTGATGTTTATTTCCATATTTTCTATATAATATACATTTTCTGCTATTTCCTAGTGTATCAATTTTAGATAGTGTCTATGACTCCATTAAGGTAGGTATTTAGCTCTCTTACATCTCCAGCTGCTTCCTCTCCCCCTTTCTCTAATGTAGTTTTATTATAATTTTTAAACATTATTATGAAATGTAATATATAAATAAATTTTACTGCTGAGTCAAATACTGTGATTCATTTTTTATTAGTTATTGATTGCTGCAAAACAAATTACATAAAAGCCTAGCAATAAAACAACAGTTAACATTTATTATCTCACACGGTCTGTAGGTCTCAAATTTGAGAACGACTTAGTTGGGTGTCTGTGGCTTGGGATTTCTCACAAGATTTCAGCCAAGTTGCCAACCCCAATGACTCACGTCTGTCCCACATGCAGCATTCACTAGCTCTTCTCGAAAGGTTCCCCAAAGTCTGATACCATCAGTTAGAAGTCCAGGATGTCTTTGTTGAAATCAGGTTCAGGGAAGATGAGAATAGTTCTCCAAATACAGCTCCCCTCAATCTGAAGACCTGTGAACTAAAGAGAAAAGTTATGTGCAGGCCACACACTCAACATACATTGGTGGGACAGGTATATAATAAGTGCTAGAAACTCTCCTGTCAAAAAGAGGGGGAAAAGGAGACAAGAATCAATCGTCCATAGCAATTTTTAAATTTAGCAGGATGCAGTTGACAGTTCCGTGATTAAGTCTCAGAGCCGGGCTAACAGACACATGAAAAAATGCTCAACATCGCCCATCATCAGGGAAATACAAATCAAAACCACAACGAGATACCACTTCACACCTGTCAGAATGGCTAACATTAACAACTCAGGCAACAACAGATGTTGGCAAGGATGCGGAGAAAGATCTTTCGCACCGCTGGTGGGAATGCAAACGTGAGCCACTCGAAAACAGTATCGAGGTTCCTCAAAAAGTGAAAAATAGAACTACCCTATGACCCAGCAATTGCACTACTGAATATTTATCCAACGGATACATGTATGCTATTTCAATAGGGCACATGCACCCCAATATTTATAGCATGGAAGAAGCCCAAATGTTCATTGATGAATGAATGGCCGAAGAAGATGTGGTGTATATATATATATATATATATGTATATATATATATATATATATGAATCACTGGAATCTACTCCTGAAATCATTATTGTATTATACGCTAACTGACATGGATGTAAATTAAAAAAAAAGAAAGACTCAGAGCCAGGGAAGAATTCTCCATGGCTTTTGTCCCGACCATTTATTTCTAGCTTCTGAGTCAATCTTTCATTTTCACAAAAGGTAGATTTTGTTTGCAAGTGAGAAGTTGTTTCAGCCTGCTTTCCATCTGTAGAAGTTTGAAGGTCCAAAGCCTTTTGAAAAGTAATTTGTTCTATTTCTTTACCTTTCAATTCAAGCTGGCGGTATTTTTGCCCATACAGTTCTCATAAGAACTTTATAGGTCTCCTGTGAACCTTATTGGGGATTCATGCCATTAGACAAAAGCCACATTCAGAAATCCCTTTGGGATTAACTCTTTTTCTACCTTGGGATTGTGCCAAGATAACTGAGGAACAGAAGCCCTGGGTTGCTTGGAGGCCTTATTTTATTGAATAAGTTCTCTGAGGCATTGCCTTAGATATTTCTGAAGTTTTCCTCCTTCTTTGTTCATTGGTTTGTTTGTTTTTACAACCACTTAGTCAGTTTCGTGTTTATACCATGCTTTCCTGACTTTGCCTGGATTTGATCTTTGCCTGGGAGCCATTTCTTAGTTTTAAAATCATTAGCCACCTGGAGATGCTGGGAGATGCACTATCAAGTGCCATCTCTTTTTGGTTTAAAACAAAACAAAACAAAGCCAATCTCTCTACTCTCACATTTTACTCCTGAGCTAGACTGCACACTTCATTAGGTCCATTTTCCATGCTGCCACAGGCAACAGCATTGTTAAACTTTTGGCTCCTATGTAACAAGAGTTGCCTTTCTTCCAATTTCCCCCACTTTCTTCTAGGCTTTCCCCAGTATCTTCCTCAAAGGCCATCATGCTTCTCTACTAATAACATCTTTAATATCCTTTAGGCTTTCACTAATACTCCCCTGAAGGCCCTTCCAGCTTCAGCCAAAGTCTAGATCTACACCCAGGCTTTGAGGATTTTGGTATAGCTGCACCCATTTTCCATTTCCAGATCCCCAAGCCTTTCTATTCCAAATTCATCCTAAAACTTAGTGCCTTAATGCAGCGATGTGCATTTATTATCTTACACACGTTCTGTGGGTCAGGAATCAAGAATAGCTTTGGCCAGAAGTTTGGGCTCAGGGTCTTTCATAAACTTGCAGTCAAAGTGTTGACTGGGGACTGAGTCATATGAAGGCTTGGCTGGAGCTGGAGGAACTATTTCAGTTGTTACACCGTTATTCCTATTGAATATGGGAGTTTATTATACAAGTTGCATGAAAACCAAGAAGTGGGGGTAACTGAGCACCACTTGAAAGCTTACCTATCTATATTCCATGCCAAATTCCTGTAATTAATAATTGTCTAATTTTATTCATTTAGCTGTTTAAGCATTAATCTCCAGTTTTCCCCAAATGTTTCAACATCTTTAAACACCTAGGATTTTTTCCCAAATGTCAAAATATATCAGATTATTGACCACTTATATATTTTTTCCCATAGGGACATGTCTCTTCCACATCCCTTCATCTTTTGACTCCATCTGAACTAGTTCCTTTCTAGGCTTCATGCACAATTGTCATCTGAGGACTTCCCTTCACCATTATTCTGTGTGATAAGTTTGTTTCCTGGATCCCAGGTCTTTCTCTTTGTTGGGTTTCTCTTCATTTTGCCAGAGCACAGGCTCCAGGAGTTTGGGAAATGGCATGTGAGAAATCAAGTTTTCAAGTTCTGTGTGCTGGACACTGTCTCTATTTTACCTTCACTTGCCTGTCCACATCTACTTAACATGAAGGAGCTAAAGTGATGATGATAAGCTTGGTGCATGTGGGTAGAGTTTGTCAAATTGTAGGTTCCTCTGACAGGTGTCAGGGAGCAAGTGGGTTTTATGGTTTTCCATTGCTAGACTCTTGAGTCTAGTAGCACCAAGCTTCCCCTGCCCTTACTTGTGTCTTGGGCACCCAATCTCCAGCTCAGTTTCTCCTGAAAACAACACAGAATCCCCTTTTTCTCACTGGAGAGTGTGCAGAGAGGTGGTTACTCTCTTCAGAGTAAGATGGGTCCTGTTTGTTCAACACCTCAATGCCGACACTTTCTAAGAGCTGACCTGTTCAGGAGGCATCATCACCAACCCATTGGCAGCCTTCTACATCCACATTCCTCTTCCAGGCTAACTCAATCCCTCGTGTATCCATCTTCTCAGGCTGTCATGACAAAATCCTATAGTCTTGGTGGCTTACAGATTAATCATTTATTTCTCCTGGTTCTGGAGACTGGAAGTCCCATGAAGGTGCCAGTATGATCAGGTTCTAGTGAAAACTTTCTTCCTGGCTTCCAGGTGGCTGCCTTCACCCTGTGTGCTCATGTGTCCTTTCCTTTATGTGCACGTACTGAGAAGAGACAGATCTCTGGTCTCTCTCTTCTTATGATAAGGACACTATCTGATCAGCATACATCCCTATGACTTCATTTAACCTCAATTACTCCCACCGCCAAATGCCATATCACTGGGAATTATGCATCAGCATATGCATTTTGAGGGGACACAATTCAATCCATAGCACCCCATCTGCTCTCTGATTCCCCTCAATTTATAGAAATCCTTTAGCTTTTGTTTCATCCTTTCATTTCTATTCTCTTTGCCTATAGGTTAATGTCTACTTTCCATCTCTATACTATTATTTTTATAGGGGTTTCGGAAAGGAACCAAAGGTAAACATGTTTGGTCATTTCTCCATGCATACGTGTATGCCCATGTAGAGAATTTCAACTTGTAAACCAAAAAAAAAACAAAAAACAAAAAACAAAAAACCCCCCAAAAACCCCAAAAACAAAAAAACAAAAAAAACCCCTCTGTGACACAAAAACTCAAAACAAAAGGAAGTCAGCCTAAAAACACTCAGATGGAGGGAAAGGGGGGAACTGATCGATGTTGCCCCAAATGAGCATGCCCTTATAGAGCACCAGTCTTGCGGAAGATGAATCTTTACACCTTCACTGAACAAGAAAACACCGTTACTTCTCTGGCACCCAGCTCACTTTCAAGCATCTGTAGCTTGTGCTGCCGGCATGGACCCAAGGAGAGCAGATGGCTTTCAAGCACTGATTAATCACTGCTCTTCCTTCACTTCGGTTTCCAGCTGTGCTTCACTTTCTCCTTCCTGGCGTGGACTCATTGCTGCTGGTTTCTTTGCTCTCTGGTCCAATGGAAGAAGCACTCCTGTCTTTTACTAAATCTCCTCTGGTCATCAGCTCCCTACAGCTAGTGGTTACCACTGCTTTTTGCCTTATTTCAAAGTCATCTTCAGGCTATAATCTTATCTTCTGTGGCATGAGGAAAATCTATTCTTGTCGAGTTCTTTGACCTCTGATTGTACATTGTGGCCAATGGGAAGCAGAAAGTCAAACTAAAGGAACCCTTCATGGGTGAGAGAAGTCTTTCTGTATGTCTTCTAGAGTTGGACGCATGAGAGAAGTTACCTCCGGGCTTCTAAGATCCCTTTTCAGCCTCATTTCAAAGTCACATCAAATGGCACATTCGATAAACCCAATACAGTCATCAATGATGAAGCATTAGAGGCTGGCAAATGGTTGGTCAAATCTGTCAGCGCTGAAATAGTACAGCATGGCGTGTGGCTTTGGCGGTGGAGCTACCACATAACCATCTCTTTTCTCTTCACCGTGATTCTGAACCACGGATGTGCATCAGGGTCGCCTTGGGAATTTTGTCCTTAGATAATACGTCCACATCTCACCCTGAAAATTTATCACATTCAAGGTATTTGAGTTTTGGAATAACTTTCCAGGTGATTTTGGTTCAGAAACACTGCTCTAAAGAAACAGATTTAGGGGCAACTGGAAAGTTCAGTTGGTTAGGCATCTGACTCTTGCTTTCAGCTCAGGTCATGATCTCACGGTTCATGGGTTCGAGCTGACAGCACATAGAGCCTGCTTGGAATTCTCTTTCTTCCTCTCTCTCTGCCCCTTCCACCACTCACACGTGTGCTTTTTTTCTCTTTGGAAATAAATGAATAAACTTAAAAAAGAAAAAACTTCAAAGTGAAAGAGGCAGCATAGTAGAATTTATTATTAAAAAATAAAAACCCTGGATACCTGAGTGCGGGTTCTGGTCCCAGCGAGGTTACTTCTCTCGTTTGTAGGGAAACCATATAATTTATCATCCACATTAGGATACATGTGAGAGTAAAAGAGGGAGCTATTAATAACTATATCAGAACAAGAGGCATAAATTGAAACTGTCTGGACGAACAGGTCACCCTACTCATTAGCCCAATGAGAGATTGGAGTAGACAACTCTGAGGTCCCTTTCAGATTTATGATTCTATAATTCATGACCACTGGGACAAGTGCAAAATAAGTTTCCATTCCAAATGCGTGTAGGATAGAGTTGTTTAGGTCATCTTTGCTCTGGCAAATGGAAATGGCAAACACTGGCATCTTAGAGGCTGGAGACCTGACAGTGCTAAAGCTGGCCGGCCAGGCAGAGACAGCAAACAGGAGTGAGTGACCCTCCTGGAGTGAAAGGACTCCAAGACATAGGTCGGGGGGTGGGGGGGGGCAGACACACACCCCGGGTTTGTCAGAGGCGGCTGCGATTGCCATCAGGACCCTGAGGATAGAAATGAATGTCATCTGAGGTCTCTTGACATTTGTACATGCTTCTGGATCATATTCCAACATGATGCGCTGAGACATTTAGACAAATTTCCATATTATCTTCCAATACGTTACACAAAGAATTTATACAACCATTTCCTTGGTGCTTCACGTGTGATACAATTAAGAAAAAGGGTGTTTAGGTCAATCAAATGTCCCAGTTAATTATAAGTTACCCTATAATAAATTAGACCACACATAAATCACCAATTTTCCAAAAACAAAATGTCATAAAATAACATTGCCCCCAGCCCCCAAACTCTGATCATTTTATCCTTCATATGTTTAGAAAGTGCTTCAAGGCTCTGTATTGTTGTAATAAAGATCAAGTCCCATTGTAGCTGTGAAAGGTCAGCCTAATTGAATCTGGGATGCGGACAAGTTTTCAGGAACACAGGAGAGTTAAGCTCAGTGTGGTTTTGTTTTTATGACATTTCTCTGCTGTAGTTCTTATGCTGGTGCTTATCAAGTATGGATCAGGAGAATCTGGAAGGCGAGCCACTGGGACACAGTGAGCAAGAGTGAGTGGAGGACACTACCAGAATAGAGGGAGCACTCTGTAGTTTCAGAGAAGTGGGCTGGACTTGCTTGTTTGCGTGGAGTTAGCAGAGATGTGGGGACAGAGGGATGCACAGCTAAGAGGGAAGCTTAAGAGAGGGAAATGGGGGAAGAGGGAGAGAGAGCGAGGAAAGCAGTGAGAAAAAAGAGTGGGGAGAGAGGTGAGAGTGACAGAGAGAAAGGAGGGGGAAGGAAGGGAGGAGAGATTCAAACATATAAACAGAGAAACAAACAGAAAGATGGAGAGAGATACCAGAGAGGGGAGGGAAAGGCGGGGTACAGAAGCCATGTTAGAGGTATGTGTATACACACACACACATTCGTGTGTCTCTGAGGGAATAAAAAGGTAACCCCTAGGTTTGAATTTTTTAGTCAAACCCTCAAAAGTCTCGTATCAGAACACAGGAAATGGCCCGCTCACGTAGTTGCTGAAGCTATTTTGATGAACGCAATCCAGTTCATTTCACGTCGATCTAGGCTCAGGCCGCCTGGAAGGAAATTGCACACCGCGGCTCTGCTTTAGGGGTGTAATCAGAGGCACTGGCATTGATGGAGAGCTTCTTGCTGCTGCTCTAGGAGGAAGCCAGCAGATTGCGAACAGCTCTGTTTCCACGACTGTAGCTGCGTGGTTCGTTTGTCAGAATGTGTGCCCTGCATGCATTTGGGGTGTGGGCATGCTTAGCCAAGGATTAGATGTCTTCTGGCTGCAGACTGGTTTTTGCTTCTTACTGATTCTTGCCTGTGGCAGAGAAGAGCAGCACAGCAAGGAGACATTGCAATTATCTGGCTAGGAGTCATTTTTGCAGAGCCTTGGAGGAGGGTCTGACCCTGAGAGATGGGAGGTCAGGGGGAGGAGAAGGAAGCCAAGAGGTCATAGTTGGTTCATCCCCTAACAGGAGGTTGATGTGACTGAAATGGCCAACATGAGGCTGTGTCTCCAGGAGGAGCTTTGAAAACAAATAACAAACACTTAACTTTCACCTGAGGAAACGCACACTTCTCACCCATTGCTTCTAGAAAGGCAGAATGGAAGTGGAGGAGGGCCAGGGATGGGCCAGGGAAATAAATGACCAGGGGATTGGAGGACTGGGCAGATGGAAAATATTGGAACCGTGTCGGTCCTGAGCAGCAGAGGCAAAGAAGGAGTGGGACAGACCTGTGAAATGAAGAAAAGGGTAGAGATGCAGAACACGAGCTTGATCACAGGATTCTTGGATGTCAAAGCCTTGAAGGTTTCATGTTAGGACAAAAGAAATCAAAGCATGAATTTCTGCAGTGAATGGTAACTTTAGGACACTTGTAGATTGTTGCCAAACACCCCAATCACCATCCCATAGACGCTCGTTGGCTTTGGGCATGAACTCTCCTGATTCAGTCCAGGCAGGTGGTTATTAATTTGTCTCTCTGTCAGGGGCCGAGTCTATATCCTGGTATTTGCCTTGGGATACAGGGAATTTGCCCAACAAAATTTGGACACCTGGTGAAAGATGTAATGTTGCCAAGCGGCAGGTACGGAACGAGAGAAAGGATGGGCAGTGTCCTGGAAATGAACTCGAAAAATGGCATGCAGGAATAGCCAACACAGACCAAGACAGAGAATCGCGGGATAATAGCAAAGGAAAAAGTCCTTAAGTAGTCCATGAGGCATCACAGAGGGTGAGCAGGATCCTCCTCTAGAGTCTCTCAGAACCTGGAGGGTTGGACATGTTTGATATACTTAATATCATTGGAATGTTCCTAAAAACAGAAGAACAAATCCTCTGGGCTGGTTTAGCTCTTCAGGAAACAGAATGAGGAAGCATTGCAGGGAGCCCAAGACAGAGATGATGGGAATCACCGATCTGGTGTAGATGTACCTCGTCTGTCTCCCCACTGCTCCCAGCCCTACTGCATCCTGACACTTGCCATGCTTCAGAGTCTGTTTATTCATCTGACTTTGCCACTAGACTGTGAGCTCTGTGATGGCAGAGAAGCTCGGTGTCACCCATCAACAAATTCACTTGGCGCGTCCTGGGTGTCTGTTGGATGGATAGACCCCTGTCAGCTTGGCTCCAGGCGGGACATCCGGTCGTCAGTGTGGCCTCCATATGCTTTGTCTGTCCTTCCCAGGGCGCTGAGTGCCCTCCCTGAATCTCCTCCATCCCTCTGTCCTCAGGTACAGAAGCATCCCTAGAGGGGACACGACAAGTGTTTAGAGAACATGGAAGACCCCATTTCACAGAAGAGAAAACTGAGGTTCAGACAGGGAAAGTCAAGTCAAGCCGAAGTCTGTCCCACGGTGACTCTGTGCTAGTTCGAAGATCAGAACTCAGACTACCCCTCCATCACCACTCTTGTTGCTAGGCAACGCTGCTTCGGTTCAGTGGTTTTCCAAATTCTAAAATAGATCGCATTAATTGATTTAGTCATTGTTAGCTTTGTGGGAGGGGGAAGGTGGAATTCAAATGCACTGGGTTAACCCTACCTCAGTGCTCTCAGAGATAAGCTTTCCCCACCGTGTTAGTGATGTTAGGGATGCTGGTGACATTTGTGGAGGGTGAGGGGGGTGGCAGGGAGAGACAGGGAGGGAATTTCGGAGGCAGCATGCAGGGAGGGTGGAGCTGAGTGGGCCTGCCCAGGGCTCTTCATTGTCCTTTGCTTACAAAGTTCAGTGTAAGCTTGCCTCCTTAGCCGGACATTTAATGTCCTTTCTGATCTGTGCCCAACCTGCTTTTTTGCCATATTTTTCCCTAAGAGCAAAGATGATAGCACATTTCATTTGTGTAGCAGTTCAGAATCTTCAAATGACTGTCACATCCTCTGTTTAATTTGATACTTCCAGGGACTCGAAGAGGGAGAAAGTTTGCTGAGAAAGGAAATCCCAGGGCCGCAGTAGCTTGTTGACTTTGCCCAAGGCCGGTGCACAGTCCCGCTGGCCTTGTGCAAGGTCAGGGCAGATGCCGCCTCTTCCGGCCCTTGTCTGGTGCTCTCCCTGATGTGGGCCTCCTCGCTGCCTTGTTCACTCACCTCGTGTCACTGGCTCCACTCAGAATTTCTACCCCTCTCTGCCCCACCCTCTCCCTCCACTCCTGGTTCAACTCCCGATTCCCTTCCTCCATGAAATCTTCCTTGAAGTCTCTGACCCTTTGCTCTCCTATTCCTGGCACCGCTAGCCTGCTCAGGTGGCCCTTAAAATGGGCTGTCTTGGGGGTGTCTGTGTGGCTCAGTCAGTTAAGCATCTGACTCTTGATTTTGGCTCAGGTCATGATTTCACAGTTCGAGCCCCACGGTGGGCTCTGGGCTGGCAGTGCAGCATCTGCTTGAGATTCTCTCTCCCTCTCTCACTACCCCTCCCTGCTTTCTCACTCTCTTTCTCTCTCTCTCTCTCAAAATAAATAAACTTAAAAAAAATTTTTTTTAATGGGCTGTCTTGGATTACCAGATACCTTCTCTGTGTTCATGTCTGTCTCTCTGGAGGATGTGCGTACAACACCTCCATTTATTCACAGAGCCTCACACGGGGCCCGGCTCATTGTCAAAACAGGTTGGTGGCGAACACCTCCCCTAGGGATGTGACAAGAAGCACGGGCAGCTGGTGTGTCTCAAATGTCAAGACCCAGGCAGCCCCTGCTGTCCACCTTCTAGGGAAATCACACCTAAGGCTGGGACCTCCAATTTCATTAATATTTTCCACTAAGAGCACCGTTTCCCACTCATATGTGGAAGGCAATTGATTTCTGGACATGCAGCCCGCAGGAGGCCTGGTGAGATTGTGGCAAGGGGGAAGCGATTTCATGAAAGTTCCCACTGAGCTGTCACAAATGTATCCTCTAGTTACCTGGACGCCAATAAGGAGATTAGACTAGAGCTCGGGTGGATGATATTCGATGAGTCGCCAGTCTTTAGAGGAAAAGGCAGGCTTGTGTTGGCCCAGGCTTGCTACAGATAAAACAGAATTAAAAACCCAGATCATTCAAAAAGCCCCAAATCAAAAGTGGAGATACTTTCTAGACTTTGGACCATGCCAAAAGAACTGCCCTAGACTTCGTTTTTTAAAAAATGCTTTTATTTATTTTTGAAAGAGAGAGAGAGACAGAGATCACAAGCACAAGCAGGGGAGGGGCAGAGAGAGAGGGAGATACAGAATGTGAAGATGGTTCCGGGCTCTGAGCTGTCAGCACAGAGCCCTGTACAGTGCTTGAACCCACGAACCCGTGGTGAGATCATGACCTGAGCCGAAGTTGGATGCTTAACTGACTGAGCCACCCGGGTGACCCGAGTTTGTTATTTTGGAGAAAGGCATGCTTACAAATAGTATAGAGCACTTCATGAATTTTTCATATTCTATTACTGCCAATCCACAGATGCACTCATATTTACTCATTCACTCCACAGTGATTTTTTTTCCTGTACTTTCTCTGTGCCAGATGCTGCTCATAAACTTGAGGTAAAACTTTAGGGGACATTCTCCTTGTGCACAAGCAACTCTTATGCTGATGGACTGTTCTCATGTGGTGAAGCGGAAGAGATGATTTCCGGTTTACAAAAGAGGACACAGAACTTCAGAGAAACTTGGAGAATTTCTCTTGTTCCATCTCTAATATATAATGATGCCTTTAAAAGGTCAATGTGAGGATCATCTCCCTTCCTCTCAAACCTTGACAACAGTCCCCAAAGATCTGTAATTTATTATGTAAATGAGTAGTTCTGAATTTGAAACCTGTATTTCTTCCTCCCTGAATCACAGTAGATCTTGAAGCCCAGAATAAATTGAGGGCATGAATGCAAGGCTGTACAACTTGACAGAGTTCAGAGGGATGTGGCCAAACCCTAATACCTCCTGTGGTGCTGTGGGGGACAAACTTTTAGCCTGAGAACCAGCATATCTAAGACCTAGGCACACAAGTCATTTAAAAAAATATATTTATTTTCTATTTTGAGGGGGGGGCGGTGTGCACTCACACATGTGCGGGGGAGAAGCAGAGAGAGGAACAGAGAGAATCTCAAGCAGGCTCCGTGCCACCAGCACAAAGCCCCAAGCGGGGCTCGAACCCATCAACTGTGAAACCATGACCTGAGCCGAAACCAAGAGTTGGATGCTCAACCAACTGAGCCACCCAGGTGTCCACAAGTCATTTTCTATAAAGAAAAGGAATACTTTGTTGACTACAATAGAGCTAATCTTAAAGTCAGGAATATTCCTGAGGAATCTACCCAACTCAACTCTGGTGTGTTGGGTAGTTCATTGCAAGGTTGCTTGAGACTAAATTTATTCCTTCCTCAAGTTTAATTGGCTCATTTGTTCCTATCCCAACTCCTTGATCTGAAAGGAACATCTGTTATGGACGTAGAAGAACAAAAGCGTACCTCCTCCAATTTGATGTTCTGTTCTGAGAATGACAACAAGAGAATTATCCCTTCAAAAGAGAAAAATCAGCCCAGCCTTCTCTGAGGGGTGCCGCACCCACATACAGCAAGAGATGGAGCCGTCTCTTTAGAGGATGCATATGTTGAGTTAAAAGGGGGTGTTGTCCATTTTGTTGCCCTGCGCAGCACATCAGTTTGAAGGAGCACACGTGTAGCCACCTTGATTTGCCTGATTCCTACGGATCCTGTTTTCACACTTGCAGGTGGAAGATCAGAAAGTGTAGGGAAGTGAGACTCCGCGTTCACGGATGAAGACTTACTGCAGACTGTGTAATGTGATCATTTCAGATGCTGTGTGCCTGATTGATTTGTTCTTTTCTCATCTTCAAGAATTCATGTATAAATATAAATGTTTTCGAGGATTGCTAATGTCATGCCGATGAATCTCTTCAAATGCTCTTCTTCGGAGGAATAAATAGTGATCGTCTCTTCTTGCCACGATATTGCTCTTTCCTGATGTCACTTTGTGGAATAAATGGGCAACATTTCTCTTTGACTTCCCTTCTGCATACACACACACACACACACACACACACACACACACACACACACTGGTTTAGAATTTTTGCCTTCTAGTCTTCTTTTAAAGGAGTCTCTTTTTAAAGGGTGGACTTTTTTTTTTTATGTTTGTTTTTGAGACAGAGAGAGACAAAATGTGAACAGGGGAAGGGCAGAGAGAGAAGGAGGGAGACACAGAATCCGAAGCAGGCTCCAGGCTCTGAGCTGTCAGCACAGAGCCCGACATGGGGCTCGAACCCACAAACTGCGAGATCACGACCTGAGCCGAAGTTGAACGCTTAACTGACTGAGTCACCCAGGCACTCCTTAAAGGGTGGATTTTTAATTTTTTACAACCCGGTCTGTCAATTAGCTCTACTCAAATACATTCTTTTTGGAGAATGACAAGTCTGGAAGTTTCAAAGTTTTTTTTTTTTATCTTAGTACAGTGTTGGGCTTAAAGCAGGCAATCAAACTGTTGACTCATTGAGGCATCTACTCTGGGGAAAATGTTCTGTAAGCCACGGGCAGGGGACGTCTTTTTCCTGGAAGAGAGGAGACAGCACAGTAATTTGGGGGAAGACTGTTAAGGAGGAGGGATCACTCAGTGGACAGTCTGTTCAGACCATGAGCTTTGGAATGAATAGAAGGCAGTTCTAATCCTATCTCTGCTGTTTACCGTCACTGTAACCTTGAGCGAGCTGCTTAAATTTTCTAAGCTCCCATGTCTTCATCTGTAAAATGGGGACAATATCATCCCTTACTTCATAAAGCTTTTGTGAGGAGGTCATGATCTCAGTGTGTAAAGTGTTTAACATGGTGCCTTGACATCTAGAAAACACTCAGTTGAGCTCTTGTTGTTATCCTCATAATTAGAGCAACATGGAGACCTTCTGGCCGGGTACAAAGATTGTTCACTTAGGAGCCAGAAACCTGGGAACCTGCATTCCCATGCTCATTTAGAAAGTGGCCGTGCCTGTCACTGTTTTCACACAGGGTTCCTCATTCTCTGGTACCTTTCAAGTGACAGTAGAGTTGCACGAAAATCCAAGAAGCCAAAGGTCAAAGTTTGATGAAGAGCGTTCCCATTTGATTTATGGAGTAGGTTACCTTTATGGGCTTTTCTTAAAAGGCTTGAGGCTGAGTAGGAGAAAAACCATTAGGGATATTTTCTGAGGAGAGATGTGCAGCAAGCTTCACTAGAAGAGATTGGACCATCTTTCTCTTTTTGAAAAGCTTTCTGGAAGGAGCTACAGATGAGCCACAAAACAACTAGATCCATCACTTTGGCAGGCTGGTTTTCCGAGGGCCCTCGAGCACCAACTGTAACCCTAAATGGCAATCTCTACTTATCTGGGACAATTTCAGAGAAAAAGAGGAGAAGTAAAACCACTTTTCACAGTTTCACTTCTTATTAGGTCTGTACTAAACTGTCAAACAACTTTAGAGAAAAGGATAGTATAACATTTCAACGGTTTCAATGATGATTTCCTTCCGTCGGTTACCAATATACCCCTTATTTTTACCTAGCACACGTACACTAAGGATAACTATTTCCAGCTTCCTTCTGCTTAATATTATGCTGTATGTATGTTTTCACGAATCGACACAGCTTACAGACTCATCATTTGCAATATTGCTCAACTGTGGGCTTCTAGCTTTATGTCGTAAAACTAGAATCGTAGAACAATAGAGCTGCAGAGATCTTGGAGCGATATTATTCATAAGAGCTAATTCGTATCAAACACTTTCTGTGAGCCCAGCACTATGTGCTAAGTGCTTTATACATTTATTTGAACATTCTAATAATCCTACGAGGTAGGTTCTGTTTATTCATTTCACAGATGGAGACATTGGAGATAAAGATGTAGACGTCTTGCTCAGAGTCATGTAGCTAGTAGGCTGGAAACTCAAACACAGGCTTGACCGAGTCTACACTGTTACTCAACCACTATGCTATGAGCCAGATACCATGAGGTCCTTAGTTTTCAGATGAGGGTCCTGGACACCCAGAACAGGAATACGAATTCTCTCTGAGTCCTCCATTTATTGGCCGTCAGGGTTGGAAACCAGTTCTCTGGACTCCTGGCCCCCCATCTCTCCCTTATATATGTCACCCTACTTCATGGATAGGAGGATACAGGTATAGGATGCTCCTGTGTCCTTCTGGAACTCTCCTGCTTTCCCTGTGTTTGCAAAAGGACAGTGGGTCCTTTTATTTAATTAAAAATTAAACTTTTATGTAAGCTGCTTTAAAAATGACATAGTTTCTGTTTTTCCAGACCTTCTCTTCTGGTCTCATTCTCTTGGGGCAATCTAAATTTTCAGAATTGCTCAGAAGCTTCTCTTTGAATAAACCATCACCCCCTAAATGTATTCCCCAAGAACTCTTTTGGATTCTTCGGATAACAGCTCTGCGAAGGAACTAGAGAAGACACCATTCCACTTGCTCCGTTGTTAAGCCTTTGTCTCTTCAGAAAACAGAATAAAACACATGTCCTGTCCATAATAGAACCTAAAAGAAGAAATAGTCAGATAAAAAAAATATGCCCAGATTCAAACTTAATTATATTTGGCTTATTTTCAGCCAGCTCCTTGTGGTCTAGATATAGCCCCGGTAGATCCTTAAATAAATGGCCCCGATGTTTATTCCACACACCTGTCAAATATCTCATTAGGACTTACCAGATCAGGGTATCTCTGCTGGGATCCCAAGAGCAAAGTGATGGATGAAATCTGCTCCTTATGTGTGTGTGTCTATGTCACTGTTTATTTACTTTCTGGACGAATTCATATTACAAGAAGATTCTGGAAGGGTTGTTAATTATCCCTGTAATCTAATTTATGGCCTCAGGCTCCTGATATGTTCTATACCTTAGATAATGTTAATTTTATTCTTTTGTGAGCTGAGTCTGGTGTTCGTGAAAAGCTATAAGATGTAATTTATTTCTCCCCACTTGCCTTCTAAATATTAACTCTATTGAAAAATGATTAAATAGATTATGTAAATCATGGTCATTGCATCCACTTTAAAGGTTAATCCTGCCATCATGTAGCCAGATAATTAATTTGAATTTGTTCCCAAGCACTAATTCTCAGGGAAGCCAAGGTGTAATGGGCTGCAGTGCCCTATTATGGATGTCACTGTCTGCTTGCTTGTGATAAAATTTGGAACAAACAAATCCCAAAGCTTTGAGAACAAAAGTTCTTTGGGGCCATCGGAAGGCCCGGTGCATCATGGGATTAGAGCTACACTTTCTTCAGAATTTCAGGAGATAGTTTTTACCCACCATCCTTCACTTCTCCGAGTTTTCTCAAGTGTCACTTCCCTTCTTGGGAGACCGGACCTGGATTGATTTTGAAAATTTTAGGACAGCCCTGCCGCTGCAGATAAAAAAACCTTAGCCATTTTCAGAACGTTCCAAGCCCAGAGAGGTCCTATCAGAGGATTTCGTAGCTTCACCTTTCCGACACCATGCTCTCCGCGTGAGCATGCCCACTGACCAGCCACCTTCACCTCCCTGCTAGGAGTCAGCCACCAGCCACGTGACTCTCTCCTCCCTTGCTGATAAAACTGGCCCCATGAATCCTCTCCATTGTTTCATGGGAAACCTACTGCTAACACCTCTTCTGACCCACTTCCTCAGTCAGAAGCTTGAAGCTTATTCAATTTCTCATGGGCTTTCTTCAAGAAAAGGAATAGAAAAGTACAAATTAAAACAAAATACAAACACGAATATGTATTTAGAATGGGAACAGAAAGCGCAATCGTAAGTTTTAAAGAGCCACCAGATACCATAAGTATCATGAAAGTCATAAAAATAACAATACGGTCATTGTTTAATCATCTGAAACACTTTATAATACATTCCCACCAATTTTTTGGCTGCCTACTCTTTGATCACTTCATATGGCAACAATTTTGCAATTTTTCTCTAGAAAGAAAAGCAAGATAATTTAGTCTTCCCTCTACCACAGATCATCAGAATTTGTTTCTTACATTTGCTAGTCAGATTGACTAAAAGATACCAACTGCATACACAGATGTGCTTGCTGTTTATAGTAGCGCTTCAGGTTTGGGTTCTTCAAACATAAGGTTTCTGATAAATTCTGGGGCGTCCAGGTGGTTCAGTTGGCTAAGTGGCAGACTCTTGATTTTGGCTCCGGTCATGATCTCACGGTTTGTGAATTTGAGCCCCATATTAGGCTCCACCCTCTCTCTGTCTCTCTGCCCCTCCCCTGCTCATGTTCTCTGTGTCTCTCTCTCTCAAAATACATAAGTAAACATTAAAAATTTTCTGATAAATTTTATTTTGTGCGATTCTCATCAAAAAAGAAAAAACTGTAAGATGGGTTTATGGTTGTATGTGTCGCCTTACTGAGTCTATTCCTGACAGAGAACTTCTACTTTGATTTGGCATTGATCTGGCTCTGCTCATCTGATGATTAGAATTTTCCTAGACTAGCTCTGGCTCCACACATGTTAAAGCTGATTTCCTCTCCCGTGATTCAGATCCTTCCCTGCCCGTCACCAGAGAACTTGCTCCTGTCTTGGTGTGATCCCTGCACTGCACCTTCTCGCTAAGTCAACACCCACATGGTAGGTATGTTCTAGAAGCCATTCCTATCTGGAATGACAGGCAATTCATGGAAATGACTGAAAGCCGTGTTAATATGTCCCATTAAACACAGACTAAATGTACCCCCAAGTCAAACTCCCTTTTGCCAGATCCCTAAAAGGACCTTGGACATTTCAGGACCGCTTGACATATGGGCACTTGGCCTACTTAGGGCAAAGGGGAAGTTGGAATAAAGAGAATCATCAACCTTAAGTAATTATAGTTAAAGCACATTTCCCCCCAATCTTACCAATCATATGATCATATGAATACCTTGTCAGTGCACTGTGTAGCCCCTTGGAAAAGGGCTTTGGGGAGTCAGGGGCCCTCAGCCTTCACCATCCCCATGTATCAGCCCCTATCTGCCCATAACATCTGCTGGTGCAGGGACTTCTCTTTCCTCTCCTGCCAAAGTCTTATCCTGGACTGGAGCCCAGAGCACTGGACGGTAGCTCTGTCTCCTTGGGGTCATTTCTTTTTGTCTCTTCTCTTGGGTTATTTCTCCCACCCTCCCCGGGCCCTTTTCCTCCTCTCTAAGCATCCAGAGAACACAGAAGTGTCCCTCAAATCTTTTACCTTCTCCTGAGCCAGATGGCCATGGCTTCACGCCCACACCATCCAAAATTGGCCAATCTCTCAGACAGAGTGACACCGCACCGACCCTGCATGGCAGTCACTGGAATGTTCTTGCAGGGTTCTGCTTCTCACAGGCCTAGAACCACCCTCCCCCCCTCTGCCAATTCAGTCTCAGGAAACTGCCCAGCACCATTTGGGCTCCACCCATCTCTCCCCTCTCCACTAGTTTTAACTCATCTAAGAGGCTGGCTATTCAGCAAAACCCGCTAATTTTCCCTCATAGTCTTTCCCAACCCCCTTCACACAGGCAATGAGGGCCAAAAGATCTTTAAGTAAAATATTTTAAACTTTACTCCTATTCCTGCTTTTGTGTCCTAAGAGATCATGTCTTTTCTCCTGGATTTTTCTGTCTGCAGACTTGCTCTGGTCTTAACCAGTGTCTTCAAAATTGCACCCATTCTTGGAGAAAGTAGAACAGAGTGCAAAACGCATAACGTTGGAGGCAATAGTCGCAAGGAATCCAACCTGTCATTGCTTGGCTGTGTGTCCTCGGGTAAGTTACATAGCATCTCTGAGCATCAGCTTCATGGAAATAATAGCAGCTGTGAGAATCCCACATAATATGTGCAAAACTCATAAAACACCACCTGGTGGTTAGTAGTTGATCATGAAATGCTGTTGAGGGTGGTGACAATGCTCAAATCTCAGTGTTGCTTGGGGGGGCGGGTAGTGCTGTCCTCACATTGCTCTTTCTCCTAGGTAACTTAAAAATTTTTTTTTGATGTTTATTTATTTTTGAGAGAGTAAGAGAGACAGAGCATGAGTGGCAGAGGGGCAGAGAGAGAGGGAGACACAGAATCTGAAGCAGGATCCAGGCTCTGAGCTAGCTGTCTGTACAGAGCCCAACACTGGGGCTTGAACCCACAAATTGTGAGATCATGACCTGAGCCAAAGTCAGACGCTTAACTGACTGAGACACCCAGGTGCTCCATCTCCTAGGTAACTTTTAGAGGCAGAATCCCACACCCCAGTATGCCCACGCCTCTCCCTCCTTTCAGTTCTGTGAAAAGTATAAAATACTTTTCTGGTCCTGTGTGTGCAAAGACAGCAACAATATCTACAGATTGAAATCGGAAAACGTTCTGGAGCCAGGATGGCAGGCAGAGTCTTGTCAGTTCAGCCAAAGAGAACTGTACTCTGACTACATGGAATAAATATTCTCTTCCTTCAGGTTTAAAAATTATTATTGGGAATGGGCCCACTGGTGACAGCAAAAATATCAGCGCTGTCTGCTGGGCAAGGTGGAATGTTCTTCACATCTTGTTTCACAGGAAATGTCCTTGAGATTCAAACGCAAATGAACACGGAGCCAGCCTGTTCTTATTCGCTTTTGCTCTTGGTAAACCCAGTTTTTCCCTCCCAAATTCACACGATGTGCAGATAGGACACTAAATTTATTCTGTCAAAGTAATTTCTTTCCTTTTTGACTCTGTCGTGTTATCTACCTTTGCAGGAACCAGACATTCTTTCACCGTAGTGCTTCCTGTCTGCCCCTCCCCCCCCCCATTGCCAGAGTTGCCCTCACTTGTGCACCTGTGTGTCCACTCTGGCTTCATTCTGTGCCCACCTCACGCGGGGTGCTTCTCCCTCTGCTGTGGCTTTTGCAGCTGTTCTCTCATTAAAAAAAAAAGTTTATTCGTTTGTTTATTTATTTATAGTAATCTCTACCCACAAAGTGGGGGTCGAACTCACGACCCCAAGGTTGAGTCACATGCTCTTCTGACGGAGCCACCTGGGCACCCCAACTGTTCTCTTTGTGTCCCCCTGCCATCCTGACCACTTGCCCCTTGGCCCCGCAGAACACACACGGGACGTAGTAGATGATAGGCACCCGTGGAGGCACATGTGGAGGACCAGGAAAGCTGAATGTGCCAGAATGCCACGGCAGACCCTGAGGTCTGCAGATTTTACGGAAGTCTAGCGTACAGACGGAAAAGTGCACAGACTGTAAGTCCACAGCTCAGTGATTTTCACGACAGGAGCACAGCTGTGTAACCAGTACCCAGACCAAGAAATGGAACATTAGAACACTGCTAGGACTCCAGACCCCTCTCCCTCGTGACCTTCTCCAGTCCTTACCCCCTTCTCCCAAGGGTAACCTATCCTGACTTCTAGACCATAGTTTTGCCTCATATTGAGCTTGACATTAATAGAATCATAGAATGTATACTTTACTGAGTCTTGCTTTCTTCCCTTAGGTTTGTGATATTTACCCATTTTTTAAAAGATTTTAATTTTTTTTAAGTAATCTCTACACCCAACATGGGCCTCGAACCCACAACCGCAAGATCTAGGGTCTCACGCTCTATAGACTGAGCCAACCAGGTATCCACTGTTGCTTATTCTCACTGCAGTACACTCTTCTATTGTTTGTAGATGCTGGCATTTGTTCATCCATTCTGCAGTAAATGGATATTTCCACTGTTTTCAGCTTGGAGCTATGAGCTTTCTTTCACATACCAGTTGGTGAATAGATGGGCCCATTTCTGTTGGATACATGCTTGTAGGTGGTGCCGTCGCCTCAGGGGGTAAACGTCTTGGCTTTTAATGAGGCTATTTGGATAACCGGGAATATTTGGAGGCAGTCTGAAAAGCCTTGGTAACCTGGTGACTTGTGGAACAATAGTTTTATCTCATTTTGTGCTGTGAACGGAATTGTCCTCCCAAATTTATACACTGAAGCCCTAACTGCAATGTGGTTGTGTTTGAAGATGAGACTTTTAGAAGGTAATTAAGTGAGGTCATCTGGGTTGGATCCTAATCTGGTGTGACTGGTGAGAACCCTCTCTCTCTCCTTCTCTCTCTCTCTCTCTCTTTCTCTCTCTCCACACACCCTGAGAAAAGGCCATGTGAGCACACAGTGAGAGGGCAGCCACCTACAAGCCAGGAAGAGAGCTCTTACCAGAGGCAGACCCAGCTGGACCTTGATCTGGGACATCTAGCCCTCAAAACTGTAGGAGGATAAATTTCTATTGTTTAATCCACTTAGCCTGTGATATTCTGTTGTAACAGCCCAAGCAGATGAAGGCATTGTGTTCTATTTTATTTTTTGAAATTGGAAAAATATCACCTTAGCATTGCTAGTAATTTTCTGTTATTTTCAGAGCATTCTTTCTTTGAGGAAATAACTAGAAGGGGCCCCTTGGTCACAGGCATCTAAAGCAATCACCTGCCTCTTGTTTGGGGAGACCCTGATGTCACCATCACTGCCTTCGAAGCCCTTCACATGAGATATGGGTTCTGTGTATACTCAGGGGGCCTGGGATGTTGTTTGTATTTCCTCTAAATTTATTTTCATTTTTAGTAGGATATAATTAACTTACAGCACTGTATAGCTTTAAGGTGTACAATGATGTGACTTATATATATTGTGAAATAATTATGGTTAAGTTTAGTTAACGTCCATCATCTCAAATAGATACGAAGAAAAAAGGAAAAACAACGTTTTTTCTTGAGGCACCTGGGTGGCTCAGTCGGTTAAGCGTCTGACTTTGGCTCAGGTCATGATCTCACTATTGGTGGGTTTGAGCCCCGTGTCAGGCTCTGTGCAGACAGCTCAGAGCTTGGAGCCTGCTTTGGATTCTGTGCCTCCCTCTCTCTGCCCCTCCCCTGCTCGTGCTCTATCTCTGTCTCTCAAAAATAAATGAATATTTTTTAAAAAATTAAAAAAAATTTTTTTCCTTGTGATGAGGACTCTTGGGATCTACTCTTAACGACTTCCAAATAGTCTTCCCTCTAAATTTGAATTGAGGGTGGCTGAACCCTCAAAATTGCCTGATCTTGGGAGATGGGTGAAGCTCTTTGTTCAAGAGGAGCTCAGAAGGGACTAGCTCCTAGGTGGCCTTCTCTGTGTCACCTACTGTTGTAAGCACTTCAGATGGAGGATCTCATTGAGTTAGCACAGAAATCTTTCAAGGCAGGTATTATTATTATCTTCATTTTATAGACGAGGAAACCAATGCACCGTTGGCTTTAATAACTTGTTCCAAATCATGTAGCTAGAAAGTTGCAGAGCCCAGATTCAAGCTCAGTGTGATTTTCGAGTCTGACACCACCATCCTACACTCACACATACACACTCGGACACAGGAAGGAATGCAGACCCGGTCTCTCTGCTGATGTTGGAAGGAAAGATCGTAAAAATGCCAAGGTTTGGACATGACAGGTGGATAAGTCAGCTGGTGGCCTGCATGATGTGCTGGTTATTCTCCTTGTGCTCTGCTTCTTTCTCAACCCATTCTCTCCGTTCTCACTCTGGGCCACTGGTCCCTGTAGACTGCATCCCGGGAGCTCCTTGCTGACTGGCTTCCAGATGGGTTTGGTGCAGGCAGACAGCGGAGGGGCACCAGAGAGGAGAACAAGGGAAAATGGAAAATTGCCTCATCCTTTCAGCTCCTTACAGATTACTGACCCGTGACCACCTTCAGCTCTCATGGGCTCTGGTTAACTCTATTTCCTCCTTATCTCTCTAGCCTTAGTGGTGGCAAATGGCTTCCGGAGTCAGTTGTTTCTGTATATCTTCATTCTGTTTTCTCCCCCTCAATCCTGGCCACATATCTGTAGAGAGTTTTTAAAAAAATCTCTTTGAACCACCTGAGTGAATTCTGTGTCTTCTCAGATCCCTGAATAATACACGTGATTTTAGTTACCACCAAACAAGTCAAACTTTGGCAAATGTGTGGTCAACAATTGTGATGGTCTTCTCTTGGTCCTGGGAGCAAGATCACTATCAGTCTTCTTTGGGCTTCAGATTCTTCTCTGGGGCCAGGGAAAGTTTTCAGTATAGACTCTAAGAAAGACAGCCAGGGCCCCTTTGGTGAGCAGTTATCTGGTCCCTGTAGCATGGTGACAAGGTAGAGAGAAATACTAAGAATAGAGAAGGCCAATAGCAAATTCCCAGTAAAGGGTCATGGCCAGTGGGCTCAAATCAAATTGAGTTCAGATTGGTTAATAGTGACCCAAAGATTGGGAAAAGTTACACTGTTTCCTATTCTAACTAATTTTATCAGTAGCTTATTATTTTGCCTCACCCTTTTCCCCCCACCAAAAATAAACCAGAACACAAAAATAATGGAAAAGGTGCTCCAAGCTTAAGGTTCAGCCAAACAAACAAACAAACAAAAAACCCAAAACGTTAGGGACATCAGTGTGATCTGTTACAGTTTGAGTTCATAGTTGCCATCACGGATTGCAGGACAAGAGGAATTCTGCCCAGGTCTGTCCTCTGCATAAGCCATGGTGTTTTCCTGCCTGCCCTCTCTTTTTTCCTTTTGGAACTGTTTTATGTTCTCTAAAAGATCTGTGCCTCTTCCAATTGAGAGTTCTCACTGCCTCCACCATGGGGACAGGTGCACAGCCCAGTCCGGCTGATTAGATTATTTGGGGGCCAGCGAGTGTCTCAGGGCGGACTCAAGGTTAATCAGGATCCTTTATTGATGTAGATATTGGGAGAGAAGCTAGGAGGGCCGTGTAAGCTCAGAGCTCTCTCCAGCCATCTTGCTGTGACGAGGAGAAAGTCTTTCAGACAATAAAACCAAACAGAGAGATGGAAAGAGAGAGTGCCCGTCTTATTCTTCCAGTCTCTGAACTCAGCATGCCTGTAGGTCACTCTTTGCACTCTCATTTACATGGGCCAATGATTTCGTCTTTTAAAAAAAGAGCTAGTGGTTGTGTTTCTGTGCCCGTACAGTGAAAAGGTCTTGACTAATTCTCTTGACCTCAAGAATGACTAGTGTCAGTCAATACAAGAAAGTATGTTGTTTTTTCCTTAAAGAAGAGGGCTCTTGCTGTCTTACCTGTTGCAATAGGGAACACCTCCTTCTATTGATCCCTCTAAATCTCTCCTGTAGCAATTTAACTAGGCTTCCTTTGTTCTTTCCTCAGGGAGTGTGCAGAATAGCAGGTTACCATGTTCCTCAAAATAACCTTAGTATACATTGAGACAATTGATGGGTTACTTTGAAGCCAGGCTCCTCCAGGCTAAGAAATTCTAGTAGCTTAAGTGTATCTCAAAGATCTCTTCTAAAGCACATTTCTCTTTGCATCGCAGAAGTTTGCAACTTTTCATTTGATCTGGAAAGGTGGGGGGAGGGAGTTCTAGAAACTAGAGATTTTTATTGGGAAACAAAAATTGCTCCAACCATAAACAAATCCTATTGCTATAATTTCAACATGAAGTAAATGTTGAAGTACATAAGGTACAAAAAATTTCAGGGAGAAAAAAACATAAATATGTGTACCTATAAATCACTTTTGGGTTCAGGTTAAAAGCAGAGAGCAGTTTTCTCGGGAGGCAGTGAGTGGTTTGGCCATCCCTTCCATGTGTTGCTGTCTATGAGAAGAAGAGGGTAAGGGAAACTTTGATGTTTATAAGGTGGAGGCTTTAAATAGCTCATCATTGCCCTGCCCGAGTCTTTATCCTCAAAACCAGAATCGGTTGTTCCTGGTCCCTGTGAAAACAAGCTTTTAGAGAATTAGGCTAAAGGGACCAGAATTTCTGGGACTGTGTCTCATACCAGGAAGCCTTAATTAAAGAGTGGGAGGTATAGATTTCCTTAAAGAAAGACCTTTGTTAAAGCTCTATTTTTAACCTTAATGAATGTGCTATTAATTAAAAAGTCTTTGGATAAGCCCCAAGGACTTGCCATGACTATATTGCCTTCTCCATTTAACCTAGGAGCATGACACAAAATGCTTTAAATAGAAAACTTGTTACATTTAAAGATAACTTTCTCTTGGTAAAATAATGTTCAGAATAATTAACTTTCAATTTGCTTTAATTACTTTTAAACATATATACATTTTCAAGAGTCCAGATAGCACACTGTGCTCTAGGGAATCATGGGGCCGGGGAGGGGGAGGTGGGGACGTGGTCCCGGAGATGAGCTGTTCTGTTCTCCAGCAACAGTCTCGTGCATGTGTTCACAAATGAACCATTGAACAAAAACTCAACCCACCTCTTTTCTGTCACTCCTTCTCTTTCTCTGGCTCCTAAACATGTTCGATCATAGGTTTTGGTCTTTTAATGAATTTAATTACTACCACTTGCAGAAAGAACAGGATCTATTCTTCATTTGCTAAACTATTTTGAAGCAAATAAAACATTGAGAAAAGTGGTTTGCATCCCTGTCTGCACATGAACGTTACCTGCAGCACTGTATCCTGGTTCTACCCCCAGAGGTTCTGATTTAATGGGAGTAGGAGGGAGGGCAGGAGCTATTAGTAGTTCTTACAGCCCCTCGCCGTTGTAATGGGCAGTCAAGGCTGGATTCACTGATTCAGAGACTGAAGGAAAGCACACCACCACCAGTTCAAAAGCAACTCCCTACAAATCAGTATGGCTTCCTGGAAAGAACATGGGATTCAGAGTTGAGGATTCTAACCCTACCTCTACTCTGTCCACCGTTTGGACTTGCTTATGTACTTGGCATCTTTATGCATCATCTCTTCATTGGTGAAACTGGGATAATTATGCCCATTTTACAGAGTTGTTTTGAGGAAAAGAAATACCTAGCACATGGGGGATCCTCCGTAGTAGGAACAGTTATTAATGTAACATGTAATTCTGCCTGAAAAATATTTTTCTCCCTGCTCCCCTTGTTTACCTCCGCTGTGCTGATGGGAATCCAAGTCCATCCCATTCCTGGAAAACCTGAATTCCCTGAATGTCCATGGGCGGCCCCAAAAGCTAAACAGAAGTCGCAGTCTTGGGGTTTAGAAATCCTGACACCTATTACTTCCAAGCTGAAACGAATCTGAAGATCCGAGTCTGGGTTTTTCATAAACAATTATGTTACTGCGCCTGTTACTGGAAAGGTTATCACCCAGCTCTAAGCCCCTGCATTTTTGATTGGTAAAATGGGCTTGGATTAGAAGATCTATTCCATTCTCTTCCAATAACATAAATCTATAAGCTTTAAAGAGCCTTCAAGACTCAACTCGGATAAGCTTGCAAATATTTTTACCTGTCTAAAGGAGAAAATAATGCCTGAGCACTGTCTGCAATAAAGGGGTCCCATGAAGACATGGACTCTGGAAAACTCATTCTTTTGCAATGAGGAGTAGAAAGGGACCTCATCCTGACTTTGGGCTTGCGGGGGGTGGGGTGGGGGGCAGCGTGCCCAATCAGTCTCCATGAGAATAAGTTCTCAGGATTGACCTTAGGGTTTTATTTCTTATTGAGTCCCTAGGAGATATGGAATAAATTTGCCCATGCAAAATTGAAAGTGAAATTGTCAGGCTGGGTGGACCTTAGACACTCTCTAGGTCAAAGGTTTGCACACTGTGTATGCCAACGTCAGGAATGCTACAGGTCATCTGATCCCGGGGCCACACTCTCAAGACCCCTTCTCTAGGTCTTAGGAAAAAAACTCCTGTGATGCTAAGAATCACATAGAACACTTGTGAAAAATAGGGGCACCTGGGCGGCTCAGTTGGTTAAGCATCCGACTTTGGCTCAGGTCATGATCTCACAGTTCGTGGGTTCGGGCCCTGCGTCGGGCTCTGTGCTGACAGCTCAGAGCCTGGAGCCTGCTTCAGAGCATGTGTCTCCCTCTCTCTCTGCCCCTCCCTGGCTTGTGCTCTGTTTTTCTCTGTCTCTCAAAAATAAAAAAATGATAAAAAAAAATTCAAAGCAATCTGTAGATTTAATGTAATCCCTATCAAAATAACAACAGCATTTTTCACAGAACTATAATAAGCAATCCTAAAATTTGTATGAAACCACACAAAAACTCAACCCCCAAAAGCCATAGCAATCATTAAAAAGAACAAAACTGGAGTTATAACAATCCCAGGTTTCAAGATATACTATAAAGCTATAGTGATCAAAATAATATAGTACTGTCATAAAAATAGACACATACATCAATGGAACAGAATAGAGAACCCAGAAACAGACCTATGATTGTGAGGTCAATCTTTGGCAAAGAGGGCAAGAACATGCAATGGGAAAAAGAGTCTCTTCAACAAATGGTGCTGGAAAAACTGGACAGCTACATGCAAAAGAATGAAACTGGACCACTTTATTATACCATTCACAAAAATAAATTCAAAACGGGTTAAGGGCCTAAATATGAGTCCCCAAACCATAAAAATCCTAGAAGATAGCACAGGCAACAATTTCTTGGACATTGATAGTAGCAACATTTCTCTAAATATGTCTCCTGAGACAAGGGAAACAAAAGCAAATATAAATTATTGAGACTACAGCAAAATAAAAATCTTCTGCACAGCAAGGGAGATCATTAACAAAACTAAAAGGCAACCTACTGATGAGAGAAGATATTTCCAAATGACATATCCAGTGAAGGGTTAGTATCCAAGATACATATAAGAACTTAACACAACTCAACACCAAAACTAAATAATCCAATTAAAAATTGGGCAGAAGACTTGAATAGACATTCTCCAAAGAAGACATATAGATGGTCAACAATCACATGAAAAGATTCTCAACATCACTCTTTATCAGGGAAATACAAGTCAAAACCACAATGAACTATCACTTCACACTTGTTGCAATGGCTAGAATTAACAACTCAGGCAACAGCAGCCGTTGACTAGGATGTGGAGAAAGAGGAACCCTTTTGCACCACTGGTGGGAATGCAAACTGGTGCAGCCACTCTGGAAAACAGTGTGAAAGTTCCTCAAAATAATTGAAACTAGAACTACCCTACGGCCCAGCAATTGCACTACTAGGTAATCTATCCAATGGATACAAAAATGCTGAAATGAAGGGGCACATGCACCCCAATGTTTATAGCAGCACTATCAGCAATAGCCAAAATATGGAAGCAACTCAAGTGTCCACTGATAGATGAATGGATAGAGAAGATATGGCATATATACAATGGAATATTACTCAGCCATAAAACTGAATGAAATCTTTCATTTGCAACAACATGGATGGATCTGGAGAATATAATCCTTTTTTTTTTAATTTTTTTTAATGTTTTTTATTTATTTCTAGGAGAGAGAGAGAGACAGCGTGAGCAGGGGAGGGTCAGAGAGAGAGGGAGTCACAGACTGAAACAGGCTCCAGGCTCTGAGCTGGCAGTCAGCACAGAGCCCGACGCGGGGCTCGAACCCACGCACCGCGAGATCATGACCTAAGCGAAAGTCGGACGCTTAACCGACTAAGCCACCCAGGCGCCCCTGGAGAATATAATCCTAACTGAAATATGTCAGTCAGAGAGCGACAAATACCATATAATTTCACTCACATGTGGTATTTAAGAAACAAATAAACAAACGAAACAAGAGACAAACCATAAGATCGACTCTCAACTATAGAGACAAACTGATAGCTACCAGAGGGGAGGTAGATGGGGGGATGGGTGAAATAGGTGATGGGGATTAGAGTACACTTAGCATGATGCTCACTGAGTAATGTATAGAATTGTTGAATTACTGTATTTTATACCTGAAACTAATATAACACTGTATGTTAACTATACTGAAATAAAAATAAATTTTTTACATCACACACACACACACACACACACACACAAGGCAGGGTTTTCAACAAGACTGCCCTTACTTCAGATGCCAGTCACAGGTGTGGTTGTCAAGCTAGCTGCACTTCTGTCTGACTGGCTACAAATATGGAGCTTCCCATAATGTTTTCCAGATTATTACTTCACTAGAACAACTCACAGAACAGCAGGAAAGTGCTATGTTTCCAATCACTGTTTCTTATAAAGGATGCCAATGAACAGCCAGCTAGAGAGATATGCAGGATGAGCTCTACAAGTGCCCCGGAGCAGAAGGTTCTATCCCTGTGGAGTCAGGGCACATCACCCTCCTGGTACATCAATATGTTCACTACCAGGAAGTCTCCCGAGCTTTGGTGTTCAGAGCTGATACTGGGGTTAAATGATATCAGCATAGTTGATTACATCATTAACCACGTGATTGACCTCAATCTCCGGTTCCTCGCTGCTTCCTGGTGACTGAGGTTAAGGCTGAATGTTCCAGCCCTCTAATTATTTGCCTGATCTTTCCGGTATGGTCAGCCCCTTCTTAAAGTCCCAACTGAGTCACCCTATTAGCATAAACTTAGGTATGTTCAAAAGGAGCTCATTATAAATAAAAAAATGCACTCCCATTGCTCAAAAAATTCAAGAGTTTTAAAGCTCTGTGCTAGGAACTTGAGAAAGACCAAATATATATATATATATTTTACTATATTGCATGTACCCACATGCTCCCAAACTTGGCCTCTCAAGCACAGTTCCTTAAATTTTCATCTTCCCACCCCCTACCATCTACAGGGATAGAATAATCTGGCAGATTCAAATGCAGACTGCACAACTGCTCAGCTCATTAAAAAAGACGTTCTCCTTACCTTCATAGAAACAGCCTCCGGGTTCCAATTTGGCCTAGCCCCCTGAGAAACTCTTTTTCTCTCTGGATGTGTGTAAGAAATGTGGCTTCCAGCCAGCCTGGTCCCAACTGTAACTTGCTCGTTTTAAGTAATGCAGTTCAGAGAGACATACGTCTCTGTTAATCATACCTAACTTTAGTTTACTGTATTGCAACTTTCAAAATACTTTTACATTTCTACCATAGGTCCCTCAAGGAGCAACCTTGTGAAGTGAGGGAGGAAAATAATTCTTACCATAAGATCCATTAAAAAAACATTGAGTGTGTTCCATGGATGTGCCAAGCTCTATTGGAGCCACCGAGGGACAAAGAGAAATGAAATTTGGTTTCTGCTCTCATCAGATTGGGGAACCATTGTTCACATAAATGGAGTGACTTGCTCAAAATCTTGTGGGTCTTTTGACTCTTTTCTCATTGCTTTTTCTATTACAGTACGCAGGAATCTTTCATTAGAAGAGTCCCCGGGCTAGCCTGGCAACAGGCAGGGTGTGTCAAGAGGACCCATCAAGGATACAGGGAGTGCTTCTCTAGGATGCAGAGGTGGCAAGGTGTCCTTGCACCTTAGGTTAATGTTCGGTGGCTGCTGTGACAAACAACCACAAACGTGGATGTTTAAGGCAACCGAAATTTGTCTCTTCACAGTTCTGGAGGCCAGAAGTCTGAAATCACTAGCTGGAAAAAATAAAATCAGTTCTTTGTCTCTTCCAGCTTCCAGCAGCATTCCCTGAGTGCGGCCTCATCCCTCCAATTTCCAGGGCCAACATCTATGAATTGCTTCCTACTCCATCTTCACACCACATTCTTGTGTGTGTGTGTATGTGTGTGTGTGCGTGTGTGTTGTGTGTGAAATTTCCCTGTACTTCCCTCTTGTAAAGACATTTAGAACAACATTTAGAGCCCATTTGGATAATCCATGGTAGTCTCCCTCACCCATCTCAAGATCCTCAATTACATGTGCAAAGAGACTTTTTCTATAGGATCCAGAAATAGTTGGGGACCATTCTTCAGTCCCCTGCACACCTGCAAACCAAAGTTTGCACTTTGAGAAGAGACCATGAATGTTTATGTTTAATCTCCAGAGGAATTCCACTCATCGGCAAGAATCCTGGACTTAGAGGGAGTGTGGAGAATCTTCCTGGTACAGTGGAGGCCAGGGAAGGAAAGGTCTTTTACAGTTTACTTGGCAGAACTAATAACTATGGAAGGATCTGATCTCTTGCTTTTCAGTCTAGGGTTTTTTTTTTTGTTTTGTTTTTGTTTTTTTTCCCTGCAAAAACATTTCCCACTGAGCTCAGAAATGGGGACTCTGTACATACAGGCCTCCTCTCCTCTGCTATCATTCCTCTCTTGGGCCTCTCTCCAAAGGCCTGTTCTGACTCTAGAGGGGAGGAGAAAATTTTCCTATACCCCTCTTGGTTCTTTGGCTGGTCTAATAATCAAATTTAACATGGGATAAATTGACAGGAGAAAAACAAATTTAATTACGTACGTACGGAGTCTCCTAAGAAAATGAGACCCATAGGTACCCAGGCAATTGATGCTTCTATGCTGTTCTGAGCTAAGGAGAAGTGGGTAGGGATTTGGGGCTTCCAAGAGGAGGAAGACAATTCACAGGAAGTTGGAAAGAGCACATGTTTGGTAAACAAATATCTGCCATACCAGTTAGAGACAATGAGACACAGAGAGGAATTTGACCTCCAGACTCTTCCAAGCTTCCCCCAAGCTTTCCACACCTTGCCCATATTCTTTGCAGTTACCTCTGGTGATAGTTCTCTTCTTGGACCTGGATTCTATTTACATTCTTTTAGGCAGCTAAGGGAGAGGTAAAAAATTTTTCTTCAATCTGTTGATCTTGATTGCTTTCAGCTCAGAACAGTCCACTTGCCAAAGTGGCATATTTTAGGAAGACTTTCTCTGAACCCTATCAATCACTTGCTTCCTCAACAACTGTTGGTGCAGGAGGGATCTTAGGAGGTGGGGCAGGAGGTTCCTGCCTGGTCTGGGATTAGAGAGGGACAGGGTAGAAGCTGTTCATCTGGCAGTAGGAAAAAGCCTGAGTCTGGTCCCAGTAGACCACTGCCAACCGTTCCTTCCTTCCTCCACTGCTGAGCAGAACTCCAGAACTTCCCAGGTGATCTATCTCAGTGCTGCCAAGGTTGATGAGCAGCCAGAGCAAAGGCATTGCCACATCTCATTAGAGCCAGGCTCCAAGGTTAGGCCTCTGTGAATGCGGAAAGAGAGGAGACTTTGAAGTGGAAATTCAGAACTGCTGACGGGTCTTGGTTGTTCAAAAGATTTCCGCCTAGTGATTGATTAGATGGAAATTCTGGAAGTTTCGTGACACACAGCATAAAAGCCAAGTACTAGGGGGCTTGCCTAGAAGGACACACATATTAGAAGGAAACCTCACCTTTCCCGAACTAGCTACTCCTGCAGATGTCTGACCATCCTTGGTCACCCACGCTGCAAGTCTGGGAGTGCTCCTTCATTCTCTATCTCTCCTAATATCTACCTGATTGACACATCTTAGAAACTTGATCTCTGCAATTCAGCTCACAGACGAGCCTCCCTTTCATCTTTACTGCCCTACTTCTGGCCGCCTTGGCTTCTCCCTTCTTTCTTTTAATTACAAGAGTAATGTATACTTGTTTCAGAAGGGGCCAAGGGCCAAGGAATCCAACAAATACAGCTCTAGGAGCCAGAAAAGACAAGGAAACTAATTGTCCTCTAGAACCACCTTGATTTCAGTCCAATGAAACAGATTTTGGACTTCTGACCTGGAGACCTGCAAGAGACTAAGTATCTGTAGTTTTGAGCCATACAATTTATGGTAATTTGTTACAGCAATCATAGGAAACTGACGCAGGCTGTTTCTAGCTGTTTGGATTTGTAAATATTTTCTTACCTTTTACCTCTTGACAGGAACCCCTGACTCCAATCTTCCCTAGCTTCAGCCTGTTCCACGGCCTTTCCTCTGCTCCAGGACCTTTAAGGACTCCCCAGTTCTGGAATATGAAATCTAAACTCTTTAGGTAGAAGGCCTTCCATGCATTAGCCTTAACCCACTTTTTTTAGTCTTAAAATTGATTATGCTATGACCATCCCCACCCTCAGCACAGATACTTCCTATATTCATTACTCAGCTTAGAAGATTCTCTATACATGAAACACCTTCCTTAACCCATCGATGCCAATGGTATTTTAAGCTCCATCTCAAATGGAAAATCTCCCAGAAAAGACCCTCTTTATCCTTAGCCCACCCTCATCTTTGCCTTCTTTGAACATGCATAACACTTTGCGTCTCTCTGGTGGTATCAATTCTACCTTGTGTTGGAGTCGTATATTTATATGTTAGGTCCTAGCATTTAAATAATTAGCTGAGTTATTCGCTCATTAAATATCTGTTGAATTGAATTGACATGTGAGCCCTGCTACAGAATGAGGCTTCTTTCCTGTTTGTGTTATATAATTTGATACCCATGATGAGATGGAAACACCACTGATTTTCATAATGGAAGATGGGCATGAGAAAGGAGGACAGAGGAAATGAATCCAATAAATACAGCTCTAGGAGCTTATGATATGCTTCATTTTTCAAGTCTCACCCCTGTGTTGTGCCTTGAGAGATTCTAGAATAAATATGGTAGTAGTTCATGAGTAAAGGACTTGAGAATATTTGTTGACCCCAAACTCAGTGATGATTTTCCACTATGATTTGTCATGAAAAATGCTCATGCCACCTCAGGCTGCACTTACAGGGGTTAAGTTTAGAACAAAGAGGGGATTGTCCCGTAGTGCCTTTGGACACATCTTCTATGGTAGGTTTGGATCTGTTTCCCAGACCTGATTTAGGACCAGAATAACCTGCGAAGCTGTTTTAAAAATACAGATTTCTGGATTCTACCTTCAAGAAATTCTGAACGAATAGGTTAGGGAAGAGCTGAGGGATCTGCATTTTAGCCATCACAAACTCTTTGGGGCTCACTAATCTAAAAAAATCTTTACAGTTGCTTCTAATTCTGGAATGCTATTATTTAGAGTGTTCAGTTTCCAGTTCCAGGGTCTCAAGCTCCCGGTTACTGCCTCTGCTGGTTCTGGTTACTGTTAGACTCACGTTTGGGTCTTCTGATGCTCTATGGGAAAGAGGGCACCTCTAGATTGGCCAAGGGCTAAGATTTGGAGTTTTAGCTAACTGGTTATTTTAGTGTTAGTCACTGCATCAAGCCTCAGTTTCCCCATTAGGAATGAGGGCTATAACTCACAGCAACTCGGCTTGTCCTCCAGAGATGAATGAAATGGACCTAGGATATTATCCAGAAGAGGACCCACCAAAGAAAAAACTATGCAAGGGTTGTATCAGATGGTGTTGAGTACCTGAAGGTGAAGAGATCCCAGGTGGTAGTGATACAGATAAAACTGGTATCTTGTCAGAGCTGATCGTGTCTTCTAGAAGGAGATCTGAAAAGAAGTTGTGCTGCGCATAACCCTTTCGTCACCCTAGAGGCAGAAGCAGTGTTAGTTATTCCCACCTGGGTGGTGGAAAAGCTGATGTGGTAGAAGGAAGCCAAATGCTCTGGCTCTCTTGTTGTGTCCATTCTGATTTCAGAGGTTTATTGCCGCCTTCTAAATAAATAAGGCCACTGGAGCTTTAAAAGCCCAATCCAGACAGATGACCAAGAGGAAGGAGTAAGTTTTTAACCTTAACACTATTTGTTTATCGTGTGTCCATTGTCATTAACCCCTAAGAGTGAAAGCAGACTGGGTCATTTCATTTTCCATTATCTAGTTTATGATGTCGTTAAAATTAATTGAGTGTTCATCTCAGCATATAACGAGCAGGCCATGTGGAGGAGGCAGTGCTCCTGGAAGAACACTGGTGGTGGGTCTGAGCGTGTTCTCCCCTTCAGCACGGAACAGCCTGGGCCCCGCTCCCAGGCAGGTCATGCAAGCTGAGCTAGGACAGTTGTGTAGTTAACCACAGTCACTACCTGGTCTCAGCACGTTGTTTCTTGGTAGAAGACACCTCAGGACAGAAGCACTGCTTGGAGTCGGAGAGGAGAGAGTAAGACAATTTGCACATTTATTCCTTCTGAATTTAAGGTAAAGTGGAGAACTTCTGTTTGGGCTGATGACAATGTTTTGGAAATGGATAGTGGTGATGGTTGTACAATATGGCTGAATGTATTTAATGCCACTGAATTGTACATTTAAAAATGGCTAAAATTTCATGGGTAAGGTTTATATTATGTATATTTCATATATGTATATGTTACCATTTTTTTTAAAAAGAAGTGGGTTGGCTTATCCATAGACTAGTTCAATCATTGGGAGGGAGATAATTACCACTTGCCACCTTCCCTCTTGGTTTTGAATGGCAGACTGAATGAGTGACCTGCTGTCCCTTCCGTAGGATTAACTTATCTTGGGAGCAGTGACAAAAGCTGCCTTTTATTGTAGGAACCATACAGGTGCTTATGCCCAATCTAATTCTGGACCAAATGGAACTTCTCTAACTCATAATATCTTAAATACGTTTTAGAAATATGCTTGAACTCCTTTTATCCTCCAAACTATGGACCTAAGAGTTCATCTCTGGGGTAAACCATCCTACTTCCCCTGTGGAAATGATAAACAGTTCATCCAATTTAGTATAGGTCCACATTTTTTTTTTTTTTTGAATGCCAACTCCCTCTACCCCTTCCACCCTCCCCCCCCCTTTTTTTTTACTTCCAGGACTGAATACTTGAGCACAGAGCTAGAAAAGGTGAAGGCTTTGGATTTATGGCCCAGGCTCATATCATCTTTGGGACTATGAATGTCTTCACCAGCCAGAGTTCAGAAACAGATAGAATCCGAAGGTTGGGAAAGGACTGGGCAGACAGATTCACCACCCATGTGATGTCTGTCAAATGGTCACAGTCTTTGGTCAGACACATCCAGAAGAGCTTTTCTCTTTGATAAAGGTCACACCTTGTGACCATTACTCAGCCTGTCTCTCTGGAGAATCCTTCAAAGCTTTGACATAAATATATTTTTAGAGTATCTTCCACCCACCCAGAGGCTTATAGTTCTGCTGGCTCTGTATTGATTCAGATTACATTATTTTACTGTTCCAGGAAGCCTTTTTTGAGTTCAGAAATTTCAGTTCAATTCATGTTTTCTACTTATAATTTCTTGCTGGAAATGATATACGGAAGCTGAGTTCACCTCCCTCGCTCCTGGAGCTTGCTGGCTGTTTCCAGGGCCTTCCTCATTATTCAAACTGCCACTCATTCCCATGAATACTAAAAGCAATACTTGATGGTTGTGAAAGATTTTCATCCTCACAGGTCATGAAATGGAACAGAATACTTTCTGTTTATCACCTACACTAAGGATTTACGATTGCCTAAGTGTTATATTTCTAGACACTGTATTCTGAAGGAAATCATCCTGCCCTGAGGTAAGGACAACTTCTTTATTCATATTGAAAATGACAGCAAGTAAAGGGCAAGAATCTTTTTTAAAAATCACACTTTTGATATGTCCAGAATGAAAATCATATTAAAATAAGACCTTTAGAATGCCTCCTTTCACTATTCACTTGGGAAGACACTTCACAGATGGTACAGATATTCTGAAATGTTGCCTGGTCTGAAATCTTTTATCTGGAGTTTTAGAAGAGCAAAGGGTATGACATATGGGAAGAAACCAGCCAAGGGAAGGCATGGCCAGGGACTGAGACAAAAATGTAAATTATATAACTGATGCTCGCCTCAGAAGATTTCTGGCTGGTTTCTAGCCATGGAGTACCACACTCGAGTACATGATGACAATGTAGACTTGCAAGCTTTATAAGTCTCAGCCCTTGACGAAAGCCACATTATTTTTACATAATCATGGTTGGCATGGATTGAACTGTATCCCCGCACCTGAAATTCTTATATTGAAATCCTAACCCCCAGTATCTTAGAATATGACGTTATTTGGACATAAGGCCATTACAAATGTAGTTAGTTAAGATGAGGTCATCCTGGAACAGGTCCCTGGTTCAATATGACTGGTGTCCTTTTAAAAAAGCAGAAATTTGGGCACAGAGACAGACATGTACAGAGGGAAGATGATATGAAGACACAGGTAGAATCCCACCCACTAGGAATAGCAAAGAATGCCAGTAAACCATCAGAAGCTAGGAGAGAAACATGACACAGATCCTTCCTTTTGTCAAAAACAAGACAACGGTGGGCGCCTGGGTGGCTTGGTTGGTTAAGCATCTGACTTTGGTTCAGGTCTCGATCTTGTAATCTGTGGGTTTGAGCCCCGTGTCAGGCTCTGTGCTGACAGCTCAGAGCCTGGAGCCTGCTTGGGATTCTGTGTCTCCTTTTCTCTCTGCCCTTCCCCTGCTCGCATTCTGTCTCTCTCTCTCTCTCAAAAATGAGTAAACATTTCAAAAATTAAAAAAAATAAAAACAAGACAATGGGCACCAAATGGAATTGCTTATTTTAAGCCCCACATCACCAAACCAAGACTTAATTTTATTACAGTTTTGGCTCTCCAGAAATGGAATCTTAACTCAGTTGATCACAAATTGCTTAATGAGCATTAGTTAGGTTATCTGCCTGAAAAATCCCTGTCATCCCCTAAAGGAAAGTAACCTTGCAATAACCAACCTGCTTTTTTGTCTGGTGTAACTTCCTTGTTCCTGCTCTCTTCTGCCTATAAAAGTCTTTCTTTTTGTGTAGTTGCTCAGAGCCCCTTGCTATCTGTTAGCCTTGGTGCTCCTGATTCATGAATTGGTGAATAAAGCCAATAAGGTCTGTAAAATTTACTCAGCTAAGGGGCTCCTGGGTGGCTCAGTCAGTTGAGCATCTGACTTTGACTCAGGTCATTGTCTCGGGGGTTGTGAGTTCAAGCCCCACATCAGGCTCTCTGCTGACAGCTCAGAGCCGGGAGCCTGCTTTGGATTCTGTGCCTCCCTCTCTCTCTCTCTGCCCCTCTCCTGCTTGCTCTCTCTCTCAAAAATAAACAAACATTAAAAAAATAAAAAATAAATAAGTCAGTTGTCTTCAGACTTCTGACTGTTTATCCCATGCACAAAAATGGATAACCAGAGAGGGAGAGAGAGGGAAAGTTTTAAAATATTTAGATACTATTGATGTATGTCTGGCATCCATTGTAAAATGTACACCAAATCTTTAAAAGTTTGAGACAAAGATCACCTTATAATGTCTTTCTGTGTATATATAATTTTTTAATGTTTATTTCTGAGAGAGAGAGAGAACATGTGCATACGAGCAGGGGAGGGGCAGAGAGAGAGGGAGACAGGATCTGAAGCAGGCTCCCAGCTGAGAGCAGAGATCCAAGCTGATATGGGACTTGAACTCATGAACTGTGAGACATGACCCAAGCTAAAGTCAGATATTTAACCAGCTGAGCCACACAGGCACTCCTCTGTATATATATTTAAAGTAATTTATTGACAAATTAACAAAACTTTGTCCTCACTCTATACCTTATTAATAATAGTTTTTAATGAGAATAGTATGATTATATATATTTCATTATTTTAGAATTGACTTAGTACTTGTGATACACCTATTCTAATTCACATTATAGGTATAATCTCACACTCTCTCTCTCTCTTTCTTCAATACTTGGCTTTATTGCTTATAGCAGCTGAAAAAGACGCATAGAACCAGATGGAAGAAACACCCTCTAGATACTCATTTTCATTCTATTCTGCTGATTATGCAAAGGTTTTTGTTTAAATTCTGCTAAGTAAATTTTATCTTCTCTGATGCTAATCAGTGGCTCTTCCTAAATCATTGCAAGTTATTTCATTTTTGTACCTTTAATAAATAGGTTCAAAATCTACTAAAACTCTTGGAGAATTTTCAACAAATTTTTGATAGTTTCTCCAAGGGTACTGATTTGGGAGTTCTTATGGGTAACAAACAGATTATTTTTTTCAGATAAGAACAAAATCACATAGACACGGAAATGTTTCCAAATGGCCCCTTTCAAATTGTTCATTTCACAACATACATCTGAGACCTCAAAGAGCACTTTCTACCAGACTGACCAATGTCTTTTCAAATCCAGTAGGTCACCTCCGATTTGTAAAATGACCCACGATGTGGGCAGATGAATTCACTTGGGGGGTGGGAAAAAGATCAGCTTTCCCATGGTCTTTATATTCTCATGCTTGCATTATTATTATCTTCAACTGGCCGCTGGGTTGTTGGGACATTTTCTAGGTGAGTTTTCTGGGGTGAATTCCTAGATGGGCAATTCCTTGATAGAGTCGCTTTAAGCCACTTATTCGTTTTGTGAGGATTCGTTTAGTTAAGCCTAGACGGCATGATCCACAAGTCCATGTAGCCAGGAGCATGTCTGTTGCAATATCTCTCAGTGACCTGCCAGGTTGGGGCTGTCATCAACCTTGATCAAAGAGTCTCCACTCTTTTTATGAGGATATGGGGGGTACCACGGGGTTCCATGACTGGATTTGAGATGTACAGACTAAGGGAGGATACCAATTCCGAGATGGATATCAGTATTAGGTAAATTGTCTTCATTTTTAAAAATTTTTTTAAATGTTTTATTTATTTCTAGGAGAGAGAGAGAGAGAGACAGGGTGAGCGGGGGAGGGTCAGAGAGAGAGGGAGACACAGACTCTGAAACAGGCTCCAGGCTCTGAGCTGGCAGTCAGCACAGAGCCCGACGCGGGGCTCGAACCCACGAACCGCGAGATCATGACCTAAGCGAAAGTCGGACGCTTAACCGACAAAGCCACCCAGGCGCCCCAATTGTCTTCATTTTTTAAATGTAACTAAATATAAATGAAAGTTCTAACCTTTTCTTCTGCACCCCAGTGGATCAATGCTAGACACCTCATTTTGGAGATCACTAATCTAGATCGACACAACAAAATCATAGAACCCAGAGAAGCTCGGAAACCTCTTTATGGGGAAGGGTGGCTGGAAAGGCTATAACAACCTGATACGTTTTTTAGATTCTGCTATATTGCTTACAGTCACTTTGGGAAACACGAGGGTGAAAAGAATCAACATTGTCTAGTGAAGGAAACTCACAGTAAGGCACCCGGGGAACATCCAGGAGTATGCATTACTGGTACCGTCTCTGTTATACGGCCTTGAATCGCTAACTGAAACTTTGTTCCATTTTCACAAAGCTGTGCTGACCTTCCCTTACGGCTCCAGAGGGCCTTCTAAAGATAAGCCAGAATATCCGATGGCAAACAGTTAGCAAATGTATCAGACATTCATTTGGTAGGATTTATTTCTGGTCAATTAAAAAAAAAAAAAAGCTCTCCAAAGCTCTCGCAAAGGCTTTTGCAGAGCTCATAAAGGTAATGTTCTAACTGTTTCTAATGATTCCTTGACTATGATTAAGCAAAGCAAACAAAACAAAACAAAATCTCTATTTCCCAGAACCCTGAGAATATCACAAATGCTGATGATGTTCCATAAGGTTGGGAGTGATTATTATGCTTCATTTTTCTATACACACACACACACACACACACACACACACACTGGTTTGTTTCTGAGTGATTTGCGAGGAAATTTAAAAAAAGTCATTTGGTAAATACATGTGCTAGTGTGAGTGGTTAGAAGTTATTAGTTTTAAATACTTTATGTTTTATGAATTGAAAGTAACAAGGCTCTCAACTACAATGAATTTTTAAAAAGTGATACTGTAGAGGGGTGCCTGGGGGGCTCAGCTGGGTTTTGGCTCAGGTCATGATCTCAACCTTCGTAAGTTTGAGCCCCGCATCCTGCTCTGCACTGACAGTGTAGGATTCTCTCTCTCTCCCCCTCTCTCTGTCCCCTCCCCTGCTTGTGTGTGCTCTCGCTCCTTCTCTCTCTCTCAAAATAAATAAATACACTTAAAAAAAAAAGTGATACTGTAGGAACAAGTGCGGTCCGAGAAATTCCCATATCAGTGTCACCTGGTGAGGCCCCACCCCTCAAATTCTGATGTAACAGAGCAGTAACTTAGTCCCTTGGGGCAGTTCTCAAGGCCACTTGAAGTTTAAGAACCACTGCCTTAGGCTGTGCGTCAACTGAGATAATGATACCAACCTGGTGGGTGCGCACACATCACGGATCTGCTGCACCAGGAACAATCATTTCTTTCTTTCAGATCCATTCATGGCTTCTGTTCATGTCAGAATACCTTCCGAGACTCAGCAGTTATTACAGCAATGAATCTGTTTCCTCCAGATTCTTGGCTGTCACTCTCCTGACCTGCCACTTGTGTCACATTCCATTAGGTTCTGAGAATGAGGAATGGCACTTGTCACAGACTGACACATATTGGGGCAGAAACCTGATAGGATAGGCTGAGCCAAAGCAAAAAAAAAAAAAGAAAAAAGAAAAGAAGAGAAAAGAAAGGAAGAAAGGAAGAAAAAAACAAAGAAACAAAGAAAAGAAATGAATCAAAACACAACTTTCCGGGGTGCCTGGGTGGCTCAGTGGGTTGGGCGTCCAACTTCAGCTCAGGTCATGATCTCAAGGTCCATGGGTTCAAGCCCTGCGCCAGGCTCTGTGCTGACATCTCAGAGCCTGGAGCCTACTTTGGATTCTGTGTCTCCCTCTCTCTCTGCCTCTCCCCCACTCATGCTCTGTCTCTCTTCATCTCTCAAAAATGAATGAACATTAAAAAAAAAAATTTTTTTTTAAATACAGCTTTCCTAGAAAACCTTCTCAAACAAAACTCTGTGAGACAGGACTTTGGGGCAAGCTTGGTCACTGATGGAGGTGAAGTCTAACAGATCTGTCCTCTCTTTCTGTCAGAGCAATGGGGATAATGATGGCTGCTTCAGAACCCAGTTTCTTGGATATGCATTTCTCAACGTCTGTTTTTTTAGAAAATGAATCTTATCCAATGCCCCAGAAACAAAGGGTCTCATGGTTAAAATCTTTTCTTGGACATTTTCAATTATTTTTTTAAAGCTTTCTATTTTGAAATAATTACAGACTCAACAGGAAGTTTCAAATTAGTACAAGTAATCTCATGTATCCTTCACCCAATTTCCCTTATAAATACATTTAGATAGCTGCAGTTCAATGCCAACCAGGGAATTGACATAGGAACACTTTTATTAACCAGACCACAGGCCTTATTCACTTTCATTTTTTTACTTGCATTTATTTATTAGTGTGTGAGTGTGTGTATGTGTGTATAGTTCTATGTAATTTTATGGCCTATATAGATTTGTGTAACGATGACCACAATAAAGATACAGAACTATTCCCACAACACAAAGGGACTTTCTTATGCTTTGTATTAATACTCCACCCCTCAACTTTCTTCTGGAAACCACTGATCTGCTCTTCACCTTGACGATTTCGTCATTTCAAAAATGCTATATAAATGGAATCACACAGCATGTAACCTTTTGAGATTGACTTCCTTTCACTCAGCATAATACTCTAAAGTTTGGTCTAGGCTGTTGTATGTGTCAATAGTTTACTCCCTCACATTGCTGAGTAATTAACATGCCATGGGAGGGATGGTTAGTGTAACCATTCACCCAGTGAAGAATATTTGGGTTGTTCCCAGTTTGGGGCTGTGGGTAAAGATGCTATGAACATTTGTGCACAGGTTTTTGTACAAACATAAATTTCCATTTCTCCAAGATAAATGCCCCCAAATGTAATTGTTTGGTTGTACGGTAGTTATGTGTTTAATTATAAAGGAAATGGCTGTCGTACCGTTTTACATGCTCACAAGGGAATTATGAGACGTTCAGGTTCTCTGTACTTTTCTCCAACATTAGTGTTTTTTATTTTAGCTCTTCTACTAGGTATGTAGTGACATCTCATTGTAATTTTCATTTGCAATTGCCTAATGGCTAATGATGTTGAACATCTTTTTCATATGGTTATTATTCATCTGGATCTCCTGTTTGGTGAAATGTCTGTTCATGTCTGTTGCTCATTTTATCGTTGAATTTTTGTTTTGTTTTATTACTGTTGAGTTTTAGAGTTCTTTATGTATTGTAGGCCCAGGCCCTTGTCGGGCGTGTGCTTTGTAAATATTTTCTCTCAGGCTGTAGATTGCCTTTTCTTTCTCTTAACTGGATCTTTCACAGAACAAAAGCTTTTAGTCTGATAAGGTCCAGCTTCCTTTTTCCTTGATGGATTAGGCTTCTGCTGTCGTGTCCAATAACCTTTCACCTGGCCCTCTGTCCTGAAGATTTTATCCTATGTGTCCTGAAAGTTTTATAGTTTTGCTTTTATAGTTGAATCTGCTTAAATACAGTATATAGTTATAGCTCTACATTTATTCCCGTGATTCCTGTGGAGTTAATTGCTATATAAGGCATGAGATTGGGGTCAAGGTTCATTCTCAATGCGTTTTAACATTTTAAGGGCTGAAGTTCTGTAATCACAGACATTCATTTTTAGATTTAAGGTGAATTCCCCAAGCTTGGCCATCTACTCATGCAGCAACTTACTTGTTGGACACTTTCTGGGTACAGACACAGATATAGGCACAGTCTCTGTTCTTTATTGGCTGTTTGTATATGCAGTTTGCACAACACTGTCGGAACTATATTTTCTGGAAATCCTTTAGGAAATTCTGTTCCAGACTGCAGACTCAGAGACTGTGTCAGATACGAGTGTAAGCAAAGAGAGATGCAAAATCGAAAGAGTGCCCAGGCAAGAGGTAGCCCCCGTGGGAAAGCTGGCATCGAGAGTCAGAAGAGTAGAAAGAGAAGTGAGGACTTGGGAGGTGGGGCAGAGAATACCAGGGACAAGGCACCTGTGGCAGACTGTGTTATCTGCACCCATCCCCTGCATCATGTCTGAAGATCTCAGGTGCCTTTTCTTTTCTTATTTGCTAGGCTCCTCAATGTTAGTGTTCAGCTACAGCCGGCTATATCATAGACATGTGAGTAGGTGTATGCATGTATATACAGTGGAGCTTTGAACAACATGGGGGGCGGGGCTCTAACCCTCAGGCAGTTCAAAAGTCAGCAGATAACTTTTGACCCTCCCCAAAATTTTACTACCAAATGCCTACTGTTGACAGAAAGCCTCATCAATAACATTAATGGTCTATTAACACACATTCCGTATGCTATATGAATTATGTACTGTATTCTTACAATAGCTAGAGAAAAGAAAATGTTATTAAGACAACCATAAGAAATAGGAAATACACTTGCAGTACTGGATGTATTTATCAAGAAAAATCTTCATATTAGTGGCCTCATGCAGTTTAAACCCGTGTTGTTCAAGGGTCAACCATATATATATGTATATATATATGTATACATGTAAAGCTAATACGTATATGTGTATTTGTAAGCATGTGTATACATACATATATGTATATATGTGTGACACATGTAATACACATACATATATAGTAAAACTGTGGTCTGAGAGCATAATTCATTTCAGAAACATGCTTGTCATCCAAAGCGCTTGTATAGCGAAGCAAACTTCAAGAACTGTTGGCTCAAGACACATGAAAAGATGATCAACATCACTCATCATCAGGGAAATACAAATCAAAGCCACACTGAGATACCACCTCACACTGGTCAGAGTGGCTAAAATGAACAAATGAGGAAATTACAGATGCTGGCGAGGATGTGGAGAAACAGGAACCCTCTTGCACTGTTAGTGGGAATGCAAATTGGTGCAGCCCCTCTGGAAAACAGTGTGGAGGTTCCTCAAAAAATTAAAAATAGAACTACCTTATGATCCAGCAATAGCACTACTAGGAATTTACCCAAGGGATACAGGAGTGCTGATGCATAGGGGCACATGGACCCCAATGTTCATAGCAGCATTTTCAACAATAGCCAAATCATGGAAAGAGCCTAAATGTCCATCAACTGATGAATGGATCAAGAAGATGTGGTTTATCTATACGATGGAATACTACATGGCAATAAGAAAGAATGAAATTTGCAGCAATGTGGATGGAACTGGAGGGTGTTATGCTAAGTGAAATAAGTCAGTCAGAGGAGGACAGATATCATATGTTTTCATTCATATGTGGATCTTGAGAAACTTAACAGAAGACCATCGGGAAAGGGAAGGGGAAAAAAAGTTACAGAGAGGGAGGGAGGCAAACCATAAGGACTCTTAAATACACAGAAAAGACTGAGGGTGGATGGGTGTCGGGGAGAGGGGAAAGTGGGTGATGGGCATAGAGGAGGGCACTTGTTGGGATGAACACTGTGTGTTGTATGGAAGCCAATTTGACAATAAACTATATTAAAAAAATAACTTGCCTCAGTTCTGATCATGTGACGTTCAGCATCACATCCTACTCGTATTGAGAGCCATTGCTCATTTATCAAGTTAAAATTTATTGGAAATATTTCCTCATCTTTTAGAACATTCACAGAACAAGTCACTCACAAACCAAGGTTTGACTGAATACATTATACATACACACACTTAAAAATCATTTTTAATGTACAATTGTTTCCTAGTCCGTATCAGTTTGGAGTTAAAAACCTATGGTCCTCGAAACTCTCACAACGGATTTATCTGGCATTTCCGGATGCCTCACATCCTTTCCCATCATTATAGAAGTCCTCATGCGTCGTCCTGTGCTCCCTGGTCCTTCCTGATGACTCTGAGAATGACGTCTGCACTCTTTCCTGTTCCTGCTCCCAGTGGTGACATCTCACATGGATGCATGGGCGCTGGTGTCAAGGGGGCTGCTGTGTCACCGGCTCCACTCTGTCCCCACCGGCAGCACTCATGTCCCTGGAGCAGCCCTGCCTCCAGTGTAGAAAACACTCCCAGTGCACGATACTTTCTCTCTTTCTCCCTTCTCTGCTCTAAGATGCATGCATCAGTCCACGGGCCTGGCCTGAAGTACACGTCCATTATTCGGTCACCTTGCTCTCTGACCTTGCTGCATGATCTAAGAACCAAAGCTGTCCTTGCGTGTCTTCCTGAGGCATATCAGCCCCTCTTAAAAATGTTTCCGGTGGATCCTCCTGTCATTTAGAAACGCTCTTACTTATCTGAATCAAAATTCTGGTTCCAGTCTTTTACAAAACAACCGACTGTTCCCAATTTACAAGAAGGTAAATTCTGAAAGTAAGTCAGTAAACCTGTCGTTTAGAACGAGGGCCTCACATCCCACAGTTACCAAATTATACATCATGGCAGGGTTCCCAGGCCCATCCACAAAAAAACCTACTTATCCAAAATGTAGCTGAACTGAGGTAATAAAGCTATATGCAGCTTAACCATGCTTAGTAATGTGTTTCCATTGGAATGAGTGTCTTGTACAAACTGGGAAGCCAAGGAGGCAGAATGAAATAAATCTTAAACTTGAATCTATCTTGTTGTTGGGAATTTTGTAGCCTGTAAACCAGGATCCTGAGGGTGTTAAAACGTTGGATGTAGACGTTCATGGAATCATTTATCAAATCCTGGGAGCCTCCCAAAGAATGTGCGAAATGACAATTTAGTTCTAGGAAAAGAAAGCCTCCATGAATACCATCTACCAAAGCACTGCCAAGCCTATCATCTTGGAATGAGGTTGAAGTCCCAGAACCAAGAGCGGATGGAGGCATTGATGAAGAGAGTGGCACCATGTTCTGGAAGACGCTCAGAAATAGACGGCAGAAATGCAGGTGGGGCTCTGCAGAGGCAGTATGCTCTGGACCACCTGGTTTGGGAAGCGGTTTTAATCCATTTTAATTACAACTACATCATGCCCTCTGTTCCTAACAGATGGCTTCCTCTTATCAATTTGCCCACTCCCCATTTCTCTGTGCAAGAGCATCTTTATCACAAATGTATTGAGAGAACAGGCCATTCAACAATATGAAGAAAAATAGCATTAGAGAGAGATTTCTTTAAAACTAACCAGATGGCCAAGAGGCTTCTTGACCACGGGGGGCACATAATGGATTGAGCACCTACTATGTGCTGGGCATTGTGCTCTGTCTTTTCCCACGAGTATCTTTATCAGCTGTACCTATTTGTTGGAAACTGAAGCCTGAAGGGTTATGTTAGACTGAAGACCTTGGACCAATTGTAAGGATTCAAACACAACTTCTGGCTCCAGAGTGAGGCTCTTTCCCCCGCTCTACACCTTCTACCATAGAGTGTTTCACTGTCCTAGAAACAAATACATGTTACTCACTGGTTTTCAACCCATTAAAAAAATAAAAAAGCAAAGATGACCCCATTTCTTCTTAACTATATTTAATACAGGGCAGGTGGCAAGTGTACAAAGTAGATTCGGCATTCAGTAGGCTTAGCTCTACCCTGCTGGTCAGGCGAATGAGAAGGCAGTTTTCAGAGAGCCAGGGCAGACAGGAGGCCTTCTTGAAACGGACCTCAAGATAGCCAACGCTAAGGAGAAATGAGTCCACCCACTTGTTTGACTATGTGTGGTGCCAGGCTCAGTGCCAGGAAGAAGAGAAGATTATATATATTATTTGATAATAGAAACAGGAGAAAAACAAAAAACAAAAACAAGCCAGTGTTACAGAGAAAGCATTTTGAGCTTTTCAGATTACCAAAAAAAAAAAAAAAAGGGGGGAGCTGTAACATTCACTCTGACAGCACTGAAATTAAATCCAGCCACAAAATCGTATTGAAGCCAGTATATAGCAAAGAGTTGTATTTCCAGTTAGAAGACACACACACAAAAATCCAATTTTTTTCCAATTCAGTCTCTTCAGTACCGGCTCCTCCTAGTGCCTGAGTTGCGTTAGACTCTCCCCTAGTGGAAGGCGGGGGCATTGCAGCCCGAGGATCATCTGATTCAGAACAATAGAAAGGTCTCGGGATTTCCATTTCAAAATGTTTCTTTAGTCGGAGTTGAGCAAAAACTGATGCCTAAACCAGTGAATTTTTATGGAGTGCAGGCGACAGTAGAACTCTTTACCCTTCCCCCCAGCCTTATGCTCAGGAAATCTTAATGGAACACACACCCCCCAGGAAGTACAGATAATTCTGCACAACCTCACTTATGCCTGTGCACACATCCCTTTCTCTCCATCCCTCACCTCCAGTGGGACCCAACAACAAAATATATGCCAGGTGTGGCAAACACAGCACACAGTGTAGACCTGCTAAGCTCTGACTCAGTTGGGTAGAATTCCACCTTGCATCTGCATTTGCTTTCTTTTTCAGGGTTGACCTTGGTTTGCACTCAAAGGGCTGCTGACAAGATCTGTCAAGTGACAGTTTGGTATGGCCCCTTCTCATTTTACTAACAGGTGGGCAACCCAAGCCAAACATGAGGAAGCCACTCGCTCCAAATCGTGGTAGAGGGTTGAGCATATGATGGCTATGAGAAAGAATGGGACACGTTCATGGTTGCCACCTTGGCCAAGGACAAACCCTCAAAGAGAAGCTGATGTGCTGGAAGGAGCATGGGGTAGAGGTCAGTCCGCTGGCCAAACCCAACTGTTTCCAGAGCTGTGCGACTCACTGGTAATGTGGACCCCTTCCAGGACACCAAACATTCTCAAGAAGGAATGACAAAATTAAATTCACTTTCCAGGCTGCAAACTCCTTTTTAATATTACAGATCTCAGGGCAGGTCACCCCTGTGAATTCAAAAGCAGTGGATCTTTTAATATTAGAAAAGAAGAAAATTACTGCAGAGAAAAGGCCACTTGAGTCAGAGTTGAAAATCTTCTAGGGGCTATTTATCCCCTTTAATTTGGTGGCCCCGAGGGGACATAAGGTACAAAGAAAGCCATCCCACAGTGGTCTGATAGAGTTCCCAGATCCCACAGACCGAAAAAGTCTTGGGACATAGGCACTTATGCCATATCAATACTGAAAGAAAGTTGATCATGCATTTCAGGCACTGAGTTTTGGGAATTTGCCAATAAAGAAGTGGAATGTTCTGACATTAGCACACTAGCTTGGGTATAGCAGGGGCCACAGCTCTGGGAGACTTGAAAAGACTTCCCTGGAGCTGGAGATAGAGTGGATGACAGTGGATCATCGGAGCAGAGGGGCCTTTACTCCCCAAGATGCCGGGGGCAAGGGCTAGCCGGGGGCTCCGCTGACTGTGGGGAGAGGAGGCAGGGAAGGGCTGAAACCTTGCTGGTGAGGGCTCTCCAGGGTCCTTGTGGCGGAGATGAACTTGTGCCCACACCTGAGAGACTGCAGAATCTGGAAAACAGAGTTGAGCAAGAAGTTAAGGCCAGTGAACCAGACAAGCGCATCTGAAGGGACCTGGGCATGAGCAGAGGATGAACCGGCAGCCAGTGCTTGTCAAGTTCACGGTTGAGGCATTAGAGCCAGGCAGGTATGCCAGCTGCAGCCATCCCTTGGGGGGGTGGGGGGAGGGCGTTGGCATTATGTGAACCAATGAGACACGTCAAAAAGTTACACCCCTAAACTGTGGAGGTGTGGGCCAAATCTCCCTCAGGACTGTCAAGAGTAGTGTGCCTGAAGCAGTCTCCTGCTGGTTTGGGTCCTGGTCAGGTGTTCACAGTACCCTTAAGTTAAGTCCACTACAGAGATGGCCCAGACAGCCTGTCTCATTCTTTTTTTGCCTTGTGCTGTTCCCCTAAATCTACGCCGAAGGGACACCATGCAAATACTGTAAGAGGAGGTATGTGAATTTGGGTTGGCCCTGTTGCTGCTGTGGAATCTGTTTGTTGAGCCATCAGGGATTCATTCTGCCTGGTTTGGTTTGGTGGCAAAGTTGTTAGCTTACCAGACCCTGAGAAGAGGAGAGAGCTTTGTAAAACCCACGTGGTACCGGCACTTGGCACTAAACACTAGGGAAATTCTTATCTCTCTCCAGTGGGGTCCTAACAAGTAATCTTTCCTCTGCCTCTTCCTGGCCCCCCACTACTTCACTGTCTAGAGGATAACAATGCACTTGTGTAAGCTCCCTGAAGGCAGGGGTCATGTGATGTAATCGTTTATGGCCAGCACAGCACTGTCTCCTAGAGTAGCCACCAGCCACATGTGGCTTTTAAGTGCTTCCAAGTGGCTACTCAGAATTGGGATGTGCTGAATTCAAAGACTTAAGATGCAAATATCATGTAAAATATCTCATTAGTATGATTTTATGTCAATTACATGTTGAAGTGATAACATTTTGGTTACATAAAATATATTATCAAAATTGATTTTTTTCCCCTATTTCCTTCTACTTCTTAGAGAATAGACTTTGTACTTCAGAGCAGTTTTTAGGTTCATGGCAAAACTGAGGAGAAAGTACTGAGTTCCTAACTACTTCCTGTGTCCACACATGGCTACTTCCTCCACTATGGCTGTCCCACACCAGAATGGTACATTTGTTACAGCTGATGAACTCACAGTAACTTCATTATCACCCAAAGTTCATATTCCTTCACCTTCTTTTTTTTTTTTTTAAAGTTTATATTTATTTTGAGAGAGAGAGACAGCACGAGTAGGGGTGAGAGGGAGAGTGAGAGAATCCCAAGCAGTGCCTGATGCGAGGCTCAAATCCATGAAACTGTGAGATCATGACATGAGCCGAAGTGGACGCTTAGCCGACTGAGCCACCCAGGTGCCCCTGTGTCCCTTCTTTTCATAGCTAATTAGAAAGGAAATTACTCAGAGGAAAATCTCCACATACTCTGTCAACTGAAAGTCTGGTCTTGCACCTGGACTGACTTTCAACCCATTCTCTGACGTCTGACCAGCCAGCAGCAGCTTGCTGTGCTCACCGAGCTGAGACAGGAATCCTCTGGAAAGTAGAGGAGCCGTCTCAAGTATGTCTGCCGGCTTCTAGCTCCTGGCCCTATTCCCTCAAAAGGCCAGTTTCAATCTCAAACCCCACAGGCCATGCGCTAGAGAGGCTTCTCCTCCTCATCCCCATAGAGGCCTGGTCAGCCTGGGAGGGTCTGAGAGAAGGCAGCTCTTACTCTCCCTTGGCTCCTGTGAAGCCTCACTGAATGTTTATCTCGAAGGTTTGTTTTCCTACATTGCTTTCCGCTTGGCTGGAGTTCTATGGAAGACTCGTGCCATTAGCAAATTGGCTTCCCACACCTCACAAACCAACTCATGTACTTACTCCCAGCGCTCACAGAATACCTGTTCTCATTTCCAAAGTTGGCTGGCTCGTCAGGCCAGAATCGGTGTGAGCCTCTGCCCAAGGCCTGGTGAGAAGGGCCCGTTTGCCTAAGAGGATTAAACAGAGCGCAGTCAGCCAGGCATCCATGGAGACCATTTAATGACTTCGGCTCTATTCTCACACTGGTACAGGCCTTGTCAGCAACCACTGGTCATGACTGGGTTTCCTTCTGACTGCTGCGTCTATACTTCACAAACGCCATTTTTTTTTTTTTTTTTTTTTTCTGAAGAATCACTCCCCTCTCCTCAGAGCTCACATTCTGCTTCTCTCATCTGTGGGCTTAGGCTTCTCAGTGGCCCCCTTCAGACAGGAAGTAGAACTGTATCATGGGCCCACATCATCATTTTGGAACAATTTACCTAAACAGAACATTCACTGTCACAAAAGAAACATCTACTTGTTTGGAGAAAACAGAGTCAGTGTCTGGGTTTGGGAGCAATCTCTGTTCCCAGCTTTTCCATGACTTGGAAAAACCAGCACCCTACAGTCCACCTCTTGGTTCTGAGTCAATATTCTTTCACCCAGGGCTTCGAACACTGACTCTGATCCAGAAGTCAGGCTCAAAAATCAGTTTTTCCCACAGGGCCCCTCTGTATTGTTGAGATAGCCTAATGGTTTCTTTCTTTTGTAGTAGGGCTGCTTTTCCCCTCTGGTCAGGGAGAGGTTAGACAGTGCATCAGTTGCAAGAAAGAAGATCCTAAGTAACCTATTAGTATTTAATTTAAGGTTTTTGTGTTAGACTTATTAGTAAAACTGGTCTGTTGCTTTGGCGAGTTCTGTGTGTGCCCATTACACCATCACTGCCAAGTTTTGGTATCAGGGCTGTGCTGGCTTTAGAGGATAGGACTTTGGAAGCATTTACCTTCCTTTCCCAGAAAAGTTTTTAAAGTATTAGAGTGATGTATGTCTTAAAGATTTAAAATAATTCTTACGTGAAACTATGTGGGCCTGGCAGCCAGACAATGTCTCAGCTTCATTGACTCCTTAGGTTTTCACATTTGTTTGCTTAGGGTTGAACACAGAATTTTCTTTTAACTTTCTCCATCTTTGTGTTCCTTCCTGTTCCCCTTTCTAATTTTCTGTATTTGCATTTTGTCCTTCCATTTGCGGGAAGGGGGATATTAAGGGTTTATCTATTTTTTTTAAAGTATTATATTTTGGATTCATTTCTTTTCTGCCAAACATCTAAGTTTTCAGAATTTACTCATTTCAACTCTCATCATTATTCCTTCCTTCCTTTTGCTTTCTGTAATTACCCTGTGCTCCTTTCCAAATTTCTTGAGTTGAATCATGAATGCATTGTTTTGATTATTTTTTATTTAGTAATGCTAAGTGCTTAAGCCTACAAATTTTCCTCTAAGCACTGCTTGCTTTAATGATATCCTTAGGTTATGAAACATAGCTTTCACAATTTATTTATAATTACCATTGTTTAGGTTTTCTGCACAAATGTGCTGGGTTTCCTGCTCTGAATACCTTCCTACTTTAAGTTTTTGGCTTTCCTCTCCTTTGTGGTGAGCAGGACTGGGGCAGTGGGTCTTAGAAGGCACTGGAAGCTTTGGCCTAGGGTTCTATTCTAGGACCCCCACACTCTGAAGTGGCAAAGTTTACAACACCACTATAGAATCGGCCTCCTTTCTTCTGTGTTCTCTCCAGGAATTTAATCTTAATTCCCCCAGTCTAGCACTCTTTGTCGGGTTTTATGGAGTTCTTTCATTTACCTTGAGGGACGTTAGCATCCTGCTTTGGATCTGGAGAGTCAAAGTTTATTGAGTGACAAGCGCTCGTCTGATTGTTAGTCTTCCTCACTCTTGTTACCTCACTCAGACGTTCCAGAGAGTCTCCAGAATGGTTTGGGAGTGGTAGATATAATTTCCAGAAAGGGAAAGAGACAGACGACATTTCATCCCATCATCTGTTGTTGGATGTATCAATATTTCTTTTGTTGAAGAGTACTTGCAAAGTTCTCTCGACTTGCAAGGATCATATTAAACCTAAGCTTGCTCTCCAAGTGACCACTTTTATGGATAGAAAAAGATTGCTCTCATCTAAACGTTTCCTCAGCACGAGCTGATCTTTCATCTCCTAAGTAATATTTACCGTCTATGCCTTTCATTTTCCATTAAACCAGTAAAGTTTAATAGCCTGATTTGTTCTGTTGAATACATGGGGCACAGAGGGCTGGTAATAAAAGGGAGATGGCTGACTTCTGCCTTTGTCCAAGGGGAATACCCAGACTCCAGCCCTTTGTAGACTTGACTTTGAATTGGAAAATGTGCTTAGTTTCTCCTGTGATTGCCTGAGTCTAAAGGGGTCTGGCCACAACAGCTAAATGAGGAAGGTCATTAGGTATGTCAATGTGTCTATTGTCTGGACTCTTTAAAACCTGCACAAATTGCTTTGGTCAGCAATGAACCTAAGTAAGAGAGTCTATCAGTCTTCGGGTCACAGCTGTTCCTAGGACTTTTCTGGATAAGAAGAACTCCAAAGAAAAAAATAAAAAGCTAATCACAAATCACCCTTGAAGTTTTATATAAAACCACAGAGCAATCAGATGGAGTAGAGTGTGTCTCAGTCAGATTTTTGCTTGAGTTGCCCACTAACTCATCAGTGTTTACGCCTCCCTCGCCCCATGCTGATGCCATGGGCTTTCAGTGAGCAGCTGGGAGATTGAGGCCAACTCTGCGTTCAGGGATGCCAAAGGCAGTGCCAGGTAAGCGGGTTGACACTTTCAGGCACCTCCTCACGTTATGATGCTTCAAAATGTCTCCAGGCAAGAGACTCGCTTCCTATGCTGGGTCAGGCTTTGCAAACAAACAGGCCCCCTGACATAAGCGTTGGCAGGCTCTCCTTTAGGGAAGTGGCAAGTGCCAGAATTTTGGCCCTGTCTCCATACAGCTTTGGGTGATGTTCTGCCTTTGAATTTTGCCATTATTTCTAGCACTTTCTGAAAGAGGACAGCATAACCAGGATATCTTCCAAGACAGATGGCTCTTCTATTTCCTTTTCCAAAGGAAGGTGTAGAAAACAGAAAAGGCTAATACAGAGATGGTGGTAGGAATGCATGATCCCTCCAAAGAGCCCTGTGATTGCGGGAAGTGAGAGAGTTCAGGCTCAGGACATTCAATGCAAGGACCAGGGCTTTACACACATTGTTTCCTGAAACACTATTGAGACACTATATGACTTTCATCTTGAGAGGCTTCTCCAGCTCCAGTGGCCAGACCGCATGACAAAATGTCTGGGGACTTCACAAAGCATAGAATCTAGTAGAAGATCTTCACACAGTAAATTGGGACCCCAGTGGGTTCTATCTTTAATGTAAGCATGAAGTCGATATATGCTAGCTCCTTCCCCACAACCACCACTACCCTAAATATCGAGGAATATCACCCTCCTTCGATCTTAGTACTTGGGGAAGGAGACAAAAATCTCCACCTTGATTGTCTATAAACACAAGGCCATTGTATTATTTTCCAACTTCAATTCCCACTACCTGAGTAGTCCCAAGAAACTCAAGTTGAAAATGAGTGGGGCTCTGCTGGCTTGGCAGCAGACTAGGCTCGTGAGGCTAGGAAATGTGACGCCTCTCAGACTTAGCTCGAAGAGTTTCCATTGATAAAACTTGCAAAAAATATGAGCTCATCAGCACAGCTCACAAAACTCATAAAACTCACCAGGCTCCACAAGCAGAATACCATCAGAAAGAAAAAAAAAAAAAAAAGGATGGGGGATTTCGGCTTCTAAAAGCTTTCAGATATGAAATCATCAGCTAAGGAATATAAGGAATATAAAACAAGTAGTTTAAACTGCGTCTAAAGAAAAAAAATTGAGGCTCTGTGTTAGTTTGCCATAACAAAGGACTACACACTTGGTGGCTTAAACAATAGATATTTATTTGCTCACAGCGCTGGAGGCTAGAAATCCAAGATCAAGGTGTCAGTGGGATTACTATCTTCCAAAGGGTCTCTCCTGGACTTGGAGATGGCCATATTCTCTCTGTCTGCACTAGTCTTCCCTATGTGTATGTCTGTGTCCTAATCTCCTCTTCTGATAAGGGGACAAGTCTACTGGACTAGAACGCACCCCAACGATCTCATTTAACCTTAATTATTTCTTTAAAGGAGTCATCCCCAGGGGTGCTGGGTGGCTCAGTCAGTTGGGTGCCCAACTCTTGATTTCGGCTCAGGTCACATCTCACAGTTGTGAGTTCAAGCCCCATGTTGGGCCCTGTGCTGTCAGCTCAGAGCCTGCTTGGGATTCTCTCTCTCTCTTCCCCTTCTCTGGTTGCATGCACTCTCTCTCTCAAAATAAATAAATAAACTTTAAAAAAAAGAATAAAGGCCCACCTCCAAATACACTGGGCCCATCTGAGGCACTGGGTTTAGGATTTCAATAGATTAATGTTGAGGGGACACATTTCAGCCCATAACAAAGTGTATTAATATGTGAGGGACAAAAAATTATAAAACTTTTCAAGCAGATTTGAAAAAATATCCAACCAGAACTTCTAGAAATGAAAAACATAACTTTTTTGGTAAGCCCCAATGATGTCTTCAGAGAAGCTTAACACAGCTGAAGAAATAATTAGAAAACGGGAAGACAGGGGTGCCTGGATGGCTCAGTCAGTTAAGCATTCGACTTCAGCCTGGGTCATAATCTCACGGTCTGGGGGCGTGAGCCCTGAGACAGGTTCTGTGCTGACAGCTTGGAGACTGGAGCCTGCTTTGGATTCCGTGTCTCCCTCTCTCTCTGTCCCCCCTTCCCACTTGTGCTCTCTTTCTGTCTCTCAGAGGTAAATAAATAAACATTAAAATTAAAAAAAGAAAGAAAACTGGAAGAGAGACCAGCAGTTTGTCTATTTCACAGTCCAGAGAAATAAAGAGAAATGATCCGAATTGACAAAAGACTTCAGTCCTCAGAAGTAACCATCCCAAGGAACCCAAGCAGAATTTGCAAAAAAGGGAAAAAGAAAAGAAAGAAAGAAATGTATACCCAGAACCCAGATAGGGCTTAAATACTGAAGCTGGGGAATCTAAAAAGCAGTCAAAGATAGATTACTTACAAAGGAATAACAGATTTACAAATGACTTCTTAAGAGCAACCAAGGGGGCAGGAGGACATTGGAAACATCTTTAATATGCTTGGAGAAAATGGCCGCCAACCTCAAACCACATTTACAGGGAAAATACCGTTCAAGAACAAGAATGAAGTAAAGACATTTTGAGGCAAGAAAAAACAGGCTGTGATTAAAAGAAATTCTAAGGACTTGTTTGAAGCAGAGGGAAGTTATCTTGTGTAGAAAGATTGAGATGAAAAATGGCATAATGAGCCAAAAAAGTGGCAAATGTATGAGTGGATCCAAAAAATATTGAGTGTATAAAACAATGGCAATGGAAATGAAAGACACGGGACCAATAGCAGAGAAAGTGGAGGGGGTAACCGGATTAAGTGTTCCAATGTCACCAGAAAGTGCAGAAGGAAGGAACTTATTAATTAAATTTAGACTGTAAGTGCAGTATGCTTGCTAACAGTCCTGGATAAGCCCTAGAAGAGAATTACATTAGTAACTTTCAAAGTAGTAGGAATAAATGAAAGGAAATCAGGCTCAAAGAAGGTAAAACCTGAGAGAAGATCTGGAGATAGTTATGGAGCACAAAATAAGATAAAGAAATAAAATATTTCAGTGATTCTGTTTAAATGAAGACCCACTAAATGCCTCTGTTAAAAGTCAAAGGTGAGGATGCCTGGTGGCTCAGTCAGTGAAGTGTCTGACTTCAGCGCAGGTCATGATCTCATGGTTTGTGAGTTCGAGCCCCGTGTTGGGCTCTGTGCTGCCCGCTCAGAGCCTGGAGCCTGCTTCAGATTCTGTGTCTCCCTCTCTCTCTGACCCTCCCCCACTCGAGCTCTGTCTCTCTCTCAAAAATAAATAAAGATTAAAAAAAATTAAAAGTCAAAGATGGCAGACTGGATTTAAAATATTTTGTTAAAGGCTCTTTTGACAAGAAACACATCTAAAACATAAAGGTCAAAAGGTTCCAAGTACGGAATGTAAAATAGATACAAGAGAAAAATCTAAAGCATTTCTGTGTTAATGACCTTAATTTCCTGTTTAGAACTTTGTTAATTCTGCTATTCCTCTTTTAACCTCTTAAATTAGATGTGTAGCATGTTAATTTTTACCCTTTCTTCTTTCTTTTTTTAAACTATGAAGTTTTAGTGTACTTTATTTATTATTTATTTATTTTATCATTTATTTATTTTTGAGAGAGATGGTGGGGGGGGAGGGGTAGAGAGAGAAGGAGAAGACAGAGCCTGGAGCCTCTGAGCTGTCAGCACAAAGCCAGATGTGGGGCTTGAACCCATGACCTGCAAGATCATTACTTGAGCTGAAGCCAGACACCTAACAGACTGAGTCATTCAGGCGCCCCTTATTTATTTATTTTTGAGAGAGAGAGAGAGAGGGAGAGAGAGAGAGAGAGAGAGATCATGAATGAGTGAGGGGCAGACAGAGAAGGAGAGAGAGAGAATTCCCAGGAGGGAAAGAGTGCAGAGCACTGAGCTAGGATCAAGTTTAAAAAAGTTTACCTAAAGTGTGGCTCGAGGTCATGAAATGTGAGATCATGACCTGAGCCGAAGACGGATGCTTAACCTACTGAGCCACCCAGGTGCCTCAGTCGTTCTTCTTCTTTCTTAATATAGGAACTTAAAACTATAAACTTCTGTCTCAAATGGCATGTTAAGTTACAGCCCATACATTTGGGAGGAGGAAAAGAGGATTATTTTTTTTTTTTACTACATATCACTTTGCATTGAAAAATATTTAATGGCATGGGGATATACTTTTAGTAATGTGTTGTTAAATATAAAAATCAAATAAAGCATGAATATGATTAATTATCCCAGAAAAGATACAGCCGTATATATTTGTGTCATACATGTATAGATAAAGGACAAGAAGGAAAGAGAGGAAATTATCAGCAGCAGTTAGCTCAGGGTGGCAGGGCTCCAGCATTTTTAGTTTTCCCTCTACTTTTCTGTAATTCTTTTGTACCTTTCTATATTTTCATAATGAAAGTGAATTATTTTTAAAATCAGAGAGGCTTACAAAAAAGAAAAAGCAACCAATACACGAAGCAGTACACTAGAGGGGGAAATAGCCTGCTCGTGTTGTCCTGAATAAGCACTATTGGATTTCCCATTAGGGTCCCAATGTCACGGACACGAGCAAACAACTGGGAGATAATCAATGTGCCCATAAACTGGGTGACTAAGAGTTGCCCCGTGCCTGGTTTTGTGATCTCACGTACCTTATGCTGTGCTACATTCAGCCTCATTCTCCTCTCCCTCAGAGACAAGATGTTAAGGTGGAATATTCAACACTCTTTGTACACATTCGAGATCGGGGTTTTAAAAGAGTAACAAAATGCTCCTGGAATCCGAATGTTTCATGTAGCACGTACACAATTTCTTATGACATGTTCCTATCGCTCTGTTTTCCTTTTGATCTAGATTTGTTCTTTCCATAGCTGGGCTTTCTACTAGAGAGAAGAGAAAAAGGAAATGGCTTTTCTGATGAAATCCCAGGAGAAGGCTCTGATGACATTAGAAGAGATATCCCTCATTTATCCACTCATTGTGGACTTGGAGGATATGTCTCCTCGTCTTCAGAAGCAAGAATAATGCGGGGCGCCTGGGTGGCTTAGTCGGTTAAGCAACCGACTTTCGCTTAGGTCATGATCTCGCGGTTCGTGGGTTCGAGCCCCACGTCGGGCTCTGTGCTGACTGCCAGCTCAGAGCCTGGAGCCAATTTCAGAGTCTGTATCTCCCTCTCTCTCTGACCCTCCCCTGCTCACGCTCTCTCTCTCTCTCCTAGAAATAAATAAAAAATATTAAAAAAAAAAAAGAATAATGCTCAATTCCTCTGAAGTCCTGAGATGAGAAACGATATATCGCCAGAAAGATTATTACTGAAACATGGGATTTTCTGTCAGTGCGGGTCTGAGTCAGTCCATCCATCTGTCCAATCATCCATCCATCCATTCGTTCATCCATCCATCCATTCATCCAACTATCCACTCGGTCTAATGAATATATATATATATAAACAATTATGCATTATGCATAGCAATGCTGCAGGGAAGGAAATAAGATATTATCCTTGCCCTTGAGAGCCTCATGAGCAAACAAAGAGAACTACGTACAGAACTAATCATAATGCAAGTTAGACTAAGTGCTAGTGTTTATCATCTGTATGTGAAATGCTGAGAGGGAGATAATATAAAAGTATAAGTTATTTCCCCTGCTTTAAAGTGATGGACTGTCTCACTGGGGATAGGGAATAAAACTCCGAGAAACAGTTACATAACAAATCCTGATGATATTCCCTTGAGTGACCTTGGACTCAGAGTTCACGGAGAGCAAGCTAGGAGTGTATTCCCTGGTCCAGAGAGGCGCTCTCCCCAGGTCCTCTGAGGCAACAACAGTAGGTATCTGTGAAAATGTGCAGGGGCGCCTGGGTGGCTTAGTCGGTTAAGCGTCCGACTTTCGCTTAGGTCATGATCTCGCGGTTCGTGGGTTCGAGCCCCGCGTCGGGCTCTGTGCTGACTGCCAGCTCAGAGCCTGGAGCCTGTTTCAGTCTGTAACTCCCTCTCTCTCTGACCCTCCCCTGCTCACGCTGTCTCTCTCTCCTAGAAATAACAAATTAAAAAAAAAAAAATTAAAAAAAGAAAATGTGCATCTCCTCCGTGTGTGGCCAAGTCTGCTGGCACAGGTTTTTACAAGCTGTTTTCAGTGGCTTCTTACCTCCTCAACTGAAATTCCCATGCCTCACAAGACCCACTGCTTAACCAAGATAGAGCTCAGTTGCACTGAGGATAGACTAGACTGGCATTCAAGGCAGTAACATGAGCAGGTGGAGGCCCTAACTGCCCCAGGAGCCCATTTTCTAGACCCGCTCTTCCCCACAGAACTTTCTGCATGATGGAAGGGCATGGTGCAATACTGCGGCCACCATCTCACGTGATCAGTGAGTACTTGAACTGTGGCCACTGAGACTCCAAGATGAAATTCTTTATTTTATTTCATTTTAATTTTAATAAATTGAATTCAGATGAAAGTGCCTTAATTCTGATTAATTTCAATTGAAATCGTGGCTACTGGCTTGGATGGCAGAGGAGATCTAGATCACGAAGCTCAAGGACATGTGAGGGAAAGAGGTTCCCTTGAACTAATGGGCACCCTGGTGATCCACAGAATCACTTAGCTACCAAAGTGGGTAAGACTGGACCTTGGCTTTCAACAGTCAGATGGGCTCATGCCACAGGGTTCAGCTTCTCATCCCCTCTCCACCTCCACCAACAACTGCAATCTAGTGGTTTCAAGCATCTTTACTCTGATGAAACGAAGGACTTCAAGACCACTGAACCCAAATTCCATCAGCCTAAATGCTGCCCTCTACTCGTATCACTGCCAGACTCTGAATTACTAAAAAGAATGGATCTGGGTACTTCTCCTGTGCTTTTAGAAGCCATCTTGGTTCCCTCCAGAAGCAGTGATACGTTATAGAACTTATAATGGGAGCATTTACTCACACAACAAATATTTATTGAGAACACAATATGAGGAAGGCATGAGTATAGGTTAGGGAAACAGCAGTGAACAAGACAGGCAGGATTGCTGTCCTATGGTCTAGTGGGAGACAAAAAACCATGAACAAACAAAAAGATGATTTCAAGTAAAGAATGTTTGTGGACGTGCGGAAAACAAACTGTGTAAGGAGAAGAGAGAAGGACTGGGTTTAAGAGCTGCTTTAAACTTGTGTGGTCAGATGAGGTCTGTATCCAGAGGCGACACCAAAGCTGAGAATCAGTACTGCGTTCATTATGCGGCAGTCTGGGGGAAAAGCATTCCAGGCAGAAGGAACAGCAAGTGGGAAGTCCCTGAGACAAGAACAAGCCAGGGTTGTCTGAGGGCAGAAATAAGGCCAATGTGACCAAGTACAGTGAGCAAGCTGAGCTGGGGGGTGAGGAACCCAGGGGTCAGATCATGGCGGGTCTCATATACAGAACAAGTGGCTTTGATTTTGTTCTGTAATGTGATTAGAAACCACTAGCAAGATTTAAGCAAGATAGTGTTATGGTGGGTTTCTACTTTTAAGAGATCATTCTGCCTGTCAGAGAGAAAGCATTATAGGAGGGCAAGTGTGGAAAAGTCTGGAAGTGGGATAGGAGTTCTTGCGTGGCCTAGACAGGAGACCAGGACTTGGATCAGAGCTGTAGCAGCGGTGAGATGGAGTCGGATTCTGGGATATATATTGACGCAGGAGCCAATGGGACTTGCGGGTTGAAGGTGGGGTACCACTGAAAAAGAAGAGCTAAAGACAAATGATTTTTGAGATCTGGACGTGAGCAACTGGGTAGATGATAGAGCCATTGGCTTCACAAATGAGCCCTGGGGGAGAAATGGACTTTGGAAGGACACCAAGAGGTTACTTTTGGACATTTAACTTTGACATGTCTATTGGACATCCAGGTAGAGATGTCATATAGTCAGTTTCCTTAGGGGACAGGTAAGGACTGGAAAGAGCCATGAATATATGAATGGTAAGAGACCACAAGAGGTCATTGGATAGAGCGTGGAGAAAAGAATGGGGGTAGGGGATGGTGATGAGAAAGGAGAGGAACCAAGGGAATGGAAGGCAAGAGAAGAGAAGAGAACCAGAGGTTGGATCCTGGAGGATCTAACTTTGAGAGGGCAAGCAGGAAGAGACTGGGGAAAAGCAATAATGTGACAGGAGGAAAACTGAGGAGATACGGTATTATGGGACCCCAGAGAAGAAAAAGTTTTAAGAAGGAAGGAAGAGTCAACTGTGACAAAGCTGCTGGGATTTTCGTGAGAGGGATCAGAGAATGGACTTCCAGATTAAGTAAGAGGAGGTCAGCAGTCCCACTCTTATGGAGGTGGGAATGAAGAAGCTGGCTAGGACAGAATGGGAAATGAGAAAATAGAGAAGGTGATAATACATGATTTTTGAGGAGTTTTGCTATGAAGGGAAACAGAGAGATGAGCCATGGTTGGATGGGAATATAAGGTCAAGGAAAAGGTTTTGTCTCATTTTTGCTTTTCCCGTGAGCCATTTCAAGTCAGATGTACCTATCAGCGGGGGTGACATTGGAGTAAGAAGGCTTTTGGTGATGCAAAATGATGAGCAATCCTCACGATCCTATGAGAAATCGGTCTGGGGTCCCCTAGAGAATCCTTACTTACAGCTCCCCCATGAGTCAGACGGTGAGAACTGCTTCTGTGAACACTCTTGAGTTTCCACGTATGAAAACAGAGGCTTTTAGTTGGATAATGGGAGTGTGGCCTCTAACAGCTTGACATCATGGTCTTTTAACAACTCTTGGGGTGTGATATCATCAGTTGGCATGGATCTCACCACCCAGGGAGATACACCGTTCATGATACGGCCCCTGGAGGAGTGGGGAACACTGGGTGACTCGCGGAGCCTGGCGCTCCCTTGAGTGAGAGTCAAACATAGTGCAGTCTCTTTGGACGTCCATCTGCTACTACAACCTATTGCCAATTCTGTGTCCCTCCCGAGATAACATGGACGGGTCAGAGCTTTAGCGTCATTGGCTTACTCAGCTGGGATCCTCCTCCTTTTACCTTTATCATCCGTTGTCTTGTTTGCCCTTACCAATCATTCCCTTTCAGGCGTAGACACTCAGGAGGCCCTAGGAACTCGGTACGGGAGGCCTGGTTCCTTCCTCCATCTCTTTCTTTCTCCTGAGTTGCTCGGCCATAAATGGTCAAAAGGAGATATGTGGGTAGAGACGGAATCAGTGACACTCTCCACATCAATATAGTTATGTTGCTACAGAGTCTGGCCCATGAGATGGTTTCTCTAAAAGGGATAGACTCTTTCTGCTCTCCCCACAAACCCCAAAACTCAGGATTTTTCAACAAGTGCCTCCAAAGACCTGGTAATGAATTTGGCAGAGCAAATGGCTACACTCCAGACCCTAACAGTAGGAAAGGGACTCAGATCCACTTGTAGAGTCCAGTTTGCCAGGAATCAATGCATGTTACTGTCTGACTGGAGAGCCCAAGGCTGCTTTCTAGACGGCATGATGGGCTGCATCCCCAGGCCCCCCAGAACTACCTCAGCCTTACCAACAAATCTGCCAGCAGTCCATGCTGGGGAGGGCTCACCCCCACACCAGGGTGCCCCAGCTGAGAAACGCACATCCGGGTACTGTTCTAGAATAACTTATAGTGCTACAACACTCAGAGCCAGGCGTGGTTAAAATGAAGTTTGCTTTCTCAACACAGAGAGCTCTGGTGATCGCTGTTGCTGTAGGAAGCCATTTGGGCAAATACTAGAAAGCACAGCTGTGGGGTACCCTGCAGTGAAACTGCCTTCTCTTTGCTTTCACGGAAGCTTGTGTTTGAATGAGAGAGCTCCAGTGGCCTCCAGAGGACAATAGAAAGAAAGATCAGATGTCACCATGTAAGCATTAAATAACCTGCGACTCCAGGAAATACCACTGAGGCAGGAAGTCAAAGGAACAGCCCTGTGCTGGCAGGTTCCGGACTGAAATCTTGCCGGGTCTTTTTTTTTTTTTTTTTTTTTTAATTCTTGAGGGACTGGGGTAAAGCCATTACTGTGGAACTGCAGAGCAGTTGATGTAATAATTTATAAGCAATATCAATTGAAATCATAATTTGGCCATGGTTTGTGAGTCATAATAGAATAATAACATTGAACCCATCACACAAATAATTATGAATGAGAAAGAGCCTGACCAGGACAGAACATTTCAATCCGAATGAGCAAACGAATAGGAGCAGGAAGTTCTGGGCGGGCGCATTTGGCCTCTCTGCATGTTCTCGTTGAAACGGACTCTCTTCCTACCCCTTCAGCTAAATGCAAAGCCTCGTGATAATGGTTGACCAGGACACCCGGGAAAGGGTCTGCAAAGTGAAGTTGGGGACAGTCACATCCTGGTTCCAGTGCAAAGATCTGAGGGGATGTGTAAGGTGTCCTCAGTGCAGGAAACAGTTAGTAGGTCCCTGGGGGCTTGCTTAGCGGATGCGTTCAGCTACCATGGAATTTCTCAACCACTTTGCTTTAAACAGCCCTTTAGCATCCCAGAGGGGACCCGTCTGTGGAAGAGATGGTGAAGTTGACCTTCAGCAGCTGCCCTCCCCTTTGCTTTCCTTCTCCCGCCTATAACTAGCACCCTCCTACGCACTCATGCCTTTGATGCAGCAGAGAAGCCCTTTGGAAAGCAGCACTAGTTCGGGCTAGCAGCCTGGGCTGGGGGCCCAGCACCATGGACTGGTTGTGTGACCTTGAGCAAGTTATTTCACATCTCCAGGCTCAAGTTTACTCATCTTTAAGATGGGGATATACATACCTACTTAGCAGGTTGCCATGATACTTTAATGATCAAATACATGTAGGGTACTTAGTATAGTTCCTACCATGAGGGGCAGTCACTATATGTTAGTGATTTCAAGGTTTGATAAATCCAGAGCCACTGGCACGTTAGTGTGTTTCTGAGCAGATCTCCCACAGGTGCTTGTGCATTAGGAACAGGTGGGTAGTGGGGGGCGCCTGGTGGCTCAGTCGGTTAAGCATCCAACTTTGGGTCAGGTTGTGATCTCATGCTTTGTGAGTCAAGCCCCATGTTGGGTTCTTTGTTGTTAGAGCCTGGTTTGGATCCTCTGTCCCTCTCTCCCTTCCCCTCCTCCACTCGCTCTTGCTCTCTCTCTCAAAAATAATTAAATAAACATTAAAAAAAAAAGGGGACAGGTAGGTTGGAGAGCCAATGCTGAACCCAATGAAATGAATATATGATCCTGATCGTCCAAAGCCTGCACCCACTGGGAGGCCTCTTGGGTAGGTGCTTTCAAATGGTGACAAAGTCTCTTCTGCTTGGACATGAGGTCATCTTTGGCTCCAGGTTCCTGGGTGCGCATTGTGTGACTGTTTGGGATACCGCATCTTGTCCAAATGTGCTTTGAGGAGCCCACGAGGAATCCAGAAACTGGATTTACTGAGGGCCCCAGAGAGTGGACCTAGATTCTCCCAGAGCTCCCTCTCACTGTGAGTCTGGGGTCCCCTCCAGTAACAAGGGGCCTCCTTCAGATATTTGGACTTGGCAGGGCTGCGGCTCATACCCAGTCTAAGTAGTCTTGCTCTGTTCCTTTGTACACAAGAGGCACATGTAACCCCTAGGACTCGCATCAGGGAAAAGATAACTAATTAATAGAATTTGACTTTGCTTGGTCCTTGATGGCTGATTGATTGATTGATACCAGTGCTTTTTGAGTCACATTGGCAACAAACAAACAAAGATTAATGACGTGCAAAGGTCGTATTTTCACAAATGCTTATGAGCAAGTTTGAGGGGATATGAAGGGAAATCGTGCTTTATACCCGGATGCATCAGTTCCCTCGTGCTGCCAGAACACATCACAATAAACCGGGTGCCTAGAAACAGCAGAAATGTATCCTCTCGCAGTTCTGGAAGCCAAAAGTCTGAAATCAAGAGGGAGCAGGGCCATTCTTCCTCTGGAGGCCCTCCAGGAGACTCCTTCCTTGCCCTTTACCTCAGCTTCTGGTGGCCAGGTATTCCTTGGCTCCCGGAAACATACCTCCAATCTGTGTCCCCCTCTTCACATGGCCATCTCGCTCAGTGTCTCTCTGTGTGCCAGCCTCCTTCTCCTTTCTCTTACAAGGGCATCAGTCATGGGACTCAGGACCCTCCCTAAAGCCAGGATGATCTCAAGATCCATGACTAATTACATCTGCAAAGACCCCATTTCAACAAGGTCAGCATCAGGCCTATAAATAGAACAGAAACTGATAGTTGGCAGAGGGCAGAGAAAGGTGTGGTGATGGGCAAAATGGCCAAGGGGAAGGGGAGACAGCGGCTTCCAGTTACGGAATGAATGTGGCGAGAATAAAAAGTACAGCGCAGGGAATAGAGTAGCAGCGCGGCGTGGGGACACACGGCACCTGCACTTGTGGTGAGCACAGCATAATGTATAGATGTTGGGTCACCATGTTGTACGCCTGAACTTAATGTAACATTGTGTGTCCACTATACTCAAATTTTAAAAAATACAAAATAAGACTTGAATTCTACTCCTGAAACCAATACTACACTATATGTTAACTAACTTGAATTTAATTTTAAAAAATTGGGGGACACCTGGGTGGCTCAGTCACTTAAGCACTTGACTTCGGCACAGGTCATGATCTCATGGCTCCTGAGGTCGAGCCCCATGGTGGGCTCTATGCTGACAGCTTGGAGCCTGGAACCTGCTTCGGATCCTGTCTCTCTCTCTCTCCCCCTCTCTCTCTCTCTCTGCCTCTCCCTGACTCACACTCTGTCTCTGTCTCTCTCAAAACTAAATAAGCATTAAAAAATTATACAAAATGAGGGGCACCTGGGTGGCTTAGTCAGTTAAGCGTCCGACTTTCACTTAGGTCATGATCTCCTGGTTCGTGGGTTCGAGCCCCGTGTCGGGCTCTGTGCTGACGGCCAGCTCGGAGCCTGGAGCCTATTTCAGAGTCTGTATCTCCTTCTCTCTCTGACCCTCCCCTTTTCATGCTCTCTCTCTCTCTCTCTCCTAGAAATAAAAAAAAATTATACAAAATGAAAAAATTAAAAAAATGAAAAAATTAAAAATAAATAAAATTTTTTGTTTAAAAAAAATACAAAATTAGGTTACATTCTGAGGGTCTGAGTGGACATGAATTTTGGGAGAGCACTACTGAACATACAACATCAGAGAACATATAAGTTAGTAAGAGAGACAAGACAACAGGGAGTAGCTAGAATATAGGGCAAAACATAGGTTCTAAAAGAGACTTGCAAGGAGTTATGGGCATAAAAAGGAAAGGATGCTTCCATTCTGCAGATCTGGAGGAAACTGGTAGATAAAGTAATTTAAGAAATAGGCCTCATCGGATGAGAGACGTTTCTGGAAGGGGAAAAAACCTGAGTACAAAAACAGAGAAAATGGGGAAATGTGGGATTCTGCTTATGGTATTATTTTGAATAATCATTGGCCACTTTATATGTGACATGCACCTTGATCACAAGTGTCTACACAGTGCTCTGCACACACCAGAGTCAGTTAATATTCATTGATTTGTAACGCAGAAAAACTTAACTCCGCCTCTCCGGTTGAAATTCTTGAATTGCTAAGCTAACCTTTGTGGTCGCACGCATTATTCTTCACCCATAGGCACTAAGTAATATAATCAACGTAATGACGACAATAAAACTAATTCAGATAAACAGCTAATAAAAGTTGAGCCTAGAAGGGTAACACAACCCTCATTACTAAATTGACTAATTGTTTTCTCCGTTCCTGGAACAGAGTCCCACTTCGCTGTCCTATCGTGCAACAAATTGAGGGTTTACAGTGTGCAAGGTACTGACTCGGGAAATCAGTGATGAACAGCCTAGAATGGTCCCTGTCCTGTCTTGATCACAGGTGAGCATGTGACCCAAATGCCCAGAGGTCATCAGCCAGTGACTATGACAGGAGGTCCAGTGTCTTTTCAGACCCAAATTATGATGGCTCTGGGTTGCCACCTGTTAAGTTCCCCAGGGCCTCATTCGACAGATATTCCCAAACAGTCGTGAAGTTGCCTACCTCAGTTTGTGAGGCGGTCTTGCCTGCCCTTTGCTGACTGCCAACACGGAGGTCAGAAACCCAGGGACCTGAACTCTTTGCCTGACTGCTAACTGCCGCTTCCAGATGGCTCAGTGAGTGGGAGGAGGAGCCTGGGGCCATGGCCCGCTTTGCCTAGTCATCCTGGCTTTCTGCAGAGATTGCCCGCCACTACCAGGGTCCCGCTGTCCCAGGCACAGTCCAGTCTCTGTTTAGCATCTGAGATGCCCACGGGCATAGGCTTCTGCCTGGTCACTTGGTGGTTTAAGCTCCATCTCCTGCACTTGTGCTCGGCCTCCTCCTCTGGGAGCATCTGTCGCTTCTCCGCTCTCATTGGCAGGTGCTATCCATCAAACGGCACTAAGTGAACCAATATTTCAGAATCTCAGGGAACCACAGAATGCAAGGGATTTCATTAACCATTTGCTCCAACTGCTTCATTTTAGAGGTTAAAAGAGATTTTCCAAGGCCATACATATAACTGTATAATTTTACTGATACTTAACTTTATTATCAGTCTGTTGTATAAGCACCCTTGAGCTGATGTGAAAGAGCACCACAAACCGGGTGGCTTCAACAGCAGAAATGTGTCGTCTTACATTTCTGGGGACTAGAAGCCTGAGGTCAAGGTGTCAGCAGAATGGGCTCCTTCTGTGGCTGTGAGGGAGAGTCTGTTCCATGCCTCTCTTCTGGTGTCTGCCATTTCACTGGTCATCTGTGGTGTCCTTGGCTTGTAGATGATGCTTCGTCCTGATGTTTGCACTCATCTTCACGTGGCGTTCTCCCTACGTGTACATCTGTGTCCAAATTTGCCCTTTGTATGAGGATATCAGTCAGATGAGATCGGGGGTCCACCTATTTCAGGGTCACCTCGTCCAACTAGTTACAACTGCAGTGACCCTATTTCCCAACTGGGTCAGCTCTGAGATAGTAGGGGTCAGGACTTCAACATCTGAATTTTAGGGGATGCTATTCAACCTCTAATATCTGTCCTCACTCAGATCAAAGGATGGCGTGGTTTGGACAGTCCTCTCCACATGTATCATTTTGTCAAGACAAAAAGGTCATGAGTTCACAGAAGTCCACACAACTGTTTTGTGGCAGAGGTATTCTGTGTTTACCTTAAAACATGTGTCTGGGGCACCTGTGTGTCTCAGTCAGTTAAGCATCCGACTTCAGCTCAGGTCATGATCTCACGGTTCGTGGGTTCGAGCCCTGTGTGGAGCTCTGTGCTGACAGCTCAGAGCCTGGGGCTGTTTCAGAATCTGTGTCTCCATCTCTCTGCCCCTCTCCCACTTGCACTCTGTCTCTGTCTGCCTCTCTCTCTCAAAACTAAATAAACATTTTTAAAAAATGTGTCAACCTCCCAAACAAACTCTTCTTTCTGTCTTTTAAACTAGTTTGCATCAAAAACATGTAAAGAGGGCTCATCTGCATCAACACCTCTCTGGAAATACAGGGTTGTCTAAGTGCAGAGGGTGCAGTCAGAACCCAGAGCCCTTCCAGGGAGAATGGCCGACGTAGACACTCTCTGTGGCCGGCCACTTTCATTCCAGCCTCGCATTCAGAGCCGCCCCCAGAAGCCACTGACATTTATTTAGAAACTAATTGTGCTGCGGTTTGGGACCCGAAATGGAAAAAGATCAGTTCACATTGCAATCCATCTTGGAATGAGATGGCTGTTGTGGCACCAGAAGAAAATTGTTCCATTAAGTCAAAGGCAAACCTCAATTCGAAGGACAGAAAGGCCAGAGCCTTGAGTTAAGGGGCTCTGTGTCTCAGCCATGACTGCATTTTAATAGCACTGCAGTCACCATGACACTCAGCTCCTGTGCCTGTGACACCCCCTTTCTCTCCGCCCCTTTCTCACAACAGTTACTTCTAATTATCCATAAGCACTTTTTTTTCCCCCATAAGCACTTTAACCACAGCTACATTCTATTCTCAGACTGGTCTGACCCTCCTCTTCTAAGAAAGCGATGCCTCCCCCTCTATCATTTGGGGCTGTCTCCATCCTTGGAACCACGACCGCATTTGAAATCTGGACGCCCTCATCCAACACCCAGGAGAAAACCTTGCAGGACACCCATTTGGCTGTGCATACACATATCTCTGGATTTCTGCTGAGAGTGTATTAGGAATGCAGAATCTTGGGCTCTACCCAGACTTGCTGAATCAGAATCTGTATCTATAAGATACCCTGTGAGTGGAATACACACTAAATTCTAGAAGTATGCTTCTGCAGGAGTAGGGCTGGGAGCAGCCCCTCGATAGCTCATTGTCAAGCCAGTGAGTGACTCCTTATCTCTCTGGTACATATTTCATCCTGGCTCGGCTGGCTACCATTAGTGACTGTAGAACACAAACCATGATTAGCATTCATTATTTGTCTCCCCAGACCTACTGACTTCTCTACAAAACAATCGACATTTTGATATGACTCAGAGGCTGGTCAACCTGAATTTCTGCATCGAACATAAACACTGGATTTTCTGCTGTTTTATACTCTGTCATTGTTATCAAAGATCTAGTACGTTGGGCATATACAGAAAGCTAAATGAAACTTTCTATGTTTTTAAAATTGAGGATCAGGGGGCCCCTGGGTGGCTTAGTTGGTTGAGCATCCGACTTTCGCTTAGGTCATGATCTTGCGGTTCGTGAGTTCGAGCCCTGCGTCGGGCTCTGTGCTGACTGCCAGCTCAGAGCCTGGAGCCTGTTTCAGAGTCTGTGACTCCCTCTCTCTCTGACCCTCCCCTGCTCACACTGTCTCTCTCTCTCTCCCCTAGAAATAAAACATTTTTTTAAAAAATAAACAAACATTGGGGCACCTGAATGGCTCAGTCGGTTAAGCATCTGACTTTGGCTCAGGTTGTGATCTCATGGTTTGTGGGTTCGAGCCCCACANTCTCTCTCTGACCCTCCCCTGCTCACACTGTTTCTCTCTCTCTCTGTCCTAGAAATAAATAAAACATTAAAAAATTAAAAAAAAATAAAATTGAGGATCAGAGAATGTTAACTATGAAAGGGAACATAGGGGTCATTAAGATCAACCTCCTCACTTGACAGATGAAGAAACCAAGTCACGGTAGAGTCTCAGCCTTAGACATGTTCACGTGTCCCAGAGGGTCAGGAACCTGCACCTTTGGGCTCCGGTGTGTGTGTTCTGTGCCACAGCGTACGGATTCATACTGCCCTGGGCCGATTAGCAGAATGCATGAGTTGTCTGGCCCAGTAACTTCCAACTTCCAGCCACAAGCAGAAACGACTGGAAGCTGAATGGGGCTTCTTTGCTGTATCCTACTCCCTAAGCTCTGTCCCGGGCTCCCTGGTACAAGTGGAGAGTGAATGAAATGCGAGCCTTCATTGTGTATTCTCGCTATCACAATACAACGCTGCTTAAGGTGTCTGCAGCCTATCCCAGGTATAAGGAAGGGACCTCAAGGGGGAGCATGCTGATTAGACGTCCAGAAACATGAGAGGACCTGCCACCTCCAGATCACTCCATTCTTTGTGAAATCACCAGACTTCAGATATGGCTTTGCTTCTCCATCTTCTGTGTGTTTACACAACACCAAAAAAGCCACGAGCACTAGGGACCCTTGGGCAACAAGCTCCCAGGCTCTGAGTAGTTAACTCATTCGACTAACTGAGGGGGAGGAGGTTGTCCCTCGAGAGCAAGGACTATGGGGTCTTCCTGAATATCATTGACCTTGGGCACATGTAACTCTCTAAGTCTCTAGCTCCCCAAAAGCCATTATTGCCTCATCACTATCAGCCTCATATCCACCCCCACCATTCATTGAGTGCCTGTCCAGACCAAGCCTGGGCTAGCTGTTCTATGTCTGTGACTAATACTGCCATTGGCTTGTTTCACTGATAAGCATCCTGAGAGCCAGAGGCTGAGTGACCTTTATCTCAATGAAATCAAGGGAAAATATACATTGGCGAGGAGCAGAAGTCATAAAGTCTGAAGCCTGAGAAGTACATGAAAGGCAGAAAGAAGCATCTCCAGGTTGACCTAGATATGGTGCAGGAATAAATATGTAATATTTATATTATATCTTCCAATAAATATTTATTTCAACCCTTATGTAAGTATAAAATAAAAATACGGCCATCTGGGTGGCTCAGTCAGTTAAGCCTCTGACTTTGGCTCAGGTTATGATCTCACTGTTTGTGGGTTTGAGCCCTGCATCAGGCTCTGGCTCTGTGCTGACAACTTGGAGCCTGGAGCCTGCTTCAGATTCTGTGTCTCCTCCTCCCTCTGCCCACCCTCTGCTCGTGCTCTGTGTGTGTCTCTTTCTCTCAAAAATAAATAAACATTAAAAAAAATTTTTTTTAAGTAGATAAAAATAGATGCATTGAATACAGATTAGCTGGAGCTCATACACGCACACAACATGAATCTCATGTATATACATATACCTCATATCTCATACATATTTCATATATAAAAATAAACCCGGGGCGCCTGGGTGGCTTAGTCGGTTAAGCGTCTGACTTTCGCTTAGGTCATGATCTCGCGGTTCGTGGGTTCGAGCCCCGCGTCGGGCTCTGTGCTGACTGCCAGCTCAGAGCCTGGAGCCTGCTTCAGTCTCTGACTCCCTCTCTCTCTGACCCTCCCCTGCTCACGCTGTCTCTCTCTCTCTCTCTCCTAGAAATAAATAAAACATTAAAAAATTTAAAAAAAAAATAAACCCATGTACGTATATTTATATACACACATAATCCCTAGGACTATGGGTCTAATCCGCTCATACTCCCTAAGGATATTTTTCTTAGGCTCTGCTTCCTTTCTGGCATCGCTGCGGGCCTAGAAGTCTGAAGTGGATGTCAGGAAAGGTCATTTTCCCGGAGAAGAGTACTTACGAACAGAACAAAATCAAACCAATGCCATCTGTAGTGAGTCGGTCTGTCCATGAGGTGGTGGTGTTTGTACAACTGACGCGGGAGGGAATAAGGTCAGGGCACAGAGACGTGTCAATCAAATTGGTCGTGGACTAATAAATCCATGCCACCTCCACCGACTCCCATCCCCTTGTCTGACAAAAGCCTGGCCTTGGCCTCGTGGGTGTTGGCGATTTTGTAAACAGAGCTTCTCAGCTCCTAGACCAGCCCAGCTGGAGGCTTGGAAGCAACCCAAGTAAAGGCAGCCACAAAAAGCCATGAGGAGGGGCAGTCACATCAAGTGGACTTGCGTGGAGTGCTCTCACAGTACCTGGACTCCCCGGCGCGGTCCCTGACCGGTGGGGGTTGTCTCCTACAGGCACTGATCGCCGCTGGAAGCATTCCAGCTAACACACCAAGCCTTGCGCGGAGTCTCCGGGCGCCCTCAGCCTCCTTGGCAAGCTTCTTCTGCCCTTTCAGCCCACACCTGGAGGTTCCCACTGGGCAGAGTCTGCAGAGACAGGACCCAGGTCAACCAACAAGCTCTGCATATTGGAAACCTTCCCAAACCCCGCTCTTTGTGAGCGATGGCTGCTGAAGTCTGAGCCACACTGAAACAGATATTCCCTCTCCGCATGATCTTGGAGGAGAGAAACGATCCTATGAAAATAATTCACTACTAAAACCTGCCCTGGGGCCACAGTCTTGTTTTCTAGTTTTATGAAGTTCCATTTCTACGTGAAAACGTACCCTGTGTCTTCACCAGAAGGAAGGGAAAAGCTGCCTTGGTTGACTGCTATGGGCCATGCACTTTACATTATCAAGTTCAGCTCATCAAAGACCCTGCCCTTTAAGATTTCAGAGGGGAGGGTCAGGCTCTGAAAGGCAAAGGCGCTTGCCTGAGGTCATGTGTGTGTCAGATGCAGGGGTGGTGCAAACCCTGATCTCTTTGGCTTCCTTGACCCTATTGCCTGCTAGGTAGATGCTAACAATGGGCTTTTGAATGAAAAGTGGTAACAATTATATAATACTATGCCTGCACATTTGGGTGGCCCTTTCCAGCACACAAATGCTTTTCGGTTGCCCAAGACCAGCTCAGACAAATCCTAGCATTGAGGTGCCCCCCCCACCCCCGCTCTCCTCTGAGTGTCTCCCTCTCCCCTCTCACCAGCCCCAAGCGATGGGTAACCCCACCTGAGCTGGTCCTTGCTCTGCAACCCACTGTAAGCCTGCTGGCTGATTGCTGGCGCGTGGCTGCCACCGATGTCCCTGCCCTCAGGGCTCCTGGGGTCATGGATCCTGGGTGGGCTCATCATGATGGAGCACTAGAAGGGGGCTGCTCCATGAAAGTAAATTTGGCCTGTCTCTCAGTTTTATCCAGGGCCAGGCTTGGTAGATGCTGAACAAAATGTCAGTGAGGAGGGCACGCCCCAGTTTCCTTCCTTACCTGCCAAGAAAGTGGTCTTTTGATTAAAGCCCTTAAATTTGGAAAATAAGTCTTCAGTGGAACTCTGAAGTTAAATTGGACCCAACAGTGAATTGGATCTTCATCGAAAAGGAACCAGAAATCTAATAAGCTCTGGAGTACTTTGAATTTGTTATGTAACAGTTAATTATAACAGCTGATGTTTATTCAGTTGTTACTGCAGACCAAGCTCTCTTCTAAGTGCTTCACTCTATCAACTTCTTGCTTCACAACCCTGTCCAATATGTACTACTTGTGCCCAGAAGGCACAAAGAGATGTAGCGACTTGGCCAAGATCCCACAGCTAGTAAAAGGAAGAGTCTGAATTAGAATCTGAAACCACCACTTGGTCATGCCAAAATGGCCCTTGACCTCCCATAGCCATGCCTCACATTTCCTCTGGGCTCTGAAGCTCCACCGAGATCCTGTTATTTAGGAAGATCTCAACTGAGATCTGACCCTTGGGAGAAGGCCCAGGACAAATCAGTCTCTGTGGACCAAATGGGTGGAGTAAAGGACTCCTGGTGGTAGCTCATCATGAGTCTTGGAGCCCCTGTTTTCTCTCTTTCCTATTCTTGCTCCCAAATCCTTCCTGCCTTGTCTGTCATTCAGTTGCTCAATTCCAGTGAGGCCAACTGAGAGAAAGAGGTCTGAAGACCCTAAGTTATGACTCCACATTGTGCTGAAGTTTTGTTTATTTTAAGGTCAACAGAGGCAAGAATGGGGCAGTGTCCATCCTGAGAGACCATATCAAAGTATATGCTTTGTCTTAGTCCATTTGGGCTGCTTTTACAAAATACCACAGCCTGGGTGGCTTATTAAGGACAGAAATTTACTGCTCACAGCTCTGAAGGCTAGAATTCCAAGGTTAGGGTACCAGCAAGAACACTAATCCCATTCATTCATGAGAGCTCCACCCTATGACCTAATCATCCCAAAGACCCCCACCTCCTAAAACCATCAGCTTTGGTGGTTGGGATTTCAACATATGAATGCGGGGGGGGGGGGGACACAAACATTAAGACCTTAGCCCTCTTTAGTCTTCGCTGTGGCCTCCTGACTCAGACCCCAGCTTGTACCTCACACAGGTGGACTGTACTGTGTTTATCCTTATCTTGGTGATATGGCCATGTGGTTGTTTTGTATATTGGCCTGTTTGGCCCCAGTACACAGGAAATGGGTTTAATTGAAGCTATAAAGTGAATTTGTCAGGAACACAGAACACACTTCACTGCCTATGCTCACTTGAACAGAGACTGTCAATCTAATTAGAAAGCTTGAATTATTAAAGCCCTAACCACTTAGAGCTTCGGGTCACCAAGTCACCATGCGCATGTCCCAGAGCGACACTGGATTAGGAAGCAGCTGGCTCACAACTGGTGGTTATTGTGGACCCCCAAACTTGTCTGATGATAACTCATCTCAGTCATGAAGTCCCGATGGTCTTTTCCAGGCCCAATCCTGAAGATAGAGCTCTGAATTGGCTCAGGTCTGGGATTCTGGTCCTGGTCCTACCTCCACAGTTGACTCTTGGGGTCTTTGGTCAGTTCTTTTTCTTCTCAGTGCCTCCATATTCCCACCTGTGCTGTGTAGCTACAAATATTTGCTTAGGATCATTTTAGCAGCTGTGAAGTGTCCTGGGATCTTTGAATGAAAGACGCTCTATTAAAGCTTAGGCACTAAGTGACGACTCTGGCCCCATCTACACTGCAGAGCTCTGCAAGAGACAGACTGAGCCCATTCATCCTTCATACAGTCCTAATTTTATTCTAAAGCCTCACTTTTGGCCAAGGCGGCAGGACTTGTCAGAGAACGGAGCAGTCTTAACACTTTCAAAATACCTTCTATTTCATAGGGTTGCTTTTTTTCTTTTTCTTTTTCATTTTCTTTTTTTTTTTTCCATTGCATATTAGCAAAGGTAAAACTATCATGCAGGAAAAAGAACAAACATGAAAAGAAGAGGCCCCTCTCAAGGGAGGGCTATTTATCAGGCCATTACAAAGGTCAAGGGGGCCATTTTGCCTAGAGTTGGGATTTATACAATCAGTATATTGGGCACTTCTGGGGCCCACCCTGTGTGAAGATCAGGGCGCCATTTTTGCACGTAATTTTACAGAATTGAGCGCGTTTTTCCAGGGCATCCACTGTGCAGGAGAGCAGCTGAGAGTGAAATGGTTTGGTATGGTCAAAGCCGGCTAGGGTTAAGTGTGAGAGTTTTTGCTTCTTTAATGTCTCCATTGTTGCAACTCATAACCTGCCATGACACTCTCTTAGAGCGCTCATCTCCAGCCTCCCTGAACCCTGGGACTCTCTATCTACCTTCCCAAACCCTTGCCTCTACTAGCACTTAAGAAAGAACAGTGGGTCTGTACTTTCTCTTCTTGAATCCACTTAGCCTCCTTTTCCTTTGAACTCCTCACTAGCCCTTGGCTTTCAGTGTCCCATCCAGGTACCATGGACATGCCTGTGGACATGCAAGAAACTCAGCAGTGACTCACTTCCTTGGGACCTGTCTCCACCCCCTGTGGAACTGAGCAGGAACCTGGGTACTCAGTCGCTATGACCTCTAGCATTGCCCTGTTTCTGGGTGAGCAGAGCATGGCTTCCCTTTGCTGGTTGGGGGAAATGCAACCATCTTATGCAAACTTACCGAGGGCTTACGTTATCTGGTCTGTGTCTTCCTGTTTGATCTGAAATCCTCTCACTCACTTTGTTCACCAAGCCCAGCCACGCTGTTCTCCTTTCGTTTCTCAGACTCGCCCAAGTTCATCCCTACTTTAGGGCTTATTACTTTTGCTAATCCCTTGACCTACTATACTTGGCCCATTGAAATTGGTCTTTGGGCTTCTTATCATTCAGATATTTGCTTCAATGTCATTTCTCAGAGGTTAATTCCTTGAGTATCTTGTCTAGAATAGTCCTTCCCCCTTGTATTTTGAACATCTTAATTGTCTTCAGACTTTAAAGCCATTGACAATTTCAAATGCTGAATTCATCTCTGTCCTTTCAACACTAGAATAGAGATGCCATGAACAGGGACCTAGTCTGACACTCTCTGTGCTATACCGTCAATACTACGTAATATATCTGGTACTCAGTAGTCTCTCTATATAAATGTTTGTTAAATGAATCAATGAATGAACAAACTAGAAATATTTGTTGTGGACTCTAAGAGGTTGCCAGGGAGGTTTATCTCTCAAACCCCAGTCCTTAGTGTCAACACCGGGAGTCCTATTCCAACCCCCTCTCAACCAGTGGAAGGCCACAGTGCTGGGCCTGGGCTGGTTTGCAGGTGTCCCCATCACCTGGGCTATCTGGGGCTTGCCTGTGGCTAGTAGACCATGATTCCAAGGTGAGCCCAGAAGCAATGTCCAGAGAGTCCAGCTGGACCACTGCTCATTAGAGGATAGGCAGAACAGGAAGATCTTGGGATAAAGCAAAGAATATAGAGTGGGGAAATGAGGCGAGAGTGAGAGCAGTTTCTAGAGCCAAGGGAACAGACTCAAGGGAACGTGGCCATGGGCACTTTGTTGGAAGGCCCCTATAGTTTTGGGTGAGTAGGTGAAGCAGTAGTTAGAATCACTTGGTTCAGAGCTACAATGCCTTCACCCCTGCTCGTGAAGTCATGAGTTGCTATAACTGCATCTTGATCCTCTGCTGAGGACCCAGTGTCAGCATCTAGCCGTGAGTTCTAGGTAGGGTGGGGAGTGCTCATTGCTGACTACCCTTCGTGCTGCTGGGCAAGGGGTGGGTTTAGAAGAAGGGAAGTTCTCATTAGAAGATCATGAAATAAATTATTTAGCCATCCAGAAAAGAGAGCACAAGAGCAGGCAATGGCAGAAGGAAGAGAAAGAAATGCAGGCAAAAAGAATTACTGATTCACATCGAGAACATTTAGGTTAGATCAGATTAGATGGATGGAATGGGGAAGTGAGGAGGCACATAAGCACTGGGGGTCTGAGCTTGTTCAACTATGTAGAGGCTGTCACATGTCTTGACTAAGGACAGCAAGGGAGGGACCGAGTGGAGGAGGGTGATGTGATTTATCTCCGGGCAGGCAGAATTTGACAAGCTCATAAGCCCTTGAGAAAGAGATTTTTTCTTTTCCGTAAACACATGGAAATATAAGCCTAGAGCACACGAGAATTGAAGAAATTGTATTATTTTGAGTAAGATGAGGCTCCTAAAAGTAACCAAGAATTTTAGTGGAAGGAGAGGGAGCACATTTTTCACATGAATAGAACTTAATACTGATTGAGGTGAAGCCTGAAGCTGGGAGACAGTCTCTCATTCAAATGGAGGGCTTGAGATTTAATTTTCAAAACTGATCAGGTAGTTTCAGAAATAAGCTTCTTGCCTTCAAAACAGAGAGAGACAGAGAGAGAGCAAGAGAGCTCAGGAGGATCCCTTGAGGGACAGGGAGGCCCAGAGACCAAAACTCAAAGGACCAGATCAGGAAAATATAGTTCTTTCCAGTAAAAACAGGGGAAGGTGTTCCTTTTCAATGCAGCTGTCCTCACCATAACCACCTGCAAAGAGCAGTCTGTGCATGTCATTCTAAGAAAAAAAAATCATATTTAAAAAGGAATCACGTTACAGATACCAAGCATGAAAGTAAAACCGAATTAAGATCTCTTCTCTTCTTGCCTCCATGTGAAGGAAAACCAAATGTCAGAAACAAAAACAAGTCAGATAACACACAAAGATGGAAAAGCAGATCAAACCTCAAAGAACACACACGAAATTAACACAAATACTTATTAACGGTGTGAAGTAGAGGAATCACGACGGAATCCCTCTGCTCCCCAGCCCCCCAATTTTTTAAACGTGAGGAAAGGAAATAATATGTCCCAGGCCAGTGTTCCAGCAATGAAAGGCTGTTCATGCTATAGTGTGGGCCTTTCTTGCTGAGTTCTTGTCCTAAGCTCAGGGCCAGGGCTGAAAATATCAAGGAATGGGAACAGTCAGGAGTTAAGGGTGAAGCTAGGGGGCAGAGCTGTGAAGGAGGTGTGTGGGAGGCGTGACTGGGGTAGAGAGGGGGCAAGACAGGTCTTTGTGTAAAACAGGAAAGGAAGCTTCTGGGGCCAGACCCAAAGGCTCCCTAGGAAGGAGCAGGGAGCAGAGCTAATGGCCTTGGATGGCTGGAGCCCCCGCTGTGGACTCACAGGCTACCTCCAACACCCCCTGCCCCAAGACACTGGCATTTTCCTCTAGAAATATAGAGTGGACAGAGAGTGGTCTCTAATATTTCTTGAGGGTCTTTGAGGGACCCCAGGCAGTGTCGACCAGGGAGTAGGAGGGGGTATGGTAGTCAAAGCAACTTGGGAGATGCTGGATATAAAACCTGTTTTGAATTCACGATGCTCATTTGCATATTCAAGGCTTTGGAGAAGTTCTGTTTTTAAAGAAGCCAGTTTAATTAACCCCAAGGAACATGTCTAAAAGCTAGAGAGCCACAAAATATACTTTATTTTTGTTGCCTTCAGGTTATTCTAAAAATAACAAGAACAATATTAATGGTCACCAAATTTGATTTAGCTAATCTGATTGACTAGGTCCATTCCTTCTCACTGTCCTCTGTTTCTACCTCAAAGTTGCCTGTTACATTGAAGGAACAACTTTCTCTGAGGAGACTATCTGAGTAGGTATACTGAAAACAGCAATACTAATTATCAGCGTGTTTGTAGAACATCCTGTGTTTTACAAAGCGCTTTCACAGAAATCCTATTACTTATCACCTCTTACCATAATATGGAGATACCATGTAGGAACCTGGGCTGATTCCGTTCAGGGAGTGCAGCAAACAAGTTTGGTGCTTGGACTGTTCAAATCGGTAAGCTAAAGATTGAGGATAATTAGATCCCTACTTTCTACAGCAGCTTTGCTGGTCAAGAGTACACCCACTGACTGCTTTGGAGATGTTTCTCCCACTGTTCTCATCTCAAGTTTAACCGCTCATGACCCGCCCCCCCCCAGGATGCTAGCTGTACAGGTAGTTTTATAGCAGAAGACCTAAAGTTCACATTATTTTCCAATCCCTTGCTGAGCTATCTAATTATTGGAACATTGCCAACAGGATCAAGAGAAAATGCCTCAACTTCCCTTCACATCTGACAGTGACCCAACCTCCTGACATCATGGCTGATCACTTTCGAGCTCTTGCATATTGTATTTTCGGCTTCCCACTAGCACTTGCCGTTTCCCAACTAGGGAAACGCTTTCTCCAAACCCCGCCCCTCGACACACCCAGCCTGTGTTCTCTCTCTTCCTGGCTGTCCTGTCCTTCCCCTGCCTGCAAAATCTGCCCTGGCACCCCAAGGTAGAGCTAGTCACTTCCTTCTCTAGGCCCCATAGGACCCTGAACCTCGTTTGAAATTGTTCAGGGATCTTTCTGGCGCTTCCTGAAGGCAGGGCCTTTGTTTCTCACACCATAGCCCCTGGGCTTGCACAGTGCTTAATGGCGCATAGATGATGCTTAAGAAATGTTTGACTGCACGATGACTGGATTTGAAAGCTTACCAGTGATCAGTCACCAGCAATCAATAGAAAGGGTGAGAAGAAGGAAGCAGGATGGGCACTGACTGTACCAAGGAGGTGGTGGGTAGGACAGGCTTGGGCCCAGTGGGTGCCTATCACAACCTCTGGGGAGGGGAGGGGGTATGTATGAGATTTTTTTTTAAATGCTTTTCGAAAGGAGGATGGATTAAAAGAGTATGAGAAATGTGGCCCAGAGGAAGAATGCATTCCAAGCAGGCCACCCTGGATGGGAGAGGGAGGAAGAGAGAGAACAAAGGGCTATACCCAGGCCCACCTGCTGGGTAAGGTCCCACCTGCCGGGTTCTGCCCACATCCTCAGGGGCCCTCCTTGGCTCAGGGACCCCATGGCTGGGGGCAGACTGAACACATTGTCCACAGGCCGAATGGAGCTCATAGCATCTTCCGGAGAGGACAGAAAGCTAACAAATTTCTTTGTTATCTGCTTTTTTACCTACTTTTATGATGTTTCCTCCTCATATTTAACCTTTGATTATTCTATTAAGATCTCTCGGAAGGTCTTGACTCCTTCATCACCCTAGCTAACTCTCCTAAGAACTCCTGAACTTGAAGGGACCTCAACCAAGTGTCCAGACATTTACCTCAGCTATGCCAACGGCCCCCAGTAATTCCAGACCAGCAGCAAAGACCAGCGGCAAACAGGGCAAGCCGTAGAGTCAGACTTACTCTCTCCCTGAGATTATCCACCTCAGAGAGTCAGAATGAGTCATTACATTATGTTTGTTTTCAAAAATTGCTTCCCTTCTTTTGAGCCTAAAAACCCAGCTGTGCACAAAAGGAGACCACAGGCCATTGAAATTAAAAAGGACTTCAGGGTTTATTTAGCTCTTCCTGTCTCATCTCACAAGGTGGATATCGGCAGTAGAAGTGGAAATCAAACATTTATAACAGATTTGGTAGAATTTTGCCGCTATTTTCCCCTCGAGAACTCAGACTCAGTTTAAGGTACTTTCAGATAGACTCTGTTTTCTGATTTTTTCCTTTAGAAGCAGGACAGCTAATGTGAGGAAGGAAATAGAAGAGGCACCAGCTGAAGCAACGGACACAAGAGAAGAGTGGGTAGAAAAGCCTGCCTGAGCTTATTCAGATAATTCTACTTGAGATCAGTCTTTGTACAGAGGACACACCACTAAATATTGAAGAATTAGGGAAAAATACTGAGTTGCCCACTCCTTAAAATGTATTCATCAACAGATCCAGTGATAAGGTTACAGATCTTAACTGCTAATTTAGTAAACATCGTTAAACATCTACTCTGTACTAAGTCCGTGGGGATTACATTAAATGTAAGGATATCGATAGAAGTAAGGAGAAGAGTGACATTTATGGAAGGCTGTGACATTCTGGGAGCTGGGCCAAGTATTAGTTCATCTAACCTCAATAGTAAGTATGATTGTTGCCTACTTTATAGGTAAGGAAACCGAGACTTAGGACAATGAAGTCCCTTGACTGAGGTCACACGGGTAGCTGTGGTGGCAGCGCTGAGTGGCTGGCTCGGGTCGGCCTGAGTTCCAAACCATTACACTCTATAGACTCCCAGCTCCCGGGAGACTAGACGCCCGGAAACTGTAGTCGAATGGGTGGGGCACACCTGAACCAAGAGTCCGTCTGATAAGAACTTCTAATGGGAAAGGGAATGGCTACGGAAGGTCGCCAGAGCAGAAGCTTAAGGAATGAGGAAGGAGATGCCCCTTTGGAGAGAGGTGAGGGAAAGTTTGCTTCAGGCACAGGGCCAGGATAAACAGGAGCATCCCACCTGATACCGCAGAAGAAGCAAATGGTCCTAGGGTTGGACCAACCATACCCCAAGGGCTCTGATCTCACCCTACAACCAGTTATTAATGCCCAGGGCTCTGTTCATCACCCTGGGCTTGCTTAATCAAGTCATCAAGTTCACTGGTACAACGAAGACCAAAAATCATCGTCCCCAGTCCGCCGTGTGACCCCAGGCTCCCAGTCATACACATTCACTTCCCTTTACAGAGGCATTTCCTTCCTCTCCCTTCCTTCCTCTCCCCTACATACAGATTTCTTCCCCCTCCCCCCATTTGCTGCTGTTCATGGTCTCCAATGCCCCCCTCTTTCTTTCTTCTTCCGGTTTTTCCCATCAGCCTCTGGAGGACTAGCTTCATGACAGGCAGCTCCAGACCCAGGCTTTTGCTCTGGTGGTCATGGACCACCTAAATCTGAATTCTCTGAGGAAGCTGGGCTAATGGGGATCCCTGGCCACTCCGCCCCATCCAACCCCCTGAGGCTGGCTCGCTGAACCAGAAGCTGTCTTTTAAACAACTCTTGTAGGTCACTGTTTGTGCACTAAAGTTTGAGGACCACTACCCAGGAGTCAAAGACCCTGGAAACTTTCTGGTCTCTGACCGCTTCCTCCCTCTTTCCCCTCAGACCTTCTCTGGTAAAGGTAGATGCAGGGTAGAGGCACAGTAACAGTACGGGGTCTCTCCCTTCTCCTGCTTCCTTTTGTGTTTTCTTATCTGTCTCTTCTGCTAGACTGTGAGTCTCTGATTGGGTGTCATGTCCTACTCAGCTCTCGACCCCTGGTACCAGGGTGGTGTGCAGTCTCTGTGGACACGTCACAAATGTTTGTGGGATGAATAAATTATGTAGGGAACATCCACCTCCGCCCCCCCCCCCTTCCCCTACTCTCTCCTCCTCTCCTTTCTCTTGGGGCTGTCTTGGCCTTGGGCACTAAACACAAATGTTTTAAGAGATGGTTAATGTTTAAAGGTAGATGGTCAGACATAGGCATGGCCACAGCGGGTTGCTCAACTGACAAACAAACCCACCTTCTTCTGTTCTTTCCTAAGCCAACAGGAAGCAGCCAAAAGTCGGTCACTCACCCAGCAGCGGCTCAGACAGGCTGTCCCGCAAGGCAATTACTCAATGTTGCCGCAACTGCCTGAGGCTATAAATAGTCTTTATTAAGAAGTCCCATCTGGGATTGGACAGGCCTGATGGGTGGCCCTTTTTTGTTGCCCCTTGAAATAAGTGGAGAAATTTTTTTTTTTTAAGTGTCACTTTATAGACTCTAAGCCTGGGGCAAAGTATTCTATCTTCACCTTCCAGTTCCACCTGCTCTCGCTTGGGATCGGGCTACACTTTGGGGTCTCTGTGGGGCTCTGACTCTTTCTGCTTACTATTAGCCAATAGGATGTAGCAATAATCATGGAAATGGTAGTAATTCTTTAGCAAGCCTTTCCTTCTTTTTTCTCATTTCTACAGCCCCTATACATGTCTAGCTTCTTATCTCTTCCACGTGGGCCACCATCATGCTTTCCATATTGATTGGTGGCTCTACTTCCCTGCAGTCCACAAGATCAATTCTCCTATATGCTTGTGTTTTCCACACTTACCCAATTTAGAAATTTTTAATGACTTCCAATACTTTCGATGCATACACTATTGTTTTTTTTCTTTGCTTTGCTTATTTATTTATTTTGAGAGAGGGAGCAAGCAGGCAAGGGAAGAGAGAAAGAATACCAAGCAATCTCTGAGCTGTCAGCACAGAGCCTGATGCAGGGCTTGAACTCACGGACTGGGAGATCATGACCTGAGCTGAAACCAAAACTTGGACACTTAACTGACTGAATCACCCAGGCACCCCAATGCATAACTTATTCTTAATGTACATATTTATTTATAAATTAAATACGTGTGCTACTAATGGTCCACATGACACATTAGAAAAGCTTACTTTCATTGTTAATTTTTGAAAAACATAAATATAAATAGGAGTTTCTAATATTTCTTACCCCAATGGATCATGTTGAGCACCTGACAGTGGAGATCACTGAGGAGAGCTGAGATTGAATCAGTTTGCTGGGTCCTCAAAGCCTTACAAGACTTAGTTTCAGGTCATTCATTCAGTCACTCAACATTTCTTAGAGACTATGATGGCCAGGCATGGGGTAGGCTCAGAGGGTAATAATAAGTAGTCAAAGCCCCTATAGATAAAAACCTCACAGACTAATGAAGGACATAAACACATAAATAAATAACTCTTAGAGAACCATATGGATCATCATAGAAGTTGCATAAGACCTTAATGGAGAGAAGAGAGGGTCTTTGCCTGTGAGGGTCAGTAAAGGCTTCACAAGGGCTATTTGAACAGGGCCTTGAAGGATGAGTAGCAGTTCATCATTTGACAGAAAGAAAAAGGGTCTTTCAGGCACAAGGAAGAGCAGTGGCAAAAGCAAAAAGGTAAAAAAAAAAAAAAAAAAAAAAAAAAGAACATGGTATATTTGAGAAGTAACCAGTAGTTCTCAGAGGCTGGGGGAGCAGGTGGGGAGTGAAGAAGATGAGTGTTAGAAAGCAAGATTGAGGTCAAATCATGGAAGACCTTGTCTGTCAGACTGATAGGTTTGGATTTTACCCTGAAGTTAGGGGGAGCCATGAGATGTTTCAACAAACTGCCTTCCCCTCAGATGTGCTTTTACCTGTCTTCTTTATGGGAATAGTGGAATAGAAAGTAAGATGAAGAAAGTCAGCTGTTTCTCGGGGCAAGGGCAGCATACCTTCCCTTCTCTTCCCTGTATGTGCGTCTCATTGGCTAGCTTTTCATTTCCCAAGTATTTTCCTTCACACCTGAAAATGATGCAGAGCACAGCCATCTCTAGAGTGGACACCGGGGGCTATTCTGCCCCAGAGGATGCCAGACTCGTCCTAAGCCATCTCTACCTTCCCTCTTGTGACCAGGGCCAGGTATTTGTAAGATCCTTGTTCTATGTTTGTGATGGTCTATGTTCAAAGACTGGAACTTTCTTCTGCAGAGGAGAGCTTTACTCTGTGCACTGCTAAAAAAAAAAGTAGTGCTGAACTTTTGGCCTTATGTGCTAACAAAATGAAATATTCAGAGGGAGAACATTGTGTTGAATTAGAAATGATAGAGAGATCATCTCAAGTGGGAAAAGACCCCCTGAGGTCATAATGTTGAAATGACACACATGAGGTGTAGCTTTGTAGGGATGTGACCGTCAGGGCAGCTGATGCCCTGGGAAGCAGCAGGGTATGGTAGACAGTGGTCTGAAGAGAGTCAGGGACTACAGTGCTTTTCTCAGTTCTGAACATCAGTCATGTTCTTGAGAACCTCACACCCTTTCTGGCTTTCCATACCTCTTTCTGTGAAAAGAAAGTATGAGGTGCTTGCTAGCTCAGAAACTGGTTTTAAAGTATTGCACTTAACTTTCTCATATTTCCACAGAGGATCCACCAAAGCAAGAAGTATTAGGTCAACACTGCCTCTTTCCTGTATGGGTATTTCTGAAATCTGGCTGCTTTCATTATTCTGGTCTAGATAACAACACTGATCCGCCATCTTAATTTGGAAATTCTTCAGAAGGGAAGAGAATGAAACAAACATTTCACTGTCTGCCGTTCTCATACAGGCTTCACTCTGCAGCCTTTCTAATATCTTCACCCAGGGAGTGAGGATAAGGAAAAAGGAAAGAAACATGCAAGGGGAAGCGAGGAACTGAAGCCTCAACCAGAGGCAGAAAAGAATGAGAAACCATTGCTTCACCCAGTCGTGACAACTGATTGTAGTGCCTTGGGTACTATGTTTAAATAGTCTCCTCTTTGCAAATGAGAGTGATAAAGACAGCTTATGTCATTAGGGTATCATAGGAGAAATAATGACATAAATTGACAATGCATTGTCATCAAAGTGAGCCAGTTGTCACAAGCAACATTAGCTGCTTCTTACATGGGCAGTAGTTGCCCCCCAAATGAGGTTCTTCACCCTATTTTTCCTGAAGGAGACATGCCGAGGCAGCACTGGCTAGGTAAGAAGGATGGTCTGCACAGGGTTTCCTTAGGACGAGGGTCCGATGAACATCTTAGGCCAAGGGAAGGCTGAAGCCTGGTCTCTAGTTTGACTGCTCAGCAAGTCATCATGGATGCTCTGGCCTGGACAAGAAAGAGCTCAGTAAATAAGATATTCTAGCAGCTCTTGAATAAGATGGCCTTAGGGCTGGGGTTCAAGTAATTTCACTACTGGAGGCCCTAAGTCAGAAAATACAGTGGCTCTGCGTATTTATTTACATTCCTAGACTACTGATAGATCATTTATTTATTAATATTTCGATTTCGATTTCTTCCAACCAGTGGTGGGCTGACTGTACCTCCAGCCCTCACCTGTGCCTTGTCTCAAGCAGAGGTTGGCAAACTAGAGCCTGTGCTCCCAAACCTGCCCTGGGTGCGTTTTTGTGCAACCGATGAGCTGAAATGATTTTTACATTTTTAAAGGGCTGTAAAAAAAAATCCACAAAGAAGAACAAATAACAGAGACCTTAAGTGATACACAAAGCTTAAAAGTATTTACTAGCCGGCCCTTTGTGGGAGAGCTTGCCCACCCCTGGTCTCAAGGCCTTATTGGCCCTTTGTGTATAACCTGATTTATGGTTGTTTTCTCATTTCATCCTTACAGGAGGAGGTTGGACAGTTGTTATGATGTCCATTTTAAAGGTGAGGACACAGGAGCCCGGAACAGTTACATAACTGCTCCAGGGTCACGGACATGGTCCCAAGGCTGAGAATAGACCTGCGGTCTAATCCCCCATTCAGGAATCTTATCAGGACATCACAGAATCACTGACCCAGCTCATCTTCACAGAGGGGAAAACATAAAGGTTGAACTGCATCCAAACTGATTTGAGGGTACTGGGTCTGTCCACCCTTTCTTAGCAGGTAGCAGCTCACTGGGAGGAAACCATGAAGAGTATTTGGAAATGCTAGAAATGTTTAACTAGCCTCATTATAGACTCCGGCAGGTCAGGCAACAAAAGTTCACGTTCCCTGGCAGCCGGGGTCTCGGCGCTGCTCCGATGGGCTGAGCCAAACGCCGCCCTTGCCGTTGCCGGACCCTCTTAGACCAAAGCTGGGCTTCGCCCTCGTGCTTTCTGCATTCGGGCTTCCTCCTCGCCCCCGCGTGCCGGGGAGCATGCGCAGCGCGGAGCAGCTGGAGGGGATGAATGCCCACATTATCCGCCCACCGGCTGTCAGCAGCTTCCCCGCAGCCCGGGCCGCAGCTGGTGTGGAGCGCCCGTGGCCCCGATGTAAACAGCCGGCCAGGCTGAGTAGCAGGCTTGTTCTCCCTGCCGCCTGGGCGAGGGCTCCCTGACCCTGGGACCTCCCCCTGCTGCCCCGGGGGCTGAAGAAGGGCTTTGTGCCCTCGGTTCAGACCTTAATCCTCTTGAATGCTACCAGGGTAGAGACTTGAAATAAAGACACACATAAACTGGTGTCTGCGTCACCTGCAGGCACGAGATGGGGGGCTGCTAGGACACAGGGCTGCCTGCCTGTTACGGGTGATTTAGGAAGTTTCCACGCACATGGTAGGAGGCTGGACTCGTTGCCTTTAGGGGCTTTTCTAAGAACATACAGCTCCAAGTCCTCAGATGTCTTCCTACCTGCCTGCTATGGAGTGACAGAGTGCCACTCCTGGAGATAGGCCTAGAAGAAGCATTAAGCATTGTCGTCTCATTATAATTTAGTCATTTTGGCCATTTAGTAATTTAGTCTTCCCTATGCAGAGACCTGGCTGCTAGGGAAGGAGAGGAGAGAGGGGGAAAGGAGGAAGACAGGCAGAAGTGGGCTCCTGCTGACTGAGTCAGAGCCTGGGAGCTCTGAGGATGTGGCTGAAGTTGCAAAAGAAGGTCAAGGTCAGGGAGAGGCTGTAGCATTGAGGGGCCTGGCACGGGTGACCTCTTGCTCTTCTTATATATGGTTTAATATATGGCTTTGAGATTTCCTCGTATTTCCTCTTGTCACTACCTTGCACTTCTAATGACCCTTCTTTCTTTCGACCTTGAATTACAATTTGCAGGGTCTGCTCTCCTTCCATCATTAGCTTGAAAGCCGCTTGAGGGAGGGCCCTGCCTGACTCAGCAGCACCAAGCATGGTCTTTTGTCCATAGCAGACATGGAATAAATATGGGGCTATTGCAGTATTTCCTCGTGGTTCTTCCAGCCAGATGCCAAGAAAACCTTTTAAAACCCTGGTAAGGATGAGCTAGGGGACTGAGAGCAGCTCTAAATCTAAGAGAAATTTCTTCTGGTCCAGAACATTTTTTTTTTTTTTTAAATAATGTTATTCAGGACATCAGTTGCATCAGACACTAAGAGACATTTCCAAACTTGTTAGCAATCCACCCATCCGATACTTCTGCCAGTGCAAACATTGCCAATGATGGGGAAGAAGAACGAGCCCTCTTTCCCTTTCAGAGTCGTTCACATATACAGATGAGCTAGAATTTACAGAAGACAATTCTTACAAAGGGGCTCACATGCTCTAGCTCTGAAGCCACATCTTTCTTTCTCTGTCGTGTACTTTGTAGGTCCCTTCTGATACCTGTCAACAGAGGCGACCTGCTGTGTCTGCTTATTCGCTGAATCATTGCTGATTTAGACTCAGCAAATAGCAACAAAAAGCTGTTTTAATGAGATTTTAAAGTTCAGCTGTGAAAACTGAAAACCACCCGACACCACACCACCCAGCCACCTGAGACTGTTGTGCTGAAATGTTCTTGTCGCTCACAGGGATTCTATTCTGGTCTGCAGTAGTGGGAAAGTGCCACGGGGAGGAAGGGTGAGCTTCCATTGGCTTGCCTTGGCTTGCCATGGAAGCCTCTGGGAGAAGTGCATAGGCTAATGTTTTCAAAGGGCCCAGCCTGGTGCCTGGCAAGGACAAGATGCTCAATAAATGTTAGTCGTCCCGTCTGCACTCCCTTCTCTTACATCTCATGGGAGTCGGGTTCATTGCAGTGCTTAGTAGTCTTCAGTGTGGAACTTGGAGAATGAATACCCTCATCGCTGTGAATAATTAAATAAATGCACTCGCCCAGACCCGAAAAGAAACCACGCCTGGGCCAATGGTGGCAGTGTGGCACAAATCACGAGTTAGGGTTTATCCAGTTCTATTAGTGAGATCTACTAAAAATAAAAATATAAATTAATCTATCTTTTATTGTTTCAATCATTCACTCAGGCTCCGATTTGTCCTGTTAAAAGGAAATCAAGTCTCTGCCTCTTGAGAGCCTCCATTTCTCATTCAAAAAGTATTCTTGTGGCTTAGGGCTGAGGCCAAAGGAGCCGATGCTCGGTCCTGGTTCTGAGGCCAGACACAAGGGATCTAAAGATGTTTAGTAGTCAGTTACCACATGTCTGAATGTCCATGGCACCCAGCATTATGGACATAGCTTCATGTGCCACAGACCACAGATGCTCGCCCACGCAGTGACACTGCCCTGAGTTTCTGCTTCTGAACTCAGATATTTAGATTCTAGCATCAGTCACATGTTGTACAGAAACGAGTCTTCCCTCAGATTTGGAGACCCTCAGACGAGGGGTTCAACAATGCATACCCATAGAGCAGGCATGTTGCAGAAATGAGCCAAGATGATTGGACTTGAGAAAAATTAGCACACAGGCTTTATTTTTCATTGAATTTTAATGCATCCAGGTTATACATAAGTATGTGTAACATTGCTTATCTTTTATATTCATAAAAGTGCAAATTGAAAGCGAGAGATATTTAATAATAAAGCAAAACTTTCTTTTTATTTAAATCATTTTTTCTTTAATATAAATCTGGGTGTCTGATATCTTTTCTTCCATACCAAAATGTCCATGTCTCATTCTCTATTTTGTCCTCCAAACATGAATAGAATATTGGTTAGAATTCTGGTACTTCAATACTGCCGTGCTTAGCTTTTAGCGCTACGTAGCCCTACAATTCAATAATATCGGTCTATAGTGCTTCCTTTATCCTATTCAGATTAACTGACTCAACAGAGTTACTTCATTTTCATTAAGCTTGAAATACACTTTTTGGAGTCCGGTCTTCAAATCTCCGATTTTGAGAATGAAGTTCAGGCTATTGCTTCTCTTTCTGGAAAACATATTCCAGGGTAGTTAAGCGAGCCAGATAATTCTGCCACGCAATGAGTTCCCTGGAGGTAATTTCTTTATAAATGAGTGAATTGCAACTTACGTTTTTAAACCATAGTGCACAGAAACAGAATCCATGGACATTCTTAAAGAGAAACATTCCAAGCGTTTCAATGGTCTAATTTTTTTGTGGGTTGGTGTGGAGAGTTTTCCTTGGGTCATAGAAACAAGTCGGTTTCTTTCAACCATTCAAAAAACCCTCTCAACTCAAAACCACCTAAACGGATCTGCCCAGACTCCATGAAATACAGCAGAATATGGTATCCGTGCTTCAAGAGGACTCCTTGGGTCATCAGGCTATAAGCAGTTCAGGCCACAGAAGCATATCCGGGGCTAGTGTTAATTACTACCTCCCTGACAGTCTCCAGCCCTAACCTTTTACTCCTAAGCAATTGCTGGCAATTAATGTAATGAATAGACATAAGTTTTGTGTCCTTATAAATGTTGCCTTACTAAGTTTCATAAAATGTCAGACATCAAACACAAACCAGATCACAGAATCACAGCCCGTAAGCATGCTAATATTGACCAGTCTACACTCAAACTGTCAAGACTGCCTTGACCCAACAATATGCCATTTTCTGATAATTATATTTGCCATTATGGTATCCTATCCAAATGGTCTTCCAGCCCATGAATCCTAATCAACTCCATGAAAAAATATATGTATACTAACATACTAACTCATCAGATGCAAGAAAAACTCTAGAAATTATTTAACTTTCTTACATAAATTTTGCCATACATTTTTAGCCACACTTTTTAAACACTAAGCAACAGGATTTCTGGTTGCTACTGTTTGGGATGTATTATGTCTATTTCATTTACTGATACTGTTTAATAAACTCACTATCACCATCTTTCATCTGTCATTTTTCTATCTTTTTTGGTGCCCAGGCAAAATTTCCCTTTAATGTATAGTGGCATTTAATTACCGCATCATTAAAGGTATTCACATTTTTTAAAAAATGCTCTAAAAATGCGTGTCCTCTTTCTAGTTTTGAGCTTTTCTTTTTTTAAATTGTTTTAACATTTATTTATTTTTGATAGAGGGAAACAGAGCATGAGTGGGGGAGGGGCAGGGAGATAGGGAGACACAGAATATGAAGCAGGTGCCAGGCTCTGGGCAGTCAAGCCTGACATGGGGCTTGAACTCACAGACTGCAAGATCATGACCTGAGCCAAAGTCAGATGCTTAACCGACAAGCAATTCAGGTGCCCCAGTTTTGAGTTTTTCAATCACACACCTTTTCCATGCTAATCATAGTTACAACTACATTTTATTGCACAACTTACATTCTTTTGACACAGAAACACCTTTCTCAGAGTATTGTTCAACTCAGGAGAGCAGTGAGTGGAACTAAGTCTAGGTGGTGTGTGCTATTGAATTAGACAACTTCTCCGGGTCTCAAGTTACTTCTGCCTACATGATGGCTGGTGGCTGGATTACCTCTAAGGTCTTACCAATCTTAATAGTATTTAAAAATTTTATGACCAAAAAAATAAATAAATAAAATAAAATAAAATAAAAATTTTATGACCCCAAGTCCTAATGGATCTTGTGACCCCAGATATCTCCTCGACTTCGGGGTGAAATGCTTGAAAGAGGGACTTTCCCCAAGGAAAGTGAACTGCCAGCTGTCACAGAAACTCATGGCAAAGCAGCAGGATTAGTATCTCTAACCTAGATGAGATCTCTGCAGAGCATTTCATTGGTTTTCACTTTGTGTCCACCCATATATAAGGCAGAGAAAGGGAAGATGGTAGACAGGAGACACGGATGTGGGAGAGGACCTAACCTTATGCACCCGCGGCAGATCAGCAATGTGATAGTCCTTTTACATGCATCCCCACTTTACAGACAAGGAAGAGAAGCTCAGAGAGGCCACGTATTCTGGCCAAGGTGATACAGTTAGCAGCAGATCCAGGACTTGGGTAGTCCAGTTCAGCAGCACAAAGCCTACATTGTATCTACCAAACACTGCATGATTCCTGGTGCCAGTGCACAGCCTTCCTTGCCAGTGAGTTTTCTTGGGTCACTCATCCCCTGGGTCATCTGTGCTAAACAAGAATATTATGTTCATTGATCTGGAGGTCATGGATCAACTTTAAGTTGGCTTGGAGGCCAGAAGAAAGAGAGACAAGAGCCTGGTGGAAAAGTAAACAAGATGAGAAGCTAAAGGCCCAAGCAGAGTCCTGGGTCCAAGATGGATGAATCGGAAGGAAGCAAGGTCAAGAAGAGGCTGACCATCAATGACCAACTAGAAGAGGCAGTGAGCCAGTCTGGGGCACAAGGCTGCATTGGACTTGGGGTCTGTGACACCTCATGCCTCAACTTAAAAGCTGTGACTGTCAGAGAGTCCAGTCCTTTTTGGAAGGAGATGGAAAAATCAACCAAACCATCAGACTGATTTTATACCATCTGACACCTGTGCTGGTTTTTATTAATAGGACATTGTTGGTAAGATGTAGTGAGTGAGAGGTAATATCCTGATAGCATTTGGCATTTTCTCCTCTCTGTTTCCCTCTCTTTTTCCTCTTCCCTCCCTCACCCATCTTTCCTTCTCTTCTTTCTTTCCCCTCTCATTTCCCTCCTAATGATTATTATGAACATTAAAAAAAGGAAAAGAAGGAAGGAAGAGAAAGAAAGAGAGAAGGAAAGAAAGAAAGAAAGAAAGAAAGAAAGAAAGAAAGAAAGAAAGAAAGAAAGAAAGAAAGAAAGAAAGAAAGAAAGAAAGAAAGAAAGAAAGAAAGAAAGAAAGAAGGAAGGAAGGAAGGAAGGAAGGAAGGAAGGAAGGAAGGAAGGAAGGAAGGAAGGAAGGAAGGAAGGGTGGGTCTTACAATAAGAAGCTATGATTGGCCACCCGCCCTTCTCAGTGCTCACCCTAGTTTCCAGAATTGAATGCATTCTGCTCTTAATTCTGGTGTTTTTCAGCCTGACTCTAAATTTCCACACCACTTCTTGACGTATTAATTTAAGACACTGTCTAATCACTCAGAGGATTTAATGCACTTTATCCTCTCTTCTCCTCTCTCCAATTTTTTATGATTATTTTTATTCCACTATTCATTTTCTTTGTACCTCTGACTAATATTGTAAACATATATTTTTATATGCCATAAACTTTAGGAAGTACCTCTTTTTCCCTCCAGCTTTATTGAGCTATAATAGATGAATAACTGTAAATTTAAGGTATACAACATGGTGACCTGGTATACATACACAGTATGAAATGATCACCACAATAAGATTGGTTAGTTTATTCATCTTCACTTTTCATATAGTTACTTTTTCTTTGTGTGGAGAACATTTAAGATCTACTCTCTTAGGGGCACCTGGGTGGCTCAGTCGGTTAAGCATATAGCTCTTGATTTTGGCTCAGGTCACAGTCTCACAGTTCTCAAGTTCGAGGCCTGAGTGGAGCTCTGTGCTGACCCTGAAGAGCCTGCTTGGGACTCTCTGTCTGTCTCCCCCTCTCTCTGCCCCTCCCCTACTTGCTCTCCATCTCATTTGCTCTCTCAGAATAAATAGATAAACATTAAAAAACAAGATCTACTCTTTTAGCAACTTTGAAGTATGTGATAGAGTACTGTCAATTATCCTCACCATGCTATACGTTAGATCCCAAGAATGTAGTCCTCTTATAATTAAAAGTTTGTATCCTTAGACCAACATCTAGCCATTTCCCTGACTCACCAATCTCTGACAACTGCCATTCACCATTCTACTCCCTATTTCTAAGAATGTGGCTTTTTTTTTTAGATTCTACATGTAAATGAGACTATGTAGTATTTGTCTTTCTGACTTATTTAACAGAATGCTCTCAAGTTTCATCCATGTTGTCCCTAGTGGCAAAATATCTTTCTTTTTGTAATGGCTGAGTAATATTCAATATTAATATTCAAAACTCAATAATATTCAATTAAATATATGACACATTTTCTTTACCTATTCATCTGTCAAAAGACACATGGGTTATTTCCATGTCTTGGCTATGGTAAATAATACTGCCATGAAAACAAAGTATGGATATCTTTTCAAGATACTAATTTTGCTTCCTTTGGATAAATACCCCAAAGAGGGCTTACTGGGTCATACAGTAGTTCTATTTAATTTTCTGAGGAACTTCCATACTATTTTCCATAATAGTTATACCACTTTGCATAAAAAGTGCCTCTTGATTTCCAGCTAAATTAGATGATGATATAAGTGCTCCACTCTTATTCTCTCCGTGTCCTTCTCATTTTCTGACATCTGGAATTTCTTTTTTCACTGCCAAGGTTGATCCTGGTATATTGTTTTAGAGCCATATTTAAATCTTCTGTATCCTAGTAGGTTGATTCTAAGGTTAGTAACCAATAAACTTTATGTTAATATAAACTGAAATTACTAATACATTAATCAATTCTTTCCCTAAATATTGAGGCAGGCACTGGGCTGATAATATACTGTGGATCCAATATCATGAAGCATGTGCTGTGTCTTCAAGTTAAATGGATTTCCTTCGTTAAATCCATCGGTGTCCCAATACCATGCCGCCATTTGGTGGGACAGGTTGATGGGCAGGCTTCACTTTGGTGTAAGCAAAAAAAGGATGCTGGCTAGGAAGCTCTCAAATGTCAAAAGCAGGGGGTGGTTCCACAGGGATTTAGAAGCCCTAATTTTCAGAAAGAACCTTCAACCTCTGGAGAGAAGGGAGCTCTGATATTTGCCTGCAGTTTGGCCATCCAGGTTCCAAAGTAGGATGGGGGAGGAGAATATAAGGTCCCACCAAGTGGCCAGTTCATCGGCAGACGACTTCAGGTATCTTGTAACCCCCTCCCCACCCCCACCCCCACCCTTCTGGAATATGGCTTCTTTGATCTAATTATCCATCAATGCGTTTTTATTCTCTTCACCACTACTGAAAATGTGTTGGGATCCCTCCTACAACTACCTTGATCGTTTTGAGTTTATTCCCTCATTTTAATTTTACCAAGGTCTCTGAAAAGAGGCATAAGACACAATCATGTATATTTTATTTTGTTCCTGATTATAACATAGTTCACCTTTATTATAAAGAGATGTGTCAAACAATCAAGAAAGATATAAAAAGGAAGGGAAAATCCATAAAGTCTTACAGCATGGAGATAACTTCTATTAATAGCCTGATGAAAATCCTTCCTAAATCCTCCAACTTTTCTGGCTCTGTGTGGAATTTCCAGAGGGAGTTTGCTTGTACTTTTATCTCTGAGTCTTCATTTCTTGGGTACCATTGAGCTAAAAGTAGGAACAAATACAGAGGAACCCTCCTCACTTTCTATACTGCAGTAACCATTCAGGTCTTTATTGAAAGAAGGGGTCTGGATATATGATTCCCCCCCCCCCCCATGATTGTCCCCTTTTTCTCTACTCTAATTACTCTGGTTTTTGAAGTATCTTATGACAGAGGCATTGTATCCCCTAAGTATTCTGTGTCTTTTTTCAGAGGAGGCTTTCTAGAACAGATTCTTCTGGGTTCTTCTTTCCCTGGGTCAGAGTGTGGGCATATGAAATACCAAATTGATTGGTTTCTGAAACTTCATAGTTCAGGCTGCCGAGTATTCTTAGGAGTTAAAGAAATAAATGCCCATCGAGTCTCCCTTTACTGGTGAATGGGCCTCCTCTCTGAATAGGTGCTAGAGTGAAAGGGAGGGTGGCTTTGGGACAGATTTAGTCAGGATTAGAGGATCTGAGAGTAAAATGCTCAGGGAATAACTATCCTTACCATCCTTCTTCTCTTTAGGAGCAAAGTCGTTTCCTTTCTTCCAATTTCTCTGGAGTTGTGTTTCTTTGCTCATTTGTTTTGGACATGAGTTGGGAAAGAGGCAAGTTTGGCTCTTCTCCAGTTGGTTGCTGCAGCAGCCAGAGTTAGCAGGGGTTACTTTGCCTGCTGCTGTGTGGGGTGACCCACAGGGTCACCGACAAGAGAACTCTCCATGGGTGTGGGCCTGCCAAACCCAGTTACAGTATTCTTTACATGAGAGGTCCACGCAGGAACCTGTATGAATACATCAGATGGTTCGTGCTTCTCTGGGCCATCAGTCAACTTGGCGGAGTCTGGGCTCCACTTCTGACTTGGCCCAGGCTCTTGGCAGAGAAGGGGCTGCAGAGTGGGGAGGGCCTCAGTCTCTCAGCCACAGACTGTTTTAAAGGAACAAAGCCATCATATCCTCTCTCTGGAACTTTCCATGAGTTCAGTCTTTTCTCCTCCATCCCATTGTGGGACACTTTAGACAATCTGTCCTCAGGACGCTGAGGCTCTGTGCCCAGGCAGAGACCGTGCAGAGAGGACAGGGTTCTGCCCGGGGACAGCTGCTTGGAAAATGGCCTCACTCTCTTACCAACACTTGATGACTGTCCCAGGGATCAGGAGACAGAAATTTCTCACCTTGGATCCACAGACCATTGGAGTATTCTTTGAGACTTTGATTGAATCTCACTTTTTTTGAGTCACAGTCCTTGCAGAGATGGACTATTCTATGGTTATTTTGGAAGTGAATTCCTCTATAAGAAATGTGTCTGTTCTAAATTTGTTCTCACGGCCAAAAATTCTGTAGCTATAGTCTGGCAATGAAGCCTTTCCAACATTGTTTTGTTGTTGTTGTTGTTTTGTTTTGTCTTTTGTTTTGAGGTTTTGTTTTTGTTTTGCAATACATCAGGTGATTGAAATGAGAGATCAAATATGGACATAGAAACACAAAAATAAAAGTGATCTTGCCAAGCTTCGCATACCCAAGAAAGAACAAAGGTGCCTCAAGAATGACTACTTATTTTTCCAGACCCAACCTCCTTCCCTTATTGAGGGTAGGTTTCTTGGACCCTGAGAGACAGAATTGAACTTGCTGTTCTTCGTGTTACAGAATATATTTCTTATTGGACCATTCTGTAATTATTTATGTCTTTCTTCCCTATTAGAGTTTGAGCCCCTTGAGGGTAAAGGATTCTTAACTATTTTTGTGTTTCTATCACTGAATATAGCACCTCACTCATGAGCTTTTTAAAAAGTATGTTAAATGAACAATTGAATGAAAATCAAGGAGGCCATGCACTTTCCTTTCCAGCTCAAAAGTCCAAAAGGGTATTGTAATGTCAAAAATGACAGCTACAATTTATTGAGCCCTACTGTGTGCCAGAGACCATTGTAAGCACTTTATGCATAGTATCTCATTTAATCTGGGTCCCTCCCCCAAATATGCATATATTGCTATATGATCTCAGAGTACGCTGTACTTCTCTACTGTGCTACCCACCACACTTACAAACAATTGTTTACTTTCTGTCTTTCCTTCTGTCAACAGCCCCTGAGGGCAGAAACGTTATCTTTACTTATATGACACCAAATCATCCAGCATGTGGCCCAGGTGATGTGTGCCATGTAACAAACACTAAACTAATATTTTTACTTTAATTAATCCTTACAAAACACTGTGTAGTGTTATTGCAAGTACTTTTTAGTATAATTCTTGAGATCCCGAGTGTCTCTGTTCTTTCATTCCTCAGACAGAACATAAAGGAAACTGGCCAAGTTTCCTTGTGGTAGTTGAAAATATTGATGACCTCTATTATCACCTTTGGGCTACTCTATACCTTGAAAATTGAAAGAGACTCCTCCCTCCTCTCTGACTGTTTACCCTTTGAGTCGCAATCCACATATCTGTGATGTCTCCACCAACAAGACATTGCTTCCAGGCATGGCCATTGTTGCTTGGGGATCCCAAATACTAACAAAACTAGAAGGAAGTAGTCTCCTGCAGGAAGAAGACAAGGCAGGGCAGGATTCAATGCAAGAAGTGCAAGAGTCTGGTGTTGAGATCACCAGTCCCAGGTCTGTAAAAGTGCCCCCACTTCCCTTGAAGGAGTAAGGTGGGTCCTCAGTCAGAGGGGATTTCCCTTCGCCTTCAGCTGGCTCCCATCGCCAGCCCATTTTCCCTTCTGTCACATTCCACATTTCCATCCTAATAGGATTGTCTGCCTTTGTCTGTGGTTTGCTCTGTGTACTGGGGCTCCTTGCCATCATCATAGATCATCATCAACTCTGCTGTTCTATTTCCAGAGGCAGCCATCTCCTTGTGGTCTGTTCCCAATGCCAAGACAGAGTCGAGCAATTTCCACAAAGTGGGCTAAGAACATTCCCAGTATACCAGGGCGCCGAACCAAGTTTCTGAAAATGGTACATTTGTTGGGTGCCGCTCTTCCTTTCACCTTCATGAATTCCAGAAATGCGGATTACCCCTCAGATCGTGGACACTCTGCCAACCTCTGGAGTTCTTGCCATTCTGGTCGGGGGCATCAGGAATCTAACCATCTCAGAACTAACTTGGCTGAGAGTGGCGGGAGCGTGATTGCAACTGGCACTGGACGTGCTTGGCACCCCTGGCTTGTTGCTGGGGTCACGTAGGGGAACAGTGGCGACTCACAGTTTCCATTTAATAATAAACTGCAGATGCCTATTTAAAGCACCCAGACATTTATTTCAAAGCTAGGGAGGCAGACTTGAACAGTGGAAACAAACAAGGACTAGGAACTTAGAGTCTTTGGTCACTCACTAAGTGACCTTGAGAGTCATTCAATCCCCTTAGACTCAGTTTCTTCATCTATAACATGTGACGTTTGATGGGATGGAGGTGTTAGCTGATGCCATGGTGGTTGGTTATCATTTTGCAGTATATAAATGTGTCAAACCAACATGCTGTACACTTTAACCTACACAATGTTGTATGTTAACATCTCAATAAGGCCAGGGAAGAAATGAGGGGGCTGACTAGTTTATCTCTGAGGCTCTTCTTAGAGCAAAAACTAGAGTTCTTTGAGGATCTTTTATTTCTCCAGTGAGGATCACTTCAGTCTTAAGGGAAGATACATGCCCATCACCGGCACCCTCTCCTATCCTGAGGTATTTATTGGGAAGCTACTTCTTCAGGCTCATGAACCCAGACTTGAACCAGACCCCAGGTCTTCCACCTTCTTTAAAAGACAGGTCTCCTTTCGTAAGCCACAACTCTGGAAATGGCCTTCACAGCCAATTTCCAGCGTTGCTGAAACTACCTTGTCCATTCCGAGTCAACATATACAGCTTTACGTCGTGTAGATGAACGACTTCAAATGGGAGATGAAACAGGTGTCTCATGAGAGATAATCTTTGCTATTTACACAAGTCATCCTATGCTTCCTTAGAAAGATTGTTTCTTAAGTACAAAAGGAACTCATTCTCATATAAAATTTGGAAAACTATGATCAGTTTAGGGAAGAGGGCGAAATTGTTCTTAATGTCACCGTTCTACCCTTCCCACAGAGAAGCATTAGAGTAGCATTTTGGTGTACTTCCCACTTCCTAGTAGTTGTAGTTTTTCACGTGTTGAGATCATGCTACTTGTAGTATTTCAACTTCTCTTCCCACTTATGAGTGCATAATAAGCATTTCCTCATGTCACTGAAGCCATATCTAAATAATATTTTAATGGCTTCATACTATTCTATGTTTTGGGCATTGCCCTGAAATTGACCAGCTAAGTCATTTGTAGCTTTATTATTTTTGTTTTTTAAAACTTTTCTAAGTAATGCTAAAATGAACATCCATGTTCATATATCTCTGAAGCTTTCAGATTATTTCCTTAAAATGCATTCCTAAAAATTAGTTGCTAAATTAAAAAGTATAAACAGTTTTAAGAGTCTTGATGCTGTCTTGATCTTCATTTTCCTGGCACATTTGAAGACTTAATAGCACCATTTTTTCTCTTAAAGACTATCATACCCATTTTCATCACGAGAAAGTTTCTTCCTAACATTTTTCTTGAAGCGACACAGGCCTACGCCTCCTTCCAGAAAACATCAGAACCCAGAGCTTGGTCAGCAAGCTGTCAGTCAGCTGCAAGAATTCCTGGCTGACCCCAGGTGTCTCCAAGGTTATTTTTAATGCCACTGTGAAATGGAGGATTATAAAGAAGGTGAGAGCAGAGCTCTCGAGTGTGAGAAATATCAAAAGAGCGCAAAAAGTGCTAAACTGTATTTATCAGAGTCCCTATTCAAAACCCCACGCTTGAGTCACCTTAAAAAATCATGGGGCCACCTCTTCCCAGGACAAGCTGTGTGACTTTGGGAGTGTCCCCTGGCCTGGCTACGGTCCAGCCTCCTTCTGTGGAATGAAAGAAGGGTGAGCCAAGTGATTTATAAGGTGTTTGTAGGTCAGCATCAGACGATTCCATATTTCTTTGGACTGTGCAGATTGTGAGGTAATGCCCTAAAGATACCTTGAAACAATTTTGAGTTTGAGGTTTTCTTTGAAAAGATAATTATTAAAAAATGGCCATCTTGGGGGTGTGGGGTGCTGCAGAATTGAGTATATAGGTGAGGAGTTTGATGAATTCAAGCTTTGCTAATTATTAGCCACGTGTGTCTTTAGGTCAACAACTTAAATACCTTGAGCATTAGTTTTTTCAACTGCAAAGGGGCTGATAACAGAGCCCATTCCCTGAGAGGACTGGAGGGTTAGGTAGAGAGTGTGTGTGACCCCACACCTAGGAAGCCCTCAGGAGACACTGTGAGCACCTGCCAAGTTTGCTGTGTCAGAATGAGCACCGCCAGGAGTGCAGCATTGGGAAGTTGCCCATTGATAAGAACCACACAGCAGGTTAGTAACAATGCCCCAAATCACCTGTGGTCTGCTTGTCCTAGTTTGTTCCTCTGTCACCACATCATTCCGGAAATAGCGGGGTGAAGACAAAGATGTCTAATAGAAGCTTAGGCAAAGATATCATCGTCTTCCTAACCATAGTCCAAAGCCAAGTGCCAGCATTATGTGTGTACAATCATATTTTATCCAAGCAAGTTGGAAAAGTCCCGAGTAGACACCACTGTCTGAGAAGAATGAGTTCTGAACTCTTCTGCCTGATGTTCAGAATCTCTCTTAGCTTGGCCTTGGCTTACCTTTCCATTCTCACCCCTTGCCACAGCCCCCCAGGGCCCCAGGTTGCACTAAAGCCTGAGTCTGGCATCCTCCCAACACAAGGGTTTTACCAGGGCTCTCTTCAGGAGCTACTGTCTCCTTCCAGAATATCTTAGCCCTGTGCCACCTGCAGCTTCGTCCTCATCCCTCGGGGCCTAGCCCAAATGACAGCCCTTCCTGGAGGAAGGCTTCTTCCCCTGTCCAGACACAGTCATTGCTCCCAGCCCTGGCTGGGCTACCAAGACGCTCATGTGTGTCGCCATGTCACATCATGTGACCGCTGTGATTTAGCTCCAGGACGTGTGGGTACAAGAGACCCTCCTGCTCTGGCTACTCTGGCATAACCCCGACTGGGTCAGATCTTCCCCAAAGTGGGCAAGGTTTGCTTCTGCAAGCCCTCAGAAACCCAGAGAGTCTGAAGCTGAACACAAACACATGGCTGTTCTTCTAGGAAGAGAGCTAGAAGGAAAATGCTTTTTCTTGGATTTTTGTTTGTTTGTTTCATTCAACAACAAAAGCAAGTAAGAAACAAATACCTTAAACACATTGCCATGCCACAATCATGATTTGTATTTTTCTTCCGCTGTTACGATAGGAATCTATTTTTGTTTTCATCTTTTAGAGCCCCGATGCCTAGAGCAGGGCCTATTAGCACAGCCATGCGAGCCGCTCTGTGGTTCACTAAGGGCTCTAACAATGAGTCCATCACTTACTGAATGGCCATTACCATGACCAGTAATTTGCTGGGTGTGCTGGGGACTCTCAGAGACACACCTGCCTTTTCAACTGAAGTCAGATGCAGACACAGTAATTAGCCTTTTCAACCCCAGAGATGGTCACTCTATTAAGTATTAGTATTAAGGAGTGAAGGTGGGTTAAGGCCCCATAAGGGTCTCTGTGCTTCTTTGCACCTGCATTCCAGACCCTTCTGATCTGTGTTTATTTCAGCATAAGCTTTACCGCCCCTGATTCCTGCCGAGGCACCACCATGCTCAGACAGGTCCCTTGCCTCGTGATGCCTTCCTGTCACATGTAGGCTTTCTAATACATTGTCTCTTCTGTTCTACACAAGTGGCTTTATGGTTCCATGTCTTATCTCCTCTGTAAGATTCTAGGTTCTAGCCCAAGGGGGTTCTCATCTTCTTTTCAGCCCTTTGGAGTCCTTAGCAGATTGCTGGGCATAAAACAGGCACTTAATAAATAATTCGTTCATTAGTAGAGAGATCCTTCACGTTCCAACAGATGGAATTGGGATCCTCTAATCTCATTACTCAAGTGTGATCTGGACCAGCAGCACTAGCATCTTCTGGAAATTTGGCAGAAATGCAAATGCAGGCCTATCCCAGACCTGCTCACACAGAACCTGCATTTTAACAAGACCTGCAGAAGAGTTGTAGTCATGAGAAGCAGAGCACTAAATGACACTAATTGCCAAGGTCTCCATTGTTCCTCACTTGGTCCACTGTTTTGGCTTCCCCCATAGCTGGCTCTTCCTACATCACCTCACCCCTGTGCTCCACCTCTCACCCCCCACCCCACGGCATCACTTCAACCATTTTTTCTCTGCTATCCTAATTTTCTCACTTCTCCAAGATCTCCGTTCCCATCCACAACATGCCAACAGTTCACTTTCTCCATTTTCTGCTATTATTCCTGGAGACTCTGGTGCCTACCGTGCCACTGAGATGCAGAAGGGCCTCCTGTTTTGTCAAATCAAGGCACACTTTCCTCATCAAACTTGCATGTGAGAGGTCTTCAGCGGGAAATCTGAACTTAATCTTTTCGTGACTAGGTTATAGCTCTTTTTGCCGCCTTTTCTATTTATCAACTCACTCCTAACCAAACATAAGTTAGGAATTCATTGGTCAGCAAAAAACACAAGTGCAGTGGTGGTGAAATCTGTGCTTTTCATTTATAGATGCAACTGCTAGAAAGAATTTGAGAACTGAGCTGTCTTCATTAGTCAAGCCTAAACCTTTAACTAAAAGAAAAATATGCTTCACTTTAAGGCAATCAAACACAGAAAATCCTACTTAGAAGAAAGCAGGATTTGCTTTAAGCGATAATTCTTCCACTTAAAATAAAATTTGAAAGATTTTTAAACTAGTAGTCTTTAAAGTGACTTTGAAAATTACATTTGTGGGGTGCCTGGGTGGCTCAGTTGGTGAAGCTTCCTACTCTTGATCTTGGCTCAGGTTATGATCTCAAGGTTTGTAGGATTGAGCTCTGTGCTGAGAGCATGGAGCCTGCTTGGGATTCTCTCTCTCCCTCTCCCTCTGCCCCCCTTGCTTACATATATTCACGTGCACTCTCTTTCTCTCAAAATAAATAAATAAACAGTAAACATTTTTCAAAATATAGAATTACATTTGTTCACATCTTGATATGAGCAAGGATGTCTTAAAATCCAGGAGAGACTTATTTTTAGTTTGAGATGCTGTATTTTATGTGGAGTCCAGGAAAAAGCAGGTTTGGAGCCGGAATGACTGAATATTACTTCAACTCCCCACCCCCATATTTTGTAGCAGGAACTAAGCAGTTAAGTACTGGTGGGAAGATCATATTACTTTTTGACTCATTTCCTACCTGAGGCTTGATTTACAATGATAATTTTCTTTAGACATTTTAAAAAGTGATTGTTCAGAACAAAAAGAGATATATTGAATAGTCTTCCTTAAGGCCAAGGGCTGACAATAATTCAGTCGTTTGATTTCTATTCATTTTTCTTAAAACTCTGCTTGCACAATAACTTCTTCTCCAATCAATTAGTCTAACAATTCATATCAATATTTTATTTTTAATGGTTGACTACTCACTTCATTAAAAATGTAAGTGCATTAGCTCTGTGTAGAATGATTCCATTGGGATAGGCTTATTTAAATATTCATAACATAAAAATTAATAAATCTGAGCACAGTGTTTGCATTTTAAGAATTCAGGCTACTGTCAGGTGTATTTGGTCCTAGATGAGATTCACTAAATTAAAAACCTCGAGCGTTATCTTTTTATTGGTTCTTCTTTATAATAAAACAATGCAACAGAAATGCTATGAGAACAAAATTACTACCCAATAATTCACTGGTTTTCTCAACTTCATCCATTGATAACGAGTTGCCCTTCCCTTGTCTCTCATGCTTCTCTCCACTCTTACCACCTAGATTCCCACCACTGAAGCAGCCTGTCTGAGAGCAAAGAATTTAAAGGCTGGTTATGAATAGTATTTACTTTCATTTTATTCACTCTCCCTCTTCTCCCCCTACTTCCTATCCCCATCACCAAAGTATAATCAATGAATCATAATGGTGCACAGCAAGAGCTCTAGGGACGATTATTTCCATTGGGCTTGCTCCCAATCAGAGGCAGCAGCATACATCTCACAGGGGGTAAAGGCTGTTATGTGTTGGTTCAAGAGCACATATACATTAGAATCAGCGGATTTGACAAATCTATACATTGAGTTAGGACGTGGAAGAATCCAGCCAGAACAGGGTGTCTCTGATAAGCCACCAAAGGCTTGGAATGCCATTTACCTCATGCATAAAAGTAAACTTGAAATGGATTAAAGACTTAAATGGGAATGCAAATTGGTGCAGCCACTATGGAAAACAGTAGGGAGGTTCCTCGAAAAATTAAAAACAAAACTTCCATATGATCCAGCAATCTCACTTCCAGGCATTTACCCAAACAAAACGAAATCACTGTATTCTGAAGATGTTCTCTACAGTCTCATTTTCGTTGCACATTATTCACATTAGCCAAGATACAGAAGCAACCCAAGTATCTAGCTATGAATGAATGGATCAAGAAAATGCAGTGTGTGTGTGTACATAATTGTGTGTGTATATATACATGTGTGTATATATACATATATTTGTGTATATATATATACATGTGTGTATATATACATATATATGTGTATATATATATACATGTGTGTATATATACATATATATGTGTATATATATATACATGTGTGTATATATACATATATATGTGTATATATATATACATGTGTGTATATATACATATATATGTGTATATATATATACATGTGTGTATATATACATATATATGTGTGTGTATATATATATATATATAAAATTCAACCTTAAAAAACAAGGAAATCCTACCATTTGTGACAACTTGGATGAAACTAGAGAGCTAAGTGAAGTAAGCCAGACAGAAAGAAATGTTTGATGGCATGGTATCACTTACATGTGGAATCTAAAAAATAATAAATGATTATTTAATTATATAATTAATTCTATTATATATTTATTATACAGATAACCTTATTATATATATTTACTATATACATAATTATTATTATATATCAAATAATTGTTTGACTTTGATAATAAAGTCAAACTCCTAGAACCAGAGAGCAGAATAATGGTTGCCAGGGGCTCATGAACAGGGTGAAATGGGGAGATGCTGGTCAAAGGCTAAAAACTTCCAGATGCAAAATGACTAGCTCCTGAGGACCCAATGTACAGCACAGTGACTATAGTTAATAATACTGTGTTGTATACATAGTATATATATTGAACCTTACTAAGACAGAAAATCTTAAGTGATCGCAACATACACACACACACTGACTATGTGAAGTGATGGCTATGTTAACTTGGTGATCATTTCACAATGTGGAGGTATATCAAAATCATCACATTCGAATATGTATAACTCCAATATATACAATTCTATTTGCCAAATATACCTCTGTAAAGTTGTGGGGAAAATAAAAGGAAGTGGGGGAATCCAAAAAGTGCAGGGCATTACTGATAAGCTACCAAAAGCTCCAAAATGCCATTCAGAAATAAGGACACGGGGGTAGTCAAGGCATGCCCTCCCCCAAAACACCTGGCCTGGGGTGACTCTTTTCTCATACTCAGCCTCAAATCACTTCTGTTAGCAAAGCTTGGCTGGATTCAATAGAAAAGGCCTCTGCCAGCACATGAGCAGCCCCTGTAAGAATGGGACCAAGGGCGTCCCAACATTCCCATCTGCACTAACAGGGGTAAAGTTTGTGAGCAGGGTTGCTGAGAAGAACACAGAATTTGGACTGAGGAGACTGAACTTCTAACCTTTATTTAGGAAATCTCTAAATTCTTTTCCAGTTCTCAAATTATGTATAAAAAGACGAGGAAACTCAGGATTGGACTGGCAAGGAGGTGACACAAAAGTGAGCCCATCCTACCCCCTAGGGACCCAGATCGCAGTCTCTCATTTGGACCACACGGAGAGCCCTGAAATCCTCCCCTACCCATTCCTTTGGTCAGAGTTTACAAAGTGCTCATAACCAATTCAAGAGCTCAAGCTCCCTTGCCATTGCCGAGGGTGAATAGTTAACAGAGGAGAAAATGTCATGTCTACTTGGGCAAGGCGGGGCAGGGCACTGTAGTAACAACTTCTAGATTCCCGAAGCCTCCACTGGGCAGGAGACTCTGGGGGTCAAAACTCGGGTTTGACGCTAAAAGGAAAGATGAGTCATCAACACGGCAATGACAAGTTCCCCAAGTCTTTTAGAAATAGTCGCTGGAGTCAAGCACAGAGACACTTCTGTGTTGAGTTCTCAGAGATGTGGGGCTGTGATTGTGATTCCTGTTGTCCTTTATAAGTTAAATTCTTCCAGGCCAAGCGAAGAAAGAAAATACTCAAATCTATACACTGTATTTATTTGGTTTTACTGGAAACTTATAAAATTCACTTGTTCTATTATAAATGAAACACCCCGGGATCCTTATATACAGCAGAGAGACAGACGGCGTATAGTCTCTCTCTGCTTATGTATACAGAGATGAATGTGTAAGATATACAAAGGATTGAATGTTTAGAGATTGTGTGTATATTACATACAGCTGAAAAATCATGGAGTCATCTCCTCCAGAGTTTCTTGAAATGTGGTTTACAGACCATCTGCCCTGGGACCTCCGGTGTCTGGATGCGGGGCCCCACTGAAGAGCTTCCCGAATCAGTCTCTCCCAGACTCCACCACGACTGATTCTGGGCAATGATGTCTTACTGGTTGATGGCTGTCTCTTAAAGCACCAAATGTCCCCCTGTGACTCTGGCGACCTAATTATGTGCTTCTGGGCATACCTGTGTTTCATAGGCAATGTGAATGCATTTTAGACTTAACAGTGGATTTTATACTTCTTTATCCCTCTTTTCCACTATCAGCAAACTGGCTTTAATCAAGTGTGCATAGCTTTTTTTCATTAGTCCTTCCTGCTGGGTTTGTAGCACATTATGTTGAACTATGGTGAAGCTTCTAGAAGCATCCTTTGTTACATCTGGTCTTGCTTCTTCTTCCTAATTCATGATAGCCTCTTCAGTTTCCTGGCTGTGCCCTTGACACAATTAAATGGTCCTGATTTCTGAAATCGGATAATGAAATGGGCAAGGATGAGCTAAGATAAAATGAACGTGAGCAATACTGCATATTTATACCCTTCTCCTTTCATCTGGAGGCAGCCCACAAATTGAAGCTCGTATGATTAAGCCAGAACATGGCGGATCTCTTCATCATTACAGAAAAGCAGGCCCCGTGGAGGAGTAAATTACGGCACCTGTTCAGTTGCATTAAAATCACTACCCAAAAGGTATAGATAATAATTAAGTAATATACCACAAGTGACAGAAACCGAAGGGAGAATTTCAGAAGTTAAATGTATTAAAGGTCTCAAGTTGGCCAGGGCTCCGAGCACAGAGCCTTAATTTGTGGAATCCAGTGGTGGCTGCACTTGATAAAGGACAGACAGATAGAAGGGCCTTCTAGCATCAATTCAGGACCAGAGAGCGGAAGGTTGCTGTCCTCTGATGAATTGCCTGGACCATTTGGCACAAATAGGGTGGGCCACCAGCCTGAGTGTAAAAACAGCAACCTCAGGATCCCACATGCTAAGCCAAGCTCCTGAAACTGGGGAATGTCCAATGCGTTTTGGGGTGTGGAGTCATTTTCTCCCAGAGAGCTACTTTCCCTTAGCATAGGCAGGCTCTGTGCTGTCCTTTGGGGAAAGAGCTGTTGTCAAAATTTCTGCTGACGGAAGAATCTTGCAGATTTTATTATGCTACAAATTATTACATGCAACCTTGGAGTAAAAATGTATGGTGGTTCCTCTGTTGGGTTAAGAAGTGGAGATAACTTGTGTGGCGGGGCTGAGAGAAAGGCACACAGATAGAGATGTTAAGGTCTCTGCTTTCCTGGGGCTGCCTTGGAGGTAGTAGAAAGATTTGACAAGGCTGCAAGCCCTGCGTTAAGCTGTGTAGATGGCAGATGTGGAGAAAGGGGTCAGAGGACCTGGGAGAGAAACCATACCCCCCTCCCCCCGCATGGTGGATGATAATGCTTATTGGGCACTTTCCATGTATCCATATTACTACAGCTGATATATAAGCATCCCACCTCATCTAGCATAATCCCCACAAGAAGCCCACGGGCTGCATGATCATCTCTATTAGATGGATAAGAACACTAGTTTAGGGAATTAAGGCTGTAGTCAAGGTCCTGTGGTCTGATTCTAAAGGACTCTGTTCTTAATTCCTATTCTAATGCCTTCTATTTTCAGTGGATGATGGTTCCTAGGATTCACAGTAGTTCTCTATGGTGTGTGGCATGACTCACCAGCAGTCCACTTCATAGATCAAGAAATAGAGACCTAGAAGGCTTAGGTGAGACATCGCCTGCGGGGATAGCTCAGAAGTGACAGCCCCAGGATTCCCGTCCAGGTCTCCCCAAGGCTAAATCCTGCCCCTTGGTGGATAATGGTGGCAAGACTATGGAGAGCAATCTTCCGGCGGAGGGAAGGGGGACCTTTAGCACCACAAGCACTGGTCGAGACTTGTGTGGGTCAGACCCTGATACGATGCCTTGACCGGTGCCGCCTCATCCTGGAGCTAATATCCCCCGAACCCCACTGCAGTTGTGCAGACAGGACTCTCATCAGGCAGAGGACACATCAGGCAGAACTGAGTAATAAAAACACGTGGCTCAGACAATATTGGGTGGTCAGGAACAGCAGAAGAAATCGGCGTGAGCCATGGTGGCTGGGAAAGGTCTCCTGGAGAAAGGGGATTTGAGATGCATAGAAAATAAGGTGATATCTGGAGATGCAGAGAACTATTTAATATGCATCTTTTTACCCAATACTCCTGCAGGTTCTCCAGATGCTAGACATGGGGGTGGGGGGGGAGGCTGAAGAAATATGAAATATATTTTCTAGTCTTAAGTGGCTTAGAGCCTGGTTGGTGAAATAGAACATATGGGAAATGAAAGAGATCAATACTAACCAATATCCAATTAAGGGCTAAATTATGTTCCATTATCTCAAAGTACTATAGAGTTTCGGAAGACAAGAGATCAGTAAGGGTTGGGGGCATAGTGGGGCAGAAAAAACTTCCTGCAGGAGGTGGCCCTTGAGCTATGGTTTTAAGAATGCAGGAGTTGGACGGAGGATATAACATTCATAAATACAGGCGCTGGGAAGAGAACACAGTGTGTTCTTGAGCCAGTGAGCAGGGGAGGAGGCAGAAGTTCTGGAACACTCCAGCAGTATCTCCACATTCTGGAGCTGGAAGAAACTGGGTCCCTCAAATTTACCCAGAATAATTTGAAATTAAGGTTGCTACTCTATAAATTAAGCCATGAAAGTCACACACAGTGGATCAAAGCAAGAAGTACAAAATCACCGAAGAGAGACAGCCTCCAGCCCTGTGGCACTCAGCAGTAATGGGGGCCTAGACATGTTTTTCTTCGTCTCTAAAGATAAGGCCATCAGAAAGAAGGGCCGACTGCAGGGCTAGGAACATCATCAAGTGGGTGTCCACTCTGAGTAGGTGATGTAGTTGTTTTTTTTAAATCACAGTAGCCTCTGTGAGCATAGCTAAGGTGGGTCCTTCCCCAAGAGGACCTTGATTCTTCTCACAAATGAGATGGTCAAACCTCTGAAATTAAGGATAAGCCCAAACTATGGCCACCGGGATCCCCCAAATGACCCCAGGGCCATTGCACATGCCTCACTGGTTGGCCACTGTACAACTCCAGGGTGTCATCACCCTCTCCCATGCACAAGGGCATGGGACAGGTGACCCTGTGTGATCCCTTAAATGAGTTTCTATTTAAACTTCAGTGAATAGATGATGAAAGACCCTCAGTAATTCTCAGTGCTGGAGAGCAAGGAGAGGTAAGGTAGAGTCCCTTTCTGGGCCCCTTTGGGCTCTGCAGCTGAATGAATGCAATCACTGGCATCAGGAGCCACATATGAATGGGGAATGGATTCTCCTTCACCACCACCACAAGGGGAAACACTCCACATTCACGTCCTATCTGTAACAGAGACCCACGTTGTGACTACTGTCAGAACCTCATCAGTGTTTCCAGGCTGGCGCATGAAAGAGACCAGATTGTGGGACCGGCTACTGCAGATACTTGAACATTCCAGGCGGTGTTTATCTGACCTGACATTGACCTGATTTCAGAGACAGTCTTGTTTTCCTTATGGTTCGTTTTGTGCCGGGAAAGGCTGCTGTCTTATAAATGACCAGCCAGCACTGCCAGGCAGTGCAGGGCTCCTGGTGTTGAGGTTGAGGCAAATGGCCCCAGGAAACTTCGACAGAAATGAGGACAGGCCTGACAAAGAGGAGGTGGGTCTTGAGAGCCTTGGGGTCTTTCACAGAGCAGGGGTTCAGTGCATCTTAGCACGTGGTGGAAGAGGCGTGATCCACGCCACCTCATCAATGATAACTTTCCCCTCAATGGAAGGAAGCCAAGAGCCCTTTCGTGCCAGCTAATCTAGCTCGATGTGTTAGGTGCCTGGAACCTTGAGAGGAAGAGAACAGACACTGGGAACTTTAAAGCAGGTGGGAGAGAAATCGTGTGTGTTGGGGGATGGTTAGGATAAAAAAAAGGGTAAGGGGTTTTGTTGAAGCTGTTTGGCAACGGGCATGAGGGCTCATACATAACACTCAGTGTCTCCATCTGAACTCAAAACCCACAGGGAGAAAGACACAGTCAACAGCTGGAGAGCCACAGGTGGGCTTTATTACAAGTAAGATAGCAGCCCAGTGTGGTTGTATATCTGTAGCCTGGGGGTGGGGGTACTAACTCGGTCCCTGAAATGCCCAAGCAGATGAGAGTTTAGCAGTCCTCCCCCATGGGGATGGGCCCCTCTGAAGGCAATGGAGCACCGGGATGGATCTACCCCGTCTCCAGGCAGATCTGGGAAAAGAGAAACCAGGAAGAGCTGAGCCACAAAGATCGAGATTCTTCTAATACACCGACCAGACAGCTGACTTCCTGCTAAGACTGAGGGGTTGGATATACTTAAGGTAAAGGGTCACTTTAAAAGTAGCTCCTCCCCCTGGAAGCACAAACCCAGGAGGAAAGGTCCTCCCACCCCTTAACACGTTCTATGCAAACACAAAGCAAGGACTAGAATCCCCAGTAACTGCATGCATGGCAGGTCTTCCCTCGTCTGTGCCCCGTCTACACTGACTAGGAATGGGTGCCTCTCTGAGTGTCTTGGAGACTTCCAGGATGCATGCTGGTAATACTGCTGTCACCAGGCTTGGTTTTCCAGGCCCAGAGAGGCCTCTACGTTGCTACAGGGCAGACTGAGTTATGGGATCAGAAGAAGAAAAGTGTCTGTGTAGGTAAAGAGGGCACCCCCAAACTTCCCTGTACTCCTGTGCTTACTGAGGTTGGTCGTACCTCCAGACCAGAATGTTTGCTCCTTGAGAGCAGGGCACATGCACGGTCTTTCTCAAAATTGTCGCTGTTTCTCCTCAGTTTGCACACATGATGGTTTGGTGATCTGGTCCCCATCTGTCCCGTGTGACTAAAAAGCAGCAGACAGAGAGATCCTAGGACCATTCCCACCCATCCTTATCACCATCATCAGATCCCACAGTTGGAAGGTCACCTTGTCTCCCCCCCCCCCCAAAATTCCCTCAGAGAAGCAGGAGTGGGGGAGGATTAGGGGAAGGGGGTCTAAAGGTACAAATGTCCAATTAAAAGATAAATAAGTCCCAGGGATGTGATATACAGCATGGTGACTATAGTCAACAATAATCTATTTTATATTTGAAAAGTTGCTGAGAGTAGATCGTAAAACCTTTCATCACAAGAAAGTAATTATAAATATGGGAGATGATGAATGTTAACATATTGTGGTAATCATTTTGTCATATATACATGTATCAAATCAGTGTGTTCCACACCTAAAACAAAGACAGCATCATATGTCAGTTCTATTGCAATAAAACTAAACAAAAATCGGGGGCGCCTGGATGGCTCAGTCGGTTGAGCGTTCGACTTCGGCTCAGGTCATGATCTCACAGTCTGTGAGTTTGAGCCCCACATTTGACCCCCGCAATCGAGCCCTGTGTCACTCATGTCAGATTCTCTGCCTCCCTCTTTCTCTTCCCCTCCCCTTCACACGCACTCTCACAAAAATAAATAAAACATTAAAAAGAAAAACTGAACAAAAGTTTGTCAAAATTCTCTCAACAATCCCTTTCAGAGTTGTCTGCATAGCTTCTGTTTCCCACACCTCCTTGAGTAATGGTGCTGAATCCCATATTCATTTTGGGACTATAATCTCAATTACCTGGACTCGTTGTGGTTGGATTGTGTTTAAGTTCATCTCAAGCTTACCTTAAGTGGTGCCTCTTCCCTTCTTTTAAAATGCCTGTGATGTTACAGATCCTTCTAAAATATGTTGAAGGAGTTGAGGCTCCCCTTGCTGAGCCAACTTGGTGGGGTTAATCCAAGACAGGAAGACGCTAACCGGCTGGGATTGGATAGTTAGGTGTTGGTGGGGGTTACAGAGGGAAGCCAGCTGGAGAACATGGAGGAGCATCTCCAGGTTGCTAAGCCAGGACACAAAAAGAAGAGGTCAGAATCTGGGAGGGTTTCCCATGAGCACCCAGAGTCACAAACAGAAGGTCCTCAGGGGCAGATAGGGAGCAGAGGCATCTCAAGCACCAATGAGATCTTCACAAAATGAGGCTGTAGCACGACTGTTAGTCTCCAGCTTTCTGCTTCCTTTTAAAATCCTGGCACCTTGCCCTACAAGCACCGGAACCTGGACACAACTACAGGCATTGCAATACCCAACAGAATAATTCTGAACCTCATTGTCCTATGACTTTACATATATTTAAGACATTAACTACTTCCACGAAGCACTTCCATATACCTAAAAATGATAGTAAAATATTGAATGAGGTCTAGCGCACGGAGGATACAGATGGAATGGAAACTAGAGTTGCTGGCATCCACGTTCTGGAAAGTTCAGTGTAATCGTATTTAGTCTTGTTTTCCAGCCAGCTTCTTGGATACGGTGGCGATGTTCACCAAGACTGGGAAGCTCTTCTTGCACATTTCCGGATCTGAGAAAATGCTGCTCTCCCCCGATGGAAATAGATGAGGTTAATCTTGCTTCTTTGTGTGGCTCTGGAGGGTACCCAGGATCTAGAAGACAATGTGACTTTAGGAAATGATGCTGCCTATGAATCCAGTTTATTTTTGGACTCCTGAGGCTGGAGCATTCACCAGAGCAAAATAAACACATATGAGGTAAATAATTCTGTGAACTGCATTCTGACTACTGTTTCCTTCTCTTTGCCCTTTAATATTGTTGAAATGTCCCAGTTTGAGCTAGGAAATGAATCTGTGCTTGTTGATGAAATCCAATTGTATGGAGAGGATGGTGTTCATAAATCCCCTGAATTCAGCCCTCTGGAATTTCCCCAGATTGAAATCAGGTACTCACACTGCCTGGCTTTCAAATTCCAAGTCAGCAGTATCTGCCATCATACACGGCCTGTATGTGACTTTCTAGTGGGAGGTTATCACAGTGTAAGGGCTGCGCAAGTACCGGGGCTTATCTAATTGGGTTTTCTTGACACTTGTTATATTGCATTCAAATCTCACCGCCTGATCAAGTGACTGCACTGTTTAGTGAGTTGCTGGGAAAGAGAGCTTCCTGACCAATCTCTGCCCTTGTTTTAAACCCATTCTCCCACCAGGTAGAGGAGTTTTTCTTCCTGGTTTGGGCTACATCATTCATTCCTGCCTTATCACTGACCTGGAAGCCTGAGCCCAAAACCAACTCTCCAGGTTTAGGAAACGTTGCTGAATGGGGTAGGTGTTTGGTCAAGAAGATTCTTAAGGTCCCTTGCAGGTGTTCTTGTTGAGGATTCTCAAATGCAGTTGCCACGACATTCCTGCCCCCTGCCACCAAAATAAGCATTCCATAAATATTTGTGGACTAAATGAATAGTGAAAAAAGGAATGGATGAATGAATCAATGAATAGAATTGTCAAGTGATGATGGTCCCAAGTCTTTCTCCCAAGTCCTCCCAGGAAAACCATTCTGCTTTGGATAAAAATTCATGCCTATAGGACCCCAGGTTCCAGGCATGCTCCCCGATTTGCCAGAGCACCAGGGTGGGCCCACAAATGTTACTCTGGGGGTTCTCACACCATGGAGATGTAATGATACCCTTCAAAACAGATCGGGTTAGCACTTCCACCCATTGGGATGGCTATTATTTAGAAAAAGGAAAGTAAGTGTTGGTGGGGATGTGGAGAACCCGGAGCCCTTGTACATCACGGATCGAAATGAGAAATGGGGCAGCCACAGTGGAAAACATTCTGGTGGTTCCTTAAAGAGTTAAACGTAGAACTACCATGTGATCCAGCAATTCCACTTCTAGATCTATATCCAAAAGAACTGAAAGCAGGAGCTTGGACAGATACTTGTGCATCAACACTCACGGCAATGTTAGGTACAAGTGCCCGAAGGTGGAAATGATAACCAACAGGTGTATATGTAAACAGGATATGGTTAATGCCTATGTGAAATATTATTCAGCTTTTAAAAAGGGTATTCTGATACATGTGACAATGTGGATGAACCTTAAAAACCTTGTGCTAAATGAAATAAGCCAAACATAAAAGGACACATTTCATATGATTCCAATTTTTATGAAATATCTAGAGTAGGCATATTCATAGAGGCAGAAAGTAGGATAGAGGTTACCAGGGTATGAAGGGAGCAGAGAATGAGGAGTTATTATTTAAGAGGTACAAAGTCACAGATTGGAATGATGAAAAAGTTCTGGAAATGGGTAGTGGTGATGGCTATATAATATTGCAAATGTATTTAACGCCCCTGAATTGTACACTAAAAAATGGCTGCAATGGCAAATTAATGGATATTATAGTGCAATCAGAATTAGTGAAGATAACTAAACAAAACAAAATGGGTATATAAAGGACCAGAGGTTGAAGAAGGACATCAGATATATTTTGCCTTAAAATCCTACTAACCACAGGAGCTGGCATTTCATGGCGTGCTCTCTTTCCTATATCACTACCTCAAGTCTTACAACATCCCTGTGAAGGATTATTATCCCATTTCCCCAATTAATAAACTGAGGCTTAGAGACATTGACTCACCCTACATCACATCATTAACCAGTAGCAGAGCCATGACTCAAACACCTTTCTTCATGATGGAAATGCCGAGCTCTTCCAGCCTCCCCACAACTGCCTCCCTCAAGTGGTCGCCACACTCTTTGCAGAAAGGCTGCCCACACTTAGGACCAGCCAGAGAGGCTGTCGAGGCAGTGAGGTGTGAGCACCCCGAGAACAGGAGCTTGGCCCACGACCCCCGGCTGGCCTCACTCTCACCTTGCCCTAGGAGAGAGGGAAGGTCACAAAGCTAACGGCTGCACTGAAGGCATTGAAATGCATTCACTTTGAAGATATATCCTGACTGTTAAATAAACAGAACCCCTCAAAACCCCCTTTGTCCTTAAGGCTTATATATTCAGGGATCTCTTCAAGGCATTTGACATCAAATTCTAATCTTCTGCACATCAGAATCCCACACTTCTCCCACGGCCCCAAAGGCGGTCTTTCAAGAAAACTTCCCCGTGGGTTGACGTTTGAATTCAGCATCCCTGGCATAAAATCACTATCCGTGAGTATCGCGAGGAGTTTCTCCCACCTGATAAAATCCATGCATATCAATTGTTTTATAGGTGAGGTTAATCTTTTCAGGGCCCCATTTAGCACAGAGATAGCCATACATCTCCCGATTTTATGGTCGCGGAAGTCACTACATCAAACCATCCACCAGCTTTTTCTGAGCAAAATGATGCATCTGTGTAATTAATCTTGACCACTCTCTCCTGCCAAAACTGGGCTGCCTGTTGCTCTTTATCGCAGCTTGAAAGGTGGCCCCTCAATCCTGATTTTCAGCCCCAAGCCATTCACCCATGGACTTCTGTTGTTCTTGGCATTAACAGAAAGTGTGCTGTTAATTAAACTCACCAAATTGGTATTTTTAGACAGTGGCTGCCTCAGGGTGCCAAGGGCAGGCCATGCACACTCCGACTGCCATCCATCTGTCCTTGATTTCAGTTACTCTGTCTCTGGTACAGTGAGCCTTGAGTTCCCAGGCCGGGCAGCGTGTTCTCCCAAACGTCTGCCTGCTGCAGCCAGGGGGCGGTAGTGATGCCTAGTGGGTAGGACTAGGGGCTCAGAGACACTGCTGGGGTTTTAACTCCGGCTCCACCATGAACAAGTCCTGCGGTTCAGTTTCCTCATCTATAAAATGGTGATAGTTATAGCACACCCACCCTTTAAGTGGTTGGGGTTCAATAGATTCTACCATGCAAAGCATTTAAAATAGTATTGGAAGCAAAGTAAGAACTCAATATAGGCTAATCCCTACTGCTCTTAATATTATTATCAACATGTACCAGGATGTACAGAGCAGTTCACCAAAATGCTAATCTTCGAAAATTTCCTGGCAGCACCTTGTCAACATCCACAATTTAAGTTCTCAAGGGCAGTCATATTGAGTGACAATCCTTGGGCTTCCCCAGATCTTCTATAAATCTTCAGGGGCTGTGGCAACTTGGAAGTCAAAGATTATGAATGTTCAGTGCCAGAGTTTTTGAGTCACTTACTCCTACACTGATTGTTTGAAGAGCACTTCATAATTTACAGGAAACTCTGCCCTAGTAGCTGTCGTCTCCTGCCATATTGATTGAGCTCTTTGATGTCACATGAGTTCTGGCGCTCCTTTTACATATGCCTTTCTCTTTGTGTGGCATGGCTCCTCGGGGACATTTTGACTTTCCCCTATTCTCCATATCTCCTCATGTGGCTCATCCTTCTAGACCTTCATGCATTGCCTTCGGTTTCTCCTCCCTTGGGGGCCTTCCCAATAGGTCCCGGCCCAGTCTGCATGACAGCATCTTGCATTCATCACACATACCCCTGTGGCGGCATGTTAGTTTCCTTGCTAGACCCTAAGTTCCTTGAAGACAGAGATTGTGTTATTTCCTGTGTTCCTTCTGGTCCTTACCACAGTATTTGGCATCTCAAGAGTGTTCAGAAAATACATGAACTACCCCTTGAGGGATACAGAACTCGACAGGAAGGGTCCTTGGAGAGGAGAAGCAGTCAACATGACTGGGAAATTGGGGAAAGGCTTCACAGCACAAGTGACATGTGGAACTGAGCTTTTAAAGTTTTTTCGAATCTTTATTTATTTTTGAAAGACAGAGAGACAGAGCGTGAATGGAGGAGGGGCAGAGAGAGAGACAGAGAGAGAGAGAGGAAGACATAGAACCTGAAGCAGGTTTCAGGCTCTGCGCCTTCAGCACAGAGCCCAACACGGGGCCCGAACCCACAGACCACGTAATCAGGACCTAAGCTGAAGTCAGCGCTTAACTAACTGAGCCACCCAGGCACCCTGGAACTGAGCCTTTAGAGGTAAGAATGACTGTGGCAAGCAGAAGAGGGAAAGAAGGGTCTCAAGACTCAGGAACCAATAGGAGTGAATGAGACTCAGGTTGGAGATCTGCTGAGGCCAAAACCTGAAAGGCTGGGGAACTGGAGGAAGGGAGCCCCGGGCTGGAAAGAGGTGGCCAGTTTCTGCCGAGAATAGGGATCTGTTAAAGTATTTGAAGCAGGAATTTTTTAAGTTTATTTATTTATTTTTGAGAGAGACAGAGACAGCCTGTGAGCAGGGGAGCAGCAGAGAGGGAGAGGGAGAGAGAGGGAATCCGGAGCAGGGCTCTCCACTGTCAGTGCAGAGCCTGACATGGGGCTCGAACTCCAGAACTGTAAAATCATGACCTGAGCCAAAATCAGGAGTTGGACACTAAACCAACTGAGACTTAACCAATCACTGTCTGAGATAGCGTTTTAGAAAGACCGAGCCTGAAGCAGGCAGGTGTAGCGGTGCATGGAGAGCTCACATCTGCGGAGAACACGGACAGATAGATCCTTGGGTTGATATATGCACGCACTGTCTCTGGAAATACATACTCTAGAAACTGGTATCAGTGGTTGGCCCTTCAGAAAGGAACGTCGTGAGGAGACAGGCATGGTAGGAAGACGGTTTTTGTGACTTTCTGTTTGCATGGTTTCCGTTTGTCCATGTGTTTGTATTATATTTTCTAAAAGAGTACAGGTTTTAAGTAGATAGTAAAACTGAGCATGAGAAATGAAAGAAAGGAAGGCAAAAGGAAAGAAAGAAACAAATCATGTATGGCAATGTGAGAAACCAAATCAGCGGGGAGACAGCAGGGACAGGGAGAGGGGAGGGGTGGCTATCGCCCACCCAGGGCTTTCCTGCCCAGACAGCCACGCCCATGGCAGCCTTGAACTTGCACACTCCCAGACACAAGTTCCCAACTATAAATCTTATTTCGCCTGTGATCCCAACCTCAAATGTTCAACAAGGCAAATTCATCCTCGGTTATCATCAGAGAGATGGGTCTTGTTCCTCTGTTGACCTTCCCTCTGCCTCACCCCCATTGGGGTCCTCTGCTGACAGACCTCTGTGGGCAGTGTCTGCTCCACTCACTGGGTCACACTGTTGGGGCTTTGTGCTGAGGCCAGCCTCTCTTGGGGAGGCCAGTGGACCCAAGCAGGAGGAAGGAGAAGAGGTGTTTCCTTCCTTGGAAAAGCACTTCAGAGTGTTGACCAAAGGCTTGCTCTCCCAGCCTCCAAGACCCTCTGCTCTGTTTTCAAGATATCTGGAAGCTGAAGACAAGGGGCAAATGCCAAGTCATGTGAGAAGTCCAAATTCAGGAAGATCAAGTCAACAGGGAGACCTGTCTCGGCTCTTACAGTGGCCTTGGGATTGTGAAGAGCTAATAGTTTGCAACCGCCAGTGAGAGAAATTTCTAGAAAAAAACATTCACCATATTTTTCACTCAGGAACTTATAATTTAAGGTACTGGATGGTAACACAAATATAGGTGTGCCTCAGTTTAAGTAAACCCAATTTTAAAAAATCTGGAGTTTGGAACTGGATGTTAAAAGAGAATATCAAACAAAAATGTAGCTTTTCCAGGCCTGGTCTCGGGAAGAGCTCTCTGGCACTGTCTCCTCAATCTTGAGCAACTCATTTTCACCCATTCGGGCTTCAGGTTTTGCTTTAGATCTACAGGATACACTTCCGCTCTCTCCTTAATTCTAGCAGCAAATATTTGCATTTGGAAAACTTGCTTGATTTATTCATCGATGCCGTGACCTGTTGACTGAGATTACATCCAGTACCGTTTCTTAAGATGCTGACAGCTTGTCTGAGGGCAGATCGGTGGGGGGTGGGAGGGAGTACCCGGGGTACTTCAATCACCCAGACCTTTAGTCTTTCAAATATTGGGGTGGGGGCAGTTTCATTTTGCTGCTCCATCATCTCACAACCCAAGCTGGGAGGTGCCCATGAGGGGGGCTCTTTCGATGGCAGCAAGAGCTCCTCTTTTGCACGTGAATTTGTTAGATGGAAATCACGCTTCTGACATGCCTCGCAGATCAGCGCTTGTGTCTGTCAGGTTTTCAAGTCTCTGTTGATGAGAGCTCAACTCCTGCTTGCTAACAGGGGTCCGAAAATGGTTGAAAGAACTTGAACAAATTTTTCAAGATGTGCTGCCTTTTAGGAACATGCAGCAAAATAGTAAATATCATTAAAATTAATTGTGCCAAACATACTCTCACAATTTAAATGGAATTGTCAGCTCTGCGTAATAAAAGGACAAAATTATGCATCGCACAAGGAATAAATTTAACCCAATTATTTGACTCAAAATTAAATTAAAGACTGAATGCACTTACAGGTTAATATGTTTTACATTGTTATATGACTTCCTTTAGAGTCATTTATATCTCAGCCATATTTCTTTAAAGCAGGTAATGTAAATTTGCTACCTCTAGTGTCTTTTACATTCCCAAAGCACACGATATTTCTTCTATATAACTTTGTTTTCTGGTGACAATAGTTCATGCATCTTAGTATTTCTGTTTTTTTAGTGTTTATTTATTTTTGAGTGGGGGAGAGGCACAGAGAGATAGAGAGACAGAATCCAAAGCAGAGTTCAGGCTCCCAGCTGTCAGCACGTACAGAGCCCGACACGGGGCTTGAATTCATGAACTGTGTGATCATAACCTGAGCCAAAGGCAGATGCTTATCCAACAGAGCCACCCAAGTGCCCCTGCATCTTAGTTATTTCTAACATTCACTCTCTCTTTCTCTCTCAGATTCACATGGAGAAGAATCTATTTCCATATTGTCTTTAATCTGGGATGACCTCACTGGCCATATTAGCGAATGCTGAAGATACTGATCCTTACTCCCCCCTGTCCAGCTGATCCCATGGAGTGGAAAGACCAGACAAAAAAAGGACCAACTGACCTGGGTTTTTATTTGAGTCACACAACCCTGTACGAGAGCCCTGCTACCATTCTCAGACCTCCACCTCTGCCTTGTTCTCCCCTTCTTCTCTGCATCTTCTTCATACACCCGCTGCCCATGGGCTTGCTCACCGCTGGCTCCGGTGGCCCCCTCCCACACTCACCCATCTTGAGGCCCTGAACCTGTGGACAGGATGCTCCCCATTGAAGGCACCCATCTCTAGCCCTGGGTGCCTAAGCTTCCCTCTCGCTCTCTGGGTTCAGACTTTTGCCAAATATTTCTTACATGTGTCATGTCCATGTGCTCAGCTCTTTGCTGAGGAGGGCAGGAGGAATTCGCCCTGGTCCCGGAGCACCTTTCATTCATGGTGGTAGGTGACGTGAGCACGTGGGTGAAACTAACAGGAGACAGAAAGACTGTCACTCTGGGGTGGGCTCCAAATGTATAGGAACTTCTAAATGTGAGCATCTGTCTGCCAAGACCACAACCAAAACATCCTGTGTGTCTGCAGACTGTCTGACCCCAGAGGATGTGGGTCTGCTTTCGTACCACATAGTCACCATTTCACTAAATGTGCTGCACTCAGAAGAGCACAGGCAGAAGGCAGTTACATTATTTTCTCTGTGCCGAATTGAGTGCTTCTTCTTTGCTCCTGGCTGAAACCCCAGGCGGGTCCTATGGGATGAACAAACCTCATGTTTCAGATAATAAAATGTCTGCGTCCATCCAGATATCAATTTGGCACACAATTTAAAACCCCTCTCTTCCCACCGGATTGGGCCTGATACAAGGTTTGGAGCCAGAGGTGAGGCCATTTCTGTGATTGGCTTCCTCACTATTTTCACTCCTCCTGTCGGATTCAGGCCGCCCTGCAACCGGCAGAGAGTGAAAGAAAGGGAAGCGGGTAAGAAAGGGCTTGCATGGTTGTCACCATTATCATCTGCTGGGAGGCTGATTCTTCATCCTGTGCAGCATTTTTGCGGGTTCTCTGGTGGGGAAGGGGTCTTCCCCTGGCACCTTGCTTACGATCATGGGGATCTCCAACTTGAGCTCTTTCAAAGAAGTCACAGTTGTATCCAGCTGGCCACACACCCTCCCCCGTGCCCATCACCCCACATCAGGATACCTCTGCCTCTTCACCCTGTCTCTTTACTCGGCTTCCTGGCAAGGGAGCTCCAACCCCCCACCTTCTCTTTGGGCTTTCCAGATGGAAGGCAGACACCAGTCTACACCCACCCAATTCTGGGCCACACAGATGGAACTCTCTGTGCAGTTTCTGAAGTCTCTCTCGCTTTGCTTAGGCTGAGGGGGAGCTATCCTTTTTCTTCCAAGTCAGGGTGGGCCGGGATGAGAACATGGTGTTGGGGACACCCAGCCACTGCCAACTCTCTTCAAGCTAGTTCTTGCCACTGGCTACTCCCACTTGCTAGTAAATTCCTAGCCTCCTCTTTTAAACTCTTCAAGTGGGTGGCGGGCAGAGCAAGTTTTGGACCACCCCTTTGCCAGCCCCACCCAGATGACCTAGCACCCTCTCTGGGGGTCGTTCTCAGCTTTGAGGCCTCACCCAAACTTCAATACAGGGAGAGTGTCACACTAATACCCCATCACAGTTAGCACTTAGACCAGGATATAAGAATATTGAAAAGTCATTTCTTTCTTTTTTTTTTTTTAATGTTTTATTTATTTCTAGGGGAGAGAGAGAGAGAGAGACAGCGTGAGCAGGGGAGGGTCAGAGACAGAGGGAGTCACAGACTGAAACAGGCTCCAGGCTCTGAGCTGGCAGTCAGCACAGAGCCCGACGCGGGGCTCGAACCCACGAACCGCGAGATCAGGACCTAAGCGAAAGTCGGACGCTTAACCGACTGAGCCACCCAGGCGCCCCTTGAAAAGTCATTCTAAGGGCACCTGGGTGGCTCAATCGGTTAAGCGCCCGACTTCGGTTCAAGTCATGATCTCGCAGTTCGTGGGTTTGAGCCCCGCCTCGGGCTCTGTGCTGACAGCTGGGAGCCTGGAGCCTGCTTCAGATTCTGTGTCTCCCTCTCTCTCTGCCCCTCCCCCAGTCATGCTCTGTTTCTCTATGTCTCAATAATAAATAAACATAAAAAGAATTAAAAAAGAAAAAGAAAAATTATTTCTAGTCAGAGAGCTTGTAGAAATCTAACTGTGCTACATTTTGCCTTGTTTTTATCCTGCATTGATTTCTCGGGTGGGTGAGGAATCACACAAAGACCACTGAACTTACGAGGGGTGTTTGGAAGGGAACACTGGACACAATTACACGCACTCCTGATTTTGGAAAGGAGATTTCAAAGGGGAAAATATGCATCTCAAATGTTCCCACGCAGAGGCACTAGAAAGGGCATAGGGCATACAGTACTCTGAAAGTTAGAGTTATAACAAATGCTCTGATGAAAAAGACAAGGGGCAAGTCTCTACGGAAAGCCATGTGGCCATACAGTGTGTCCTGTTAAGTTGGGCACCAGAAGGACATGGGTATAGGCTAGAAGGAGACCACAAATGGAAACACACAGAAAGGAGTGGCCCAAGCCTGGAGGGGAGGTGGAGGGAGAGTCAGAGGCCAGGATGAGCTGAAGCTTGTGAACCAGTCAGGACAGCACATGTTCTGTGTTTAATGCAAAGCAAACAAACAAACAAACAAACAAGCAAACAAATAAATCCACTAGGCTCTACCAGGCTCTGTTCTACGCACTTATATTTGAATCTGTCTGCACATTACAACCTAACAACCAGGTACTACTATTATCTGTATTTTACAGGTTGGGGAATGGAGGTGTGGGGCGTTAAAGCAGCTGGCCCACAGTCAGACAGCTAGAATGGGGCAAAGTCGCGATTCAAACCCAGACACCCAGGCTTCAGAGACTGTGCCCGAAACTCCCACCCAGTGTTCTCTGTGAGTTTGTCCATTCTGAGCTCTACCAGGAGCTGTGACCCTCTGAAGGGGGTGGATTATGTTTTGCCCACATTTGTAATCCTGGCCTTTATGTCTGGCATGCAGCACATACCCCAAGTTGTCCCACTGAATCGAACAAGTATAACAGGTCCTGTTTTTGCCAAAGCCTCCAAAGGCTTTTAGAAAAGCATTACCTACTTCCTAACAAGAGGGGCCAGCCACATCCACCTTGAACTTGCAGAAGCCCGAGCAGGCCCAGCAACCACCTCTGCACGTGGCTCCTGGCTCTTAGGAGAGAAGATTTCTTTGGAGAGGACTAGAGAGCATTGTGGTGCTCCCCTTCCTCACCACAGCCTCCCAGGAGAAGTGAAGAGGGACCCTAGGGAACCCTTGGTGGATATTAGAGTTTTCTTTTAAGGAAGGGGGTGCTGACACCTCACTTGCTGGCCAGGTCCTGCCTGATCTACCGGAACTCTGGGGCCGTCCTCATGCTGTGGCTGGATGGACACAGGAGGACTCCTCGGAGAACTTGAAATACAGCTTTTGGGTTTGCTGGTCACGAGGCTGGGGCCTGACTCTTTCCTTGAAGAAGCCTGAAGGCTGGAGTTGGCTGAAGCCCCTACAGGTGACTGGGAGAGAAGGGGGGTGATTTCCTGGCTTGAAAAAGACCACAGCCAAGAGGGCTACCAGCTTGAGCAAAGGGAGCCCAGTAGCAAACTGCAGAGAGGAAGAACCGAAGGGCATCCTAAGAGGTCTAAACATGCATTGGCCCCGCTGGACAATAGTGTCCTCCTGAAGAATCCATGTGCATCTGAAATAGAAATAGGGGGGAAACGATCGTGGCGGGGAGGTGTACCTAATACACCTATAAAAGGATCCCCAAGGAATTTTCCAGTGTGTGCACATCAGCTAAGAGGGAGCAGTGCACAGCTCAGAGAAAAGTTCAGAACCACAGGCCCATTTCCCTGGCCTTGGCCCTGGCTCTAGAGTAACCAGAAGCAGGCAGAGTGAGTACCGGAGAGGCAGGTCGGACTTGAGCTTAGGTCGTGGGTTGGAGAGAACAGAGAAGCTTCTGTTGAATGGAGGGAGTGACGTTTTGATTGGATTGTGCTGGACTTTCTAATGCTTGACAGTGACCAGGGCGCAGGAAGATCTGCCAGAGATGCCACCAAGGCTGGGGACGGGAGAGCTAACTGGCTGGAAGGAGACTATGGAGGAAGAGCACAAAGCTACTTCCTGATTTCGTCCCACCAGATGTGGCCTGTTCAATAACCCATCACACAAGGAAGTTTCAGGAATGTTAACAGGTGACACTGAGTTTTCCAATTCTAAGACACTTTTTTTTTTTTTTACAAATAGTTTATTGTCAAATTAGTTTCCACATAACACCCAGTGCTCATCCCCACAAGTGTCCTCCTCCATGCCCCTCCCCCCCTCCCCCCCACATCCATCAGTCCTCAGTTTTTGTCAGCATTCAAGAGTCTCTCATGGTTTGCCTCTCTCCCTTTCCCCCACCATTTCCGCCCTTCTTCTCCCCCTTGTTCCTCCGTCAAGTTCCTCCTAATCCTCCTATACGTGCAAACATATGATATTTGTCCTTCTCTGCCTGACTTATTTCGCTCAGCATAACACCCTCAAGGTCCATCCATGTTGCTACACATGGCCAGATTTCATTGTTTCTCATTGCCATGTAGTATTCCATGGTATAGATAAACCACATCTTCTTGATCCATTCATCTGTTGATGGACACTTAGGCTCTTTCCATGTTTTAGCTATTGTGGAGAGTGCTGCTATGAACATTGGGGTACATGTGCTCCTATGCCTCAGCATTTCTGTATCCCTTGGGTAAATTCCTAGCAGTGCTATTGCTGGGTCATAAGGGAGTTCTATTGTTAGTTTCCTGAGGAACCTCCACACTGTTTTCCAGAGGGGCTGTACCAGTTTACATTCCCACCAACAGTGTAGGAGGGTGCCCGTTTCTCCACATCCTCGCCAGCATCTAGAGTTCTCTGATTTGCTCATTTTAGCCACTCTGACTGGCGTGAGGTGGTATCTCAGTGTGGTTTTGATTTGTATTTCCCTGATGAGGAGGGATGCTGAGCATCGTTTCATGTGTCTGTTGGCCATCTGGATGTCCTCTTTGGAGAAGTGTCTGTTCATGTCTTCTGCCCATTTCTTCACTGGGTTGTTTGTTTTTCGGGCGTGTAGTTTGGTGAGTTCCTTATAGATTCTGGATATTAACCCTTTATCTGATATGTCATTTGCAACTATCTTTTCCCATTCCGTTGGTTGCCTATTAATTTTCTGGGTTGTTTCCTTGGCTGTGCAGAAGCTTTTAATCTTGATGAGGTCCCAACAGTTTATTTTTGCTCTTGATTCCCTTGCTTTTGGGGATGTGTCAAGTAAGAAGTTGCTGCGGTGGAGGTCAAGGAGGTTGTTTCCTGCTTTCTCCTCTAGGGTGTTGATAGTTTCCTGTCTCACGTTCAGGTCCTTTATCCATTTTGAGTTGATTTTTGTGCATGGTGTGAGAAAATGATCTAGTTTCATTCTTCTGCATGTTGCTGTCCAGTTCTCCCAACACCATCTGTTAAAAAGGCTGTCTTTTTTCCATTGGATATTCTTTCCTGCTTTGTCAAAGATCAGTTGGCTGTATACTTTTGGGTCCACTTCTGAGTTCTCAATTCTATTCCATTGGTCTATGTGTCTGTTTTTGTGCCAATACCATACTGTCTTGATGACGACAGCTTTGTAGTAGAGGCTAAAGTCTGGGATGGTGATACCTCCCGTTTTGGTTTTATTTTTCAGTATTACTTTGGCTATTCGGGGTCTTTTGTGGTTCCATACAAATTTTGGGATAGTTTGTTCTAGTTTTGAGAAGCATGCTGGTGCAATTTTGATTGGAATTGCATTGAATGTGTAGAGTGCTTTAGGCAGTAATGACATCTTAACTATATTTATTCTTCCTATCCATGAGCATGGAATGTTTTTCCATTTCTTTTAAGACACTTTTTTTTAAAAAACATTTTACTATTTCTGAAATCTGATGCCTTATAAATCCAAGTGCACACTTACTATTTTTCCTCCTGAAAATGCTTTTTGAATTTATGCTGTCTTAAAATATATTGCATTTTAGGATGAGACTATTTTGTCATGGGAGAGTCATTTAGAGGTTTTACAGGTTTTCAAGTGCTCTCACTTGCATGATTGCCTGTTGAATGTCACTCTCTGACCTCCCCACTCTAGGAAGTGTGTTGTCCAGCTTGGGTTGGGGTGTCAGAAAAAGGTCAGGATAGGAGTGAACAGTGAATGGCCAGAGACTGTACAGAGATCTCCCACCCACATTTTTGGCAAAAGACGTCCAGGGAAGCACATCATAACCCAAGGTTTTGAGACCAAAGGGTGAGGTGGGAGCGAGAATCCAATCTGGAGTAAAAGGTTGGTGGCACAGGATGGTGAGAGTGAGTCCAGAGAGATTCTTAAAGGATGAAACCTTACAAATTAAAACAAAGCAAAGCAAAACGAAACAAAACAATAGCAACAGCATCAAAACAAGTACCCATTCATCTATTGATGGATACTTCGGTGTTTCCTTGTCTTGGCTATTGTAAATAATGCTGCAATGAACAGGAGGGTATAGATATCTCTTTGAGATAGTGATTTTGTTTCCTTTGGATATATACCCGGAAGTGCAATTGCTGGATCATACAGAAGCTCTGTTTTTAATTTTTTGAGGACTCTCCATACTATTTTCCACAGTGGCTGCACCAATTTACATTCCTACCAACAGTGCATGAGGCTCCCCTCTTCTCCATGTCCTCGCTGACATTTGTTATCTTTGTGAGGTGATGGATGTTAATTAAACTTACAGTGGTAATCATTTTGCAATGTATAGATATATCAATTCATTATGTTGTACATCTTGGAATAATGTAATGTTATATGTCAATTATACCATAATAAAACTGGAAAAATAAGCTATGGCAAAAAAATTTTTTTTAAAGAGTAGTAAGTGCATTTGGTCGGTTCTATTGACAAAAAGAGAAGCTAAGGGGACCAAGATGGTATAGTCACAACTGTGCATATTTAGCCTATGAAAACATTAAGTTGAACATTTTAAAATAAGGTTAAGCAATTTGTTACAAGTCCCACAATTATTAGCCAACATCATGAATCGGCTGCAATTTTTCTTCCATTTTATCCTTTAATGCAAAACGTCTTCAAAATGAAAATGAAATAAGACAAAAGTGCATAAGGAAAATAAAGCTTAGGATGGTAAAGAAATAGTAGGAAACATCTAGCTCCAGGTCAGAAATAAAGCCTTCTGACAGCCACCCGTCTCTTTGGGGACAATGACCTTCCCATTACATGACAACAGGACTTCTTGCTGAGCCTGGATAAGGTTGAAAAATCCTGCCAGGCTAGTGCTTTGGGCAATAACCACCAACTGCCCCTGTCTGCCCCCACCAGGCTGCCTCCCACTACATGAGTTTTGCCCTCTCTGCCTGGATGCGATCTCACAGCATCTGGGAAGAATCTAGAGGCAGATCCCAGAACCTTTGTTAGAATCTCTGAGACATCATGGGGAAGAGGATCTCCCAAATTTCAAAAAGAACACAGGAAGATTGCTAGATTGCTACGAAGATTGCTAAAAATTCTAGAATTGAATATTAAACAAAGAAACTGAGGCTTCTTAGAAAATAAAGATCTGAGAGTACACAAAAGCAAGTCATGCAATACTAACCTCATCCTCTTTTCATAATGCTTATATCCTAGCACGTAAGGGGAATTCACAGACAGAGTCAGGCTGTCTGTGAATTTTTAGTTTTAGTTTTAAAATTAGTTTTAAAATTTCAGTTTTAAAGTTCCTTAAAAACAGGTAGAGATATATTCATTGAATGAACTACGGTTTGGTGCACTTATACGTGAGCCTCTACCCAAAGAGAAAAAGCTGCCGTGAGTAGGTATTAATAAATCATTGTCAAAAGAGAAGGAACATTAATTTATTTATTTTATTACTTTTATTGCACTCAACATTCTTATTAATGATTTGAGGCAATAGAAAACTATCTTTTGGCAAACTTACCTGACATTTGTGACCAGATCATGATTACTTGGGGAAAATAACAGATGTATGATCTTCATTTGTGAGTAAGGATGATATATGCCTCTTGTTTATGGAGAACAATGGTTTGTAGAATATCCTAATTTATACCCCAAATCTTGGTTTGGGCGATGGGAGCAGGAATTTCCATGCTTGGATGCTACTTTTGACTATCCCAGGTCCTTGGATGGTACATTATGGATATTGTTTCATAGTCATAAAATTTGTATGAAGTTCAAAGTATCATCTGATCAATCTTTGTGTAGCTTTTGGTTGTTTCTTCTGGCTAAACATCCTAAATTCTTTTAAGGTATCATATGTCATGACATTTATAGTTTTAGCCTCCTACAGTCTGTGCTCTGAACATGATCTAGCTTATCAATGTCCTCTTTAATACGTGACACCTGATTATCGATTACTCCAGGTAGGGTTTAATCACGTAAGAGTATAGGGTAGTGATGTCCAGCCTTAATCTAGAAACTAACTATTCTATTAGAACAGCCTAGTATCACATCAGTTCTTTGGTATGTGCTTCATACATTTGGTTTCTACCGACTTGTGAACTAAAGTTCTGAAATCTTTTTCATTTAAATTGTTGAGACAAGTAGTCTCCCTTTTGTCCCCATTGATTTTTTGGAAACTGAATGCATGACTATATATTTACTCCTATTACATTTGAACTTACTAACTTTAGCTTAATACATCAGTTACAAGTTTTTAAAAATTTAAATGTATCACCAGTGTATTAGGTTAGCACAAGTCACTTGCATTATTTAACAAAAATTTGAGTGCTTAGGATATTCTGGGCATGGCAAAAGCAACAGATATTAAGGTTATGAGTTCCAAATATTTGTTATCCACCATAGAACCAATAACTATTTTTAAAAGATTTTTATTTTTTTAAGTTTATTTATTTTTGAGAGAGTGCATGTGTACACACACAAGCAGGGGAGAGGCAGAAAGAGAGAGGGAGAGAGGGAATCCCAAGCAGGCTCTGCACTCTCAGTACATAGCTGGATGAAGGGCTCAAAGTGGGGCCCAAACTCACAAACCATGAGATCATGACCCGAGCTGAACTCAAGAGTCGGATGCTTAAATGACTGAGCCACCCAGGTGCCCTAAAAGATTTTTATTTTTAAATAACCTCTATACCCAAAGTGGGGCTCGAAGTTGCAACCTTGAGATCACCAAGCCAGCCAGGCATCCTGAACCAATATCTTTTAGAAGAAATGATTAAGGAATTCTGAGTAGCAGGAATATATCCCAACTTCCAGCAGATTTCTCTCCGAGCATCATTTTGTCAAGCAAGGTTGTCCTGAAACAGACCACCAAGGGTCCTTTTGCACTCTGCTTACTGGCTCCCAATCCTGCCTGTTGCAGACAAAGATTAGATTCACATTTTCCTAATAGTCTAAACACGCTCTTCAGAAACTAGGTCTTCAAATGACTCTGGTTCTATCAAATTTTCTGGATGCACACGTCAGCTCTCATACCTTTGATGCTGGTGGCTTGAACTTTTTGCCCTTCCATTAATTTATCACTGGAACTAATAAATAAGGAATAGTCAGGCATTCCTTGGGGGGCATGGTAGCAAGAGCAAATTTCTCAGAACAAGGAGAAGTGATTTTTCCTAAAGCCTAGATGTGTGATGGAGAGCAAGTCATGCCACGTTTCCAAGTTTTGGTTTCTCTGTCAGTGGAGGGGCTGGCCTGGCACAAATGCGTCTCGACCACAGGATTAGCAAAATAACCACAACTCTCCATATTGGGAGCATAGGGAAAACTGATCAGAGTTGAACAAGTAGTTGTAAAGAGGATACTCATGTAACCATCGGGAGATTCTTTTGGAATTGCTTAAAATGCTCAGGTTAAAAGTTCAACGACAAAGTGAACTCACCGATCCCAGATTGTCAGCTCACAAGAGCCGAGGGGCCAGGGCCTCCATCTGGCTGATGTCTCTCCCAAGGCTGGAAAGTGTAAAAGGCCACCTGCACACTAGGTGAGATGGAACAAGAAGGAGAATGCCCCCAAAGGAACAGGAAAACAAGGGGCTTGCTGAGGTCGCCATAGATTTCAGCCAGGGGTCCAGCCCTGCACTCTGTCCCACTGGAAAGGTCCGCCCTAGGAAAACTTGAGGAACAGGGACACACATCTTTGGAGTTCTTCCAATCCCTCTCAGGTGTCCCTATCAGCTACCTAACTGCCTTCTTTTTGATAAGGACAGGAATGCAGATTGCCATCACCACCATCATCACACATCAAACCCCAGTAAGCCACAGCTGAGCAAGTGAGCTGATAAGGGCTTTCCGAGTAGGTGCTGAAGAACACCCTTCCGGCTCTGCAGTTGAGCAAGAGGAAGAAAAACAGGATACACTCCTCCGCAGGCCCCCTCGCTTGCCCCAGGAAAGGCCACAAGGTCACTTTAGCACAGTCACCTTTTAGCAGGGCTCACCAGCAGCCATCTGCCCTCCCCTCTCCCTCCTCCAGGCTGGTCTACCTCAGAGGTCCGTGACTTTGGTTCACGGGCATGGGGACATAGCTAACAAGAAAGTGCATCTAACAAAAACAAAACCAAACCTATAGTGTGAGTTTGAGTCTGCTGCTGCTCATCACGCAGGTGCTACAGCAAGCTCAGGGATGAGTCTAGGCCAACACGGAACTCATAGCAAGACACTTCTGTGGACACCCCAACCCTTGACAATACCTAATCATTATCAGTGATGATATAATGCCACCTCACTGGTGAGGGGTAAATACAGCAATATCCACCACCTGTCTGCCCTTTCAACTGTTTTCTTTTTCTCCGTTAAGAATCAATACCATCTGATAAACTGTATTTTTTCTCATTTACTTGTACATTGCCTGGCAGCCTCCTATGGAGTGTCATGTCCATGAAGGCAGAGGCCCTGTTTGGTTCATTGCTATAGAGCATAGATCAGTGCCTGGCACACAGGAGGTTCTCAGTAAATACTTGTGGCAAATGAATGAATGGTATTTATAACAATATTTGACACATAAGAGGTGAAGCATTGGATAAATGAATGAATGAAGAGCATTTAGACTGGCACATAGGAAGCACTCCATGGTGAATGAATGGATTAAAGCATCTAGGATAGTAACAACACACAGTAAACTCTAATAAGCTGTTTATTATTCAAATATCAAAATTCTATCATCACGGGCTACTCCTTTCCTCCATACTCTCAAAGGACAGAAGAAGCTCCTAATTTGGCATTGAGGGAAGGTCGTGTCTGCCGATTCCTGAGATTTCCTATCTCAGGGGGTCCCAGGATAGGAAATGGGAACACAATGACCCTATAGGGGACTGAAGGCCTTTCTTTTACATCCATACAGAGGCTTCTGTGATTCTCATCTAATCTGACTGCAGATCTCCAAATATTTTAGGGTTAACAGTACCATCTGCTATTCCCAGATGCAACATTTCCTTACTATCAGATTAAAGAGAACAAGGAAGGGAAGGTGGGGGGAAGTCTCAAGACATAAAAATGTTTTGCTGTTGGTGTTAATGAATGAAATGCCGCCATTCAAGAGATTAGCTTTTAAATCCTGAAACTGTGTAAGCAGGATGCTTGAATTCTCAAAAAGTGTTAGGACCGCTCCAAGGATTCATTAGGTCTTTACTTGTGTGATTTCGTTCACTCAGCATTTCTCCCCCAAACTCCTTATTGATGCCAGTCTGAAGTCAAGAATGGGATCGAATGCTAGGGATCGAAGACAGACTGAGGGAGGGGAATTTTATAGCCAAGCCAGCAGGGGAAAGAACAGTGGAGGCGTTGTTTCAAATATTTGGGTCTTCGAATGACAGAGTCAAGCGGATAGGAGGAAAGAAGTTTGAGGGTCAGGGTGGAATCGAATGTAAATTTCTCCCAAATGAAAACCAGGCATCACTCGCGTTGACTGCACTCATTGTGTGAGGCCAGAGAAACCAACTTTCATGACCCCGTTCCAGGGCAATGGTTTGATGCTAATTCGTTTGGGCAGCCAGAACCCAAGGGAAACCTCTATGTAAATGTTCCTCTAAACTTATTTTTTCTTTTCACTCCTTTGATGGGTGTCAGTTTACAAGACTATGTCAATACTCAAGCAGTCCAACCGAAGCATCTAAGTATACCATGCTCTGTGGCCAGGGATTGGCCTTGATTCAGTAAACACACAGGTCTGGCAGCCGTTCATCTGCCTCTTCCCTACTTGCACAGACATTTTGTGACTTCTGTAGGTGGAGCGTGTCCCCTCTGCAAAGGCTGGCTCTTATCAGAAAGCAGCACCACTGTCCCCTTGCCTTGACTCTGCAGCCACAGAGATGTTTGGGAAGCATCTGCTATCTTCTCCAAGGATCAGGGGAGCTGCATGAATACAGTTATACACAGGAGCCACATTTCAAGAATACTCACCAAGGGAAACCTGAAAGTCTATCAATGAGGGGGCTGGTTTGCAAAGTTTATTTATAGATTCTGTCATTTGCTGGGTAGTCTACAAGAAACCCAAAGCAAAAATGATGAATCTCTAGGGCTGCTTAGAGACCTATGATGCCCATTTGGACCCTCTGAAAACTTAAAGTCATCAACACAAACCATTGCCAGGCCCTTCCATGTCCTCTGCTGTGTTCTAACCAAGTGGTCCTCAGCCCTACTCTAACGTCATTCCTGCCCTCACCCCACTAAAGCAATCGGTCCATCCTTGGTTAACTTTGTCTGCCAGAAAAATTCTTTATGAATGGCAGTAACAGGCAACTCAAGTTAATGATACATTTAGATTTACAGAATTAATTATGATTTTTTTAATGACCATAGGGATAGCCCTAAGTACTCCCATTTTGGTTCTTAGAAACCCATGGTAGTCACTGCTGATAAAATCCAATTCTCAATGTCTATATGAGTGGCCCCTCCACCCTGCATTGGATGCTGTGAGCCTTTATAACAGGCAGGGCAATTGGACTCTGTTAGCAATGCGATAATTAACAGTTACCATTGACGCAGTATTTACCACAAGATGGGCCTTACGCCAGGTGTTGGCACATAAGTGGATCATTCCATTCCCATCAGAGCCCTCTCAATGTGAATGCCATTATCTCCATGTTTCAGATAAAAAAAAAAAAAAGACTGAAGTTAGGTGACAATGTGGGTCAGTAGCACAGCTGAGTTGAACTCCGGTGGGCTTGATTTCCAAGGTCAGGCTCCACACATAATGTTCCTGCTAAGGGTGGTCCTCTCTCTAGCCAGTCCAGAGACCTTCAGGGATGGCCTGGATGATGGCATCAAGGGGGAGTTCTCAGCTGACCACAAAATGACCTGATTGCAGCCAGTACAAGGTCATTTCCCTTCTCATTTCTCCACGGCCTAGTGGAAAGGTGACCCCCCCCCCCCCCGCAACTGTCAAAGCCTAAAAGAGATTGCAAGAAAGCACTAACATGCAATGACATTTCTGGATTTCTCTTAAAACTTATGATGCATACCTTTATCTTTTATGTAACATTAAGTTATATAACAACAGAATAACAGACTTTCCAAGTTAGTTGGGACTTCGCAGATCATCTAGTCCAGGCTTCTTCCTGATGTGTCTGTTGGGAATAACTTTACAAGAAGGAACTAAAGGTTGATGAAAACAAACCAAACATTAACGTGGATATGAATGAGGCTGGCCAAGCTATAATATTTTTTTTGCTATTCAGTGCCTTTGGGGAAGACAAGAGAATCTGAGGTCCAGTCCTTGCCTTGGAAGGATTTGGAGTACGGGAAGATGAACAGAGCTGAGTTACAGAGTCTGACTGAGCTCTGGCAGTCTGTCTCAAAGTCCCCATGAACCAGCTTCTCCTCTGAGGTCCTATATGTTGAGGCAAAGGATAGAGAAATATCCCTGGGTATATAGAAGGTTCCCTGCTAGCTCCATGGAACTAAGAAGAAAACTATTACTCACACTTTTCCTAGAAACCATTAAAGATGAGAAAGGTGGAGTCAATGAAAGTCCCTACCCTGTGACAATGATCACGACCCTTTCAAGAACCCAAGCTGTCTGGATATACTTCCATTTACTGAGCTGTTGTCTGCTTCCTCGTAAGTTAGTTCACATCTGCAAGCCCCGGCTTTCTTATCTGTAAAAAGAGAATAACAAATGTACTTCTCTCCTAGGATTCCTGTGAAGGTTAAATAAGATAATCTTAGTAAAACTTGAGAAAGACCCTGGCATCTTGAGAAAGACTGCCCATCATCATTACTATCACTCTACCTCCTGGGAAAAGTAAGACCCATATTAGGGAAACACTTTTCAAAAAAGCGGGGGGGGAAGCTTTATATTGTGTTTCACTTTCTTTTTTTCACCCTTGCGTTGTTTTTTTAAATATAATTTATTGTCAAATTGGCTAACATAGAGTGTGTACAGTGTGCTCTTGGCTTTGGGGGTAGATTCCCATAGTTCATCACTCACATACAACTCCCAGAGTTTGCTTTCTCTTTTAAATTTTTTTGAACCATCTAGTGTATCAGTTTTCTTATAATTCAGGCTACAGGGCATTTAGAGCTGGTGCTGAGATTGACCTTGACTGAGTTTGTAGATGTGTCCACAGCCCAATAGGGGATTGAGGGGGCAGCAAGGAGGGGAGAGGCTGAGAATATAAATGAAGAGATTTTAGGGATTCTTGCCTCGTTTTCTAAATACCTAAACTCAGAGGGACTGTTTCTGCAATGTTTTTTCCTAGGAGGAAATTTTAGAGTCCTTAGTTAATTTTATTAATGATCTCTCATTGATTGAGGATTTAATGTGGTTAATCCCTGCATACATGATCTCTCTTGATCTTCACAACCACTAGTTGAGATGGGCTAATTTGTCCCACGCCACAGGTTGCAGGGCTGGGATTTGAACCCATTTTTCACTTACCCCAAAGCTCAGGCTCTCAACCACCCCCACTATACTAAAAGCTCACCAGAAAGACAGTGCATCTAGGTCCTATGTTAGGGTTCAGACCAATGAAGCTGAGAAAGAAAGGAATCTGTCACTGTGCTATTGCCCAGAACACCTGCTCTGGCAAACCTAGGAATCTTTGAATAAATCTCTTTAATAAAGAATGGTTCTTTGAAAAACAATGTTGCAGGATTTGGGCTCTAAGGAGCCCAGCCAGGCAGGTTGTGGGAGCAGCTTCTAAGGGGAAGTTCCACTGGGAGAGACTTTAAACAGGCCAGGCCTGAGGTGATTCACTCCTAGAAACAAGAAGGCACAGCCAAACAGCCTCCAGGATCACCTATTGTGAAGAGTGTCTGGGCTCCTGTCATCATCCCCAGACGCAAGGGCGGAGGGTGGGGGAGCATGGAGAGAGGGCCCATGGCCCCAGGCTCCATCAGTCTTCCAATCCACCCCAAATAAAAAGGATTAAAATAACATTTGATAGGGACAACTAATATTTTCTTAACCTTGTTTAGAGTAAATAAAATCATCTTGAAAAAAAAATTTAATAAGTTTTTAAAACCTTTTTCTTTATTTTGAGAGAGAGAAAGTGTGAATAATGGAGGGACAGAAAGAGAGAGGGAGAGAGAGAATCCCACGCAGGCTCAACACTGTCAGCACAGAGCTGGAAGCGGGGCTCAATCTCACAAACCATGAGATCATGACCTGAGCTTAAGCTGGACGCTTAAACAACTGAGCCACCCAGGCGCCCCTTGAACACTGTTATGTAAAGTAATATGAAATCTGTTTCTTTCAAATACAGCTTTAAGGTGAGACCCCAGGGCTGACCCCCATATTTCCCTCATTCACGTTTCTACCCCACAGCCCTCTTATATCGTAATTCCAGAGCAAGATGAAGCCTCACTGAGAACAAAAATGTTGCTTCCTATCTTCAGGAGATAGGGGCAGGCTGGGGAGACAAGTCTCAGGGAAGAGAACTCTCTGGTCACAGAGGATACAGAAGGAAGATCTCTGGATACAGAAGGAAGAAGGGTGACAACAGATGCACAGGGACAAAACAGCAGTCATCACAAAGGCCCTGCTTTATGCACTTCTCTGAGAAGTGGCTGTGAGACAGAGTTGGTACTTCGGCAGTGACCACTATGCAGTTCTTTCTACAAAATGTAACATCATGACTCAAGAGCTTAGAAAACTTAGTCTGTTTTTAAATGTCTTCATTCTACCCTCATACATTTGGTTATAGTTTTTCTCTTCCTACATTTGAACAGTGATCTACCAGGGTGTGGAATTCTACTTTGGAAATCATCTCCTTAAGGCTCTTGAAACCTTGCTCCAATGTCCTCCCAGATCCACTGTTGTTCCTGAGAAGTTTAAAGACATTCTACTTTTTTTTTATTTTATTCATTTCGGGGGGGGGGGGTGAGGAAGTGCACATGTGAATGGGGGGAAGGGCAGAGAGAGAGAGAATTCCAAGCAGGCTCCATGTGCTGTCAATGCAAAGCTTCATGTGCGGCTGGAACCCACGAACCATGAGATCATGACGGAGCTGAAATCAAGAGTTGGATGGGCACCTGAGTGAGCCACCCAGGTACCCCAAGATGTTCTATTTCTTACTACTTAGTATGTGTCTAGTTCTTTCTGGAAACTTGCAGGATCTTCTCTTTATCCCCACATTCTGAAATCTGACTATGATGTGTCTTGATATGAACCTATTTTCACCTACTGGCTGGGCATCAGGTGGGCCCTTTCCATCTGGGAATCTATATTCTTCAATGCTGGGAAACATTTGTCAGTTATTTCATTGAGTATTTCCTCTCTCTGCGTCCTTTGTCTGGATTCTTTTTATTATTTGGATGTTCATCCTCCTCGACCAGATATTCTCAACCACTCTCCTACACCAATCCTTAGATTTTTCTTTCCTCTTCCTATTTTCTTTGTCTTTTGGCTTTACTTTTTAGTTTTTTTGTGGAATCCTTCATTTCTACTATCATATCGTTAAATTTTCAAAAGCCCATATTTGTTGTTTTCTAAAGGAGTTTAAAGGACTCCTTTTTTTTAAAAAAAACAGCCACTTCTTACTGTTGATGAAATATTTTTTCTTACCTCCCCGAGGGTATATGCATTAGCTCTTTCCCAGGTTGGATTTTTCCTGCATGGTCTCTTCCTCAAAGATTGTTATTTCTTCCAATTTATTTTGTTTTCCATCTTTCTTCTGATATATGCCCATCTTTGACTGCTCATATTTATCAGGAAGGGAAACTCTGCATCCATGGTGAGATTGGCTAAAGAGCAGTGGTTCTCAACTTCAGTGTGTACTTTGGGGTCTTAAGATTTCAGGGCTCCACCCCTAGTGGTTTTGATTCTGTTGCGTCTGGAGCAAGGGGCAAGAATATGCATTTTCAATTTTTTTTTTAAGTTTATTTACTTATTTTTGAGAGAGAGAGAGAGAAAAGAGAGAGAGAGAAAGAGAGAGAGAGAAAGAGAGAGAGAGAAAGAGAGAGAGAGAAAGAGAGAGAGAGAGAGAAAGAGAGAGAGAGAAAGAGAGAGAGAGAGAGAGCACTCTTTGGGAAGGAGCAGAGAGAGAGGGAGAAAGAGAGAATCTCAGGCAAGCTCCACAATGGCAGTGTGGAGCTGATGTGGGGCTCAAACTCACCAACTGTGAGATCCTGACTTGAGCCAAAGTCTGACGCTTAACTGACTGTGCCATCCAGGTGCCCCAAGGTTTTGCACGTTTATCAAGTGCCCAGGAGGTGCTTATTTGGCAGGTTTGTGGGACCACTGCTCTGGCTGGTTGTTTTCTTGAGGCCTCTCCAAGATTATCGTGAAGTATTTCCCTTTGGGCTGGCCAGATCCCTCAAACAAGGGCCTCCCAATCTCATGGTCAGGGTCCAGGCCTGGCTCCCGTATTTCCTTAGCCTAAGAGTGCTGGGAGGGAGGATCTCATCATTAGATATGTAAATGACCATTAGATCTGCCTGTCTTACTGTGGTGTTCTTGCCATCCACTATTTCTGGAGTCTTCCAGTCCAGAGGCTCTCTGTTTCATACTCTCCAGAGGTGAAAACCTCTTGATCTGTGCCAGTGGGGTGAGGGATAGTCCCTCCGCTGGGCAATGTGGAAGAAGAGACCTGGGGATCTAAGTGCTCCCTAAGCAGCCTGTCTGCTGGTGCTTTTAGAGCCCCACCATTACCCCCAGTTACCAGATCCCCAGTTTGTGGGGGAGGCCGAGGGCCAGTAGGTTTGTTTCTCACTTCCCAGTCTGCCAGTCTGATTCTCCTTTCTTGGGCTTACAAAGCCAGCTGCCCTGTGTTCTAGCTTCCTGCTCCAGGATTTTGTTGTTCCTGTAAGTTTCTTCATTTCCTTTGTCCTTATGGATTTATACCCCTTTTAAGTCCCCAATACTGTCATTTTTAGTAGGCTTTCGAGAGGAAAAGAAAATAAATGAAAATATTCAATCTGCTGTCTTTACCCAAAAGTCCCAAACAACACTAAGAAAAGATTTGGTTTGGTATTAACTGCAAACCATTCTGAGCTATTTGTATTTGTAAAGATAGATGTGGCCTCATTGTGACCATTCCAGGTTTATGGGCTATTTTTTTTTTCTTTCTGTCCTAAAGAAAGCTTCCTATTTTAAAATCATGTTGTTTTAAGCACATCTCTAATAATGACCCTAGAAGAAAATATGGAGACTCTCAGTCTTCTGGCTTCTCAGGCTTCTATTAATTAGAAAATGCCCTCAAGAAACAGTGAAGTTCTAAATCAGATTCATTTTGATATTTAATGCAACATATTCAAGTTGTCAGAGTTTTTACAATGCATCTAATGAAGTGCCCAGCATAATGAATTGTACAATTATAACAAAATGGGGTTCTAATGAGCAATTATCGTTCCAGGAAAGAACATTCCAGGTTTTGTTTTATTTTCCTTCTCTCAAACTGGAGGCTAACAAGTAGTTATGAAAAAATTTAATGGGGAGTATGTAGCCCAGTGCTCAGCTGAAATGACTCTTACAAATCCAGTTTTGCTCTAAGTTTGTAGGCAGCAATATAGCTTTAAAAACTGGGTTCGCAGGGCTGTTGGTGGGAATATAAATTGGTGCAGCCACTCTGGAAAATAGTATGGAGGTTCCTCAGAAAGTTAAAAGTAGAACTACTGTATGACCCAGCAGTATATATATATACAAAGGAAATGAAAATAGGATTACTCTAGTTTACTCCTATGCTTATCGCAGTATTATTCATAGCCAAGATACAGAGACAATATTCGTGTCTGCCAGTGGATGAATGGATAAAGAAGATATTGGTGTGCTATCCTATCTGTGTGGGTGGTGGAATATTATTTGGCCATGAAAAAGGGGAAATCCTGCCATTTACAACAATATGGATGGACACTGAGGGCATTTTGCTAAGTGAAGTAAGACAGAAAAAGACAAATAGTCTATGATCTCACTTGTATGTGGAGTCTAAAAAAGCTGAACTCTTAGAAATAGGGACTGGAATAGTGCTTCTCAAGGGCTGTGGTGGGGGGATGGAGAGATATTGGGCAAAGGGCACAAACTTCCTATTATAAGATGAATAAGCTCTAGGGATTTAATGTGGAGCATGGAGATTTTAGTTAATAATTCTGTATTATATACTTGAGAGGGTCTAAGAGAGTAGATCTTCAATGTTTTCACCACAAAAAAAGAAATTATGTGGCATGATGGAGGTATTAGTTAATGCTATGGTAGTAATAATTTTGTAATATATAAGTGTATCAAATCAACGTTATACACCTTAAACTAGGGTCTCAGATATGGTCCCAAAATCCTGCCTGATCCATGTGAGCTTTCACATATATGAGATGGAGCTGTATGGAGGCGGGGGTCAGGCAGGAATTCATTACTAGCTGACCTTAGCTGTGAATTGGGTCTCTTCCATGGAACACTAGCCTTCCCTTCTGCTATGAATTTGTGGTCTCACATGACAATAGGAAGGTAAATGGCCCAGAGGTTCTTCATTGATCTGAGGGAGAAAAGTCTCTAATCCTTGTTCTAGTTAAAAGCTTCCTTTTGCTGAATGCCTGTCTTATATGGGCTGTGATCACTACACTAGATGATCTGCCACGAGTGACTTTGTACTCTTACAATAATCGGCCAGGTGTGTATTTTACAGATGAGAAAAACTGAAGCTTTGTGATGCTAAGGGAAGTGGCTGAAGTCTACAGGCAAAAAGAACCAGAGGTAAGTGTGCCTGGTTCTACACGCCAGCCAGACTTCAAGGAGCCCCTACCTTGGCTGGTCCCTTCCTGGTTTTCTTAATAATCCTCTCTGTGACCCAGATGAATCTGCTTGCTCACTGCCTGCTTTCGGGAACCTGCTTTGTACAGCTCTAGGGCTCTGATCACGTTATGGCCTAGACATATATAATGTGGGAGCTCTGCTTCGTCTGTCTGCTTTCCTCACTGGGATGGTGAGTAATAATAAAAAATTACCATTGCTATTGATTATCGTGCTTCTGCAGCAAGTAATAGAAAACTATAAATTGACCAGCTTAAAAAAGTAAAGAAAAAAAGTAAAGAAAATGAGTTATCTCATATAAAAGAAGCCTTGGTAAAGAACATGTGTAAGCACGGTTAAGTGGATGAGTTCACAGAGTCATCAGAGTCCTCTGTTCCCCCTGTCATCTTGCTCTGCCATTCTCAGGGCACTGCCATTGTGTTCCCTGCTATTCCCGGCATCACATCCGGACACAACAGCAGCAGGTGAAAGAAGAGAAACACACATTGGTATTACTGCTCTTCCAAGTCAAAGTGACAAGAAAATGTAGGGAAAAAGCTCCTTAGCATGGACCCTAGGAACGATTTTTTTGGATATGACATCTGACGCACAAACAATGAATAAAAACTAAACAAGTGGGACAACATAAAACTAAAAAGCTTCTGTGCAAATGGGGCGCCTCGGTGGCTTAGTCAGTTAAGCGTCTGACTTTCGCTTAGGTCATGATCTCGCGGTTCGTGGGTTCGAGCCCCGCGTCGGGCTCTGTGCTGACTGCCAGCTCAGAGCCTGGAGCCTGTTTCAGTCTGTGACTCCCTCTCTCTCTGACCATCCCCTGCTCACGCTGTCTCTCTCTCTCTCTCCTAGAAATAAATAAAACATTAAAAAAACTTTAAAAAAAATAAAAATAAAAAGCTTCTGTGAAAGGAAAGAAATGACCAACAAAAGGAAAAGACAACCTAGAGAATGAAAGAAAATATTTGCAAATCATATATGCTTAAAGGGTTGATACCCAAAATATATAAAGAACTCATATAACTCAATAACAACAACCAAAATAATCCAATAAAAAATGGGCAAAGGACCTGAATGGACATTTTTCCAAAGAAGATATACAAATGGCCAACAAGCATACAAAAGGTGCTCAAAATCATTAGTCCTTAGGGAAACGCAAATCAAAACCACGATGAGGTACCATGTCACACCTGATAGAATGGTTATAATCAAAAAAGACAAGGCACAACAAATGCTGGCGAGGCTGTGAAGGAGAGGGAAACCTTATGCACTGTTGGTGGGCATGTAAAATGCTGCAGCCACTATGAAAAACAATACGGAGGATCCTCAAAGAATTAAAAATAGAATTACCATATGATCCAGCAATCTCACTTCTGGGTATATATCCAAAAGAAATGAAATCACTGTGCCGAGGAGATATCTGCACACCTATGTTTGTTGTAGCATTATTTAGAATACGAAGAAGTGGAAATAACGTAAGGTTCCATAGACAGTCTACTGACATGAATGGGTAAAGAAAACGTGATATATATACATAATGAATATATACATATATGCATGATGAATAGATATATTTATTTATTTGTCTATTTATTTACTTAGATAGTTAGTGAAATGGTGTTCAGACACAAAAAGAAGGAAATCTGATGATTTGCAACAACATGGATGGACCTTGAGGACATTGTGCTAAGTGAAATGTCAGACAGATATAGACAAATATTATATGATCTCACTTATATGTAGAATCTAAAAAAAAACAAAAACAAAAACAAGCAGACAAAAATCCCAAACTCATAGAAAAAGAGATCAGATTTGTGGTTACCAAAAGCAGGAAGTGGGGGGTGGTGGAAGTAGACAAATGTGGTCAAAGGTACAAACCTCCAGATATAAGATAAATAAGTACTGGGGTCATGTACAACTTGATGACTATAGTTAACACTACTGTATGATGTATTTGAAAGTTATTAAGAGAGTAGATCCTAAAACTGCTGCTCATAAGGGAATAAAACACATTTTTTGGTATCTGTATGAGAAGATGGATGTTTCCTAAACTTACTGTAATTATTTTGCCATATATGTAAGTCAAGTCATTATGATGGGCATTTAAACTTCTATAGCACTGAATGTCAATTACATCTCAATAAAACTGAAGGAAAATAATCAAGGTAATATTTCTGACAGTCCCCATGTAGGCCTGCACTTAACACCTCATTGGGCAGAACTGGGTCAACCTTAAACCCATCACTAACAAGGGGCCCAGGGTTGCTGTGATTAGATTAGACTAGTTTGGTTTGCTCCTGAGTCAGGTTAGGAAAAACTGGCCAGCTAGAAAAAACCAGGGCTCAGACAGCAAGGAGTCAGGAAAGGAGTGGCCATTGGATCGAAGACCACCAGCAACTTCTACTCAACTGAAGTGTGCTAAACTTCTCTGAAGACTGATCGCATAAAAATCAAGGTTTTCATGTTTCTGTGTTTTCTACTGTTCTTTATATTGGGGAAATGGGTCCAAAAGGGGCTGGCTGGGACCTCTGTTGAAGAGATGCAAAGAAACTAAAGAAAATGCATCTATGTTAGGACTTCAACTAAATTTGCAGGCATTTGGAAAGTGCTGTCACTGAGAAGTGCATGTAACTATCAGTATTTCAAACAGCAATAGGGCTGAGAATCCATGAAGAAATGGGTATTTATCTTTTAGGTTAAAGATTAAAATATGGGCTGTCATCAGCTGATGAGAAACAAGTTGAAGGCTGGAACCCAAAGGTGCCAAAGACGACATACACAAAGAGTTGCTGCAACTGCCTGAAATCTAATTTCTGTGTTCCAAGCTACACCATACAGTTGCCAATTGCTCTGGTTTTCCCAACAGCACTTGGATCGAGTTCTCTGCCAGGCTGCCAAGTGATGCCGCCTGCACCCCTCCTTACTTATCATACTTCCATCAGCAGGGGGTTTGCTCAGTTCAGGAAAGTGGGTCACATGGGAACATTTGACTCTCCTGTGTTACTCTTGCAGAAACTGAAGATTCATTATCTGTCATTTACATGTCCATTGATCTCAGCCAACAATCAAAATACATGGAAAAGAAAACATCTCATTTAAAGACATAAATCGTATGATGTTACTACCTATTTAAAAAGGTTCCATGGCATCCGACTGTCTGTGGAACAAAATTCAAACTATTCAGCCGAACATCTAAGACCCTTGGGAATCTGGTTCCGCTTCCCCCTCAACCCATGTTTCCTCCAGTCTTACCAGATCCCTCAGTGTTTCTGGAAGGTACGAACTTTCACATTTCTGTGACTTTGTCCAAACTCACTGCTCTATTTCTACACTTTCAATACCTATTCATCATTTAAGACCCTGATCAAACTCAGTTCCTCCAGCAGACTTCCCTTATCCTGTGTTGATTAAGCAGAATGAATCACTCTCATCTCTGTGGGCTTCCATCTGTGTTTCCACTTCTGTTTCATGCTTTTGACAGTCGCCCTCTAATAAAGATAACTTAGTGTCTTCTCATCTTTCTGGGCCACTAAATTCCTAGAAGGGAGATCAGCTAGATCTTCATCAACCCCCTTTCTTCTTTCTGGGCACGCAGGAAGACCTCATTCTCCCAGGTTTCCTTGCAATGCATTTGAGGTTATATGTTTGGGTTCTGACTGATGGACTTGGGTAGAAATAGAGTGTCTTCCAGGACGGTCTTTAGAAAGCTAGTCTCTAATAATATTTGATGAGCCTCCAGTACTGTTTTGACCTTCTGTGGATCAAGGCCAGAATCACAGGCTAAAAGGAACCTGGGTCCCTAGGTAATTGCTTGTAAGACAGCTTTTGTGGGAGGGCTGCCCATCCTCACTGGAGATTGTGAGAGTGGGAAATAAACCACTGCTGCACCAGGCCATGGAGATTTGGGGATTTCTTGTTATTGCCTTATCAACTAACTTTTCTTGACTAATACAATTCCTGAGGCAGAGGGGACCGTGTATTATTCATTTTTTATTCCCCCTGGTGCTCAGTGCTTTGCATGTCTTTCCAAAGCAAAATGAAGAGTGAATAAAATACTCGTCCTAAAATTTTTCATCTAAGGAAGGACTGCAACTCCCTTAGGAGCAACATTGCTATTTTCCGTGAACATGAGATTAATGATTTAACAAACATGTGTCTCTGGTATTTGCTGGCAGACTTCAGCAATGAGAGTGAGGGGAAGGTGGGTGGAAAGGGTTGCTACAAGGAACAAGGTATTCTCCCCAAGGCTGGCTTTCTTCGTCCTTCAGGACACGGCTTATTGTCTCCCTCTGCAGTAAGTCCTTCACAGCTCACCCCACTGCAGGAATATGCACTTCTCTAATAGTCTCTATCTTGTTTGCCCCAGACTTTAAGTCTGCTTGGTTTGTTTGAATTCCAGATTAGACAGGAAGCTCTGTAAGGGAAGCAGCCACATCTGTCTTGTTCACTGTTGTTTCCAGATACCAAAAGTATGTCTGGTTCGTGGTAGGCTCACATGCATGATGATGAGTAAGGGAAGGAAGGAGACAGAAGCAGCATCGAGTAACAAAATCACTATCTAGTGGTGGTCGTGGTGGTGGGTCCAAACAGCTCACACTTCAAGAGCCATAGTTGTACACAGCAAAATAATCAATGCTACTTCCCAGAAAAGCTAAAATTATGTCCAGCAAAATATATTGAAGAAGAAAGAAAGAAACATGACTGATGCACTAAAAATATGTCCCCATAGCATGCTTCAAACACGATTTCACGTTCATAGAAGGAAGTCTTAGTTAACTGGAAAAAGTATCCAACCCAACACAATTCCCCAAAGAGTTGAAATAAGTGAGATGTTGTTAATCATTAGTCTACCAATTCATTATCATTTCTCAGCAAATATTTACACTGCTGTGTCTAGTACTTATAGAATACAGAATTTTTCCAGAAGTTGCTGGGAATTCTAAGCAGTAGATGACACGCTCCTCCCTCCTTCTTTTCAATGATTTATGACATAACTGAAAATAAAGGAAAGAGGCCCTTGTCTCCTAGTTACATCCGAAACCAGGCCCTGTGGTCCCACTTCCATTTTGAGTTCAGTGTTGTACCTGACCTAGAACCCTAAGGAAAGCGAATTTTATACTAAGCACAATCCCTATTCTCCAATCCCTGCCTCTAGCCACCCACACCTCCTTCTATAGTGCTTTTCATGAAAAGATGCAGTGCATTCTACATAGTAAATACTCAGTCAATGTTTGCTGTGTAGTTAAACAAACACAGCCACGGAGCTCACTTTTCTATGGATTTCCCCTCATGAAGAGAACACATCTCCCCTATCTTGTGCTTTCCCAAAGGAATGGTCTCCATATTGTCACGCAGCTCCTGCAATCTGTGGGTCAAAGGCCAGCAGTATTTCCTGAAACCCTCAAGGTCACTTGGACCTTCTAGAACCATGGCCAGCTTGTCTCCCAGACTTGCCAAAATGGCCGCCTGCCCCTTCTCCCCATCCTGAAACAGCGACTCCAACCTGGAATCTGGGGCGGGGTTCTGAGAGGTGGAGGCTTTTCTTCCTTGATGCCTATCTCAAGTGTAAATCAAGCTGAGTGTTTCTGTTGACTTTTTAAACTTGAGTGATTCCACTGTGTTCCCTAGGAGACCGCTTAGTAAAATAGAAAGAGCCCTGAACCCGCAGTCCAGAAAACTTGTTTTCGTGTTCGGTGACTGCCCATAACTAACTGTGTGATCTAGGGCGTCCAGGGTCTTAACCCCTTTGGGTTGGACCAAAAGGTCATCACCTTCCAACTCTAAAAAACCACAAATGTGTTTTTCATCCTAACATCATAGGTTCTATTGACCAATATATTGTGCTATCTGTTCCCAGGGAGAAAACAATTCACTGGTATAGCAGGCGTCTCCGGGGTCTGCCTGCTGTACTGTAACCAAACAAGACAGAGCTCAGCAGCTGTCAGGTGCTCATCTGACGGCTCCGAGAAAATATCCCATATGGCAAGGTGTTTCTTTGATGTTTCTTTGTCTCAGTATTTGCTTGACACTTGGGGCTTTATTTCTATGGAGACTTTTCTAGCGAGTAGGATGTTTAAATCAATAAGTCTTATGGTATTATTTAAGTTAAACAAACAGCAATTGTGAACAGAAGCTGATTTGAATAGCTTGAATTTATTTGTACGTGAGATGATAATTAGCTGCATAATCCACTGCTTTGTTCAAGGCTAGCGCTGAAATCCCAGGTGCCTGGACTGGGATTAGACTGCCTAATAATCCAAAGGACTGTTCAGAGATTATCTCCACTTCACTCTGGAGATGGGCATCTGAAGGATACTTTCCCCTGAGCTTCTTGAATATGAAGAAACAGCACTTACAAGCCCTTCCTTAAATAACTATTTAACTATCAAGGTCGTGAAATGGAATGCAATGAAGCACTCAGTCAATCATTAAAGATAGGCTTTTGAAGCAACGTTCATTGCTACTGTCGTTACTTCTGCTAACAGGAAGAGAAAGAAATCATTACCTTGTTTCTTTTTGCCAAGTGGAAAGTAGTTTCATTGGGTTCGGGTTCTCAAACTGGAGAGTTTTTTCAAAGTCATAGAAGTTAATTTGGAGATACAGACTCCCAGCAAGAAGACTGACAGGTGACCAGGGACAGTCTCTGCTCTGAACTAGTGGGGATGTCTGGCTTGTCCCCATTTTCCAAGGTGGGTTCGTCGGGGGACATGTTCTCCCAGTGAGCCAACCCTCTACATTCTTATTTGTTTCTTAAGCCACCATCCAGACGCTGTTCATGATGCTGGTCCAGTCTAAGGAAAAATCACTCCCTCTCCATCAACACCCACCAGGCGAAAATAATCAGATATCAATTATTTGGCTGAGCGAGGACAAAATAATTGAACTGGAGCCTGTTCCTGGCACAATTTCCATAGCTTCAGTTGGCATTTATCTAGCCCTGCAGCAGCAAGCTATTTCCCCCATGAACAGTTGTTAATTAGAAAGGGGCTGTTTTCCTTAATGAATTGATAATTCGGCTTATTATATTAAAAATAATTTTTAAAGTTTGTTTCCTCAGGAAAGAAATGGCATAAACCGAAGGGAATAGTGGTAAAGGTCAGGCATTGGAGAATTCTATGCGGGATTTTTTCCTAATGCTATGAATCCATAAAGCCTCCAGATATTTCACAGCAGGGTTTCAAGGGCTCTCACCATCTGCCTAGGTCTCCAGCAATGGTGAATTGCTTAGCAATACTTTGGGGAAGCACATATGGACATGGTGTTGCTGTTTTTGTATTTTTCACATGCTGTGTAAATGACTAACATAGCCACCCTCCCCTTCCTCCAGCATAGCAAAGAGACAATGCAGTGAGTCTTCAGCCTTGTGTAGGAGATCATTTATGCCAGAGTGCCAAAACGACATGACGAAAGTCCCCTGTGGTTCACTGTGGCCTCTTCCTCAATCCCACAAGGAGGTTGGGGGGCTAAGAAGCTATAGTGTATTGCCCGGTTTTCTCCTCTGTCCTTTTTCTCTAGGAAATGGTATTTTAATGGGCTCAATATGTGCCAGGAATTACTTCAAGGACTTAACCTGTATTAACTCCTTTTATCCATGTAACAATCTCTGTGGCAAGGACTATCATTGCCCCATTTTAAAGATGAGGTAAATGAGGCACAGAGGATTTAAGTAACATGTCCAGATTCACAACTTGTAGATAGCAGGGCCAGGATTCAAACCCAGGCTTCCCGACCTGCCCATGCTCTTTACCATTTCACAACTGAAATTAATGAGTAGGTGCTAAATTTCAGCTATGTGATGATACTAGGAATATCAGCGATATAAAAATCCTTGAGGAGGGTACCCCTCAGTCGGTTGGGTGTCCAACTTCAGCTCAGGTCATGATCTCACAGTTCATGGGATCGGGCCCCACATCGGGCTCTGTGCTGACAGCTCAGAGCCTGGAGGCTGCTTTGGATTCTCTGTCTCTCTCTCTCTGCCCCTCCCCTGCTCACACTCTGTCTCTCTCTCAAAATTATAAATAAATATTAAAAAAACAAAGGTCCCTGAAGAAAAATCATACATACAGATGATTTCAGATCAGTTGCCTTTAGAGACTGCTCTAGTTGGCACTGAAAAAACTACAAAAAATGAACAAACCTGGGCTGCTTTGTTCACTCCTTGAAATCTACCCTCTACCTCCAGCCCAGGTCTCTGCTACCTGCTTATCTGGGAAGCCCACACCTCTTCATAGTCCTAACCCGTATCATCCATTGACTCAAGTTCTCCCGATTGCTGGTCCTCGAGGCAATGGACTCGGCTCTGGGTTCTCCCCACTGGCTGCACAGGGACTCCTGATCTTCTCTCCTCTCTCCTGAAAGATATTCAGTTGCTGGCTTTCTCCCCTCACTTCAAGTTTCTCCACACTAAGCATCTCATCTCATATGGTCTCTTTTCTTTGACTGTGTACCGTTTCTTTCAACATAAATAGAAAAAAGGCCACATGCTGGCCACCCAATGCAAGCCCCTGCGGGTCACATGCTGGGGTCTATGGCCCAGTTGTCTCTCTGTCTGTGGGTCTTCTAAGTCTACCCGGCCCTCCTGCTTCCTCTCCACCTGCAGTGTAGATGCCTGCTGGTGGGCTATCCAGGGAAAGAAAAGCTGGGCACAACCAGAGACCAGGAGGGGCAGCCCACAGTGGGAAATGGGCACATCTTCCTGAGTCTATCACATCATTGCTGCCATTAAAGAATGACCAAAACATGTCCAAGAATCACAGGCAGGAAGCTGAGCGGAGTTTCTAGAGCATGACACAGGAAATTCATTTAATTCAGACAAATAGGGGCAAATGTAAGACTAAATAAGAGAATGTTAAAGAAATAGACGTCTACCAGGCCACCTCAAGTTGCCGTAGCTACTAAACCTGTCACTCCCCACTAAAGCAACTGTTTGTCGCCTCCCTTCCCCCTCCCCCCAGGACTTGACAGCTGCTGGCTTCCTTGAGTTCTCCTTTCCTTCACATTCATCAGCTACTTCCAACAAACACCTAAAGCTTTCACATATCTGCATCTCCGTTTCTCCCTCCCTGGCCCATGCCACCGCCATCTCTGCCCACACTCTCCCTCCTGCCTCCCAGCTGGTCTCCCGGTTCTACGATGCCCCTTCCCATCCATTGTCCCCACGACAGCCAGAGCAAGCTTTTAAAAACACACAATGGATCCTGTGACTACGCCGCTTAATGCCTTCCAAAGTCTCTAGACTGTGTAATGGACTCAAACCCAAAATGCTTGCCATAGCTTGCAGGCCTTTGCAGGCCTCTGCAGTTATGGACTCTGCCAACTTTTCTCACTTCACCACCGTGACTGTCTCTGTCTCTGTCTCTCCCTCTCCCTCTCTCTACTTCTCTCTCTCTCTCTGTCCCCAAACCGCAGCCACACCAGACTTTGTCTCTCCGTTGTTCTCACCTCTGGGCCCCTGCTATTGTTTGCTCTGCGTGGAAGACTCTTTCCCAAGTCACCAAGTGGTTGGCAACTTCTCATCACATAGACCTCGACTCAGATGGTATCTAGAAAAATCACAACATCCCACAGGTTAGAACAACACAGTTCCCACCAGGGTTGGATGGCGGTGTTTCCTAAGTGGGTTCTGAGTAAGTCTACGAATCCACCAGTGAACAGCTGAAGAGCCTCTACTCAGAGAGAGGCCTTTGACAATGTCAAGTCTAAACTCCCTACTCCTGCCTGGGCCTTTGATTTCTCACATCACATTCTTGTCGTTTCTTGTTTCATAGCACCTGTACTCACCCAGAATGCTCTCGTTCATTTGTGATCTGTCTTCCCCACCAAGACGTGAGCTCCCTGTCTTGCCTGCTGCTCTATCTTCGGCATCCAGAACAGTGCCAGGGCCAGGGCACAACCTAACCAAGGTTATAAATGGCCCCAAGGTACAAAAAAAGGGCCTGAGACTAGAGGCATTGAGTTTTCTTCCTGGCTTTCCACGTACTAGCTGTGTCAACTCGGAAATGCCGCTTTGGTTTTTCCTTCACTGAGGCTTGGGTGGTAATGAAGATTCTCTTAAGATCTCGATTCTCTATGTGGGAGGAAAAGGCTTAACCAAGTGAAGCAGCTTGACTCTGGGTCTTTCATAAATGGATAGGAGTAGCTATCAGGCCCTGAAATGCTTTATAATTCAAGAGAAAGTGAGCTTATGTTCTTTTTAGTTTTAAAAGTCACATACATTATATTAGAATTTCTCTTTAAATTGTTCTCTGTGTAAGGCATAGGTCATATTTCTCAATCGATCACAGCATTTTTTAAATTTATTTTTGAGAGGCAGAGAGAGACAGAGCATGAATGGGGAGGGGGCAAAGAGAGACTGAGACACAGGATCTGAAGCAGGCTCCAAGCTCTGAGCCATCAGCACAGAGCCTGACATGGGGCTCGAACCCACAAACTGTAATATCATGACCTGAGCTGAAGTTGGATGCTTAACTGACTGAGCCACCCGGGTGCCCCAATCCCAGCATTTTCTAAATTACATCTGTTTGTCTCCTACCAGCATGGGATGATTAAGTTCTGAGTTAGTCTGTGATTCCATCAATGACCATGAAAAACCAGGCTAATCATCTGAGTCTCTTGTCCCGAGGGTGTTAGGAGATACATGGGAAGATCTCGAATCCAGGAGCTCTTCTTTCCTCTGTCCCACACTACCACAAATTTCATCACCAGGAGAGCCCCCTAGGCTCATGTCTTGTCGACGGGCTATCCTGGAATGCAAACAACGCTCTTACTATTCTTCAGCCAGTAAATGCTTGGATGTCTAGGTGTCTACTCTCCCAGATATCATCCCGTCTCATGGGGTTTTCCCTTTGTGGCAGAAACATCAAAGACTCTCACTTCAAGAGCCCAGTGCTCTATAACTCAAAGTCACTGGTCTCCTCTTCTAAATCATAAACCGAATAAGACCAGAAACTGCTTTACAATCACAAGCCATTATAAACTTACAGAGGTCCATCAGTCAATTAAAAAAATAAATCTATGAATTGAATACACGGAAAGTGGATATTTTCAAAGAACTGATACACTATAATCTATGAAAAGCTGCATATTCAAATAGGAAACTTGAGATTGTTGTATGAATGAAAAGACTGGAATTTTTTTTTTAAGTTCTTCCCAAAGTTGGGAGCTGGGCAAGGAGTTTTCTCGCTTATTACCTCTTCCCTGGTTTCAGGATTACACTATATTTGATTTGATTATATAAGAAAAAGAGAGGAGAGACTTTGGCCTGAATAACTAACCACAGGGCCATTCTTATCTAAAAGTGTACATAGAGGTATTTTTTTCATGCCTAAAGTAAGGTCATTTCACACACACACACACACACACACACACACACACACACACAGCATGCCAGTGTGACATGTGGCTCATTTTTCCAGGTCCTTTACCTGAGGAGGCAGAGTCGGAAATCTGGTCTACACTGGCCATAGACAGAGAGAAAATCCAGGTTTCCCAGGAACTCAAGGGCTGCTTTGTCTTGGCTCAATGTCTTCAACAAGCCAGCTGCCACACATGGTTCCCCAGTAGTCATTCAGTATAAAGTGGTCACCTCCCCAGTGCTCCAAGGCTCTACGGGATCAAAGCCAGAAGTTTAATTTCTGGTTCCTTGTGCAAAACTATGCAGGGAGCCTATGGCCACCCCAGAAACACCGTCACTCTGCCTGGTCCTGGGTTTAACCCTATGTGTCCCCTGGGGACTTCAGGGTCTACTGAGCCCTCTGATCAGCCTGCTCTGGAAATGCAACTTGGACCCAGATGCTAAGATTTCCAATCTCAAATCACGACCACTGGTCTGGAACATGGCCTGGTAAGGGGTCAGTTGTGGAGGATTAGTGACTACATGTATCACTTTACCACTTATGGGAAACCCTACTGGTTTTGAATACTGAATCCTGGCTCTGTCCTCTGTTAACAAATCCCTCCTGGATGTATGGCAGCTCTAGTAAAGCAGATAATGCCCCTGCAACCATTTCCACCACCCAAGATGTCCACATCTTAATGGAACCTGTCACAATGCCACCTCGCATGGAAAAGGGACAAAAATTCAATTAAGCCTCATGAGATGAGATGGTGACCCTGGATTAGCCAGGAAACCCAATGTAATTATATGGGTTGCTAGGGGTGGGAGGCAAGAGGCAGGATCAGAAACACAGGAGGAAATGGGACCATGAAAGCGGGGGTTGCAGTCAAAGATTAGCAGATGCCGTGCTGCTGGCTGTGAAAATGCAGGGAGGGGTCATGGGCCAGGGAACGCAGGCAGGCTTCAGAACCCAGACAAGGCAAGGAAGTGAAGTCACCCCCTGAGCCTCCACAGGGTCACAGCCTGGGCCTGGGCAGGACCTTGACTTTAGCCAAATATGACTCATATCAGATTTATGACTTCCATACCTATAATAGCATACATTTATACTGTTTAAGCCGCTAAGTTTGTGGTTATTCATTGAAGTCACAAGAGGAAACTAATACAATAGCTAGTGTCAATCACTTCTTCTAACCTATGCACAGATGCCTCTTTGACCATGGATTTGATAACCAAAACAGAATATTAACTCACTGGATGCTTGAGGAGATAAGTCAAGAAGACGAAGAAAAAGATGAAGAACTCAAAAGTAGAGGACCAGGAGAACACAGATATTTCATGATTTCTCCTACAATGTGCTTATTAGATACAAAGAAGGTAACACTGATTTGTTTTATCTTATTTTTAAATAGTTTGTATTTATTTTGAGAGAGAGTGTGTATGCACATGCGTGGAAATGGGAAGAGAGAGAGGGAGAGAGAGAGAATCCCAAGCAGGCTACACACTGTCAGCTCATAACCTGATGTGGGGCTCAATCTCACAACTGTGAGATCATGACCTGAGCTGAAATCAAGAGTCAGACACTTAACTGACTGAGCCACTTTAGGTGTCCCTTCACTGATTTATTTTAAAAAGAACTTCTAGGTTATAACTGGAATCAGTATCCAATTTGGCTTAAACCTTCTTTTTAACAACATCAATATCTGAAGAACTAAAGTAAGATTCCAAGAATGAACTTCAGATCTTACAAGAAGCTTTTAGTTCATTAGCCTTCTTTCTACTATATTTGGTCCATAAGGAACATGAACCAAACACATTAGTATTTATAAACAGCCTCAAACAATAGTGTAAAAAAAAAAAAAAGAGCACTTGAGAGTTAACATTCTTTGGGCTAGAAAATTCGGTTAATTAAAATATTCATTCTCTAAGCTTCTGTTTTAATGAAAGTTTTATTTGAATGTGATAAGGGGTATAGTAAATCACAATACTGAGACAGGAGAGAACTCTTTCTACACCAGAAATGAATGGATCTGACCGCAAATTTCATCACGCCAGAGAGCCCTTCTGCGACCCCCCCCATCTCATTGCCCTATTTGATTATCTTCATTGACTATCTGAGTTTTTGTTATTTATGTGCTTATCAGGTCCTTGCCTCTTTGTTCTCCTAAATGCCAGGCCTGCAAAGACAGGAACTTAATCTTGTTCACAGCTACCTCTGTAGTACTCAGATCAGTGCTGGCACACAGTACATGCTCAATAAATAGCCTCTGCGTGAATAAACTATTAGAAATTAGTCAAAGGGCGAATGGATCAAGAAGATGTGGTTTATCTATACTATGGAATACTACATGGCAATGAGAAAGAATGAAATCTGGCCATGTGTAGCAACATGGATGGAACTCGAGGGTGTTATGCTGAGTGAAATAAGTCAGGCAGAGAAGGACAGATGCCATATGTTTGCACGTATAGGAGGATTAGGAGGAACTTAACAGAGGACAATAGGGGAGGAGAAGGGAAAAAATAGTTGGGGAGAGGGAGGGAGGCAAACCATGAGACTCTTAAATGCTGAGAACAAACTGAGGGCTAATGAGGGTGGGGGGGAGGGGAAGGGGGTGATGAGCATGGAGGAGGGCACTTGTGGGGATGAGCACTGGGTGTTATATGGATACCAACTTGACAATAAACTATTTAAGAAAAAAAAAGAAATTAGTCAAAGGGTCTTTGATAGGGGGGCAGGAGCCCAATGTTCACTGAATTCCCCCATTAGGCCAGCATGGTGGGGAACCTCATGTAATCTGTGTAACACGCATACTAGGATGAGGGTGTTGGTCTCACCCTACACATGAGGAGATGAACAGACAGCATGTCTCAGTGAGTTAACAAAATATAAACTAAAAACCAGAAGAATAGCTTTGTCCTCTCCAAGGGCTGGGTGAGGATGGAAGGATGGTGAAAGAAAATATGCAGACTGATTTTTAACTGAGAGTAACAGGTTGGTCAGCTGGAACCCTAGACCTTCGCAGAGGCTCAGCCTCACCACTGGGGGCCTCGGGTCTGCCAGTCTTACTTACCCTGCTCTGCTCAAATGTCCATTCCCACCTGGGCTTTACTTCTCCTAAGAAACCATCACTTGGTTCTCTTCCTTTCCAGGGCATTTCCTCCACACACCCAGGCAGGGGGGGCCGTGGCTCTCAGAGAACGACGGGGACTATTATGTCTGCTATATCCATGTCAATGTGGTTGTTAGTGCCACATGTGGGGCGAGACGCAGGTACCGAAAATCTCCTTCCCTGCAAACCTCTTCTGAAGCAATCCCACAACACCTACATTTCCACTACTAGAATTCCACTTTTGGTTGAAACCTGGTGTTTTCAGAAGGTATCTGTTACAATACAGATTTATTGATTTACTTATTTTACCTTGGAAAGGATTCATGGCCACTCATTAATGATCTGATGTGAATTATTGTAGAAGATTAAACATCTGAGAGCTGATTTCTGAGACAATGAGTGCTTGAATAGGTAAGTTTGGTTCGGGGCAGGTGGGAAGAAGTGGGTGGGGGTGAAGAAAGAAGGAAAGGTACATATATTAGCTAATAGGTACCAAGCAAGGATTTCAGAGTCCTAATAAAGACATCACCGAACATAAGGTGTGATCCTCATTATGGTGGAGTCACTGTTTATTTATCGGGCACATTTAACTGATCTTAATTTAAAGTGAGAGAGAGAGAGAGATTGAAAGAAAACTTAAATAAATTTACATACCATGGATACCATGGGACCCCTGCCATCCCACTTAATGGCCCATGTGCCCCTCAGTGCATGAAATCACTGGTCTCGGGTCCTGGGGGCCTCTCAGAGTGGGAGCAGCTCCCAAGGATTCTAGTGTTCAGAGATACACACTTTCTCCCATACAGTATGGCCCATTCAGTAGATGACAACTACTTTACCAGCTGTTTCATTAAAGAAACATTATGGGCACTGGAGGGAAAAGCAACCTATGTTGGATTTAGTGGCAAAGAATTATTTGAGTTATTCTTGATTTCTTTCTTTCTCCCAAACTCTACCCAACCCACCGCCATCAACTCACCCTCCAGCCTGCCGCTTCTCCCCATCTTCACCACTGCCCCAAGTCCGAACTGCCAGCACCTCCTGGCTGCACTGCTGCAAATCACCTCCCTGGTCTCTGTATTTCCCTCCTCATCCCTCCCAATGCAGCTGCCAGAGAGAACTTGAAAAAGAGGTTCAGTCACATCCTTACCCTTCTCAGAACCCTCCCAGCACACTTGGAAAACAAATGAGCCCTAAATGATGTAATTTCCCACCTAACTGCTCAGCCTTAGGTTGGACCGCTTCCCCTTAGCCTGCCTTACTCTGGCTCATTCTCTCCTTAGGAGCTTTATCCCGGCTCTTTCCTCTGCCTGGATGCTCTGTCCTTTAATCTTTACATGGAGGCTCCTTCTTGTCACTCAGACCCCCACTGAAATGCTGTGCCTTTTGGAGGGCCCTTTCCTCATCATTCCTGCTCACTCCTAAGTCTATGAGAAATGCTTAATGTTCACAGAAGGATGAGGACTGTCCCCCTGCACCAAATAGCTGGGCCCCTTTAAAGCAGGGACTTTGACTATCTTGATCACCTTTGGAGAAAGGTCTCTGACACATAGTACTGGCTTCAAGTGCATTCATCAAGGACATACCTAACTAACTTTGCTTTCTGCTTACTTGATCATTTCAGAACCTGACCCCTAGGGGAAAAAATATGAGTCCACTATGAAAATAAGTAAATATTTTATAGATGAGGAAAGTGAGCCTAAAGAGATTCAGTCATTTGCACACACCTTTGAGGCACAACACATTGGAGACCACTTCTTATGATCTTTGAGAAAATACATTTTCCACTTCAAGAGAGTAGACAGTGGCTATTCTCAGCTCAAGACAGGCACTTCAACAGGGTAAAGTGTCAGTCTCTACAGAATACAAGGCCTCATTTGGAAATAACACCTATATAGGAAGAAGTGTGCCCCTGAAGTGTGCATCCATTTGGGTTTAATCCAAAGGACCAATGACAAACGAGTCTTTGGTGTTCGGTGTGGCCCCTGGAGACCAGGATCCATCAGCAGAGGGGGCTGGTCTGCACATCGCAGGGCCCGGGCAGTCCTCACACTGTACTCTCAGCTCGTGGCAAGGCTACCAGTATCAGTTGACTTTCTGCAGAGGCAAACTCTCTTGGCTAGATTGTCAGGAATGCCCAGGAAAACATTGGAATTGGGGTTTGAGTGGCAGTTTGTTGGGTCGGACCAGAAGAGTCAAGAACTAGAATCCCAGGGTTACTAGGAGTCTTGAAGATCGTCTAGTCCAAGGACCCATCCATTGCCTGGACCCTCTCTATTCCATCCCACAGCTATCCCTTCTGAGCTCAAACACCTGCAACAACGAGGAAGCTCTTCGTCTTGCAGAGCTCCCATCTCTGCAAAGATCTAGTCAAACTAGACTATTAGAAAACTCTGCTTGTGTTGATTGGAAGATCTGTCTTCCTTTTGTTTTCTGCTCACCATTGTGACAGTTCAAGTGAAAGCAACTGTGTTTCCTTTCCTCCAGCCCAATGTCCTATTTCCTTCAGCCTCAGCTATGCTCACACGGATAATCTTGGGCCCTTCCGCTAACCTGATTACATTTTTCAGTCTGTCTAAATCTCCTTTTCAATGCTGTGCTCAAAATGGCACACAACGCTCCAGATAGGATCTGATGTGTTGTACACAGTGTTTCAAACAGTGTGGAGTGACCGTCCCTCATTGTGTATTTCTCTTAGGGTGGAGCAAGGCATTTGGACAACCATGTGCCTCAGCTGCCTGTTGCCGTGCTTACCATCAGATGGAATGCCTCGGTCTATTTCCATACCCTCTCGTGCATACATAGGTATCTCAGAGTCAGGGGACATTATAGGAATATTCGACACCACCAAGATGGTTCCTCATGTGGAACTCTGTGGACTCTGGTCAACCAGTTCTGACGTTCCAGCCTTCACCAGTAACAGGGGCCTCATCAGGACCTCATTCTAGGGCCAGGGCTTGGGGACTATGGGACAAGTCATACATAGTTGTGAGGTCCTAAGGAATCTAGTTTAGGTGGCCGGGGCTAATGTTCTAGCATCTGACCCTACGGGTATGGGCATTGGTGGTAATTCTGCAGAGCTATAGAGTTGACCATGGGAGCATGAATCCAAAGATAAGTCAAAACCTGAAGGGTCCGTCTACATGTTTGTGATAAGCAAGATACACTTATTACCTCATAAGAACCCCAGACATTGTTCAGTCTGGAGCCTTTCCAGCAAAGATCCAACACACAAGTGAGCAATAGCCAGAAGTTCTGGGAACAGTTGGGAGAAATTGGGTTCTTGGATCTGAGAATTAGGAAATGAGGGTGCACAGAAGTCCTCAGTACTAGGGAAACCAAAATGCAGGTCAGGAATCAGAATGAGGGCACGGAGGTCCGACAGACACTGACTTCATGATGAATTGCAGCCTGACTCCAATTCAGCAACCTATTTCCTCGCAGCCTATAAGTGGAGGTGAGATGGAGCCTCATCTTTGCTTGTTGTCCAACAGCATCAGGCGTTCACCTTCTCTTGTGTTCTCTGGCTTCCCCAGCAGAATCGCTGGTGTCCTCCTCACTGGGTTCTGGGACACACAGTCAGGGGTGCACGTTCCCCTGAATCACTGAACAGTGACAGCAGGCACATCTATAGAGGCAGTATGCAAATTAGCCAACTTCCATTTGATATTCGTTTCCGTTTTAAAAACTGACACCACAATTTCCCCATTGTCTTCAGGCAAAGTTAGATTCCCCTTTAATAAATGTTCATTGTATGCTGTGTTTTCCTTTCATAACTTTTGCCACAAACACAAGTACTTGTCTGTGTAGTAATGTGTTTGGTATCTATCTCCTTGGTGGACTGTGAGCACAAGCACTATGTCTGTCTTATTCATTGTCTTATTGCCTAGTACCTAAAATATTACACAAATAAATGAGCAAGACAAATCGTGGCCAGAAGTGGGACTCTTCTTTAGGACCGAGATATTTCTATTAGTCCCTACGTAGTCCTCAAGGTTAAAAGGTTTACCAGCTGGCCCACTCCACTGACTCCAACAGCTTGGGATCAAGTGCCTGATTCACTCCCAGCCTGTTGACAATATCCAGTCATCTTTGATGTCACCTCCCTTATCCATTTTGCTGATGTCCTTCATTTTCCTGTCTTTGGAATCCAATTTCTTCCATCTCTGTTCTCTGGTATGGCTCTGGCTTTCCTATTGAAAGGACTATGGATACTACTTTTCCTTGGTTTGTTTTATTCCTGTACCACAGGCTGTGGTATTCCTGTATCCTAAGGCCACCAATGTTGGATTGTCTTTTTGAACATCTTGCAAACCCTTATCACGTTCCTACAGAAGCTGTTCTGCCAATATGGCCTCCCTGAAAGACCAGATGTTATGGCCTAGATGTCTCTGTGTGGAATTCACTTGACTCGTTTTTGTGATTAGTCCAAGGGGACTTTTATTCAACATTTATTTACATTATGATTTATAAAATTTAAGATTTCCTCTTTCTCCAAACTTGACAGTAATTTCTGAGGGAGGTGCTCTTTTACCACTGAATGGAGGAGAGAGAACTGGGACACTATCTAAGACAAAGACATCAAGATAAGCAAATTTAAAGATCATTGCCTAGTGAAGAGGCACAGTGTGGCCATTTAATGAGCCACAGCCTCCAAATCTCCAGAATAAAGGAATTAGATAGTGTCTCAAGTCCTTTCCATTATGATGGTCTAGTATTTTGAATTTTAGAAGAAAGTGCTTTATAGAAATATTATTTTAAGAATAATTGCTAACTGCCACAGCTTGAACAAAATCAGAACTTGGTGTTAATTTTTTCACGGTCCAAGTTGGATTTACATTGTGCCTTTGACAAAATAAGTATCGGCTTTTTAGATTTTTTAATTACCACGGGACCAGCATATTGACATGGTTCTGAGAGCAATCTTAGAGCACAGGGAACTGCTTGTAATTCTAGTAATCTCACAGTAGGTTACTCACACTTTGGTATTTGGGTTGACATTTATTTTTCTTTTTCACTCAAATTGATTTAAATATCATTAGCCCCGAAAAATGCACCAAAGGGTAATTGCATTGACTATTTTGGCTCTACTCAGCTATTACTTTGCAATTCATCATTCACGGCAAAACTTCCCTTGTGAACAGGCCAAGAAGGGCTGACTTTGAATCTTAGTCACACGTTCTGAACACATGTAGAGTCTATTTTAAATGTAACTGAAGCAAATCACAGGACAGGAGAAAACATTTGCTAAACGGCAAGTGGCTGATTTGAGACTGTGTGTTAGGAGAGGGCTGAACGGAACTATGGAATTGTACTGTATGAGAAAGGAAAAAAAGTATAAACCAATTCCCAAAAGGTATCTTCACTGAAAAATCTTCCTGATTGATTACACATTGCACAACATGGATTAATTTTAAGATTCAAGTAACCCAAAGGCTTTTAAGAGCCGATCAAGAAGAGAGCAAGAACCTTTGCGGCTGCAGGACTAACAGTCCCCAAATAGGTTCCTTTCCTTCCCATGTGGTCAGAACCCAGAAGAAAAGAAAAGAATAAGAAAGTCTCTGTCACCTAGGAATGTAAATATTTTTGGTAAACTGGTTTTTTTGAAATCTCCTTTTTCTAATCGAGATTCCAAATCTTGGCGAGATTGGGTTTATATGGGAGGAAACTCCCACTGTCATCTGATCCTTCTAAATATCTGTCATGATATTAACATGGGTCCCGTTGAAACTGAAAAGGAGCACACCTGGTGGTCTCAACCCTAAACTGAAGCACTTTTCCTCATGACTCTTCTGCTGAACTTGTGTTATGAATCTTACTTTTCTAATAAAGCAGCCAGTGCCCTGACGTTAGGACAAAGGAAGAGTCAATTACAACGGGGCAAAAGCAGACAAAAGAATAAAAACAAGGCAACAAGAGGTGCCTGGGTGGCTCAGTCAGTTAAGCATCTGACTTTGGCTCAGGTCATGATCTCATTGCTCGTGAGTTCGAGCTGTGCATCGGACTCTGTGCTGACAGCTCGGAGCCTGGAGCCTGCTTCAGATTCTGTCTCCATCTGTCTGCCCCTCCCCTGCTCAGTCTCTCTCTCTCTATTTCAAATTAAAAAAATAAAAAAGGCAACCAAAGCAAAAATAAACAAGTGGAACCATATCAAAAAACAAACAAACAAACAAACAAACCTGTACAGCAAAGGAAACCAACAAAATGAAAAGGCAACCTACTGAATGGGAGAAAAATGTTTACACATCTGATAAGGGATTAATATCCAAAATATATAAGGATCTCATGCAACTCAAGACGGGGGTGGGGGTGGGGGGTGAAGCAATCTTATTTAAAAGTAGGCAGAGAAATTGCATGTACATTTTCCCAAAGAAGACATACAAATGGCGAACAGGTACATGAAGAGTGCTCAGCATTACAAAACACCAGGGAAACGCAGGCCCAAACCACAATGAGATACCACCTCATACCTGTTAAAATGACTATTACCAAAAAGACAAAAAATAACAAGTGTTGGCAAGGCTGTGGAGAAAAGGAAACCTTTTTGTACTGTTGGTCATAATGTAAGTTGGTGTAACCACTACAGAAATGGCAGGGAGGATCCTCAAAAAATTAAAAATAGGGCGCCTGGGTGGCTCAGTCTGTTGAGTGTCCGAATCTTGATTTTGGCTCAGGTTATGACCCCAGGGTCGTGACATTGAGCCTCCTCCACCACCCTTATCATTTTGGCTCAGGCCATGACCCCAGGGTTGTGACATCAAGCCCCCCTCCACCACCCCTTCCAGGCTTGGGATTCTCTCTCTCTCTCTCTCTGTCTCCGCCCCCCCCCCCCCGCCGCCCCTCTCCCCTACTCATGCTCTCCCTCTTTCTCTCTCTCTCAAAACGAAAAATTAAAAATAGAACTCCCATACCACCTCCCAGACCCACTTCTGGATATTTATCTGAAAGAAACAAAAACACTATTTCAGAAAGATACCTCTTTGTTCATTGCAGCATTAGTTACAATAGTCAAGACATGGAAACAATATAAGTGTGCACTGAGAGATGAATGGATAAAGAAAATGTGGTGTAAAGAATGGATACTCAGCCATGGAAAGCTAGGTAATCCTGCAACATAGATAGACCTTGAGGGCATTATGCTAAGTGAAATTAGTCAGAGAAAGACAAATACATGATCTCCTTTTACGTGGAACCTTTTAAAAAATGAACTGATAGATACGGAGAATAAATCGGTAGTTGTCCAGAAGCTGGAGGTGGGAAGGTGGGTGAAATGGGTGAAACTGGTCAGAAAGCAAAAACTTTCAGCTATAAGATAAACAAGTTATAAGATAAATAAGGGATGTAACATACAGCATAATGACTATAGTTAGCAACATTGTATATTTGCTAGGAGAGGAGTTGCTGGGAGAGGAGGTCTTGAAAGATCTCATCACAAACATTGTAATTATGTGTGTAACACGACGGATGTTAATTAGACTTATTGTGCAGATCATTTCACAATATATACATATATCAAATCCTTATGTTGCACATCTAAAACCAATACAATTTTATGTCAGCTATATCTCAATTAAAAAAAATTTAGGGGTGGCTGGGTGGCTCAAGTGATAAAGGTCTGACTTCAGCTCAGGTCATGATCTTGCCTTTCACAAGTTCAAGCCCTGCATCTAGCTCTGTGCTGACAGCTCAGAGCCTGGAGTCTGCTTCGGATTCTGTGTCTCCCTCTCTCTCTGCCCCTCTCCTGCTCATGCTCTTCTCTCTCTTTTTCTCAAAAATAAATAAATACGTTTTAATGTAAAAATTTTTTTTAAAGAATAAAAACTCATATTCCTGTAGACATCCCATTTTGTGAGGAGTTCGTGTACTTTGCCTGTGCATTCCCTTCCCTTCTCACTTCCTTCTCTCTAGCCTCTAGAATTTCTTTCCCTTCTATAGGTCACTCTTTTGTCTTGAAGTTTGACAACTCTAACCCTAGATGTGCAACACCGACTACCTCAAGAAACATTGGAATATTCTCCCAGGAATCTTTCCTCATTCAACTTAAAGTTTAAAAAGTGTATATTCTCTCTTAAATATTGGAGGCAGTCTCTTTCTGGACTCCGGTTCTGCCTGTAAGGAGCTTGGAAGTGTCCACTCCACACTAACAACTCAAGAGCTGAGCAGACTGAAAATGTAACCAATCTTATTGGATCTGCTGGAGACGGAAGGACCCAGCGCAAACCACTGATCCCGCCCGCCCCCCCGAGACTGGGGAGACAGACAGGAGAATACAGGGGTCATGGCTTTTAGGAGCAGAAATTTGCCAGCAAAAACTGCCCCGGGGACCAGTACCGGGGTAGGAGAGCGTGCACTATAACACAGGAGGTGCTAGAGACTCAGTGCAGACAGCACTTGAAAGTTAAAAACTCCAGGGGGACCGAGTCATAGCCTTCGCAATATTATGAGATTTAACTCAAGGAGCTCGATCAAGTTCCCACAGTATATATCAGGGGAAAATGGTCTTGTGCTTCTAGCAAGGTGGAAAGGGAACAAAACCATTTTCAAACACGCAAAAGCATTCTGTTCTCCTTAACAAGACCTGTCCTGAGGGGAAACTAGTTAACCAGAGCCTAACCTACTGGGTATCATCAGAGCCAAACAATCACGAGGGAAAGAAAATATCCAACTGCAGTCCACTCCAGACAACCTGTTTCCCCCTAAGGGATAGGGGAGTGAGGAGAAAAAAAAAAAAAAATCAGAGAACACTTGCAAAGTTGGAATTTAGCACAAGCTCAGTAAAAGACTGAGCTCTAATCATGGGACTGTGGAATACTCCCCTCCTCCCACACCGCAGCACCACATTACCGACGGTCTACTTAATGGCAGTTTCTTTCACCCAGTGCGTCACGCCTGGCTCTCAAGGAAAAATGACAAGGCAGGGGCACCTAGATGGCTCAGTCAGTTGAAGGTCATGATCGCATATTTCTCACAGTTCATGAGTTCAAGCTTCACATCGGGCTTGCTGCTGTCAGCATCGAGCACCCTTCAGATCCGCCATCCGCTCCTCTCTCTGCCCCTCCCCAACGCGGGCTTTCCTTCTCTCAAAAATAAATATTAAACAAAGAAGAAACGACAAGGCAACTGAGACAGAACAAGCATCAGAACCAGATATGGCAGGGATGTCGGAAATATCAGACTCTGATTTTAAAACAATATGATTCATATACCAAGAGCTTTAATGGATAAAGTAGACAGCATGTGAGAACACATGGGCAGTATACACAGGATGGAAATCCTGAAAAAGAAGTATTCCTAACCCATTCTAGGAGGCCAGCTATCAGGCCATGAAAAACTATGGTGGAACTTCAGTGGATATGACTAAGGGAAAGGAGACAATCTGAAAAGACCACACACTGTATGATGCCGACTATATGATGTTCTGAAAAGGGCAAAATGGTGGAGACAGGAAAAAGCTCAGTGGTTGACAAGGGCAAAGGGGGTCGAGAGGGAAGAGATGAATAGGTAGAGCACATAGGGCTTCTGGGGCAGTGAAAATTACCTGGAAATACACCGACATGATGGCGACATGTCATTATACATTTGTCCAAATCTATAGAATGCTAAACATCAGCAGTTAACCCTAGGGTAAACTACGGACTGTGGGTAATCATGTGTCAATGTCGGTTCGGCAATTGTTAAAAATACCTCTTGGGGCATCTGGGTGGCTCAGTCAGTTGAGCATCCCACCAGTTCAGGTCATGATCTCACGACTCATGGGTTCAAGCCCCACAGCAGGCTTTGCACTGGCAGCACAGAGCCTGCTCTGGGTACTCTGTCTCCCTCTCTTTCTGCCTCCCCTCGCTCACATGCTCTCACGCATTCCAGTGTGCACTCTCTCTCTCAAAAATAAATAACCATTAAAAAATATTTTTAAATATATCACTCCGGTGGAGGGTATTGATAATAGAGGAGAATGGGGGGCAATGCAAGGTGATATGAGAAATCTCTACCTTTCCCACAATTTTGCCACGACCTAAAACTGCCCTTAAAAAATATCTAAATCATTTTTTTAAAAGTTTGACCATCAAAAAATATTTTTAATGTTTCAATTGGGGCATAGTGAGGGATTTGGGAAAGGAAATGTAAAGAAGTCTCAGAAAACTAAACAGAGCTAACTTACAACCACCATAAAGGGATAGTAAATTGTTGAATTCTACAAACATATTGTAGAGTTGAGAGAAAAAGAACCCCTAGATCAGCATGTAGGGTGAAGCAGACGTGATGCTTATTCACCAAAATCCAGTCCCACATGTTCGCACAGCGAGCACAGCGATGAGTGGTGGCTCGCATGCAGCCATGCCAGGCACTGCATCATCTGTGGCCCGCTGTAGGGAAGGGTGGTCATGTGCCCACATTCCAGCCAATAGAAGGAAGTGTGCTATTTCTGGACAAGCCTGTAACATCCGGCAAGCATGCCTCTCCACATTCTTCCTTCTTCCTGCTGGCTACAATCTGAACTTGGAACACACATAGACAAGGAAAATGGCTCAGATGATGGAGAGTAAGACAGAAGCAACTTGGGTCCGGGAATCACCACAGGGACAAAGACTTGCTGACTTGGAGCACCCATCCAAGTAAGGTAAAAAAAAGAAATCAACTTCTATCTTATCTAAGCCATTATATTTTAGGTCTCTTTGTTAAAATGATTTATTTGAGGCTAGTAATTTAAGTGCTAGTCTTTAGAAGTTAAATCATGGGGTGCCTGGGTGGCTCAGTTGGTTAAGAGTCTGGCTTTGGCTCAGGTCATGATCTTGCAGTTCATGAGTTTAAGTCTCATATTGGGCTCTGTGCTGACAGCTTGGAGCCTGGAGCCTGCTTCTGATTCTGTGTCTCCCTCTCTCTCTACAACTCACCCACTCACATTCTGTCTGTCTCTCTCTCTCTCATAAAGAAATAAACATTAAAGAAGTTAAATCACAAAGCCGAGGAACAATGGGACTTTTTGTGACTATCTTATCCCTGTCTTATCAGTGAGGGAATCTATCACAGCGTCACTGGTCCTGCCTGTGGGCCCTATGAAGGCTGGAATCATGCCTCCCTTCTACTTGGCCTTGGCACAAAAGCACGGAGCACGCACCATGCCAAACATCAGTGTCAGGTAATGCTCCATCATGAAGATGGTGGTGACAATTCTCATGAATCCTTATGAAATAAGTCTACAGTTGTCTCCCTGTCCGTTTGCAAAACTGGCTGACTTCAGCAGGAAGGGAACCTAGTGTCAAGGTCACTTGTTCTCTGTGCCAGCTGATAAGCACATATAACCAACAGCACTGCCACAGATAACCAGCACTGGGCTCCAGGGTGCCTTTATTCTCCCTTCTTTCAGGATGCAGCAGCCATTCTGTGGGAAGTCACCTTACCAGTGGCAACTCCTTTCACCAAAGCATTGTCCTTACTAATGTTCTGTTATCCTGAATCTCCCTTATACCCATGACGATGGGCTTACCCCAGCTGCTCCTCAGTCTCACTCTTTCTGTGCTGTTAGAATCTTCCTTAGTGCTTTTATAAAAGGCCTTGGACACTCAGCCATCAACCTTGCTTCCACTGCCTGACCATACCCCATCTCTCCCTAAGAGTAGCATCAAGGAGGGGAGCCTGGGTGGCTCAGTCAGTTAAGCATCCAACTTCGGCTCAAGTCATGATCTTGCAGTTCATGAGTTTGAGCCCCACATCAGGTTCTGCCCTTGCAGCTCAGAGCCTGGAGCCTGCTTCAGATCCTGTGACACCCTCTATCTCTGCCCCTCCACCACTCACACTGTCTCTCACAAAATAAATTTTAAAAAGTTAAAAAATTAAAAAAAAAGAGTAGCTTCAAGGTACCTTGTTACCTTTGGATGGATCAATTCTTACCAGTTTTGCAGAAACTTGTAGATATGATAACTAACTACAGGAAATGCTAGAGGTTCGAATACCAGATATAAAATACAAATTGTCTATTCAAATCTATTTCTTAGTTGGAACCTGCCATTGAAGATAGTGTGTTACAGTAAAGGATCTATCTTACTTCTTTGTGATGTACTGGATTAAAACTATAGTAATAGTTCACATGTCCAGAAATTAGCCACCTGACAATCTCATTCATCTTGGTAACAGCTAAAAATCAGGATTTGAGGAAAGGGGCTTCTGGGTGACTACCACAGAAGAGAAGATGGGGGTTGAATGGAAACAGATGACTCACATCCTGGGCACTGAATGGCACACACTTTGCTCAGAGAGCTCCAAAGACCCTTGATCAATGCCTCTGTTCTTTTTAAATGATAGTTAAGATAACTGACTTCTTTTGGATTCCCAGTCCACAAATAATCAGAAACAAGCTGAGCATGAGAAATGATACCTCAGAGGCCGAAATGATGACAGATACCAAAAAAAAAAGAAAAAAAAAAAAAAGAAAAGGAAAAAAAAAAGGCTATCAACATGTGTACAACGAAGACACCCACAAAGCCCAGGGGGCATTAGTAAGTAACTCACTATCCAGTTAGCCTTAATCCCTTAAAGACACCTCTGTATTTTTATAATTCAGTTCCACAAGTGATGCACCCAGTAGGTTTTTAAGCTTTGGTTTTAAAAAAAGACTCTAGTTATCCGTAAACTTTAATGATGCTGAATTTCTCGCTACCAAGAAATGCCTTTAAATGAGATATTCTTAACTCAATAATAGAGATAAAGTCTCAGGATAAATTGGCCTGTGTTGTGTATACTGTTTATCTAAATCAGACCATCCATCTCCTAAAATACACTCACTCCAGAGGAGCCCAGCACTGGGGAAGCATGAGTGTTCCCCTTGGTGACAGAAGAAGTCGTTATACGGGGTTCCTGGGTTAAGCTCAGTCAGTTAAGTGTCCAGCTTTCACTCAGGTCATGATCTCGTGGTTTGTGAGTTTGAGCCCTGCATTGGGCTCTGTGCTGATAGCTCAGAGCCTGGAGTCTGCTTCAGATTTCGGATCTTCCTCTCTCTTTGCCTCTCCTCCACTCGCACAGTCTTTCTCTCAAAAATAAACATTAAAAAAATGTTAAAGAAGCAGTTATATACCTTGCCCAGACTGGAGGTGACGAGGACACTTGTAAGGTGCTTATGTACATTTTCTTGAGGATGGCCAGGTGGCAACAAGCCCAAGATATGGCTGGGATACAAATCAGAGCACACCTCATGGCTCTTGCACTTACAAAGCCAAGTGTCTTCTCTGCAAAGTTATTGAAGGAGGCAGTCCCCACCTAAGACACCCTTCCACTCCTACCTTTATCTAACACCTTCCTCAGATCAAGTTCAAGGCCCACTTCTACCTACAGTGCCCTCTCTTGCCACATATGCCCTTCCTGGTCTCTCTCCTCTGAAGTCTGCTTGTATTGCTCTCTGGAACATTCGTTTGGTACTTGCCATAACTGTTTTATATTCTCAGCCCTCATTTTCTTGCAAACTGGTGAGTGAGGTCCTGGGGGCCATAGGCTGTCTTAGAGGCCTTTGTATCGCCCATAGCAAAGAGCTTGAACATAGCATACCTTCAATAAATATATGACTGTTCTGTTCACTGATAAAAATGTGTACTGACTGCCTGCTATGTGTCAGCTACACAAAATCCCTGTCTTTGTGGGGTTTGTAGTCTAGCAGGCAAAGACAGACAGTAAGAGATGAGCAAAACGTGGGGCACGGGGGTGGCTCAGACGGTTAAGTGTTCCACTTCAGCTCAGGTCATGATCCATGGTTTGTGAGTTCAAGCCCCACGTTGGGCTCTGTGCTGACAGCTCAGAGCCTGGAGCCTGTTTCAGATTCTGTGTCTCCCTCTCTCTTTGCCTCTCTCCATTCGCACTCCGTATCTCTCTCTCTCAAAAATAAACACTGAAAAAAAAGGCAAGCAAAATGTACAGCATGCTAGTAGTAAGTGCTAATGAGAAATAAATATAACATATGAAATCAGGGCAGTGGGGGAAGCTTTCACATTTTAGATTGTGTGATCAGGGAGAAGGTGATTTTTGAGTAAAGACCTGAAGAAGCCAGAGAGTGAGCCATGGAGACACATGGGGGAAACACATTTCAGGCAGAGGGAACAGCAAGCAAAGACCCTGTTAAGAAGGGCACCAGCAGACTCTCTTGTTGAACCTCTGAGAACAGGAGTTTTCAAGTTGGGGGTATTTATTTTTTAGATAAGTAAATGTACATTTATAGCAACTTTTAAAAAGTCCTGCCTATTACACATAATATATATTATATATAATAAGGGTAGAATTAACATAGTATTATTAACTTTTCAAGTATATATATTAAGATACATATGTATATAGTGATATATATATGTACACACATGTATACATATAGTGATTTAATAGAGACTGGTGTTAAGAGAAACTACTGTCGAATCCCCGGAAGCAGGACGTTTCAAGCTGTAAGAACATGAGCCATACTAAACAAAGCACTACTCAGACCTTAGAGGATTAGACTGCGAGTCATAAACTTTTTTGTGCCCTTGGCCATATTGGCAGGTGATATCACTGCTTAGATTATCAGCCCCAGGCAGTTAGTTTAGTTTCCTACCGCAGAAGCAAGATTGCGCTAACAGATGGAAGGGCGTCCCACTTGGGGCATGTTATCAATGAGGCTGTTAGCAAGTACTTTCATTATTAGCTCCTGCCAGAAATGATAGTCAGGATACGTCCTTAGATACAAGATACATTGACAGTGGGAATTTTGCCCGCCGTGAAGTTTGATTTCCAGCTAGTCTGGAGTTGCCCCAGAGGGGCTCAATCTGATTGGTTAAGCGGGTTACCTTGCTAGCCAATCAAAATACAGTATAGTGTTCCTTATCCATGGGAGATACATCACAGAACCCCCAGTGGGTGCCTGAAACCACAGAAAGCACCAAACCGTATATCTATACACTCTGTTTTCCTCCTATACATAGATACCTATGATAAAATTTAACTTAAAAATCAGTCGTGGTAAGAGATTCACAACAATAATAGGACGTTTATAACAATACACTGTAATAAACGTTACTCTCTCTCTCTCAAAATATTTTTTTGTACTCACTCACCCTTCTTCTTGTGATGATGTGAGCTGATAAAATGTCCGCTTAAGGAAAGGAAGTGATGTCAGTGACGTACGCATTGTGTCATGGTGTTTGTTGGGTGACTATTGACCTTCCGACGCTATGTTACGGGGCGGAGCGTCTGCCGCTGGTAGTGGTTGCCGGGCAGTAACTGAAACCGCAGAAAGTGAAACCAAACCACAGATAAGGGGATACTGCTGTATTCAAGAGTCCAGTATAAGAAATTTGGCCTGGCAAGGCAGTGACCTCTGGCAATGAAGGTCAAAATGAAGTGTGAACGTACTGCTATAACTTCTCTTTCCTTCTCCAATGGGCCAAACTATTCTCTTGCTTACTTTCCTTTCTTTAATAGACCTGAGGTAGTAACCTCAAAGCTCTTGTCAAAAAAGGGTAGCATCAAGACTTTTGTCCTTTGGGAACAACAGCACAACATCATCTCTTCTCTCCGCGTCCTTCCCACCCAGAGCCCATGAGCAGTCACAACTCTCGGTCTTGAAGGAGGGTCTTGCATCTCTCTACACCAGCCTCCTTTACGCTGCCTCCCCTCCCGCCCTTCTCTTCTGGAACTCTACAGCTGAATTTTGAAAGTTACTTTCTGCCAAGACTTTTTTTTTTTTTTTTAAACATCTTATGTCTGTGCCACTGCCAAGCTGGGATTGACTTACCAAATAAAAGGACATTAGAAATCCACAGAGTCAGATCAATCTTTAATGAAAAACCAACAAACATTCAAAAGCTGCCACTAAGCCGCCACGGGTTGAAGGCAACTCCAGCTAATTGGCATCCATCGCACTTTTACCTGCGGCCAAGTCCCAGCAAACTGGCTCTCAGCACTGCTCCGCCAAATTAGGCCAGTTCTCCATAGGGCTTGTGTTGCTATGTTGCTAATTAGGGTGATGCAGAGCATGCCTGTCCAAATGGGGTTTTTTCTAGGCATAGATGCTCCCTGAAACTGGGAGGTTTCTAAGCACTCCCTAAAACTCTAACTGCCATTTTGTAACTTGCATTGATCAGTGGTGAGGAAATTACTAAACAGTCTCTGTTCTCACTAAATGGTGCAATAGCCACTCCCTGATGGTTGGGGGACTAGAAGAATGGAGACAAATTTGGACTAAGAAGTATAATTTATATTGGTGGGGCGCTATAAAAGGATTTATGAAGTCTGAGTCTTTCCAAAGATAGAAATACAAGGCTTGGCTTTGTAATCTGTCAACTCTCAGTGTGTTTCTAATGAGCTGATTTTTAAAGCAATTTTTCTCACCCTTAGCTATGCATTAGGTTGGGGTGGGGTGCTGGCACCCAACGTAGATCAATCATTCAGAACCTCTTGAGATGGAGCTGACGTTGGTCATTTTCTTCCAAATCCCTCTAGTTGATTATAATAGGAAGCGGGGCTTCAGAACTGGTATTCCACAGGAACCACGTTTGTTGTTTGAAATATTTTTTAAAATAAAGAATGGAGGAGAAAAGTGTTGTATAGGACTTTCGAAAAGTCTGATTGTTACAGCCTTGTGGTTTTGGATATAGTCTCTCATGGGGTACTTTTTACCTGCTAGAGGAATATTGTTCTCAGAGATGTTGAGAAAATGTGTAGGGACACTGTATTAGTTTGCTCAGGCTGTCACAACAAAGTTCTGTAGACCGGGTGCCTTAAAGATCCAGAAATCTCTTTAAGTTCTGGAGGCTGGAAGTCCAAGATCAAGATCAACAGGGTTATTTCTTCTAAGGCCTCTCTCCTTAGCTTGTTGATGGCCATCTTTTCTCTGTGTCTTCACATGGTCTTCCTGCTGAATATCGCTGTGTCCCAATAGCCTCTTGTAAAGACACCAGTCATGTGGATTTGGATCCATCCAACATAACCTCTTATACCTTAATTACTCCTTTAAAAACCCTATTTCCAAATACAGGGATCTTCTGAGACTAGAGGTTAGGACTTTAACGTATGAATTGGGGGAAGATGGGACACCATTTAGCCCATAATAGGCACTTTTAAATAATAATGGATTTGGGGTAAGGGTGGTGAACGGTCCTTTTAGAACAAGTTTATTTTTAAAAAATGAGAAAAAACTCAACAGTTGCCTGGGCATGTGTCATGCAAAGATTTTGAACCATGGCCCATCATGATGGGAAGATCATGCCAAAGGAAGGAAGTCTCAGGACCCACTGAAATCCCAGTGCTGGGGTATTCCAGGAGATGCCTTGTAAAGATGTAAGAGATCACCTACTTAAGCTGAATTCTTCAATTGCCTCCATTGTTCTGAGAGCCCCAGACAGCCCCGGGTGGTGTATGTGCATGATGTAACAGACTTTCCCTTCCCCTCTGGTTTCTTGGCTCTTCAAGCTGCTCATAACATTTATGTTAGTATAAAAGGTATACGATGCATAAATCCTTGGTATTCTTGAATTACAGGTAACTATTTAGAAATACTAAAAGCAATTTTTTAATAATCCACTCCCTACATTTGTGGTTCCTGGGAAATACCACCTCAGTGGGTTTGACCTTGGACACTGAGTTTAACTTTTATAAAATTCAATATTCCTAGAGAAGGGAAGACAAGGAAGAATATAGAAGCAAAACAGAGAGGTGTACATGGTGTGTGTGTATGTGTGTGGTGTGGGAGTGTGGGGGTGGGGTGGAGGGGTGCTAGGTAAGGGAACACAGGACCAGCCAAAGGTAGGCTGTGGTACTCTTGTGAAGGATACCATCTACTGGGTTTGTGGACTTAGAAGACCCGCGGTAGGCAAGTGATAATCTGATTCTGAGTTACTGTTTGAATAAATCTCTCAGTCCCTTTGCTTCAACAGGAGCAAAGGTAATCACCCTTTGGGGCAGATTCAGTGCTCCAAATCAATCACTGTACCATTCCTTCAAATAATTGTTTCTGAGAACCTAACATGTGCATAGCACTGTCCAGAGAGCTGTGGCCAACACACAGAGGTACAAACTGTATCTGCTAATCTCAATGAGCTTAGAGTTTAGCTGAGCAGACAATACAAACACAGATAAACAACAGCATGAAACTTACAGAGCAATGCAAAGGCGACAGTAAGGTGATGGTATATAATTGCCTGTGTAGGACTCTAGAGGAAAATTTCAACCATTTCAGAATTAAAGGCTGCAGTGAGAGATGTGAATTCAGAGCCATCCTCATAGGCTGAGCTCAGGGCAAGGAAAATGGACAAGAGAAACTTCGAGAATGAAAGGCAAGGACAGAACGGACTAGCCATTGTTGTTTGTTACTCACTGGTTTGTTTTAGGATGCATTTATTAGATTTGGGTTTCAGTAGAAAAGCACTGAACACATTTATAAAAAACGCAAGTCAATTTTCAGTCAATTTCTCAGTTTCTATCAGGTCTTTCAGCTCCGTCCCCACTCCAAACAACTAGGCAAATAAACATAGGACCTGATGGGCCAGCTCACACTATGACCACTGTCAGTGGGAAACTAGATCTTGGCTAGGGACATGGTCATTTAAAAGGGTCCGGTTTGGTCCTCAACATAAACTGGTCATTACAGAACATGTGAGATCTGACCCTTCTTCAGGAACCTGCCCAGTGTGGCTAAAATTGGCCTCCCGAATTAGACATTGCTAAGGAGAGAAAACACACCGTGGAACGAGAGACTTTCAAAAGTCTTTTCTTTCTCTATAAGGAAACTAGGCCAAAATCAGCAACCGGAGTAGACTCAAGTTTATAAAAGCTATCTAGATTCCACCTCAGGAATGTGAAGGAAACTCAGGTCTTTCTTAAGCAATATCTTTTATCCAAGTTACTTTAAAAAAATGTAAAGGGCTGCCGCTGCGTTCAAGTTACCATTCCTTTTCGGCTATTTTGTTTTTAAATTCTGTTGCTTTAAAATAAAAGCCAAGTATGTGGAATACCATAGGAGATGATTATTTTAAACAAGGAAGACGTTCTCTCACTTTTCTGTCCCAGGCTTCTACACAGGATCACTGTATTGACCTGCTCTTTGGACCTTGGAATATGTGAGCAATGGGGACATGACCTGCCTGCCCTTTGTCACTCAGAAAGCAGGGCATCCCTCCATTCAGTGGCTGGCCAGCAAGCCATTGTGCAACCTATTCTCCCCCACCCACACCTGATGCTATTGCTACACTGTCTTTTCCTTTGATTCGTAGGGAAAGTACCTCCTTCTAAATGGTAAGTCCGCTCATGTAAGTAAACTGAAACATTTGCATGGTTTTTGGTTAGTGACTAACAAGGTTTCCTTGGCCCTAGCTCTTCTTAGGAGGCCACAGGAGTGAATAATAGATGAACTTGAATTTGAGTAACAACTCTCTCACCCCAACTCTATACTTTCCCTCCTCCTCTTCTGCCATACCTCTTAGAAACACATCCAGTTAGGAGCTAAGACCCCATTCTCTCTCTTCTAGAACCTCCACCTTCACCTAACTCTTAAACCTTTCTGGCATTAAACCATCTTGAAGAAACCTGTTACCCCACTTTCTTGATGGCAGACTTCTTTTGGCTTTCCAATCAGGAAGACCTAATGTGAGTGAATACAGGTGACTCCATGAGCCAACTAGACAACTCCAATGTGTGGATTGGGTGGCATTTTCTGCATATGCCCAGGGATCTTGGCACAGGCTGGTGTAATGGGGTTATTGTTATTCTACTCCAGCTCATTGTTACCCTGCAGGAATACTGACCCAGTATTACTGTAGGAGTTTTCAAGGGAAGCTCAAAGTCAGAGGAGTTTTATGTAAGATGTTCTAATTTCCCAAGTTTGGCTTAATTTTTTAAAGCATCGTGAAAGCCAAACAAAATATGTCTGGGGGTCATGTTCAACCCTCAGGCTGCCAGTGTGAAATCTCTGCCGTACTCATGGCTACCATCTTGAAGGGTTTTAATACCTCCTGTTTGCGTGAGAATTGACAGTTAATGGAAACACGTGGAACATTCACTCTAAGGTCTAACCTGGTTGCTTTCATACTTTAAAAATTCAAGAGAGGGGTATAGTGCTTGCGGGTAGCTAAACTAAATGTAGCTTGATTTTGATGTTGCACTCTGTATTCTAATGACAGCACGCTAACCACACACTGGGCACCAAATGGTGAATGTCAGCTCCGCCTGGGTAGGGAGGAGGGGATACAATAGGGCACGAGTCTCCACTTTCTTTCTTCTACCTCGGCTGGCAAAGCATGGGTGGGCTTAGTAAAGGAGGTACCAGGCCAGACTAAAGCAGCCTAGACTTCTCTGACTGGGTGGGTTCAGGGGAAATCTGTAAGGTGAGCCATATGGATTAACTCTCATTCAATCCAGACATTAGCAGGGATAATAAGCTATATGGAAATTATAGCAAATTGCTGTTTACTTTGGGTTCCTCTCTCTGTCTTTCTAGACACTGTCTCTCATCTCTTGCCCTCCCCTGGCTTCTATAGGTTCACACACGTGGGGCTCTCTGGCTGTTCAATGCTACCTCTTGTCCCTCCCCTTCACACAACAACACACCAGGCCTTGTATCAAAATGTCCACTGCTTCCTGCCCAACCCACTTTGCTCTAATGATCCAGTGACAATAGAGGGAAACTAGAAGTACATGCACATATGCACTCTCTTTCAAAATAAATAAGCATTAAAAAAATTAAAATTTTTTTGAGAAACTAAAATGAGTAATTGGCTCTTACAAAATAAAAATCACCTAGGCTAAATGCAAAATCCTGTATCCAGACTCATAAAAGTAGAACATAAGTAGAAAATGAGGGAGCTTGTCTTGACAACTCATGTAAAAAAAAAAAACCAAACACTTGTTTTTAAGTTAATCACAGTCTCCTAAGAGCCATACGGTGACAGGATTTTTTCTTTAATTGACACAATCAGTATGGTAACCTAGAACACAGAAAATAACTGGTCAGATCTAAAGCTGGATTAAGATGTACACTAACCATGCCAGTGTCCAGGGCTCCAAACTACATGCTCAATATGGTAGAATATGTAAAAAGATGGAGAAAAAGTCATTTACCAGAATAAGTGGTTGAACTTGATGCTTCCTGATCAGTTCATTACCATATGAGAGCTGAGCTTTCCGAAGACATGTTTGAGTTATAACTGAGGGTCACTAACTAATTTTCAAGGAGGCTGGTGCTGTTAACTATCGGACTTGTTTTCGCTGGGTAGGGTGCTCATGATTGGGCAAGAACTGAACCGATTTGGGCAATAAAGAAGCCCAAAGCTGCTACTAGCCAACCTTTCCAACCTGACTCCAAGTAACAGACAAATATTCAAGGCACGTCCATGTCAAGGAGCATAAAATTATTAACCTGTCCAGAGTATGTATAATGTCCTCTTTAGGCCACAACCAGAAAAGTAGGCTAAATTATAAATATAGCATTTTAGGATGAACTTTGACTAATCAGAGTTTCTGAGGAATGATGAGGAAAGATGATATGGATGATAAGCAGTTGGTCAAGTATCTCATGAGAATTTGGAAGAACTAAAGATGTCTGACCTTTTCAAAGGATTCTCATAGAAAAGATGGAGTAGATTCATCTTATTTTCTAATTCCCTGGATACCAAGTGGGAGTCCAACAACTCAATTCATTTCTGACACTAACTACCATGAGTTAGCATACAACCCCCCAAGACTCCCCTCAATTCAGATGCCAGTACAGGGTCCCTAGGTTACCCACATTTCCCCCAACTCGGCTAAAAATTCAAAAGTTCCCACAACTAATCCCCTCAGCTTTCATAATTTGCTAGAATAACTCACAGAAGTCAGGGAAATGCTATACTTACTATTACAACTCATTACAAAGGATAGAAATGACTAGCCAGATGAAGAGTTCCATAGGGAAGGTCTGAAATGGCCCTGTGTGTAGAAGCCTCTGTTTCCCTGTAGGTGGAGTGTGCCACCCTCCTGGCACATAGATGTGTTTGTCAACTTGGAATTTCCCCATACCCTATCATTTATGAGTGTTTATAGAGGTGTCATTGCATGGGCATGATTAATCATTGGCCATTGGTTTTTGAACTCAATCTGCACCTCTCCCTCCCTCCTCTCCCCAGGGGTCAGGATGATGGAGCTTAATGCTCTAACCCTCTAATGATGGCTTGGCCTTTGGACCCCCATCCTGCAGCTATATAGTTTCCAACTTAAGTCACCTCATTAGCTTAAACTCAGGTGTGATAGGGGCTCACTATGAATAACAAAAACACTCCTATCACTCAGGAAATTCCAAGGGTTTTAGGAGCTCTGTGACAGGAGCCAAGGAATAAAGTGACATATATTTCTTACTATACCACACTGTGATGGTTAACTTTATGCGTCAACTTGGCTGGGCCCAGATAGCTGGTTAAACATTATTGCTGGGGGTGTATGTGTGAGGGTATTTCAAAAGGAGATTAGCATTTGAATCAGTAGACTGAGTAAAAACAGATCCACCTTCACTGATGTGCACTGGCATTAGCCAATGCATTGAGGATTCCAATAGAACAAGAAGGCAGAGGGAAGGCAAATTCTCGCTTTTCTTGACCTGAATGTTGTCTCTTTCTCTTGGGTATCAGAGCTCCTACTTCTCAGGCTTTTCGACTCAGACTGTATCAAAGCCCTTGCTTTCCCCACTCTCCAGTTCGCAGACAGCAGCAGATTGAGGGACTTCTCGGCCTCTGTAACTGCATGAGCAAATTCCTATAATAAATCTCTTATACATGCATTGTTTCTGTTTCTAGAGAACACTGACTAATATGCATACATATCATCCCCGGCATATATAACTTAATTGAAGTTAGAAGACAAGTGTTAATTAAATATCAGAAGGGACCTTCTTAAAATTAGATTTCCATTAGTCAAAAGCTGGTTTTGTCCCTCAGGTACTGAGACAGTGACCTCCCTCATTTCCAGATATATGTGGAGGTAGGCTAAACTTGTCAGGGTTGTAGAGATTTTTATTACTTTTCTTAATAGTTGAGCCCAAACACCTTTAAGATATCCTTACATCCCTGATAGTGTGAACTATTTTTTTTTTTTTAAAAATCAAAGGGTTAGGATTTACATTTTAAAAGAACTCTTCTTTTAAAAATGTCAAAGTAGATGTAAATCACATGGGGAAATTTCAGGTTTTTCGGATACCTTGCCAAATATCAAAATGACACCGGTGGTTGTCCTCAACCCCAAGCAGGAAATTCATGGAGTCAGCACTTGAGCTCCAAGCAGGAAATTCGTGGAGTCAGCACTTGAGCTCCACACCATTGTTATTGCTTCACTAGGCACCATCCCCACCCCCAACTTTGTAAACTCATGCACAGATTTCTCTCAAACAAGCAAAGAGTTGGGTCTGGGGGAAATGTGAGGGATGGCCCAAGAAAATCTGACTGATAGGAAGAAGAAGTGTCAAGAATCTTCCAGGAAATGCAAACTTATTGGCCAATGTTTTCTTTTGCCTTTGGAAAAACTCAAACTAATTTGGTCAGAAGGCATAATGGGCGCTGTTTGTTTAGCCAATCACTCCTCCCCAAGAATGTGCATAATTATGATCGGACAAACCACAATTCAGGTTACCTTTGTTAAAAGCAAGGAAATTGTCTGATCGGCTATAGTGCAAGTGTTTGCCTTATTTGGGAAGACCTAGTTGGCTGTTTGTGACTGGTTATCTTTAGGTTTCAATTTCTTAACCTTGAGGCATTTACACATTTTTGTTTGCTTAGTAGGCTAAGGTGGGAGAACAACTTCAGTCTCATGGTCCCCTTGCTTAATCAATTTAACACTTTCTACTTTTATAACCAAATATGTTTGGTTGTCGGACCCACAAGCTGCTCCAGAGCATCACTCTTCTTTAATCTGCTTCGTCTTCAGAATACAGAAGTAGTAAAATTGCTCTTCAGGGGGAACCTAACAATAGCATGGCTCCTCTGTGCTTCTAGCACCGAAAGTACACATTAATACGTACTTAATATGTCAGCCTAGAAGAATGACTTCTTGATGAAACGGAAGACCTCCGTATTTCCAAACCCAATGGTCACTTCTCTGACTTCATCTAACTCAACTTCTCATACCATTCGACCTACTTCACCACTCCGTGTTTCTGGAGTTACGTTGTTTTCTAGGCTTCCTTAATAAAGGAGTGTGGACCTCTTGCAGAAAATGTATTATTTTCCCAACTCTTCACAGTTTATCTCCATGAAAGAATGACACCTTTCCACCCTAGTCACAGTGAGCTTGAGCCTGGAAAGTAAGTGAAAGCGTTAGATGCCAAATCTCCCCCTTTGTTTAATGTGTGGGACTCAGGAATTCCTAAATCACCTCCGTAATCTACAGCTGATATCTGATATTAATTTTGGGGATTCCTTCCTTCGGGATTTCTATTAGGTTACAATCCTCTTGGGTGATAAAACCCTTGGAGGCATTTGTAAAGATGAGGAAGTTAACATTTATTGAATACCTAATATGTGACAAGCGCTATATTAAAAGGTATACTGCTCCATCATCACAAATCCTAGCATTATTCCCATTTTTCAAATAGAAAAATGAAAGCTCATAGAAGTTAGGTAAACCTATCTCTTAATCAATTGGACAAACGTAAAAATTGGTTGCTGCAATTTGAACTGAGTCTGTACGTGACCCTAAGCCATAGTTCTTACTACTCTATTATGTTGGCTCCCTGTTTTGTCATAGACATTGATGTGAGAATGAAGAGGATGAGGGGAAGAGGGGCAAGAAGATAGCAGATGCCTTCATGGATGAATCCAGTGGACCCAGGATGAGAAAGGAAGCTGGTCACATTGCCTTAGAATCCTAGATGACTAGAACTGGAAAGGACTTAAGATAACATGTGACCCAGCCAGTCAACTTCACATGTAATGAAACAGAGACTTAGAAAAAAGATGTAACCTTTCCCAATGTAAAAGGATAATTATTTAGACATTTCACTAGTAAGATTTGGCTAGATTATATCATGATTACAAACAACTCTAGCCCCCAGATCTTAGTAGCTTACAATAAAGACTTCTTTTGACCTCATATTGCACATCAGCTGTGGGCTGGCTCTAGCCCATAGCTCTGCATAAGCTGCAAGTTGTCTATGGGTCTTTTTAATAAGAATCAAGGCTTAAGGAGCAGGCTCTATATGTTCCAAATATAGCACGGGGAAAAAGTAAGGGGAGCTAATGGAAACACAGTGCTCAAAAGAGTTATCATATCATGTCTGTTCATCTTCTATTAACCAAATCAAGTCTCAGGCTAAGGCTGACATCAGTGGGACAGAAAGTGTATATATATTTCACAAGCAATCACAGCAATGTGTGGGGATATCTAACCCTTTTGTAGAAAGAGAGAATGAACCACTGGGAACAATAACACAATCTAGCGCACATACGAATTTGAGTTTCATTCATACTGAATTTTGCCATCCCCAGTGAAGATGGTGGCCCAGCTGTTGCATTTGCTTCTCTCAGAAGGGTTTGTGTTGCCAAGCTAAAGCGTAGCTTGCTGGTTTTGATCTTAGAAAGCCTAAGCTAGTTGAGATGTCTCAGGGTAGGGGGAGGTGAGGAGGTGAGTGCCTCGGTGAGAAGAGAGAGAAGCTTTAAGATCAAAGGAGAGATTTTATTCTTGAAGCACAAAGAGCATTTGGTGGCAGGGGGTCAGAAGAGGTGAGGACCTGGTCTCAAAAGTTTTAAGAATCTTCTCTCTCTTTCCCTCTCTGTCTGCCCCTCCCCCGTTCAAACTACCTCTGTCTCTCCCAAATAAAGAATCTTAAAAAATTATTTAAAAAAAAGTTGTGAGTATTGCTTGAACTTTGCTACGTCACGTGGGCTGGCGGATGACAAGACCTCACGGGAACACGCGTGTTCTTGGAGAGGCTGAGAATACGAGCCTAAGTGAGAAGCTCAGTCTCTGTTCTCCATGTGCTCAAAGAACAAAAGCCTTCTCTAAAGGTTCTGGATGGTATAGGCCATCGAAGTTACTGCCAACCTAGTGGGATGGGGAGCAGAATACATTTGATTTTAAAGAAATACAATTAGTAAGGCATTTCTTCCATCTCATGTTGTGGAATAAATGTCATTCATTAGGATCTGACAGCTACTAAGGGGCAAAACAGTACTTTATCCTTTCATTTAAACAAATGGCCATCGCTCTCTGGGCCAGGCAGAGAGTATTGGTGTGCTGGAACTGCCATAACAAAGTGCCACAAACTATGCGAATTAAACAACAGAAATTTATGGTCTCTTAGGTTTGAAGTCTGTAAGTCCAAGATCAAAGCAGGGCCATGCTCCCTCTGAAGGCACTGGGGAAGGACCTATTCCAGGCCTCTCTCCTAGTTACTGCTAATTCCTTGGCTTGTGGCCACGTAACTCCAATCTTCACATGGTGTACTCTCTGTTTGTGGATCTCTGTCCAAGTTTCCCCTTTGTATAAGGACACTGACCATACTGCATTAGGGGCCCGCTCTAGCCCTGTGTGACCTCATTGTAACTAATCACATCTGTAATGACCCAATTTCTAAATAAGGTCACATTCACAGGGGTTAGGACTTCAACATATAAATCTGAGAGAGACACAATTAAAACTGTAATAATTACTGAGAGGCACTGGGGTATAATGTCACTGACCCAGTCACAGACCATCTCATGGGGTCAGCCATTTAGGTGAGAGCAGATATTGAGCTTGTCAGTGTGAGCAGGAGGTAGATTCCAGTCCTTTCCATTTCAACTTTCTGCCTTTCAGTCATGTATGGGCTAGTTTCTAATTAAATAAACATCAGCAACACTCTTAAGAGCCTTTACTGACACCTGGCAGTCTCTGGATGTGTGCACACCCAACCTCAGTCTATACCCTAAGGAAAAACTCAACAGCTTTCCCCCTGTGATGTGGCTTCGGCCAAGGAACACATCCCATAGGAACTCTCTTAGAACAATGAAGTTAATGTATTCATTATTTCCTCAAGTTAATTGAGCAGCAGTGTAGTATTTCTAAGAGCAGAAGAAAGCCAGCAAACTCGGGTGTCCTAATGGCCCTCAGATGCCACCCTGGAGAGCTGCGGATTATATCTTCACAACTTTTAGGAAGTCTCTCTTGATGTGAGGTATCAATTCTCACACTCAAGCTCATTCCATGCCAAGTATATACACACATGAGGCTCCCTAAATTACTCCCTCCAACTCTGTTTCATTGCCTTTCTCATCCAGGTAAAGAGAGAAACAGCTTCCTTGTGCGAATTGAGCCACTTGTGGAACTTAAGGGTAAGTTTTTGAGAACCTGAAATTGAGAAGATGCTGTTTGGACAACCTGGCGAAGGATGATCCCAATATGTTTCATGAATGTTCTCCCACTTTGCATCCTTCCTGCACCAAATGATAATTTTTCTCATGCAATGAAGATATCCAGGGACCAGCTGATTTATGTAGAGTCTGGAATTAGACAGCTGCTAAATGCCTTCAAACATGTTAAAGACCATGACCTTGTCCTACATCTCAACACTTTCTTTTTTTAAAAAAAATTTAAGGTGAGATGAGATGGGATGGTCATCCCCCAGCTACAGCTCTGGCTGTTCTTCTCGAACACCTCCGTCCTGTCTGTTGCCTCCTTTTCTCCAGGGTAGATCTCTCTTCAGGGTTCTAGGGTCAGGAAAACTGTCTGGTTCACCACAAAGTGCCCTTTATGCCTTTTGGTGAAAGGCCTTCTGCATTGTGAATCAGGTAAGGTTGCCCTGCCGCTCTGGCCCTAACACCGGCACTGCCCCCCAGCTATGAGGCCAGGCCTGGGACAAAGGATCATCAGCATGGCTATTCCATCCCCTCCACCTCCTTCCTGTTCAATCATATTGACAACTGTTCTCTATGGTGATGTGCCCTGTCTTTTCCATGGTCTGGCCATCTAATTAAATAATTGTGGGATATACCTTTCAAGGTTCTGACTCAGACAATTTGGGAATGTGTTCAAAGAGAGGCATATCAGAGAGGCATCACAACCTGGGCTGAGATCTTAGGCTATGGAACTGGGCCACCTAGGTTTGAATTCTTTCTCTGCCACTTGCTACCTATATTAAGTCAATTGATTTAATTAATCTGTCCTTTTACTCATATGAATATTTTATTAAAAATTTTTTTAAATGTTTGGTTATTAAACACAGACAGAGCATGAGCAGAGGAGGGGCAAAGAGAGAGGGAGACACAGAATCCGAAGCAGGCTCCAGGCTCTGAGGTGTCAGCACAGAGTCCGATGTGGGGCTCAAACTCACACTTGCTAGATCATGACCTAAGCCAAAGTTGGACGCCCAACTAACTGAGCCACCCAGGTGCCCCATCATATGACTATTTTATAATACTAATAATATTAATTCACAATTAGAAATATTACTAATAGTACCACATATGACTTCCACTTGGTCTAAATGGGTTTGGGATTGTGGGTTTCTTTATCTTTTCTTTTTTTTTTTAAGTTGAAGATGGACTTTTTGTGTCGGTTTTTCCATGTTTTGGGTGAGTTTCAGAGGAAAAGGAAAGAGAAAAAATGAGTCTATTCCTCCATCCAATAATTTGACTTTTTCTGATCACAATCTTCAAATTATCCCACTGTTCCAGTAGAGAAATTATATTTTAACTTATCCGGTCAGTAACATTCTGTCCTTTTACCTTACCCCTCTTCTCCACAAAGGAACCAACATTCTAAGCCACTGAGGGCAGCGCCTGAGGGTGACACTCTGTCTGGAGGCTGCAGCGCAGATGGGCTCTGTGGAGGTAGGGAAGGGGTTGACAGGAATGCCTGGTTCAGAGAAATGGACTGAAGTAATAAACATTAAAATAACAGTAATAATGACAGTGGCCATTAACTGAGCACCTAGTATGCACCAGACTCTATACTAGGGACTTTAAAGTATTATCTCATTTAATTCTTCCTATTCTACAGGTGACAATACGGAGGTCCAGAGAAGTTAATAAACTTATCTGAGCAATGAAATGGCTGAGTTGGGATCAGAACCCATAAGGCCTCTACTTCTTGCTCATAGATTTTCTATTTCCCAGTTCCCCTGTGAGCAGGAGTGAAGGCATCTTTCTCATTTGACCCTCAGGGATCAAGACCACAGCTTGGCTCCCTGCTTTGGAAAAGTAAGCCTTCTCTCACCATCTCTCTTCATGAAAGCTAATGAATTATGTGTCTTCTCAAGCAAGTTTCTAGAAGAGAAATAAGCACATGCCATATTTTGGCCACCCAGCATCTGAACACCTAACTCAAGTTTGCCCTTTGCATGAGCCTCCATGGGAAAAAGCTAGGATGTGGTGTACAATGAAACTACAGCTGTGGTTCCCTCTTGCCTAAGATTTTGAGTCTAGAGCAGTGACTCCGAGGAGCAGAGACAATTTATAATGCATCCTGGTGGCACCACTGGCAGCATTCACAGTCCAGTGGCACTCACACAACCGTAGTCATGACTGCAGCACCCGACCCAGCCTGTAGCCGATGTGTGGTGGTCTAGCCTGCACAGGCCATCCACTTCCCTTGGTGCTTGCCAGATTCTTCATCCTCCCTATGAATTCTGTTAGCTACTCCATATTGTGCTGATAAGTTCCTCTTCTGCTTGTAATAACTAGAGTTCATTGCTCACAAGTACAAAAGGGGCATGAACAATTGCAGACACACAGGTGAATAGGACCAGCTTCATCCTGCTTAGGAGGAGATGAATCTTGTTCTGGGAGTCCTCAGCCACAGTGGTCAGTATGCATGAGGCATCTCTCCCTGCCTCATCAACAAAACAAAACAAAACAAAACAAAACAAAACAAAACAACCTGTCATCCTTTACACATTCTAAATTACTTACCCTTTCACTGAGCTTTAGAAGAACTGCAATGAAATCAGAATAGATTTTGAGCAAGAAGTGGAGGAGCTATAAATGGGGTTAAAGATGGTGGCAAATAGAAAGGGCTCAGTATGAAGACCAAAGGCAAACCATCTCGCTCATTGTAGACTGAGAATTCTCTCTATTAGCATTTTTTTTTTTGCTGATATAATGTTTCTTGAAGTTATTTGCCACAGCGGCACCTTGGAACATGTTTAAGTAAAGTCCAGTTAGCCATGGCCACATGGGGAAGTTTGTAAGGGGCCACAACCCGCCTGGACCTGACCCCTGGGGAAGGACTTGGGGAAACAGCCTGATGTGGTAGAGAAAACATGACAAGCCACGTCGAGGCCCAGTGCAGGCAAACATCGTGCTTAGTGTTGGGACTGGCTGATTGACACGAGGCATGGCTATTCTTTCCTAAGTCATGGGGGATTCCTGATTCCCAGCAGGCAGCTGTTAGATAAGCAATGCAAAAGGAAGCATACAACCACCCCTTGAGTGGAGAAGAAGGTGAAGTTCAGGACTCCTGTGAAGAGCAGTTACAGGGTCTAGCTTCTAAAGAGACTATAGAACCCCAGGTTTTACAGAAAAGTAATACAGAGAAAGAGAAAACAGGGCAAATGCCAGTCATCAGACTTGGGCACGAAGGAAAGCAGAGTCACCAGTAAAAATGGATTTGATGTAAGTACTAGAACCTTCCATCTCTGCAGTCTATGGCCAAGGTCATTACCAAGGGAAGGAAAACTATAGGGCCAGGCCCACAAGTGGAAGCCTCATGTTCAAACAGAAAAAGGACATTGCAGAGACGAAACAATCAACTTGTAATGCATCTTGCCTCATTCAGTCTTTTCCTACAAAATTCGATAGCATCAGACATCCAGAAAAAGCCTGCAGGATGAGCTGGTCTCCGTCCCATCTAAAGACCAGTAAAGAAAGCAGAAGCACTCCAAAAGTCCTACTATTTTCCTTGATTTGTTTTAGGGAAAGTTTCCAAAATTTCCCTCTGTATCTGAGTCTACTGTTTATTTTCTACTTTTATTTTATGTCTGACTCAAAACTCTCAACTTTGATTAAAATGTGTTCGAGTATACTTATGTGTATACTTATCAGTACTCTCAAAGATATTCCTTATTTGCTTCAAGTTCAAAATTATGTCACTTTATTCAATAATGTAGAGTTTATGTAGCGTATTTAAGGTTTTGAGGATTCGAAAATAAATAAAATACAGTCCCACCTTCGGGAAGCTTACACTATTGTATATAGCCACCTTTTGTCAAGACAAATCAATCCCAATTCCTACAAACTTGTTCCAAATTTTGATAAGGAGAGGAAATTGGCATGGGATAATGGAAAGATAAGGGGCAATGATAAGGGAGATAAGAAAACACGCAGGGAGAAGCCCCGTCACTCCTGTTTCTGGGATTGGCTACCTCCCAGCATGAAAGACTAGGGTGACCATGGTGGGATACCTACTGATCCACAGCACTCATTTCACACACACAAGGAAAGCCAGTGTGATCTGCTCCCTGACTGAGTGACACAAGGTGGTTGTGTGTAAGAAATGATTACCCATATGACTTTTGCCTCACTTAATGACAACAAGAGCAACAAAGATATGCATACACACATTTAGAAAACTTCTCCTCACCACGCACACACATAGGTATGGGAAGATTTGTAAATATACAATCAAAGGCAAAAAATTCTGTACTCCTCTTCTGTTATCAAAAAGTAATCAGAAATACAAGTTCAGGGCAAATGATCACCAGCAACATAATAAGAGCTCTTATACATAGAAGGGCTCTGATAACTCAAGAATAAAGAGACTAACACAGTAGCCAAATTGACACAAGAGATGAGTAGAAATTCGCAAGAGAAAAAACACAAATTATAAACTTGTATGGAAAAAAGTTCAGTCTCTTTAGTAAATAAATTAATTAACATTATAACAATGTTATTCAAATGAGATGCCAATTGCCTTTTTTAGGCTAACTAATATTTACACAAATCTCAACATAAGCAAGAGTGTGGTGATGTGGGCAATCTCCGATACTTACTGTAAAATGGCATATTGGTACATCCTGATTGGAGGTCACCTGCTCAGGCAAGTCACAGCCACTCTGGATCCTAATTTCCTTGTCTGTGTAATCAAGGAGATCTCAAAGAACTATTTACATAGAACTGGTTGTGATTTATTACACCAGTTCTTTTTTTTTTTTTTTTTTTTTTTTATTTATTTCTAGGAGAGAGAGAGAGAGAGAGCGTGGGGGGGGGGGTGTTAGAGAGAGAGGGAGACACAGAATCTGAAACAGGCGCCAGGCTCTGAGCTAGCTGCCAGCACAGAGCCCGATGTGGGGCTTGAACCCACGAACTGTGAGATCATGACCTGAGCCGAAGTCGGATGCTCAACCGACTGAGCCACCCAGGCACTCCTATTACACCAGTTCTTAAGCTCCAAGTCAACAGAACATTTCAAGGTGTTCTGTGACTGAAGTCTAGCAACAGCTGTCTTCAGTCAAGCTAATGGAAAGGATGTCCAAAATGATACACTTTTCTCCAATATCTTTTTTAATTTTTATTTTTTTACAAATAGTTTATTGTCAAGTTGTTTTCCATATAACACCCAGTGCTCATCCCCACAAATGCCCCCCTCCGTGCCCATCCTCCCCTCCCCCCTACACCCATCCTTGCAGGAGTTAAAGTAGAACAAAATCAAATAACAAGATGCAGACAAACATGATCATGAAACCCTTGAAGCAGTCCATCTTTCTTAGTTCAATAGTTTTCTGGATTTTTGTTGATGATGTTGCTTATGGACATATGTGTTTATAAAATTTAATGTTACAAAGATCATATGTCTATACTTTCTGCCAATAAGTTGTTCCTACTTGATATGATGGGATTAAATATAAATATTTTATGCTATTTCACAGGTGTGTCATGATTTCTTCATGTCTTTTCACTTCAACCACACATTCTTTCCTTCCACAGATATTTATATAGTGTTCCTTACATGCTACTTGCTGTTCTGAGCTGGGAATATAATCATGAGCAAAAGACAGTTCCCATTCTCACAGAGCTTATATTCTTGTGGGAGAAAACAGATCATAAACAATAAAAGATAAATGTCTGACATGATAGATGGTGATAAATAAAACAATAAAAATTCAGCAGGGTGAGGGAGATAAATAACAATAGGAGTGGAGTGTGGAAATGAGATGGCTGTAATTTACAGGATGGTCAAGGAGGGTCTCACTAATAAGAGGGTATTTGAGCAAAGGATAAGACATGCACTTATTCAAGGGAAGAATATTCTAATTAGAGGAAAGAGCAAGTGCAGAGGCCCTAAGGTGGGAGCATGCTTAGCATATTCAAAGAACATCAAGAAGGCCTATTTGAGAAAGATTAAGAGTGATACTACTGAATGATGAGGGCTGACAGGTAGTAGGGAGTGGCTTTATAGGCAGCGTGACCATACATCTTATCTGCCTAAAATAGCCTTTTTTATGCCTATTGTTTGAGATAATTCATGGTAACTCTCCCTTTTACTCTCAAACTGTCCCTGTTTGTAGGATGAATTATATGATCACTCTACTTAGGGACCATTGTATGGGTTTTGGCTTTTGTTCTAAGCAGAGGGATAGGTCACTAGAGGGTTTAAAGCAATGAAACAACGTGTTCTGACTTTTATTTAAAAGGAATAGGGCTTTGGTAGAAAAAGAGAGATCAGCTAGAGGCTCCTGCAGTTTAAACGAGGCAAGAAATAATGGCGGCTTAGGCTGGGACAGTGGTAGTGATGAAGTGCTGGAACTCAGAGTATGTTTTAAAGGTAGAGGCTACAGGATGTATTTAAAGATTTCATTGGAAAGAGAGAGAAAGAACAGAGTCATGATGACTCCAGGGGAATGTGTTTGGAACCCCTGATTTATTATATGTTTGGTTTCCACAGAGCCTTTACACATCATGGGTCTCGACTGCTTGAAGTTTAGATCCTGGCACACTCTCTGTTGATGTGAACAAAACATTTTCTCCTAAAGGAACCCAAAGACCTACCAAATGAGGAATAACACACTTTCAGCATCTTTCTAAAGTCTGGAATCATAACTGGTACAGGCTCTACAGACAGTTCAAGGCAGTCCCAAGCTGTTGCTAATTTATACAAGTGCTATGCATCAAAGGACAGGTGCTTCGTCAGCTCTCTGGTTGCAGATGGAAACATTCTTTGGGAGGAAATGCTGTCTGCTGAATCTGGTTAACCTCCTTTTGACTGCACCTGTAATTCTATACAGCCACTCTCCAGCAAAAGAAGGTACGTAGAGTAGATGATTTCTGCCTTGTGCCAGGATTTCAGCGATGACGAGTCTGTCTTGACATTTAGGGTTGAGGGGAGATCACTGAAGACTGAACATTGTCAAATGGTTGGGTATGACACATGCCTGGGCCAAACCCCGAAACTATAAGGAGTATTGAATAATGCTGAATAATTCAGCAACTTATTTAATCTAGAACTTGGATGCTACATTAATGATATTTTCTGAGCACTTCCTATAGAACCTCACGGTGCTATTATTTGATTTTCCATTTAGCTAATGAGATAATATGGTAAACATTGTCCTACTAGAGTTGCTTAAGACATTGACACTGCTACTTGTCTATTTATTTGTCTTTCTTCTTTTTTATTTCCATCAGAGATGTTTTATAGATTTCTTCAAAAACATTTTTCACATTTAAAAAAATTTATTTATTTATTATTTATTTATTTATTTAGAGTGAGACTCAGGGAGGGGCAGAGAGAGAGGGAGAGAGAATCTCAAGCAGGCTCAGCAGTGTCAGCCCAGAACCTGTTGGGGGGCTTGAACTCACGAACCACAAGATCATGACCTGAGCTGAAATCAAGAGTCGGACACTTAACTGACAGAGCCACCCAGGTGCCCCTTCACATCGCTTTTTAAATATATTGTGAGTATTTGATGGTTTCATTGCTATTGTGAATGGATCTGTTTTCCATTAAAATTGTTAACAGAAGATTGCGGTGTGAAGAAAAACAAACTGGTTTTGTACATATTTTTTCTTGACATTTTACTGACCATACTTACAGGTTTCAATTTTTTTTCAGCTGATTATCTTGGATTTTTTTTTTCCTGAATGAAAATATATCATTGGAAAATAATCATGTTTATGTCTTCCTTTCCAATCTATTTTATGTACTCCATTTTCTCTCATATTTCATTGACTACAGTCTCTATAACAAGATTAGATGCTATAGTAACAGGGGGCATTCCTGCCTTGTTTCTAACTTATAGAATTCCTTTATTAATTCACCATTTAATACAACGGTTACTGTTTGTTTCTGCCATATACTCATTGCCATACCAAAAAAGCTTCTTTTGATTTCTAGTATGATAAGAATTTATTAGCATTAATTGGGGTTTTATTTTTTATTTTTAAAAAAATTTTTAAAGTTTATTTATTTTTTAGAGAGACAGAGCATGAGCAGGAGATGGGTAGAGAGAGAGACACACACAGATTCAGAAGCAAGCTCCAGGCTCTGAGCTGTCAACACAGAGCCTGACACAGGGCTTGAACCCACCAACTGTGAGATCATGACCTGAGCTGAAGTCAGATGCTTAACTAACTGAACCACCTAGGTGTTCCAAGGGTTTTAGAGCACCAACAAATATCACTCTACTTGTTCTCCACTTCAAGTCTAGAACTAGTTCTGAACACAAGAATCAGACTGATGCAGATCTTAACACCAGTTTAATTAGCAGGATTCATTGGAGAATGTGGCATAGATCTGAGGACTCAGGTGGCTCCCTAATTATTCACCTAGAAATAAACTCACCCAGGCAAAGGTAGATAAAGGCAAGCCTCCCCCACAGAGGTATAGCTGCCCTGGTAAATATAATACCACATGGAGGAAAACATTCCAGAAAGGAACCTCTCTGGCAAGTAAGCCCATCTAAGACAGAAGGATCTGAAGGGGCAGAGGCAAGAGATCTGTCTTTTCTTCAACACTCACCAGACATTTCCATGGAAAGGAAATACAGACAGAGGACAGACACAATACTGTTAGAAATTCCTTTATGGAAACATGAGGCCCACTGAATAGAGGACCCCTTCACAAAGATGGCTAGTCGATTTTATCCATAGATCATTAGGCCTCGGTATTAGTTATCACTTGCAACATAACAAATTACCACCAATTTAACCACTTAACACAACACACATTTATTGTCTCCCAGTTTCTGCGAATCAGGAATCTAGGCATGGCTTAGCTGGGTCCTCTGTTAAGGGTCTCTTATGCAATCAAGGCATCAGTCAGGGTTAGGGTCTCATGTGAAGGCTTAACAGGGGAAAAATTTTCTTCCAAGCTCACTTACGTGGCTGCTGGCAGGAATTGGGTTATTTGGGACTGTTGAACTGAGGGCCTCAATTCCTAGCTGGCTCTTGGCCAGAGGCCACCCTCAGTTCCTTGCCATGTGGACCTCCCCAAGATGGTAACCTGTTTCATCAAAGTCAGCAAGGGAGTGAGTCTGCTACTAAGAGGGAAGTGAGAATCTTATAATTTAATCAAATAAATGACATCCCCCTCAGTGCTGCTAAAGGGTTGTTAGAAGCAAATTACTCCAGGGGAGGGGACACCAAGTGAACACCAGAAGGCAGGGAACCGGGGAGGGAGGGGGGCGGGGGGATCTGGGATGTTGCCTAGCAGAGGCATCTATTAATTAAGACATAACTAATATATGTCTTAATTTTGAACTATCCTCAAACTCCTGAAAGAGAAGTTGCTTGAATCATGAAATGTTATTCCTTTGACTGCCAGATTAAATTGCTAGTATTGTATAGAGGATATTTACATAAATATTTATAATGTATTTGATCTACAATTTTTGCCAATTTAGAGGGTTTAGTATCTGGATTTCTCATTCTTAACATTGTATACATATGTCTTCTGAAGTGTTTTCTTGGCCAGATTTACCAGCAATTAGTCTCTCTTGACATTTTACTTTATTTTTCTTTTTCTCTTGACATTTAAAAGAACTCTCTGTGTGGTTTTGTCTTCTAATTCTTTATTAACATATTTTTCCAACTTTATTTTGGTCATTTTTTGTAACTTTCTGAGTTAAGTTTTGGTTAATTTTCCATTTTTCTTGTTTGATCGTAAGATAATTGAGTCTGTGAATTTTTTGGGAGTCTGACTTTGGACGTAGCCATCCTGCAGATTCTGATGTGTGCTATTTCACTTTTATGATTTCTGAGTCATTTGAATTTTAGATTTGATTTCCTTATTTACTCAGGAGGTATGATAAAGAGTTTTGCCTCAATTTGTAAGTTATTAGGCCACTTTTGTCATCTTCTAACAGTCAAGTTCCAGTTTATGGTGTTATAATCAAATAATATATCCTGGAAAAGTACTAATTTGGGGGTTTTATTTACATTCTCGTTGTGGCTTAGTACGTGATCAACTTTTGCAAATATTCACTTAGAGATTTGGAAAAACTCTGTAAAGGCCAAAATTTTATATGTTACAATTATGTTTACTATGTATTCAAAACATTTATGGTCTTATTTATTTTTAAACTACTTAATCAGTTTAACACTGGAAGAATAACAGTAATATCTTCCACTAATACTAAAATCTATTAAATTCTTATAAGCTTTCTAATAGTTTCATTGCATAAAATAAATATACATTATATACAAACATACAAAAATATACATTTTTGCTATGTTAGTGCATAAAGCTTTATGATTGTTATGGGTTTTGTGTGGTTATATCTTTTATTATTTTTAATTATCATTGGCCCATTTAGATCCTTTTGTTCTTAGTTTTACTTTGTGTGATAATCTTGCCATTCTGTTTTATTTTTATTGTTCTAGTATATCTTTGCCCATCCCTTTATTTTATACCTTCGTATGACTTATTTTTTTAGTCAGTCCTATAACAGATATGCAGCTAAATTGTTTTTGAAACAATCGAAGAGTGTTTGTTTTGACAGCCCTAAACCTATTCATGCTGACTGATTTTACTTCCTTATGCTGTTAGAAATATAGTATGAATGTGTTAGACACACGAGGTGGTGGGGTTGTATATTCCATCAAGTCTTTCTCACTGGTTCCTATTTTATCTAGAGCTGATCTTGCAGAAAATGATCAAGTCTGTACTGAAGAAACATAGGACCTTGGTGAATTTCTTGGGGCAACAAAACTGGATTGTTTTGTGCCTCAACTTAGATCTATTACTGGCATCGTAAGCTTAAATGAAATGGAGACAAAGAGCAGAGGTCAGGGGGCTGTTTTCTACATTGCAAAAACTACACTGACAATATATTAGTACATATCATATCTTTTGCAGTGATGATGAAATTGGCAGCAATGTTGTCCATACGGGAATGTGTGTCCTGTAGCAACACTGTCCTGGAGTTCAGAGGAATACTGAGAAAGCTGCATTTGTCAGTTCTGTTTTTCCTTTAACATGGAGATAGCATTCTTGCTCTCGGGATAGTATCCTAGAAGTTAATCTCAACAAATCTCCAGGTCTCTTTTGCATTCTTCATTGCCCTAACTTCTTTAGAAATTGGACTGAAGTCCTTGCTTTGCACGTTGGAAGCTCAGGTGTTTCCCTATGCTGTTAATATAAAAAGTTGAACAGGATGAAAGACAGGGTGACTGTATTAAAAGAAATTAGATGGATTGGATAACAGTCCTCTTTCAGTCTGCCTGGGGGATGCTAAATAAAATCAGAGAAAGAAAAAAATGACATATTGTTATCCCACACCCAACTCTGCCCCTGTAAAAATTACTTGAAAGAAACTTCTAATAAATGCAGAATCCTAAGTAAGAAATAAGACAGCCTTGCAATGTCTCTGGAAGAATAAAAGGTAAAGTTTGCTATACTGGAGAGAGTTACTAAGGGTGATAATGTGGGAAGGAAAGGTGAGTTTTAAAATGATATTTTTAAGTTCATACATAATTTCTGCTTTTGTAACTACATCCAGGCACTTACGAAGGTGAGGTGTTAAACGATATTATGTATATTCTAGAATTGGACAGGTATGTAAATACATGAGGACTAGGTTCTCACTGTCAGAGGAAAGAGTTACAAATAAGAAAGGAGGAGTGTGGATTGGAATTGGAGGTAGTATATACTTACGGTTTTTAATATGTGCACAGATAGACAGAAACAGAAAAAGAGGGGCGCCTGGGCGGCTCAGTCAGTTGAGCATCCAACACTTGATTTCGGCACAGGTCGTGATCTCGTGGTTCAGGAGAAGGAGCCCTGGGTTGGGCTCTGTGCTGAGCATGGAGCCTGCTTGGGATTCTCTCTCTCCTTCTCTCTCTGTCCCTCCCCTGCTTGTGTGTGTGCACATGCACTATCTCTCCTAAAATAAATATTTTTAAGAACAGAAACAGAAATAGATGTGTGTTCATAGTATATATGTTTCTTATCTCTGCCTGCTGTGAGAGCCCAAATGGAATGACACCCCAAAAGCAATGAGAACAATCAGCTCCAAGATCATAGATTCTAAATATTCTCCAAGGAAAGAACAGGTTTCCTTGAATAACTGACTTATTCCAGGGCTGAGGCAGCAAAAGGACAAAATATGTCAGGAAGTAAGAAAGTGCCCAAAGAATGACAGGAACATGTCAATAAAACACAGGAACCTCTCTGACAGGGTTCCCGGAGGCCAAATCTGGGGGTAACCCGAACAAGAAAATAAACCACAATGGTAACGAATTATATAAATCATAGAAGAAAATAAGACTCATGAGCCTATACTGTTATAAATAAACAATTTTACAATACATAAATAAGGGAGAAGAGGAAGCTCTTCCTTACTGTGTAATTTCAAGTAATAAACATAGACAGAATGATAAACTTAAAAACATCCTGGGCGTCTGCATGGCTCTGCTGGTGAGGCGGCTGACTTCAGCTCAGGTCATGATCTCACAGCTCGTGGGTTCAAGCCCACGTCGGGCTTTGTGCTGACAGCTCAGAGCCTGTAGCCTGCTTCTGATTCTGTGTCTCCTTCTCTCTGCCCCTCCCCCACTCACCATCTGTCTGTCTCTCTCAAAAATAAATTTAAGGGGCGCCTGGGTGGCTTAGTCGGTTAAGCGTCCGACTTTCGCTTAGGTCATGATCTCGCGGTTCGTGGGTTCGAGCCCCACGTCAGACTCTGTGCTGACTGCCAGCTCAGAGCCTGGATTTTATTTCAGAGTCTGTGACTCCCTCTCTCTCTGACCCTCCCCTGCTCACGCTGTCTCTCTCCTAGAAATAAATAAGACATTAAAAAAAATTTTTTTTAAATTTTAAACATTAAAAAAACTTTTAAAACATCCCTGTAATAATTGCTTTAGGTAAGCATCGTAAGGAAGCTAATATCAAAGTATCTCCCCATAAGGGAAAAAATAGAGAGAAAGTAATCACACTGAAGGAGCCTGGCAGATGTCCTCTTAACCAAGTAATCAAAGTGAGCCTTACCAGTAATGGGACATACCAACATCCTGATATATGCACAGAAATGCACAACCTGAATCTAGTCATGAAGGATCGTCAGACTATCCCACACTGAGGGGGATTCTACAAAATAACTAGCCTGTCATCTTCGAAAGTGTCAAGGTCATGAAATACAAAACAGAAAAAGTTGAGGAACCACTTCAGATCAAAGGAAACCAAGGAGAGGAAAATTAAATGCCAGGTGAGATTCCTGATCGGATCCTGGGCCCCGGAAGTAGAACATTAATGGGCCAACTAGCAAAATGTGAATGTCTAAAGATTAGGTAATGACATCCTATCAATGTTAATTGCCTGATCTTGATCACTGTGGCCATGTAAGATGTTAAATGTGGGGACTTTGGGTAAGTGATATATGGTATTTTTCTGTATTTTTTTAAATCTGAAACTATTCCAAAAAAGAAATTTAAAAAAAGAGAAAGCAATGCCCCAGGCAATACTTTCTTGAGATAGACAGTGTGTTCATGCACTGTTGCCCTCTCCTTGTGGTTTTGAGCCCGAGAGTTTGCTGGGCTGTGACACCCCCAAACCTTGTAGCACGTATGACAGTAGTTGAGGCTTCAAGAGACCAAGAGTCCAGACAAGGTGATACACACCACGGGCATGGTCACGGTCACAGTCATAGCCATGGGGCAATTAAATGAAGTCAGAAGTTCCTGTACTAGTGAAGCCATGAGGAAAAGGAAAGTTAGAAGCATATACAAAGGGACAAGCAAAATCCTTGTCTTTTTTCCTTAGTGTGTTTTCTTTTTGCTTTCTGGCCACATTGAACTAAACCCTAGGTGGGGTCCAGTCTCTTCAAAATACAGGCTGACCAAAGAAGACATGTTTCTGGTACTAGATTCAGGCCTCTAGTGAAAGCTTCTGAGAATGCTGAGGGACAGGGGTTTGGGGAGGGGACAGGATATGGCTTACAGGGTCTCATCCCCAACTTGGGGAAACTCTGCTGGCCAAAATCTGTCGCGGGGCAGACAAACTCTCAAGCGCTCTCTGAAAGGAGCCCAAGAATCCAGGCTTTAGTAAAGGATGAACCTGACTCTAGTTCCCAGGCAACTGCTCAGTCTCACAGAGCCTCCAAGCACCAGAAGGAGTCCTGGCAGGGAGAGCCCAAGAGCCAAGCGTGGACCTGCTCTCTCCCCAGGCATCTTGCTGCCGTGTCCACTTCTCCTGCAAGACTGCTTCTCTACTGCAGTTTAGAGGTTCCAGGAGTTTATTCTGTGTGTTCTCATTCCTTGAACGCCCGGTCATTCCAGTCCCTCTAAATGAAAATTGCTTTAATTTAGCCCCAATATGTGACATTTCCTTACAAAGGTGGTTTTGGCTTTGGGTTCAATTCGTAAGAAATCTGTTGGATTTCTTCTAATCTCCTTGCCTACATGGAAGAATCCAGCATATACCAATTCTTCTCCGAATCATTGAGAGGCTATAGGTATGATAATACATGGTAGCTACTCTATAGGTAACATTAGGAATAGTTATGTTTTATCAATGTGAAATAAGCAGCCATGGGTCCCCTTACACATTTCTTGCATTTTTAATATAACCAGCGCTGCAAAGTGGGGCCGGTGGAAGGGGTCACTGCTGTATCCGTTTTCTGCTACAGATATGGAAAATCATTAGATTTGTGCTGGGGCAGGACATCCTATCTTTCTGTTTAGACCTTCAGACACCGCGTGTGTGCCTGGACTCTCAAATAGATGCGATGTTGCCCTAATGATCCAGGCGCTCCAACTCGAGGCTTTGTACAACCTCTGAAGAAAAATATGCAAGACTCCTGAGTGGTGCTGATGGGATGCCATTTGCACCAGCTTCTGAGTTTTCCTGCAGGTGGGGAATCAAAATGGCAATCGGTCAATTTAAATTTTAATTCGAACCCCTCTTCCACCCACACTAAACTTCCTCTAGAGACAAGCTGCTTGGTCATCTGCATGCACGACAAGTTCCCAACTCCTGCTGCCAGATGTTGCTTTGCTGCTGAGTGAAAAATGTGTTTAAAATGGAACCTTTTTTTTTATAAGAAAAAAAAATGTAAGACACTAAGATAGGGTACTTTTTCCCAAAAGGACTTGCGCAAATGGAGAGTTTTTAATGAATACTGATAAGCCTGAGTACGAAATGAAAGATTAACAGCTCTGTAAGCCAGTGACAGATGTTGCAACCCAATATAATGCAGCCTCATATGCCACGGGCATCCCTCCCAATAGAATTAGAGAGCAGGGCTGCTCGTTAATATAGAAAACATCTCCCGTCTTTTTTCCACTTGGAAGGAGCCACTCGGTTTCCTCGATACCAGCCTGGTTGTTTTAAACACTGGTTGCAATGTATTGTCTTGGCAAGGGCTTCTGCTGGGGCGGGGGGGGGGGGGGGGAGTGGGGAGAGCCTTACTGTTGAATTTTATTCATATAATTCTCATTACTGTTTAATAATCTTGCAGCAAAACCAAAAACTGAAGACAGCACTAAAATACACAAGCAATTCTAATTTATATTCTGATACAGAAAAATAACAGAAAGCCATAGAAATAGCATTTTTAAAGTCTTGACCATCTAAACCAGGCAGAATTCATATAAATGAGGTGAAGGAGAGATACAATTGCTTTGCTTGGTGTTCACCAATCAGTAGAAAGGTAACTGCTTTGCTCAATAGCCACCAATCAGTAGGAAATCCCAAATTAGGACTGGAAGTTCTGGGAGCACCTGGGTGGCTCAGTTGGCTAAGCACGCACCTCTTAATTTTGGCTCAGATCATGATCTCACTGTTCGTGAGTCAGCTCTGTGCTGACAGTGTACAGCCTGCTTGGGATTCTCTCTCTCTCCCTTTCTTTTTGCCCCTCTCCCGCTCACGTGTGCTTTCTCTCAAAATAAATAAATAAATAAACTTAAAGAAAAAAGAATTGGAAGTTCTGGAAAACTAGGCTAGAACAAAGAACAGAAAGGTAGGGGGCAGTGGAACAAGATGTTCTTTCTTTGCCATGGTGAGATCATAAAAATCCTCTGATAGTCCATAGTTTAGATGTGGATTGATTCTGTTTCTCTTCTCTCCTGGTAATGTTATTTTAGGGAACTAACATTGTGAATTTAAATGGAAATTCAAATGTAAGCCCCCTTTTTCACTGGAGCCATAATTTATACATATATCAAAAACATAAATAAAAAATAAGGATCCTGTAGATAAAATAAAAATACGACCTACTTTGAGGAATCTCAAAATGCAAGGACAGTACAAGCTAAGGTAGGTTAGTGAGGGGGCCTGTTTATCAGCAATCACAAAAGCAGCTCTCTTAGACATTTTTTTGGTTGTTTTCTTACAATTAGTTATTTGAACTTGAGTTGGGGAACTATTAGTCTGGAGGCACAATGGGAAAGAGCATTGGAAAACCAAAGCATTCCAAAGCACTGGAAAACCAAAAGGGTAGGCAAATTTGTATTTCAATGATTTCTAGCTCGACTTTTAATATTATGCCATGTTATGTGTTTGCTTCATGGCACTTATCACAATCTGTAACCATTCAATTCATTTATTAGTCAGCTTATTACCCTTCTCTCAGATGCAAGCTGTGTTCAGTGCTCTAAAGCCAGAGCTTCACCCAGAGCCTAGGCATGGGTCAGAGATGCCTTTTAACAAATAAATAAGTATGTGAAAGAAGGAAATTCATAATCAATAAACCAATGCAGAATCAACAAGGAATCAATAAGTAAGTACATCAATAGAAAATAAGACTTTTAAAATTTTTTTTAAAATTTAATGCTCTTTTATTGCAGGCATTCCTAGCATATGAAGGCCAAGTGACCTCTAATGTTCTGTAACTAAGTGACGCCATCTTGAATGTCTCCCATAGATCATGGTACCTATGACATAAGTATACCCATCACCAACACAAGTCTTTAAGGACTGTTGGTTCTGTTTTCAGTCTTGCCTACTCTGGAATGGTCTGTAGGCTTTATAGGCTATCATTTTTCTGAAGTTTCCATCAGAATGATTAAGGCTCCTAAGTTAACATTTTGGACTGACTCACTGAGATAGCAAACGAGAGCATTTCACATACCTTCTTGTTCTCAGTTAGCTGAGGAAGCATTTCTTAAAAATCTGTGGGGGAAAAATTACTCCTCAGCAGCCAGCTGGAACTGAAGAGAAAGTTGTCTAAGCAAAGTATGGGTTGTCAGCAAAAGACAGAAGTTATATGACGGAAGTTTAGGTTTTTATGGATTATTGTAACCTCTTTTTACAAGTAGGAACTTGACAAGGGATTTGAGTGGGGACATCGGGATAGCTTGTGTAGTGAGGGCGCCTGAGACATCAGTCGCTCTGAGGCAAGTCCCAGTCTATCCCTAGTTCAGATTTGGTCACTCTGAGCCGCTTCCTAAAATGAAGCTCTAACCTCGACCGCCATCAAGAAGGCTACAGTCATCTTGGCCCCAAAAAGCTGGAAGGTGCCAGAATGTGTTCAGGGCCCTGGTAGGAAAGGCCGTGGAAGGATCTGTGTCAACACTGCAGGGAGTGTCAAGGGTTCCAAAGTAAAGAGAAGCATTACCAGGGCTGATGCACTTGGGAATAGAGAGGAAATTTTGTGCAGTGCTGGACTGCTGAGGCTAGAAAGGACCTTCATTTAATAAAGGAGTAACTGGGACCCAGAGAGGTAAAGGGGCTTGTATAAGATGAAATCAGGGTAGAAAAATAGTTAGCAGGCAGGATACAGATCCTAAGAAGATAGAAACATGGGGTGCCTGGGTGGCTCAGTCAGTTAAGCATCAGAATTTGGCCCAGGTCATGATCTTGCGGTTCGTGGGTTCATGCCCCGTGTGGGGTTCTGCACTGACAGCTCAGAGCCTGGAGCCTGTTTCTGGATTCTCTGCCTCCCTCTCTCTCTCGACCCCTCCCCCACTTGTGTGTGTTCTCTCTCTCTCTCAAAAATAAATAAATAAACACTTAAAAAATAAGAGGATAGAAGCCAAGGGTCATGTTTGATTATAGGGAAACAGACTTGTCGAATCCTTCTGTCCAGTGGAGATTGTCCAGGAAGCCCTTAGCCTAAAAGTTGTTCTCTTTATGGAACAGGCTACCCCTTTTGCTACTGCAGCACAAACAGAAAGGAGACAAAAAGAAAATAGCACTGCAGCAAGTATGTAGGACAAGTTCTGGCGTTTGCACAGATCGGAGAGGGAGCAAATTATGGAAAGCCGTCCCTAGGGTATTTGAAATATAGTTAATGAAACCAAGGACATTCCATTCTAAACTTGATTCAACTGTACTCAGATGCAGGGATGTTTTTGCAGTTAGAGGGAATGCTCTGATAATGTCAATGAGAGCATTCTGACTCCAACCTGCAGGGAACAGACAGGAGGTGTAGCAGTGACAGAAAACCATGACAATCAAGAGGAAGGTCCACATGGACATGACAGAGACATTGCTGTCAGCCACTGCAGGCTCAGGGTTTCACAGTGATGCCCAATGTCTAGATCTGTCACCTGCACGTCAGTGGGTCCCAGGGTACTTTGACAAACATTGGTTATGCACATAGTATTGGCTAGGGCACTGGTAAACTGTGTAGACGTCATTTCTACCAGGTTTTTGTTGTTCTCAACTAGTCCCTTTAGAGGGTCCCTGATGCCTGAAAAATTTCGGTAAAGGTAAGAATTAAATTTTCCCAGTTTGTCAACATTAAATCTTACCAACTTACAAGATTGGGGGACTTTGATGGGACATTCCAAAGGAGAAGCACACTAAACAGGGATGTGTCTGAGGAAGGGCTATCCAGCCTGAGCATACTGCACATGACTCATGCTTCTCTGAGGCTCTAGGAAGAGTCAGGGAGGGGCCTCTGGGTGGCTCAGTTGTTTAAGCGTGACTCTTGATTTCGGCTTAGGTCATATCTCATGGTTGGTAAGTTCAAGCCCCAAATCAGTCTCAGCACTGACAGTGCAGAGCCTGCTTGGGATTCTGTCTCTTCCTCTCTCATGTTCTCTTCTCTCTCTGTCTCACTATCAATAAATAAACAAACTTAAAAAAAAAAAAAAAAAGGAGTCAGGGAAACCTGTCAGGGCAGCAGTTTACAACCAGAAAGAGCACGAGTGTGGGGGTTGGGCAGAGCTGGGTCAGAACCCTAAGTTCTACAAGTAAGTGACCATCCTGGCCTTTAAGTTCAATGACCTCCTTTTTCCTTATCTGTGTAATAGGAACAGGGTAATTTAAGGACTCAATAATCTGATAAACTAAAAAAGTAAAATCGGTCTTAACATAGCGCCTGGCCACATGGTAGATACACATGTAAAATTTACCATCCCAACCCTTTTAAATGTACAGTTCAGTAGTCTTAAGGCTTGCACTCACATCGTGCAACCAATCTCTAAAACTCTTTTCTTTTTTTTTGTAATTTTTAAAAAATATTTTTATTTATTTCTAGGAGACAGAGAGAGAGACAGCGTGAGCAGGGNCATATATACACACATATATATGTGTATATATATACACATTCCAGTACTATATATGTATATGTATGTGTGTGTGCGTCTATATATACATATATGTACATATGTACGTATTATAATAGGGGAATACACCAATGAGAATATATTTTATTTTTTTATTTTTTATTTTTTTTAAATTTTTTTAATGTTTTTTATTTTATTTCTAGGAGAGAGAGAGACAGCGTGAGTAGGGGAGGGTCAAAGAGAGAGGGAGACACAGACTCTGAAACAGGCTCCAGGCTCTGAGCTGGCAGTCAGCACAGAGCCCGACGCAGGGCTCGAACCCACGAACCGTGAGATCATGACCTAAGCGAAAGTCGGACGCTCAACCGACTAAGCCACCCAGGCGGCCCTCTAAAACTCTTTTCATCTTGCAAAACTGAACTTCTATACCATAAATAAGTCCCCATTTCCCCCTTCCTCAAAACTTTTTAACTGAAAAAGAACAAATCAAAAAGTAAGAACTTCAACCACTACAGTGAACAGGTACTAAGAATCAAGTTTATCTAATGAACTCAAATCCAATTTAAAAAACAGAAGACATCATAAGTTGTTTGACAATTAGCAGTTCATGAAGGAACGTGTGGTAAGTTAAAGTGTATGGAAAGACTGAACTGGTAAAAGTCCATTTTAAAAACATTACAAGGGTTGGGGCACCTGGGTGGTTCAGTCAGTTATGCATTGGACTCTTGATTTTGGTTCAAGTCATGACCTTATGGTGGTGAGATTGAGCCTACATTGGGCTCTGTGCTAAGCATGGAGCCTGCTTAGGATTCTCTCTCTCTCCCTCTGTCCCTCCTCCACTTGCACACATGCTCTCTTTCTCTCTCAAAATAAATAAATGAACATTTTTAAAAACCCAAACATTATATGGGTTTAAAATTGCCATATTATATTCAAACTGCCAGTAGAAATGTATACCTTCATTACAAAGATAGCATCCATGTGGGGCAAACATTTCACAGGCCTATGTGACTGTGAAAAGAAAAGAGGAAAAGAAAAGAGGAAAGTTGAGTGTACAATAAAGCAGTGTTTTTCAGGCTTCTCTGATGATAAGAATCATCCGAGATACTTGTTAAAACTACAAATTCCTGGGCTCCGTCCCAGATCCCCTGAATCAGAATCTCCAAGTTGGATTCCAGATATAAAGTTTTAAAACAACAGTCTTCTAGAGGGTAAGAGATCTGTGTCCAAGTACATGTCCATCTTTCACAAAAGCTTCCTGGTAACACTGATTACAACATAAAACAAGTAATCCAGTTGGTAGTTCCAATCTGTTTGACTATGAAAGGTGAGCTCAATGTTTATTCCAAGCACAGATGCTCAATTAGTTGCAAATGAGGCTAATTGTTAGGGAACACTGTTAGGGACACTTGGAACAGAATCAGAGACATGGTGCCTGTAGGATTGGGTAGAACTGAACTAAGGGAACAGGTCATACATATAACATGGGGGAGGGGGAAAGGCATATCCATATCCATGTCACAGCACCTCTTCCAACTTCTAAAAGAAAAACGTATAACTTTTCACAACATCATAGAACATGGAACCAGTTTTTTTCTTTTAAGTTTATTTATTTATTTTGAGAGAGAGAGCACACAGGCATGAGTAGGGGAGGGGCAGAGAGAGAGAGAGAAAGAGGATCCCAAGCAGACTCTGCACTGTTAGCATGGAGCCTGACATGGGGCTTGATCCCATGAACTTTGAGATATGCCCTGAGCCAAAATCAAGAGTCAGATGCTTAACTGACTGAGTCACCCAGATGCCCTGAACCTGGAACCAGTTTAATACCCATGGCTCTATTTGTTCTTTGACACAAAAACATCACCAATTTTTCATCACAGTGGAAACTGAAAACAAAGAAAAGCTATGTACTACCTTTTAGAGAGACCTGTCTATATCACCTAGAGCTTCTAGTTTCAAGAGCAGGACCTCTGGTGAGGCATGACGGTGATAAAAATGGAAGATCTTGGGGGTGTCAGTAGGGACAGAGATGGAAAAGGAGATCGCAAGAGGAAGTGAGCTCTGGCTCTGAGTCGGAGGCCCCCACTAGGATGGGTTCTAAGAGAACCACCCCTCATTAGCTTCTAACCTGATTCTGATGTGTTCGGGTACAAGTAAGAAGTTTTAATTCCACTGTCCACGGCAGTGATTCCCTGCTCTGTGTTACTGATTTATTCTCTTTATTTCAATACTTCTCTTTACGGCAATGTTTCAATCCAATATCTTAAATATATTTATTTCAATTTACATCAGAGAAGAAAACTAAGAAACACTTCTTTGCAAACTCAATGTTCTGAATTTGTTGAAAAGTGGGTTTTCCTTATACCTGTACATGTCCACCACCTCCAATAGTTTAAGCATTGACTCATATACAGTTCACTTTGCCAGGTTTTCCATTGCTTTCCTTTCTGTTGTTGAAGGATTAATAGATTGTGTCTAACCAAAGTCATTTAGAAGGCAGTGGTGTGGGTGGAGAAGAAAGTGAGGACTGTATTAAAACCATGTAGTCCGTGGTTAAAGAAATTCCACATACATCTAAATTCTAGACAAAAGCATGTGGCCTCAGATAAATCAGTCTGTTCCAATCCCCACTTCCTTCAGATCTGCATTACTGAACCATAGCACATCATTCTAAATGAATGTTATTCAAGTCACTGATGAAAAAAGCACAAACACTTATAAATCCCTTTTGCTATTGCAGTGCAGTGTTTCACAGATCTGCTGCTGTTGCTGCTGGATTGTGGTTCAGTAGTAAAGGAAGAATTGCTCAAGGTCAGAGGATGGTGGGTGAGGCAGGGAAGGGAGGACTGGAAATATGAGAAGAAGAGAATATATGTCTATGAGGGTCCACAAGTTTTGAATAAGATTCAGTTCTCAAAACTGCCCAAACTTAACACACGTTTGCAATTCCTTAAAATACATATACTTGAGTAAAAACTGTGCCAAATTTTCAGCAAATATGTATTCTACAGAAAAAGTAGATTTTTTGAGTGCTTCATCTCTTGGGTAGGGCGATCTTAGAAATGACTTCTGCTATAACTAAAGAATTAGAGGAACACATTCAAAGGCTACATTGATCTTTCAAACCTCCTGAAGATTTGTACCCAGGGGAGAGAGAGGATAAGGGTATAGCTCCACCGTGAGTGCCAAAGAGAAACACGATGACCAAAATAATTGTAAGCAGCAGGAAGTACATTATTTTTCCAGGGCTTCTCAGTAGTCCCAATTATCCACCGGTTATTGTGTCAAAATAATAGAGAAAGAAACCCATATTATTCACAGAGATAGAGCTGCATATACCAATATTTTATCTGGATTCCACACAGCAAGTTCCTAGGTAGAGCAATATGCAGCAAAGTACTAGGGAGAAATCAACCTACAGCAGTAACCCTAGAAATAGGGAGAAAAGCTAAGCCAGTGCAAACAACGGCTCACAAATTAATCCACGGTAATTTCTTAGAAAGCTGGCATTATGGAGACTTGCAGCTCCTCAGAGAGAGCCACGGTGATGGGGAAGGTGGCGAGGAGTCTGATGACTCACAGGGTCCCTGAGGCTCGGGAGATATAATAATAACGATGATAATTCAGTGATTAATGTTTTTCAAGCATGTACTACCTCCCAGGTACTAGGCTAAGGGCCTGACATACATTATCCCGTATGATCCACACAGTATCCAGTGCGGTACATGCCATTATTATCCTCACTTGACAGATTAAGAAACTAGGTTTTGTGAGGTAAGGAAAGTTGCTCAAGGTCACACAGCTGGTTAGTAGCACTTATGTTCATGATGGAACTTTCTGGAGCTTCCTAGTATGAGGTCTACCATGTTAAACTTTATGTTCCAGTCAAGCAGGAGTGTTGCCTCCCTGCTCAGAAAAGCTTGGCCCCATTTACCTTTGCGAGCTGACTTCTACTTACCTCTCTAGTCTCGCTCAAATGCGTTCTCTTCAGGGAAGCTTCTGTTCCTAGGTATTCTCACGGCCCCTGCCCTTCCTGTTATAGACCTGAACTCTCAGTGCTGTGAGCTCCTGATGACTTAGGATTTCCCCCCAGAAGACTGCCCTCTTTGAAGGCATAAGTCTCGTCTCTGCTACACGGTGCTGCACATGGTGTCTGATGCACAGTAGCTGCTCAAAACATAATTCTGGAATGGATGAGTCCTCTAAGTGCTTCATTTACTGCTGAGGAAATAAAAATTCAGAAAGATTATGTAGCTGGGGCTCCTGGGTGGCTCAGTCGGTTAAGTGTCCAACTCTTAATCTCAGCTCAGTCATTACCTCATGGTTCATGAGTTCAGGCCCTGCCGCTGGGCTCTGTGCTGACAGTGCGGAGTCTGCCAGGAACTCTCTCCTTCTCTCTCTGCCCCTCCCCCACCCGTGCTTCCTCTTTCTCAAAATAGGTAAATCAATACAATTAAAAAGTAAATAAGATAAAAGAATTTTTTAATGTTTTTTTGTTTGTTTGTTTCTGAGAGAGAGATAAAGACAGGTGGATCAGGGGAGGGTCAGAGAGAGGGAGACACAGAATCTGAAGGAGGGTTCAGGTTCTGAGCTGTCAGCACAGAGCCCGATGTGGGGCTCGAACCCACGGTGAGAACATGACCTGAGCCGAAGTCGGACGCTTAACCGACTGAGCCACCCAGGCGCCCCTAAGATAAAATAATTTTAAAAAATAAGAAAGGTTATGTAGCTTGCTCTATGCCACACAGGACGCTGGAGCACAGATACACAGATACAGAAGCTGGAGCACACACAGAAAAGCCGGATTTCCTGACTCCTGGGGGGAGGGGAGGGGCTCTTTCCACTGTATTGTTGCCACTTTCTTACCTAGAATGCCTCAGTGATGCTCCTCACCATCTAAACTCTCCCGTCCATCCTCAGGGGCCCAGTTCCCGTCCCCTCTTTGCTCAGACTGCCTCAGAGGGTCTGTCAAGGCCTAAAGCAGTCACCAGGTCATTGAAGGCAGGCCACCTTGCGCTAGAAATCCCACTGTGGACTCCACTTACTGTTGAAACCTCCCCTACCCGTGGCTAATACTCTCCGGTCCCCTCAGCCTCACCCCAGTCTGGAGTAGGGGTTCAAGCCAATATTACTTTGATTTTGCTGTACCAGGCAAAGCGCAGATGATCCTTCCTCTTTCCAAGGTGAGTAACAGCAAAACAATAAACTGAGCGCTCCCCACCCCAAGGTTGCCGGACAGAGCAAAGCGCATTCTCGTTCTATATTCTTGCTGGAGTGCTGAAAATGCTCATACTTAATACCCAATGATTCTAATTCTAGTGGCCCCAATGTGTTCTGACACCTGTCTCCTCCCTGATTGTATGGAGTGTTTTAATGAGAGGCTTCAATCATCCCCGTTAGAGCTATTCACACCAATTCATAGGATTACCTCCTGAAACACTGTGGGCAGTTCAGGGGATCAGAACGAATTAGGCTGGGGTTTCAAAGCCACTACCGCATGGATGCTGAAGGACGGAATTCAAACATAAAGGAGAGAGAGGAAGAGCTTCAAGGAAAGCCACCAAGCTGCCCTCGCAAGTACGGTAACACACGTGCCAGCCACCAGGCAAGGGCACAGAGAGCAAAGTAGCCAGGGTGTGCCACCCTGCTGGCATCAAGCTGTCATTCTGACCCTCAGGCAAGAGAAGTAAGGGGGAAAGGCAGCCCGTTCCATATACACTGTCCCCAAGAGAAGAAAATATTAAAATATATTATTGAAGTGTAAAAAATAAAACCTGATTGCAGGAGAAAAATCTTGGCCCATTTTATTGCTCTGTTACACAGTAAATACATTCATTCATCATTTAGCCAGTGTGTCTCTTTGAAATTCTATAAAATGCTGTCTACTTCATCTTGAAATATCTGTGCTTGGAGAAGAATGTGCAGTTTAAGCACAAAAGCTTTAAAATGCCACAGGAGTAATATCAAAAATCAGCTTAGGAACTTAATGCAACAAGACAAAAGACCAATAAATCCCAAGTATGAGCGCGTGTGTGCATTTTAATAAGAGAATTCTTGGGCACAGTACAACGGTTTTTCTTGCCAAACATAAGATCCTTTCCAGTGTCCTATGTTCACAATTGTAATAAAAGGTCTTATTGTAAATGCTATAGTCAGGGGCAGGGGTGGGGAGCATTTTAGATTAAAGAGTTTTATTAAAGAGGCTGATTTAAGATTGCTGGGAAATTTTACCACTGATTTTCCAGCTCAAATGTAAGATTTACAATAAGGCAGTTGAGTCTTGCCTTTTACATTTTTCCCCCAACAGCTTTTAGTTTTAGTTAAAAATGGTTATTACTTGGGAAGCTCCCACAACTTTTATTCCCCTGTCCTTATTTTTTACTTATCAGAGACACAATATTTATACTAATACCCATCCACACATTTACCTCGACTTGCTTAGGAATGGTCAGGTGTATTTTTTTGGTATTAGGAAAAACCCCAACTTCTCTTCCAGATCTTCACTTCAAAAACACAAGTTCCCACTCAACATTTCAGCAGGTGATGAGGAAAGATTGTGGTGTCTTAGCTTCTAGAGGCATTAGAGAGAGATTGTCATCAGACTCACACGGTCAGAAGGCAGGCTTTACACAGGACATTGGGCCAGGTGGCTCTTAAGGCATATGAGTTTGCTTTCCTATATCCCTGAGTAGATGGGACAGAGTTAGAGCAAAAACAGCTCTTTAGACCCCACCGCAGCTGAAATGACCTAACAGATGGTCACATTGTCCATGGACACAGGAGAAAATTAGACAAAGGATTATCTGCTTCCTGAAATCATGAGTAAACCTTCGCTTTAGGATGGGCTCAAGGTGAATTATTTGCTCTCTACTTATTGTTATTGGAAACACACATGCGTGCACAGGCGGACGCGCACACTTCACTGTTGAAACGATTTAATTATGCTCACAATGCTTGCCTTCCATCCCTAGAAAGGCCAGGCATGGGAAACTCAGCCACTGTAGGCACCCAGGACAAAGTACTGGAAAGGTCGCACTACTGAAGCTTTGCATAGGTCCCTGAGGTGTCGTTAAAAACAAAAAGTTTGAAAGAGAATTTAAATGTTATCAGGAAAAAGGAGTAAGAGTAAGGTACAGCGCCGCAAGTAGTCACTCTGCAACTCCTTTCTCGGGTCTCAAAGTGTATCATCACCGTGTGTGTGTGTGTGTGTGTGTGTGTGTGTGTGTGTGTTGACAGAGAGCACACTACTTTCTCTCAATCCCCTTTGGGCTCATAAGCAAGCACTTGTTTACGGGAAAAGGAAAAGTAGCTCTTTAGCACCTTATATCGACAAAACAAGCCTTCCAAAGTGTATCATTGATCACTTTCCTGACAGCTCGATATCAGAAGGTCAAAATCAGAGAGGAGAAGAAAACTAGCTGGGGAAAAGCCAGCAATTGGCCAAAGTGCTAAGTGCTAAGTCATTATCTCTTCTGATCCCCAAAGGTGCGGAAGCCAGATCCCATCCGTTATCTCCTGGTATTTACTTCTAGACTCATACACATTTATCTCCCAAAGGACCATGAACAGTTTCCAGTCCCTCTGCCTAATTTTATTACTGAGAAAGCTGAGCCCTAAGTAAGTTTTGGGGTTTCTACAACTTTCTTACAGTCTTCACAGGAGGTAACTAAGCAACAGAGCCCAGGTTTCCCTGCTCTAGGTTTGGTTGGGGTGGGGGCAAGAAAATCTCTAGCTTGTGTCATGGTGGTAGTAGCCATGTGCTCCTGTGCCTCGGTAAATGGTGATCAACACCGCCTTAGGAGTTTGATATGGTATCCTCCTGATAACCTGCATCCTTATTCTGCAGATCAGAAACTGAGGATCTGAGAGCTGAGGCCACTCACCAAAGTTACCCAGCTCATATGTGACTCTAAATTTTGCTTCACTGTTCCTTCTCTTCTATGTCCAATATTTCAAACAGCTCACTCACTACAGACATGCAAATCTTACAGAGATTTAAAAAAACAAAGAAAAAAAAGAAACGGAAAGCTTCATATACCTACTCCTGACAAGCTGTAGTGAGGCTGACCCATCATACACACACACACACACACACCCACACATTCACTTAACTGTTAAAACAATTGAACAGTACTTAGAATGCTTGTCTTAGATCAGTTTTCTGCACGAAGGCCAACATTTATTATTACAGTGCAAAGTGAATTGAAATTGAAGTGAGATCCTTCAAAGAACTACATGATCCCACCCTGACTCATGGACTATTGTTACTGCCATGTGTTTCTTTAGCTTTTAGGAATGTCTAAAACTCACACTCCTTAGTGGAAAAATAGGATGAAGTTGCTATTGTTATTGCAGACCGCGGGCAAGTATCCATCCTTGAACATTTCTATTAAGTCATGGTTCATCTCTATGTCCCCAACACTTCGTGGTGGAAAATGAAAAATCTGATATATTGTATACCTAAAATTAATATAACACTACATGTTAACGATACTGGAATTAAAAAAATAAAAAAGGCAGAACATGAAAGTCTGACCCTCCACAAGCACCAAACACTGGTCTTTACATCTGGAGTCTCTCTGTCCAAAGCAGAGGATTAAAACAGCCAGATGCAGTCCCTTTGAGATCTTCCCCCAGATGCTGTTTGGATCTCAGCAGTAATTCCAAACCAGGGAGTCTGGTCTCTGAGCTGTGCTCAGAGCAGATTTCTATCATGTAAATGGATGTTCACATAAACAGATTGGCACATTAGCCAACACTCAGGGACATGCAAAATATATTAAGTAATTTATAGTCCAACAGGTTTCCTGTGGCAAAGGCAGAGAAACACTTCCAAAATAAATGGCATTTTAATTCTTAATCTAAAGAGAATCAGCATAACCCCTACTCGTTTTCCCCTTTATAATTCTGCATTATCACCTCTAATGGAGCAGGACACTATAAAACTGTGACAACCTGTCCCTGCCGATACCAGTTTAGCAAGAGTTCAGCACTGCTCAGCATTACAATCATATCTCTCAAATGCACAAAAGTCCTTTGAACTGCCTGGAATTACATAAACCTAAAAATTTGGCATATTGTGTAGGCTCTGTTAATATACTAGAGCTATCATACTAGTATCCTAAACTATGATACTGTGTTAGTATCAGTAATAATTGTCATTGCTAAAAATGATCTTTAATGATTGTATATATTTACCACATTTAAAATACGCATGAAATTACATTGTGGAAATAAAAGGGAAATGGAAAAAACTCTCATTCCCGGCATATCTGATTCTGAGTAATGATAACTCTTTTTTTTTTAATGGTGTGGTAAAATTGGTAATAAAAAAAATAAATGGCTAAAATCAGACAGAGACACCACCAAAAGAGAAAATTACAAGACAATATCCCTGATGAACATAGATGAAAAAATCCTCAAAGAAATATTAGCAAGCCAAATTCAACAATATATCAAAAGGATCATACACCATGATTAAGTGGGCTTTATTCTAGGAATTCAAGGATGAATCAATATCTACAAATAATCAACACGAAACACCACATTATCAAAACAAAGGAAAAAATCATGTAATTATCTTAATGGATGCAGAAAGACCCCAAATAGCCAAAGCAATGTTAAGAAAAAAGAACAAAACTGGAGGTATCATCTGTCTGATTTCAAACTGTAATACAAAGCTATAGTAATCAAAACAGTATAGTACTGGGGCGCTGGGTGGCTCAGCCGGTTAGGTGATCTTGTGGTTCACAAGTTAAAGCCTCTGCCTTGGGCTCTGTGCTGACAGCTCAGAGCCTGGAGCCTGCTTCAGATTCTGTCTCCTTCTCTCTCTGACCCTCCCCTGCTCAAGCTGTCTTTCTGTCTCTCAGAAATAAATAAAACATTAAATTAAAAAAAAAAAACAGTACAGTACTGTCATAAAAGCAGAAAGGCACATAGATCAATGGAACAAAACAGAGGGCCCTGAAATCAACCCATGTGTATACTGTCAATTAATCTATGACAAAGGAGGCAAAAATATACAATGGGGAAAAAGACTCTTCAATAATTGGTCTTGGGAATAATGGACAGCCATATATAAAAGAATGAAACTGGGACCATGATCTTACACCATATACAAAATTAATTTAAAAATGGATCAAAGACTTGAATGTACGAGCTGAAACCATAAAACTCCTAGAAGAAAACATAGGCAGTAAGCTCTTAGCAATATTTTCATGGAGCGATTTCCTCAGGCAAGGGCAACAAAAGCTAAAATAAACAAAGGAAATTACATCAAACTAAAAATGCTTCCACACAGTGAAGGAAATAATCAACAAAACAAATAAGCAACCTACTGAATGCAAGAAGATATTTGTAAATCATACATCTAATAAGAGGTTGATATCCAAAATGTATAGATAACTTACACAGGTAAATATATACTTAAAACAACCTAATAGAAAAATGGGCAGATGACTTGAATAGACATTTTGCCAAAGAAGACATACAGATGACAAAGAGGCACATGAAAAGATGCTCAACACCACTAAGCATCAGAGAAATGCAAGTCAAAACTACAATGAGATATCATCTCACACCTGTCAGGTAGGCTATTCTTAAGAAAAAGACAAAAAAGTAGGGGCACCTGGGTGGCTCAGTCAGTTGAGTGACCAACTTCAGCTCATGTCATGATCTCACAGTTCATGAGTTCAAGCCCCTTGTCAGGGTCTGTGCTTACAGCTCAGAGCCTGTTGTCTTCTTCAGATTCTGTGTCTCCTTCTCTCTCCGCCCCTCTCTTGCTCATGCTCTGACTCTCTCTCCCCCCAAAAAATTAAAACATTAAAAAAATTTTTTTAAGGATGGGAAAAGACTCCAGAGTGGTTTTAAAAAGAAGAGAAGTATAGTTTAAGGCAGGGGATGAGAGTTTGAATTTGATCTCCAATAGCCATTAGACTATGACCTTGGAAAAACTATTATACCTGTTTAATTCTGTTTCTCCTTTTATATGATGGGGTTAATCATTTCTACCTTAAAGACTACTCTGAGCATAAAATAAGCTTGTGGACCTAAAGCACATCGCATGGTGCCTGGTACTTAATAGGTATACAATCATTTAGGTCTCACTGCAATGATCTCATACACCTTACCCTCCCTAGCCCACAGCCTTAATACATACTAGGAACCCAATAAATGTTACGATCACTGTGCCGCATTAGATCTAGGAGATCCCAGATAGTCTCAGAGAGGAAATTGCAAATGTTCAGTGGAGGGTAAGCTTTGTAAGAATTGCCTTGTTGGAGCCTAGACTGTGTTTGCAAGCACAGAGCCTCTCCAAAGGATCCCCCCCACCACCACCACTCCACTACTCTGGACTATATGTTTGGATGACTTGTCGCGTGTTTAGTTAATATATGGTGTCAGCCCCTGGGCTCTGTACCCTTCGTGGATGGACATTGAAAACCACAATCTCCACCATGTGGGAAAGGGAACTCAGGGCTGATGGATGAATCTGGGCTTCCACTGAAAGCCCTTTTTATTAAATCACCAAAGTCAGCCACTCTTGGACTATTTGAATAATAATGACAAACACACAGCACTTACAAGAGGCTAGGCACCATTATAAACACCTTACTGATACCGCCCGTGAGGATCTCAGCAGGAAACCATGCACAGGGGACAGCATCTCTGTGAGGTTTGACCTCACAAATGTTTGGAGCTCTTCTGACAGAAGGGAAGTTTGCAGTGATATCAGGGGAGAACAAAAGCAGTCCAGACCCTCCTCAGACCAGGAACACAGCGGGTACCCATCATGTGGAAGCAGGGAGCCCTGGAGACTTATAAAAAGATAAGCTCTTTGGGGCCAAAATGTAGCTTGTGCCCTTTAAGAGGTTTCAAGGCTAACATGGAAATGCCTTTGGCGTTCTTACTCCTCTATAAGGACTCAGACACTTCACCCTGCAACCTGGAGAGCTTTCACATCACCTTTGTTTTCTCTAAGTCCTCCTGGCATTTTGCTTATCAAGGAAAGGGTCCTCTCAATTGCCCGGGACCCTTCCAGAACCCTGTTTATTCATTTATTTGCTTCTTGGTATAGAGGTTTCCCAGAACTGCATGAGTTCTGGGCGTCACACACCTGGACGCAACTGGAACCCAGGTAAATCCAATGTGAACTACAGAGGAAGACCAAGTGCAGGCGGAAACGCTGGGGGCCATCTCCTCACAGGCTCTGAACTCTGCTTCAAGGGCTTGGCATTGTTTTAAGGGTTTGGACTGGGTCGCCTACAGCCCAACAGCAAGGAGTTATTTGTGGGCTTCTATTATTTCATGTGCTGACAACTGCTATCTGAACAAAGTGGAAAAGTGCTTCTTTGAGTGTCAGACGGAGAACTCCTTTGGGCACTCCTGAATGGCATAACAGAGCGGGACTAGAGCCTCCAAGAACCACCATTCCCGAGGAAGCACTAGAGCCTTTAAAAAGAAAAAGAGGGAGAGAGTGACTGAGAGAAAACCAGTGCCTCCAATTGCCAGGGACTCTGCCTGTAACCCAGTAATACCACCTGTGTCCTTGGGAGGAGGCGAGTGGACAGCTTGCTTAGCAGCTGACTCCTTAGAAATTGCGTCTAAGTGGGTGGTGGTAAGACTGAATAGTTAGCATATCCTTAGCTCATAGCCCCCTGGACAGCTCTGCGGTGGCTTTGTGTTGTGAGGAATGAGGGAGGGGAGGTGGTGAACCTCTCAGAATAACAGCCAAACAAAACCTTCAAGGTGATTTCTTAAAGCATTCATGGCCCTCCTTTGCAATGATTTATCAACCTGCTCCGGACTTTGGAATGTTCCAGAACAACTCCTCCTTCTGCCTTTTTTGCATCCTAGCTGCTAGCCTTTAATAAAATGGCCTCATTCAGAAAAAAAGCAGGATAAAGTTTTTTATATTCAGCCTTATTACAACCACATACATATTTTATGCGCCCTAGAAGAAAATACATCAAAATGCTACCAGCAGTTATATTAGATTCCCCCCCAATTTCTTTAATATATATGTATTACTTTATAATATAAAAGGGTCACAATAAACTGGGTAGGGGAGAACATTTTATTAGCGGTTCTGTTCCCAGTACATGGCCGACTGGAAAGCGCACAAGATAACCTGTTTGAGTAATCCACAGGGAGAGATGAGGATGGCCAGGCTTGTCAACAGCACTGAGCAGAAATCATGGATGTTGCAAGGCTGTCTTGGTAGAGACTGCTGTCACTCTTCAGCTATTTTCTTTTCTTTTTTTTTTTTAATGTTTTATTTATTTCTAGGAGAGAGAGAGAGACAGCGTGAGCAGGGGAGGGTCAGAGAGAGAGGGAGTCACAGACTGAAACAGGCTCCAGGCTCTGAGCTGGCAGTCAGCACAGAGCCCGACGCGGGGCTCGAACCCACGAACCACGAGATCATGACCTAAGCGAAGTCGGAGGCTTAACCGACTAAGCCACCCAGGCGCCCCTCTTCAGCTATTTTCATTAGGCTTTTCCTCTATACAATTATTTTCCTCTCCATTGGTATGGGTCCAGCAGAAAAGTAAAGACGCGAAGTACACACGATGTTGCTGCTTTAAGTGATGACAGTAAGCAAAGTACTTCTTTTCCCTAAAATTCTGAACCACCAAAGGGCTTATACAAAGTTGATTTTTATTCTTCAGCTTTTCTTATTAGTAGTCATTTGCACAACAGAAAAATATGCCCGTTGTTTCAACCAGATGGGGCAAGTATCAACGCAAGCCAAGTCAGAAAAAAAAAATCTGATTTAATTTTGACCACCCGAGGGCCCCCTCCATGGGATAAATTAGACCGGCAAACCTTGTGTATTTATATTAACTATTGTAACCTAGAAGTGGGGAAGCAGCTGTTTGGGGGAGGAAAGGAGAGAGAGAAAAGTGAAAGTAGGGTTTATTAAAGTTTTCTGATCTCGCCAGGGAGACCAGCCAAGGTCACTGGCACTGGTGACGCTGAGCCAATGCCAACTTCGACACCTTTGATCAGTCTGCCTTTTCTCTGTCTTTTCTCTGTTTTTACTCTCCTCAGACTTTTCTTGCTCCAGTGGTGCTGCTGTCTTGGGAGGCCAGGTGTCTATGGTTGGTAGTTGTACGGTCCTTTGGTTCCCACCAAGAGGAGATTGGCCACAGACAATCCACGTTAAGAGCCACCAGTGGAAAATATCTCTAATGGTAACTATTGGGACATGGCGACGTCAGGTTTATACCGGTCTGGTTAACCACAGAATGGTGCCATGTAGGATTTAGGTCCATCCCTGGTTTTTATATGGACATCAGCAACCCATGGGTGGCCCAAGGCCACAAAGCTAGTTTGTGTCAGAACAGACTGGGGAGCCTGAACGCCTCCCCGGCTCCTTCAGTTCCAAGTGGAAAGCAACTGAATGTCATCCATGGGTGAGTCTGAAAAATCTCAGTGGGTGCTTGCGTTCCTCACAGCGACTCTAGATGACCTCTTCCATCATCAAAGCCCGTCTGTCATAGGTATGTCAGGGTATCATTTACCAGGGTGCTTCTTCAGTGGAATGATGATAACCAACAACTTATGGTAAGATGAAACCTTGTTAACAGAGAGGGAGTGGCAGATGGTATATTCCAAAAATGCTCACAACAACATTTCCAAGACCCTCATACTCTTCTAGGACCTTGCAATTCTCTCATCAAGAGGTGAAGTCTACGTCCTTTCCTCTTTACCTGGATGGGCCTTTGCAATGGCCTGGACCAATAGTGTTGCAAGACTTCTGAGGGTGGGTCATAAAAGGCTATATGGCTTCTGGCTGCCTCTCTTCCTCTCTTCTTCCCTGCGCCTCTGGAGCTCTGAACTGCTGTGTGGGAAGTCAGGCTATTCTCACTTTGAGAGGCATAGAAAGAGAGAGAGATGCCTCTTGAGTGGCCCCAGGTGTGAGAGTCTTCCCAGCCTAGGCACTAAACATGTGAGTGAGTCTTCAGGTAACTGCATTCCCAGCCACCGCAACTTCACCCAGCTGAACCCCTGTGAGTACTGGATGCAAGAACAATCGTGTGTGAAGAAGAGGGTGGAGTGAAGGTTGCCTTCACAGAGACTGCACAAATTGAGTTGGGTCTTGAAGCACAAATAACAGGCCACCAGACAGACAATGAAAGAGGTTATCCAGGCAGGGGTAGCCGCAGATGAAGTGCAGGGTGTGAAATAGTCACAGGAAGATGCAGGAGGTTCTGGGGGTAGAAATAAAAGACTCAGCTTATAAAGCCAAGGAAGGTCATGGCAAAAAGAATCCGTGATCTGATTTTCACTTGAGAAAGATCATGCTGGCGGCGGTGGAGAGGGCCAGGTGGAGGTGACAACATCAGAGGTAAGGCAGCAGCAGTTGAGAGGGACAGAAGGTGGCAGCAGGGAAAAGAGAAGTGGCTCAGAAAGGATTTGGTCACCGGTTAGAGGGAAGAGGGAAGAAGTATGAAGCGCATCCAGGTTTCGAGCTTGGAGAACAAGGTGGCTGATGGTGCTGCTTGCTAAGTTTTGACTGCAAGTGGCCTCATCCCCACCCCCCAGCCCTGCCTCATCTCTGTGCTCCCAGTGAGGATGCTCACAGGCCAGGAGGATGTGCAGGTCTGATCAGCAACAGAGGCATTTCCAGGTCCAGAAAATGGGCGAGCCTTGGAAGGGTAAATACCCTAGCCATAAAGAAAGAGGAAGGACAGAACCCTGAGAAATACCAGACTTTGACAGATGGACAGAGGAAGCAGACCCTGGAAATGAGAATGGAAAGGAAGCAGAGAAGCAGAAGACAAGTCCAGGGACCAAAGAGCTGAGAGCTCACCCCTCCCTGATGCAAAAATATCATCTATGATTGGTGTTCATCTCTGGATGGAGTCCAGAAGCTTCTGTGGGTCCTTTCACAGATCTTCACTGCACAACATTCAAAGAAATGTGTGGGCCTGCAGGACGCCCTGATCGCTGCTTTATCACTCAGGGGTAGTAATAATGCAATACCATGTTACTTTTTTCCAGTTTAGCCAATGACTGTAATGGCTTTGGTCAGGAGCTCACTTAATTCTTTAGGCACTCATCAGAAAGTTCAGTAAGAACACACTTGAAATTCAGGAAGCAGAGTGTAGTGGCCTTTGGATGTGGCCCAATTGATACAGTAACCAGATCTGCAGGTAGATCCAAATTCCTTGTGGGCACACAGGATGAGTGAGCTTGCACATTTTTTAGAAGAACTAAGGAATCCTGAGATCTGCCAGCACTTAATTAATATTGATGGGTCCCTTCCTAGAAATGTTGAGCTTTGAAAGCACCTTGGATGTCATCAACTCTGACCTCTCCAGACTTTGGGTGTATCATTAGATGGCAGTGGCATTTTAATTCAACTGGAAGCAGACCAAGTAGGGGAAACTTGATTCTACACAGAGCTGACCTGCAAGTGAATATTCATTATTGATGAGGGCTTCCCTGATGAGTGTGGGGGTAAAGGTGGGGTGGCCACAGATGAATCATAGACTTTCTTTCAACTAGAGTGCCAGTGGACTCTCATTTTCCAGGTGAAGAAACAAAGGACTACAGAAGTTAAGCAACTTGCTCAAGGTCAAACCCAAGTTAGAGCCAGAACCAGGATGACTTCTGCAACTGAATCCCTTATAGCATCCATTTCCTTCTCAGGCCTTCCCTGATTTTGTCTTATGTGTTTTATGGCAAATGTCTTGGATATAGAAGGCAGAAGATGTTGTTGACATACGTTTTCCCAACATCAGCAGCCACATGCATTTGGGGATTTTTTTAAAAAGCTTTTCCAATGTCCCCCCAATTCAACTGTGGAAAACAAAATGCATACTGCATATGGCTGATCGAATGCATCTTAGAGATAAGGTGCTTATTGCTCTCTTAAGATAGGTTTGGAAAATGAAGTGAAATTTTATCCGCAGAGACAACATGTAATTGTTAACTACTTCTCAAAATCTAATTATTTTTATTTCTCGAGATAAAGCATCACTGCGGGTTACCAGGAACTTGGCAATTATAGCCTAAACTCCAAGCACAGTGCTCCCTTGAGCAGGCAGCCGACAGGAATGCCAGTATCTGCTTGAATCCTGCACTCAGACCACAGTCCTGCTGCTCTCCTAAGGGTCCATGAGATATCCTATTCACTTAGCCCTGCTGGCTTTTTGCAGGCTTTGTTCTCTGCTGTCTCTCTCTAAAAAAAAAAAAAAAAAAAAAAAAAAGTCTCCCACCTACCCTCTCCTTTGTACAAGCCTTTCTTCTCTTAACTTCCACAGCACCAGAGATAACAAAGAGTTTCTCTCTCAAGAGCCAAATCTGATGAATTAGTGTTGCTTCCTGGAGCATGGTGTTGGGGAGGATCCTGAGGCAAATCTGAGCTCTGTGGAGGAAATTGTCATGATCTACTAGTGATGCCTGCAGTGGGCAGAGCAAGGAAGAGTGGTGATGATTGGTAGATCTTCTATCTGCCATTGCTGAATGCTGTTCTCGGTTCTCTGCCTTCTTTCTTAATCTTGTGAATGTTGGTGTTTTCTAGGCCCTCTGGCTAGCATAGTATCTGGTATATTACAGGGCACAATGTACACACTTAGAGATTCTGAGTTAATTTCTCCATATCAGTACTCTCTCCCTTAACAGTCTCTCCTGTTGTTTCAACCACCACTGCCATATACCCAACCCTTCAATCTGTATCTCTTGACCTGAATATCCACCTGTCTGATGGACAACTCCACCCAGATGACACACCAGCACCTCAAGTGCAAAATTGCTAAACCCAAATTACCTTCTCTCATGTACATACCATTCCCTTTTTTTTTGTATACCTTATGCTCATTGATGGCTATCTCACTTCCTTCCCTTTTCTTGCTTCCTTCAGGCATCCTCTGACTTGGTCCCCCTCCTCAGACAACTGCCGTCATCCTTTCTCTGGTCTGTGTATGCAGTCTTCCAGCCCTCCGATCTGTTGTATGCATTGCTACCCGATTGGATTTCCTAAACAGAAGTGCAGACCCTACGATTTCTGTCTTTGTTTTGACTCCTCCAAAAGCTGAGCCTGAGACAGACTACAAACAAGAAAATCGATCGAAGTGGAAATGATTACAAATGGTAACAATTGCTCAGAAGAACTCAGACAGGAAGGACTTAGATCAGCAGGGAGGTAGGGGAATGAGGGAACCTCTCTGGGCATGTGATATTTCAGTTGAACCCAGAAGGCTAAGGAAGAGGCTGCCAGGGGAAGGAAAGTGCAGTGGAAACTGTCTATTCCACACTCACAGGGCAGGGACACCTGCCAAGGCTCTGTGGATAGCATTTGTCAGTACTTAGTACCTACTTACTGACCTGGGATGGAAACTTCAGCCTGGGCCCTTCAGAAACAGGCTGGACAGTAAGCTCCCTCAATGTTTATATGGTAGCACCTCCAAGGAAATGGCAGCCTTTGAAACTGGGATCTTATGGAATGCAGCTAACAGTTAGATGGTACCTTTGGTGACTCATGGGAGGGTTCTCATTGTTTGCGAGTGTCTCTAGCACAACATGCATAGTTTAGGAGTTTTATGGTTTAGGAAGACCTGATTTTAGAGGATTAGGCCAAGTGGTGTTGATGTGATTCCTAGAGACATAAGGGCCCTGCCCATCACTGCAATTATCACTTTATTAAAATGCGCAGCATTTGGGGTGCCTGGGTAGCTCAGTTGGTTAAGCGTCCGCTTCAGCTCAGGTCATGATCTCACAGTTTGTGGGTTCGAGCCCCGCATTGGGCTCTGTGCTGACAGCTATCTCCAAGCCTGGAGCCTGCTTCAGATTGTGTATCTCTCTCTCTCTGACCCTTCCCTGCTCACGCTGCCTCTCTCTCTCTCTCTCAGAAATAAATAAAAAATATTTAAAAAATTTTTTTAAATAAAATAGGCAGCATTTGTATAGAGACAGCATTTCATAGACTCAAATGCAGGCAACATTAGAATGTGGCCAGGAACAAGGAGACTACACATTCTCTTGGTGAAGGAGGCCAAATTCCCCAAACACATCTTTGGCCAACATGTAACTTGATAAAAACACTTCATCTACAGACGGAGGTTTTGTGAATAGCTTTCTATTTTACCATTTATATATTTTTAAAAAGCAGTAGAATGTCCTTCATCATTCTGTCCAAAGCTCCTGCAAGACTCATGAACAATCTCCATACTGAGGCTGGACAGAAGTGGTAAAGTGGGACAGTGCCAGAGTCGAATTCCGAGTTTCCATTTTTTATCTTTTAATGTTTTCAGCATCTTCCAGAGTGTTGTCTGATATCTGCGTCCAGAGCCTTCAAGGGAAGAGATATATTGCCAAGCCCGATAGTTCATGTTTGGTTTTATACACAATCATACAACCATCTGTTGGTTTGCCTCAGTGACTGAGAAGGCACTATTTCACTGCTGTAAGGAACAAAACAGAGAGCTTCACTGGAGTGATCCCATTCTGGGTCCAGGCCAATGGGCCGCAGTCATACCCATTATGAAAGATCCCAACATGGTGGCCTGTGGTAGGTGCTCCCATCACTCCTCTGTCCAACGTGAGAGCCAACACAACAAAACTCCTGGCTTGCACACTCTGCGGCCTCAGCTCTGACTGGTACAGGTAGGTGATCAACCAATTGTATTGAATGCATTTTGATTTATTATTGGGGCACCTGGGAGCCTCAGTCGGTTAAGTGTCCAACTTTGGCTCAGCTAATGATCTCACGGTTCATGGGTTCGAGCCCCACGTTGGGCTCTGCGCTGACAGCTCAGAGCCTGGAGCTTGCTTCAGATTCTGTGTCTCCCTCTCTCTCCGCGCCACCTCCCCGACTCATGCTCTGTCTCAAAAATAAATAAACATTAAAAAAATTTTAAATTCTTCTATAATTATTTTTTTTGGCTTAAAACAATAGAAATTTATTCTCTCACATTTCTGGAGGCCAGAAATCCAAAATCAAGGCATCAGCAGGGACAGACTCCCCTTGAAGGCTCTAGGGGAGGATCCTTCCTTACCTCTTCCTGCCTCGGGTAGCTCTTGGAGCCCCTTAACTTGTGGCTACATCATTCCTCTCTTGGCCTCCATCTCTACATGGCCTTTTCCTTTGTATTTCTGTTAAAACTCCTTTATTTTCCAAAGAAGCAAAAGTTTTCCCTTTCAAACCTGAACAAGATGTTCACGAGGGTGGGTCTGTGTCTAGTACTAGAGCTGGTATCGAGTGAGGCACGTGGGTCCTGTCTTTACATGTCCACGTTCGACAAGAACAGCTGCTTCGCTAGGCCTTCACTCCTTCCGATCAGCCCTGAATTGTTTTTATTTAGCCTCTCCCATCCGGCTCCACTTCATCCATCGTGGCTTGCTTCTGGTCTCGAGTGGCAGGAGGCATTCTTCTGATTGTTCTGTCCTGCAAAAGGTCTCTGTCTCGGCTCTCTATGGAGGTCTAACATTACACAGAATTAAATCAGGTGTAATATATGGTTCCATTCTGCTAGACTTTCTTTTCTAAAATTTCAGTTATGTTCACCTATGTTCTTTTTTTTTCTTCCTCACGTTTACTCCTTGCCATACAGTAAAATGCAACTTTGCAGGACACGTGAGTTCTCAGGCCGGTCTGGGAAATGCCAGGTTCAATAAACGTGCCAGCTTTCCTCACTGCAGGATTTGCCAGTCTTCAGGATGCTCTCGAGCACCAGGAAGCTCCAGAGTTGGTCAGAGTCTCCAGATTTGTCATCAGTTGATCAGAGTCCCCAGATGTATTGGATCCCAGAAAACTTCTGGTGATGAACTTCTCTCGGGATTAGTGTTTTGGCCAAGGCACTCTGGGAAACTGTAACATATAAGCTTCTTCATTGTTTTTCCATGTTTCTTTTTAAAATTTTTTTTTAATGTTTATTTATCTTTGAGAGAGGGAGAGAGACAGAGCGTGAGTGGGGGAGGGGCCAAGAGAGGGAGAGACAGAATGTGAAGCAGGCTCCAGGCTCTGAGCTGTCAGCACAGAGCCCGACGTGGGGCTCGAACTCACAAACCGTGAGATCATGACCTGAGCAGACGTCAGACGCCCAACCAACTGAGCCACCCATGTGTCCCATGTTTTTCCATGTTTCTTTATCACATCTTTACATCAACGTTTCTTTAGGTATAAGATGATTTTCCTTTATCCAATTTTGGCTGTCTTTTAATCAAAAGGTCTGATTTAAACATATGGAATGTTAAAGACATTTGAAATTGAAATTGCATTAAATACACTTAAGTGCTTGGCAGATAGAGGTTGAGATCTCGGGGCTCAGAGCGCCCCAGGAAGCAGTGACCACCCATGTCCTGCTTGCCCTGGGAGAGGGGAGGAGAATTCCCCATCTGCTGATGGTATGACCACAGGGTCTGGAAGGGCTTCTCTTCTGCATCCTTCCTCCATACCCAGCAGTGATCAGAAAAGCACTAGAAATTCATAGCCCAGCAAAAGTTTTTCTAGGATCCTTATAATCCTAAATGTGTGACTTCCCCGTATTCTTTGGAGCCTTGGAGTTTTTATTATTTTGCTTCTCCAACATTTCCTCTCATTTATAAGAATGCCAGGTGGCACACATTCATCTCTTACATTGGAGTGAATTAGAATTAAAGTTGATTTTTGTTTTGGTAGGATGTCTTTGAGGTTGGTATGATGCCCTTGAGAAAGTGGTCTATCTTGAGATCTCAGGAGCACTCAAGGCATAAAAGTCAGTGGAAAATAAAATTTGTGTCCAAGAGAACCCACTGTCAAACTGCTCCGAGCCTTCTCCCCATCATCGCATCTGTCCTGATGCCTCGCAAGAGTCCCTGCTTCACATACCGTATGACAAGAGGCAGCTATGGCGAGGGTCCATGGAGGGGGGCTGGAGATGAGAGGACAGGGGTCAGTCACCAGGGACCACCTCTCCCCTACACAAACCACACCCAAGTGTGACACCCTTTTGCATACTGTAGCTCTGTGCCCCTGGGTTGTGACAAAGCCAGGGAAGCCAGAGGACGCCAGCACTCCGGGCCCCACAGTATTCGCCTGTCCCAAACAACGTTCACAAAGCAGTTTTCAGTAAATGGATTCCTTCTGGGTTTACTAAGGAATTTCCTACCTTCACTGTTTACAGCAGGTTGTTTTGTCTATTTATTCTGCAGGCTGAGTCAGGATGTAGGTGTACTTGAGAATTGTTTGGGGTCAGAGGACCTCTCTCCATGTCTCACTTCCTCCTGAAAACAGAGATGTCTGGCATCCGTTCACTCATTGTGTGGCCTTTCCTTTTTCTCTTGCACAAACCTCTGGCACCTACCTCCCCACGTGTCTGCCATCCGCCTCCCTTTTCTCCAGCCCTAGGGTTTCCTTCACCTCCCCAGATTTCTTTCCGGCCCGCTCTCCTGCGGCTGGCCAAGGAGGCTGCTGACCTCTCTGCCTCCACTCCCAACCACAGCCCCGAGGAACCTAACTAACCATCCATTCGTTACCACCGACCTGTGAATGGGGCTCTTGTCAGTCAGGCTGAATTGAGGGCTATGCTTGCAAAATCCAAAGACTGTTCTACCAGGGCCTGAAGTTTAATTCAGAACAGCGAGGAAGCAAGACCAGAAGTCCCTGAGGTGGGACCGTCACCCTTCTTCAGCTGGTCGCCACAAGCCACAGCCTGCTGTGGTGGAAGGAGCCTGGGCTCTAGGGCCGGATTTGACTTTGAATCAAGACTCTGCATTCTGTTACTATGTGATCTCAGGCAAGTTACTGGACTTCGCTGTGCCTTGGTCTTCACGGGGGACCTCATAGAACTAACTACTTTTCAGGTTCCTGGTGTCAAGTATGGAAGGTGTCTGGTACTGAGTTTAGTAACTGAAAGCCGTGGCTGTATAGATTGAGCCCATGGAGTATAAAGCCAGAAACAAAGCCGACGTGCTGGCAAGAGGGCTTTCCCCCCATGGAGGCTCCGGCTCTCGCTCTGCTGCAGTTGCACCAGTCAGCTGGACAACGACGGAGCCAAGGGCTAAGGGGGGTTGCTGGTGATGCCCACCTGGTCAAGTTCGAAGCCATCATCTTGGAGACTCCAGTGTAGGGGTCTCCTCCTCATCTGAAATGACCCCAGGATGAATTTGTTTCTTGCTGGGTACCAAGCAGGTCTATTCCTCTGCCGTCCCTGCAGGTGACTGTCATACCTAAAGGAGGGGAGAGGGCACCAGCAAGACCCCTGGAAATGGCTCTGGGGGGAGTAGGAATCATCCACAAAGCACAGACACCTCCTGGTTGTTCAGTGCAGGGTGCTACGTTCTAGAGTTCTCTGGCAGTCCTTCCTGGCCACGAGACAACATCCAGCAACTTCCAGAAGGAGGGTTGGTGAAGGAGGTGAAGGGGAAGGCAAAGTGGAGGAACTACTCATTTCTTTCCTTTTCTTTTTTGGAAATACAAGGCGGCACTCACGACAGGAAGACAGCACGCCACCTTCCACACACTATATGAAACCTGTTACGGATAATAACCAAAACGCTAGCTTTTGTTTCTATCGGCTCTGAACCCATTTCCTGCCCACTCCCTTTAACTTAGTGACAGAAAATGCTCCACAACAGAAAAGTGGGCATGGAACTAGGCAGGGCCATCTCTCTGGCCAGTCATCAGTCCATCAGTGTCCCCCCTGCCCTGGAATTCTGTATACATCAAGGGAGAGGTGTCCTCTGTCTTCTCCTCTCTGCACTCCAAGCGGCGTGCATATTGGCCCATGGAGTGGGCAGCAGTGTTCCCCACAGTGTGGAAAAGTTACTCCTAGGACCGACCCCACCCCTGCCTTCCTGGTATTTGGTTGTATGAACTGATATATTTTTTCCCCTTTTATTTGTTTGATTAAGTTAGCAGAGTGGGGTTTCTCTCTTTTGCAACTTAATGAGTTCCTGACTTACTCAAGTTCAAGTAAAAGATCTATGGGATCACTGAATGCAGCCTGTGACACTGACCCCTGTTTGAACACAGGATGCCAGGTATCATGAGCCAAGTCTGCTTGTTTAGAAGGAAAATGTTCTTGTTTCTAGAGCCATTAAAAGTTAAATCTTTGGAGAATTCTGGAGAAGACCTGGCCGGAGGTACATCACCTGTGTCCTCAGATACTTCTACACTGGATACCTTTGGTTGCCAGTTGCTCTGAGGCACCATGTTGAAAGTGTGTCTGCACTTATTATTGGAAATCCACTAACTAGCCATTTGATTAGTGGGGATTAGCTTTACATTTGGCCATTCCATGGGCTTTGGGCACCAGTCTGCAGGAGCCTCTTCCTCACTGTGAAGATTGGCTTGTGTGGGCCTGTCAATAGATTCTACCTATCAGAGCCTGCCTGGTGGGGGATACAGAAAAATCAGAAGTCTAGTTAATCCCAACCCAAACAGCATCTGAATCTATGACTTTAAACAAATGATGGCACCCTTCTGGGTCTCTGTTTCTTCACCTGTAAAGAGGGTGCTGGACTAAAGGACACAAAGTCCTTTTAACTCTAGTAGACTCTGATTTTTTAATAGGATTTGTAAACTCAAGCCTTGGCATTTGGAGTGGGATCAAGGAGCTGAAACTTGGTATGTCGAGCTCTTCCACCTGAGCAAACACTACACCCACAAAGTATAAATTCCCACCAGTAAGGAAACAATAGGACCACCCTAGAAGTAGGAGAGGTTAAAACGTCATCGGGCCAGAGAACTTTCTCAGCAGCAAATAACACTGCTGCTGCCAGATTACAGGAAGGATCACTGACACCAATGAGAACTGGGGGCATAAACTAGACTTTATATGTAACATTAGAATCTCATCAGGGAACTAAATTAGCAAGGTGGATTAGACATACTACTTTAAAAAAAAAAAACTCTCTAGTCTCATTGCTATATTTTGTGATGTAGAGGAAAATTGGTAAGAAAATTGGGAAGTGTTAGGAAGAGAGGTCATATACACATGAAAGTCACCTTGGCTGAGTACAAAACTCTTCTAGATTCTTCTCGAAAGTGTTCCGATGGTACCACATACAAAGCGTTCAGAAGTCAGGTTGGTATTTGTTCTTGTTTGGGGGCTTAATTATTTCCTACCTGGATACCTGTGGCATTTTTTATTTTGTTCTTGTAATTTAAAAATGTCGTTAGTATGTGTCTCGGTGTGGGGTCTTTTAAAATTGATTTTATCTGAAATATGTGAGCCTATTCAGTCTATTTACTCTGGTCTCTTTCCAGCTTGGAAATGTTTTCTTCATTAAAGCTCTTATCACTTCTGTTTCTGTTCTGTTTTTTTCTTTAGTAATACTAGAATTCTTAAGTTGGATTTCCATTCTCTTTCTCAGTAGCTGTCTCTTTTTTTTTTTCAGCAATTCTCTTCTTGTGTCATTTCTACTTCAATGTTCTCTTCCTGTACATCCTAGTAGACCTCACAAGATTAATCTCCAAATCATTGATTCCATTTTCTACACTGTCAGTTTTGCTTATTTCCACATCCACAATGGAGTTTAATTCTTCGACTGCATTTTTTACCATACATTCTTATCTATCTCATCTCTCTTCATAGCTAATCTTGCTGAATTTTTTTAAGACCTGATATTTTTTTTAGAGATGTTTTATGTTTACAGTAAAATTGAGAGGGCAGTACAGAGGGTGGTACAGAGATTTCCTATAACCCCTTGCTTCCACATCCACACAGCCTCCCTCATTATCCATATCCATATTATCACCAGAATAGTACAGTGGTTTTTTTGAGGGGGGGGCGGGGGGATTGTTTTGTTTTGTTTTTTACCAAGGATGAAGCTACATTGACACATCATAGCCCCCGAAGGTCAATAGTGTTTATCTTAGGGTTCACTCTTAGGGTCAGACATCTTATGGGTTTAGAACAAATGTGTAGCGACCTACATATCCATCATTATAATATCATACAGAGTGTTTTCACTACCCTCAAAATCCTCTGTACTCTGCCTATGCACTGCCCACCCACCCCGCCCAGGCAACCATAGACCCTTTTACTGCTTCCATAACTGCGCCTTTTCCAGACTGTCACACAGTAGGTGGCCCTTTTACATGGGCTTCTTTCACTTAGTAAAATACACTTAAGGTTCTGCCATGTCTTTTCATGGCTCAATAGCTCATTCCTTTATAGTGCTGAATAATATTCTATTTCCTGTATGTACCACAGTTTATTTATCCATTCACCTGCTGAAAGGCACATTGGTTGCTTCCAAGTTTTGGCAATTGTGAATAAAGCTGTTGTAAAAACCTATGCGCAGGCTTTTTTGACTCTTTTGGGTGGATACCAAGAAGCATACAGTAAGAGTATTTTTAGTTTTGTAAGAAACCATCTTGCTAAGGGTGCCTGGGTGGCTCAGTCAGTTAAGCATCTGACTCTTGATTTCAGCTCAGGCCACAATCTCAGGGTTCACAGGATCCAGCCCCGCATCAGGCTCCATGCTGACAGCACAGAGCTTGCTTGGGATTCTCTCTCTCTCCACTCTCTCTGGCCCTCCCCTACTCGCACGTGCTCTCTCTCAAAATAAGTAAATAAACATTTTAAAAAATGGAAACCCCCCTTGCTATTGTGTTAGAAATCAGTAGGTAATTCCTTATGTCTGGTAGGCAACTGGCAATAAAAAGGGCTTCTGTAAATCTATCTAGTGGATAGATACTCTGGCAATTTACTAATCTATGCATTTAAATTTATTCATTTTTCAAAATGCATGCTATACCTTACTGGAGGTTTACTATAAAAAATGTTATATGGTAGAACCACCTAAGAAAGCAATGAGCTTTATACGATAAATTCTCTTATTTCTAAATAAATTTTTCTAAGTTAAAAGAGAAAAACAATCATCTTGCTAACTTTTCATCTGAATCTTTTCTCTGTATGTGGTTTTCCATAATTCATAATGACCATGTCTTCCAGGATTCAAAGATCTTAAATTTTTCTTGTATTTCCTACGGTAAACCTGTTTAAGAGGTTGGCTTCTTTTCAGTCTTTAGAAATATCGCTTTCTCTTTTTCACAAGCCACATTTTGGTTGTTTCTGTTCACCTACCCGCAAAAAAGTGGGGGGAGTCTCTGGTGAACTAGTGAAGTCTTTGGAACACTTATCATATTATGTCAGCATATAAATTTGGGCTTTTTTCTCATATACCCCAACACCTTCCACTATAGAAAAAGGTAGGTTTTGGTTTAGGTTTGTCCTTTTTTTTCCCCCTAAAGTCCCGGTTCTTTTTAGCCATAAGGAGGTGCTAATAGCTCCTTCACATTTCTGGAGCCTCTGAAGAAAACTGCCCCTGTGCGTGGTGGTGTTTGGGGATTCTGGATCCAGGCAGAAAGTGCTCAGAACTACTTAAGAGTGGGAGAGATTTAGTGGCACCTGGGTGGCTCAGTTGGTTGAATGTTCACCTCTGGTTCAGGTCATGATCTCATGGTTCATGGGTTTGAGCCCCACTTCAAATCCTGTCCCCCACCCCTCTCTGCACTTGCCCTACTCATGCTCTCTCAAAAATAAATTTAAAAACATTTTTTTAAAAAGAGTGGGAGAGATTTAGAGCCTGGTGCTTGAATGGTTTTGCAGAAAGATCCAGCCCAGAGAGGGAGTAAATTCCTTGTGACCTGTGGGATCTGAAGTTTCTGCCGGTGATAGAAACTGACAGCCTGCTTACACGAAAGAGGCTTGGATCTCGGGGTGCACGAGCTTCACACCAGGCCTGCTGAGTGGGTGGCACCGAAGCCTGCCTTGGGGAGTCGCTCTGGTGGAGGGAGGGGGGCTGAAGACCGAGCCTCTGCAGAGGACAGGCTGCAGAAGGAGCAGCATCAAGGGTAGTGACCCCAGTGTTTGAACACAAAGGGCTTGTTCCCAGTTTGGAGGTCTATATAAGCCAACTGGTTTTAAGCTTCTTATTGGCTTTGGTAAGTGGAGTGTTCGGATTCAGATTTTATTGCGTTAAGAGTAATCAAGTAATGTGACTCTCATTGCACTTAGGTTCTGTGGAACAAGTCATCCTAGTTACACATAAAATGTTCCTGGAAATCTTTGAAGTAATCCTGCCCGGCTGGCATTACTATGCCCATGTTACAGTTATGGGAACAGTGGTACAGAGTTGGGAATAATTTTCCCAAGTCCACAACCCATTGTGTAGAATCAGAGTTCAAGGGCAGGACCACCAGACGGCTGAGCTCTTAACCACTGTATGTCATCACATGCAGGGTAGGAGGGTTCTGTGAGTCTTCATCTTTTTGTGTCTTCTTAGAAATTTTAGCAGGAAGTTATTTTGTAATACACTTCTTCTCAGAACCTTTGGTCTTTGGATTGTCCCTGTGAGTTGATGGAAAATGCTAATTTTTAAAAAAGAGAAATAGTTACTTACTAATCTTAGGAGAAAGAAATTTCTAGATTTTACAAACTAGGGAGCAATTCCAAGGAAAAGAAAGGGGGGTGCCTGAGTGGCTCAATTCATTAAGCATCTACTTTGGCTCAGGTCATGATCTCACAGTTTGTGAGTTTGAGTCCCGTGTCAGACTCTGTGCTGACAGCTCAGAGCCTGGAGCTGGCTTCAGATTCTGTGTCTCTGTCTCTCTCTGCCCCTCCCTTGCTCATGCTCTCTCTCTCTCTCAAAAATAAATAAACATTTTTAAAAATTTTAAAAAAGAAAGAAAGGAAAAATGGAAAAGGAAGCAGGGTCAAAATTAGGGAAGAAAGGAGAAGTTACTGAACCGTTTGGAGCAATAAGCCTTGAGAAAGACAGGAGGCAACAGATCCTACATTTAGAGGGACTCTGCAGTTGAAGATGACCAAAGAATTAATAGAAGAAAATCGGAATGACACCTCGTATCTTTACTAAGATTTAATACATGGCTATAATCAATTTCCAAGGCTTAAATGGAAACAAGTTAAGTTTGGCTTTGTAAATTTTATAGTCCTGGCTACTCACCAAGTAAGACTCATACCAATAGTTAGTTATCAGGCTGTTGTTTTTAGTGAAGTGTAATTTTATAACAGACCTGAGTAGCCTTCATAACAAATACTCTATTGTCTTTTGCATTGTTTTAAACAGTAGGTGACATAACCATGGTGGACCATGGGTCCCCTTCTACCCTCCAAAATTTGTGTTCCTTAAGAGCACAGGCAAGGCAAGAGGCAGAGAAGGAATATTCCCCACATGGGGTGACTTCCTAGCTTCCAATGCTCAATTTCTAGCTCCAAAACAGCCGTGGTTTTCCATGTGGAGAAATTGTTACCATGAGTTTTGAGAGGGAAGAATGCAGCCTTTAAGTCCTAATTCTCTAGAGGATATCGAATGATCATAAGGAAAACCTCGAAGTCAGTTCAGGTTCTGACTCTAAATTTCAAAGAAAAAGGGAAGTGATGGAAAATTAAAGGTTGCTGGAGAACATGGCAGTGTCCATTTAGAAATCATTGTGCATAAATATTTAATGGTTCTCCTCACTGCTCAAGTGAGTCATTGTTTTCTTAATACCAATCATATCGTTGCCTGTTTCTAACAGTGCTGTCCAGGCAGTTTTGTAAATAGCAGGCTGAAACAGGCTGAAATACAGTTGCTTACACAAAACCCAAAGTGCTTACAGTATCTGAGGCATCCGACTCCACAGGCATGTGGCACAAACAGCCCAGACCGAAAGAACGAGGCATGCAGTAGCCAAGTGGTCCGTCACAGTCCCCCAAAGGGCTTGACATATTGTTCTTCTCCAAAAAATGCATGCCACTTGTCATGAAATTCTGGGTGTTATACAGTGGATCATATGTATATAGTTACATGTTTAAATATAATTTATGACCACACCAGTCATGAACAAGGGATGAATGAGCAAAGAATATAAATATATATGGAGTTCTGCCCAATTCCATTTAAGCCTGTGGCAAAGTGGTATTCCCTCATCCCAGCCTCTCCACCTTCTCCCTGACCAGTCACCACTTAAAACAATTTAAGTCAATAATATGGGTTATGAAGTCTCCACTCATAACACAAATTGGTTGTGTACTTTGAGATTCAAAGCTAAAGCAGAAGATGAGGTGTGTAGCTATTTTCACCCAGGCACCGAGTATATGATTCAGTAGTAAAAATTCTCATATGGCTTTTTTTTTTGTAAGCTAAGGTATAATTTGCCCAAAATCCACAAACCAAGACCTTAGGATTATTTAAACCTTAATTTTCCCCATAGCGGGAATGAAAGATCAACATCACTCTTTCTATAAAAAATTTGGAAATATAAATCAAGAGTCTAAAGAATGTCTGCACTCATGGTCTATACTCTGGGAAATAGGAAATAACCAGGGATGCCCCTCTAAATATAAAGGTGCTTATCAAAGTGGATTAAAATAGAGAAAATTTGGAGGAAGAAAATCTAAATGTCTGGCAATAAGAATATAGTTAAAGCATGGCCTTTGTATGCGAGAAATTTATGCAGCTATCAAAAAGCATGTGAGTAAAAGTATAATCATACTAATGCACTCAAAATCAGAAGCTGTCCTGGGTAAAATATTAAGATATTATACCTTCTTTATACTCTGATCCTGATAATGAAATGTTTGTGCATAGAATAAATACTGAAGGAAAGATGGCAAATTACATTGGCAGCTATTGCTGAGTGGTGTTGATTCTGTTTCCAACTTTCTATTTTCCTGTGTTTTCTACCAGGAAAACAAATCTAAGTGATCTGGTATTAGTTTTACAACCATAAAAAATAATAAATACAATTCAAAGGTATTACATCAGGTTCATATAAAGAAGCTGCGGACACTGCTGTGAATACGTAGCTTTTAAAAAAGTAAAACATCAGCCTCCCTCAGGAACTCAAAGGTCCTCCATAGTGAGAAAAATGCCCTACTGGGCCCTAGGAGCTTCAATGCGTAGATTACTCAGGATCTTCTCCCATGCAAAGGACACGTTCTGCATAGATAGGAGGCTTACAGAATCCCTCTGTTAGTAGTCAGATGCCTATCCTGTAAAACATGACTTAGCAAGACCCTTTCAGTCAGATCTGAAAGAGGGGCAGAGGGCCCCCAGGTAACATAATGCGTCCAGAACATGTCTGCAGCTCTAACAGGTGCAAACAACTCCACTTGTCTAAATATAAGTTCACTTAGGCAGTTTGGGAACAGTCTTTCCCACTTTCTATTCTGATCAGGCAAAAGAATGTTCTCTTCTTGAGTTCTGACTCTAGATGCTGGTTATTTATATTTAGAGGCACTTTGCAATAATTTTTCTCCAAAGAGAAGGAAAAGCTGGAACCCTAAGAAGAAGAGAAAAATGAGATTCTCCTTCCAAAATCTTGGAGGAAGATAAGACCTAGGTTTGGCTGTTTTTGAAATGTGTTCAGTTGAGGAGATAAGATATTAATACTATTTTTAAAAACTTTGTGGATGAACAAAAAGTTGATGTTAACACATGCATAAAGAAGCATTATCTAATAATTAAGCCAGAAAGAAGACTTGATTTTTAATCCGCACAGAGGAAATTCTTTGGGGAAACATACAGAACTCTGCTCCTTTGCTAATTCCTGCCGTGCTTTCTCCCATTACCCCTAAATTCTGACTCCTCCTTCAGGATCCCGTTCAATGCTCCCTTCCCTAGAAGCCTCAGCTGACCTTCGTCATTTCCCATCCCACCTCCACAGCCACACACGCACAATCTTCCTCTTAGTTCCCAAAATACAGAGAGTTAACCTTCACACACATTTATCCTACATCATTATTTATTAGCTTAAGAGCTTCTTGAGAGTGGGGCGCCTGGTTGGCTTAGTCGGTTAAGTGTCCGACTTTCGCTTAGGTCATGATCTCGCGGTTCGTGGGTTCGAGCCCCGCGTCGGGCTCTGTGCTGACTGCCAGCTCAGAGCCTGGAGCCTATTTCAGAGTCTGTATCTCCCTCTCTTTCTGACCCTCCCCTGCTCACGCTGTCTCTCTCTCTCTCTCTCCTAGAAATAAATAAAAATATTTAAAAAAAAGAGCTTCTTGAGAGTAAGATTACATTTCACTCGTTTTTCCACTTCCAGCACCCAGATTTATAGTAGTCACTCAATAACGTGTTAAATGAATAAACAAATGTGTAAGACTGAAGAAGTCACAGATGAGCCCAAGTGCAAGGAAGATAGCCGCCACACAGCCACAAATAGCCACCAAAAAGAAAGTTTATGGGAAAATGATAATTAGCTTTGCTTAACTACTGCTAGGCTTTTGGTTTATTTTTGCGGGGGAGAGGTGGCTTATTAAATGAAATTAAGGCTGGATTAAATGAAACTGAGTGCCAGATATTCTAAAAGGAACTCGGTATGCATTGACTAAAAGGTTGACACTTTCTGTTTTTCCTTTCTTTCTGCTATAAAATGAGGGTGAGGCAAGACTGTGACTAAGGGCCAGTCCAGTTCTCAGGTTCAGGGGCACGGGAACTGCTGAGTTCTGCTGGAACAATGTCCAGAGCTTACATCCCAGCTCTATTCTGATCTCTAAGGAGACTGTGCTCTTTTCAAACTTGCGGATGCCACACTCCTACCTACCAAGACTGTGGTGTGCCACAACTAAGTTTAGCCCCAACTCTCCTGCTCTGAAATAGTCATCTAAACCACAGGGGAAATTATCACCCATGGTTTCCTAGATCTATGTAAGGAAGACACTTCCAAACCTTAATGCTATAAGTTTGTATTTACTTGTCCTAACTCCTTCTCGGTTTGGTTCTGATCTCTTTTTGCCTGCATTCATGTTGCAATACCGGTTGGCTTTATCTTTGCCCACTCTTCCAGCACGCTCACTACCCTTGAGAAATATAGCCAACAGTTGGCTCAATAAATCTTCAACCTACTCACCAGCTAATAAAAGGGGTTGAGAGTTGGCAAAGGGAATATTCCATGGAAACTGTGTTTGCCAAACGCCTACCAATAGCTGATTTCAGAGGTGGTCATTTATCATAGATGCCCTTTGAGCGAGAAGGAAGAGGACTAATCATTGCTCTTCAGACAGGCAGGCGGTGTCTTGAGCTGAAGGCTTGTATGGGATTAATGCAACCCACCAGTGTTTTAGTTTTACATTTCTAGTAAAATCAGAATTTGCTCTCATATCCCTTAAAGCAGAAGTTCCCAAATGCCATGTTCAATATAATGAATTTTCATAAAGCTAAATATATCTGATGTGAAGGAACAGCCTTTACTCTGAGATTGTTATTTTGTTTTGTTTTGTTAAAGAGTTTTGTTGTTAAATTTTGTTTTATTTATTTTTTAAAATAAAAGGACGGTACCACAAGACAGTAGGGTTTGTTTATATTACTGTCCTGGCACTTTAAAAAGCTGACAACCATCTATCAATTTCCAAAATTCACTAAAACTAGAAAACTAAGACCTTCATCTTAGGGATGAGGCGAGCTCGGAGCTGAGCACCAAGGAGATTAACACATGACTATATAAATATATATTTAAATGAAATCATATGAGAGGAAGGGTCTGGTCTCTTTTAGGTTCAGCATTCTTTACAGACCTTAAGGTGTATCACAGAGATCATGAAGGCCCTGTTGGTACGGGTAGTTGTAACAGATTCAAGTCAGGTGATTTCCTCTGAAATATACCTATGTGCCTATATACGCGGTACTCTGGGAGATGGCCCTAAAAACAACTTTATAAAACGATTTTGCTGTCTCCATTTCACAGTACACCCAGACCCATGACTAGCACAACGCAAGCATCAGTAGTTGCTTGTTTTCCACATGACCCTTACAGCTGAGATGTCAATCCCAGGGCGCTTCCACTTAACACGGAGGCAAACACATTTTGTATTCCCCTGGGGCCCCTGTGGGATCCGCAGGTGATGGGGAAGTAGCGGACGTCTGTGAATCCCCTGGCTCAAGTGTAAGATGAAGGTGGACCGCGGGACAGGGTGAATGCAACTGCAACCACGTCTGCGAGGGTAGGAAGGCTTTGCCCGGCCAGGGCTTTGCGGAGGAAGAGGGAATTTGGCCAAACTGCCTGCAACCCGGCCTCCTGGCTGTAACGGGACGCGCTCTTCTGTAGGAAAGTGCCTCTGCCCCCTGGCGCCGGTCCCCAGGCTTCTGATGAAACAGTGACCCCACTGCCCCCTCGCCAGTCCCTGGCCTGCAGCCCTATCACTCCGGGCTCGCGGCCCATCACGTGGCGAAGCGGTGCTATCCAAGACCGCGGCTCCACGGCCATTGGTCAACGGCTCGCGTCCTGAGCGCGCCCATTGGCTGTGGGGGGCGTTCACGTGAAAAGGGTTCCGGGATGGCTCCCCAAGTGGGGAGAGGTGCTGGAAAGTTAAAGGGAGCAGCGCGGCGGCTGGGAGCCGGAGTCCGAGTGACCGGCCACAGGGAGGAGGCGAGCAGGCTGCTCCCGCGCACGGACGGATGCGTCTGCCCACCGACGGCGCATACCCGAGTCCCGGCCCCCACTCCCGCGGTCGCCGCAGCCTCTGCTCCTGCCACCTCCGCGCGGATGCTGCCGCGGGCTGGCGCTTGTGTGTTACGGGGCTTATGAGCTGTACTAGGTACGTCAGTCCCCAAGCCCTCGAGTCCCCGTGCAGGGCCGAGAAAGTGCGGCGAGAGGCGCGCCGTGGAGACCTTTGGTTCCTGCCCCCTGCACCTGCCTGCACTGTCCAACTTGCAGTTGCACTACGGGGGTGGGACACTCTGGGCTGGCTTGAGGCTGTTGCTTCTAGGTGGCAAGAGCAATCCAGGGACCAGAGGTGGGATGGAGCCTGGCTCGATCCACATGTTCCACTGAAGCGCGGGTCTGGCTGCGAGGGGTGGCCGGGGATGGGACTTTTGTGCCGAGTTCGAACCTGGGACAAGGCGCTTCCAGCCTGGGACCCGACAGTCCCGGAGGGTGTCTCCGAAGTTGGGCAGTGGGGACTGGAGTACAAGGAAAAGTCTCTCCTTTCCCGGCGCCTCGGTTTCCCGGTGCAAGGAAACACACCTGGGCCGTCTTTCAGGTCGCCGAGTTGCGATGGGACACAGAGCCGTCCTGGCCCCTCGTCCCCAGGCAGGGGCTGTCCCGGGATGGCCGGGGAGAGGCTGCCGCGCGGGGACGCTCGCGCGGCGCCGCTCGGACCGGGATTGCCCCGCAGCCCCGCCCTGGTGTGATAACTTGGGCTCCTCCCTCCTGTCGTCCTCCTCCCCCTGCCGGTCATATCTCCGGGAACCGAGCGCAAGCCCTGCCTCCCGGACACACGACGCTCACGTAGTCGGGTGGCGGCGGCCTCCCCTGTCACCTCCCTGCAGGCACTCCGATGCGGCGAGCCAGCTGGAGAGGGGGCTTCCCCACGGTCCAAAAGGTGGGTGTGGGACAAGTCGAAGGACGCTCCCGGAGCGCTTGGGGGCGCGGTGCAGGCCGGTTGGAGCCAGGGGGGCAGGGGCAGGATCGCTTTGACCTGTGGGATCTTCCAAGTCTGGAAGCTCTGGCCTGCCCCCTGCCGTGTTCATGCCACCCCCTTGAACTCAGAGAAAGGGGTGTGGAAGGAACTTGCCACAAAGGAGCGTATAGGGCCCAGCACGACACACTTGAAGAGCTGTGGCCTGTCTGGGTATTGCTTCCTGCTGTAGAGGAGAAAATTGAGGACAGGCTTGAGTTGACTACTTGGGGAGTTGCTGCAAGGTGTTGGAGCCTGTGGTCTGTGTGGCCGGGCCTCCTTGGGAGATCCGGGGTCAGGGAAAAGAGAAGTTAAGAGCCTTGAGCTGGGGTGGGGAGAAGAGAAAATGGTGCAGTTGGCAAGGTTGTTCAGCAGCCAAGTCTAAAGTGGAGACAGCCTGGGGACTCACCACAAGAGGAAAGTATTAAGGGAAAAGTGAGTGGGAAGAGAAGTTAGTGGGCATTATTAGCATCCAAGAACGGCTTAGCCAGAAAGGACCTCAGAGGAGAAAGCTTAAGCCCAGGAAGGTTCAGTGATTTGTTCAAGTGGACAGCTAGGTGGAGGCATTCCCAGGCCGGTGCTCTGTTTCCCGCTGGGCATTGCCAATGGCAGGTACTGTGGCATTTTCACATCAGTTCTTTCCTGTAATATGCAGAGGTGTGTGTGTGTGTGTGTGTGTGTGTGTGTGTGTGTGTGTGTGTGAAAGATGCTTTAGATGATGGCTGTAGGATAGAAGAGTTCAAGTGACTTCTAAGGCTGTGAACAAGGGCCCCATGGTCTCAGTACAAAGGAAAATATGTCAACTTTATTCATACTGTGACAGCCAAACCTTTTTTTTGGGGGGGGGGGGGGGAGGGGACTAAAGTAATGCCAAAGGGGCGGATGGACATGTCTTTTAAAAAATATCACCTAGCTGTGAGTGCTTACCTAACGTAGTTTCAGTGTTCCTGATGGGTTTTGGTGCATCTGATTTTTCTGCCTTTTCTTATCAGAGTATGAAAATGGAGGGAAAATGTCCTGGCCTCAATCCCCAGAAAAGTTTATTCCTATAAAAGGCACAGCCTAAAAGTCAGTAGCTCAGCTGTCTGAAACTGTGAGGGTCCTGTGATTATTTTCTATACAAGTATATAGTTTTCACAGGAAAAACCACCGTGACATCTAGCCTGACCAGATGTCCTGAGAAGGTGTGTTTTTTGTCACTAATGGAACAGGGAAAGTATTTCTACGAAACTCTCCCTGTTTTCTACAATTTTCAAGGAGTGCTGGGGTTTGCCCTCTTGTGACCAGGAACCCTGAAATCTACTCTCGGGCATGGCCCAGTGCCTCATAGAGCAAAATTGATCTCTTAGGCATCTATTTGGAACTCAAGTTTTTGAGACTCTGAATAACAGCCATTCGTGCTCTCCTGATGTTGTCCTGCAGCGAACTGATGTCCAGTCCTCTGTCATGCTCTGCTTGTTCAAATATGTGTCTGTGTCTTCTCCTCCTGGCTTTTGCCCTGGCCAAGCTTGGGGACTCATATTCCCTGGCCTGGGAGAGGAAGAAGCTAAGCAGCCAGGGAGAGTGTCAGGAAAGGGGGGCCTGAGAGGCAGCCTGATGCACGCTGTGATGGTACAGACCATTTTCATGCCATTTGAGGATAAAGCACCTGTCCGTGTGCCTTTCTTAGGACACTTTCCTCATACATCTAAGTTTCCAGAAACTTAGGACACTTTCCTCATACATCTCCATTGCTAGGAGTCCTTGTGGCTGAGGGACATCCCTGTCACAGTCCATTGGGGAATTCCTGAGCAGAGGGTCAGGAAAACTTCCATCAAACCAGCATTTGGTACACTGCTTCTTATAGAATGATCTGGTTCATAAAAACTGGGACCCAACGGCAAGGATAGGCAAGTGGCCAATGGTCAGATCATACCATGTATGGGGCCACAGCGGTGACGCTGATATAGTGAAGGGGATGCTGGGCAGTGATTGCTTGTGCAATGCACCTGAGGCAGTAGCCCTGGTAGCAACCCTTGGGCCGCCAGGTAGTTCACTTTATTTTTGCCTTTCATGGAAGAATGTTGCAAAAGCAATTAGGCTCTAGAAAGTGCCGGTGGAATTGTTTAATTAGAGCTGGCTCTGACCAGACCAGCACCTTCTGACCCCCAGTTCCACTAGTTCTTAACAGCTTGGTGATAAAAGGGAGCTCAGGGGCAAATTTACACCCACTGGGTCCAAACTGGGAAACTTTACCAAGGTCTTCAACTAAGTCTTTTTAATCTTTAAGATTAGAAATTGAGAGTGCCTTTAGTGCAAGTGTGCAGATTGTTTAACTGATCCACTGGTTTTAGAATTCTGCTTCCACAGTGTCCTGAGAGTTTCCCAGCCTTTTTCTAATGAGCTGTTTTAACACTGTGCAGGAAAGCACGTAGGAGGTAGGTTTTCAGTCTTGAAGAGATACAGAGAAGAGGATAGAGAACTTACACTTGACCTTGTGCTGACTCAGGCAAGGAGGAAGGGCTGTAGCAGACTGAGGGGAACTCCACCCACCTTGGGTCATACCCAGGTTGTCAAGTGTGGGCAGAGTGGGAGGGGCTGAGATGCAAGAGTGGGATGCCCACTTTGGGGATATTTTTAATCCACATTTAATTTTAAAACAACAACAGCAACCACTACCTGTGTTAACATTAAAGCTGAAAGTACAATTCCAGTGCATTCTAACCAAGTTTTGCAGTGGACAGGGGAAAAGTAATATTCAGGTGCTTTGTGAGTACAGAGTATTTTTTTTAAAGTTTATTTATTTTGAGACAGAGAAATCAGGGGAGATCAGAGAGAGCTCCCCCTCTGGCAGAATCCCAAGCAGTCTGCAGTGTCAGTGCAGGGCCCAATGTGTGGCTTGATCATATGAACCATGAGATCATGACCTGAGCCAAAATCAAGTGCTAGATGTTCAACTGACTGAGTCACCCAGAAGCCCGTAGGGTTTGTTTGTTTGTTTGTTTTTACATTGAACTCATGAGGCAACCCACAGACCCTCTGTAAACCTATCTTGCCTAACTCAGTCAGAACTTTTACTTTCTAGAACAATTACATGGGTAGACCAGATAATAGAAAGCAAATTTGCTCCTAAAATTTTCACTCGTGGATTTTGTGAGAGAAACAGTAAGACAAATATCCTCTAAAATGTATGTTTAGGTAACTACTTTTTGCCTATAATCTATTGTTTTGTCTCTGAATGTGTATGTTTTTCCAGTCAGTCATCACTAAATGGTTCCTGCATCCTAGGGAAGGCGTGTATTTCCTTTGGAAAATGGGATGTCTTCATTCTTATTTTTCTTCATATGTTTGATTAGTCAAGATCAGAAGATGAAAAGGAGATATTTATTGGACTGAACCAGGGGTCTCAGCTCCTGTTAGGAGATGAGCAACATTTTGCCTGTTGCTTCTCCTCAATGACCACCGTCACCTTGAAGCCCCTACCAGGTGGGCAGGAACTAGCAGAGGCCTGAGAGTAAGCACCCCAAACACCACCACATCCCTCCACCTTTGCCATAGCGAGCGATGGGAGGTTTGGGAACGAGTCCACTGTTCACAGACCAGATGTTAATCCTGGTTTCATTATGGACTTCTTCATTAGCCCATTGTAACTGTCAAATCAATATAAACCTGCCATGGTAAGTGGAATGATAAAAATTGCTTGGCTTTAGTGAGGCCATAGCGTTAGGATAGGTTTTCGGCCAATCTTAAATATTCGAGGCATTTTATTAGATTCATTTTACCCCCGATGTGATTTTAGACAATACAAGAAACACAAAGCAGGAAAACAAAGTTCCTGAAATCACATCACCTGGTTATTCTAATGGTTTTAAATATTATCTCTAGTCTTTTTTCTGTGCATATACCTAATATTTTTCCCCACAAGTCTAGTCTTTCTGTACAATTTTATCTTCTCTACTTTTTATATTAATAATATATTCTACATTTTTTCCATGCAACTTAACCTTTTTTCCCAAATAATAGTTTTAATGATGATATAAAACTTTATCACTGGATGTGGTGGTATACTTGATTTAGTCAGATGCCTGTTATTGGTGATTTAGGGTATTTTCATTTTCTCACATTTTCCTCCCTAGAATGTTGCATTGAACATTTTAGTACATTAACTCCCATGCATTCTTAATTAACTTCTTCAAATGATTACCTGTATGTGATATTAGAACCAAAAATGATTGAGGCTCCTGGGTGGCTCAGTCGGTTAACCATCTGACTCCGGCTCAGGTCATGATCTTACGGTTTGGGGGTTTGAGCCCCACACCAGCTCTGTGCTGACAGCTCAGAGCCTGGGGCCTGCTTTGGCTCTGTGTCTCCCTCTCTCTCTCCCCCTCCTCCACTCATGCTCTCTCTCTCTCTCTCTCAATATATATAAAACGAATATCTCAAAATGGATAAACGTTAAAAAAAAAGAACCAAAAATGGTAAGAACATTTAGAAAGGTTGTGCTAACTTAGACTAATACATGTGTTTACATTATCTTTAAAAAGTATTTACTAACTCAGTAAGCAAAAACAGGCAATCTAATTCTTAAGATTGGACACTTTGCATATTTATGAGTCAATTTTAATTTTTTTCAGGAATTTTCTATTCATGCTCTTTGTTCATTTTTCTGTCAACTACTTTGTTATTGTTTTGAGACAACTCTTTGTATAGAAAGGTATTAATTCTTTGCTGCCATGCTTTTTATAAAATGTTTTCCCAGTTTATGTTTAATCCTTTGGTTTTATTTTTTCTCACTTAGAGAAAAATATAGTTCTTATGAATTCAGATTTAACCTGATCTTTTAGCATGATTCTTTTTGCCTTTTATTCTTATAGAGGCTATTTTCACTACAGAAAAAAAATTCACCTATATGAGAGGTTTAAAAAACTAAATTGTTTGCATTATTTTTAAGGAAAAATATGCTATAATTTAAAAATCTAGGGGCACGTGGGTGACTCAGTCAGTTAAGCGACCAGCTCTTGATTTCACCTTCAACTCAGGTTAGGATCTTACAGTTTGTGAGTTCAAGCCCCACATGAGGCTCTGTGCTGAAATAGCCAGGAGCCTGCCTGGGATTCTCTCTCTTCCTCTCTCTCTCTCTGCGCCTCCCCCGCATATACTCTCTCAAAATAAATAAATGGTTAAAAAATATTTAAATAGTTAAATAAAAATAAAAATCTACCGTACAGCTCTGTCTGTCTTCCCCATTGAATCCCAGTGTCTAGCATAATATCTGCCATATAGGAAATAGCAATATTTGTGGCATGAACTCATTTCTTCTTATCCTGTGAAAGCTGTATTTACCAAAGTGTGTTCCTCAGAACATGTGTTCCTCAAGCTGCTCCACAATGAAAGGATTCCTTAGTCAGATAAGTTTGGGAAGTCCTGCAGACAGCGTTCTCCTCCTTACTCCCCAAGGCGCTCTGGCGTTCAAGGCCCCCAAGAAATCCCGACAGAAAAACCTGTGAATGTAGTTTGTTTTTTCATTTGTTTTAACTCTACTGCTGTTTTTCACCCCACTTTACAGTCTTAATGTCCCCTGAAACCAAAGTCATGCTGGACCACGCTTGAGTTAATACAAGCAGCCAGGGGAGCAGAGCTGAAGGCATACATTGTTCGCCAGTCCCACTTCGAATGAGGAGTTTAACTTCCGTCTGATCTCATGGCCGTTTCTTTCTTTCCCCCTTTGCCAGGGTTCTAGCCTATTCCTCTAACCCAATGATGGCTGTGGACATAGAGTGCAGGTACAGCTGCATGGCCCCTTCCCTGCGCAGAGAGAGGTTCGCCTTCAAGGCTCCGCCAAAGCCAAGCAAACCGCTGAGGCCTTGCATTCAGCTGAGCAGCAAGAACGAAGCCGGCGGAATCGTGGCCCCCACCATGCAGGAGAAGAAGGTGAAAAAGCGGGTGTCCTTCGCCGACAACCAAGGGATGGCCCTGACAATGGTCAAAGTGTTCTCGGAATTCGATGACCCGTTAGATATTCCATTTAACATCACTGAGCTCCTAGACAACATTGTGAGTCTGACGACAGCAGAGAGTGAGAGCTTTGTTTTGGATTTTTCACAGCCTTCCGCAGATTACTTAGACTTTAGAAATCGGCTTCAGACGGATCATGTATGCCTTGAAAACTGTATGCTGAAAGACAGAGCGATCACTGGCACAGTGAAGGTGCAGAACCTGGCGTTTGAGAAGGCGGTGAAAATACGGATGACATTTGACACCTGGAAAAGCTTCACAGACTTTCCCTGTTGGTATGTGAAGGACACTTACGCTGGTTCAGATCGGGACACGTTCTCCTTTGACATCAGCTTACCTGAGAAAGTTCAGTCTTATGAGAGAATGGAGTTTGCAGTGTGCTTTGAGTGCCGGGGACAGACTTACTGGGACAGCAACAAAGGCAAAAACTATAGAATCATCCGAGCTGAACTGAAATCCACTCAGGGAACAGCTGAGCCACAGAATGGACCAGATTTTGGAATATCCTTTGACCAGTTTGGAAGCCCTCGTTGTTCCTACGGTCTGTTTCCCGAGTGGCCTAGTTATTTAGGATATGAAAAGCTAGGGCCCTACTATTAGTGACTGGGCATGGCTGAGCATGGCTGAATGGGGACAGGGGATCCTAGCTGCAGACACGAGCAGGTGGAGGCGGAAGCCAGGAGAACAGTTTGAACTGCCATAGGCAGAGTTTTTGAAAAAGAAAGGATCCTATTCATTTTTTTTTTTTTTCTGAAGCCAGCAAAAGCCAGCCAGGGTTAGATCACAGAACTGGTTTCACACACCAGAGTAGACGTGGGGTGCTAGTCTGCTTGGCACCCAGGGCGGCCACGGGGGCCGGAGCAGGAGACGGGTGCCGGGAAGGGCCCGGGCGGGCAGCAGTCCTCTGGGCAGTGCTGGTGAAGCTGAAGGACAGTGGCTTCGAAATGATGCAACCGGGAGTGTGATCCAGCTGCCTGGAGGGGCCGCTCCTCCCCCCTGGGACGTGGAAAGTCGGTCACCTGAAAGTCACTCCATGCCCAGCCACCTCCCACTGGACCCTTGCCATTCATCTTTGCGTGCTCTGCGCCCAGTCGCATCCTCCCTGCTTGTTACTGCTGTTCCTGTGGCCACGTCCTTCACACTTTATCTCTGTGCTCTTTTTCTTTTTTTTTTTTTTTTTTGCATTTTCTTCTGCAGCTCATCAGATGCCGAGGAAAAGATAAGCAAGAGAAATTAGCCTATGACGGAGACAGGCATTTCCTCTTTCTGACCCCACATCGCGTCCAAGAGAGACGACGCCCCAGTTAGCAACAGTAACTGGCCCCTGTGCTGGGTCACAGACTGCAGGCCTGTGACAGGCAGAGCAGCCTGGGTGGGATGCTGGTAGCTTGTCCTCTTGGCTTTTGGGGGAGCTTTCGAAGGACTGGCTTCTGAGTCACCAGACGGCTCCGTTACAGGATTTGTTTGAACTCGCTCTGCCGGTTTGCAGGCACCTCATTCTTCGCAAAGGGATTTTAGACTCTCCTTTCCTCGAGAGCCCTTCTTCCTGCCGTGCCCAGGACATTCCAATTTGCAGATCCCATCTATCCTCAAAGCTTTCAGTGAGTGTTTGGTCTTACCTTGACCGTGATCTGCTATATCCGGGAGTCTTTCTGAGCACCCAGGGACTGTGATCTGGGGCTTCTTATTTATGGAGTGTGAGTACATAAAGGGATCGGGGAGAAACACCTCATCAAGGTCTCATATTTTTTTTTTTCCGTGTTTGGCAACTCTGCAATATCAGAGGTTAATTGTTCTTAACCATATTGGACTCATGCATTAAATGCTGTCGGGTCATACTGATGTGAGGCTCCTGGGATGTTCATGGGCAGGCGGGTCCCCAGACCCTGTGAGTTTTCTTGGGCAAGATTGGTTTGGACTTGGGGGTGTTTAGAAAATCTTTTTACGTATGTATGTGAAGAAGGTTGGGGGTTTTTTCTGTTTTGTTTTTGGAGCTTAAATGACTGCCTCTTTTTCCTTTTTGGAGTCGGAAAGCAAGCAAGGAATTGTCTTTTGCTTGCGTGCTCCAGATCAATTACAAAACCCTCCTGGCTTCTGTGGCTTTGTCCATTGGAGTCAGGCAGGTATGGAGGGTCATGGCTCCTAGAGTTTTGTGGCTGCAGTTTGGTTTTTTTTCTTTCTTGTTTGAACTTTAAAATATTTTGACTTTTGAAATTTTCTTAAGTGGTACGGAGGTTGGTGTTAATTCTTGTTCCTAAAACTGGCTGTTACTAGTGTGCAACCTTGTGCTTTATTTTGTACACCTGTCCCAGGTGGGTAGGACTTGGGGATTGCATAATACAAGCTATGGGAAAGTCATATTTTTCTCTTGTGCTGAAATTGGGCAGAACTGTGTTTTAGTCAAAGCATATCTCACATCAGGCATCAGATGGCACTTTCATGGTTACCGTGGTGGCTGATCTGGTGGTCAGCACGATTGATAGTGCAGATCAAAGTTGAACGGAAACAAAACTGATTTGATAGAGGTCGTGAATAGATTTTGTTTTAAGAAGTCCCAGGCCCCCTCCTTCAAGTCAAGTGAGGTACAAGGCGCACTGTCATTTGCGTGTTACTGGACTAAAGGTAACAAGGTCATTCTCTATGCAGAAGAAAAATGCCCAGGTAGCTGTTTTTCAGCCATGGTGATCTTAAGACATTCCGGGGTCAAATTTGAAATATAGTGATTCCGTGATAATAGCTCTTAAAACAGCCATCAGCCCTCCCCCCACCATTCTTTACTCCCAGCTCACCCCGGCTATTTTGCTGGGGGCACTGGTTGCAAACCCCCTTCCCCCACCTCCTAACCCCCTCACCCCTCCCATCCCCACCAGTACACCTGGGATGCTCGCCCTACCAAGCAAGTCCTCACCTGCTTGCAAAGACCCTCCTCTGACTAGAGAATGTGGTTGCAAGACTCCTCTGTCAGTCATTCTGTGAGCGAGGGGCCTCTAAACAATACTGTCTTTACTCAGCAGTCAGTCTGTCTCCCTCCGGCCCAGTTCTGTCCCAGGATAGCCACAGGTGGCCCTGGGGCCCGCTTCAGCACAACCTCTCCTTCTTTCAGAGCTCACTGTCAGCAAATAGGTCCACACACAGTGACAAGTTTCTTAGTTGGAGATATCATTGCAGCCTGACTTGGGGGTTTGACCCTCAGACAGCTGTCGGTTATGGTGATGCACGTCCCTCAACCTCAGTGCCCTTCCCAGGCTGTCCCCAAAGGGCCAGCCTCCCTCCCCTGCAGTTGCCCAGAAATGGGGAACCGTCTCCATTTCATTTCCTATTTATTTCCCCCAAATGCCCTGGGGAGCACTGGCACATTAGGTGCAATAAATAAGCTGGACTATAGAAAGATATATAATAAATAAGCTTTCAATGTTTCCTGGAAGGTATGGAGCATTTGAATGGGTTTCTTTTTCTTTTTCTTTTTTTAAGTATTTTTAGGATAGGGGAACTTGTGAGAAATAATGGGAGTTATGTAGTTCTCCAGAAATTAAAACAATTTCAGAGTGAAGGTAGAATTTATTTTTTTCTCTAAGATTTAATTTTAATGGTGGCAAAACATCACTCTTTTCAACGTTTTTTTAAAGGTGTAAATTGTGAACCGCTAAAAGAATGTTTTTGTGGTTTTGATCCCTGCATATAATTTGCATTTTAAAAACAAGCATTACTTGTAGTCACTTGGATGTTACATGGGTTGTATATTGTGCTTATAAACCAAAAAAGGGTCAGCTCATTTTTTACAAGTGCCCTGTTTTCTGGGCCCTTCCCTCTCCATGGAATGAACGTAAGCCTTGATTGGTCTTCGGCTCGGTTTGTCGTGTAAAATCCCCTGCTGGGTTCTGGGCTGTCTCCCCCGGGGCGGGGGGAGGCACCGATCACCAAACTTGGGGATAAAAAGTCATGAACATAATGGGACCTTCCAGAGTCATGGAAGACCTTCTGGCAGCTTCTGTGCACTTCTCGACTGGGAAGGGAGGCTGCGGTTACATGCGCCTTCGCCTCACCTTGGTGGTCAAGCTCGGCGGCCCACGTTGTAAAGCCATGAATGTTTTTGTGGTTTGAGTGATCCATTCCCAGAGACTGCTGGACCCATGAGGACCCCCAGGAGGGCAGCTGCGATGGCCCGTGTCTCACTTTTACTTCAGTGTGAATGTAAAATCGAAGGCTCGTCTTCATTTGGTGCCTAAAAGTGCCTTGTGATGAAACGTCTGCCATGTTTTTAAAAAATACATATTTTTATACACAAAGGGGAAATGCACTTTAAAATCACAAGAATGGGTGTCTTTTGTGTGGTGTCAGAGAGTGGGCTGTCTGTATTTCAAATGCAAAAAATGTAATAAAGGTAGAAAAAACAAAACTGAAACTGTCCTATTTTAAAAGTGATTCTATTCTGGGAGTTGGTCAGAGTCTGATTTTTTTTTTATGATTTTCTTTTTCTTTTTTCTTTTTTTTTTAAGTAAGCTTATGCCCAACGTGGGATTTGAACTCACGACCCCAAGAGCAAGAGTTGCACGCTCCACCGACTGAGCCAGCCGGGAGCCCCCTGGGGAGAATTATTTTCAATCAGTGTGTTTCAACATATAGAATATAGGTTTCCAGAGGGATGGACCGCAATCAGTGGCTGAGTTGAAAAGCTGTGAGACACACAGGAAGGGTGGTAATTGCTTCAGAAGTTGTCACAGCCGTGAAAGCTGGTCATAGCGACAGAAATAAGCGCTGGGGAAGGAGCACAGGGCCAGTGTTGTTCGGAACGCATTTTCACTGATTTGAGGGCATGTCTCCTACCCTCTCATTTGCTCCTGAAGCGTATTTTTGGTTTACTGAGTTGGGTTTTTTTAATGTTGTTTTTCAATTTATTTTTGAGAGAGCAAGCAGGAGCAAGGGCAGAGAGAGAGGGAGACAGGGGATCTGAAGCAGGCTCTGCACTGACAGCAGAGAGCCCAATGCAGGGCTCAAACTCATAAACCACGAGATCATGACCAAGCCGAAGATGGTCGATGAACCAACTGAGCCACCCAGCTGCCCCTTTAGTTTACTGTGTTTAAAGATGGAAAAACTGGGGGCGCCTGGGTGGCTTAGTCGGTTAAGCGTCCGACTTTTGCTTAGGTCATGATCTTGCGGTTCGTGGGTTCGAGCCCCGCGTCGGGCTCTGTGCTGACTGCCAGCTCAGAGCCTGGAGCCTGTTTCAGAGTCTGTGACTCCCTCTCTCTCTGACCCTCCCCTGCTCATGCTGTCTCTCTCTCTCTCTCCTAGAAATAAACAAAACATTAAAAAAAAAAAAAAAAAAAGGATGGAAAAACTGTAAATGCCCATGGTAGTTTTTAACTGCTTACTTGGACAGACCATAACCAGCAAAACCGACCAGCTCCTGGTGGGACCTTTGGGTGTCAGACACTCACCCTAAGTAAGATTTTCAGGGACGTTTTATTTCAAAGTTCAGAAGACACGACGGAGGGAGAGGCAAATTGCTGCCAGATGTTTCCTGTAACGGGCTGCGTCCGAGGGCAGTGGGGAGGTAGAGCCTATTAAACCTCAGCACCTAGTAAATAAATGCAAAAATGGAGCTACACACATAACTGCCTTTCTCAAGACTGTCAGGCACTGCCCACAATTGGCCTTTGCAGAAATAAGAAGGGGGAAGAAAATAACAGTGGCTTTTACAAATGTCTATTTGAGATTCAGTATGGTTTTCATAATCCTTTCAGAAGTCTGATTTGTGAGATAGACATTAAACAACAGCAACAACAAAAAACAGAACAAAACACTTTTCTAGGGCAATGTCCCCCAAACAGCAAATATCCCCAGCCCAGAATTACTCAGTTGAACATTTACTGCTTATCTGTCACAAGCAAGGCAGTGCTACGTGCTGCTTCCACCCAAACTTTGTAAGAGACATTCATGTTCTAGGTGATCCTCTAATGGCCAAGAAAAGCCGTGGGTTACGCTGTGTGTCAGTATTAGGAGTCGGAAAGCCTGGGCTCTGGCCTTGACTCTGCTATCCGCCTGTCATGTGCCCTGCTGAAGGGGCTCTGAGTGCTTCCAGCAGGGATAGGGTAAGAATAAGGATACTGAGGACTTAAGAGTCAGCCAACATGTTCTTTTAAAAAATGCTCCTAAATATAAACTTGTGAGAAATACCATGCACGCTGCTTCCATTCTTCGTAAGAATCACAGGAATGAATAGCATTCCAGACAGCAGCTTGGACCCCGTAACATCTGTGTTTGAGCTGAAGAGATACCAGCTCGGTTTCAGGGGTAAAATGTATGAAGGCCCGCGGTGTGTTTCCTAAAGTCACATAGCCGGTCAGTGACAATGCCATGGGGGACCACATGGGTCCTTTATTCTTTTTCCAAGAGCTCCCCCCGCAATGCTAGAGTCGCTCTCACAGAACTGAGACTGAAGAGGTCATTCCGCAAAGAAGTCCCCAAGACTGGAGAGATGCAGAAAACCGGGGAGGATGAACTCGTATTTAGATGCACCTGCGCATCCCTCCCAAAGGCACCTGCAAGGCCCGCAAGCCATGAGGCAGCAGAAATGCAAACAGCACAGGATTTGGGTGTCCAAGGCCCAAGCGAGCATGATCGGTGGCAGGAACCCAGCAAAGGGGCCTGTGGCTACGGAGCCATTCTAGCTGACGGCCAGGACCGGTGGCCTCCCCCAGAGCCGAGCCATGTGGCAACACCACCCTCTCCCTTCCCCATGAGGAGCCGTGGCAAGGGGGTGGAGGGGGAGTCTCCCCAGAGGTCCGTGTCCACGTAGGAGTCTCAGGGAGGTGCCATGGTCAGCCAGCGTCATTCACAAGCTTACGGACGTGCCTCCCTAGCATGGGTCCCTCTGCTGGACTTGAATTTGGCAAAAGTAAGGTGAGGATGCATGACGATCATTTTTCCTTGGGGTCGAAAACGTGAGCAGTGATCCAGGATCCTGGCCCTTCACCACCAGCTGCAGAATAAGGAGGTGAGAGCAGGGGCTGGCCCTTATCTGGAACTGGCCAGAGAGCGGCTATTTTAGGCGTTTGGGCTGCATGCAGCCTCTATCACACATTCTTTCAAAAACAAAACAAAAGTTTAAAAATGTAAGAGCTGTTCTGAGGTGTGAGCCCATACAAAAATACAAAATCAGGCCAAGAGCAAGACTCAAACTGCTGGCGGTAGTTTGCCGGCCCTGAATGAAGAGCCGCCGAGGGAGAGTGAGGCTTCAGAGCCGACTCACAGACCCATGTCATGGCTTCTCAGTTTGTTCACTTAGAGACCATATAGTTATGGTCTGGATGTGAATACTCTGAAGAAGGAGCAGAGATGTTATGGATTGCTGGGGAGCACTCAGCATGAGCAAGGAGCGGCCCCAGCAAACCCTGGAGTGGGCCCTGTGAGTGCTCACCCGGCCTGGGCCTGGCCTGATCTTCTCAGACCTTTGGGAGCTCAGAAAACCCAGCCATGGGCTTAAATCAGTTCTGGCTGGATAGTGCTTTTTTTTTTGGCGGGGGGGGGGGGGGGGGGTTATGGGTTATAACAGAGTGGTGATTTCGTCTGTGGTTTACATGTGTTTTTGTTGGTTGGGTTTTCTGTTTCCTAATTGTAGTGCTGAGGGCCAAAAGCCCTCTGGAAACTCCAGTCATTTCAAAGAGGAAAGGGGTTATTAATGGTTTGGACTTATGTCTTAGTACCTCTCTCCCCCTGTCACCCCATCCCCACCAAATAGGGCACAGCCGACCCCCTGAGAAACTTGTTTACCATGAGAGAGACAGAGGCTGAATCTAGCAGTCATGCAAGCTGCGGTCCCCACAAAGTAACACAGAAGTGCTCCTGGGAATTTTGCCAATGACTTGGTCACAGCTCATCTTTCTCTGGCCCAGAAAGTTCAAGAGGCCTTAGGAGGCACCTTGGGAAATGAAGGAGGTGGAAATTCATCTCCAAAGCATCCTGGGCCTCCAGTCCTACGGGCCCACATGCTCTTACTTTTAAATCTGTCACCTTCTCCTGCTGGCGTTGAACTTTAGCCAAAACTGAAGGAAGGTCTACGATGCTGAGAAAGCCCTCATGTTAGTGCTGGGGGACTTGGAAAGGTTTTTAGGAAGCCCCAGTATCCCCAAAGGGAACTAGTTGGGAGGAGGCCTTCCGGGGTTCACCCCTCTTTCAGAGAAAGCAGGGACACCAAACATCACAACCTGTGCTGTTACAGTTGATGAGAAAGAGAAATGACTCACTATGTCCAACAGGGCCACCTTCAGGGCCACATAGTTAATTGACCTTGACCCATGGGAAGGTTGAGCTAGCTAAATGACATGTCACTCATCGTTTTACTAAAAAGCATTTTATTATTAATCATTTGCCACAAATCAATGACCAAAACACTGAAATGCCCCCCAAACATATTCAGAAATTCTGTGTGCACACTGTTTTGCACATTTGCTCATGCAATAAAGCATTTGTTCATTTGAATTCTCTGCTAGCTTTTCCATCAGCTGATCAATCACCTCACCACCTTGAATCCTCATGCTTTATATTACTCATGCATCATTATTACACACACACACACACACACACACACACACACAGAGAGAAAAGAAAAATCAAAGAGAAAGTATTTTCTTTCCAAAAATGCCTTCCACACTGGTTCATTTTCCTGCTCTCAAAAGGGGAATTTCTGCCCCAGAGCTTTAGGAGAGGCGTTCTTGGTTCCAGCCAGGAAGAAGGGCAGCACTGAATGAGCCACAGTGCCTGCATGGCCAGTTCAGGAAAGGCAGGCACTTGACACAAGGCGTTTGTTTGCCCCCACCTTCTGGCATCCCTCACTCCTTATCTGCTCAGCGTCCCTGCTATCTCCCCAGACAGGGAACGCAGAGACACTCCAGGTCTGAGAACAGCCACCTCCGTCAGGAGCCGCAGGCGCTTTGCAAATGTTTAACGAAGAAGCCTTGGAATCTGTTCTTAAGCCAAATCTTACGGGAACGCAAATTGCAAAAGAGATAGAAAGGGAAAAATTGCCAATTGCTGGAAGCAGGGAACCATGCCCATTTCCCCTCCCTGGACTCCTGAGGTACTTCCACAGAGCCCGGTGGCTGAGAAATACAGGGGAGAACCTTTTCCTTAGAGCACAGAAGTTAGAAGGCTCCTACTTCCTATGCTAGTGAATGGTGTTTAAGGATATCCTGTAAACTAAAACAAAAGCAAGCTGACAAAGAAAATTTCTATGGGAGCAAAACACAAAAATTTAACCCCATATTCTACAAAATGACTTGGTTATGTTTTGGTTGTGTTATCAAATATAAATAGCCTTCTCTTCTCCTGAACGACATATGTTTTTACTCCATTTACTTGCATCACACTAAGCCCAGACAGAGAGCACTAAGGTTTGTTTTTTTTTTTTAAGTTAAATTTGTTATTTTGAGATCATTGTAGATTCACATGCAATTTTAAGAAATAATGAGAGCCGGGGTACTGTTTACCAAGATTCCCCCAATGGTAACATCTGGTATAAGTATAATACGACGTCACAATCAGGATGCTGACACTGGTATGATCAAGACAGAGAACATTTCCGCCATCACAAAGGTCTCTCATGCTGTCCTTTTATAGGCACATAGCCTTGCTCCCTCTGCTCCCTGACCCCTCTCCCACCCCCATCCCGCTGGGGCCTTGACCCCTGGCAACCATGAATCTGGTATCCATCGTTTATAATTTTGTACTTTTGAGACTGTTATATAAATGGAATCATATGGTATGTAACCTTTGGGGATTGGCTCTTTCCATTGGACATACTTCCCAGAAGATCCATCCCAACTCATTCCATGTATCAATTTGTTACTTTTTATCACTGGGTATTCCATGGTGTAAGCATTCCAGATTATTTAACAATTAACATATTGAAGAGCACTTGAGTTGCTTCTGGTTTAGGGTGATTCCAAACAACGCTGTTATGAACGTTCACATACAGGTTTTTATGTGGATGTGAGTTTTCATTTATCTGGAGTGACTGCCCAAGAGTGTGTCCATTGCAGGGTGATATGGTAGCACCATGTGTCGTCTAGTAAGGAACTGACAAACGGTTTTGCAGAGTGGCCGTACCATTTTACAGTCCCACCAGTAACATACACAATGTTTCTGCAGCCTTGTCAGCTCACCATTTTTTATTTTAGCCATTCCGAGAGGCACGTGGTGCTATCGGTCTGCATTGCCCTCATGGCTAAATAAGGCTGAACACCCTTTTGTAGATGGCTCGGTTGCCATCTATGTACCTTCTGTGGTGAAATATCCATTCATATCTTTTCCCCTTCTCTAACTGGACTGTTCAGAGATTTTTTTGTTTGTTAACTTTTGAGTTTTGAAAATTCTTTATATATTCTAGATATAAGCTCTTTGTCAAGTGTGTAGCTTGAACGTATTTTCTCTTAATCAATAACTTCCCTTTGCATCCTCTTTACATGGGCTTTCTCAGAGCAAAATATAAATGATACTTTTTATCAGTTTATCATTTTTCCCTTTATGGGATACTTTCATGTCAAGTCTAAGAATTCTCTGCCTTCGCCCTAAATCGCAAAGATTTCCCCTTATATTTTCTTCTAAAACTTTTATAGTTTCATGTTGTAAAGTGAAACATGATTTTGAGTTAATTTTTGCATGAGAGTCTTAGGTGAAGGCTCATTCTTTTCATCACCGAAATCCACTCACTTTAGCACCATTTGTTGGAAGTTCCTCCCCGCCGTGGAATTGCTTTTATATGTTTGCCCAGAGGTGACTGGGCATGTTTGCGTGGGATTTCTATTCTGTTCCACTGGGGTACGTGCCCGTCCCTCTGTCAATACCACACAGCCTTGATGACTGTGGTTCTAGTAAGTCCTAATATCAGGTAGAGTGATTCTTCCCTCTTTATTTTTCTTTTTCACTATTTTTTTAGTGATTCTAAGGATTGTCTTTTCACATAGAGTTTAGAAGAGTCTACAGCAGCATCTATAAGTAGCATTCCTGTAATTGCAAGCATGCATGTGCACACGCACACAAACACACAAACACACACACACACACACACACACACACACACACTGAGAAAGACAGGTTTGTATTTTAGTATCCAGAGAAAGGTCTTTCCAGTGTTATCACAGACTGCACTTTTAACTCTCCACTTGCCTTGTCACCTTGCCATCTTTGTGCTGTGGTTCAGGATGTGGCCATGAATTGTAGTATTTCATAAGGTCTGAGTGAAAAAACTATAGGATCACAGACGGTTAGAGATCATGATGTCCAAACTCGAATTTTACAGATGCAGACAATGAGGCCAGAGAGGTTAGGAGAGTCGGTGAAAGTTGAACAGAGAGTTAAAGGCAGTCTTGAGCCCGGAAGTCCTGCTATTCAACTCTGAACTTGAAGTAGCACACTTCACAGCAGGGCCATTCAACCACCTAGGTCAGGGTCACTTTTGCCTGAATTCTGCCAGCCTATACATCAGAGGCAGGGAGGGAGGCAAGGATGGCTTTACTTCTGCTTCTGACTCCCTTAACCAGCTCTGGAGTTTATAGATTTCAGTTGCTATCTAAAATGTAGACAATTGAGGTGACCAGAATACTACAGAAAAATAGACATGGGTCCTAACTCAGTGTTATGGTGAACAATCTAGCTGGAAGAAAAAAAAATCAAACCTTGAGGCATCAACTACCAATCCGCCACTAACTGCAAGTCACTGTGGGTGATTGCCTAAGTGTACCATCCTGCCCCTTGCCCTCAAGGAGCTTACAATCAACTTGGAACAGCCAGCAAACACTTATTGCCCAAGTGACGGGAAATGTGAGCTCATCATTAGGTAACCATCATCCTGACTATCGGGACACATTTATTTTTCCGGTGCTCATTTCAACAGAAGTCAGTACCGCCTTGAGGATGTGTAGTATAACTGCTTGGTGAGAACACTGAAAACTCAATTGTTTGTTTTTTTTCTTCTTTCATTAGGCATGATGCATGTCTAGACCAGTTGAAATGCATTCTGCTGATTTAGCAACGTTAAAGTCAGTGCTGACAGCCCTATTCCTGCTGTGATAGTCAAGGCCAAAATGCACTGCAGAATCACAAGCACTACCTCTTCCCACCCACCCAGACATAATTACAGGCCTGAAATAGACTTAGAGACATTTAAGGCCCCTTCATGTCAATAGTCATACCATACAGGTAGATGTGCCGTCTCACAGTTAACTCTTAAGGTGCATCAGTGAACCAAGAAGTAACTATTGCAGATCACTGCAATTTAGCCTTTGATAGTTTTTCTTCTAATCAAGAACACAAATTTGGCTTCCTTCCTCCTTTTTCTAATTTAGTCCAACAGTTATGGGGCAAGTGCAAGCAGAGGGTAACAGGGCCTGGGCAACGATGGTATTGGAATAAGGTGACGGGGCAGCTGGTGATGGCTAGCAATGCCAACCTGTGGACAGTGTCAGAGCATGGCAAAGAGGAAGCCTCACGTAGCCGGGGGAATGGCTAAATACAGGGAATTGAGCAAGTGAATGTACTAAATATAGTGGGCCCCAGAGAAACAGAAGGAAAGACAGATGTGAAGGTACATGTGCATATGTACAAATGTGGGTATGTGTGCATGTATGTATAAAAATACACTAAAACCTTGGTTTGCGCCCATAATGTCTTCCGGAAACATGCTTGCAATCCAAAGCACTCGTATATCAAAGCGAATTTCAAGAACCATTGGCTCAGTGGTGAGCGTGTGACAACATGGCGTCACATGCTACCCATATTGCAATACATCGCTCGTTCAAGTTAACATTTATTCAAAGTGTTCACTCTTCTTGAGGAACACTCGCAGAACAAGCTACTTGCAATCCAAGGTTTTACTGTACGTGTATTCCTGAGCTCTGTCCTCTGAGAGGACCTCTGAGAAACAACACTCCAGTAGCAAAAGGCACACTTAGCACCCAGATTGTGGCTTCTAAATATCACTCTCCAGGAAGAGGAATCAAGGTCTCATAGAGAACTAGCTGACTCAGACCTGGGGCAGGGAAATTACAAGGTACGCTAGGAGCCGTTTGTTGCAAAGAAAGTGCTCGAGGGGCACAAGTCAAAAGGACACAGATGCCAGGTTCACGGGGCTTCTGGTGTCAAAAGCTGGGTCAATTTGAGCATCAAAATAATTAATGATAATAATGGATTATAACCCATCGAATAATAGATTATAATGAAGAACTCATTTGTTTGTAAGCAAATGAATGAACTTAAGAATGGGAGGTAAGAAAGTTCCTGCTTCCAATAGAATGCCAACTAATAAATGTGAGAAATGATACAATTAGATGTTTTTCGGTTGGCAAACATCATAGTGATAATAAATCAGGCAAGGAAGTGTAAGGGGTCCTAAAACTAGTAGGTGGAAGTAGAATGAGTAATTGTAATTCTTATTCATTATAAAAGAAAAAGAAGTTTACAGTGGAGAAATGAGGCAGACACTATCTTCATCAAGTGATCAAAGCTACCACTGGGACACAAAGTTAATGGGACAAAGTGACCTCTGGTGACATTTTTAGGGTGTCATAAGAACACAATATCATTTTTGTGACGTTCTTGCTCACAATGTATAATGTGGGACTAGTCATAAGGAAGTGCGGGGCAAACCCAGGTTCAGAGTCATAAAGGTCAAGGACCTGACACTCATTCCAGGTGTAGAGAGACTAGATCATGTGATTGAGAATTGAACTCCCCTCACAAGCACATCATGGGTGAAAGGGTCTTGGGTGAAAGGCATACACCCAAGCTTAATAATTACACATTGTAAAGATGATGTAAGTGACATCAACATGTATGCCAGTCTGCAGACAGATGCCAGTCTGCAGAGTGACTATTCTCCATCAGGGGGAGGAGCTGGAGCTGCACTGTATGTGAGCCTCCTCACAAAGCACACTGCGCTTCAGCCAGTGCTTGGGAAAGCTTCGCTTGCTCCATGGAGGGAGTAGTGCGTTGATTTACATCCTGGACCAGCCCCCTCCTGCCACCAGGGACCGACACTTAGAGCCACACTAGCATCAGTGACGGTGAAACATGGATTTAAACGTCATCAAGCTGTTACATTGGACTTCTCTCCTGTGAGGGTCAGAGTGAAAAATAATCATAGTAAGGGTCCAGTTCAGAACATGCTCCTCAAGGCATTTTGGATGAAGTGATCGGCACTGGCCTGAGCTCACGTGGCTGCGTGTCAGCCCAGTAACCTCATGGACTTGTCCTGGTTTCCATCTGGTGGCATCCCAATAATCCTCAAAGGAGAGGAATGCCTCTCCACACTCACTTGGTTCATCATTGATCCTTCACCAGATGAACACTGGTTGGACGCTTGCCACGGAGAAGAAAAACACTGACTGAAGAAGGATCTTTAAGTGAATCAGTGAAGGGAAATGCCTCATGCAAGGTTAAGAAAACCCTTCTCGGGGGCACCTGTCTGGTAGAGCATGTGACCCTTGATCTTGGGGTTGTGAATTCAAGCCCCATGTTGGTTGTAAGAGATTGCTTAAAAATAAAAACTTAAAAAAAAGAAAAGAAAAAAAGAAAACACCCCTTGTACCTAAAAGAGATGTTTCTTGAAGATACGCTTAGAGTTTGTCTAGCAAACTGAAAAGCAAATATCTGCCCTTGATTTTAAAAGTTCTTGGTTGTCTATTTCTTTAAAAAAAATGTTTTTAAGGTTTGTTCACTTGAGAAATGGAGAGAGACAGAGTGTGAGTGGGGGAGGGGCAGAGAGAGAGGGAGACACAGAATCCAAAGCAGGCTCCAGGCTCTGAGCTGTCAGAGCCCAATGCAGGACTCGAACCCATGGACCACGAGATCATGACTTCAGCTGAAGTCAGACGCTCAACCGACAGAGCCAGTCACCCAGGTTGTCTATTTCTTAATAATTGTCTTATTTGAACAACATCCTTGTTGGCATGTCCCTCTCACGGTTTGTTTGCTTTTTGTTTGTTTGTTTGTTTGTTTCTTTTTGCAAAGGGAGAGAGAGAGCAATTAGGGCAGGGGGGCACAGGGAGAGGAAGAGAGAGAATCTTAAGCAGACTCCACACTCAGCACAGAGCCAGACTCAGGGCTCGATCCCATGACCCTGGGATCATGACCCGAGCATAAATTAAGTCAGACACACAACCAACTGAGCCAGCCAAGCGCCCCACCCCCTTAGGGTTCTTCATGCTAGCTTTACATTTTGCCATTTTGGTGGGTTCTACTTGCTCATTCCAAACTAGTATGAGCCCTTTCTCTCCTTAACATCTTGCATTGACGCACCAACTCCTACTGCTCTGCTTCATTTGCTGAGAACTTACTGCCAAGGTAAATAAAATCACCTGACTCATAACTGCAGTTCAGACTGCCAGGGACTTCAGGATTCAGCAGCTTGGGGGTGGCGCTCCAAGCTGGTCAGATGGCCTTTGCGGCCATCTGAGTCCACCCGTAGGACAAATGATCAAAGCAACCAGCAGGATCTTCAGTGTCTGCCGGGCATGGTCAGCACCTGCTACACACTCAGGCAAGACATAAACACCAGCACTACCTTGACCCAGTGAATCAACTGTCCTGGCTACACTGGTTCATCTGCGCTACCCGATGGGGATGCCAAACACGGGGATGTCGGCCAGGGCTGGGTGTCCCATCCGAGCTAGCATTGTCCTGGATCTCCAGAAACTGCTTCATCAGCTCTGCTAAGTGCTACAGCATGCATGTGCCACACGCATGTGGCTGGAGACCTGGAGGGGTCAGGGAGGATTTTCAGAGATAAAGGGGAAGTGTGTAAAAGAAATCATGTTGGGGCACGTGTGGCGGCAGCTAGGGGAGACAGAGCCCTAGGGATGGAGCTATACCTGAGGTACCACTTCCTTTTGAAACTTAAAAGCCACGACACTGCTTAATGTAGGTTCTCTGTCATCTGGCTTCTGCCCACCTCCATAGCCTCCATTAGCAGGATCCATGGCCTTCCTATGACTCATCACCCACCAAGGCCAAGTTGCTTGGCGGTCCCCACATAACCCACGCTATTTCCTACCTCTGGGCATTGCTCATAAAATTCCTTCTGCCCTGGTGACTCAGGGCCCAGTCCTTGGCTTGCAGAGACATTCAGGCATGGTTGTTGAGCTGAGCTAATGAGACCGCAGGCCCCTTTTGTTTATGTGAACTACACAAGCTGCTTCAGTTTCCTTGCTGCCGATGCTTTAAGGCTTCTTCTTCATCTACTTCCCATGGATGAGAGACCTGGCATGTCTCAGCAATAGATTAATCCTATCTCAGAGACAAAGACCCTGATCAGAATTTTTGTTTTTGTTTTTTTATTTTTTAAATGTTTTTATTTATTTCTTAGAGAGAGAGAGGCAGCGCGAGCAGGGGAGGGTCAGAGAGAGAAGACACAGAATCTGAAGCAGGCTCCAGGCTCTGAGCTAGCTGTCAGCACAGAGCCCAATGCGGGACTCAAACCCACAAACCACAAGATCATGACCTGAGCTGAAGTCGGACGCTTAACCCACTGAGCCACCCAGGCGCCCTGACCCTGATCAGAATTTTAACCTGGAGAAAAGAGCCCTTTGTGGTAGATTTAGCCAACAACACAAATAAATACAAATATCTCAGCTAATGAAAGGATCATCTCAGCCAAACTAAAAAATAACCAGGGTGTAATGATGTCTACTTCTGCAGTAATAAAGCACTAATCATCATGGTTCTTAGTTGCTATGGTAATTTTCTCTGTTGACTTGATTCCCATGGGTGAGGATACCTAAACCTTGTCAGTCTCCCTCATTAAGGCAACCTTATAAATTATCATCCAAGCTAGGATACTTTTAAAGGTCAGAAGGACTGATATTAATAATTACTCCTACAACATGTATAAATAGGACAGTTTCTGGACAATTGGGCTAGATCGCTCAGGCTTTATGGTGTCCCACACAAATAGGCCCTCAACAAGTGATTCCCAACTGAATGTATTTTGGTTTTTTTCTGCCTAGTTTCAATTTATGGTCCTTAAGAGCAGGGGTGACATCTAATGCTTCTTCTAGATTCCTTATACTGTGAATATCTAATGGTATAATGCTCAAAAAATACCTATTGATTGACTTAAGGTGAGATGTTCTTCTCAAGTGCAAATTTCCTATGAGTAACTGTACATCTAAGAACAGAACTTTGCTGAGAACTTAGGGCTAGAATATTTGGGTCGGTGTTCAGCATAGATAAAATGGTGGTAACTATGAATAAAAACTCTTCCAAAATACTGTATGCATCAAAGGAAACTCCAGTCAATGACGAGACCGGAAATCCTTCCCTAAGACAAAGTCCTGTTGTCTCTTGCTGAGTGAGAACAAAATAAAGGTCATGGGCTTTTACTAATGTTAGTACTTTGTAAAGCATAAGAAGAAGGACAAGAGGAGTTTGGAGATTATTTTCTTTAGTAAAACAAGTCACAAAATGAATAATTTTAGGCAACACCAACTTGATAATGATAACTGAATGCAATAAGAGTAGAAAGACCAACTCAGACTATTAACACAAGACAGAACCTTGGACTGCCTGTCATTCCTATTGTCTCATTTTACAGATGAGAGAAACTAAGATCCAGAGAAGTTAAATGACATCTGGTTACCTGCTGCCTTTCTGGGAAACTCTGGCTGTGAGAATTTAACAGCATTTAAGTAGCCAGCGGTGATTACTACCAGAGTCTGGGGAAACTTACATCTTCATTCTAAGGCATGAAGATTTTTCTCCTTTTAGATAAGGAAGCAGAAACCCTTGCCAAGTTTTTGCCAACATTTTTTCAAAAGTTTTGCCAAGATGAGGGCCTTCTCTTATCTTTGCTGACTCTACTCCCCACCAGGTCTTAAATTAGTGCGTGTGGATCAGCTCTTGAAAACAACAGGAGTGTGAAGAGGGAGAATGCAAATAGAAGTCATGAACAAAAGCGGTGACATCTGCCCCCCCTACTCCCCTGTGAGTGAAAATCTGCCCTTTGCTGTCTTTGGCACACAGATGGTAAAATGTCAACGTCTGATTTAGACATCCCCAGAATGAACTGGAGAGTTCAGTCTCTGAGTAAATTGAGGACATTAAGTTTATGACAAGTCAGAGAGCTCCATTTAAATACTGTTATCGTGTTAGCAGTGACCAGAAACGTCACCTTTGTAAGGTCAATTTATTTTTCCAAGACTCTTGTAATATTTCAAGGTTCTTCGCTGACACAAAATTATGAGAGGCAACACCTTGGCACCTATCATTCGCGTGAACCACAGAAAGGTTCAATTCATTTCCCAAAGTTACACAGTGAGTCAAAAGGACAGTACAGTTTATGCTTATAACCTCCTACTAAAGCCATTTCTGGGAAGAATGTGAAGATCTCTACAGGCTGTGCGTCCAACCTGCCATTCCCCAAAAAACTGCTCCAACATTATGAGTCTGCACCGTGTACCTCCTTCTATCTCACTTATTTTTTTTTTTCCCAAACAGGAAGCTTTTTCCATCGTGGTTATTGAAAATAGGAGAAGAGCTAGGTGTCGATGGAGGAGGAGAGAAGTGGACCTCAGAGATTCCAGAAAGTGACAAGGGTCTGGTGCCAAGAAAGCCTTTTAGTCAGGACTTCAATTCTTTCATGTATCTAATAAAAACGTGTAGATTGATGAATTCTTCAGAGAACAGGTCCCGCATCCACCCTACCTTGCTGTGAATCTAGGGTTGAACATAGTGACTGAAAGGTATGCATGGAAATGGAGCGTCACAAGGCAATTAGAAATGTAAACAACCTTTTCCTCCCACCTTGAACGGGTCAAGCAGGTAGATTCTTTCTGTAGGTGGGAAAGTTTAACCACCCAACCCCAGAGCACAGGCCACCAAGATAGATGACTGCTGTACCTTTGCACTTGTTCCCTCTGTAGGAATTCAAGCCCTAGACGCAAAGAGTGGCCGAGCCAGATCAAGATACCCCTAAGTAATGGCAGAGAGGCCAATAGCACTGATTGGGCAAAGAGGCCTCAGCTGGAGTCGAAGACTGAAGAACACTATGTTAAGATCCTGGTTTTGTTATTTGTGTTTAGCTGCTGGAAGATATCTGGGGAGTGAAGATATCAGCGACACTTACTATGGATACTGTCAAATTCAAGCAAGATTTGGACAAGAGGCTTCTTTCTTGCTCCTGGCCACCAAAAATAAACCTTAGGATTAGGCTGTTAGGAAGCTTTGGAAAAGATCTCAGCGTCTATCCAGATTTACTGATGAGGAAGTAGAGGTAACGGCACAGTGACTTACCTAGCATCACACGGGGATGTTGGCAACAGTGAAGTTTACAGTCAGAATTCTGGACTCTGAGATGGAATCATGTCTTCTACAGCTACATGGCACTGTAGCTCCCTTTGGGGTTTCTGGCACTGCAGGGGCCACTGGACCTAGGTAGTATCCCTATTGAAGCAGGAGACAAGAGAATCAAAAAGGTAAATATTAATGTGTTTATAGGACTGTGAACTATGCTACCATGTTTGGTAGCATGGAAGGAGAGGTAAAACTTATAACTACTTATGTTTATAAGAATAAGAAAAGAGGCTTTAAAGTCAGGCAGATCCTGATGGTAGTCCTTCTTCCACACACGTTCAGCTGCGTGATTGATAGAAAAATCTCTTGATCTCTTTAGATCTCACTAATTCATTTGTATAATGAGAATAATAATTATACATAATTTAAAGGTTCTGGGAGGGCTAAATGAGATCTGTCTATGGAGCACTTAGCGTGGTGCCTTACAAAGAAGACATAAGCTATCATCATTATTTTGGCTTCTGTGTGGTAGTTGGCCATGGCCAATCAGCTCCACTCAAAGTTACCTCAAAGGCTGCCCCATATCCAAGAGGACCCTCTTCTCTGCATTGAAGGCCAGTGTCCTATGGGGAACCTGTGAGCACCTCAGCAGAACTGGTATAAGGATCCCAGCCTGGGGATAGAGGACCCCTCCCATTCACAGAGGTGTACACATCCCTCCAGCTAAGCCTCCCACTCTCTCCACTTCAACTTTCTTCTCTCCAAAATGAAGATGACTCTGCTCTTGGCACCAGAATAGTTCCTCTCAGACCAATCTTCCTGCAGATAGCAGCCATAAACGCTGTATGAAATACCAAAGACAGCTACCAGAAAGCGCCAAAGAATGGCCGAGAGCAGACAGAAAGTAGAAGAGTCACTTGGAAGAAGGAAAAGGCACCTGGGGAGTTCCTGCTTATTTCAGATTTTTTCTCAAGCTCCTGCTCCTGACCCACAGGATACCTCAAACTCCGATAGAAGCTGATAGTTTTAATAGCTTGATGTACCCTCAGTAGCTAGAAAATGAAGAGGGGAAGGATAGTCCTAGAAAAAAAGATATCTAGAAAGGGGAGGCCCAAATTCTGCATCGAAATTGTCTCCAGGTCTTTGACTGACCCCTGAACTATGCAAATGTGGGATAAATTCCCAACAGCCAATGGCTAATAGAGCTGAACACAGACTTCAGCCTCTGTTCACCATGAGAGTTTCGAGCTCGAGGCCAGCCAAGTTAATTAGTTGTTTAAATATATATATATATATTAGATATATATGTAATATATATATATCTAATATATATATATATATCTAATATATATATATATATATATATATATATCTTTGGAGGAATATAAGAGAATCCAGATTGTCTATAATGCATCATTATGTCTGTCATATAACCTAAAATTACATGATATATGAAGAATCTGAAAAACATGACACTTTTAAAAAAAAGGTAATCAATCAATGAAGAACCTTGAAAGGACATAGACATGAGCAGAAATGGGGTTTAAAGCATCTACTATAACTATGCTCAAAGACACAAAAAATATACTCATAATAAATGAACAAAGAGGCAGTCTTAGCAGAAAAAAAGAAACTAAAAAATAATCAAGAGAAATCTTAGAACTAAAATACTCAATATCTGAATAAAAATTAGGTACTTGGCACATTAGACAAAAGAGAATAGTGAGTCAGTGTACCTGAAAATAGATGAGTATAAATTATCCAATTTATGTTAAAAGGGGAACATTTGGGAAAAAAAATAAACAAAGCCTCAGTGACTTATGGCATAATATCAAAAGGCCTAATATATGACTAATTGGAGTTCCAGAAGGAAAGAAGAATGGGCCAGGAAATAAATGTTTGAAGAAATAATGACTGAAGATCTTCCGAGTTCAGTGCAAGGCAATAATTTATAAATTCTAAAATATTCAGCATATCCTAAGTATGATGTATACAAAGAAAATCACATCTAGGCACACCATAGTCAAATTACTAAAAACCAAAGACGAATAGAAAATCTTTCAAGCAGAGCCTAAGTGTCCATCAACGGACGAATGGATCAAGATGTGGTTTATCTATACGATGGAATACTACATGGCAATGAGAAAGAATGAAATCTGGCCATGTGTAGCAACATGGATGGAACTTGAGGGTGTTATGCTGAGTGATTTAAGTCAGGCAGAGAAGGACAAATACCATATGTTTACACGTATAGGAGGATTAGGAGGAACTTAATGGAGGAACATGGGGGAGAAGAAGGGGGGAAATGGTGGGGGAGAGGGAGAGAGGCAAACCATGAGAGACTCTTGAATGCTGAGAACAAACTGATGGGGGGAGGGAGAAGAGGGGGGTGATGGGCATGGAGGAGGGCACTTGTGGGGATGGGCACTGGGTGTTATATGGAAACCAACCTGACATTAAACTATTTGTAAAAAAAAAAAAAAAAAAAAAGAAAAGAAAAGAAAGAAAAGAAAATATTTCAAGCAGCTAGCAGAACAGATCTTATAAAGGAGAGCAACAACATCCATTTTCACTGACTTCGTGCCAGAAACAGTGGAGGAAAGAGGCAGTAGAATAATATCTTACACAAGTGTAAAAACAACAACAAACAAAACAAACAAAACAAAACAAAACAAACAACTGCCAAGTCAAGGTTCTATATCCAGAAAAACAGTTTCTTCAAGAATGAAGGAAATAAATATACCTTCAGTAAAATAAAGATATTTTCAGACAAAAACTAAATAATTCATTACCTACAGATCTGAACTATAAGATATACAGTGTAAGTTCTTTAAAATGATGAAAAAGCTATAACAACTTGGGATTTTCAAAGAGGTATGAAGAGCATGAAAAATGATAAACACAGGAGTGCCTGGATGGCTCGGTCAGTTAAGCGTCTGACTCTTGATTTTGGCTCAAGGGTTCATGTGATCAGACCCCACGTTGGGCAATGCTGCTTACGAGTCTCTCTCTCCCTTTCTCTCTGCTCCTCCCCCGCTTGCTCTCTCTCTCTCTCTCTCCCTCTCTCTCACTCTCAAAAATAAATAAATATTTTAAAATGGTAAACATAAAATATTTTCCCATTTAATTTCATAAATAGTACATATTTAATTTCTTAAATTGATAAATGGGTATATATGAATATGTATAATGTGGCGACAACTGTATCATAAAAGTGAGGTAAAGGGACCTGTCAGGTGTAAAGTTTTTACATTTAATGTGAAGTGATATAAAAGTACCTCCAGTAGACAATGAAAGTTAAAGATGTACATTTTAATCCTTAGACTAACCACCAAAAGCTAATTCAAAGAGATATAACTAAAAAAACCAATAGAGAGGAGCACCTGGGTGGCCTAGTCAGTTGAGCATCTGACTCTTGATTTCAGTTCAGGTCATGATTCCAGAGTCATGGGATAGAGCCCTGAGTTAGGCTCCATGCTGAATGTGGAGCCAGTTTTTCTCTCTCTCTCTCCTTCCGCCAGTATCCCCACTCACTGTCTCTCCCTTTCTCTAAAATAAAAAAATAAAAAATAAATTTTTTAAAAAGGCTAAAACTTAAGTTAATTAAAAAATAAAAAGCCAATAGACAAATCAATAGAAATTTCTAAAATGTTCAATTAAAAAGCCAATAGAGGGGCGCCTGGGTGGCTTAGTCAGTTAAGCGTCCAACTTTCGCTTAGGTCACGATCTCGCGGTTCGTGGGTTCGAGCCCCGTGTTGGGCTCTGTGCTGACTGCCAGCTCAGAGCCTGGAGCCTGTATCAATCTGTGACTCCCTCTCTCTCTGACCCTCCCCTGCTCACGCTGTCTCTCTCTCTCTCCTAGAAAAAAAAAATTAAAAAAAAAAGCCAATAGATAAATTAAAATAAACTTCTAAAATGTTCAATAAACTCAAAAAGAATGAAGGAAAGGAGGAACAAAGGAATCAAAAGTAGATGGGACCAACAGAAAGCAAATAGAAAAATAATAGGCCTAAATCCGACCAAAATGATAATTACATGAAATAGTAATAAGCTAAACATTCTAATTAAGAGGCAGAGATTGTGTTAATGGATAAAAGAGCAAGACCTAAATACATAATGTCTACAAGAGATGCACAGAAAATATAAAGACATGGGACACCTGGCTGGCTCAGTCAATAGAGCATGTGACTCTTGATCTCAGGGTCCTGAGTGTAAGCCCCACATTGGGCATAGAGCTTACTTTATTTATATCTTTATATTTAATAAAATATATAATTTTATAATATATTTAAATTATACATATTTAAATTACATATGTATATATAGACATATAGGTTGAAAGTAAAAGTAAAGGAAAAAAATGGAAATAGACATACCACGCAAACAGTAAGCATTATTACACTGAGTGACAGTAACATCAGATGAAGTTGACCTCATGATGATTAAAGTGTCAATTTATCAGGAAGACATAATAATTGTATATGTGTATATACTTGAAAAGTATATATAACATATATATTCCCAATATGTGTAAATAAGTATATAAGATGAGGACATTGCAGGTGACATTTTATTTTCCTACATGAGAAGGTGGTAGGAAGTACTGGTGGCAGGTGGAGGTGAGAGAGACACCCAGTTTAGGTAAGTTCTAGTGAGGCATCCCACCTCCCCACACAGGAAAACCCTGGCTCCTTTTCAATAACTTTCTGAATAAGACAGTATAAATTATACCTATACTCTTTGGTATAATTTCCACAACAACCTGGGAATCATTTGGAAATGCCTCACTGAAACAGGTGAATAATTGTATATATTGATAACTAATAGTAATATGAGTTGGAAATCAACAGACTTTCTTGCTCTGAGCCTGCCATTGTGTCGCATGCTGTAAGCTCTCTGGCTTCAAAGAGCTTAAAATATAGGTGGGGAAGGAAGTCAGAAAGACAAAAACAAGCCTTAACGATACAAACTGAACTGAAGTTTCAAATAAGCAGTGCAGATACAAAGTCACTTGGGTAGGAGGACATTCAAAAATTGGTAGGATTTGGTAAGGGATTCCAGGGGTGGGTGTGTGGAGAGCAAACGTTCAAAGGCATAGATCTGGCTTCCTAGGAAACAAAGAGCATGGCAGACTGGCTGGTAAGGAGCTGGATATAACAATCCTGCCCTTCAGATGAATGGAGCCCATGGAGATCTAAGGTTATTATTGGCTCAGTTTTTCACCATTTAAAAAACAACGTACACATTTGGATTAAAGCTATGCAAACAATGATCAGGGACTGTAGGCCAGATGTACCCTACAGGAGGCGAGAAGAAAGCAGAGATCGCTCTTCACTTCATGCAGGGAAGATATGTTTTTGATGCCAAGCAGAGCCCCCCAAATGGTGTGAAAAGCCAAGGTCTCCGCGGTTGGTGTGATGGACTTTCCAGGCAGGGGATGGCAGAGGGGCTCTTTCCTTCTCTTTTAAAACAAAGGAGAATGATTTGCTCCTGAGCAGGAACAGGCAGGGGATATGGATTTAGTGACAATTTAAGGAAGTGAAGGAATGATGTCACCCCGCCCCATTCTGTGAAGTTCCTTCTCTTTACTTGATGTTCCCTCACCATTTTTGTATAGTCTCTAACTCTCCCAGAAGCACTTGCTTATCTAACATCTTGGATTTGGGGATTTTTCTTCTCATTCTTTTGCATATGGGTGTCTCACTACCACTTGATGATTAAGCTCCCCAAGTCGGGAGCCACATCCTCCTCCCTTTCAGGTGCCCTAAGGCTCAGGATACAGCAGCGCCATAAATGGAAACATCCACGGAAACCATCTGGAGAGAGCTGATTCCACTGCTGAGCCCTCCGCTCGTGGGTTGACTAGGTATGGGCTTCGACAGGGGCTCTCCTCTGCAAGAAGTGTCCTCTGATAAACTGGCCCTTGCCGTGTTGTTCAATGTCTGTAACTCTGAGAGAACAACTGATTCCTCCTATCTCACAACCTGAATTCCATGGCACAAGAGAAGATGTCTGGCCTTGAGCCAGACCCAGCTTCGTTAAAAGTATAGAATGAGGCCACGGGGTGCTAGGTGAACACATTAGCATGTAAAATGCACGCACAAGGGAAGAAAAGGGAACCAAACAAAATCTATGCAGTTAACCATGCAACTTTCTTTTTTAAATGGTATTTATTTATTTTTAAAATTTTTACTTAAATTCTAGGCAGTTAACATACAGTTTTATATCAGTTTCAGGTGTACAACATAGTGATTCAACAATACCGTACATCAGCCTGTGCTCACCACCACAAGGGCGCTCCTTAATCCCCATCATTTGTGTAAGCCATCCTCCGACCGGCTCCCCTCTGGAAACCATCAGTTTGTTTCTTAATTTCTCTTTTTCTCTCTTATTTTTCCCCTTTGCTTGTTTGTTTTGTTTTTAAAATTCCACATATGAGTGAAATCATATGGCATTTTGTTTTTCTCTTATTTCACTTAGCATTATACTCTCTAGTTTCACTCATGGTTTTTACAAATGGCAAGATTTCATTCTTTCTTATGCCTGAATAATATTCCATTGTACATACATATACTACATCTTCTTTATCCATTCATTAAGTGATGGACACTTGGGCTGCTTCCATAATTCGGCTATTATAAATAATGCTGCTATAAACATAGGGGTGCAGGTATCCCTTTAAACTAATGTTTTTTTGTATTCTTTGAGTGAATACCCATAATGTGATTGCTGGAGCATATGGCACTTCTAAGTTTAAAAAAAAAATTTTTAAGTATTTATTTTTGAGAGACAGAATGCAAGCAGGGGAGGGGCAGAGAGTGAGGGAAACACAGAATCCAAACCAGGCTCCAGGCTCTGGGCTGTACTCACAGAGCTTGCTGCGGGCCTTGAACCAATAAAGTGTGGGATCATGACCTGGGGCCGAAGTCGGACGCTTAACTGACTCAGCCACCCAGGTGCCCCAAGGTACTTCTACTTTTAACTTTTTGAGGAACCTCCATACTCTTTTCCACAGTGGCTGCACCAGTTTGCATTCCCACCAACAATGTATAAGCGTTCCTCTTTCTACACATCCTCGCCAACACCTGCTGTTTCTTGTGTTGTTGATTATGCAACATTCAAAAGACCATTTCTAATCCATCGCTGAAACACACAAGCTGCAAAGAGTTCCCAAGTGTCCGTATACACAAAGCACCACACCATAGGCTAGCATAGGAAGGTACTCCCTACTTAAAGCAGGCGTTGGTGAAATGGCAGATTAAGAGGGTTTCAACAAAAGGGGTTTTTTTAATGCATAAAGGAGCTCCCAAGAAAGAAACTGAAATTCTCATTTTCCCCAAATGCAGACGTTTATATTTTAAAAACAAAAACAAGAACAAAACCCAGAAACCACACTAGCTGATATTGTGCCTTCTCCGAGGTAGGTTAGAAGAATGAGCTTTATATAATGTGGTGATCAAGGGCAGTGCTTCTCAAGCTCTAGTGTGTCCATGAGTCACCCGGGATCTTGTTAAGATAAATGTTCTGGTTCTGTAGGTCTGGGAGGGACTAAAGTGCTGTGTTCCTAACAACCTCCAAGATGCTGCTGGCTCAGGGACCACACATCGGATCTTGGCAGCATCAGGTTATAAAGTAAATATTTCATTTGTGTATTCAACCTCAACAAGGCCTTATAGAGATATGAAGCTAGGAACTAAAATCCTTGCCCTAAGCTAGGACCCTAACAGAGTTACCTCCCCAGGTAAATGACAGGCTAGAAAAATCTACTCGTTTGACAGAAGATAATATGAGGAAGTTCTTCTGTTTCTGTCTGGACTCTGGGTAGGGAAATAGAGTCTCTCCTGAGAAAATAGGACCTCTAGTCTATGTTTTGCTTGGATGAAGGATTCAAACTTACCTGTGTGGCCTAGAAAAGGCTAAGTTCAGGAATTAATATAAAAGCCTGGTCCTAGGCCAGTGATACCCAAAGGCCTTGGCAGAAAGAGAGGCCACCATTAGAAGTTGCCTCAAAACCCTCAAAACAAGACCTTTTCACACATACACAATCTCTGTTGGAGAACAAAAAGCAATTACAAATACATAAGACAACAACCCCCTATTTGCAAGAATGCGAAGGCAAAACAAAATCAAGAATTAGACTTTATTCAATAGAATGGCAATCTGAAATAGAATATAAAAGAAATACTAAAATGATTAAATACATACTCTCGCAAAGGTAAAAACCCCAAATAAAGACAAGGCGTTGTGGAGAAAGAAAAAATGTTTGAACAATCTTTTTTTCTATAAACGAACAAAGGTCATTATAAGATTAAAATACAATGTACTGTTTAACTGCAAATTGGCAAAATTGAAGAAAGAATATGTGGGTGGTAAAACAGATCCTGTAATTTGTAAGTGCAAAATAGATACGCACACCTGACCCATTATGAAGTCTGAGAGAAGAAGAGATAGAAAATGTTAAGAAGCATCGAGAGAAATAGAAAATGGAAAAGAAGGATCAACATTTAGTGGGGGGTTAAGTTTTGAGAGAGTGAGAGTTCATAGTTGAAGATACAGAAGAATTAGTCCCAGACAGAACAGAGAAAAATAAACGTACACCAACTCGACCCATGGCAAAGCTATAAAACAAACACACACACACACAAACACACACACACACACACACACACGGACACACACGGACACGCATTTTAAACAAACAAACAAAAAAACACCTTAAAAGCCACCACAGGAAAAAAGTAAGAAAGAGAGGAAAAGGAAAAACAAAGAGAGAGAAGGAGGAGGAGGGGTGGAGGAAGAAAAAAGGGAAGAGGAGGGGAGCAGAAAGGAGGGGAGGGGAAAAGCCAATGAGAGAAAAATACATACTACACAAAGGACAACAGGTGGCTTGATAAAAGGCTTCTCAACAGCTGCAAGAGACACTAGAAGACAATGGAATAATATTTCCAAATGCTGAGGGGAAAGTCATTTTCATCTGGAATCTATGCAAGGCTAAACGACTCAACATGAGTAGAGATGAAATAAGCTATGTTGAGACCCAGAGAATATACTATTCACACACCCTCAGTGAAAAGGGTGGACTTTGGGGTGCCTGGGTGGATCAGTTAGTTAGGCATTGACTCTTGGTTTTAGCTTTGGGTCCTGGTCTCACAGTTATGGGGTTCCAGCCCTGCCTGGGCTCTGTGCTAACAGCAGGGAGTCTGCTTGGGATTCTCTTCCCTCCCTCTCTCTGCCCCCTTCCCCACTTTCTCAGTCTCCCTCCCTGTCTCACAACAAACAAACATTTAAAAAAAAAAAGAAGAAGAAAAGGGTGGACTTTAAGAAGGAAATTGAACCCAAATGTAAGAAATAAGGAGCAAACAGCTCTGAGATCTGAACTAATGAGAGCAAAACAGCGGATGCGCAAGGCAAAAGGAACGGAAGTCAGAAGGCATTTCCAGAGACAGAAATCGTTGAAATGCACCCAATAAAGACGTAAAAGCTGATGCTCTCTCCCCTTACCCAGCTCTCTTCTTTTTCACAGTACTTTTCACTGCCTGACATTATACACTTCGTTTTGTTTCTTGACGTTCTCCTACTAGAATCTAAATTGCACGAGGTCAGGAACTTCATGTAGTAAGCTCCCCAGCCGGGCATATGCCTGGTGCTCATGGATTTGTGGAATATGAGAAAAGGGACCAGGTTGTGCAGAAAGGCTTCCAGGTGGATGGAGTTTAGACCTCCTTCTCTGGGGAGCATAAGCTAGAGATGTAGAGAACATTTATGAACATCCACCAGGTCCTGGGCCACAGAAGACTCCTCTCCTTTTACGTAGGCTGGGCAAGAACGAAACCCATATGCCAGATAGCAAAACGAACTGGTCTTTCCATCTGGCTTAAAACACAAGCTGAGCATTTTTTTTCATCTCAGTTTATTGTTTATAGACATTACTGCCTGTTTCCAAGGGAGATGTGGGCTGTGATCGTATGTCCAGTGTGATGTCATAGCTAGCTGAGGCAGAAGAGAGAGGATCCTGTCTGCGTGCTCGGGTAAAGCTTCCACACTCAGAACATGTGTACACTCACTACCACTTAATGACCTAGTAATTCCAGTTTCCTAACACCTACCTATGTAGACCCCAGGCCACCAAACCCTGAAATTCCAGTTCTAACAATGAATCACTGAAAATCAGAAGGCCCCATCTTGAGGTCACGGCCAGGCCCACTCCTTGCCAGCAAGCTCCCTCATCTTCTGCGTTCTCAGCTGCACAATGAGGTCACTCCCCTTCGGCCCCCTCAGGTCCACCAGCTGCCATAGAGTCTCTCCAGTTCTAGCTGTCAGCGCCTACCCCACCCCCACCCAGCGCCCTGCTTCAGGTTCTAGATACACACTGCCCAGAACGCTTATTCTAATGAAAAGTGTTGGACACGTTGTTCTCATTCAAAGTCCTGATGGCATGAGGGTAACCCTGTAAACACAGAACTGAGGGCAAAGAGCAAGAACCATTTCCCTTCCTTGCCTCCACAAAACACAAAAACAGAAAAGGTGTTTTTCAGAATGGGCTGAGCAGCTGGCGAGCCGTGCAGAAAATTCACTAGTGCGACACCAATAGCCTGCTGAGACGATGAGAAATAATCCTGATGGAGAAGCACATGCAGTGTAGCCTCCTGCCGCTGCCCCCACCACACGTGCGGCCCCACTTTCTGCACTGCTTCCTTCCTTGCTAAAACAAGGTCAAAAGCAAACAAACTAAACCTTCCTCTCATCTTCTCTTTACCATCTTCTTTCTCTATTTTTTTTTTCCCTGTCCCTGAAGCCTTGTCACACAGATGTTGGAATTGCTCTCCTGAAGGCCGCTGGTAGCAGCCCACCTCACGGTCCTTTCTTAGACCTTTCCGGTAGCTCAGGCTTCTCTCCATGGGCTCATGTGCTCCATGAGCACAGGGGGTGAGTGTTGGTCTTTCTTACTCATCCAAAGCTTCATACATAATAGGTGCTCAATAATTGCTAGAGGAAGGGAAAGAGGGAATGGTTTTGGAAATGATGTCAATGCATCCTGTATTCCTTCGAAAGCGCCACTCTCTGAGCCTCGGGACTTCCAGAGAAAGTGGAAAGGGTCTGATTTCACACCCATGTTGTGGTAGGACAACAATGTGGTTTGAAGTTCCGTTCTCTTACCGCTCCTAGTTGGGTTCAGCTGGCTGAGAATGTACCCTTGCTCCTCTCTCATCAAGCAGATCTGTCTAAGGGGTCCTGCTGTCACTCTAGGCCACCCCCTCTTGTCTATAATTCATTAGCCCTGCCACGCAGGTCATAGCAGATTCTACCACATTCAGAGAAGGCGGGGGGGGAGTGCTAGCTTGAATTTCTTATAAACTCTCTAGAAAGTGGCAAATTGGCAAGCACGTGCTGTTTCCTGAGCATGGAGGAGAGTGAATGGGAAAAAGTAGGCAGAAGACACAGACTTGGATTCCAATGAGCTTTTGCTCTCATTTTGACAAGATTAAAACCACAAGATAATTTATGAACCATACAGACGACTTTTAATTAGCACAATACTCACTTCAGACAGGAGAGAGCATTGTTGATAGAGGTAGAAAGAACTTCCTGGAGGGGGTGGGGTTGCAAGTTTGTCCTCTGGCACTGAGGACTATGGTAGCAATCTCCTGAGAAACTTGGGTCTCAGGTCTGTCTGTGGCATTACATAAAGCCACTAGCTGGGCTCTTCCAGGGATACCTTAGAAGGTTCTAAAGGAAGGATGTGACCAATGCTTCAGACTTTCTATTTCCCTTAAAATTTTTTCTAATGTTTATTTATATTTGAGATTGAGAAACAGAGTGCAAACAGGGGTGAGGCAGAGAGGGAGCGAGACACAGAATCTGAAGCAGGCTCTGAGCTCTGAGCTGCAAGCTGTCAGCACGGAGCCCAATGAGGGGAGCTTGAACTCACTAACCATGAGATCATGACCTGAGCCAAAGTCAGAAGTTTAACCCACTGAGCCACCCAGGTACCTCCTTAAAGGGCCCACAGGATGAGGATGAAGTCAGGGGGAGGGGTGCCTGCCTTGCTGTTAAGTGGAAAAGAAGGGCCCCAAGTATGCTCCTTCCTAGCTGTCCTACCTATGATTTGCAGCCCAGGGCTCTTGGCAGACAAGAGACAAACGGCCATCCATGTTTTCCATGACAGTTTCGACTTAAAAATGAACGCCCACTTAAGTAGCACCGATGGGTGCCCTGCACCTGCGGCCTGGAGTGGGGTTTACACAACACGCACTGAAAAGGGCTGACATGTACGGATGCCTCTGGCGATAGTGGCGGTTATATTTAGGCCCGAGCTCAAGTTAAACATGGGAACTCCTGCAATATTCATGAAAAGAGTGCAAGAACAAACACAAGTGCAGGGCCAGTGAAAATAAAAGAGCAAAGTGCAGGACTCAAGAATAAATATGCACAGAGATAGGATAGAGCAGGTGCAGCTAGTCGCTGTGGGCAGGGTTGGCAGAGGGGGGATTGACTGCAGAGGGGCTTTCCCCAATGCCAAGTGCCCATTGTGATTAGAATGAACGTCCAGAATACACCTTCATTAACCATTAACCATTAATCAGCTCTCCACTGCTGTGTGTCAGTACCTACTGACAGCAGCCCATGCTCAAGAAAAGGCCATGAAACCTGGTGGGAAGTCACATCATTTCCCCATGTTTTAGTTTCTTAACTGTAAGAACCAGGGAATTGAGCCACATGACCCCAAATTCCCCTCTCGCTTTAGGATTTTTCCAGCTCACCTGGGAGACAAGGCTGAGAGACACCTTCTTTGTTCTCAAAACACTGTAGACATAGTGATCTGTTATCTTCACCATGACCTCTAAGAGATCAGTTGAGCAAAAAGCATGCCTTTTCCTCCCCAGACCTAAAGATGATCTCCCTGAGGGTTAAAGAGCTAAACTGCTAAGGGAAAATTGCACAGTGTACAGCAGCAGCACGCAGTGCTGGCAGCCCACACAGCACGTCTGAGAGGTTAGAAAAGGAGCTCCTCTGGGTAGGCAGGGCTCTGAGGGCCTCCCCTCCAAGCCCTCCCTTTCCCCCATGGCTGGCACTTCTGTGGGGGCGGGGGGGGGGGGACCTGCACGGTCTCTCTGGCAATGCAGCACCTGGTTGCAAAAAAACGTGCACAAGTCAGGGTGGTTTGTGCGCTCGATTCCCGAGCCTCTTCTCTGCTTCCATGGTATCATTTTCAAAAAAATTTTAATGATGTTCATTTATTTATTTTTGAAAGGGACGAGGGGCAGAGAGAGAGAGGGAGACAGAGAAACCCAAGCAGGCCAACGCGGGGCTCGAACCCATAAACCGTGAGCTCAAGACCTAGGCTGGAACCAAGAGTCTGATGCTTAACAGACTGAGCCACCTGGGCACCTCAACATGGTATCATTTTCATCTATACCCTAGGACTCTTTTGCTTTCCGATTCCTGTGTCAAGCTTCCTCTCTGAGGTATGTAATTAGGGCGGGAACACATAAAATCACAAAATACTACAGTGTTTTTATTCACTACTCTAAATTGTAACCCTTTGAGGGACAGAGTTGATCTATGCAAAATGCTTGACATACATAGTGTGTGTTCATATACTGTGGAATAAATGAAGAATGGATGGATGAAAAATGATGTGACGGTGGTTCTAAGTTGTTTTTGAATCATGGATTTCTTTGAAATCTGGTGAAAGCCAGAGATATTTTCCCACCAAAATACAAAATTTTGCATCCAGTTTGGGAGGGATCACCAATCTCAAGCAGGAAAAGCTTTAGATTTTAAGCCTATGAAAAAGTACAAGTCTTAAAAAAAAAAAAAAAGTGGACAAAGGAACTAGGAACTAACAGTCACCAAGAACCTAAAGATTTTACTTATAATCTTCTTTAATTTTTTTTAATGTTTTATTTATTTCTGAGAGAGAGACAGCATGAGAAGGGGAGGGTCAGAGAGAGAGGGAGACACAGAATCTGAAACAGACTCTGAGCTAGCTGTCAGCACAGAGCCTGACGTGGGGCTCGAATCCACAAACTATGAGATCATGACCTGAGCCTAAGTCGGACGCTTAACCGACTGAGCCACCCAGGTGCCCCTATAATCTTCTTTATTTTTCTGAACAAGCCTTTAAAATAGACATTACTATCTCCATTCCACAGATGAGGAAAATAAAGTTTGAGTAGCTTTTCCACTGTGAAATATCAGACCAAGTATTCGTTCCAAGTCTCTTTCACTCCCAAACTCATATTCTTTCTGCTATATCATTCTGCCTCCAAATATTATACAGTCAATCTCATTTATTGTGTTTTGATGGAGGAGGCCTTCTAAAGAACTACCATCTACAGCTAATAAAAAAGAAATACATTTTAAATATTGTCATATATTTAGATTAGACAACTTTAAAAATGATTTCGATTGAGTTCTAGAGAAACCTATACAAATGATTTTTTTTCTATGTTTATTTCTTTTTGACAGAGAAAGAGAGACAGAGAATGAGCTGGGGAGGTTCAGAGAGAGGGGGAGACACAGAATCTGAAGCAGGCTCCAGGCTCTGAGCTGTCAGCACAGAGTCCGACGCGGAGCTCAAACTCAAGAAACGCAAGATATTGACCTGAGCTGAAGTTGGCCACTCAATCGACTGAGCTCCCCAGGCACCCCTATAAAAATGATTTTTAAATGTCTCTTGCATATTATATTTTTATTAGGTTTTCAGACTAACAGTTAAAATGAAACCAACATTGGGGCTCCTGGCTGGCTCAGTTGAGAGAGCATGCAACTCTTGATCTTGAGGTCATGAGTTCGACCCCCCATAGGGTGTAGAGATTACTAAAAACTAAATAAATAAATAAACTTTAAAAAAATGAAAGCAATGCATCAACTAAACAGACCCCCCTCCTAGGCGCAGAATCTTGTGCTGCCTCTCCCCATCTGAGGAAAAAGAAAAGCAAAAGTGTCCTGACTTCAGGGTCTACCAGCTCCATCTTACAGCATGGTTATGAATACATACCTGAAGGTCAGAAAAGCCAGGGTTTGAGTTCTGGTTTTGCTAGTAGGGAAGAGACCTTGGACAAGTTATTTAATTTCAAAGTCTCAATTGCCTCATTTATGTATAAGGGAAATCAGAGTGCCTACCTCAGAGGGTTTTCGGAGGGATTAAAGAATAATGCGTTTGCAATTCTTAGCATAAAGCCTGGCATGTGGGAAACACATACTATATGTCACCTATTAGTTTTCTTCTCCACCATCTTTGTCTACATCCACATCATTCTACAATGAGCTGACATGGGCAGTATGATGGCCTGGCAGGTCCTTAGAAAATTCACATAAATTTACCACATGACTGAGAAATTCCTCTCCTTGTTGTCTACCCAAAAGAAATAAGCACATATATGTCCATATAAACACCTGAATGTGAAGGTTCATACAAGCATGACTTATAATAGCCAATAAGTGGAAGCAACACAAAGGTTCATCAATGGTATAAACAACCTAGTGTATCATACCATGGATTACTACTTGACAGTAAAAAGTCAACTACCAATACATGCAACAACATGAATGAGCCTAGAAATAAATATGTTGAGTGGAAAAAAGCCACACACACAGAAGTACATACTGTATGACTATTTACATAAAATTGTGAAAAATTCAAATCAGTATGTTGTAGCTCAGTCGTTGCTTGGGACAGGAGGAAGGGGAAGGAGCGAGCATTTGGGGGATGATGAATATGCTCACTATGTTGTGATGATGGTTTTATGGGTATATACATATCAAAACTTATCAAGTTGTGTATCTTAGATATGTGTAGTCTATCATATGCCAATTATGCCTCAAGAAAGCTGTACTTAAAATGTTTTAGGGGCACCTGGGTGGCTCAGTCAGTTAATTGTCTGACTTTAGCTCAGGTCATGATCTCACAGTTCATGAGTTCAAGCCCCGTATCAGGCTTGTTGCTGTCAGCAGAGAGCCTGCTTCAAATCCTCTGTCCCCCTCTGTCTGCCCCTCCTCTGCTTGTGTGCATTCTCTCTCTCTCTCAAAAATAAAACATAAAACATAAATAAATAAAAATGAAATGTTCTAAAACCCTCTACAATGGCTTTCATAATAAAACCTGTACTCTCTAAGATGTATTATGTATTGCTTATTTTCTTTCCCTTTTCTTTCTTTTCTTTTTTCTTTCTTTCTTTCTTTCTTTCTTTCTTTCTTTCTTTCTTTCTTTCTTTTCTTGAAATCTCCCTTCTTCGTTATTAAATGATAAATCTCTTCTGGGGAGAGGTCATATTTGTTTGGTGCACCATTGGACCCTCTGTACCTAATACAGGACCTGGTACAAAGGCAAATGTACAGAGGAACAGAAAATCATCCCAGGTCAAAGAGCTGTACGGAAAATATGATACAGAGAGAGAAAGAGCAGAAATTGGGTTGTCACAAAAGGCTTCATAAGGAGGTATGGCACAAAGTGTCCAGAAGGCTGGGGTAAACAAGAAGAGCGACAAAAAGGGGGGGCTACAGAGGGATCCACGGGGAGAGCAAAGACAAAGATGTTGGGGCCAAGAGTTTGTTAGGGGCTTAGGTGGGAAAAATGAGACCCGTCTCGCTTGTGAAGAGTCTTCATTCTCATCGCAAAGGCAGTTTAGGACAGGCAGGATGGACCGCTGGCCGAGACTGGAGGCAAGAATGTGAGCCAGGGAGTTAGACGGAGAATGGCCACAGGAGGGAAGCAATTTCTGGGACAAAGATTACAAGACTTTGGATGTGCTTACCGTCCTTCTCCAGCAATCCTGAAGGTACCACCAAAGTCAAGCTACCAGAGCAAGCCTCTTGGCCAGTCCCACACTACTGCCCCTCCCCCCCTCCTCCTCACCGTCACAGTGACAATCCAGCAGTGACACTGTCCAAGGGCTTCTCCTGGGATTACCCCCAGGCAAGAAAAAGGCAATTGCCTTGGGGCGCTTGGCTCTGATTCTTGGCTTGTGGAAAAGGCCAATTCCTGGGCACCTCGGTGGTTCAGTGGGTTGAGTGTCAGACTTCAGCTCAGGTAATGATCTCATGGTTTGTGAGTTTGAGTCCCCCATTGGGGTCTCTGCTGTCAGCATGGAGCCCACATTGGATCCTCTGTGTCACCCCCTCTCTCTGTGCCTCTCTGGAGTACATGTGTTTTTTCTCTCTCTCTCTCAAAAAAAAAAATAGTTTAAAAAGGCCAATTCCTTAATTGAGAATCAAGTGTAGGTATCTTTAGACATTCTTATTCTGATGCCTGGCTCTTCCCCCAACTTCTAAAGGCCTGTGAGCTGGGACTAGATGTGCAATCCAACTCTCTCTCTAAACTCAACAGGAAGCACTTAAACGGCCTGGCTTTGTTTTGAACAGAGAAGAGAGGAAGAAAAGCAACTGAAAAGCCACTGTTTACTTTTCATACAATGCTAAAGCCAAACAGAAAGTGTTTGCTCTCTGTTGAATGCCCAGGAATGGAGACTTGTATTTGAACCTCATGAATGAGACAGTCAGTGTTCTATCCACCTCAGGTCCACAGCACTACATTTAGATAGTGCTCGAAGTTTATCAAGCACTTCCCAGACTTTATCTCATTTGATCCCCAGGTTGACCCCATGGTGAAAGTGGGGGGTTATTATGATTTCTGTATCACACATGACCCAGTGCCCTGGAGCGAGGAGGCAGAGGCCCAGTGGATGTTTCTTTAATGAGGTCACTAAGGCTAAGTGACTTGCCCGTGGTCACAGAGCTGGGTTAATCAATGATCTCTCCTTGCCCCCACAGATGATCTTTAAACACAGAGCAAACTATCACTACTATAAATGTCTATACCATTGGCTTGGGTATCCCTTGGTCACAGGTCCCATATTTATAACACTGACTCCTCGCCATTTATACCCGGCAATGATGGTAAGAGGTACCAATTATTGAGCATCCATAAATGAGGTGCTTCCACTCAGCATCCATAAGTTAGGTGCTTCCACTCAGCATCCATAAGTTAGGTGCTTTCACTCAGCATCTCACTTAATCTTTACAACAATCCAAAGAGCAGACTATATTATCCTCCTCTCTGAAGATGATAAACTAAGGCTCAGCAAAGTGAATTAACTTTCTCAAAGTCACTAGTTCCAACAGCCAGTAAAAAAGAATCAGGATTCAAATCAGCCCTTCTGGCTCCAAAGCCTGTTCTTTTTTCCATTGTGCTATGAGGGCTTTTAACCTGGGAATTATCTTCGGGTCTGTTCTACCCTTTGCCACCCTTCTGTACCACTGCACCCCCTGTCCCCACCACCACCACAACCACTCTCATATGTACACACACCAGCCATAAGGGGGTTACACATTCTCTTAGAATAGGAAAAATCTCCTGAATCTTAGTATTTGGTTGAGTCTTTAAATCTAGCAAAGCACTTCAGGAGGTCCTGTCCTCTTCATAAAGACAGCCATTGTTAAACATTAGGGAAGGGCCAGTCTTGTAAGAGATGAAATACCTAGTAATCCCAAAAGCAATGAACTCCAGCAGGAACTCACATTGTAAAAGAGAGCAAATAATGAGAAACACATTTATGTTCCCCAACCAGCACAAAGAGAGAAGAGAAAAGGAGATGTGGTCTTTGTTGTGAGCAGTTGGTCTGCTGGAAACTCACCATCCATCAAAAACACTGGACAGAAAGAATGAGCAGAGGCAAGCTCTCCCTTGTGTTCAGAGCAAGAGCAAACAGGTAGGGCAGATGGTTGGAGGGGTTTTGCCTCATCAAAGAGGTTCGCAGATTGAAAAGTTTGAGACGTGGTGCTTTCAGGGACTGTGGAGAGAGGGATTGCTAGCTAAAACATCAATCCTTACCTCTTGTAGGGAGGCCTCTGGGATGCCGCATAAGTCAGCTCTGAGAATAGGAATGAGATGATTTGCTGGCTGTCGGGATTCGTTGTGAGTCCACAATGATTCTCAATGTCTACAATGCAATGGGATGTTATTTTAGGAACTGGAGATGGTCAAGAAATACCCCGGCTCATTTTTCTACTTTCCCCAATGCTCTGTCGGCCATTTATAATATTTCTCAGTGAAGCTTTTAATTTGCTAATAGTGACTACTGTCATTATTATTAAACAATCACTTTAGAACGATTATTGATCCTTGTTCAAGTTAGGGGCGCCTGGGTGGCCCAGTTGGTTAAGAGTCCGACTTCAGCCTAGGTCCATGATCTGTCTGCTCCCAAGTTCAAGCCCTGCATTGGGGCTCTGTGCTGACAGCTCAGAGCCTGGAGCCTGTTTCAGATTCTGTGTCTCCCTCTCTCTCTCTCTCTCTGCCCCTCCCCTGCTCATGCTCTGTTTCTCTCTCTCAAAAATAAACATTAAAAAATTTTATTAAGAAATAATTGCTGAAGCTAGCTAATGGGCATGTGGGAAGCCATAATTTTTTAAAAGAGGGGTATTTCTTGCATTTAAATGATAAAAAGTATTTAAAATGCATTAGCATCCTCCCTTAAAACTCAGAATGACCTCTCTGTCTCTTTGAAAAAATCATTATTTTTCAAGTCTTAAGCTGTTTTACCAACATTATTTATATGGATACTGTGCCTTTCCATTTTGTAGCCTCTCAGTGTCTGTATATCTGTGCCCTACACTCAGCAAATGTCTTCTGGTAGATCTCTCTAGAACATCCAGGGATTTATGTTCTGTTTCCTTAAATGTATGTTTTGCTCTCTTGGCCAGATGTGATGTTTTCCTGACTCCTGATGAGTAATCCAAATTAACCCAGATCTGTCCTCTGAAGGACCAGTACTGGGAAGCTTATCATAGCTGCTCAGTACCCCTTGGTTTTTCTGTGAATGACTTCAAAGAACAGATGAGATCTTCATCAGAACGAACAGAGGCGATGTCTCAGAGCTTCATTGTTACATATGTGCAGTGCGGTCACCAATCTCATTGGTGAGATGAGGCAAACCTAAAGGACCACAAAATGCCGTTTGCTCAGTCATCACAAGGCTGTAGAAGTCTTCTAGTTCTAGATGATCCAATCCTACCGTGTATCTGACCCAGCTCATGAGTGTCTGCCCTGCTGATGAACGCTTGCCCAAGGTGACACGAAACTAGTGTGGAATAAATAAGTTTCTAAACCAGAATGAAGAAGTAAATTATGCTAATGACCCGGACAAACGGAAGAAATTTTGTGAAATCATAAGCCACATCTGATGTTTGTCAGTTGGCCCACATGCTGGTTGCATGCAGATGCAGCTATTACTCTTGCCAAAAAACACCTGACACGTGAAACGTCACCGTACCACCAAATTAAGAGGCAATGCCACAAATGTACGTAATGCAGAACCTCTGTCATTGGCAACATACGCTCATTTTTCATAATAATGCTGTGGTATTCCAGTAAGATCCCCATCCTGCAGTCAGAGCCAGCCACTCTGGCCTTCACTGTGCTTAACTCCTCTCAAAAAATATACATGCGCACTTGTACGCCCATTACTTGTTCATCTAATGTGTTGAATGGGTTGAATTACATCCCCTAAAAATTCATATATTGAAGTCCTAACCCCCGGTACCTCTCTGTGGCTCTATTTGGAAATAGGGTTGTTGCAGATGCAATTACTTAAGATGAGGTCATATGGATATAGGGCGGGACCTGACCTAATATGGCTGGTGTCCTCATAAAAAGAAGAAATCTGAAGACAGGTACACTCACAGAGAAAATACCATGTGATAGGAAGGAAGATGTGTGTGTTGGGGGGGGGGGGGTGCATCTACAAGCCAAAAAACGTTAAAGGCTGCCAGCAAATCCTCAGGAGCTGGGAGAGAGCACGGGCCGGTTCTCCCCCATCAAAGCTGTCAGAATGAACCAATCTTGCTGGACTTGGACTTCTAGCCTCCAAAACTGTGGAGAAAATAAATTTCTGTGGCTTAAGCCACCAGGTTGGTGTTACCATGTTATGGTGGCCCTAGCAAACTACTACAAAATACACCTATAAATATACAAATCACCAGGTCTCAAGAACTCAACTGGCACCTTCGGCTCACGGCTGCCGCAGTTATTATCCTCAGAAGGATAAACGGGGGGAGGGGGGGGAGACTGAAAGAAACAGTGCTCATTTGGTGCCAAACAACCATCACATAGGTCCCATATCTGTTTATCTATGGCAAGAGTAAATGCCAGCTTGATTAATTACTCACAGCATTACCTACTTGCCCGATTAACCTGTTCCTGGACATAAATAAGATCTTTTCTTGTTCCAGCCCAGACTCAGTGAGCCTGACCACTGGTCCTGAGTATAGTGGTGTGGACAGAAACATTCTGAACAGAAGCAGAGCCAATACCCTTCCAACCCCTCTCTTTTAATAGTTTTCATAGCATCCTGGGAATCTCATAATTGATACACAGACACACACTTCAATGTAAGTACAGAAAGCTCTTTCCAACATCAGAAACTAACACTTTTGCTTCCTGGGTCCTTTTTGAGGTCTTTAAGAACGTCTGTCTCTTTAAAACTTGTGTATGGGTTCTGAAATACCAATGTAAAACCAGCACTGCATTTAACTCTCAAAGGTACATTTAACATTTTGGGGAACTGGAGAGTTTGTTTCTAAGTGCTGTCATATGCAAACCAGATACTTACTTTCCCTTGGGATTCTTTTGGAAAATCTCATAACATTAGACCTTGACCTAAGAACCCATGTCAAATTTGTTTTCCCTGATGGATTCATTTATAGAAAGGCAAAGTTCAAACTTGAGCATTTGGCACTCAAAGGCAAAATAAGAGGAACTTTTTTATTTAAGTACAAGATCACAAAATAATGGCAAGAATTCGAACTTTCTTGTATGTATTCTTTTAGGGTCAGTGGGAAGATATAATACATGTTCTGGGTATTCAAGAACAAAAGCAGATTGGCTGCAGTGATATGATAAACTTGCACATGAGAATAGGGGAACATATCTGCATAAATATAAACATTTTTTTAATGTTTATTTTATTGTTGTGTCTTTTTTTTGAGAGAGAGAGACAGACAGACAGACACCGTGAGTGAGGAAGGGTCAGAGAGAGAAGGAGACACAGAATCAGAAGTAGGCTCCAGGTTCTGAGCTGTCAGCACAGAGCCGAACATAGGGGTTGAACCCACGGATCGCAAGATCATGACCAGAGCCAAAGTCAAGACACTTAACCAACTGAGCCACCCAGGTCCCCCTAAACATTTATTATTTAAAGAAGATCATTTATGTTTGCTGAATTCTGAACTTGAATGAAATCTTTGGCTCCCTAAATGGTGAGTATTAGAAAGAAATATTGCACATTATTTTTTAAAAAGTAGAAAACATAGGGGGAAAAAAAAGAACCCTTAATTGCACCACTCAGAAAACAGTCTGGAATATATCTTTTCTGTGGTACTTTCATCCCACTCTCAGACCTCAATTATACTGTGATGTTAGTTTTCTTATCTGTGTCTTTCTTCCCACCTCCCATTACTTTGGAAACATTTTCTTATTTCACTGCTTTCCTTTCTAAAGCACAATCCATAACTGATGAGAACAGTCATATTTAGGAAAGGACCGGGGTCTAAGGTGAGAGAGAGACCTCCTTCTCATTTCTTCTCTGTTGCAAGATTTAAACTTTTAAACAATATGCATAGATTACTTTGCGGTTTAGAAAAGGAATGCATCTAAAACATCATTTCCACTGGCTGCTTCATTCCCTCATACAGATGTACTTAAACATATTTAGATATTTTCCCTCCTTGGCCATGCCAATTTCCCCCCATTATTTTACTATCATATATAATGCTTTAGTGAGTACCCTCAACATACGTGCTCATCGTCATCACTGGGATTTTTTTTTGCTAGATTCCTAGAACTAGAATTACTGGATCAATGAATGAGACCTTCTAAAGGCTTTTACATATTTGTGCAAACTCTTGCCTACAATATGGCACCCATGGGCCCTCACACCAGCAAAACACCCTGTAGCTTACCTCACCCCTCCTCCCACTGCTCCACCAGCCACCTGTTCTCTCTGACAAAATATAAGAAGGAGACTGAAGCAGCCAGGTTTCTAGATAATTGGGGCAAGTGAGTGTCTTGGGCCCTTGGATTAGCTTTGCTTACTCAGGTGCGGTTGTCATTACTCCCTCTTCCGTGTGTGCGGTGTCTGTGTTGCACATGCACACACAGGAAGGTGATGAATGGTGGGACTGATGCCAGTTCAACGGCATTCAAGCTGTGATCTCACCCTGCTGCCAGTCATCCTGCATCAGAAGGCAGCACGCCCTCCTTTCTGTCGGTCGTGTTGGGAGATGTTCTCCTGGGGTGATTTCAGGGAAGCTCTCTCATCGCTCACGTTCACGTCATGCTTCTCTGGATCTTACTCGCATTCCCACCAGCAAAATGCACCTGAACCCATCTCACGACACCTCTGATTTCTTCAGCAAAGAGCCAAGTGGACTCTCCTACCTAATCCCCTTTTCTTCCTCATGGTGTAAAACAAACAACAAAAACCCAAGGGGTTGCCGGCTACCCAAACCTTGTCATTTTGTGCTGCTAACAAAGAAGAGGTGGGGAGAACCAGAAAGGTGTGGGCTCTTGGTAAGACTGAGATGGTGACTAGGGGAAGGAAAGAAGCCCATCTTCCCAGAGCTCCGAAGTAGAAGCCCAAGTCCTGACCAGGGTCAGTGGGACTCGTCTGTTTCTTCTTGAATTCTACAGCCCCCGGGGGACCAGAGAAGCCCCTATGGCACACGGAACATACATGAAACAGCCTTTGTCAGAAAAGAAAGATGAATCTAAAGTTCTCCTGTGGATCCAGCCTCTAGGCTGGAAGACATCATGTGCCAAAGATGAGAATACTCCAGAATACCCCGGAATACCCCTGGACCAACTTCATTCCCTCCGTGAATTTTGCAGGCAGTAAGGGAGCACAAGTCAGAGAAACTCAGCAGAGAAGAACAATAAGAATGACGTAGGAATTATTTTTACTCCCATTGGGCGAAATTATTTTTACTCCCTTTGAGGAAACTGAGACTCAGCAATGTCAAATAACCAATGTCACACAGTAAGAAAGTGGTTGAGCAGCAGTTCAGTCTCAAGCCTGGTTCATTATGGAGTGTGGGCCGTTCTGCCTCACTATGTGTGCAGACGCCTGGGTGAGGAAAAATGTAATTTTGTGCTTTAATATAGAAGATAGAGGGAATGCCTGGTGACACACTGCATGACCTGGTCAGGGAATGTGCTCAGCCTGCTTGTGGAAATGTTCACCTGTACACATGCCCAACAGAGCACCCTAGCATGCTAAGGTCCAAAGGGAACATGTGGGTATCAGCAATGAGGCAGGTTCCCTGAAATTCCCCATGAGAACATCTCTTGACTCAGCTGATAGCAAAGAAGATGTGCTACTTTCAAATAAAGGATGACGGGGGTGCCTGGGTGGCTCAGTCTATTAAGCATCTGACTCTTGATTTCAGCTCAGATCATGAACCCAGGGTCATGGGATTAAGCCCTGCGTTGGGCTTTGTGATGAGCGTGGAGCCTGCTTAAGTTCCTCTCTCTCTCTTCCTCATTCATGCTCCTTCTCTCAAAAAAAATTTTTAATTGAAAAAATTAAATGTTAAAATATTAAAGGATGGTGGGCAGCAAGATGAGACCATGACTTCTGTTTGTTGAATTGGCACTGGACCCATCTCACCCACCACCTACAAACGTGTGCATGTGTGACATGGGCAGAAAGATTCGATGTTAAGCTCCCAGCGGTTTACACAGACTTCCACTTCTGACACATGTCAAATTTCCTTTCCACACCGGCTGTGGTTTACTGGTCCCCAGTCCTGATCCCTTTCCTCTTTCTCTTCTTATAAAAGAAGGATGTCGAAAGCTTTAGCAGAATGGGTGCAACTGGGCCAATGAGTTACAACAAACGCAAATTCAGCAACATTGATTCGTTCCATGTTTAATAATAATTGAAGTGAGAAATTAAGTAAGTCATTGAATGGCTATTAGGCCTGACTTATTTTCAGATCACACTTTGTTTCATTGTACTTACAGAGGCTCAGACACAGAACAAACGTATGCACTGGGATAAAGGCAGAGATGAGAAGGTGCCATCTGACATGCGCTCTGCTTTCTTCAGGGTCAGAAAGCCTCTTCGGAGCACTGACCCCACCCTGCTGAGCTCACAGCCTCTCCTGGCCAGGAGAGCCGGCAGGTCAGCCACAGTCTCATAAGCAGTGTCTCAAGAGAGCACATTCCACGGAGTGAATCAGAAGCACACCTCTGCATACCTGCGTCAGTGCTAGCCATTCTTCCCAGCCTGCCAGGAACAGGGTGATCCACTGTGCCAGTGTGCCTGGGACTTTCCCAGTGTAGCACCAAAAATCTCATATCCTGGGTGATTCCTCAGTCCCAGACAAACTGGGATGGTGTGACATCCTAGCCTGGATGCAAGGAGGAACAAAGGGTCCCCAGGTATCATACGTGCCAGCCTCTGCCTCTTTCCGTCCACAAGTAGAGGGGCCTGTAACCCTTGTAGGGCCTGAAGCCCATCTAGTTTTGTGGGGTGGTCATTTGTGTCCACTGGGACAGAGTGCAGATGTCTTCATCCATTTCAATTACGTGTTTCTTCTCTGAACTGAGACATCCATATGTATGAGTGTGCATATATGTGGATTAAGATACAGAAGAAATACATCATTGCTTTAGAAAAATTAAAAATCAAGATGAGACAAGAAGGGGATCGAAAGTATTCATAATCCTACCACCCAGCAGCAACCACTTTGAGAAATTTTATGTGTGCCCGTATAGATTATAATGTAGGTATATAGATAGGTATAAATAATAGTAAGCCCATTCCTGAAAAATACAAGAACAAAAAAATGATGCTTGAAGCTCTTGTTCACTCAACAGTATGGGTATTTACCCATGTTAATGAGTATACTTTTATAATATCATTTTAAACGGCCACTGATATTTTATAATATGTACATACCACAGATTATTCAACAAATTTGTTTAGGTAGGACATTTAGGTTGCTTTTGATTTTCCATTGTTATGAACAGTGCTGAAGCCAATACATTTGACGCTATGTCATTGAACCCATCTGGCCTTATTCTTGCTTAAAGTGGAATCGCTGAGTCAAAGAGACTGCATTGTTTTTAAGTCTTCCGTTGTACACTATAAACCTGTCCTCCAAGGAAGCCACTGCACTAGCAGTGTGCAAGAGTAACTATTTCCTTCTTCTTTGAAGAGCCTAGGTTTGAGTACTGCGTGGTCTCTAACAAGTTTCTTAGCCACTGAAATCGGTGCAAGAAGAAGCATTCAACCATTTACAGAGCAATTATTGAATCTTTTGAACTAGAAAGAATCTTAGAGATCATCTATTCGTTTTCCAGGCAAGAAAACTGACAACCAGGGAGGAAGAGGCTTGCCCAGGATCAATGGTACCCAGTAAACAGGCCCCTGAGCATTACCCTGGGGGTCACTTAGTGAGGGACTAGTAGGTGGGGTCCTCACTGTGTGGCTTCTTTTTCTTTAATTGGAAGGATCGGAGGTCATGTGATGAAGCGTGACCAAGTAACAGTCACTGTCTTTGGTTTGAAGGGTTCTATTGCCCGACAGCAATCTCAAATAATCTCGCCCAGCCCCCCTATGCACCCTCTGAACTTATTTGCAAGCCTACTATCCCTATGTTTTGGCATTTGTGAAAAACACCCCAATAACACAGATAAACATATTTGGATTTGGAAGAGGACCAGAGTATTTCCCTAGTACTAGGGATAGAGTTAGGCTTTGATCTGCTTTTCCTGTCATTGCTCCTGATTGTGTGAGAGATTATTTGTCTTCTGCATCCACACACACTTAAAAAAAAAAAAAGTATTTTGATCACATAAGATTCTGTTAAATTTAAGTCTTCAGCAGCAACGATAGCCACTGATAGAAGTTAGAATTCGCCAGCTATTCTGAATTCCACAGACCTCTGCTAAATGGAGGAAGACTGTTCTTTTACGCAAACCATTCCCAACAGCTACACTTTGTTATGAATTAGTGTCAGGCATTCCTGTCCAACTCTTCTTGACTCATTCTCTTTTATTTTTATTGACTCATCATTTAACATGAATCTAAATCAGAGGTCAGCAAATCTTTTCTGTAAAGGGCCAGGTAGTTAATATTTTAGGTTTTAGGGGCCATATGGTCTCTGTCACAACCACTCAACCTTGCCATTGTAGCACTAAAGCAGAGACAATCTGTACATGATTGTAGCCGTGTTCCAATATAACCTTACTTACCAAAACAGGCAGTGGGCAGGATTTGGTCCTTGAGCTGTCATTTTTGATCCCAGATTTAAATCATCTAGCCCAGATTGCTGGGCCTCCCCCCCACCATCAAGGTTTCTGATTCACTAGGTCTTGGGAATGGGCCCGAGAACTTGAATTTACAAGTCTCTACATGATGTGGATGCTGCTGATTGGAGTCCATGCTTTGAGAACTTTTGCTCTAGGACAGTCCCTTAAGCCTGAAATGCTCAATGAATTATTAAATTCACACAAATTATCACCCTTTCCTTCTGAGTGACTTCTCCCTTGTATGTGGCTCTCCTCTCTTGCCTCTTTGGAAAGTAAGCATGATTAGCTATTTGATTTCAGTCAGGCTACCAAGTGAAACTCAGTGGAATCCCCTCTGGTTGGTTCCTGAAGGAAGGATGTATTAAGGAATGTTATAGTGCTCACAGACTCATTGGAAAAGTGGGAGTTAATATGTTCTCGGGTCAGCTTCCAGGAACAGATCCGAGAACAACAAAGCAGAGAGGGCATGTACCCACCACCTCTCCTGATATCTTTCATGGCTTGAGTCCCAGCCAAAGTCTTGTGTCAGGTACGAGGGAAGCTGAGAAAATACAGATTTGGGGATATTGTATTGCGAAGGCTGGCAAAAAGGGAACTAAAAAACATGGAGCAGCATTCAGAAGATTTGGGGGTAGCTACTACTCATACAGTCCCATTACTAAGGGGAAAAAAAAAGTTCCATGAGCAATGGAAAGTTATAAGGCCATAAAGCTCCAGCTCTCTGGGATTTGTTTCAAAATAATGGGGTTGAGCTGGACAGAAACGGTGGTATAGATGAAGCAGTATTGATAATAAGTTGATGATTATTGAGCCGGGTGATGGGTACATGGAGATTCATTGCTTTGTTCTTCCCTTGGTAGCATATGTTTAAAATTTTTTATAATAAAAACATTTTTAAAAGGCATGAAATGCAGGAAATGAATGGAATCAAGCAGCGATGTCTGAAGTCTCAATGGTATGCTGTCTCCAAGAAGCATATATGTTGTAATAGAACCTTTGGATGAGAGTTATTTTCCTGGTACAGTCATTGTTTTAATGGCATTTCCAAAGGAAAACAATAAGAGCTTTTTGTCACTGAAAGTAGGTCAAGATAAAGCAGTATTACCACAGCCATTGTGTTTGCTTCACCCAGACAAATACACCAGGACCACTTGTTACATTCAATGGAACTAATAAAAGGTCAGACACGGATCTCAAAAAGGTCAGAATGACTGGGCTAGTATATAGGGTCACCAGCAAATGCAAACGCAGGGTCCAATCAAATTTGAGTTTCAGATAAAGAGTAAAATACACCTTTTAGTACATGTGTGCCCATGTAATATTTGAATATGCTTATACTAAACAGGCTCATACTAAATATGTACCTGTTGCTTACCTAAAATTCCTATTTAAGTAGGTAGCCCATATTTTATCTGGCAACTCCTACTCCTATGACTTATAAAATTTAGGAGATTCCCTCCTCTCCACTTTTCTCCAACCTGTGCCACACAGCTTACCTCACCCAGAACTGTCCAGCCTGGACTCCTGTAATTATGACTCTCTGGACATTTCGCCAATAACTTTCCTTCCATTCCTACAAAGGCCTTCTTTGCAACCCCAGATAGGTTCAAGCTGGACTGTCAGCCTGAGCCTTGACAAGAAGTGGGTAAGGAGACAAGCCATTGGCCCACACGTTCCCAAGCAAGTGCCTCCTCACTAAGATAAGAGCCAGACCCAGCCGCCCCACAAGTGTCTCACGATATCTTTCCAACACGGCTGAGATTAAGACCCCTGAGATGTGCAGGTCAGCCCCACTGCTGCCTCCTCTGTATGTCCAGATGCACTCCACAGAATCTGGACTCTAAAGGAAACAAAGAGAGTGATTTCATGCTGGAAGGCAGGAGGTATCTCCTCATCCAGGCTACCTCTGTCTCAGTTTGTCATTGCCAGCTCCAGGTCGTTAAGGACCAGATGATCAAGTTTTCGAAGCAGGGAAGACACTTTTCTGTCTTGTCCCACCCTGGTCACTTGGCAACTCATTAACATCTCCACTGGAAGTGAGCCAGAGGAAGGAAGTGATAAAATATCATGAGTCAACAGGTTACTTGCCAGAAGTTCTGGTAAAAGGAGTAAGAGAGTTTAAAGGAAGAGAAATACAGAAATTTGTATTCTTACAGAAATTCTCTTGTACAAAACAACAGTTATCGGAGATGGTGGAGATTTCTATTCTGCCCTTCCAAATCAGTGACAAATCAAGAGTCAAGTCTCACAGCTGGACCTGTCCCGGTGGAGGCTTCTCCAGACAGGGACGAAGTTCCCTTCCCTGAAATCATAGGAAATACCTACCATTCATGACTTCTACTTTGAGGTTAAATGAATTTTAGAGTTTTAATGGGGGGAAATACAGTGATTTTTAAAGCTGGCTGCAGATGGACTAGGAGGAAGGCAGAATTCTTCATGAGATTAGAACCACTCTTCCTCATAAAAACCATATGAGTAGGTATGTTTGGTTGCAAAAGAGTAGGAGCTCACAGTTTGGGCCTATGAGAAACCTCAACAAAGATTTAAATTGTTTGCTTTGTATAGAACAGGATGATTTTGACAATGATTAAAATGATGATGGTGATAATGATGATGATGATGATGATGATGATGATGATGATTTAGCATTTTGCTGAGGTGGGGAAGACAGGGTTTTAGTGGGTCATAAAAAGAGAGAGGGAGGTGAAGAAATGGGTAGCAGAGGACTGTAAGTGATCCAAGCAAACATATCAATAGGCAGAGAAGGATGGCCAGGGAGAAAGTGTCCACGCCAAGGAGAGTTGAGGGATTCTAGGACAGCGATATCTAGCGTCCATTTCAAAAAAGCCATTTATTATGGATGATTTCAAGCATACCCAGAAGTAAATAGATTAGTATAATGAACTTCCATGCACCATCCCCACTTTGACAATTAACTCACAGCCAATCTTATTTCATCAGAAATACCCCCACCCACCCCTATTAATTATTTTGAAGGAAATTCCAGACATTATATTTCATTGGCAAATGCTTTAGTATAGCAGTCAATTTTAAGCAGTAGCCTATTCTGGGCTGTGCCACCGTCTCCCTGAGTTGGCCAATATCTTCACCGAAACCTTGTACAAAGGAAAGACACTCTCCTGTGTGCCTCCTTTATTTTGGAAACTTTACCCCGGCACAGCTGTACTTCGGGTACCAGATGCATGGTAGTTTTCCCACCTGAGGCAATTCTGCAAAAGTAGCTGGGTGTCCTACAAGTTAACCCTATTCTGACACCATCCACCTAGAGGTAGCATCAGCAACCATAGCCTAAGGGCTCAGCCCCACAAAACTCCATCTCTGCCTACCTGACCATGCAGATGCTAGTCCCAAGTCTGGGTTGTCACCTGTGCTTGTGGCAGACTGGCTATATATCACAATACCACCCTCCACCCCACTTTTGGTTCAGCTGATTTGCTAGAGTTCTCCTCAGAGAACTCAGGAACACAGTTTACTTACTAGATTACTGGTTTATGAGAAAAGGCCATACCTCATGAATAGCCAGATGGAAGAGATGCATAGGGCCAGCTATGTGAGAAAGGGCTCCGAGTTTCCATGCCCTCTGCAGGTGCCTTACCCTCCTAGCACCTCCACTCATTCACTGACCTGGAGTCTGTCTGAATCCTGCCCTCTGGGTTTCTCTGGCGGCTTCATTATGCAGGTGTGATTGATGAAGTCACTGGCCATTGGTGATTGAACTCAATTTCTAGTCTCTTTCCCCACCTTAGAGGGTGGGATTCAGATGCAAAGTTCTAACTCCCTAATTACACGGTTGGTTCCTCTGGCCACCAGCTCCCCATCCTTAGGTGCTGTCCAAAATGACCTCATTGGGCTGACTAGGAGAACATGAACCCATAGAAACCTACAGGAAGATCAGGAAAAGAGTGATGGACTTCCCATAATATATATATGGGTGGTGACCCAAGCCATTCTCTCAGGACATTAAAGGCAAGTTCACACTAGAAGGCTCCCAGGGACTTGTACAGCCCAGCCATTCAGGCAGCTGGCTACTGGGCTATGTGGTCATTTGAACTTTAGCAAGTTCCTCTTTTTTGCAAGATAATTCTGTATGCATTTCAAAGAGAGTACCAAGCAATATTTTGCATTATGCAAATAGCCTAAAGAAACCAGAACCTTTTATAGTTTTCTTTTCTCTTCAGAACAAAAGATTGCTTAGGAAAAATAAAAATAAGCAATAGCTGAACTCACATTAGTGTTTCCAAAACAAAACAGTCATAGGCCCTCAAATGTCAGAGTCCATTTTCCAGGCTAAGAGGATAACCTTGCCCTTCAGAATCTTACTGCCTTCTCGCGAAACTTGGGATCCCCCTGGATTGTCCTGCCCTTTTACCAAAAGTCTGTTGTCAGCAGGTCTTAAAAGAATTTTTTTAATGTCACGTCTTTCCCAAATTAAAATTCTGTAATAAATCTTTTCTCTCCCCTCCCTGTGAGTTTCTCTGATAACCATGAAGAGCTTCCCTTTCAAAGCCTTGTCTTCTTACCTCCTCCACTTAAATCTCCACCTGTCACCTGTCACCTGCCTTCTAGGTAGGACAACACCCTTTTAGAGCTCATAATCTTTGCCAGTTTAGTCTTTAAGGTTTTTTTTTTAATCCCCCATAAAATGTTTGCTTACTCAGCACTAAAAGGCATCTTCTCCTCTGAGAATTGAAGTTTGTGTGTTTATTACTGATCTGATAATGCCCCTGTAGCCTCCGGAGGACAAGGGCCCCACAAAAAAAAAAAAAGATAATCTTCTTACAGCCATAGTTCTGAGATTTGAGTGCACATCAGAATACTTGGAGTGCTTGTTAGAACAAAGACCTTGGGAGTCAGATTCTGCAGGTCTGGGTGAGCCTGAGAATGTGCATCTATATGAAAAGATGAAAGTGACCTAGGCTCTGGCTTCTAGAATACTGAAGTCAATGGAAAAATCGCTTCTTCCATGCGCAAAGCACTTCAGAACTTGAAAACTGCTCTCATACTTAATTATTTTTCTAACTAAACCTCACCACAATGCAAGGAGGGAAACAGTTCTTGGATTTAGGGTCAGAACACATGAATTTGAATTTCAGCCCTACCAAATACTAGCTCTATGACTTTGGACAAGTTTCTCAAAGCCTGAGGTGTTGCAAAGCAGGAATAAAAATCTCCCAGGTAGATAATAGGATGTATTTTTGAAAATATTTTGCAAGCTGCGAGGTGCTATATGAATACATAATTTAGGAAAAGAAGACAGCCTGGGGTGAGTGTCAGAAAGACAGCCAGAGTATCGTAGGAACAGAGAAAAAGAAGTGGTGCATTCAGTTGGCATGAGAAGGGCTTTGAGGAAAAGGCCAAGTTTTCATAGGGCCCTAAAAGTTGTCAACAGGCAGGGGATTGAATGGGGTTTTCAGAGGTGAACAGCACATAGACAAGAAAAATGATTAATGATACAGCCGGTAAAGGAGTTTAAAGCCACATTACAGAAAGCTTGGAACACCAGGAAAGGGAGTTTGAGCATGATTCAGTAGGTAACGGGGAGCCAATTAAACGTTCTGACCAGCGACGCAACAGGCTCAGGAGATAACAAACTCGGGTCTGTGTACAGCGGAGCCAGTGGGGGCAGGGAGACCTGTCAGGAGTATTTTCCTTAACAGCCTTCCCACCTACCTTCCCACCACGGTTCCATATCCATCTCCCCATGTTCCCTTGCTGTGGCCTTACAATAAATCCCAATGTTCTGCATCATCAGTATCTCCTCGCAGAGAGCCCCCTTCAAAGTGCTGGGTAGCTCTGCGTTGGCCTTCACCCCGCCTTCTGGAGCATTAGAGAACATAGGTTCCCTCTTCTTCCTCACAGTCCTGGCAGCCCTGCTGTCCTCAGCCAGGTTTCTCTTCTGGTTGCAAAACATGCCTGCATTTTTCAGCCATTTCTCATTTCTTTTCTGCCATTCTAGTTACCCTTCTCTGGATATAATTTTGTTTCTCCCCTATGCAGAAAGAAAAGTACAAGGCCTTACCAGAGACACTTGGATCATTTAAACAAACTCCCAATGGATGGATAAAACATTTAATTCTCTGCCCCTGCCTCTTCTCCTTACTAGGTAACTTTATTGGGGGTGCTTGAGACAAGGTCACGTTCAAGGTCCAAATGGGTTCTCACTTTCTGTGGTGTCTTTTACACTTCAGAGCATTGGTCGTATTTAAGTCCTTCATCTCATTCTGACTTGGATTTGCTCTGACTTATAGTTGAACCTTGTATGTTATATATCTTCCATTTTAGAGAATTTTAGGGATGCCAGCCTTAAAGTTTGAACACCCTCTGATGTACTCTGAAATGTGTGTCACATGGCTTGCTTGCATTTCCTCCTTAAAATTTTCTTCTTTCCTATTCATGGTAATGATGCTCAACCTTTGGGCAATCATTACACGGTTGTTCCTCATTTCCATTTTCCAGAGCCCAAAGGGTTAACATGTCCATGGCTGAGGTGTGGCACACCTTCGAGATCATGTGTGAGTTCACTTAGTGTGCTGTAAGTCCCTTTATCGACAACACAACAGAAAGGCACTACTAATAAATTCCCACTTCTCCTAATAATAGGGTCAGTGCTATTCCAAGTTAAGACCATTGTTCACCTATGCTGTATAAATAACCCCCATCCCTTACGGTTTAGATGAAAGTTCTCAGGCATTCAAAATACCTTCAGACATTTCATTATTATCATACACAAACCTCCTCAGTATCTTCTCCTCCTTCCCCAAACCCTGAGCCCATTGCCAGTATGTATCTCCCTCTCTTCCTCATACTACAGAACATGTGGAGGAAAAATAAGGACAGATTGGGTTTTCGCTCTGTGTGGAAACACATTTCACTTTGCTTACTGAAGTGAAAGGTCTCTCTGTGCTTAGCTGATGAAACATGATGCTTTGATTTGATAAAGATTTTTCCTTCCTGTAGCTTGGTGGAGAGGCATACTCAGATTCATTTGGAAAACAATTTTTATTGGCTGTGACTCATAGAAGAATGTCATGTGTTGGTATTTCATCACGGAGCGGGGAATCTTTCCCTTATAGGGCCTGTGGCTCTGACATGACTCAGGAGAGGAAGAATGGGCTGCTTCCACGGGAAACAGCTTCCCAGCTAATGCAACCGGAGCACACGGAAGCACGTAAATGTATGCCACCCCGGCCACCCTTTTGTGTTACCTCCCATGGCGCTAGTGGTGCTAGAGGAGAAAATTTTGCTCTTGTTGCTCTGACAATTAAGAACACAAGGAAATGCTCGTTTTTCCCACAGAAGAACTAAAATAAGTCAAGAAGACTACACCCTTGGTTAATTAAAGCTTCAAGAATTAAAAAAAAAAAAAAGATGGCGGGGTGGGGGAATTACAGGAAGTACTCATGCATATGAGGGCACTATAAGAATAAAGTAATGTTTATTGAATCATGCAATCTTATTAGATATTAGGGAGCTTGAAGCTTTCATGAAGTGAATTATTAACAAGTGAAAGACCCTAAAACAAACGTTTGGCTGCACTAGATACAGGTTCATTCCAGTCTTTCCAGTCCTGATTGTATCAGAGGGTGTCAGGACAGTTGAAGTATGTTTAAGCCTATTTAAGAAATGAGAGGCTTTCTAACACCACAGATTTTTCACACTCGAAGAATATAATTATTCGGTGAGATTTTAAAAAGTCTAGGGGCGCTTGGGTGGCTCAGTCGGTTGAGCATCCAACTTCAGCTCAGGACATGATCTCAAGGTTCATGGGTTCGAGCCCCACCTTGGGCTCTGTGCTGACAGCTAGCTCAGAGCCTGGAGCCTATTTCAGATTCTGTGTCTCCCTCTCTCTCTGACCCTCCCCTGCTCATGCTCTCTCTCTCTTTAGCTCAGAAATAAATAAAACATAATTTTTTTTAAAAAAAAAGCCTAATACCTGTGTTTTCAAAATAAAAAGTAAATGTAGAATGGTTAAAAACTTGTGATTTTTAAAATGAAAGTGGAACTGGGAAACCAAAAGGAATTATCAAACTTCTTCTAGTTGCATTTTTAGAAATGGCTAGTTCCACTGATTTCTGCCATGCTGCTTTCTATCATGCCCACCAGTACCGGGGACTAGAGGGCTCTCCTCCTGCTTAAACATCCCCATGTATACGTTTTCTCATGCTTACCCTTCTTGGAAATATTTAGGACCGTAAGTGGAGACATTTTAATAAGCAAGTGGACAATGCCCTTCAATAGAAAAGAACTCTCAGTTTAAATAATATATAGTGCCTTGCAGCTTTAGGATGATTTGACAGATTAGTGCTGCTTTAAGGTGGTGAAGACACAGCCTTCAGCAAAGATAAATAATGTTGACTCACTGTTCTTCCCAAACCAAGGACAAAGCTGTGCTAAAGTTTATGGCTGAGAAGACAACCAGTATCCAAACTGACTGACAGAAAAAGCCAGAAAGAAGGATTATTTATTTGTTCCTGGAAGAAGGAGGTAGATACAGATGAAAAATCCCTAAGGCAAGCAGGGTAGAGGTGGAAGTAAATGAAAGGAAACCACACGGAGAAGATACAGTGAGAAGGTAGGCAACAAAATGGTGTTGCGCTTCAGAAGAGGCAAAAAAGACAAACCCCTGCGGTTTGATTTCCATGGAAAGACTTAAGGCTGAGGAGGTTCTCCAAATGCTGGGTCAAGGGTTTCAGTTCACCTGAGAACGCTCTGCGCTAACCCCAACCCTCAGCTTCTCTCTATGGTGCTACTTTTGCTGCCGGATCATTCTGTTCCTTAGTGGACCAGCTCTGACTGAAGGGGTGGGGAGGGCGCACATCAAGGACCAGGAAGAGCTGATCGAAAAAGAGTGGAGATTTATATCGAGTGCTGATTCATGAGAGCTTCCAAGATTAAAAACGAAGAAGAAGAAAATGGAGTAGTAGTTGTTGGGGGCTGGAGGGGATGGAGGGACAGAGAAGCGACAGCTACAAAATGCTCGCTTTCTTCTCGAGGTGATGAAGGTGTTCTTTTATCAACTGTAGCGATGGTTGCACATATCTATGAACATACCTTGAAAATGAGTGAATGGTATGGTATATGAATTACATATCACTAAAGCTGGTGTGGGTTTGTCTTTAAGCCTACGAGAAATTAGAGAGAAGGCTCAATCTGGTGTGAAAATCAACCTTCACACAGCAATCTCACTGGGCCAGGAGGCAAAGACTAGGTATCAATGATCCTGATAAGGGAAGGCATTTTCAAATGTCAAGTAAAGAACCACAGGGAAACTCAAAATCATTATATTCCATACTTCACGCCTCTTAGGAGAATTGTGTGACTCTTTCATTCTCTAGACAGCACCTTTTCCAAAGTTGAATTACCTTGCCCTGTTGGAGCTCAAAACCTATGGGTGTGCTAAATGTGTTATAGTTTGAGCACGTGAAAGAAAGGTATCAGCCACAGAATGAATCACATGGGAACATTTTCCTTGTTTCTCTGCAGAATGAGGACCAATTAAAGGAGCCAATTATCCTGTCCTATCCGGAGAAAACATTTCTCAGGTGAATGAATTGGGAACTGAAAACTGGAAAAGGGCTTTTATTACTTTACAGGACTTGTACTTCTTGGGTGCCCCCAAAACTCCTCACATAAGACTGGCAATCCTAGAAGCTTAACAAATACTTTCTGCTTTTAATTACATCGAATTCCAAAAAGGAAGCTTAGGCATTTTACAATGAGTGTGCTTTCTACTTCCAAATGTAATGGCTAGAATATAAACCCTAGGAAAGGAAAAGTATTTATCGAGCACCAAAGCTCCTTTGAGAAATGACTGTGTCAAGTTTGCTGGTTCTCATTAGTTTTATTAAAATGGTTAGGAAAAACTGGCCTCGCAGATGCCTATAACCATGCAATCTTCAGCTTAGAATAATGCCCTGTATTATACTGTGTAAACACCAGAACTTTCCCTTGTGAGTCCAATAATCTTAGCAACAGCTCCCTTTCCAAACATGCCAAGAAAGATACGTTGCTTTGGGTTACAGACGCTGGAAAATCAACAGACCAAAACACGCAGAAGAACTGAGTAGAGAGAGGATTGAGTCTGGTCATCCTGAAGTCTCTGGAGAGCTACAGAGTGACAGAGTCGATAGCAAAGCCCTTAAAAGGTTCTCTCACCACCCCCGACCGTCACCACAGCACCCCCGCTTGCCCCTTCACACGTGGTCTGCCACAATGGCAAGGAAAAGAGAGGCTTAAAATGAAGTCAGTCCCAAGATGGAAACGTACTTCATGGAGCCATAGTTGACTTTGTGAAAACAATATTACACTGTATGTTAACTAACTAGAATGCAAATACAAATTTGAAGAGAACAACAAAAAAGGATACGATATTAACATCAGGGGAAAAGAAACCATATATTTCTTTTTTTTAAATTTTTTTAAATGTTTTATTTCTAGAAGAGAGAGAGACAGCGCGAGCAGGGGAGGGTCAGAGAGAGAGGGAGACACAGAATCTGAAACAGGCTCCAGGCTCTGAGCTGGCAGTCAGCACAGAGCCCGATGCGGGGTTCGAACCCACAAACCGCGAGATCATGACCTAAGCAAAAGTCGGACGCTTAACCAACTAAGCCACCCAGGTTCCCGAAAACCCATATATTTCTATAAAAAAAGAAGTGGTAACTTTGACCTATATACATGAGACTGAAGCCAGAGCCCTTCGGATACCAAGTATTCTCTTCCTGTGTGCATTTGCAAGGACGAAAGGCATTGGTTATGTGGATTAATTGGTCCTTATGAGCAATGAGTTCTCATGGGCCGGGGATTCATAGTGCTCTGTGGGTGAATAAGCGATTGGGGAAAGAGCCAACCAATTTCTTCCTTTCTGTCCATACTGGTAGTTCTGGTAGCTCTGAACACCACCAATGTCCCACCAAATATAACGAGGTATCTTTACTGTGCTTTATTAAATATGCCATTTGAGTAAAACCGTTACTGTTCTCTGCACTCCCATTTTGAATATAACAAATCATTATGATTGCATGACTTATTTTTGCTTCTGAAAGTGCTTTCATACATGTTTGATGTTCATAACTGAGACAGGCTGGTACAGTAACCTTGATTTACCTAGCAGTCTCAGGGAAGATAAACTGAATTTCTAGATCACAAGAGTTTATCCCTTTGTGTTATCATAATCAAAAAAAAAAAAAAATCTTAACTCATCTGAATAAAACTTTTCAAAAATGTACTTCAGCAAAGAAATGTACATTAAAATAAGAATAAGAAGATTTAGTTTTTAAAGTTTTTGCCTACCACATTAACAAGGACTTTTTATGAAGTTATAAAACCTAGGTTTTTAGAGGATGCAAGGGAAAGGATCCTCATAAACACTGCTAATGAGATTGTAAATTTTGACATTTTGGGGAGGTGATTTGATCATTTGGATCCAAAACCTTATAAATGTTCAACTCACTGACCCCCACAATTCTTTTATTCTTTTAATGATAGTTGAGTGCCTACCAAATGCTAAATACTCACGAAATACTGATGAATAGCAGACACCAGCTTCCTGCTCTCAGGAAGCTTATGTTCTCATAAAAAGAGAGAAAAACAATGAATAAGCACACAGCTGAATAGAGAAGATCAATTCAGACAATGATAAATTCTAAGAAGGAACTTAAATCACTGATATGACACGGGAGGGAGAAGGTCGCTTCTGGTGGTGTCAAGAAAAACCCCTGAGGCAGAGACATCAGTGCCCCTCACAATATCCAGCCTCCCATTCACCCTTAATAACAGAGCCCTAACTGAAAATGAAAACACCTTTCCTGGCCTTCTGGAAGAGCTGGATATCACGTGAAATGTTATGAAAGTCATTAGGTAGGGCTTCCAGAAATGTTTCTTCAAAACTGAAACTGTGTCAGGTTAATCACATAGGATAAGATGTCAAAGATACCTGGAAAAAAACCTGAATTTCAAAAGAGGTAAATTAACGGTAAGGAGAAAAGCAATTATGGCTTAGCTTTGGCTCGGAAAATATAACCCTCTGCTTCCTCTACTTTTTTTAGTTATAAAGCTTTAACTGAGACTGTGGACACTTCTTGCTTGGGGAAGGAGACTGTTGGTGGAACAAAGTTCTACAATATGCAGGGGGTATAACACTGTGCTAAAATGTATTTTAAAAATTGTATGATACTAGATAGAAGCAAAATGGAAGAATATTTCACTGTCTGTCAACCTGTCTTCCAGGACTGGTTCTGTTCTAACAAGCTATCTCTGCTTAGGTATCAACCACATAACATCATGGATTCTAGCCTCAGTTTAAAATGAAACAAACTAGGGGCGCCTGGGCGGCTCCGTCGGTTAAGTGTCCAACTTCGGCTCAGGTCATGATCTCATGGTTCATGGGTTTGAGCCCCACATCGGGCTCTGTGCTGACAGCTAGCTCAGAGCCTGGAGTCTGCTTCAGATTCTGTATCTCCCTCTCTCTCTGACCCTTCCCTGCTCACACTGTCTCTCTGTCTGTCTGTCTCTCTCTCTCTCTCTCTTAGAAATAAATTTTAAAAAAAACATTAAAAAATAATAAAAAAATAAAATAAAATGAAGAAATTGGACTAAGTCACCTGTAAAGCTTCATCTGCCTTCTGTAAGTCCTTGTCCACATTTCTTCCACAATTAATAGCACACACACACACGCACACACACATAAATGTTAAAGGTTAAATCCCTTTATGACCTTTATCAAATGAACAGGTCCATAGGAAAAAAAATTATTATCATAAAATAATGGACTACTTACACCCAGAAAACTTAATACAGATTTGAGGATGATGAAACAATGTGTCTATGCTCTTTGGGGATAACATATATATTTTATATGCACAGCAGTCCCCCCTTATCTGTGAAGGGTTACACTCCAAGACCCCCCCAGTGGGTGCCTGAAATCACAGATAGTACCGAACCCTATACATACTATGTTTTTTCCTATGTAAACACATGTACCTACGATCAAGATTAATTTATAAATTAAGAGATTTAACAACAATATCTGATAACAAAATAGAACAATTATAACAATAAATTGTTATAAAAGTTATGCGAATGTGCCCCTCTCTCTAAATATCTTATTATATGTACTGTGCTCGCTCTTTTTCTCCTTGTGTTATTAAGAGCATAAAATACTCACATGATGAGATGAAGGGAGGTGAATTACGCAGGCATTGTGACATAGCGTTGGGCTACTACTGATCTTCCAATATTCATCAGAAGAAGGATTATCTGCTTCCCAATTGCGGTTGACTAAAGGTAATCAAAATGGCAGAAAGCAAAACCGCAGACAAGGGAAGACCACTGTATGAATAATGTGCCTTGTAGCTAAATCAATAATAGAGGCTTATATTTGTATAATGCTTTGGTGTTTGCAAAGCAATTTTATGTCTTGTCACTTTCACTTTTGACCCACACAACCGCTTTAAGAAATAGGCAGGGCGAGGGGTGCCTGGGTGGCTCAGTCGCTTAAGTGTCCGACTTCGGCTCAGGTCATGATCTCACTGTTCGTGGGTTCGAGCCCCACATCGGACTCTGTGCTGACAGCTAGCTCAGAGCCTGGAGCCTGTTTCAGATTCTGTGTCTCCCTCTCTCTCTGACCCTCCCCTGCTCATGCTCTGTCTCTCTCTGTCTCTCTCTCCCTCTCAAAAAATAAATAAACATTGAGAAAATTTAATGTGTCACCCACTTTCAGTATGCCTAAGAGTCCAAACACAATGGGAACACTAAATCAAATCATTACAAGTGCTGGTGTGTTCAAACAACATCGGGCATAAATCCTGCCTAAGAACTACAACTGATTGCCAACATAGTAAATATTCATTTTAATCCAATTAACTAAAGTTAAGCAGAAATATATGAAGACTGTAAAAGGATGGACCCAATGCAACACTCATGTTATCACTTTTATTTTATTCTCATTAAAATGGATAAAACCACCGCCCCTTCTGAGTTCTCCTGGCAAGAATTAGTTCTCATGGCCTTAATACCTAGAGCTCTCTCCATGAGCAAATTTCTTTTTCACTTTAACTCTAGAAATGTTCTGGGAACATTAATTATGAGTCTATTGTGCATTGAGTGACCTAAGACAATCTTAAAAAGAAATAGCCCTTGACTCCACCCCTTATCACACTTTGCATTCACGGCATCAGGGAGTCCCCCCGGCTCTACCTGGGGCCTTCTCACCACCTCCACTGCCAAGTGCGGCCTCTGGGCATTTGCAGGAGTCTCCTAAACTCTCCTTGCTTCTGCCCCTGACCCCCTGCCATCAGTATTTAATGCAGCACAAGACAGATCATGTCAGCGCTCTGGCTCAAACCCTCCCAGGACCTCATGTCTCACACCGAAGAAGGTGAAATCCTTACCATCACCCCCAAAACCCTACAGGATCCATCCTGTTGGTTTCTGTGACCTCAACTTCTATTCTTCTACCTGCTGATCACTCCATTTTAGCCACCCTGGCTCCTTTGCCATTTTTGGAACACATCAGGCATATACTCCTGTCTCAGAACCTTTGCCTTGGCTGGTGCCTCTGCCGGAAGTGATTTACCTCTAGGCTGTCCTTGACACATTGTCTCACCTCTTTCAATTCTCTATTCAGTGCCACCTCTCAATAAGGTCTACCCCCATCACCCTATTTAAAATTGCTGCACAAAAGAGAGAGAGAGGCAAATCAGGAAACAGACTCTTAACTTTAGAGAAGAAACTGATGGTTAGCAAAGTGGAGGCGGATGGGGGAATGGGTGAAATGAGTGACAGGAATTAAGGAGGGCACTGGCGGTGATGTGCACCGGACATTGTATGGAAATGCTGAATTGCTATATTGTACACCTGAAACTAACATTACACAGGATGGAAACTGAGATAAAAACTTTAAAAAATTTGCTGCATATACCTCCACCCTCCCCAGTGCTCGCAAGCCCCTGCCTCCGCTTTCCTCTCGCCCTAGCACTTAGGCTTTCCAGTGTATGAAATAACAGCATGTCTGTGCTTGAGTAGGAATGTATACTCTATCAAGGGCGGGATTTTGTCTTATTTTTCGTGCTGTCTAAAATGGTGTTCGGCACAGAGAAGGCCCAGAATTATTTGGTGAATAAGAGAATGAAGATAGATGCCTAATCTTCATTTTGAGAGCCGCACACTAGTTGACAAGTGTGATTTCTAAGTGTGGACACAAAAAGTTATTGGATTCCTGAGCTGTTTGCTGGCTATTCCCTGTGGCTACTGAAGTGTTTGCCGATCCCAGTGAATTCAAATTCATTGACCTTGTTCTGTAACCAGAAGTTATGAGGAGAAGAACAGTCCAGAGCTGGGAAAAGTACATAAAAAGAAGAAACAAGTGGTTAATGAGCACACGAGGAAAGAGTGTGTAACTTCAAGAATAACTGAAGAAATACATATCAAAGCAATAAGACCATTTTTCAACTATTATGTTAACAAAGGTTTTTAAAATTATCATACTCAATGCTGGCAAAGGAACAGAGAAAAATGTACATTTAGACCCTGCCGTTTAGAAAATAGAGCCCTTTTAGAAAAGTATTTGGCAAAATGTGTCAAAAGCCTTAAAATATTCAGGAATTAATTTGCATAATTTTACCCTAAATCCAGAAAAAGCTTTATGAGCAAGATTTTATTACAGCTGTATTTACAAAAGCAAATTTTGGAAGTACCCTAAATGACCCACAATAAGAAAATGATTAAGCAAACTGTACATGGCTCATCAACTCGATTCCATTCTTAATGACTCATTAATTCTTTAACAATATGGAAAAGTCCTAATGCGGTGGGATATCACCCCCACCCCAGCAGATTAGGGAAAAAAGATAGGAAGGAGGCAAGTGCAATGTATACGGAACCCAGGACACAGCCATGCTAGGTCCCGGGCTGTCTGAGCCCATCAGTCTAATCCCAAACCCTCAAAGACTGATAATGTTTTCTGCTCACCTGCATCTGAGCTTTGTAGTTTCAATGTCTACAAACCTTACTGTTTGCAAACTCTTATTCACTATCTCTCCAGGTGCCCTAAGCCCAGAGGCACACAAAGACCAGCCCCGAGGCTCCACTGTTGCCAAGGGACATTATGAATTCAGCCCTAGAGTCCCCTCACTCCAAACACTGAAAGAATACATACAAACAAAAATATAAGAATAGAAGTGTTAAAGAGACAATAAATGTATTTGTAAAAAGCAAGGCTGAATCCTATGAAAAAGTAAATTGGAATCAGCACCAATTGGGCAGATAATGGCATATGCTGATGGGCATAATCTGGCCCCCAGGACTGCCTTATAGTGGAGTCTGTCACAGAGACAGTTCAGTCACAGGCTATTGTAAACACGCTACAAAATGCCCTTACCACCATGATTGTTATTTTCTTTCATACCGTCTAATCCCATGGCATTGCTTTTACACAGTAAGATCATTGGATCCACTCTGAAAAGTCTGGCAGAATAAATCACAAATTGGGTAAACTTCATATGTGAACATGAAAACGGGAGCTCGTTATTATACCAGGTAGCATGCTGGGCCTTCGAATGTTGTATGCCACCCGATGTTGTTTACTCATCTGACACAAATATGTTTTCGTTCACATGTCCTTTGACTTGAAGTACTTTGCTACAGATGACAAAGGACTGAGTGCTTGGCACTTTTCAGAAGAAAGTTCTTATAGTCTGTAGTTCTTACCTGGTTCCAACAGCAGTTCTCTGACACCAAGTTGGTGTCCCTGATTCAGTCTAATTTTGACACTAAGCACCTAGAGTAAGCATTAGGTCTTCCGAGTGAAGGATTCAGGCTCACGAGATTGCCCCATTTCAGACATCAGCCCAAGTGGAGTCCCTGGGCCACCAGCACTGTGCTCAGCGGGCTACAAATATTAAATCATTGTGTTGTACACCTGACGCTAAAATAGTGTTATGTGTCCATTATGCATCCATTTAAAAAAATTCCCCCCAAAATTGAGGGTTTCCAAGACTCCCCTTAGGTTCGATAGTTAGCTAGAACAATTCCCAGAAGCCAGCAAAGAGCTATATATTTACAATGACAGTTTTATGATAAAGTATACAACTCAAGAAATCAACAAAATGAAAGAGACACATAGGGCAAGGTATGGAAGGTGCGCAAGGGCAGTTTCCATCTGTGCCTTCTTAAATGCCCCACCCTCCCCGATCTCGATGAGTCCACCAACCTGGAAACATCTCTGAACCTCACTGATCAAGAGTTTTTGTCAAGGATTCCTTATCTAGGTGTGATTGATTGCATCAATGGCCATCAGTACTGAACTCAGTCTCCAGGCCTCTCCGCTCCCTGGTGGTGGGGCATAAAGCTGACCTCATGCTTGGTCTTTCTGGTGTGGCCAGCCCCTCCCATGAAACTGAGGGTCCACCAGGAATCATGTCATTGGCACCAACTCAGATTTGGCCAGAGAGGAGGCTGTTATGAATAATATCAGATACTCCCATCCTTTAGAAAATTCCAAAAGGTGGGGCACCTGAGTGACTCAGTTGGTCAAGTGTCCAACTCTTAATTTCGGCTCAGGTTGTGATCTCAGGGTCATAAGGCTGAGCCCCCACACTGACAGTCCAGAGCCTGCTTGGGATTCTCTCTCTCCCTCTCTCTCTGCCCTTCCTTTGCTCACATGTGCCTGTTCTCTCTCTCTCAAATGAAATAAATAAGCTTGAAAAAAAATTCCAAAAGGTTTTGCAGTTCTCTGCCAGGAACCTGGGATTAAGACCAAATATAGTTTTTATTATCCCACGGTTCTGAAATGCATTTTAAATCCCTTTACTTCCATTTTCTGAAATGTATTGTGAAGTTAACATATTTAATTTCCTTAACAACCATAACCCAGGTTTCTATAACTCTGGATCTACCACAATGCTGAACACAGTTCTTTGTGCAAATAATGTTTCTTAATATATGTGCATTTTCCCAGAAGACCAAGGGCTACAGAAGAGTTAGAACAGTTAGATTAAGAATCGAATGTGACTGAGGCTCCTGGGTGGCTCAGTCAGTTAGCAAACACTGATAAAACATTTGGTATGTGCCCTGTTTGAGGTACATTATAGATATTAACCACTTAATCCTCAGGTAGATGCTATATTGTAGCATGAAGAGGGCTAAGAATCTTGTCCAAGACCACGTGGCTAGTAAGTAGTAGAGCCGAAATGAGGCCCAGGCAGTCCGGTTCCTGAATTTATGCCTTCAACCACACTGCTATACAGTCTCCCCACTACATCATTTAACCTACATGTGAGGCATATAGTATAAGTATCACCATTTCACAAAGGGAGACACAGGGTATATCCATTAAGTGGTAGGGTCAGGATTCAAAACCACAGCGTGTTAGCCCAAAGCCCACGCTTATTTTTTTTAATGTTTATTTTTGACAGACAGCATACAGGGGAGGGGCAAGAGAGAGTGGGACAGAAGATCCTAAGCAGGCTCCTTGCCAACAGCAGAGAGCCGGATGTGGGGCTCAAACCCACGAACCATGAGATCATGACCTGAGCCGAAGTCAGACACCAACCAACTGAGCCATCCAGGCGCCCACACTCTTAATCACTGTGCTGTGTTGCAGAGCTGGGGAGTGAGGGGCACGGTGCCATGGAGAAGAGGGAGAGGTATAAGAAGATCTTGCGTCCATTACATTCAGCACAATGTGCCGAGCCTTACTCCTCCAGCACTGCCTGGGTGGCCCAGTCAGTTGAGCATCTGACTTCGGCTCAGGTCATGATCTCGTGGTTCCTGAGTTGAGAGCCCCCACATCGGGGCTTGCTCCTGTCAGCTCAGAGTACACTTCAGACCCTGTGTCTCTCTCTCTCTCTCTCCCTGCCCCTTCTGACTTGTGCTCTCTCTCTCTCAAAAATAAATAATCATTTAAAGAAAATAAAAGAAATCCTTACTAGCCTCAACCTAACCTGGAGAGCCAGGCATACTCAGCAGTAGGAAAAAGCTGTGGTCAGGGCCAAGTTGAGGCCAAGGTCAAAGAAGAGAAAGCCAACAGAGCCATGGAAGAAAATCAGGCCTAGAATAAGGGTCTGAGGAAACCTTCTACAAAAAGAGAGTCAGCCTGGGACACTGCCACTTCTCCATGAGGGTACATACGAAAGAGTACAGAAGGTTGCATTCAAGAAACAGCTGGAATTCTTTTTTAGCACGGGAATTCTACAGCACGGGTTATGTCCTTGCCCTAGAAAGTCGGGGACTGTGTCAACTTAGATTTCCTCAGAAATGCCTTCACTGAGTGATGATTTAATGTCATGCTCTCTCAGCTTTTATCAAGAATCCAGTTAAGTGATGTCCATTTAAGGAACATTTTGTCATCTTCAGAAAACCTGCAACTGAATACTTTGTTCTTAACAATGAGCGTAACATTCTGCCCACAATTTGGAGTCAGAGAAATATTTCTCTTTCCTGGCAAACGGTGTGCTTATTTTTTATCAGACAACAGGAGTTATATAAGGTAACATGTTTCCCTTTTTACATGGGCCCCTGTGAACCATAAGTTAAATTTTGTGCTTCATTGTTCCACTATCATCCTAGATTCTTAGATGCCTCCTAATGAATTCTGATACCCCTTTATGTCTTGAACCATCTTGGTATGTGTGTGTTTTACTTTTTCATTGTGAAGTAGAGTATTCATACAAAGGAGTGTACAAAACAAAAACCCACAGTATAACAATTATATCAAGATAAACACCCATATAACCACCACCCAGGTCAACAAACGGGAATTGCCAGGACCCCAAAATCCTTCGTCCTCCTCCCAGACACCATGCCCCCATCTCTCCACCCCACCCCTCATTCTCTTTCTTTTTCTGATTTCTTGACTTCTCTTTATATTCCTATTATCTAACAGTATATCCCACAACACTATGGTTTAGTGCTGCAGTTTTTCTTTTAACCTACCTGAATGGAATCACGCATTATGCAGACTTCTGAGACTGACTGATTTTACTCAATATTACAAATGTGTATGTTTCCAATCCTGCCCCGAGAAATAAAGTCCTGTTGGTTTTGACACCCCTCCCCCTCGCAAACACAAACACACACACACACAAAAATGAATTTGCAGTTCATTCGTTTTCATATCTGTAGAGTCTTCCCTCATCTAACTAGATCACAATTTATCTATTTTCCTATGACAGGCATTATGATTTTTTGTTTTCCTTGATTGCTAATGTGGCTGAGGGCCTTTTCATATGCTTAGGATCATTTGAAAATCCCTTTTTGGAACCATCGTTTTGAACCAAGGACACGGATTCTCACGTGGAGGCTCACGTGGAGGAACCCAGCCCTGCCAACACCTTGAGTTGAGCCCAGCAACAGTCATTTTTGGGCCTTCTGACTTCTAGAACTGTCAAGTAACAGGTTTATGTTGTTTTAAGCCACTAAGTGTGTGCTAATTTCTTACAGCAGCAACAGGAAATTAATACACAAGGAAAGGGAACATGACTGCTTAGATCATTAAGATCACTGATATCAAAACAAATGAAATAATGTAATGGTATTTTTGTATCATTGAGGCATTAGTTACAGCACTGCCTATTCCTATCACTTAAAATAGAAAAATGATCTTTAAAATTGAGGTATAATATGCAGTGATATGTATAGGTCTTAAACATATTATTTGATGAGTTGTGACAAATGCATTCATCTGTGTAACCAACACCTAAATCAAGTTACAGAACATTTCACTCCTCCAGAAATGCCTGTGTTCCTCTCATCATTCCCCAGCACCTCCCTGCCCCCACCATCTAGGCAACCACTGATCTGACCTCTCTTCCCATAGGTAAGTTTTGGCTCTTCTAGGACTTCAAATAGAAGAATCATACAATATGGGGGCACCTGGGTGGCTCAGTCAGTTAAGTATCTGACTCTTGATTTTATCTCATGATCTCATCATTTGTGGGATCAAGCGTTGCATTAGGCTCTGTGCTGGCAGTGTTGAGCCTGCTTGGGATTCTCTCTTCCTCCTCTCTGCCCTTCCCCCATGCTCTCACTCTCTCTCTCAAAAAAAAAAAGAAGAGAAAAGAAAGAAAGGAAGGAAAGGAAAGGAAAGGAAAGGAAAGGAAAGGAAAGGAAAGGAAAGGAAAGGAAAGGAAAGGAAAGGAAAGGAAAGGAAAAGGAAAGGAAAGGAAAGGAAAGAAAAGGAAAGAAAAGAAGAAAGAAAAGAAGCAAAAGGAAAAGAAAACAAAAGAAAAGAAAAAGAATCATACAATGTCTACTCTGTCGCACTTGGTTAAAACACTGAGTTTGAAGCACAAATTCTGGGTCTTCTACTCACCAACTCTTTGAGTTCAACCAAGCGTCAGCCTTTCAGAGGCTAAGTTTCCATTCAGCTAATAAACTGTTAGGGATACCTGATGGCTCAGTGGGTTAAGTGGCTGACTTTGGCTCAGGCCATGATCTCATTGTTCTTGAGTTCAAGCCCTGCCTCGGGCTCTGTGCTGACAGCTAGGAGTCAGCTTCAGATACTCTGTCTCCCTCTCTCTCTGTCCCTCCCCTCCTCATGCTCTCTCTCTCAAAAATAAACAAACATTTAAAAAAATACAATATAAACTGCCAAAAAAAAAAAAGAATATAAACTGCCAACCTCAGAGCTGCTGTCAAGATCGCAGGATTTCATCTGATAAAAATTCTGTGTCATTTCTTAAATGGTATACACTTGTAAATGCTTATTTCCAACTCCAAACAGAAATTGCATGTTAACAATCTTTGGGTAATGGGATAATAAGTGATTTTTAAATTTTCTTAATATTTTTCTATATTTCTCAAGTTTGTACATTTTTTAATTTTTAAATTGATTTATTTATTTTGAGACACAGTGCATGCGAGTGGGGGAGGGGAAGAGAGAGAGGGAGAAAAAAAGTCTCAAGCAGGATCTGCACTGCTAGCACAGAGCCCAACGTGGGGATCAAACCCACAAACTGTGAGATCATGACCTGAGCCGAAATCAAGAGTCAGACACTGAACCAAGTGAGCAAAATAAAAATGTCATTTTAAAATAAATTAGCACAGGAGTGTTTACCAACTCTGATTTCATGCCACACATTCTTTTGAAAATTCTGATTTAATTAATAGTTCCAATCTTCAAATATGTATTGGTGCAAATCATGGTAGAGTTATATTCATTCCTACATAAGAAACGGCAGAAAGTAAGCTAATAAGGATAACACACTACTATTTTCTCATTTTATAAATCTAAGGAATGCCTAACGCAGCATAAAACACAATGCTGCTGTGATGCTGTACTTAAGTACAGCTTATTCTTAAGAATAAGCCACATCATTCAGTACAGCACGTCTTACTGTTCAGATACAAAATCCTGCCTAGATAATCCTTCCCACTGCCATTGTGAAGAGGGGAAGAAAGCAAAGAAACAGAAAGACACAAACATTGACGGAAGTGCAATGAGGGACAGTATTTGGAATCACAGGAATTGCCCACAGAACAAGCTTTAAGTTTCAGAATCGCACAGATGCTTGTTTGTTTCTCCCAACAAGCCAGCAGATAGCAGGTGCCCAAGGAACACTTGAAGGACACATCTTCTTTCCATACCAGTCATGTCTCACTTCTAACTTGGTCATCCTGTTATCAGCTGGTCCAAAATGTCCATGTTCTGATTTACCAGAACTTTATAGCGACCTCTATTTCTCTACTTAACCAAATACAACTTAGAATTGATTTTATTTTATTTTTAATTTTTTTAATGTTTATTTATTTTTGAGAGAGAGACTGCAAGTGGGAGAAGGGCAGAGAGAGAAAGGGAGACATAGAATCAGAAGGAGGTTCCAGGCTCTGAGCTGTCAGCACAGAGCCCGATGCAGGCCTCGAACCCATGAGCTGTTGAGATTATGACCTGAGCCAAAGTCGGGAAGTCGGGTGCTTAACCAACTGAGCCACCCAGGCGCCCCTAGAATTGATTTTAGGTAGGTGCACTAATCATTTAGTTTTTATAAAAATGACTTAGCTTCCATAAATAGCATAGATAACTAAAAATTAATGATACCAAAGATCAACTATTTTATTAGAACTTTATTCTTCATAATTCATTGAGTGTATTGCAGATGACTCATAATGGACATGGGACTGACAGATGATAGACTTGTCAGAGGCTGTGACCAGTGGGTAGATTGGGAGGGATGTTAAATATTAGGCACCAAGAGGGAAAGACTTTCTGGAATATCCTGTCTAGATAATCCTTCCCATTCCTATTATGAAGGGAGGAAGAAAGCAAAGAAATAGACAAAAAAACACTAAAGGGAGTGTAATAGGGAGCACTGCTTGGAATCACAGGAACTGCCCCATAGAATAAGCTTTAAGTTTCAGAATCACACAGATCAGTGTAGAAGCTTCCACAAATTGGGGCTAACACTGATTAAGTGTTTACTATTTGCTAGGCACTATTTTAAGCACATTATAAGCATGAATTCTTTTTATTTCTCACTAAAGTCCTATGAGATTAGGGCTTTTGTGCCCCCAGTTAAGAGAGGAAGGCCATTTATTTAGTGGCCTACATAGCATGGTATTGGAGCCCATGCTCTCAATCATAACTCTATACTCACTTTCTAACGATGGCTGGATAATGACTGCATTTAAAGTTTGAATTGTAGGGGCACCTGGGTTGCTCAGTCGATTGAGTGTCCGACTTCAGCTCAGATCATGATCTTGTGGTCAGTGAGTTCAAGCTCTGAATCAAGCTCTGTGCTGACAGCTCAGAGCCTGGAGCCTGCTTTGGATTCTTTCTGTCTTCCTCTCTCTCTACCCCCTCCCCCGATCACACTCTCTGTCTCAAAAATAAATAAACATTAAAAAATAAAATAAAGATAGAAAATTAAAAAATAAAGTTTGAACTGTAAGTAATTACAGCCAAAAAGGCTAAAATTCTCATGAATTAGTACATGACCTTTGAGAAATAGAAGTGATCAAAAAGGCACTCAGGAAGAATGTGTAAACACATGGGACATTTAATAAGATCAAAATAGACAAACTCAGGACAACAGGGGAAATAGTTATAGGCAGGATTAGGAGAAGACATGTCCCCTCCTCATTATTTTATTTTATTATTTTATTTTATTTTATGCTGTTTTTTATTTCTTTTAAGTTTATTTATGAGTTTTGAGCCAGAGAGAGACACAGAGACAAAGAGAGAAGGCAAAAGAGAATCTCAAGCAGACATCTCTGCTGACAGCACAGAGCCTAATCCTGGACTCATACCCATGAACTGCGGAATCATGACCTGAGCAGAAATCAAGAGTCAGATGCTTAACCAAATGAGCCACCCATGTGCCCCTCCCCTATCATACTTCTTAAAATTATTCCCCAATTCTCTATTGGGAAGTAACATAGTTAATTCCAGAGCTAATGTCTAGTCTCTCTACTTGAAGTAAAAATTTAGCAAACAATAGGTAGCTCACTCCATAGTCCAAATTCTGTTCCTCCCAATCCTTTCTGTTATCATTTTAAAGTCCTGGATAAAGAATCTACTCCCAAGGCTTACTGAAGTTCTGTATCAATACCAGGTGAACCAGCCCAGATAAAAAAAATGTGTCTACTTAAAGACTTATACCTTAGGGGTGCCTGGGTGACTCGGTCCATTAAGGATTGGACTCTTGATTTCAGCTCAGGTCATGATCTCGTGGTCATGAGATAGAGTCCCACATAGGGCTCGTCAATGAGCATGGAGCCTGCTTAAGATTCTCATTCATTCTCTCTCTCTCTCTCCCTCTGCCCCTCTCCCTTGCTCCTGTGCATGCTCTCTCTAAAATAAAAAGTAATAATAAAAAGAATTGTGCCTCAAAGTTTATTTCCACCTGAGTGTGCAGCTGGAAGTCACTTTTGCAACATTATCTCTTTGATCCCACAAAAGAAGACAAGAAAGAGGGATGTGAAAGGGTTTAGGCCACACAGCTCACAGTTCTAAATGTGAGTCAGGAATCCAGTCTCCTCTATTCCCTTCTCTAACCTTGACCCATTTTAGTGACAACCTCCCAGATTTATTAGCAAGCAATAAACCTGACTGATTTGGCCCACCCCTCTGGTGAGTTATCAGTGAGCAGTGAAATGTTCCAAAAGTGGACTGAGATAGGAAGGTGGAACTTCTACTTAGAAAATGGAGTAGTCACCTTATAATAAATGCCATGTTTTAGCGCTTAGAATGTACCAGGCAGTGTGCAAAGTGCTTTATAGATACTACCTCACCCATCCCAAAAATATCCCTGTGAGCAGTATATTATTAGCTCTATTTTACAGATAAAGGATCTGAAGGTCAAACAGGTTAACTGACCAAGGGATTCCAACCAAGGTTAGAATCCTGTATGACAGACAGCTGTGTCCTCCCAGTCAAGTGAGTCAACAGAGACAGGAACTTCAAGCCTGCCCTGGGTATAGCCACTGACCTTAGCCTCCGCCCCCCCCCCCCTGGCCCCCCGCTCCCTCGCCCGGTTCTCCACTCCCTCCCTCCTTACCTGCTGACTCTGAACAATGAGGCTCTTTCTCTGTTAAAGTCTTCCCGGTACAGGAAATCCCATCAGGCCTCTGGGAGGCTAGTGTTCTTCTGGTGCTTTTGTGATATTTCCCTGCCTCAGTTCAGAAGGATCTGAACAAGCCAAAAAGAGGTTTACTCCCCTTGCAGGAATGTTTGCTAGGATTCACGGTGGAACAAAAAACTTTAAGAAAAATAATGCTTGAATGCAAAAAAAAAACTGTAAAAGTCAAGATAAATGCCCCAAAAAGTACTTTTTAAATAAAGACAGAAGATCCAATCCTACACTTCCTTGCACCACTCACTCCATCTCACCCTTGCCCCTTTGCAGCTCTGTTGAATCCTGTCTGCTCACTCCATCTCACCCCTGCCCCTTGGAGCCCTTTTGGATCCTGGCTGTACTGAAATTCTTGACATTTAGTTCACCATGGATTTTAAAAATATGGCACTAAAACATTATTTATCTTCATGACAGATGAGTTTTGGCTTTGGGTTTTTAGAGTCCCCTTAAATTTTATGCTCAAGTCTCACCCACCTCAGCTTATCCTTGGTCCCGGACTGAGTACATAAAAACTGGAATCACAGAGGGAGGGTCTTGTTCTCCAGTGTACACTTATCCCACATATTGCCTTATCTCCGCAACATGTCAACTATCCTTCGTGTCAGCCCCACCAAATAAGTGACCACTGTGTGTACTCAAGGTCATAGCTGAGCCATGAGGGAAATGGAGAAAATAAAGTCTTCTCCACCTTGCTCTAGAAGTTTGGCTGTGGTTCTTTCTCCTTCTTAAAGGACACTTTTTATACCATCAGCTGAGTAACTTGCCAGGAGGGAAATTCCTATCTTTGACACTCTCAAATCAGTGTTGACATGTAATTTTAATTATTGAATTCCTATCCTTGTTTCTCTAAGGCAATGGTTCTCAGTCTTTAAAAACAAATCCCTATGCCCAGGCTGCTCCCAAATTCATTAAGTCAGTATCTCAGGGGCAAGAGCCTGGCATTCATTCATAATCTTTAAAGCTTCCTAGATGATTCTAGTATGTGGGCAAGGTTGGGAAGGACCGCTCTAGCAAGAGGCTCCGTTTTTATTTTACTCCCCCAGATGGATATTCCTATGGTCCATCCCAGGGACAATATCGGTCAGGACTCCAGGGTCTGAGGGAGCTGGATTTAATTCTTGGCTTTCCCACATACTAGCTTTGTGACCTTGGACAAGATACTTCTGTTTCCTCAACGATGCTCTGGAGACGATAACAGCATTTACCACTTGGATTTGGTTGAAGGAATCAAGCAGAGGCATCTGAAACACCCAGCACAGCGTCTGGGGTGTGTATGCCTACATGCCCTCGTGCACCCACACACTCAGCATGAGTGATTGCTATTATTAGTTATGAATCCGTTCTGCAGAGTGACAAGAAGCTCAGTGAATAGACAAAGGCAGAACCACTCTGCTGGAATCCAGGGGTAGGAGGAGACTCAGACCCCACTCTTTTTCCAGCGTGTTCTGTAGAGCCCCTGCGAATTCTGGGAAATAGTGCAAAGACCACTAGTGTGGCATGGAATGACATTTTGAGCCCAATCTTACTCTGTTTGGGGTGGATTTTCCTGCCTCAGAACTGCTCTGGCCCATTTCTAATCTCATTTCCAGTGGCAGGGGTCCACTGGCTGAGCTCAGGGGCTGTTCTGTGGCCACAGGACCGAACGAGCAGGGCTGCTCTGCCCAAGTGGCCTCTGTGGCTTCAGGCTTACCAGCCGAGTAAGCCATCGCTCAGTGACACTGCTCTGAATTCCCAGTCCCCTGGCTGGATGAATGTCTGTTTGGTTTTCCGGTGTGTGATGGTGGCCAGGAGGGTTGAGCGTGTTTCCTGTTCTAGAGTAGAGGAGTATTTAAGTGCCCTGCATGGGAAGACCTGTAAGGCATCCTGGCTTGGCAAGGAGGGCTCCCTGTGGGAGAGACTAGCTGGCCTGTTTTCCCATTTGAGAACAGCTGTGTTGTTCTGTGAGCACAGTCAAAAATCCTGGCTCTGTTCAGAGACCTCCACCAGCCTCGGGCTGATTCAGAGAGGGTGAGGCAGAAGATACAGATTAGGATCGGCATAACTGGGGTTGGCTCTGCCTCAGAAATCACTTGTGCCACAAGATGGGCTCTATCTCCATTTCCCTTAGGGGGCCCCATCTGGGCCCCTCTTGTTTATGTGGTGTCCACTGCTTCCCGTTAGTTCTTCCAATCCATACAGTGTCTTTTCTCTCTTTTTTCCATAAAGGAGTACCCCTTGTACCAACTTAGTCACCGAATAAACTACTTGATAGTAAGAGTGTTTTTTTCTTCCCTCCTCTGAGCCCATTTCCAGACTTATTTGGGGAGAAAGTTGGTATTTCATGCCATAGTGTATTTAAAGCATTTGCTCTGCTTGTTCTTTAGAGAAGCTGTTTGAGTTAGACTTTAGTAGTTAGGCTCCTCAATTCCAAGTAACAGAAACCAACTGGCATTGGTTTGAGCTGGAGACAGGAATTTATTACAGGATAAAGAAACACCTCGCAGGACGCCTGGGTGGCTCAGTCGGTTAAGCGTCCAACTTCGGCTCAGGTCATGATCTCATGGTTCATGGGTTCGAGCCCTGCGTAGGGCTCTGTACTGACAGCTGGCTCAGTCCAGAGCCTGCTTCAGATTCTGTGTCTCCCTCTCTCTCTGACCCTCCCCTGCTCACACTGTCTCTCTCTCTCTCAGAAATAAATAAAAACATTAAAAAGAAAAATCTTGAAAAAAACAAAAGAGAGAAAGAAACACCTCACAGAAACAAAGACAGGAGGGCAGCAAGGCTTCAGGAAGAGACTGGAAATGGAAAGCAGCCAGAACATGTCTGCCATGTCTCATCTTGGAAACCTTGCGTGTCTGCTGCTTTGTCTCTCTCTGCTGACCGGCTTTGACTGCCTACGTGTAGAAGGAGAAACGCTGCCTTCATCAGAGCACGGTGCTTATTACTTCCAAGTGAAAGGTGCTCAAAATGACTCATGGCTTTTGGTACCGATTCTCAAGAGAATGGGATTGGTTGGATTCCATCAGCGATGGTCAGTGGACAGAGAGCCCAGAGGCTGTCTTCTGAGAACGAAGGCTCTCAGATACAGCTGATGCCTAGGGTCACTTGTGGGAGATGTTGTTATTGTTGTTGTTTTTTATACAGACCCAGGCTCTACTTTAGAATCCGTAGGAGTAGAGCCTGGGACTCTGCATTAAAAATTCCTCAAGCAATTCTGATGATAAATCAGACTGAGAGTCAAGGAGACAAATCTCTTAGGTATCCATTAATCTTCCCGCTAAGATCTAACAAAAGACTGCCTTTTAAGCTATCCACTGTTTGTTGGAGGCTATTACTATAAGGCTAGAGTGAGCAATTCATTTCAGTGCAAATATACGTGAGTCGGATGCGGAACTCCCTCCCCTACAGAGCACTTGCTGTAGAACCAGTCGAGTGGAAATCTGAGAAGCCAGCTCAGAGTTGGATCTAATATCACTATTCTTAAAGGCTTCACGGTCAGGACTTTGAGACAGCATTTCAAGAACAGATCTTACCAGGTGAAATCTGGTTCGGTGTTAGCCAAGCAGATGATACAGGCACTGCAGTTCAGTGTAACAGTCCAGAACAGGTTTAAAATCTAGGTCTTCACGCTGGGGGGAAAAACAGAACTCCATTGGGAAAATACAACCTTAAGAGAATCAAGTTGTGTTTTCGTTCCCATGTTTTTCTTTCTTACAACACAGTTTCTGCTGCTTGATAAACAATGACCTCTTCTCTTTTTAATGTCTATTACTTTGTTCTTTAAGACTTGTGTTTCCACTTAGAGGAAGTCTTCTCTGACTCCCTAGTCTATCCGTCTTTGCCTCTGCTCCTTTAACACCTCCGTGTACCATGATCATAGTATGGATTGTAAGCGTGTTACTCTCCATCACCTCCACTTGATGATGGGTAGTTGGCACTTTGGTAACGAAATCTACTTATATGGGAGTTGGTGTGAACTCTCCTTCTGAACTGATGGAGTGATGTGTCTGCCAATCTGGCCCCTGGCTTCCCTTCTGTCCCTGTAACAGAGCCACCAATCTCAACACCATAACAGTTCTGGGATCACTCATTTCTTAATCATAGAAAATTAAGGAGCCCTAGACCTATGGCCCTGTCACCAGTATGCCAAGGTTATTAGGACACCCTTTAGCATTGTGATGCATTTTGAAAATGTTTTATTTGTGTTTTACTCTAAGACAGTCTAGATAAATCAGCCATAATTCACTAGGTATGATTCAGATATTAGCTCATTTAACTCCTACAACAAGCCTACAAAGGAAGCTTTATAGGGAAAACTGGGAGGAAAAAGATGAAGTAACCTGCCTAGGCCACACCACCAGTGTCAGAAACAAGATCAAAACCCAGACTGGATTCCAAACCTTTAAGCTCTTAAACACCAGCCTGCACAGTTAAGCCCCTTTTGAAACTTACTTCACATGGTTAGCTACTTAAGTAGCTAGTTACTTTATGTAGTCAGCTATCTTTCCCTATTTATGGCTTATTTCCTGAATTAGAATGAAATATTCAATAAGTATTTGTTGGTTGAATGTATATAACTATGGATGATACATCACTGATCTGAACTTACAAAAGTGGCTAACCTTCTTCTATCCATCATGAGGTATAGAATTTTCTAGAAGTATCTACCTAAAATCTTCCAGCAGAATGTGAGCCTATGCTTATTTGCATCTCTTCTACTAAACATGGCTGAGGAGAAGATTTCTCCATTGCTGTCCATGCAACAATCAAACTCCAAGGAAGCCCTACTTCTACGGTGTTGTTTTAGGTGTGGCCCCTGCATGATAGCGTCTGAGAATATGCAAAGACTGTGTGAGGACAGGGTGATGGGGCCAACCACAGCATCTCAGAATATTCATAACCGAGTCATCAAAGAGTCACACAATCCAAGCCTGAAATTGGGCAGTTAGGGGAGAGCACTGCATTCAGTTTCCCCAAACATCCCATCTCCGTATCTGCCAGCCCACACGAGAACACATTCATCCCTCATCTTACAGGAGGAATGTTTAAGAAGATACAAGAATTCTAGGGGATCTGAGGAAAGGTTTGCATTAATTATAAGTGAAGAAGTAGAAAGAAAATTCAAATGTAAATTAGAATTCTGTTACCCTCTCCATGCTCAAGTATGGTTCAAAGGCTAGAAACCTGAAGAGATACACTTAGACATAAAGTACACCTGAAACTAATCTTGCACTGTATGGTAACCGGAATTTAAATAAAAACTTGAAAAAAAAAAAACAAAAAGAATAGAGGCCAAGTCCACCTATTCTGACAAATGAGATGAAATGTCAATGGTAAAGAGTCCGTAGCCAAGTCTTTTCTTTCCAGAGGCTACAGCAAACTAGTCCAGAGCCTTGTAGAGAGGACAGGTGCACCAGACAGATATATGACCCCATACTTGGGAGCGATAGAGGGAAAGGCTGGTTCAAACAGGCTCAGGCATCACCTCCTAAAAGCATAACATTTTCGTCCAGCTTCATTAGCAAACTTTTCATTCTAGATGCAAAGGGTAATCACATCTTGGCCTCCTGCAAGGGCAGAAAGCCAAAGTACACTGCGGTGTGACAAATGAGGCATCCCAGAAGCATAAAGAACAGGGAATTGGCAGCTTTGCCACAGATTCTGAATGTGAGTGATGAGCAGGTGACAGAAGTATAGGCTGGAGGGTGGGGCTGGGGGGGTAACCAAGTTTTATTTCTTAATGTATGAAATTTAAGATGCTGGTGAAACTCATGAAATACCCAGCAAGTTGGTAAAGAACTTCTGGAACTCAAAAGAGGGGTCAGGGCAATCGATTTTAGGAACCTTTTGCAGAGAGGTGATAAAATCTTGTGCGTCTCAGGGACAGTAAAGCAAGGTGAAGACCAAGGACACAAGCTTAGGGAAATATCCACCAGCTGAGGCATTCTGGTTATACAGCCCCCAAGTTCTTCCCCTTCTTTGTATAGAGATTCCTCTTGGCCTTGAGAAATTCCTAATGCTTATCTTATTCTATTCCCTTCTACCTTGAGCAGAAGTGGTAAATTTTCTCCCCAAACCTGACAGTCAAATAGAGCCTTGGAATAAATAACTTTACACAGCAAGGCCATAAAAAATGTTGCGGTAGAATGCAGTCTTTGAATGGATTAATAACCTTTCTCAAACATAAAGAACCTTTTTCTCAAGAATAAAGAGACAGCATATGATTCTTATTGCATTTGGTCTATACAACTTGAGCAAAAAAATCACATATTAGAATGTTTTAAATTGTTAAGTTGAAACCTCACTACATCTAATTTTTTCTATTTTTTAGTAGGCTTAATGCCCAGTGTAAAGCCAAACATGGGGCTTGAACTCATGACCCTGAGATCAAGCGTTGGACATTTAACCTCCTGAGACACCTTGGCGCCCCTACTACATCTAATTTTTAAAAGCTCCCCTCCCTTCCCTTCTCCCCAAACACTACTTGATAGAACACAAAGAAGTTGCCTGTATAAGGAATGCGGGATCTAACACAAGTGTTGGGACTCAAGGTTTATTTATTATATTATACCTGTCTTTCCTGAACTTTGAGTCATCAAGTTACTGTTTGTAGTTCCCACATTTTTCTCACTATATACAGAGCATGATCAAAAGTCCTGGCCATTGTTCCCTGAGGGGCCCCTTCTACATTTTAAGCAAGCTAGCAGAAGTACAGTGTAATCGCTCAAACACTCAACAGAGAAAGTGACTGGGTCTCAGCTGTCTGCACTGAAAACTGTTGCATAACATTCTACCTCGTATGTGTGCAATTTCAACACAGCTCAGGGCTGAATAAGCACTAGACTGAGGTGGGAAGAACGCTAACCCAGGTGTTCTTGACATTATCTGATAAAGGGAACTCAAAAGGCTTGGTGTTGGCTGGTTGATGGATAAGCTTTATGACGTTAATGAGGCAGGGGCACCTTAGTTTGTTTTACACCCCCCTACAAAAGATTAAACCAGTTTCTCAGTCCTCACCAAGAAAGTCCTAAAAAAGAGCTTTTATCAAATGTGGACACAAGAAAACCCAGGGTATCACTCATGGAAAGCATTTTATAAACACACAGAAAATAAGGGCAGAACTTTTCAACACTCTGGACCAGAGAGGCCTTCATATGCGGTTGGTTTAACCCTGTGAGGGTACCTTAAAACGTTTAAAGGGGTCCTTGAGCAAAGGTAATTGTAAAGGTTTTCTTTTAAATGATTATTTTGAATGTGGGAGGCACCTCGGTGGCTCAGTGAGTTAAGCATTTGACTTTGGTTCAGATTGTGATTTCCCTGTTTGTGGGTTCAAGCCCTGCATCAGGCTTTGTGCTGACAGCTCAGAGCCTGGAGCCTGTTTCAGATTCTGTGTCTCCCTTCTCTCTGCCCCTCCCCTGCTCATGCTCTGTCCGTCTCTCTCTCTCAAAAATAAACAAATGTTAAAAAAATATTTTAAATAAATAAATATTTTGAAGGAAGTGGGGAGAGAGAGAGAAAGAGAAAGAGAGAGAGAGAGAAATCCCAAGCAGGCTCCATGCTGCCAGCACAAAGACTGACATGGGACTTGATCTCATGAACCCTGAGCTCATGACCTGAGCCAAAATTGTGAGTTGGACACTTAACTGACTGAGGCACCCAGGCACTCCAAGGGTAACTTTAAAGGAAACTTCTTCCACATTTTCACCTGTCATCCATAACCTTCCCTCAAACTGAGCAATCTGAAAGACAACCACACTGAATCCACAATATTCCCTCCATTTAAAGGCACATCAGTCATCTTCCCAACCTATACTAGACTGCACTGCCCTGAGGCATTAAGATCTACAGAGTACAGTGTGTTCATCTTTGGGGCTTCCTGACTTTCTTTGTTCGATATTTGGTAAGGGAGATTTATAGAAGGGGTTATTCAGAGAATTGTAAGAATGTTCAAGTTTTGGGCATGTGGTAAAGTGGAGTACAGTGGAAGTAATGAGGACTTTTTTGAAAAAACTGGCCACTTCCAATTTCAGATTCCTGTGAAGAAGTACATCCCTCTTGATGGAAGGGAGCCCCACCAGCAAAGCAGGAAATACCAGCAAGAAATGCTGATGCTAGGGGCACCTGGGTGGCTCAGTTAAGCCTCTGACTCCTGATTTCAGCACAGGTCATGATCTCATGGTTTGTGAGCCACAGTGGGCTCTGTGTTCACAGCGTGGAGCCTGCTTGGGATTCTCTCTCTCTCTCTCTCTCTCTCTCTCTGTGCCACTCCTCTGCTCACACTCTGTTTCTCTCAAATAAATAAACTTAAAAAAAAGAAAGAAATACTGAATGCTACATCTTTTCTCATAAGTAACTTTTCCTGCTATTGAAAACACTCACCTTGGAGCACCTGGGTGGCTCAGTTGGCTAAGCATCCAACTCTTGATTCTGCCGCTCAAGTCATGATTTCACAGTTCATGGAATCAAGCCCTCAGTCAGGCTCTGTGCTGACAGTGCAGAGCCTGCATAGGATTCTCTCTCTCCTTCTCTGCCCCTCCCCTGCTTATGTTCGTGCCCTCACACATTGTCTCAAAATAAATAAACTTAAAAATAAAATAAAATACTCATCTTTATTGAAAGATGACTGGAAAGAAAAGTACCTTTGAACAGTCAAAATAAGAACAATTTAACAATGCTGATCATTTTATTTTAAGGAAAATTTTTTTTCCTTTAAGTTTATTCATTTTGAAAGAGAAGAGAACAGGTGCGCATGCAGAGGAGGAGCAGACAGAGAGGGAGAGACAGAAAGAGAGAGTCCCCAGCAGGCTCCACACTGCCAACATGGAGCCAATGCTGGGCTCAAACCCATGAACCATGAGAACATGACTCAAGCCGAAATCAACGTCAGACACTCAACCAATTGAATCACCCATGTGCCCCAACGTGGATCATTTTAATTGTAATTTGAAATATAACTACCAGAATTTTCGTGATATACTGAATAAAATTTGCAAACAACTTTCCATGCATATCATGAAATATTTATTACAAATATAGCCAAATCTCAAGTTAATCTCTTGAGATGATTAATATTCCCTACCACTTCACTAATAGAAAATAGATTCTGGCTGCCACAGCAGCTCTTAGCTGTGTTCTTAGCAACCTACATAACATTTAATAGGAGAAGTCTGATCCTATCTAACAAATTTAATGTTATTTTTGATTCTTAAGTCAACCAAGAGCTAAACACTTTAGTTCACTCTACTCACACAGCTTTATTGAAAGAATATTTTGCCTTATAAACCTACTTGCTTCCTAAATAACTTATAATCTTAGCTTACAGATGATTGTTACAAGTTAAATACTGAGAGACAGTATATTGATTTATCTTCTTTAAAAATTATGTTAAATCTGTATGATTTTAGACCTTGACTGCTTTTAGTAATCTCTTACAAAAAAGTGTTCTATCATGTTCTTAATGGCTTTTTAAAATATTCTTCAAAATTACTAACACAAACTTGAATTTTCAAGTCAGACTTTTTTGGACAGGAAGGAAGTCCGATTTGGTTGTTTGATTTAATGATGAGACAGAGGATATTTGACTTGGTTTCATTAAATGGCAGACATTTACCATAAACTGATTAAAACCTGTAGCTCCAAGGTTTTCATGAATTACATATTTAGTGAAACATATATTATGATGAAAATATATTTAAAACACTAATTTATCAAAAGAACATATCTAAAAGGTGTTTTGAAAGTAACAGATTTGGATTTCCCAATTGGATTAAATATATTGAATTAAATAAAGCTTTTCTAAGTGTAAGAGTAATAGATACAAGAAGCAATCATTTGATAGTCTTGATAAATCCCTTTGAGTTTATGTCCCTAAATTTGAGAATGAACAATTCTAAGTAACAAACTCTTCTAAAATCTTAGGCAACCACCAATTTTCTGTTTTCAACAAAAAATAAACAATAAACTAATCATGCTGTCAGCTGAAGGATGATTAAAACCACAATGCGATTTTTGGCATGGAATTTAAAGAATTGAGTAAAATTGTTTAAATAAAGCTACTTCTATTCCCAACCCTTTATTTAGGGGTGGTTTTCATCATTTACATAGATAGAAATGAAAAGACAGAAATAGAATTAATGCTGAACCTTCTTGCATTTTCAAAATGCCACATTTATCCAAGGACACATAAACCAATCTGAAAAATAACCCATCAAAAGAATACTTTCAAAACTTTCCATTTAAGAAGTATCAAATTTAAATATACTTATACTTTTATTACACAAAATTATTTAAATAACTCAACACAGAAACTTAGCACAGCTTTAAGGATCACAAGGAAAAATTTAAATGTATATTTTTTTTTGTTGTTTGTTTTTTTGGATGGTTGGGTTTTTATTTAAAAAATACCTGAACCATCTTCATCTTGGCAGGGGCGCACCAATGAGGAGGGCGGGGCTTAAATGTATATACTTGCTTTTGTTGCAAAAATGTATGATAGCATGATCGATATGACTTTTGAGCATAAAAATATATAGTAAAATTCTAAGGCAACCAACTTCAGGAAAATGAAAATCTGATCTAACGGCACTGGCTGCTATCCTCCAAGCCAGTGCCCTATTCTCAAACATTCTAAGCTTCTATAGGAAGGCATGTGCTGGTGGTGGTGGTTAGAAAGTGATCACCTCATGATCACTTCAGATTTGGCTTAGTGACTGGTCTTATCATTACTTTTGTCCTGTGTGACAGTGCAGACTGATGCACACAGGGTTGTTTGTTGTTGTTTTGTTATAATTACTGTAATACAGGGTGTTTTTTTGCCATAATTATTGTAATAATATGACTTCATATTTTCATAATTCAATTTTTTGGGTCCCATCGAGGCATTATGGTAGGGTTTTGCTGTTACATTAGGATAAAATATTGTGAGAGAACTGCAATGAAAATATAAGTCCAAGAAAAAAGAAAGATTAAAAATTGCAAATGTCTTAGCATATTTTCTATAGTGGTTGATGGTATTAAATTTCTATGCTATTTAGTCTCAACTGGGTATATATGAAAGCGTAATGAACATTTTGTTTTAAAATGTCAATATTTATACTATGCTGGGAATTATATCCCTTTGCCAATATTTAAACTTAGGGACAGCTTTAAATATGCGGTGTTAATAGTTTCCTTTTAAAAGTAGTTTCTAGAAAAGTATTAGGAAGTACTTGTGCATAGAAGTTTGAAAATCACTGCTCCAAGACAAAGGAAAAGTAAGCAATGACTGAAGCCAAAGATCGTTGGGGCAGATTTTCCATCAGAAGTGCATAGACTGGGCTAGGAAGGAGAGCTTAACATTTGTTTGCTTTTCCTGGCACCTAGAGGGAAAGCCAAGCATAGACAGGGATTACACATTAGTGCTATTGAGTCACAGCACTAATCTATTTCTGGTGCCTAGTAACAGGGAAAGGAACAGCCCATGGTTATAACTCTGCCCACGCGGCAACTCCTTTATCAGAGTAGTTAAGACTTAAAGTTCTCCACCCTTTGCAATTTCAGAAAAAGATATTGATCTTATGGACTATATTTTTTCTCCGTTAACTATTTTTAACTGAGCATCCCTTATGTGTTAGGTACTAGGGACACACTATGTAAGAATGTGAACTTGAAGAATTCACCACCTCGTTGGAAGAACAGAAAAAAACACAGAGATAACTAGGAATCTGTTCCATGACTATAAGGAAAGTGGAAACAGAGGGACTTTATTGCCAAAAGTCAGGGTAGTCTGGGAAAGAGAAAGCTGGAATCATAGTAGGTGTTTAAAAAAAAAAAAAGACTAGAAGCAAGAGAATGAGATTGATGGGCTAATTTGCTGGGGACTGAAGCAGGCCATTGTAGGAGTGATGCAGGTATGATGGTGAGTGGAATAGTGATTAGGCCAGGGCAGGCGGCTGCTATGAAAGTTGGAAGGTAAATGGAAATCAGACTGTGGAGAGGCCTAAATGCCCAGAGACCTATGTTTTACCCTATGAGAGATGGGAAGGTTTCTGAGGTCAATGTGCAACATTTTAGGAAGCTTCTCTAATGACAGTAGTAGTACATAGGAAGAGACAGCAAGAGAGGAGTCAGTTAAATTTCAGCAACAGTTAAATTTCAACTGTGACTGGAAAATAATCAAAGGACATAATGCTAAGGGGGGAGGGGAAACCACAAGCAATTCCAAGGCTTCATGCCTACGTGACCGGGATAATCACGGTCCTACTGACCACAACAGATCCAAAAGGAAAGCAGGTTTATGTTCGATGGAACAGGGTCAGCAAGCAGGAACGGACATGGGGAGGGGAAGGTTCGATCTCCGACCCTTCTGCCATCAGCAGCTATATAGAAAAGCATATGCTTTCTCCTATTTTGTTCTCGTGTTCAATACGGGAAAAAAGGATTCATATTCTAAATTTGTTATTGATCATCCTATGACTCTACAATGAGTTTTCAGTATTCACCCTAGAGAAATCCAGACAAATTTTCCCGGAGAACACTCCTTTAGAAGTACAAACGCGGATCCAGCTTAAAGCCTTCGAATCATCAGATTTTTACTCAAGTCTAAATCAGGTTCCATTAAAAACAATCACCTCCACCTCTCACTCCTCGACAGCCTCATTATAGACCACACCTTGAGAACACAGTAAAAAAATTTTAAATATAAATCTTTTTCCTTCTCCAGTGACCCCCAACCCCAACAAGCCTTGAAAGCTTATTACCTTTAGAGTTATATGGAAATCAACTTGACAATAAACTATTTGTAAAAAATGAATAAATAAACAAAAATAATAATAAAGTTAACAATATTTCGTACGTTCCATTCAAAATGAACGTCCATTCAAAATGAACATCGGATTCTTTCCTGACATGTCACATTTAGTACAATCAGACATTGAAAACAGCTAGTTTAAATTGCAGCAAGATGTTCATACTACCTGGGACAACCCATCTGTTCTTGGAATATCGAATGAGCTAAGGCGTCTAAGGGGTGGTGGCACAGCAGAGGGGCAAAGTGCAGAGACTCAAGCTGGACTGTCAAGCCTGAAATTCCCACTACTTAATCCTTGCCAAGGTAACCTCTCTGTACCTCAATTTTTCCACCTGCAAAATGGAGATGATAATGCCCAGCTTGCAGGATTCTTTTTTTTTTTTTTAATATTTTTTTAATTTATTTCTAGGAGAGAGAGAGAGACAGTGTGAGCAGGGGAGGGTCAGAGAGAGAGGGAGACACAGACTCTGAAATTGGCTCCAGGCTCTGAGCTGGCAGTCAGCACAGAGCCCGACGCGGGGCTCGAACCCACGAACGCTTAACTGACTAAGCCACCCAGGCGCCCCAAGCTTGCAGGATTCTTAAAGTGGAGTAAGATGATGATACCTAGCTTGCAGTGGATTAAAGTGCTTTCACAGTGTTCAATGGTAGGTACAAATCTCACTGTGCTTTAACATCCAACTCTACGGCTAGCATGTTACCACAGTTCATTCTCTTACTTATGGGTGGAACTTCTGTATTTCTAGAGATCAAAGAGGTAGGGGGAGGCAAATTTTTCTGCAAAGGGCCAGGCAGTATTACTTTCAGCCTTCCTGGACACATGGCCTATTCTGGCTACTCGACTCCACTACTGCCACACAAAAGCGGCCAGAGAGAATATGCAAACAAATGAGCACAGTAGCTGTATTCCAATAAGACTTTATGGAAACAGAAATTTAATTTCTCATTATTTTCACATGACAAAGTAGTAGTATTAGTATTCTTCTGATTTTTTCCAACCATTTAAAAATGTGAAAACCATCCTTAGTTCACAGGCCATACGAAAACAGGCAGCAGACAGGGTTTGGCCCATGGTGGTACTTTGCCAATCCCTGCTCTAGACTAAGAAGTTTTGGGGTTTGGAAGCTTTGCAGGGGCAGGGAGATTTCAAATACAGGTTCATGGTGCAGAATAAAGAGGGAATTTCTAATTATAAGAGGGGAAAGAAAATCGATTTAACACCGTCATTCATTTATTAACACTGGACTCGACCATATGTAGAGTATTATTGGGATCTCACAAGGCTGGAATCAAACATGTAGGAAGTTACAGTCCCTGCTCTCAAGGAGTGTGTGCTCCACAGCAGTATAGAAACTGGAAGTTGGCCTTCAAAACACAACACATCCCATCGGGCATTCCCAGCAAGCAGTTTCTTCGGCGCCCCCGCCTGTAGCCTACACCAAACAGCAGTCACCTTTATGTCTTCCTCTCAGTAATTTCACTACCTGCTCTTTCCCTCTCCCCCTCAGATTACTGTCTTGCACGACCATTTTGGGGGTAACATTCATGGTGATGTACTACAAAGAGCAAGGTAAGTGGTCTTATCTTTACAAAATGACCATTTAATCTTGTCTTCAAAGATACATCTTCCTTTTAATACGTAACACATTAGTGGTTCCTATGGTTTTTCATTTCAAACCAGGTAGAAACGTGTCCCCAGGAGGCAGATTAAACATCTATCGTTAGGCAAAAAAAGACACTTCAGAAGTTCTTATCCAAAAGAACACAAAACAAATAAAACACAAAGTACAGTGCTTTAGTATCATCTCAGTTGGTTCTTAAGATCGTGGATTTGAAATATTACAGCAGAAACCAGTATCGTCAGTATGTCCTAACAAGTGAAATTCAGAAAGCAAAGAAATTAACATACCTAATGATTAAGGAAAAAACAAAGGGTTGTTTGTAAATAACAATTATTAATAAATATTAATATCATTATAGTATATAGTATACATTAAAATGTTAATAATTAAGAATGACAATAAACTACTAATGTTGCTGATTTTCTGGACTAGTAAATGGCATTCATCTCTTAGACATCTTCTTTGCAACAATGAGCAATACTGAATACCTCAAAGACAACAGAGCACAACAAAAATCAAACAGCAGAAGGCACTACTCCTGGTGTTTAAGATCTTCTCATGGGAACGGACATCATCAGTCTCAGCAAAATCCAAAAAAAAAGGTCCATTTGGCAAAAGGAGTATCAAAGTGGGGGGGAGGGGGGAGGACGGAGGCCCAAGAGAGCAGTTAACAATGGTCAGGAAGAGGGCGGTGTAAGCAAGATGGAAGGGCTAGGTAGGAGGAGCCCAAGGCTCATCTCCTCCCCCAAAACAGTAAAGAAACTAGCTACAAGCTGACAAAAATAGGGAAAGCTATGTTTTCCTAAAACAGGGGAAAACTCTGGACTACAAAGCAGCAGCAAAAACCCTGCAGAACTAGTAGACCAAGACAGGCCGCACAGAAAAACACAGGCAGCATTTGAGCTGTGTCAGCTCCTCTCCCAGCTGCCAGAGGCCCACCGGGTGCCAGGAGGGACTCCCCCAGAGATTTCACCCCATGAGAAAAAGGAGAGAACCCCAGGACGCGTCCCTGCTGTAGACATTTGCAGCCTTTGCTACAGAGGACCCCACAGTCTTTGCCGATGCTGATTCCAGCTGCTGCCTCTCCTCCTCGGGGCTGGTGCCGTGGCTGCCGTGAGACCTGCCCCCAGGGGCCCCAGTTGCGGCCGCCCACCAGTCACTGAGATCATGCACCCTGACATGTACAGGACCAGAGCTGCCACTGCTCTGTGCCCCAGGTCACAACTCTGTCCCACCGTTACTGGGGCACCTGTTTTTGCTCTGAACCCTACCCTCAAAATCCCAAGTCACACTTTGACTGCCATTATTGGGACCATGCTGCCCCTGCTCTGAGACCTGTCTCCACGGTCAAGTCCCAGGTCACAGCTCTGACATCATCGTAGGAGCCAAGCTCCCACTCTTCTGCAACCTTCCCCCTAGGTCCCAACATGTGGCTTTAGTGGGCCTCCACCAGGGATGTACTATTGCCATTCTGAGACCGGCCCCTGGGACCAGAGTTGGGACTCTGACCCACGACCCCCAGGCTGTGCTGTGACTGACTCTCCTCCTTGGGCCACAAACCATCTCTGTACCTGTGATCCCAGGGCCTGTGCTGCTGTGCTCCCTCCCCACCCCCTTCACCTGAGTCACTGAGAGGAGCCCCAGAGACTCAAACCCTGATTTCACAGGAAATCTGCATCTATCTGCACCTTAGACACCAGTGCCACTATGACTGCACCTGTGTCCCAGGACCCCACCCCACTAGTGCTCTGAGCGTCAGTATGCCAATCAAGTGCCCAAAGGTAGCCTCTCAGGCTAGAAGCGTCTCCTACAGGCCAAAAGGAAAACTGGAGGACCTCAGCAGCCCTAGCCTCCACTGCCACCCACAGGGCCTCTGCAGTAATGGCCACAGAAGGCCGCCTCAGTCTGTGCAATCCCCGACCTCGGCTAAGAAACAGGGCTGTGTGAGTTAGCCACTGACACTGAATCCCATCCAGCGAGGGCTGTCACAGGCACCTTCAGTGAAAAGTCTTTCACATCAAAGCCAGGCCAAAGAAAAAGCTGGAAGAGAGAACTACTACCTCAAATGCACAGACATCAATACAAAACCATCAGAAACATGAAAAAGCATGGAAACATGACACCATCACAGAACACGGTATTTTTCCTGTAACTGAGGGCCCCCAAATAAAGATTTGTGGGTTACCTGAAAAAGAATTCAAAATAATCATATTAAGAAAGCTGAGCAAGATTCAAGAGAACACAGGGGCACCTGGGTGGCTTAGTTGGTTAGGCGTCCGACTTTTGCTTGGGTCATGATCTCGCGGTTCTTGGGTTCGAGCCCCGCGTCGGGCTCTGTGCTAACTGCCAGCTCAGAGCCTGGAGCTTATTTCAGAGTCTGTGTCTCCCTCTCTCTCTGACCCTCCCCTGCTCACGCTGTCTCTCTCTCTCTCTCCTAGAAATAAATAAAAATATTTAAAAAAAAAAAAAGATTCAAGAGAACACAAATAGGTAAGTCAGTGAACTCAGGAAAACAAGGCATGAACATAAACAAGTTCAAGAGATAGGTATCATAAAAAAGAACCAAGCAAAATTCTGGAGCTGAAGAATTCAGTATTCCCTCCTTATCTATGGTTCTGCTTTCCAGTTTCAATTATCTGCAGTTAACTGCAGTCCAAAAATATTAAATGGAAAATTCCAGAAATAAATAATGGCCTAAGTTTTAAATTGTGCTCTATTCTGAACAGTGTGATGAAATCTCAAGCTGTCCTGCTCCATCCTGTCTGGGATGTAAACCATCCCTCTGTTCAGCGTAACCACTACCCATCCACTAGCCTCTTAGTAACCACGTGCATTATCACATGGCCTGTGGCAGTGCTGGTGTTTTAAGTAACTCTTGTTTTACTCAGTTACAGCCCTAAAGGGTAAGAGTAGGGATACTGGCAATTCAGAGAAGCCAAAGAATAGCTGTAACGTACTTCCGTTTAAGTGACAAAGTGAAAGACTTTGACTTAGTAAGGAGGGGAAAAAATCCTATGCTGAGGCTAAGATCTACAGTAAGAATGAATCTTCCATCTGTAAAATTGTGAAGAAGGAAAAAGAAATGTGTGCTAGTTTTGCTGTTTCATCTCAAAGTGCAAAAGTTACAGCCACAGAGTGTGCTAAGAGCTTAGTTAGATTTAAACTTAGGCTTAAACCCATCAGATTTACGGATGCGGGACATGAACAGAAAATGTTTTGACTGATGGCCACGTTATGCCAGAAAGCTCTGAGGCTGCAGGAAGACCTCGGAAGAACTGGAGGACCCCAGCAGCCTGTGCCTCGAGGATCCCAACAGCCCTGGCCACCCCTGCCACCCTCAGGGCCTCTACAGTCACAACAGTGGGAGCTTGGCCTCTCCCACAATGGGTGATCCCCTAAAACAAGTGACACCAAGCCATTTACTGCAGGTAACTGAGGGTTACTAGAGATTCATTAATAGGTTTGGATTAAGAAATATAAACATTACTGGAGAGGCTATGATGACAAATGAAACTGCTGCTACATTTCCAGCAGAGTTGAAGCAGCTGATTAAAGAGAAAGGATCCCATGCAAAGCAAGTCTTCAACTGCGATGAAGCCAGGAAGACACCCAACAGCACATACAGTGCTGTCATAAAAAAGCAAGGGTCCCAAGGCGTAAAACATAGGACAGGCTAACTCTACTATGTGACAACACTGCATGGCAGATGATAAAGCCAGGCGAGCGTGCAGAGAACCCATGCACTCTCAAACACGAAAACAGAAATTATCTGCCTGTATTCTGGCAACATAATCAGAAAGCATGGGTGATGGCCATTGTTTTTCTGGAATGGTTCCAGCAGCGCTTGCTTCATCTCAAAAGTGAAAAACTACTTGGAAGAGGAAGGGTTTGAACTTAAGGTCCTATTAATAATAGACCACATACCTGGCCTTCCTGAATTGGTTTGCTATGAAAATGAAATGTTGACGTTGCATTTTAGCCATCAAATACAACCTTACCACTTCAGCCCCTTGGCCAGGGCATCATTTGCTTTGTGAAAGCCATGGACACCTGCCTGGTATCTGATTGCATTCAACCATTAATTGATGCAGACCGTAATCTGGATATAATGTAGGGATGGAAATCATTCACTACTGCTGATGCAGTAACATTCAAAGCTACAATGGATGAATTAAAACCAGGAACTGTAAATGCCTGTTAAAACTTATCAAGTGAAATTGTGGATAATTTTTAAGTTTATGTATTTATTTTGAGAGAGAGAGAAAAAGAGAGCATCCAATAAGCAGGCTCCACACTGTCGACACAGAGCCCAGTGCAGGGCTGGAACTCATGCATGAACCATGAAATCATGATCTGAGCCGAAATCAAGAGTCCTACGCTTAACCGACTGAGCCACCCGGGCGGCCCGCGGATAATTTTAAAGGCTTCTCAGGGACTGATGCAGAAGTTAGGAAAATCATTCACATAGCAAGATTAAGTTGTTTCAGGAACTGCCCACATTGTTGATGAAGTGGAAGAACATATTGAAGGCCATCAAAGATTGTTAAATAAGGAACTGGAAAAAATTCTGGAATCATCTACAGAAGAAGAAGATGAAGTAAGAAGAAAAGCTAGTAAAAACAAGATAAAAGGGGCCAGCCAGATGTCAGAGGCTGGATACTCCCTCGCATACTTTTGGCTTCTGTAATCTTTTTTGCCTCCTGCCTCCACCAACTACCCGTGTAACACCACTGATAAGTGCCCTCTCCCCATTTTCTTTTGTCACTCCACCCTCTACCATGCCAGCCATAAAAGGAGGCCGATGCCAAGGTTCAGGGCTCAGACTTTGGAGGTGACTCTGCTGGGCCAGTAGTGGTGCGCATAGCGGTGCGCAATCAACAGTCTTTCCCTGATTCCCCGAGTGCGAGTGGCTTGTCTCTTCCTGGGTGCTGAGTATCTGCTGTAACAGAAGAGGAAACTCAAGCAGAACCAGCAATGTGGACAGTCCCAAAATGTGCTGAAGTGTATGGAAATGTATGGACATTAAAGGACAAAATTACGGAATACAATCCTGAGATGAACGCAGCATTAACATCACCCACGTGATCACTGAAGGATTACAACCTCTACAGCAATACTTTGATGACTTAAAAAGACCACCTGGTCTGATTACAGTGTTCTTCTAAAAGATTTTGGAAAAAAAACAAAAAACAAAAAAAATGAACAAACCTTCTACTATCAAAGATCCTCAGTCATCGACATTTTCTGCTCCTGATATCCAACCACTAACATCGTCTGGCTCAATGATCCAGGATTACCCCAAGCAGATGATCCTCCTTGTGACATACTGCCAGAGAGTCAACAGTAGCTTAACACTACATCATAGCTCTTATTCACCTCACTTCATCTCCTGGTGAAGGCATGTATCACCTCATGTCATCACAAGAAGAAAGTTGGGTGCAGTACAGTAAGATATTTTGAGAGAGAGACCACATTCACATTACTTTTATAGTGTTAGAATTATTCTACTTCATTATTAGTGATTGTTATTAATCTCTTACTGTGCCTAACTTACAAATTAAACTTCATTACAGGTAAGTGTGAGTAAGAAAAGACACTGTATAAGGCGCCTGAGTGGCTCAGTCAGTTAAGCCTCTGACTCTCAGTTTTGGCTCAGGTCATGGTCTCACAGTTTGTTTGAGCCCCACATCGGGCTCTGTGCTGATATAGCATGGAGCCTGCTTGGGATTCTGTCTCCCTATCTCTCTGCCCCTTTCCCACTCGTTCTGTCTCAAAATAAATAAATAAAAATTAAAAAAAAAAAAGTATATATGATTCAGTACTATCTGTGGTTTCAGATATTCACTGGATGTCTTAAAATGTATCCCCAATGGATAAAAGGGGATGGGGGAGGGGGGTACTACTGTGCAATGAAATGAAAAATGCAACAGAGAGCTTCAAGAGCAGGCTCAAGTAAGACAGAAAAAAAAAAATCTTGAGAACCTGAAGACAGATCTCTTGATATTATCCAGTCAGAGGATAAATTAATTAGAAAGACAAGAGTGGAGAGAGGACAGCACAGACACAGCCTGTGGACAGATGGTGGCAGAACCTTGGGCTGGGTGGGAGGCTCACCCAGAGAAAGCAAGGCAGCAAGAGAGAAGACCCTTGGAGCTTATGGTTCAGGCCACCTACACCTCCTCCTGGAGTGGAGATGACACAGCCCACGGAGGACCGGCCACCTCGGCAATCCCGCACCCAGATGGGCACCCGAGTACAGCACTCTGCCACTTCCTGAAGTACCACGGGCCAAACGCCCTCCCTTCCAGGTCCCTGAGCTCAGGATGAGGACCCGAAGGTCTGAGCAGAGGGAGGTGTGGGACCCCTTGGTGTGCAGACTGGTGTGCGCACTGTGCTGGGTAGGGACCAGGTGCAGAAAGCTACTTCACTGGGGATTCCCTCATGCCTGCTACTGTCAGTGCACAGCCTGCTTTGGATCCTCTGTCCCTGTTTCTCCACCACTGTCCTGCTTGTGTGCTTGTGTTCTCTCTCAAAAATAAACATTAAAAAAGAAAGAAAGAAAAAACTCTCAACTGTCAACCAAGAATACAGCAAAGCTGTCCTTTAGAAATGGAGAGATACAGACTTATCCAAACAAAAACAGAGAGAATGTATCACCACTAGACCTGCCTTACAAGAAATGCTAGAGAAATGCTTAACTTTTGAAGTTCAGTTGTTATCAGCTTGCTTAAACAAGACTGCTGTAACTATGAGATGTACCATGAAAGTCTCATGGTAATCACAAAGCAAAAACCTGTAACAGATACACAACTGATAAAAAGAAACCATGCTACTACAAAAAATCATCAACTCAAAAAGAGAGGAAGGAAAAAAAAACTACAACATAATCAGAAAGCAATGAACAAAATGGAAATATTAAGCCCTTATTTATCAATAATTATTCTAAAAGTAAATGGTTTAAATTCCAATTAAAAGACACAGAATGGCTAAATGGATATAAAAACAATACCTAAGTATATGTTCCCAATAAGAGACTCACTTAAGCTTTCAAGGCACTCAGAGGCTACAAGTAAAGGGATAGAAAAAGATATTCCATGCAAATGGAAAACAAAAATACGTTGATAGAATGATAAAAAGGGCCAATTCATCAAGAGTATTTACCAATTATAAATATATATGCACCTAATATTGAACACTTAAATATATTACACAATTATAAACAGATCTGAAGGCAAAAACAAACAGCAATGCACCAGTAGAGGATTTCACTAACTCACTTTTAACAATGGACAGATCATCCAAACTGAAAACCAATTAAGGAAATAATGGACTTGAGTGATACTTTACACGAAATGGACCTAACAGACATATACAGAATACTTCAACCAAAAGCAGCAGAAAAACATTCCTCTCAAGCACACACAGAACACTCTCCAGGATAGACAATATGTTAGGTCACAAAATAAGTCTCAACTAATTTAAGACTGAAATCATATCAAATATCTTTCTGACCACAATGGTAAGAAACTACAAATCAATGACAGGAAGAAAGTTGAAAAAGTTCACAAATATGTGGAAATTAACAACACTTCTGAACAACCAATGGATCAGGGAAGGAATCAAAAGAGAACTCAAAAAAGGTCTTGAAACAAATGGTGTATATATATATATATAATGGATTATTATTCAGACATAAAGAAAAAAAGAAATGCTACCATTTGCAACAGTGTGGATGAAACTGGATGGCTGAGTGAAATAAGCCAGATGGAAAAAACAAATACTGTACGGTATCACTTATATGAAGAATCTCAAAAAAAAAAAAAGGGCAACGATTTCATAGAAATTAACAGAATAGTGGTTGCCAAGGGCTAGGGATGAAAGAAACAGGGTAATATATAGGCCAAAGGGTACAAATTTTCGGTTATAAGAAGAGTAAGCTCTTAGGATTTAATGTACAGCACACTATCGTTAATAATACAGTACTGTGTACTTAAAAGTTTCTGAGAGTAGCCTTAAGCATGCTCATCAAAAACAACAAAAAGTTCACCAAATGAGGTGATATGATCTTGGTAATCATTCCACAATGTATATCATATCATCACACCTACACTTTAAATATATACACTTATATTTGCCAATTATTCCTCAATAAAATTTTAAAAAATGAAAAGCATCACCAAATAAAATACCAGACTGAGTGAAAAGGATATCGAGAGCTTATTAGTGTTAACGGTCTTAAAAAGAAATACAGTAAGTTTGCCAGTACTTGGATTACTTTACAAAAAAGAAAAATCGACAAAGAAATTAGAAGTCTTAAAAAAAACAGAGGTTCCTGGGTGGCTCAGTCAGTTAACTATCGACTCTTGACTTTGGCTCAGGTCATGATCTCGGTTTGTGAGTTCGAGTCTCTATGTCAGGCTACTACCAGTGCGGAGACTGCTTGGGATTCTCTCTCTCCCTCTCTCTGCCCCTCCCCTGCTCATGCTCTCTCTGTCAAAATAAATAAATAAAACATTAAACATTTAAAAACAAACAAAACAAGAAGGTAATGTAATATTTCTTTGCTGTTCCCAGACTTCCCAATTGCAATTTCAGCTGTTGATGGTCAACAGAAGCTGGCAAAAGATAATTATGGTTTTGCTATGGCATGAATTTGAATTCTAAAGTAAGGTGGCTATGTGGAAAAAATCACCTAAAACATGTACCAATGGACCTCCTGGCATTCACATCTCAAAAGTGATTTGCTATTCTCTACTACTCTGCCCTGGCCCAGTAACTCGATAAAGATATGAAGGAAATTCTTTGAAATTTTCAGTAATTCTTTATGGTCTGTTATATGGCATTATTTGGGATTCACAAAAATCTCAGCACATATCCATTTCATCCCAAATTTTACTGCATAAATGTAAAACATCTAGATTTCCTTGTTTTACTACAATCCATATCAGTGTGTCTAAGGATAAGGACATCATATTCCCTCATGTCTTCTATTATCCACTTGTTATTCCTTATTCTTACTTTGTAACTACTACTCAAAGGCAGAATTCTCATTCCTTCGACAGCTTTGTGGAGAGAATTCTCAGACTGAGAAAAATGCCTCCTTTTTTCCAATCACCAGGATTAGAAACCTTGACAAAATTCATTTAATTAATTTATAAATCATTAAAATAAGGTAGCATCATAATTACAAATAGAAAGTAAAAGAAAAGCAAATTGTTCCATGAAAGCTATAGAGGGAAATTCAATTCAGAAAATATTTTTAGCTTCTAGATAAGAGTTTTACTTTTTCAACTCCATGAACATACTTACATTTTTAGAATGAGTTAAGAATTAACAGTGGAACTATGTAAAATCAACTTTTAATAAAAACATAAGAAATGTTAAAAAGCAAAGTTTGACTTTATTAACCTTACTCATAATGTTGAATACAAATGCAAAATTAAGTGGTGACCCTTATTTTTAGTCTATTTCAAAGCACAGTCTCTTAGATTTAAGAATTAGGGCAGATATATGTCACAAGAGGGAGGGAAACCAAAAAACCAAGTAAAAAAAAAACAACCCACTGATATGTTTATGTGTTCTAAAGTTCGAGGTACAGCCCTTAAATTCTTTTAAATGGTATTTTCTTCTGACTTTCCATTAATCTCACCAGTAACTGAATTTTTAACAAGACCCTATAATCTACCACACAAGTCTCCCAATTATAAACTGAAAAGAAATATGGGCAGATAAGTGTACCAAGTACTTTATGAAATTCACTATGCACAGGTGAACTTCACATACAGACTTCAAAAATCAAAAGGACTATTATATTCTTAAAACCCAAAGGCTAGATAAGGCCTTCCAATCTTTTCTGCACTCTTAGAAATAACTTGATCTAATGATGTTAATGTAGAAATACATTATATATTTTAATATCAATTAGATAGGAAATTCAAGTGGAGAGCCAATAAAGCATCTGCATTTTAAAACCAAAAGGGACTTGGGGCGCCTGGGTGGCTTAGTCGGTTAAGCATCCGACTTTCGCTTAGGTCATGATCTCGCGGTTCGCGGGTTCGAGCCCCGCATTGGGCTCTGTGCTGACTGCCAGCTCAGAGCCTGGAGCCTGTTTCAGAGTCTGTGACTCCCTCTCTCTCTGACCCTCCCCTGCTCATGCTGTCTCTCTCTTAGAAATAAATAAAACATTAAAAAAAAAAAAAAATAAAACCAAAAGGGACACATCCTGGACACCTTAAATTACAAAATTCTCACTTCTAAGCAGGAACTGTTACTGTGTAACAAATACTGCTCATATTAAAAGTGCTGGTGAAAAAAAGAGTTTAAATGTTTAAGGTGCTTAAATTTTGCACTGCACTGCAGGACTAATTCAATAAGTATTCATCTGCTACCTCTTTGTAGTAACTCCAGTTAGAGTGAATGATCCATGGGCAAAGGGCAAAAATGCTGTTATTTTCTAGAATGTGGCATTTGTGGAGCTGGAGTGCCCTCTATTGGTAACGAAGAAGACACACTCATTAGCTGTCCTGCATGCATTTTCTCATTAATTCGGAGTTCACATCCATCTTGAAGCATTCGAACTGCTATTCTGGCAATGTTCTTAGAGTCGTCAAGACCACTGTGAGGCCGTCCATCATAATCCATTCCTAGCTTTTCAAGCATTATTGTCAATTTGGTTTGGCTTCTAGGAACCTGAAAAATAAACACTTAGTAAATAATTCTTTAGAATTCTATAAATCACTGTGAAAAATAAGAAATTGAAAATTAACGGTAATAGCTAAAGTTAGGCAAAGGACAAATACTCTTGATTAAATGAAGCAAATAAATAACTCAGCCCTTCAGAGCTTAAAAAAAAATGAAGTTATAGATGAAAACACCTATCAACATATGGAATCCTCAAGACATCTAAAGAATCCGCAGTTTTGTACTTTGACAAATCATTTATGAAAGGAAATGGATTGTTCTAACATCTAAGTTAAAGCTCTTACCATTTTAATCCAAACATTCTTTTGTACAGTATTTTACTGCAATGTGTTGTTTTACTTGACAGACTCCTTCAGCAGACATGCCAAAAAAATCTAGCCTTTCTATGACTAAAGATAATAAAGATCAGGGTGCCCGGGTGGCTCAGTCGGCTGAGTGTCTGACTTGGTTTTGGCTCAGGTCATGATCTCACGGTTCTGTGAGTTCAAGCCCTGTGTTGGACATTGTACTGACAACACGGAGCCTGCTTGAGATTCTCTCTCTCCCTCTCCCCCACTTACATTGTCTTCGTCTCTCTCAAAAATAAAAAAAATAAACTTAAAAAAAAAGATGAAGATTATGAAAAACATTATCATGTGGTATTTTTCAACCTATTTACATATAAATATTTAAACTTATTTAAATATTTGAAAAATATAAAATCCCACACCCCAAATTTCAATACCCCTCCACTTTTGAAAAGCACCATCCTATCTTCTGTATATCACTACTGGGAAGATTTGTGAAGTTTTGCTTTCTGTAGTCTGTAATCTATGTCACCTATGAATCTTGGGGCCTCAGCTTCTTTACCTGTAAAATAAGAGTAGGGGCACCTAAGTGGCTCAGTCATTTAAGTGACTGACTCTTGATTTCAGCTCAGGTCAGATTCTCAACAGTCATGAGATCAAACCCCATGTTGGGCTATGTGCTGATCGTGGAGCCTGCTTGGGATTCTCTCTTCCTCTCTCTGCCCCTCCCCCACTCATGTGTGCTCTCGCTTCCTCAAAAATAAACTTTAAAAAATAAAATTAGACTAATAGTTACACTATTTACTCATTGGGTTATTGGGAGAATCACAAAGCAAATGATATAAAAGAACCATGAGGAACATCAATAATTACCCTAAGCTGGAATACTGCAATGCCTTCTGGTCCTTTCAATAAATATCACCTAGAAAATGTGCTTCCAAAAATAACTTTTCCAACACACTGAATACCTTAGGTGAAATGGACTATCTCTAGACACACAACCCACCAAGATTGAACTGTTAAGGAAACAAAACCTGAACAGACCTACAATATGTCAGGAGGACTAAAGAACTGGTAATCAAAAACCTCCCAACCAAGAGAAGCCCAGGACCAGATGGCTTCACTGGTGAATTCTATAAAACATTTAAAAAAGTACTAACACTGATCCTTCCCAAACTCTTGCAAAAAACTGAAGAGGGAACACTTCCTAAATCATTTAGTGAGGTCAGCATTACCCTGATATGGAGGCCAGACAAAGACACTACGAGAAAACTAAAGACCAAGATCCCTTATAAATACTGATGCAAAATTCCTAAACGATACTAGCAAACCAAATTTAGCAGCATATTAAATGGATTATACACCATGAACAAGTGGGATTTAGTCCTAGAAAGCAAGGATGGTTCAACATACAAAAAACAATCAAGGTAACAAACCACGCTTACAGAATGAAAGGAAAAAAAACAAAACGTGATCATCTCAATTGATACAGAAAAAGCATTTGACAAAATTAAACACTCTTTCATGATAAAACCTCTCAACAACCTAGGAAGAGAAGAAACCTACCTCAAAATAATAAAGTCCAAAGAGAAGAAATCTACCTCAAAATAATAAAGTCCATATGTAAAAAATTTACAGTAAACATCATACTCAATGGTGAAAAGACTGAAAGCTCTTCCTCTAAGATCAGGAACAAGATAAGGATGCCCATTTTCCCCATTCAAATTAGTTATCAGAAGTTCTAACCAGAATAAGCAGGCAAAAAGAATAAAAGGCATCTGCACTGAAAAGGAATAAGTTACTTATGTTTGTAAGTGTTGTAATCTTATATTTAGAAAATTCTGAAGATTCCACAAAAAACTGTCAGAACTAATAAGCAAAGACACCAAAGTCACAAGATACAAAACCAGCACACAAAAATCAATTGCGTGGAGCCCGGGGGACCCAGGCACTTAAGGATCCGACTCATAATTTCAGCTCAAGTCATTATCTCACGGTTCATGCCTTGAGGCCCTGCATAGGGCTCTGCACTATCAGCTTGGGATTCTCTCTCCCCTTCTCTCTCTGCTCCTCCCCTGCTCACACCTGCATATGCTCTCTCTCTCAAAATAAAAAAACTTAAAAAAATCAGTTGCATTTCTATACAGTAACAGTGAACAATCCAAAAGAAATATTTTTTTAAATTCCATTTTCAGTAGCAAAAAAAAAAAACCTTTAACTGAAGAAGTCTGAAAGACTTGTATATCGAAAACTTCAAAATGCTGCTGAAAGAAATTAAAGACAACGTAAGTTAAACGTGAAGGCATGTTCATAAATTGAAAGATTTAATATTGCTAAGCAATCAGAAATACCTAACACTGCACTAAATACCTACAAATTCAATGCAGTCACTAGCAAATCATTAACTCAAAATGGATCAAAGACTAAACCTAAGAGTCAGAACTACAAAATTCTAAGAAAACCAAAGGGAAAAGTTTCATGACACTGGATTTGGCAATGGTTTCTTGGATATGACACCAAAAGCAGAGGCAACAAAAGAGAAACTAGATAAACTGTACTTCATAAAAATTTAAAACTTTTATATATAAAAGGACATATTATCAACAGGAAAAGGCAACCCACAGAATGGAAGAAAATATTTGGAAATCATAGATCTGAAAAAGGATCAATATCCAGAATATACAAATAATTCCTTAAACTCAACAATGAAAAAAAAATTGCTTGATTTCAAAATGGGCAAAAAGACTTACACAGACATTTCTCCAAAGACATACAAATGTGCCAATAAGCACATGAAAAACTGCTCAACATCACTAGCCATTCTGGAAATACAAATCAAAACCACAATAAGATACTACTTCATACCCACTAGATGGCCATTATTAAAAAAAAAAAGAAAAAGAGTAAAAGTGGGGTGCCTGGGTGGCTCATTTGGTTAAGTGTTGGACTTTGGCTCAGGTCATGATCTCAGGGTTTGTGTGTTCGAGCCCTGTATCGGGCTCTGTGTTGTCCGCACACAGCCCACTTTGGATCCTCTGTTCCCCCCACTCCGCTCTCTGCCCTCCTTCTGCTGACATACAGGTGTGTACTCTCTCTCTCCCCTCCTCTCAAAAATGAATAAACATAAAAAATATAAAAATAAAAAAGGGAAAGAAAATGGAAAATAAGTGCTGGCAAGGATGCAGATCAACTGGAGCCCCTATGCATTGCTGGTGAGAATGTAAACCGGGGCAGCCACTATTAAAACCATTTGGGAGGTCCTCAAAAATTTAAACACAGAGTTTCCATATGATCCAATTCCACTTCTGGGTATCCACCCAAAGAACTGAAAGCAGGGACTCCATATTTGCACATGCATGTTCACTGGAGCATTATTCACAGTGGCCAGAAGGCAGTGGCAACCTAAATGTCCATCAACAGATGACTGGATACCAAATGTGGTCTATAAAGACAATGAAATATTAGTCAGCCTTCAAAAGGAAAGGACTTCTCAAACAATGGAATTATTATTTAGCTTTACAAAGGAAGGAAATTCTGACACCTACTACAGCACATATGAATCTTGAAGTCATTACATAATAAGTGCAATATGCCCATCACAAAAAAAAAAAAAAAAGAAACAAATCCTGGAAGATTCCCTTATATGAGGTACCTAGAGTGGTACAATTCAGAGAAAGTGGAATGGTGGCTGCCAGGGGCTGGAGGACAGGGGGACACGGAGTCACTGTTTAAAAGGTACAGAGTTTCTGTTTTGGAAGATGAAAAAGTACTGGAAAAGGATGATGGTGATGGCTGCATGACAGTATGAATGTCCAACCTGCACTAAACTGTACAGTGAAAATGGTTAAAATGGTGCATATTATTTTGCGTATTTTACCATAAAATAAATCAGAGATAACATGAAAAATCCTGGATAGTGCCAAAAAAATTATTAGCTGTATCAAACAATTCACTCAATCCTGCCTAAAACTGAAGAGCTGTGTGAAAATCTGGATAAAGAGCACATAAACCTCATACTTTCTCTGGCCCGGCAAGAAGTTCTCAGCGAGGTGACGGACTTGAAGGTGAACAGTAGGAAAGAGGTAGGCCAGAATTCACAGACTGCTTTGCAGAAGAGCTGCAGGAATGAGCCTAGACATTTTCATCACATAAACCAATTCAACAAGACCCTATAAGACCCCGGAGAAAGCACTTAACTTCAAATGGTAAGATTCTTGGATTTCAAAGAAAACTAAATCTTTGGGAAAATCATATTGCAAAAAATTTTAAATGTTCACACTTTTGCTTAGGCTTGACAGTGATAAAAGCTATTAGCAAGTCTCAAGGCTTAATGTAAGCCATCTGGAAAAACTGTAGAAAATTAGACAGCATTTTTCCTCCCTTTCAACACCAGAGTGTGACTAGGTAAAAAACCCTTTCTCAGAATCTTCTGCTCAGCCACAGAACTTGACTTTGAAAAGAGCTTTGTAACATACAGTCTGATTGTACACTACAGAAGAGATTTACTGATCTCCCTTTAGAAAAAGGCAGATTTAGGGGCGCCTGGGTGGCTCAGTTGGTTAAGTCTGACTCTTAGACCTGCTTGGATAAGGAAAAAAAAAGAGAAAGAGAAGGAAACATTTTTAAAAGATAAATGTTAAGTTTCCCCAACTTACACTAATTGGCATTATAGTCGATAACTTTATGAACAGAGGAAAACCATACAGAAAAGAGCAGACTAATAAATTGGTCCACATATACAGATCTACGAAGAAATATTATTCTCTGCTCAAAAGAGCACTAGTTGGGGTACCTAGGTGGCTCAGTTGCTTAAGCATCTGACTCTTGATTTCAGCTGAGATCATGATCTCATGCTTCATGAGTTCGAGCCCCGTGTTCATCTCTGTGGTGACAACACAGGGTGTGCTTAGGATTCTCTCTCCCCTGTCTCTGCCCCTCCCCTGCCTCAAAATAAATAAATAAACTTAAAAAAAAAAAGAGCACTGGCAACGTTATTGCCTTATCTACAACTTTCTGAACATTCTAATGTACTGTAAGCTATAGATATTTTTATGCAGACTTAAAAATTGTTATGGCTTCATTAATTATTAAATTATTAATAATTATCTTTAGAATACATAAAGGTTTGAGAAAACATCCTAATATGAGAAAGCATGGTCACCTGGGAAGTACAGCAAAAAAAAAAAAAAAAGCCTAAAGATAACCAAGACCCTACAAATTTACATGAAACAGAGGAGAGACACACTTGAATTAATTATCACATTAGCAAAATGCAGACAGTGAGAAAACCTACAAGACAAATGGCTGTTTCTTAAAAAAACAAAAATAAATTGTGAGAGAAAAATAAGGTGGAAAAGGAATTTAATTAGAGATTAAAAACACTTAAGAGACATGACAAACCAACTGTAAATCAAACAAACTGTAAATGCGTGGACCTTATTCTGATCCTGATTCAAAACACAAAAGGTAAAAGAAAAAAATAAGGTGAAGGAGCTTAAGGAGTACCAAGTCCCAGTTACGAAGTAAGTCGCAAGGATGAAACGTACAGCACAGGGACACAGTCAGCAACACTGCAACACAGCTGTCCACTAGCGGATGGGAACGTGGATGATGGTGAGCACGGCCTAATGGACTGCACTATCCAATCACCACCTCGTATGCCCGAAACTAACATAGCATTGATATCAAACATGCTTCAATTTAAAAAAGTAATTAAATTTAAAAAGAAAACTATTTATGATATTTATGACTGAGAATATTAAGGAATTACTCTTGATTTTTTTGGTGTGATAATGGTATGGTGGTTTTTTTAAAAGAGTCTGTTATTTTTTGGAGTTACATAACAAAATGTTTAAAGATCAAATGAAATAAGGTTTAAGATCTACTTCAAAAGAGTAAGGAAAAAGTGGGTGAAGATACAGATGAAACAAGGCTGGCCATGAGATTAGAAGTATTAAAACTGGGTCACGGGGGCTCATTGTACCTGGCAACTTTTGTATACATCTGTAAGTTTCCAGAACAAAAGTTCTTCTGAAATATTGTAAAATGAGAAAAGCAAAATTCACAAAAAAGTAAAAAAAAATATTTAACAAATATAATCAAAGGACTAGTATCCAAGATAAAGATCTATAAACAATCACAAATTATACTCTACAATTACAAAAGGATAGACTACTCAATTTTTAAAAAATTTTAATGTTTATTTTTGAAAGAGAGAGAGGGCGCACACTCGCATCATGTGAGCAGGGGAGGGGCAGAGAGAGAGGGAGACACAGAATCTGAAGCAGGCTCTAGGCTCCAAGCTGTCGGCACAGAACGAGTCAGACATGGGGCTCAAACCCACAAACCACAAGATCATGACCTGACCTGAAGTCGGATGCTCAACCAACTGAGCCACCCAGGTGCCCCAGACTACCCAATTTTTTTTTTAATGGGACAGTTTAAACAGGAACTTTACAAAATAAATTCAAATGACTAATATCATAGGAAAACAAGCTCAATCTGAGAAGTAATTAGGCAAATGCAAATTAGAACCTTAATGAGACGGCATCTCACATCCACCAGATTTATAAACATTTAAAAAGTCTGGCAACACCAGATGCTGGCAAAGACATGGAGCAATTATAAATTCATCCACTCTTCTGGGGAGAGTGCAAATTGGTATAACCCCCTCAGAAAACTATGTCTGCATTACGTAACATCAATGATGCACATATCGTATGAACCAGCAACTCTATTCACAGGTTTATACCCTAGAGAAATGAGTGCACAGAAGCCCCAGAAAACATGCACCACTGTGAAGACATGCACCACTGTTCGTAAAAACCCAATGACCAGCCAAATAGAACAGATAAACAAACTCCCGAAATCATACAATGGAATTCTACACAGCAATAAAATTAACTAACTACAGCTACATACATGACATCGTTGAATCTCAAACATAACACCGGGGGAAAATGCAAAATGAACAATACAGCCAGCACGATGCTAATTACACCATGTTCAAAAACTGGCAAAAGTATAACAGATATACACATAAATAATAAAGCTATAAGGAAAAACAAGAAAATGATTTCCATGAAAGTATGGAGTATGGGGGGGGGGGGGAGTCTCTGAGAGGAAGAAAAGGTGTTGAGTGAGTGGAAGTTATGAGGGATTTCACTTTAAAACAAACTCCACTTTGCTATATGTGCATTTCTCAGCTTTAAAAAATGTTAAAACCACAAAAACTGTTTTTAAGAGAAATCACCTATTCTCATTAAACTAGGATGTGCTTCATCAAAATGAGGTTGTAAAGGAAGACAGAAGACAGCACAAGGTCTTACATGTGACAGAGAAGCAAGGGAAAAAAAATCTCCTTAGGATGATTTTAGAAAAAGCCTGAATAAAGAGTTTGGATCTGAACAGGATTAAAAGTTCCAGGAAGGTAATCTCCAAGGAAAAACGAGAAAGGAAAAGGAAAAGAAAAAAGACAGACAGAAAGACAGACAGACAGACAGAAAGACAGACAGAAAGACAGACAGACAGAAAGAAAGAAAGAAAGAAAGAAAGAAAGAAAGAAAGAAAGAAAGAAAGAAAGAAAGAAAGAAAGAAGGAATGAACACTGACAGAGCACCTGAGTGTTCGGAGTACTGAGGAGGTGTATACAGTCTGAATGGTAAGTAACAGGATCACGACCGAAGGAGGCACTTGTTAACTCTGGGGAGAAGGTGTGAACAGCCTCCAGTGTTACAAGAACAGAAGCACTGAATAATGATTTGATTATAAAGATAATGTAACTCATTAGGAAGACACACAGAGGGGAAAGACATGCAGGTACTGGCGCTTTTTCACAGAGCTAAATTTTCATCTTCCATTGCAGGAACTAAAGAGATACCTCAAACTGAAAATGCAACAAATAGCATTAACCTATCATTCAGAAGTATGAAGGTAAACATTGGAAGAAAGAGCTACAAAAAGTTGAAAGTCTTTGCCTTAGGAGACTAGGAACCAGTGCTGGTAAGGACCGTAGTGGATTACCTGCCATTTGTCATAAGCCTTGTAATACTACTTTAAAAACTGACAACTACACGTATGTGTTAACTTTGATAAAATTAAAATTAAAATTCAGCATTTGCTCCATAAGCAATTCACCCATTAATACCCCTATAGTTTCAAACCTGTATTACTGAAGATGATGTATATACAGTTAATCTATTCAAATAATGGTAACAGATTTAAAGCACCTAGTACATCACAGTGTAATGTACATGCAAAATGTAGTAAGTTTATCATCAAGAGCAATACAACCAATAAAACAGAAAAATTTTACCTTGTAAAAGTTCCCATACGACTTTCGAATATTGATCCACTTTTTAGCAAAAGGAGGATATTTGAGCCTGCTTAGCCGGCACTGAATGTTCAGGAACTTACTCATATCCCACGAACTGGTAAAGTCAAAAACAGAGGTGAGAAACAATGAAATAAATACTATACTGTTCTTACAAGTAAAATCACTCTATTTGTTTTGCATTTACACATCACCTTTCTTGCTGATGTTCCCACAAATCATCAAACTTAGAAAATTAACCTCTCCATGTCCAAAATACAACTTCAAAAACAAACTTTAAAAAAAAAAACACAAAAGTACAAGTCAGGCATATTAAATCTTTCTCACAAACTGACTAATTCTTACTAGGCTCATCATGATCACTTTCATGGTTCTGATTATTTGGGCAGACCTCTATGTTTTTAATTGTTTTTTCATAATCCTAAAATAACTCTGCCAAGCTTACTTTTAATGCCAAGTTTATCACATCAGGAAGTTCTTTGAGGTGTGCTTTGAAACAAAACGAAATACCTCCAAAAGACGAAAGTAGCTGGTATTCAGCAGTTAGAATACAATTTGCTGTGTTACAGCATATGTTTCTATAACACAAGTCAACTTAAGTAGTTAAGTAGGAAAACACTGATTGTGTAATATGGACATTGTTTTGGTTTACACATGTTTTTTCCCCAGGAAAAAAGGGAATGAATACAATAGCCGTGAAAATTATAACCTTCAGCAGGAAAGAAAAACTCTCAACTCAGCTGCTGTACTGTTAAACAGGAGTACTTTCAAGTGTATTTTTAAAAAAATTAAAAACAAGTGCTTGTCCCCAGGACCCTACTGCTTCTGTGCCTTTGTATTATCCTCTGAGGCAACTTCCACTTAATCTGAACTGCTTGCCTGTGCGATCCAATTTCTGGAGGTACAAGCTATGTCCCAGAATGTGAGGGTTTTACAGAATCACACATACTGTGTTATGAAAGAAACACCATATACTTTAGCAGACACACTACTCATTCACATTTAAAATCAATAGATTTCTAAAGAGGTTCATCAACATTTTCCCAAATTTCTATTTTTAAACACAATTATAATGTGACTACACGCAATGCTTTTTTCCTATGTAAGGGCCACTAAACCCTATGTGACATCTCAGTTTTAGTGTGCAATCTGTCCATAGTTTGAAACAGAAGTCAATTAGGACTTTCTTCTTCAATCTTAATAGCATTATCATTTTGGAGCTGCCTTGGCACAATGCCCATAATCTTTCTGATCTTCCCTCTAAGCTTTTCATCTAACAAATGCTTTTTGAGCACACAAAACTTTGAGGTCAGACTACAGTAAGCATCATGGAAGATTATCAAGTAGCTGAAGTCCTTACTCTGAAAGGATTTTTAATCACCTTGCAAACATAAGTCTTACATAAAGTTCAGATCTATCAGAATATTTAGTCAGAGGCCAACACAAAAGGTAAATATATAAAGACTGTAAGATGTCCAAAAAGAAATCAGTGAGTTGCAGCATGCGGAGTAAAACAGAAGAGCTCTGAATAATAAGAGAGCAATAACGGAAGCAAGCCTCCCGGCAGAGAGGAAGCCATAAATGAGCGGAGAGAGAGGATACACCCTGTGGTTCAGGCCAGCATGACCAGAGGGGAAGAGAACAGCAGGTGGATTTGGCTACTTAGGCTTCAGGTCTGGCTTGAAAGCCAGCCTGACAATTTTGGACTTCCTTGAGCAGGGAGGTGTCATGACCAAAAAAGTCATTTTAGTTTTACATGTTAACATGTATCTTTCCCTAGTCTTCTAGTCCTGACTCAGACTGTTATTGCTTTCCCTCCTCTCTTTGATCCCTAGGATACAAAGTTTAAGCAGAAATAAGAACGTGAGAAGAAAAATACGGTCTCTTGTGGGAGACCCCAGAACTATCAGTAAATAATACTTTTTGTGGTTATTCTAAAAGTTAAATGAACATGAACATCTTTCATCTTTAAAAAGTAAATTAAAAAACATAATTTTTCTGAATACTCACCCATCTGTCAATATGCAATATTTATACTTTGTTCCTAACTCCTTCGATTTCATCCAGTCAATTACTTTTTTTAGTACCTGAGGGAAGGTATCAGCTCTGTCTACCTGATCCTGAGGATATAAAAGTAAAATATATAAAAATCAGAGTAGCTACATGTAGTCCTGCAAATACTCAGACACAAAATTTAAGAAGAAAAGGCACGGTTAAGAGAAAGTCTCATCTATGCTATTTTAAACTCTATGTGATTTCCTTGGCTGAGATCCATGTAACATTTTATTGTTAAGATACTTAAAAACTGTTTACAGCCAGGCACTAGGGATGCTTTCAAGTGAAGTACAAAATCATCCCAAAATGAAGATTTAAGATCATCCCCAGCAGTCTTCCTTTTTTTAGGCCTCAACTTAGTGGCTTCCTAATTCTCTGGAGTGGAGAAAAGGGAAGTCGTCTCCCAGCTAGCTACAAGCCACAGCCCTCTAACATGGTCTCCCTATCTCAAAGCTCAGATCTTTCCACAATGATGACACACCACTCCCAGACTGATCTTCCTCAACTGATCCATCACATCACTTCCGTACTTAAAATCCTGCAAACGTTATCCAAGGCTTTCAGTGTAAAAAGACATACAAGACTCTTCATGACCTGGCCTCCCTCGCCTACCACTTTAGCTTTATTTTCAACCACTTTCTTACTAGCCCATGCACACCTGACCCATCCCCAACTACTTACAGTCCTACTGTGCACACGTGAAATGCCCAGCCATTCTTTCCTGCCTACTGACCTATCATGATTCAGCCCAAGTTCACTAACCTGAGGAAGTCTGGCACAGGACAGCCCTCCATTCCGTCTGCTGTAAGATGCCCATACTACTCTGATAAAAAAATTACTTCATCAGTCTTCCTAACCATATTGTCACCACTGGTTTAGTCTGTCTGTCCTCCTGAATGCAGACTGTTGAGTGACCTAAGGAGACGGACTTAACTATCTCTTATCCCTGGTGCCTTGGCAAATACTCAAATACTTGTTGAGTATATGAGTAAATGAATAAAGGAACCAACTAAACAATGGCCATAACACACTGGAATAAAAAATCAGAGACCTAATAAAACATTAAACTATATAAAAAGTCAGGTTATAAACAGATACATTTTAAAACTTCACCTCCAAGTCCGGCATGGTAATGATTACTTTACTTTACTAATGATTCAAATTAAACCTTTAGATTCATCATTACCAGTCCTCAAGAGGAAAGGCTGAGAAAGATTTTAACAGGTAGAAAATCTGCTTTCCTACTTTTTTAATATTATAATATGAAAGATCTTTATCAAGTAAGCAAAGTACATACTGTTTACAGTAATAATAATTTTTTAAACTAAAATACAACCCTAATTTCAGAACCTCTTTCAAACTCTAGAAAAAGGAACAGAGAAATAGAACCTGAGTAATTCCAGTTAGGTTGATGCAGAAATCAGAAAGTTGTGTGTTAATCTCTGGTCTCACATACTGCTGAAAGGTATCTTCCTACAAAGGAAGGAGAGCAAGTTCAAGTATTTTCTATGATTTCAGATACATGACTCAAGATACACGAAACATTAAGCCACAGGAGACTGTAATTTTATAGGTGCTTAGTTTATAACCCTTTCTAGAATTTTAAGCATTTCAGAGTAATTCTCTACTCCTAAAGCACTCTACTTCTAACTATGCTTCATAGTTTAAAATTTTTTAAGATAAAACAAGTATCTGAAAGCAAGCCTTCAAACCAAAGTTTAAACATTTTCTTGAGAAGCAAAATGTTGATAATTCTGTTTCTAATATTTGAAACTGTAAAGCTTAATAATGCAACCTCAACTTCAAGATGCTAACAGCTTTTTAAGTAACAACAAATTCTTTGAAAAAATGCCAATCTTAGGTGTAATAAATTAGCTCTAGATTTTACTACTCTCTCATTCACTCTTGAGTAGTCCTCATTTTTATACTGGTTCCATTAAACTGAAATCTGAATAATCAAAATTGAACTACATGAGACGTAGTACTTTTAAGGGCGATAATATGGTATTTCTGTAGCAATATTTATCTTCTCTGAGCAGCGTACATGCTTGCCTTCTCATCTAATGCTCACAGCAAGTCTGTGAACTCATAAGGCCGGTACTGTTACCACCAAGCCCAGACCTCCAAGCGCTTTCTCCTCTAGCCCAACATTTCACCCCTAAACTAGAACATGCAAAGTCACTTGTTAAAACAAGTACAATTTTGAAGCCTAAAGGCAGCGATCGCTAATACCAGGTAGATACAGAGAAAAAACAGCTTTTTTGTGACAGAAGATTCAAAAATTAAGGAAAGTAAACGTTTCACTTCCTAATAAATTCTTTCTTCACACTAGCACATTAAGCCAATGAGTTATAAAGGTTAACTCTTTATAAAAGAGCAATATTCAAGAACAGCAAAGAATGTCTGAACTTCAAAAGTTATATGCTCTTTATGTACCAAACACACTGCAGAAGGAAAAATTCCACTTAACTGAATTTTTCAGATAAATGAAGGCTCTATTAAGTATACATTTTTATAATTTTCAATTACAATCTTTCAAAAATATGCTGCTGCTTCGCTTACCAATACAAGCAGATAATATCAAATATATCATTAATAAAACATTATTTACATTTATCAGAATGGTACTACAGAGAAGAATTATGCACCAGATGAGCAAGTATTTAGCAACCACTTAAGCAGATTACAGAGTAGGTTATCAAATGATAAGGGGAATTAAAATTAAAATAGGGGCGCCTGGGTGGCTCAGTCAGTTAAGCGTCCGACTTCGGCTCAGGTCCTGATCTCATGGTTCGTGGGTTTCAGCCCCACATCGGGCTCTGTGCTGACAGCTAGCTCAGAGCCTGGAGCCTGTTTCAGATTCTGTGTCTCCCTCTCTCTCTGACCCTCCCCTGCTCACGCTGTCTCTCTCTCTCTCTCTCTCAGAAGTAAAACATTAAAAAAATTAAAGTAGAGCATATAAGCAGGATCAGAAAAATTGGGTGTGGGGGGTGGTTTCAGCTACACTATTAAATATACCATCACCTTTATGCAGAAAGTGAGAACTAAGGAAGCACTGGAAGGAAGCGAGGGAGGGAGTGTGGGAGGGAGGAGTAAATAGCAAGACTTCTGGAAGAAAGAATTTAGAACTAGAGCCCTGGAGGTGAGGGAGTGAAACGTGCCTAGTATTTCTGAGAAACAGCAAGCAGGTTAATATGGCATGGTCAGAGGTAGTAAGAGGCCAGATTATGTTAAGGAATATGGCTTTTTCCTGAGTTAAAAGAAAAGCCACTGAAGTTTTGAGCAGAGAAGGGAAATGACTTCTATTTTGTAAGGATCACTCCACCCACTATGTTAAGACTGGGTTGAGGGGACAAGGATAGAAACAGAGACCAGTCTGATGGTGAATGCAATAAATTCAGACAAGAAATTATTGGGGCTCGGACTAAAGTCACAGTAGTGCAGGTAAGTGCTGGGTTCTGGAGGAATTTTGAAGGCACAGCAAACAAGAGTTGGTCTGGATGTATGATGAGAGAGAAACAGGGGAGTCCAGGATAATTCCAAGGTTTCTGAACTGATTAAGAGTTGCCATCACTCAAGCTAGTGAAAGCTGAACATACAACAGGTGAAGAGTAAATTCACTTTGGGACATGTTAAGAGTCTGTTCAAATGTCCAAGCAGACATTTGACATGTTAAATAAGCAGTCTGGATGTGGGATAGAGGTCCAGGTTGGAAATAAACAATGGGAAGTCATTAGCATACAGACAGTTTCTAAAAGCTACGAAAGTAGATGAGATTAAGGGAAAGGATCTGCATAGAGAAAAGGACCTAGGAATGAACCCTGGGGCATCCAATATTAGGGATTCTGAGGAAAAGGAACCAGCAAGAGAAACTGTAATGGGGAGCCCAATGAGGATGGAGACCAATTAAGAGACTGAGGGGTACCGGCGGTCACCTGCAGCAGATGTTTCAAGGACAGACTGGTCAATTATACCAGCATTTAGATAAGGGTCAGAGATGACACTAACGAATGATGCTAGTGGAGGGATGGGACTGAAGACCTAACTTAAACCCACAGTGGTGGGAGTTTAAAAGAGAACGGGAGGAAACAGCGCTATGTAACTTTCTCAAAGACATTTACTATAAAAGAGAACAAAGAAATGGGGCAGCTGGCAGGGAACTGGGATCCAGTAAAAGCTTTTTATGGTGTGAAAAATAACACGTCTGTATGTGATGGGAAAAATACAATAAGAAGCAATAAATCATTAACATCTAAATGAGGGAAGAGAATGGCTAGAGCAATATCCTTGAGTAAGGAAGAAAAAGTGGAATCTAGTGAGTTATGTAAGATTATTACCTTCATAGCAGTCATTTTTCCTTTTAATCTGTGGATTTTAATCTTTGGACAGGAAATTATATAAACAGGCTGATTATAACTAAAAGAGATTGTGAATAACACTAAGAAAAAAATGTATGCATTCTTATACACAAGCCTTTTATACCCGCTCCCAATGTTTCGGTGGCTACTGGCGATGAAACAGAATTAACTTTTGGATAGATGAGATGTTATGATAAATGTGTGCTCAGATTTTATAAGGCAAATAGTAGTGTTTTAAGAGAGCTCCTTCTGACTTCCTGAACCAATAATACAGTGACAACAAGTGTCTAAAACAAATATACTGTATGGCTTGAAGCCAAGGTTACGAGTGCCATAAGCCCCATAAAACTTTTCACCAGAAAGACGGCCAGTTCTAAGTTGAAAGAAAGGCAATTTCTGTAATTTGCCACTTTTAGAGATCAGAGCATACAGGAGTCCCCAGCTGTGGTTCTCAATCCTGACTGCATGTCAACTGAGAAGCTTTACAAACATGTTGATGTCAGGGGCCCCACCACAGAACAACTAAATCAGAATCTCTGGAATGAGGGCCAGGCATTTTTTTTTTTTAAACCCCCTAAGAGATTCTGATGTCCAGCCAGATATGTACTCTGAGCGAACAGGAAAAACACTGTAATTTTAGCTACCGGAAAAGGAGAGAAGTAGCCTCTGGAATTACTTCATTACAGCTTTTCTATTAATCAAGCTGACACCTAGTATACAACAAGAGCAAACAGCCCACTGCTGAATTCTAATTCTAGCTTTAAAATAGGAAATGAGATCCCTGCTCTACTAGCGAATACCAGAATGGTTGCTGCTAAAAATGAAAAATACAATTCACTTACTATTTCTAAGGTATGGGTATTCAGTAAAACCACAGGAAATTCAATTATTTCATGTATAAACTCAGGTGGGTTACCCTCTTCACAAGTGGCTTCAAAATCAATGATACAAATGTAGTCATAGTAACTGTCAGCACAACCACCCTCTTTCAACATCAACTTCTGCTTCTTGTAATAGTTTTTCAGCCTTTTCTTTAGTACATCCTTTACTCCTCTGAGGAAAGAAAAAGAAAATTAACTTTTAGATGAGTTTTACAATAAAAAATCTGAACTCTTACCTGCTGACACTGGCAGTCACAGCATAATTTAGCAAATATTAACTAGGACAAATGTAAAGAAAGCAAGACTTAAATCAATATTTTCCCGCACAAGTAGCTTTTTGTTTTTGTAGTACACAAGAGCATTTCTCTTATACTGGTATTCAAGTCATAAGTCTTGTTAGCATATACTACTTATACAGCCATACTGCCTTATACCAACGTGACAGACATAATACAAAAACTGAAATTAATGTGGAAATTTTCCACAGACCAAACACAAATCTGAGTAAGAAAATTCAGGTAAATGGAATATTTATGCTATCTTACTTTCTTTTGGTTTTTTTTGGGTTAGACAACTAAAATACCCATATGAACATGAAATCATTATGAGCCTTGCATATAAAGTTGAATGTCTATTAGCTACTTAACTACAAAAACTCATTTAGAAGATACCCTAGTGTAAATCATGTCCAGAAGAACAGCCATCCTCATAAGTTCTTAACTGGAAGTAGGTTTCTTAATTTGCCATGGACTGAACTTAATATAGGAGATTATAGATATTTTCAAAATACATGTTCTACAAATGGTGGGTAGAGAAAGGGTTGTTCTAAATAGATAACAATGGTTGGTAATGGTGGTCGTGTACTTCAAACAGTATGTACTTTATTTCTTCTAAAAATTAAAAGTCATGACTAGTGCTCAGACTTCCTTCAGTGTTGTTTGAGTCCTATTAATGGTTTACAGATAGAAAACAGGAGTAAAAATAAGAGGATCTGAATTGAAACTAGTGTGCAGTAACAACTAGCATATTTTGGACACATCACTGATTAATAACTATTAAAAAAAATTTAGGGACACCTGGGGGGGCTCAGTCAGTTGAGTCTCTGACTTTGACTCAGGTCACCATCTCACAGTTCATGGGTCTGAGCCCCGCGTCAGGCTCTGTGCTGACAGCTCAGAGCCTAGAGACTGCTTCAGATTCTGGGTCTCCCCCCTCTATCTGCCCCTTCCACACTTGCTCTCTGTCTCTCAAGAATAAATATTAAAAATGTTTTTAATTTAACCTTTTATTTTCCTTTCTAAACTACCACTGAAAAGGAATCCTATTCATGAGAATATTGATAACTAACCAGTTTGTTGTTTTAAGACAGAATATTTTAATATGTTTATTTGCTTGAGATTTTCTAAATTAAAAAAATGGGAGCACCTGGGTAACTCTTGATCTTGGCTCAGGCCATAATCTCAGAGTTTGTGGATTTGTGCCCTACATCTGGCTCTGCACTGATGGTGCAAAGCCTGCTTAGGATCCTCTCTCTCCTTCTTTCTCTGCCCCTTCCCAACTCCTGCTCTCTCTCTCAAAATAAATAAATAAACAAACAAACAAACTTTAAAACAAAGAGGATAAATATTGCTTATAAGAAAAAAAGGATTAACAGGGACCCAGAAACAACCGTTTTCATCTACTGCATGCAGTCAATTCTTTTCTTGATGCTGACAATTCAATCGTCTATCAAAAAAAAAATCTGCATGCTTTTCTGGATTCCAAAATTCATTCATTCCTACCCCATGCTCCAAGTCAAAATAAAGTGGTTTATTTTGCAAAAATTTACTAAACACTGAGTGTGTATACATCTCACTGAAGATACACCCACACAGAATTGGCTAAGCTGCATTATTTTCTCATTCAATACACAGTTAAACATAATGCATATTATCATTCTGCATATTTTTAGAAACTAAAACAGAAAAAAAATATTTCCTGATAGGTAAATATTTTTTTTTAATTACTTGGTTTCAAAGAAACTCTTTTTATAAAAATAACACAACAGGACAAAATTACATATGTATGTACGTATCCAACCTCATTAATAAGATATAACCAACCATCAACCAAATGAGCAACTAAAAATTTTTAAATATATTTAGTACAATAAAATAGCTACTTCTATACAGTATTGGTAGACTGTCAAAATATTCACTCTTCGACTCAGCCTATTGTCTAAGAGACTGCCAGAAATAAAGTTCCTCATAAAGATTCACTTACAAGTATGTAAATTATAGTTGCTTGCTATCTGAATTGTTAATAATGGTTATTTCTTTATGGTAGAATTACAGATGACTGCTAATTCTTCAGTGTATTCAAGATTTTCTAGGATAAACATACACTACTTCTGTATTTTTAAAGAGTTAGTAATTACCTGGTTTCAAGCTTGAATTCTGAAAGCTTAGCTCTGAGTTCTTCCTTACTCATTCTATTAATGCATCCATTCGTAATAGCAATCTCTTTGTAAACTGGGTCACTGAAATCACTTGCACTGGACGTAATGAACTTAGATCCTTTTGTTTCTTGGCCATCAAATCTGCACCGTTGTTTTTTCTACCAAAAAAAAAAAAAATACATATATATACATATGATTATAATACAAACATCTTAAAAGATTCAAACTCCTGAGGCCTATTCATACCACGTGTTCAAAAAAAGTGCATAGAAAGAAGACATGTTTCCAATACAATTTACCCTGCTCTCTTCTGAGTCATGAGATTTCTTAAAGGAAATGAAGCTAAGTAAAAATAGCACTGGTGCTGGGAGCACACTTCAGTAGAGCCCCAGCTGACCATTTACTAGCAGCATGCCCTTGAATAGTTACTTACTAGCCTCTGATCTTCCATTTCCTTATCCATAAAATAAAGAATAATAACTGTTCCAAATGGCATTTGGAATTTGGTAATGGTAAATAGTATTTAAACAAGGTTATTATAATGATTAAATAAGATTATGTATATCAGGCTCCCGACACCATACCACCTACTATACCACCATGGCTACTAATGGAACTTATTACCATCATAGACTGTAGAAGAGACCTTTTCACAAGCAACATGCTAAAATTTCTAAACAAACCAATTTTTAAAAGAACTTTTGCAACACTATGCATGTATAAGTCAGTGACTTCCTGAGAATTTTTTAACCTGACATCAATTCACTAAGTTAAGAGAAACTGACCTACATAAAAACTAAAGGGACTATACAGTAATCTAGTTCATAACCTGCTAGAACTCTAAGCAAAGAAGGAAATGTATTCAGTTTCAAAACACATAATTTCCAAAACCTACATGTATACCAGTTATTCAGGAGAACTATAGCTACTGTATCATAAATCTTTCCTTTCCTTAAATCAAAATCTGTGAAGAAAAAACTTGACTCAATTGTAATTACTCCACAGGTAGTCCAAAATTATTAGTATGCCACGTTTCAAAGTTCCATTTATACGTTAATAACTTTCTACATGCCACGTTACAAATATTAGGTATGCTCCAGAATTTTCAAGACTTTGGTACTGGGATGCCTGACTGGCTCAGTCAGTTGAGCATCTGACTTCAACTGAGGACATGATCTCATGGTTCGTGGGTTCAATCCCTGTGTTGGTTCCTCCCACTTCTGTCCCTTCCTTGCTCACATAAGTGCGTGTACTCTTTCTCTCTCAAAAATGGATAAACATTAAAAAAAAAAATACCCCAGTAACAAGAAAATAAACAACTCAATAAAAAAAAAAAAAGACTTTGGCACTTACCATTAATCCATATTAAAGTCTGTTAACTTAGTCATAACTTACCACATTGTCCCCATATGAACTTTAATTACAGATTAAGAAGGGATAACCATGGACAGGCCAAATTCCCTGACTTAGCACTAATCCTAATGGTTCATGGACTATTTCTCACTCAAAGTTCTCAAATGTGCGTTTAACACAATACACATTTACTAGAAATGCAATGCCGGGTATTGTGCTAGAATACTCAAGAATTATTCCTATATCTTCGGAGGAAGAGATCAGAAATCCCAATGCGTGAATTGTCCATAAGCTGAAGAAAAACCATATTGAAATTTCTTATTGACAAATGTTTAAAAAACTTTACTAAGCTGATCATTGACTAAAGCTACGGAAATAATTAGCTTTCAATAATACATTAAATTTACAATACCTGGCTACTTTGTCACTAGAATTCAATCAGAGAAATTTATCCTTTGTCTTTAAACTTACGTTGAATTTTAAACTTCGTCTTCAGTGGGGTTAAAATTTAGGTCAGGGGACCTGGGTGGCTCCGTCGGCTGGGCGTCTGACTTCAGCTCAGGTCATGATCTCATGGTTCATGGGTTCGAGCCCAATGTCGGGTTCTGTGCTGACAGCTCAGAGCCCGGAGCCTGCTTCTGATTCCATGTCTCCCTCTCTCTCTGACCCTCCCCTGCTCATGCTGCCTCTCTCTCTCTGTCTCTCTTAGAAATACATAAAACGTTAAAAAAAATTTTTTTTTTAATTTAGGTCAACAATGAGTAACAGTCTGTCTACCAAAACAGATGGCTCAGTCAATTTAAGCAAATTTATTCTTTGGCTAGGTCCTCTCCCTGATTCACTTGCTTAATTCTTATCTAAAACTGTAGCTACAAAAATTACCCAAAATAACACTAAGGTCTCTTTTAAATCTGCTATAAGTCATGATTTCTGTAAAGTAAGATCTGCTTCCTCTCCCAGGTCCAACTCTAGCTCTTTCAATGAAGCTCAGGGCAGTAAAGGTCTGGTTCTCAGTGATCAGTGTCTGCTCTCAAATTTAAGGTCTACACTAATGGCTTCTGAAGAAGGTTACTCAAGCCAACCCACTAAGGAGCAAAAAGAAAATATTAAAAACCCCACATGTACTATAAATCTACTAAAATGCATAATTATTTTACTAAATAATAAATTGACAATGACATCCTCCCCAATGTCCATGTCCATAAACATATTTTATATCACATAAAGTACTAGACATATAAAGAGGAAAGTGCGGGCAGATTCCACCTTATGGAGAGGAATATTCACTTTCATAGTATTGTGATATTCTGCAATGTTTTTCTGTGTTCAAATAAATGACTGTACAATTTAAATGATTATGAAAAACTTTTATACCAAAAAGAGGCTTACTCTCTTACTGTAAGTACTTAAAGATGTTTTTGAACTAAAGCTGAGTTACGTATTTTCTTTTACAAGACAGGTATTCCAAAATTTCTGTCATTTTCTGTGATGAGAAAGGGATTGATAGCTTCAAACTTAAAAGGTTTTCCTATCAACAAACACAGCTTGTTATTTAAACATGAAAGAAAACGTTTTAACAGTAAGATAAAAAGGTAACTGCTTATCAAAAGAAACTTATTGCTGTAGCAAGAATATTTTGGAAGCTCCTGGGTGGCTCAGTCGGTTAAGCATCTGACTTTGACTCAAGTCACAATCTCACAGTTTGTGAGTTCAAGCCCCATGTTGGGCTGTGTGCTGACAGCTCAGAGGCTGGAGCCTGCTTTGGATTCTGTGTCTCCCTCTCTCTCTGCCTTTTCCCCACTTGTGCTGTCTCTCTCTGTCTTTTAAAAATAAAATAAATTAAAAAAAATTTTTTTTTAGAGAATATTTTGAAAATAGTTATTTTGGAAATGTTTTCATATATGATTGCCAAAAAAAAATGTGCATTACCTACAAAACAACCTCTGCAACCACACACACACACACATACACACACACACACCTTATAAGTATAATTTAGCCTGATCAAAATTCTTCCAAAAGAAGAGTTCTGATGAAATGTGAACCTACTTGGTTAAAAATATTAAAACGTAACATCTATTAGTTTACAAGAATAACTGATATTAGGAATAATGAAAATGGATTTAGCAGAGTCCCAACAAAACACTTTGCTTGAAATTGAAAAAAAAAAAAACTGTAACACCATTTATTAGATTCCAACAATAAGTTTTTAACAAATGAGTCACTAAAACCAATGTGGAACACAGACCTAAGCCTAACGTTGCTATATCTCAAAGTTGGAAGACTTATAAAATATACTGAACTATACTCAATTATTTTTAAGCCAACTTCCATGATGATGTTATTGACAGCATCTCAGACTTAAGAGGGAGGTGGGTGGAAAAGAGATTCTTTAGAGAGAGGCAGCATCCGATGCCTCTTTGAAAGTAAGGAGAATGGGATAGCTATGCAAAAGACCCAAAAGAAGAGCACGCAGGGTAAAGGAACATCCAAAGATCCTTAATAAGAAAGTCTACCCATAGGTGCTTGGGTGGCTCGGACAGTTAAGGGTGGGACCTCGGCTCAGGTCATGATCACATGGTTTGTGGGTTCGAGCCCTACACTGGGCTCTGTGTTGACAGCTCAGAGCCTGCAGCCTGCTTCGGATTCTGTGTCTTCCTCCCTCTCTGCCCCTCCCCAACTTGTTCTCTCTCTCTCTCAAAAATAAATAAAACTTCTTTTTTTAATTAAAAAAAAAAAAAAAAAGACTATCCACCGTAAAAGAACCACTGAAGCTACGGGCTCTGAGAGCAAACGCGAAGACTTGTGGGAGATGAAGTTAGCAAGGGAGGCCGGAGCCAGGCCCCGCCGGGCTGCAAACTGAAGACAGAGATGGGGAGAAACACATCAGACTCCTGTTATTCTAGCTGCTACTTGGAGAACTGGCTGTTGATGGAAGAGCGAATGCCTCGCGCAAGTACCCACTCTACGAAGTGCTCAACATACGTTACTCAAGTGAAATGGACCAATTTTAGCATTAGGATTATTTACAAGCTGCAGCGCTAGTCCCCAATAATGTCTACCTGCCAAACAAGATGAATTAAGTAAGTTCTGAGACCGTCTTTACAATTTTGCTCTGGGCAGGGATCTACCAATGAGCTGTCAGAACCATTACGAAAATCAGACCTACGGTATTATCTGTGTGAAATAGTAGCGAATGGGCAAGAAGCTCCGACCAAGGCACAATCACCTTCTGTTAAGGCTGGGGGGCGGGGGGTGGGGTGGTAAAGGACTTCAGGTCTTAAGAAAACGACATGCCTAGAGCACATGGTGCGATTTTTAAAAACACAACTTACCTAAAAGAGCTAGAGAGAATGACTACAGCAACAGGGTGCACCGAATATTTAGAGCAGAATTCCCAGCAGAACTTCTAAAACCACGGTTCCCACACTTTTCGTCTTGACTATTTCCTCACATCACATTACCACAGGGTAATTCGGGCCACAAGGGGCTCAGTGACAACCAGCCCGAGGAAAGGCACCGGAGATGGGAACGAGGGGAGCGGCCAGGACTGGGAGCCGAAGGGCTGCGGTTTCGGCGCAACACCCTAGAAGACACGGGCGCGGGAGTCCGGAAGGGCCGGGCACCGCCGGCCGGGCGCGGGCGGACTCACCTCGGGATTCGGATTCTGCGGCTCCTCCCCACACTCGGACCAGGGCGACTCCAGCCGCGCGGGAGCCACGGCCTCGCCGCCAGGCTGTTTCCTCCGCTCGTGCTCCATGCCCGCTGTCACGTAAGAAGAGAGCTGCTGGAGCCCGACACTCGCTCACTCTCACTCGGCCAAGCCCGAAAGCCTCGCCTTTCTCCGTTGAAAAATTACCGGGTTCGCGTTCCCGCGGCGGCCGCCACACAAACTCGAGCGGACACCTCCCACTTCCGGGAGCGTGTGGCGTCCGCACGCCGCGCAGGCGCAGTGAGCGGGCGCGCGCGGAACGCTAGCGCATCTGCGGACGGGGTGGGAGGAAGAAGGGGAGGGAGGCGCGCGCGGGAGAATACGGGGTTGGACGTCGCTGTGCGGCGAGCCCGCGAGTGCCCCGTTGTCGTCTCACCGGAGTCCAGACTAGTCGCTAGAAGATGCCGCCAAGATACACGATCCCGTCAGCGTATTTCCTGAGAAGAAAACCGAGGGGTGCCATGCAGGAGAGGCAAACTTTAACCGCGGCAAATAACATGTAAAACAACTTCTGTTTTTTATGAGGAGTGTAAGACGTCTGCTTCTGGACGAGAGAAAATGGGTCTGGACTTACTAAAAGCTGAAAGAAATGTATGAAACAGCTGTTTTCAGACGTTTGGGCAATAGGCAATTCTGGACCGTTTTGCCTGAGAGAAAGGAAACAAGATGAACCCTTTATCTCCCTGGCTTTCTGCCTAAAGGCGGTTTTCAGTCTGAGGTGGGGGGAAGGGGAACTCAAAAAAAGACCTCAGATCTTACTGACAAGACAGTCTTATTGAGTTGAAAAGACAGGGATTGGAGTTAAGGGGATTTGGGGAGGCCAAGCTGGTTGGAATTGATGAGGAGTAGTGCTCTAGAACTAGCTTTGGCATCTCCATGGGAGTACCCTTGAATCTTTAGCTGAATAAAAAACAGTGGGTATGTCGTGTGAACCTCCGCAAGGCCCAGGAGCGATTATGGGGAACAGTAAGCCAGACCGTTGTCAGAACTCACACAGGACTAGGACTCGTTTGCGTTCCCCGCAGCCAGGGTGGAGAAACCCTTGACTACGCTCCTGAGACCCAGAGGGTTACGTCTTAGTTGTGAGGTCGTCTCCTATGAGTAAAAGCTACCTTAGACTCTTCAAAAGCTTAAAACCCTGAAAGGATCAAACTGCTCAGTAACCTGCCTGCCTGCCAGAACAAAGGCTAATTCTCTCTAAAAGACTACAACACAACTCAGGACTCAAGGACATTGAGTTGAAACTATCAGGCATCCACCAGTTAAAAATTAATAAACCTGCCAAGTAGGAGAATATACGAGACAGTCAATAGAAACATATCCAGAAATGATACACCTATTATAAATGCACTCAATATGCTCAATGATTTAAAGGAAAAAGATGATGGGAGAGATGGTTTAAAAAAAAAAAAAAGCAAATAAAATTTCTGGAGATGAAAAATATGTGAAAAAAATTTTTAATCTCTTGGTGTAGGGGGTGGGGGGGTGCCTGGGTGGCTCACTTAAATGTCCTTTGACTCTTGCTTTCGGCTCAGGTCACGATCTCACGGTTCATGGGTTCAAGCCCAGTGTCAGGCTCTGCACTCTCAGCGCAGATTCTCTCTCTCTGTCTCTCACCTGTGGGCGAATGCACTCACTCTCTCTTTCCCCCTCAAAAATGAATAAATCTCTAGAGGGGATGGGTACCACATTTGGCACTGTAGAAAAAAGAAGTAATGAATTCGAAGACATACAAGTAGTAGCAATCCAAAATGACACATTTTGTGACCTGTGGGACAATATAAAGAGGCTATACATGCATTTGGGAGAAGACTTCAACTGCTTCCATTTTGACCTCAAACTTTCTAAGTTCTTCTTTCCAGTTTATCTTTTAATTTAGGCAGAAAACCCTGAGGGCAAAGTATTCCCAGATGGGACCTGAAACTACCCGCTTGAGCAATAAGGACTGCACTGACCCAGCAAGACCCGACCCATGATTGACCTCAAGAGACAAAAATAGCAATTTGACCTTCACTGCCAACCTGGATGTACTCACTGACCTTTGTCTCACATTTTCTATATATAAACCCTGTTAAGTATTTTTAGCACTTTGGAGGCAGTCTTTGAGATGCTAGTCCACTGTCCTCCTGGAGTCGGTCTTAAATTTCTTATTTCACCACCACTAGTTTCTCTGTTGTTGGACTTTGTCAGCATCAACTGGCCTAACTCCGTCTGTTTGGGCCTTGCCACAGCCAGGTGCTGATAAATAGAAACCCATACCAGGCCACACCATAATCACATTGGTGAAAAATAGTGATAAAGAGAAAAATCTTAAAAGTTGCTTGAGAAAAAAAGGCACAGAACACAATAAGAATTTTTATGGACTTCTCATTAGAAACTCCGCAAGCCAAAAGGAATGGAATGATAACTGTAAAGTGCAAAAACAAAACCAACTGTCAGCTTGGAATTCTATACTCAGCAGAGTGAAACAAAGACTTTTCGGATAAACAAGCCCAGGAAAACCACATCCTGAAGTAGAGTCATCCCAGTTGACTTGCAGACCTGTGAGGAAGAAAAATAATTGCTTATTGTAAGCCACTGGGGTGGTTTTATGATAGGAAAAGATGGGATTCGGTGGGCAGAGGTTAGGATCTGAGGACCCAGGGTGGGGAAAACCACTTATTTTTTGGAACAATGCTGTGAGTGTCTGACCACAGCAAACCTCCTCAGGCGTGAGGTTCCTCTTAAGAATGTAACAGACACCACCTACTCTCCCTTAGGAGTCCCTCAGGAATTTGACAAAAGACCGAACTAAAAATAAGTAGTAGCCTATAAAAAGTGTGACCTATGAGAAATGATACAGACATAGACCACCCCTCATACAATGGAAATGAGCCAACTGAGAATGAACAGCCCAGCACCTCAAATTACCAAGCCAGTAGGTTAGGACCTGAAAAGGATCAAAGGGTGTGGGAAGGGGGTTGGGGGGACAGCCAGAACCTTATAAAATAAGGACTCTTGCCTATTATAAGTCCATGGGCATTCACTTTCAAATATCCACTCTCTGTAAAGAGTTTTCATACTGTTCTTACTTTATGATCTCGTACTCTAATAAATTTTTGCCTGCTATTCATTCTGTGTCCACCTCTTCATTCTTCGAAGCAAAAATACAGCGAATCCCAGGTATTGAGGTTAAAAAAAAATCCTGCAACAGTTTGTTATTCAACATTATTATAAAACTAATTAAAGAATACAAGGTAATTTCAAGATACGTGGCCTTGGGTGAAGACACATACTTCCCTACCGGAGAAAGGGACATAATTGGAAATCTACAGATCTGTTACTTCTGATATCACCTGCCTCCTCCTTAGTGGTACTGTATGTTTTCCCTCATAACTACAGATTTACCTTTGTGTTTACAAACTAAGGTTTATAAGCTCAGAAATTACAAAGATTTCAAAGATACAACTGAAATGATAATCTCTTTCTGCCAGATTTATTCATTTTCTCTTTAGGCTATGACTTTGAGTCCTGACACAAAACTGCAGAGAAATTGATGAGAATCCTAATCTCATCTCCCTGTCACCTAGAAGATGCTGTTTCTTTCAAAGAAGAAAATGACCCAGTGAACACTATCAGGATCCACATTACATAAACATTAATAAGCACTAGTTACAAACTGTTGCACTTGAACTTTTTGATATGTGTGTCAACTGTTAAAGATTCACTATCAAGGAGTGATAATTTATTGGCACTGCAAATGATGGGTTTATACATTAGTACTGTTGCTTGTATCTAAAGATACCAAAACCATTCTTTCATTCAAGAAATATTTATTGAGCACCTTTTATGTGTCAGAAATGAGCATTGAACAAATTAACAAAAACCCTTTGCCCTGGCAGAGTTTACATTGGAGAAGTGCAATTAGACAATAAACAAAAGATGGGGGGCCCTGGGTGACTCAGTCGTTAAATGTCCGACAGGCCCAGGTCATGATCTCCGGGCTCACGGATTCGCCCCACTTCTGGCTCTGTGCTGACAGCTTAGAGCTTGGAGCCTCCTTTGTATTCTGTTGTCTCCCATTTTCTGCCCTCCCTGGCTCCGCGCCCCCGCGCTCTCTCTCAATAAAGGAATAAACATTAAAAAAAGACAATAAACAAAAGAAATGAGCGATATGTTTACACTATGGAGAAAATTAAGCAGGTAAGGGGACTGGGGCGTATCTGTATGGGGAGGGGGTTGCAATTTGAAATAGAGTGGTTATGGGAGGTCTTTCTGATGATTCGCTATTTGAGCAAAGACCTGAAGGAGGTGAGGGAATAAGCTGTGAGGATATTAGGTAAGAGTATTTCAGGCAGAACCAGCAACAAGTAAAAAGGCCCTAAGCTGAGAACATGTCTGGACTGTTCAAGAAATACCAGCGTCTGATACTTTCCTTTGATCGTATAATATCTGCATGTAGGAAACACAAATGTTTTTAAATGCTGACTTTGTTGTTACTTTTCCATACCATTAAGGGAGAAATGTTATTGATACTAGTGCCTTCTGCCTAAGAAAATACATGCCCTAGTTGGACAGCTAAAGAAGAAAGCCTCTGTGAACATTTAAGATATGGCACAAACCTAAAAGAATTGGTTATTCTCTTGTTAACCCCAGTAAAAATATACCCACCTTTCATTTAGGTACAGTGTCCCTGGATTAGCCCGCTGTCAGTGATAGGTCTGTGTCCCTGGATTAGCCCGCTGTCGATGATAGATCTGTGTACAGGTATTGTTAAATACTGGAATTTGTAAATTGTTCCAGGCTGGACTAAATACATGAGCTTTGCAGAACTGAATTTGTTTCTAAGTCATTTGCCCATTGCCGCCTGGTGTCACATGTTGTATGTTTTGTTCTATATGTTTACCTTTGTATCTGAGCACCCTGCTCTGTTCCATTGGTAGTGTCTGTTCTTACACCTTTCCCACGCTGGCTTTTATTGCTTGGCCCTGCACCATGCCTGCAACAGTAACTTCTAAAAACACCTCCTCCTCTTTACTGCTCTTTTTCAAGACTGACTTAGCTATTTATGGATTTTTGGTCTTTCACATACATTTTAGGACAAATTTATCGGTCCTCAAAATTCCAACAGAAATCTTTGATTAAAATTGAATTTACTAGATTAATTTGAACAGACATATCAATATTAAGTCATCCTATTCAAAAATACAACTCTCCAGATAATTTTGTATGTCTTGAACATTTTATGATTTTGTCCATAAAAGTCTTGTACATTCTTGGTTAAATCAATTCCTAGTTAGATTATGATTTTTGTTGTTATTATGAATGGTACAATTTTTTTTAGTTTAGGTTGGTTATTCGGGGTGGAAAAAAATTACTGTCTAAATTTTCTTATGAGCTTTAATCATTTTTTTTATTCTGTTGGTTTTTTTCTAAGTTGAATAACTATTTCAACAAATGTTTTAGTTTTACCCTTCCTGCCCTTAGACCCCTTTTATCTTTTTCTTTCTTACTTGTTGGCCAGGAGCCTTGAAAATTTCTTAATAGTAATGGTACTGATAACACTGATAACGGAGCAAAAGGCAAACTGACAACCCCCAACTACCACTGCCCACCCCCCTCCACCCCTCACCCCCACCCCCTGCCCAGATGGGAAATAGGTGATATTCCTCAGCCACTCCTGTGTGCCCAAGGACAAAAGCAAGGGAAAGAAAACAAAGGGTTAAACTGATACAGTCTGGATCAATCTACAAGTATCTTAGTAAAATTAAAAGAAAAGGACAATCTTTTTTTTTTTTTTACAAATAGTTTATTGTCAAATTAGTTTCCACATAACACTCAGTGCTCGTCCCCATAAGTGTCCTCCTCTATGCCCCTCCCCCCCCCACATCCATCAGTCCTCAGTTTTTGTCAGCATTCAAGAGTCTCTCATGGTTTGCCTCTCTCCCTTTCCCCCACCATTTCCGCCCTTCTTCTCCCCCTTGTTCCTCCGTCAAGTTCCTCCTAATCCTCCTATACGTGCAAACATATGATATTTGTCCTTCTCTGCCTGACTTATTTCGCTCAGCATAACACCCTCAAGGTCCATCCATGTTGCTACACATGGCCAGATTTCATTGTTTCTCATTGCCATGTAGTATTCCATGGTATAGATAAACCACATCTTCTTGATCCATTCATCTGTTGATGGACACTTAGGCTCAAGAAAAGGACAATCTTATCAATAGCATAATCTCCTGGAACTCCCTACTGTCTTAATGCTAATACTTTGCTAGAGGGAAAAACAACCTTAGCTTGACAATAGCTAGGACTCCAGGATCCTGGGAGTCTTCTTTAATAAACGGAAATCCCTTTAAAAAACTTCCTCTTGACGTTATCTCCCCAACTCCGGAGCATATAACTAGTCACTCTTCACAACCCGGGTGCAGCTCTTTCTGCCCACAGGTCCTGTCCCCATGCTTTACTAAAGATCACCTTTTTGCACCAAAGACGTCTTCAAGAATTCTTTCTTGGCCATCAGCTCCAAACCTCCATCACTCCCAAACCCCATCATTTACTTTTACATTTTCCATATCTATATTTTTGCTGCCACCTTCTGGGAAAGCCCTTCAGCGTGACTTTACAAATCTCTAACTTATTCCCCAGCTGTATCCGCCCTGCCATTTTTATCTATTTATTGTCTTTTCCCTCCAACTATTTTATTTAGGCAAAGAATAACACAGGGATCTTCAGTAAATTTGCTTCAGGAATTTAGTCACAGGAGGAAGTCAGTCATTAAACTATTGTTAAGAAACAAAGACAAAAACCGAACTTAAAAGACAGAGTAGAGAGGAAAAAGCCCAGACAATCTGGAGGGACTGTCGTACACAATATTTGGGGTATATGGTTAGCCAGCAGCTTGAATAAGACAATGGGGGGATCAAAGAAAAGAATCTCAGTGGCTTGTGGATATTGGAAAACTTTGAGAATTTAACTAGGGAGCCTGTGTTCCATGCTGTCGTGCCTGCCAACATCTTTGGGGCAGCTTGTCGAGGCCAGACCTGCACCATGTCCCTCATCAGTATTTCTCCTTTTTCATAACTCATATCCCCTCTTTGAAATCATTTCCTATTCTTGTTCATATTGCTAATATCTTCCTTTATCGCCTTAAGTATATCCATCATGTATATTTTATGTTTTGGGGTCATCTGTTCTAATAATTCTGATTCAGTTGGTATGTGTGATTCAATCTGCTGTCTGCGTTTTGTGGTCTCTTTGTTCCCCCTCAGGCGCCGTGTTATTTTGGTTTGTGAGCTCCTGTGGCCATGGGAGCATCTGGTACTAGGAATTGGGGGGAAGGCATGTGTAACCCTCCGGATGAATTTAAGAAGGAAGTTATTGAGGCCCAGTCACCGCAAAATTAATTCTAATCTCTCCCATTTATTGCTACTCCACCAGGCAACTACTCTTTGGAAGTTTCACTTTAATCTGTTGGGAAGAAGTGTCTTTGACAAGCCATCTCCCTAGCTCATAATCCATCAGCTCTGGGGTTTAGGGTGCAAGGAAAGGGTGAAGTCAATGTCTGAAGTGAGCTGGACAGCTTGCTTTTGTTTTCATCAACTCCTCTCCCCTGTCAGGCACCCTAAATCTTCTATCTTGATGTAAGACAGACATGGGAAGGCTTAGGAGGTTGCCGCTGGTGTCCTCCAAGACTTCTCATGGCCGCTCCCAGCTGCCCCGGACCCCAGGCTGAGCCTGCTCCAACCCACCGCCAAATAAACACACATAACTCCCACACTATTTCAAAACTACCTTCAGACTCCCAAGGGGGTCTCTCTTTTTGCTCTAGTGGTGGTCGTTCATTTCTCAAATCCATGCTTTTTTTTCTTAAATCTAGAACTTCTTTAGTGTTCATGGGAATGAAAGGAAGCTAATGTGTTATAAAGCTACTTCATTATTTCTATAATAGTAAGATATAGGGTGTATTTGTTTCCTAGGGCTATCATAACAAAGTATCCCAGACTGGGTGGCTTAAACAGCAATTTATTTTTTTATAATTCAGAAGGCTAGAAGTCCAAGATCAAGGTGTTTGCAAAGTTGGTTTCTTCTGGGGTCTCTCTCCTTGGCTTATCGATGCTATCTTCTCCCTATGCCTCCGCATTATCTTTCCTGTGTGTGTCCACATTTCCTCTTCTTATAAGGACACCAAATATGTTGGACAAGGACCCAGCCTAATAACTTTCTTTTAATGTAATTAACTTTTTAAAGACTCCTGTCTTCTAATACAGTTACATTTTGAATTACAGCCATTAAGAGCTCAACATATGAATTTGGGGGATACACAACTCATAACATATGGCATTTACATTCTATTTTGGAGCTATCATTTCACATTTGATTTGGCTTATTTCTCATGCTTGTTAACTTTCTCCTCACCACCTAAGGTTCTATGGCCAGGATCATATTAAATCTCTTGAATATCTTATATCAGTTTCTCTAACAAAATCTCCCATGATGATAAATCTGTCTACCTGCTTGCTCTGAGTTCTGGAAGATGACTTAGAGATCACACAACAGGTAGATCAGTACTATGGTAAATTAATGATCACCGTGTCATCTGGGCACTAATCCTCCTTGGCAATCCTAGCATGTTTCTCTCTTTATCTTGCCTTTCCTGTCCACAACTCTTACTGCAGACCTCTGCTCTCACCTCCAACCTCCAATCTACTTCCTGCTTATGTTCACCCCTTGCTTTGCAAAGGAAATAGTAACCTTCTGAAGAAAACCATTTTAGCTTTCCACCACCAAATCTTCACCTACCCATATCTGATCTTGTCTTTGTTTAAAATTTTGGTATTTTAGGGGCACCTGGGTGGCTCAATTGATTAAGCATCTGACTTGGGCTCAGGTCATGATCTCGTGGTTCTCAGGTTCAAGCCCCGCATTGGGTTCTCTGCTGTCAGCATAGAGCCTGCTTCGGATCCTCTGTTGCCCTCTCTCTCTCTCTCTCTGCCCCCACCCCACTTGCTCTCTCTCTCTCTCTCAAAAATAAATAAAACATTATGGGGTGCCCGGGTGGCTCAGTCCGTTAAGGGTCCAACCTCGGCTGAGGTCAAGATCTCACGGTTCATGAGTTCGAGGCTGGCATCAGGCTCTGTGCTGACAGCTAGGAGCCTGGAGGCTGCTTCTGATTCTGTGTCTCCTTCCCTCTCTGCCCCTCCCCTGCTCACCCTCTGTCTCTGTCTCTGTCTCTCAAAAATAAATAAACATTAAGCATTTTTTAATGAAGAAATAAAACATTAAAAAACTCAAAAAAATAAAATTTTGATATTTTGTTCATCATAGATTTTTCATTAATTCTTTAATATTACACTAAAATAATGTTCATCTTAATTACGGAGTTTTTGGTGCTTCCTTAAATTTTGTGAGCGAGTGCCTCATTTGCTTCACCCAAGTCCTGGCCCCGCTCCATCCATCCATCCTTCCCTCCAATTTTTGAGCGAATACCCCCACATGTTCACATGTTCTCCGAAATCCCCTCCTCTCCTACCTTTTCAGGAAGATTGAATTTTGCATTATCCATTCTCTCGTCTGTATTTTCCATCTTTTCCTTGCAAGTGGACCTTTCCCTTCTGTATTTAAACGGGTCAACTCAACATTTTCCAACTTAAAAAGACAAACCAGACAAAACATTTTCCTCAACCTCAGACCCTTTATGGCTGCTGCCTTCTCTCCCTGTTTTCCCCCTTTGGAGCTAAACTTCTTGAAAGAAATGTCTCTCTTTCCACACCATCCACTCTATACAATCTAGGCTAGTTTGGATTCCACCCTAACAGTCCAGGGCCTTTACTTCTCCGTTGAGATCCCCACTTAGCTCCATGTGGTTAAACCCAGCAGGCTCCTTTCAGAGCTCATCCTACATGACCTTTCAACGGCAGCCACCATTGTTGGCCATTATTTATTTCCTGAAACACTTTCTTACTTTGTCTCTATGACAACACACTCACCTGGGTTCCTTACTTTCTCTCTGTCCCTTCCTTCTCAATTCTGCTGGTCAGTCCTCTCTCTTGTACTCAGCTCTTTAAAACAGGAGTTTTGTCAGGGCTGGATCCTTGACCCTCTTCTTTTCTCTTATTCCTTTCTCAGTGTAGACTCTCACCCTAGGTGTTCTTATCCATTCCTCTAGCTTTATCTACCATCCACTTGTCACTGATTCCCAAAGTTACATTTCTACCCAAGGTCTTAATTCGGAGCACCAAATCCACGTAACTGATCGCCTGCTCACAAACACCTCAGACATTTCCTAAAGTGAACTCATCATCTTCCCACAAGTGCCTCATTTGCTTCACCTACCACTTCTCTGTGGTTTCTTTTCTCAGTAAATGGTTCTACCGTCCACACAGTTGATCAGACCAGAAACATGGGATTCACTTTTGACTCTTCATCTTCACCTTCCGTAATCAATATGGCTGCAAAGCTCAGAATGATCCGGGTTGTTCTGATCTCTCCAGGCTTAGCATGAAATGCCTACTATGTCCTTCCACACTTCTTTCAGAACCTCAGCATTCTATGCTGGTTTCATCTCAGGGATTTTCCAGCTAATTTCTCTCAGTCTTCAGATTAGAGTTTACATTTCACTTCTCCAGAATGTTTCCCTGAAGTTCCCAGATTTTGTTCAATTCTGCCCTTTATGAGATCTGCTTCCGTCCTTGGCATGTTTGTTAGAGTAAAGATTTGACTGTATAAGGAAAAGATCTTAAATAGCAGTAGCTTAAATGACATAGAATTTTATTTCTCTCAGAAGTCCAAGTCTGGCTTTGTAAAGCAATGATGGCAAGGGCCCAGAGTCCTTCTATCTAGTTACTCCACCATTCAGAGGATGTTGACCTCATCCCCATGTTCCAGGCAACATAGCATGCTGTGTGCATTCCAGCTAGCGGAAAAGGGGGACATTAAGAGGGAGAATGTGCATTTCCTGTTAAAGTCACACCCAGAAGGCATGCATATTATTTACGCTTCGATCCCATCTGTTGAAACTTAGTCACATCACCACACACTAGTCACAGAATACGCTGGGGAAAATATTGTCGTGGTTCTGTGAACAATTAACTGTGAATAGTTGAAAGAGTATTGTTGGAAAAGGGCAGATCCAATATTTGGTCAACTGGCAGTCTCTGCCACGATCCTGGTGAACACACAGATCCATTCACACCCTTCTTCCTGCACGTAAAGCACACTTGTCTTTTCTCAATGGAGTCCACCCCCAGCTCTCATTCAGCTAGCACCTCCAGCTCCGTGTGTACAATCTCTGGGTGATGTGCAGTCCTTCCCATCAGGCTCAGATGGGGCTCTTGTGGGCCCAACCACTTAAAAACCAAAAGATAAGTTATGTGCTCTGACCATACCCAATATAAAATAGTAGGAGTAAGACCAAGATAACTGGAATAAGGTTGCTTATTTGGAAAAAAATAAGAAGAATGGAAAATATAGACAGTCACTGGGCCATGGAAATGACCAATTCTGGCTGAGTGGGAACTGAAGAGACTCTGGGCCCAGATTGATTAAACTCATGGCAAACACTGTTTCTGCTCTCAGGGGGATTGGGAAGATTCATCTGTCTCCTCTTCGTCTTCCGTGGTTCCCATCTAATAGTATCCATTTTCCTTATATTTGTTTGACAGAATGTCTTTGCTATGTAAAGCATTCAAAAGTTTCAATAATTTGATTTAGGGGCATCTGGGTGGCTCAGTTGGTTAAGCATCCCACTCTTGATTTTGTTTTTTTTTGTTTTTTTTTTTTTCCCACTGTTGATTTTGGCTCAGGTCATAATCTCATGGTTGGTGAGATCGAGCCCTGTGTTGGGCTCTGTGGTGACAACATGGAGCCTGCTTGGGATTCTCGCTCTGTCTCTCTGTGCCCCTCCCCTGTTCATGATGCATGTACTCTCTCTCTCAAAATAAATAAACATTAAAAAAACCTTTTTTTAATTTATAATTTTATTCAGTTTAGATACATATGTATGTACGTGTATGGTATTACCTATGAATTACTTATATCTAATATGTATTCTTACATATAGTTACATAACTTACTGGGTAAACTGGGATTACTTTATGTATCATATTAAGTACATATAATTTTATATATACATATATTTTATATTTATAGATATGCTTGTACACACATATATATGTATATAATTTGTAGCTTAATTCCCTGTTCTAATTCCTGGTTCCTTCTACTTCTTGGATCGTATCATGTAATTGCTTGGAGACATTTGTGTGGGGACAAATGCTTGGGTGGCTCAGTGGGTTCAGCAGCTGACCCTCAATCTTGGCTCTGGTCATGATCTCATAGTTCCTGAGATCAAGCCCTGTACTGGGCTCCATGTGCTGATGGCATGGAGCCTCCTTGGGGTTCCCTCTGTCCTTCTCTCTCTGCCCTTCCCCTGCTCGTGTTATGCTCTCTTTCTCTCTCTCCCTCAAAATAAAATAAACTTAAAAAAAGAGAAACATTCATGTGACCTGGTATAAATCATGTCATGTCTCATTTTGAGCAAAACAGCTAGGGTCTTCTGCTTTACCCACAGCGAGGGGATATGTAGCCTTGCTGACAAGCACCGACCTACATGACAACCCAGGCACAGGAGGTATGTACAAATTTTGACCATTTTGTTAAATAGATCACCCAAGGAAGTTAATTTTGCATATTTTTATGTGTCTTTGTTTAAATGAGTATGCCTAAACCTGCATGTTAACGATGTCAGATTTATTTTGAAATTGAGCAGAAGGAAATCAAGTTGGGTTTTTGGTATAAAAAATAAAATAGGTTTCCTATTACGAAGAACTCCAGATATTTACCTACCATTTGAATGATAAATGATTCATTTGAGGGTAATTGTAATTCAACAGAGTCAGATTGAGAAATAAGAAAAATATAGTAAATGTTAGAAATAAATTGTATTCTAAAAAGGCATATAATGGGGCGCCTGGGTGGCTTAGTCGGTTGGGCGTCCGACTTTCGCTTAGGTCATGATCTCGCGGTTCGTGGGTTCGAGCCCCGCGTCGGGCCCTGTGCTGACTGCCGGCTCAGAGCCTGGAGCCTGTTTCAGTCTGTGACTCCCTCTCTCTCTGACCCTCCCCTGCTCAGGCTCTCTCTCTCTCTCTCTCTCTCCTAGAAATAAATAAAACATTTAAAAAAATAAATAAAAAGGCATATAATGTATATCTGTACTTTTGTTAAGCTTCCTAATATCCTTAGATTGTATCAGAAATTCATCAAATTATTTAGAAAATTATCGATTTCCTCTGCTTACAAAAATCATGTATGTTCAGTTGGGAAAATTAAGAAAATAGAGACATGCATTCCATTGAGATGTTAATAACAATAGCATCAAATATCCTTTCATGATCGTGACCCCTAGGCTGTACAAGAAGTTAGTTTCTTGAATTGCCACCAGAGGGCGATCAATCCAAAAATTGCTCTATCCTGTTCTCAACAGGTTTCGATGCTGTGGAGATGCTAACTGGTTTTCAATTTTAGTTTGGGAAGACAGAAAAAAAAAAAAAAGAATTGAAATGCCTTAGTTTGGTAGAAAATGTATCTGAATAAGTGGTTTTTTAAAATTTTCATCACTTCCCTTTCTGGAATGAATTATACATTTCTGAATATAGCAAAACTTTTTTTTTTTTTTTTTACAAATAGTTTATTGTCAAATTAGTTTCCACATAACACTCAGTGCTCATCCCCACAAGGGTCCTCCTCCATGCCCACCCTCCCCCCCACATCCATCAGTCCTCAGTTTTTGTCAGCATTCAAGAGTCTCTCATGGTTTGCCTCTCTCCCTTTCCCCCACCATTTCCGCCCTTCTTCTCCCCCTTGTTCCTCCCTCAAGTTCCTCCTAATCCTCCTATACGATAGCAAACACTTCTTGAGTGCTTCTGTTATGATAGGTGAAGTTGATAAAATTTGGTCCTAACATTTTACTCTTAACATTTTCCCTGGGGAAAGAGGGATACATAAACAAATGGATTAGGATCCAATTTGCTGTGTACCACACAAAATATCGATTGCAGTGAAAGACAGGATTAATTCTGCTAAGGGCAAATAAGTGAGAAGAATGTTGCACAGAACTGAACCTTTGAAAATGAGTAGACACATTGAATTTCCAGGTTAAAGTGGTGGAGTGAACATGTGCATTTAATTTGCTTCCTTTTTGAACAAACATTAAAAATAGGAAGTGTTTTGTTTTAAGACCTAAACCCACAAGGATTACGCAAATAGGAGAGGAAACAATAGCAACAAATTTTGGAAGTTGAAAAACCTGTGGATCATTGGTAAGGGATTTAACAGACCCAAGAAAACAAAATCCCAAGCTGTCAATGGGAAAGTTGAGAAATCGACTATATTTACACAGCAAAATCTGCAAAGGACACAATTCCTAGGCGCTTTAAGTAAGGATGGCAGGTCTGGGACTAGAGGTAAAAAGGAGAGAAGACCTAATGTCAAGAGGACCAAGGTGAAAACTATTTGAGAAGAAATTAGAGCATTAGACCCTCCTTCACCCTGGCAGAAGTCATCGTTGGGGATTAAGAGATCACACCTATCCCAATCTCTTCCCCAGCTTTGTCCCCAAAAGACAGCAGTTAGACCTTTACCCAGCAGGTGGAAGATTAGAAGACTCTTCCCTGCAGGAATCTGGCTATCCAAAAAGAAAATATTTAAAGACACTGATATCAAGTTTTCCCCAATTGCCTCCCTACCACCTCCTTCTAGTGAAAGTCACAAGCTCACTCTTATTTTTTAAATAGACCACCAAGGATTACCAGACATCTGATGAAAGTCTGTTATATAAGAGAGACCAAAAGAAATAAACACAGCAGAAGCAGCAGCTTGGAGGAAACAAATTATTCAAGGCTTAAAAGCAACAGTTATAATCAAATCCTCAAAGAGATAAGAAGGAATATTGCACCCATTAAACAAGAACCAAGACCATGGAAATAGACAATTTAGGAAAACAAAAAACTAAAAGAGCTCTTGGAAATTAAAAACACAGTAGCAGAAAACAAATACTTGTGCTGTCCAATGTGGTAACCACTAGCCACCAGATATAAACGCAAACTATTTTAATACAATTAAAAATTTAACTCCTCATTTGCAATAGTCGCATATCAGATGCTCAAAAGCCACATATGGCTAGTTGCAAAATATTGGACATCTCCAATGTAGAACATTTCCCATCACTGCAGAAAGTTCTGTTGACAGCACTTGAGAAGGTAAGCTTGAGGACTTCTCTCTAAATGTGGAAGAGGATGGGGTGCCTGGGTGAATCAGTCAGGTGAGCATCTGACTATGATTTCAACTCAGGTTATGATCCCAGGGTCATGAGATTGAGCCCTGCATAGGGCTCCTTGCTGAGCACGGAACCTGCTTAAGATTCTCTCTCTCTCTCTCTTAAGATTCTCTCTCTCTCTCTCTCTGTCTCTCTCTCTCTCTCCCTTTGCCCCTCTCCCTTGCTCATGCTCTTTCCCTTTCTCTCTAAAAATAAATAAATAAATAAATAAATAAATAAATAAATAAATAGTGGAAGAGAACAACAAAGGGAAAAGATGAAAAAAAATCACAGAACCATCCAAGAGATTAAAAAAAAAATTGAATAATAGACGTACCAGAAGGAAAGAAGAAAGAATCTAGAGGGAAGAAAATAATAAAAGGAAAAATGTAAGACAATTTCTTGGGACTGAATGATATAAATTGCCAGGTTATAAGAGCCCAAAATATTTTTAGCTCAATAGAGTCAGTCTGAGGCATATTCTTGTGAAAGATTAGAATACTAGGGGTAATACACGCTTCCAGCCAGGAAAAGATGGTAGCATACCTAGTATTAGGAAACAGAAGGGCTCCTGACTTCTCACTACCAACAGTGGCAGCAAGAAAACCCTGGAGTAAAATCTTTTAAAATCTGCAAGAAAATTATTTGCAATTTAGAATTCCATACTTCATCAGCTATTTATAGTGCATGAGAGTAGGACAATGCTGTATTCAGACACACAAGATCTCAAAATCTTATCTTCTGCATATCCTTTTCCTACTGAGGATATGCTCTATAAAATGTGAGAATAAGCCAAGAAAGAGGAAGACCTAGGATTCAGGAAACAGGAGATCTAACACAGGACTGAGGCCAGGGGAGTCCCCACAATGATGGGGCAAGAAGATCCCAGCATGGCAGTATGAGTGAAGGTAAAGAGGATTGAGAGTACCTGGCATGGTACTCATCAGACTAATAGTCAGAAATGCAGTGAAAGGAAAGTATCCTATGCTGAAAAAAAATCTTAGTATTAGAGTATATTAGCATTATACATTCTTAATAGTACAACCGGCAAGATCAATGGCACATCTTGATAAATTTTAAAAATTAAAATAATAGGGGCACCTGAGTGGCTCAGTCTGTTAAGCATCAGACTCTTAACTCAGGTCTTGATCTCACAGTCATGAGTTCAAGGCCCATGTTGGGTTCCACACTGGACATGAAGCCTACTTTAAAAAAATAATAATAAAAAGAAAATATTTTAAATAAAATAAGATAAATTAAATTAAAATAATAAAAGATTATAGAAACATCCAGGCAGAAAAATACTAGAGCTATAAAAACAGAACAAAAATGGGGCACCTGGGTGGCTCAGTCAGTTAAGCGCCCAATTTCAGCTAAGGTTATGATCTCACCTCTAGTGAGCTCGAGCCCGGAGTCACACTCTGTGCTGGCAGCTCAGAGCCTGGAGCCTGCTTCGGATTCTGTGTCTCCTTCTCTCTCTGCCCCTCCCCCACTCACACTGTGTCTGTCTCTCTCTCTCTCAAAAATAAACATTAAAAAAACCCACACAGAACATAAATTAGGCCATATTCAGATTTCTCTGAAATGTTATATTCCAGAAATCAGTTGATAAAATCTACAGCATTTTGAGGGGAAAAGTTTATGCCCCAAGAATTTTTCACTCAATAAGTTTCCTGTCATGTGTGACATAAAGAGAAATTCTCAGGTATAGAAAGGCCCATAAAAACAAACAAACAAAAACCTTGAATAAGTACTCCAAGCAAGTTAAAAATATTAAGTTTGCGTTTCATGATATAATTTTGTCATGAAGGCATTCCTTCAGTCATCATCAAAATTACTACACTCAACACCATGGAAACCAGGTGACAAGAGCTCTTAATCTCAGTGTGCATACAGTCACCCAAGAGCTTGGTAACAACGTAGATTTCTGGTCCTCCTCAGTTTTTTTTTTTCACTTCAACAATCTGGGCATCCTCAGAATCTTCATTTTTACCTACCACTTAGAGATTCCAAGTACATATTAACACTGACCATATGCTGTTGTGTAAATAAGAGAAACTACTAGGTTTCAGACTCGGTTACAAAACAACTAACATTAGGATGAGGAATAGAAATGTAAATAATATTGAAACTCTGTAATCAGAGGAGTACTGTGATTCTAGAAAACTGCTAAGAGATGCTAAACAGTTTTACTAATACGTTAATTGCTTTATTATGAAATAATTCCAAATGTATAGAAAAGTTGCAAAAACAGTTTAAAGAATTCCCATATCCAGTTCACCTAGATTTCCCAGTTTTACCTCCTTTGCTCTCACATTCTCCACCCCTTACTTTAATCTTTAGTCTTGTGTTTGAAGCAGTGAGTGGAAGCTTCTATATGCATAAATGTGTACTCAAACAGGGGCACCCTCAGATATCTCCTTAAAATAGTGATTTCACTTCCTTTGGATATATACCCAGGAGTGAGATTGCTAGATTATATGGTAATTCTATTCTTAATTTTTTGAGGGACCTCCATACTCTGTTACTACTCTCCATAATGACTGTGCCAATTTACATGCATTTGTTTGTTTCTATCAGTATGGACTCATGGCTTCCTATTTTATTCAAGGGGTGTAATCCATAACTATAAATTTTTTAATGTTCAAGTTGACCCAAATTTGCCCAAAGGAGACCCTTTAAGCCAGGTCCTGAGTCCTTTTGGCATGTTTCCATTGTTTTTAAAGCATTTCTCAATTTTCTGTGCAACAAAAGGTTTCAAAGACTCCATATATTTACCTGTCCTGGACTTGGAATCAATTCTGTAAGGAGTCCTGGTTCATTTTAAGGAGGAATAATATTTGGAAACCATCTACCCGTTTCTGCTGGGATGCCATTGCATATGAGCCCTGTCATGAACAGAGCTAGAAGATATATACATACTCTGCATAACGATTTCTATATTTACCAATCTTTATATAAACTATGAGCTCACATCAATACCATCAGTTTCAGCCCAGTACCTAGGAGTTTATCTCCCCCTCTCATATTTGTAATCTCTTTATACACAGTAAAAACCCAGTTTCCATTATTCTCAGTGCAGTTTTGGCTTATTCCCACATCCCTACCATGCTGTCTCAGTTTCATGAGCCATACTATCTCCTCACTCAGGTGTCTTATTTAAGTTTAAATCTATGCAGGATCTATCACTTGTACTTATTGAGATGAGACAAGCTTCTCAAAATAATCCACAGGATACTTAACTGTTAAAAAACTTAGCTCTCATTCAACCTCCTGAAAATGTGGCTTTCAGTCACAAAATACGTGATGAGTGCACTGTTATGAAAAGATTGATTTTTTGTTCTATAGGTAATATTGATTGTAGAAACTGGAATTTGCTTACTCAAGTAAATGGGCTCAGCAGACATATGTTAACTGACTGATTGTATTCTTATGTAGTAGGTTCTTTTATTAGTCAGAAAACTCTAGAATCTCTGGAGCTTTGTTTTCTGTTTCAGCCTATTCAGTATAAACTTTAGCAGGCCCCATTCCAAACACAACAGGAAAACTCGTTCCTTTGATGTACTTATTAAGTATTTTTGTTAATGATAAAATAGTACTGTTGATACTTAAAAATTTTTTTAATGTTTTATTTATTTTTGAGAGAGAGATAGAGACAGCGTGAGCAGGGGAGGGTCAGAGAGAGAGTCCGAAACAGGCTCCAGGCTCTGAGCTAGCTGTCAGTACAGCCCGACGCAGGACTCAAACCCACAAACCGTGAGATCATGACCTGAGCCGAAGTCGGACGCTTAACCGACTGAGACACCCAGGCACCCCCAGTACTGTTGATACTTTTATACATATTGCCAATCAAATCCTTTAAAACAACTACCCTGTGAGTTAACCAGGCCAGGTCTGTGGTGCCACTGGGTGGAGTGGGAAAGTAGGTGCTAAGACATTCAGAGAGCATTCACCTCAGGCTCTCAGAGCTGGGAGTCAACTGGTCCAATTAGAATTACATCCCTTAGGGTCAGCTGGGTGGCTCAGTCAGCAAAGAGCCCATTTTAGATCCTCTGTCCCTCCCACACTCACTCTTTCTCTCACTCTCAAAAATAAACATTAAAAAATAAATAAATAAATAAATAAATAAATAAACATTTAAGAAGAAGAAGAAGAAGAAGAAGAAGAAGAAGAAGAAGAAGAAGAAGAAGAAGAACTACATCCCCTACTCCAAACCCAGTAAGCTTTTCATTATTCTTTGGAAAAGAAAATACAAAAAAGAAACTGTAGTTATGTAACAACAACAACCAAAATCATGCCTTTTCCAATCTATGAAAATATTTCAGTTTTAAAAAACAATAAGCCTTTTTGCCTAGAAAAGTCAACCATGAATTAGGGAATTATTCCAAAAGTGTGGACAGCGCCATCCGATCTCCCTACTGCATCTGCCGAAGTGATAATCACTGTATTGCCCAAGGGGTTGGATGCCAGTCTTTCAACCATCTTCATTGCGTGAGACACCGTCACCTTGTACGCTGGCCCCATATCGGCCACATTTTCAGCCACACACACACCTTTGCGTACTGTGGCACAGTTTAAAAGTACAGTTTCTGACTAGAAATAAGAGGTCACAAGTCCATTGCTCTGCTTAAGTTGGGCCATAGTTAATTCATTGCAAGTAGGGGAACATTGCTTCTACACTGAAAATAAACTGGAAAAGATACTCCACAATATCAAATCGATTATCCAAGGCTATTAGAGAAGGACAACATGGGTAATTCTTTTGTTTTGGTTGTACTTCTTTTAACCTACACATATGTCTTAGTTTCTATCCAGGATAGTAGTAATAGCTGATATTTACTAAGCACAGTTATAAATGCTCTTCACAGACACATATAAAGGGTATAAATATGGGTCTCTCCCTTTCCCAGTATTGGCTAAGGCATAAAAACCTTAGATATTAAATATCAAAGTGAGTTGTAAGACAGACCACCCCAGAGGGCTTTCAAAGCAGGATTCCGTTGAAAACTAGTTATACAACTTGTGACTGCTTCAGCCAAGTCAAATACATAAAAGAGTTGAAATTGAGAGAAAATTTTTGAGGACAGTGTATTTGGAGAGAGGTACTTTCGGATCCTCTCCCCATGGCTTTCTCAAGTCTCATCTCAAGTCAAGAAGGGCTTCCCCTGGGACCATTCAGAACTTCCTATGTTTCCCATGCGATGAGGAAGCACAGTGGACGGTTGTCTGATTTGTATCTGGAGCATCTACAGGGTAAGAGAGAAGGGTCGGTTCGAAGCATCATTAACAGAACAGAGCTGCTGTTGTATTAAAATCAGCTTGCACTCGCAGAAACTCAGGACAAAGAGTCCATGTGTGGACCAGGAGGGAGGGAAGGCTGGATTGAGTTCCCACAGCAACCCCAGTGAGGTAAATCTGTTGCTGTTCCCATTTTACAGATGTGGAAATAAGGCACAGAGAGTTTAAGTAACTTGCCTAGGGCCATACAGCAATAAAGGGTGGAGCTGGGATGTGACTTTAAAGTTTAAGCTCTTTAAATATTTATTTAATATTTAATATTTATTATTTTTGAGAGAGAGAGAGAGTGAGAGAGCGCACCAGCAGGCAAGGGGCAAGAGAGAGAGGGACACACAGATTTCAAAGCAGGCTGTCCAGGCTCTGAGCTGTCAGCCTGACACAGAGCTTGTACTCACAAACCACGAGATCATGACCTGAGCTGAAGTCAGATGCTTCACTGACTGAGCCACCCAGGTGCCCCAAGTTTAACCTCTTAATAGCCATCCTATACAGCTTCATGGTGATGACAGGGTATAAATATCTATAAAGATAGGACAGCCTGGTCTGGTAGAATGCACCATGCTATAGTAGGCACATTTAAAAAAAAAATCTTCTTTGTTCTATGATCTCCTCATTACTCAGTATCAGTGTCCTTATGAAAATATGCATGATCACAATAGTTTGAAATGAGATAGTTCTTGATTAACCTTAAACTCTGGCCTCCTCTCAGTCCTCCCCTCATAGTACCTTCTAGGAACTGGAATGCCTGGGTCAGAGGCAAGGATACATTTACATCCACTGTCACAGGGGTCAGGCCTCTGTTTTGACAGTCATTTGGGGAATTGCTTTCTCTTCCACCAGGCAAACCCAGCATGACAGCCTAAAACTGCTTCTGCCTGGGGGCACTTCAAGAAGTAGGGTGTTGGAGGGGCGCCTGGGTGGCTCGGTGGGTTGGTTGAGTGTCCGATTCTTGATTTCGGCTCAGGTCATGATCCCAGGGTCGTGGGATTGAGCCCCACATCAGGCTCCACACTGAGCATGGAGACTGTTATGATTCTCTCTCTTTCCCTCTGCCCCTCTCCCTTGCTCGTGTGTGGTCCCTCTATCTCTCTCTAGAAAAAAAAAAAAAAGAACCAGGGCTGTAGAGAACCACTTATGGGTGGGTAGTGGCAGCTGAGGGAGCAAGGTCAAGTTCCCAAAGGTGGTATCCATAGTAATGCCTGCGGCAGGGCCCACTGCTTTGTGCCAGCATCCGGAGTGAGCGGCGGGCGGCGGTAACAGTGGTGTCCACATTACACCGGCTCTGCGGTTCTGCCAGCTGCCCCATCTCCTTTGACCCTTGTCTGTAAACCTGCTCTTCCAGCTTTCTCGCATGAGTGGGAGCTCTCCGAAGAGCCTTCTAGTATGTTCTTCCTTCCTAAGTTAGCCGAGTGCTAGTCTCTTGCTTGCCCATGCAAGTTAGGAGGATGCAAGTTAATTCCTCCATATTACCCCTTAGATTTGCCTTATTGTATCAGGCTGCTCGGGAGGCTTAGAGGAGAAGGGGCCCAAGAGGCAGTTCATCCCGCTGTTGGGGGAGTCCCTGGAACCTGTCTCCAGCCGAGGCCAGATGAATCCCTCACATCACTTAGGCCAGCTTAGAACTTGGGAGGCTTAGAGCAAAAGCCTCTCTCCACCTCCTTCCCTTTCCCTCCCTCCTTCTCCCTTTCTCCCTTGCTCAACCCCTCTGTCATTTCTCTCTCTCTCTCTCTCTCTCTCTCTCTCTCTCTCATCTTCTCCTTGATGGTAGGAAAGGACTGAAGTGATTAGGAGCCTGGCTCTCCCACCCTGTTCTTTCGATCTCGATACAATAGATCATCTTACCCTCTACACCACCCCAGTAAGCCATGCGTTATACATGAAGGTGCTTGTCCACTTTGAGGAGCCCTTAGCGCCAGAAAAGTGCTGGCTATGCACGTCTGGGATTGGCATTTACACAGCATAAATGGACAGAGATGAGAGGCTCAAGGCTGGGAATGCCCAAGACCGGGAAGATTCATTCATGAACCCTGAAAATCTACTAAATCCCTCTTCAGGGGCACCCGGACGGCTCAGTTGCTTAAGAGTCTGATTTCAGTTCAGGTCACGATCTCACAGTTCATGAGTTCAAGCCCCACATGGGGCTCACTGCTGTCAACAGAGCATCTTTCTGCCTCTTTCTCTTTGCCCCTCCCCAACTCATGCACTTTCTCTCTCTCTCTCTCTCTCTCAATCTCTAAAAAATAAATAAACATTGGGACACCTGGGTAGCTCACTTGGTTGAATGCCTGACTTCAGCTTGGGTCATGATCTCACGGTTCGTGGGTTCGGGTCCTGCATCAGGATCCATGCTGACAGTGCAAAGCCTGCTTGGGATTCTCTCCCTCTCTCCCTGCCTCTCTCTCTCTCTCTCTCAAGATAAATAAATAAACTTACAAAATAAAATAAAATAAATAAACATTAAAATAATAATAAGAAATAATAATAAGAAAATAAATCCCTTTTCATCTATGTTCAAAGGAAATGATTTTAAGATATTTTTTTGTTTGTTTACACTTTGGAATGTCCACTTCTTCATGGAGGCAAATACGTTGTATACGAATCTTCAAGCTAATATATTTCATTGCATTAAATGATCAGACAATAATGATGAAATAACCATTATTTATTGACCACTTTCTATCAAGCACGGCACTGCATGATTTATACGCATTCTTTCGTTTAGGCCTCACACCTGCATAAGGCAGGTGCTCTAACCTTTACTTTGTAAAAACTCTGGACTGGCAAAAGGGACAAATGTTCACTCTTATGTTTAGTTGCCAGATTTGCATTCTCCACTCTGACTGCACGTTAGAATTACCTGATGAGCTTGTGAAATTGATGCTGAGGTCCTACCCCCGTTGATGAAGTCAGAAGGCAGTGGGTAGACATCACTGTAGAACAAATTAAGCTAACTGCGTGGATTCAGATGGAAAAAAAGAGACTACCATTGCGTTAAAAATGTGATGGGACATTCATGGTTTGAAGAATATGAACTAGAGAGAGAAGGAGATAGGACTACACAGTCAGCTTTCAGCTTCGATGAGTGCGAGGGTAAGTGGATGGGGTGACAGATACTAAACAAATGTAGAGCCACTGATTTTTGATTTTATAACAAAATGTATTACAAGTATCCTAAGGCCTGACTCAGAAGGATAAAACTATTGAAATAGGCATCAGTTCTAAGAAATAATCTCATTGGGGCTAGATGGTATACAAAATAATGACATAAAACTATTTGCCAACTGCCCAATTTTACTGGGGGGGAAAAGGGTCCAAAATGATGAATGTCAAAATTTCTTCCCAGGAGATCTCAATGTACAGCAGGATTGAAAAGCATCTTCTTGCCTCCTTCCTCTCCCCAATCTTCTTACCCTGCACGTCTCCACTTTGCTCTTTGGTATAGGGCTTACAGGACCTGCCTGTGACTTAATGTCATTTCCAGACAAGCAAATGGCACTTAGCCCTGTGGAAGGGAGCTGTGCTCAAGCCAGCTTGACCTGCTTTGTACAGAATGCATCTGTTTAGAGATGGAGAAAGTGAGAATAGTGCACCTCATTCCCCCCATTTCGTCACTGTCACGTATTTGACGAATAACAGCGTTATTCCCCAGAACTGAGCTTCCAAGGCGTCACATGGCCTTGCGACCAGCTGCATCTATAAAATGCTTAGAAAAGCTTTTGGAGGGATGTCGCTTTTTTCTTGGTTTATGAGGAAGTTAGTCATTTTGGTCCCCTCCAGGAGTGGCAAGCACCAGGAAGAGACTCCTTTCATTGCGATCAATTTCCCACCCTTTGATTTTAAGACGGTCTGGTGTTGGCCTTGCATTGTTTGACTCATTTCTCAAGTCAATAAATAAAATACATTAGCATTATGTCCCTGTTGGAGTCAGAGTTCAGTCTATTAGAACGGTGGTTTAAAAGGTAGAGGGTTTTGAAATTACCCCTGGGAATGTTTTGGAAAGCTCCATGGGAAGGAGGATTTGTTGTCACAATATTTGGGTAGCACTGTTGGCCTGGGACAGTTCTGTCACCTCTTGAACATCCCATCAGCTATTTGTGTAAGAAAATCCAACACCACAACTCCCTATTTATGATTATCTGATTCCAGAGCCAACTCCATTTTACATGTAAACACAAAATATCTTTTGTTGGGTTTTAATATACACTGAGTTCCATGAATACAACTACAATGTAAAAAGAAGGATGATCATACTTTATTTTGCTCACTCTGCTAAGAGTTGCCTGCCATTTTAGAAAATCCTATCACCGGTTTGAGGTATTTTTTTTAATGTTTATTTATTTTGAGGGAGAGAAACAGACAGAGTGCCAGCAGGGGAGGGGCATAGAGAGAGAGACACACACAGAATCTGAAGCAGGCTCCAGGCTCCATGCTGTCAGCACAGAGCCCGACCCGGGGCTCGAACTCATGAACCAAGAGATCATGACCTAAGCCAAGGTTGGACACTTAACTAACTGAGCCACCCAGGCACCCATCCCCTTTATATTATAAAATATTGTGTGTGGGTTTTTTTTTAATTATGTTATAGGTGAATGATATGAAGTATGAATGCACTTTAGAATAGTTAAGGAGGTGTTACAGAATATCGGTTGTAAAAAGTGAGTCTTGGGGATTAATATGGTTGAGAATTCTTCCTTTAGAAGGCAATGAAGCCTTGCTTTTTAGTTTGAATCAGGAGGAATCTTGAACCTCAACTCTGAACTTAATATTAGAATTTAAGAAAAACATCAATGTCTAAAGTGTGCAAGTGTTTTCCAAACACTTTGTACTTGGAAGTACAAAGTTTCAAAAAGTTTCAAAAAATGGAATATGATTACATCATATACTATACGTTAAATAGAACTACATATGCAATATGTAGTAGGCATTGGATGTGTGCAATGTGTATGTATGCGGATATTCAAAACGTCAAGGATAATACATGCAATTGTATGAATATGCACGAAGGTGTAACACTCTCCCTTCATGTAACTGCTTGAAACAAGCATTAACTCTGAATTCCAAGTTCTAATCGGAAAGAAAGGACGTACTTGAAAAAATTTTCAGCTGAAGTAGCACAATGCAGGACTTCATCATGAAAACATCCTTGTCACACTGCCTTTCCTTCAACGCCTGCTCACCAGGCCCTAAAAGGGCCATCCACACCCTTGACTGCAGCGCCCGGCTTTCTGGGAGTTTCCTTTCGGACCCTGGTGGAGGCCTGATGGTGTTTTGTTGCTGTTGCTATAGGAGCAGCTGGTGTTACAGGGGTTGACTCCTTCACTACAACAAATGCATGCAAGAGGCCGAGAAGCAGATTTCAGCCTTCAAGACTTCAAACACGGAGGAATGAAAACAATCTGTGCAACTTAAATAGAATAAATCCCAATGCCCCCAAGGGAAGTGGGTGTTTATTTTTGGGCTGTAAGCACCACCCAGCGAGGCTTTACTAATGACAGACTGAACGTCCAGGGCGCTGTGTGAGTGCCTCTGTTGTGCTGGGGGTTTTATGGACCGGAGGAGGAGAAAAGCAAATCAGCACAGCCTAGGACTTCCTTCCCAGGGGTCCAGCCCGCCACGCTGGCTCGGTGCATCCACGCCGCCTGCTCTCACACCCTGTGAGTCACGACAGCGGCTTGCAGGCAGGGACTGACTGCAGACCCGCTGACTCAGCGCCCTGGCCTAGTTGGTGCCGGGGCGTGGCGCGTGGCGCGTGGGCGACTCTCAGGGTGGGGCGGGCAGGTGCATCCAGCGCTGTGCCGTGTGACTGTGTGGCCGCAGGGTCCCCGACTGGGTAGAAGCTACCCAGGGTGCCCACCACCCTAGTGAGAACCAGAGGGATTCTGGAGGTTAGGGCGCACAAGGCAAGCCCTTGCCAAGGCCACGCCTGCGGGGGAGGGCGCACCGTGTCCGTGCAGCGCGCCGGGGACGACCCGTCCCAAGCCCGCTGGGCAAGGCGGATCACAGACCAGGAAGAAAGGCTTTCCAGAGCCTTACCTTGTAAACTGTGACTCGGAGCTTCCTGGCTTGGTTAGGAAATGCCAGTTGTTAATCGTATTATTTTATTACTGGCCTTTTATTATTACATATAGGAAGACAGCATTAAGTTATATAAAAACTTACATATATTATATATGTAATATAAAAATATGTTATATAAAACATATTTATATGTTTATATATTTTAATATATATTTATATATGTCTCTCTCTGTCTCTCAAAAATGAATGTTTTATGTTATATAAAAATAGACATATAGTAACTTATATATATAAATTATAGCTATAGTTGTACAGAAAAAAATATGAGCAGAAAGTACAAAAGATTCTCATGTGTTCCCTCTTCCCTCCGAAGGGTTTCCCTATTATTAACATCTTGCATTGGGGGATTATATTTGTTACAATTGACCAATCAATATAGATACATTACTATTAATGGGAGTTCATAGTTTGCATTAGGGCTCACTCTCTGTGTTGTACTGTTCTATGGGCTTTGGCAAACGCTGTCATGTATTGATCATTAACAGTATCGTACAGAAGAGTTACACAGCCCTGTGCTCTGCCTATCCATCCCTCCCTCCCTCACCTCCTCCCAAACCCTAGCAACCACCGATCTTTTTACGTGGCCCTAGTTTTGCCTTTTCTGGAATGTCATATAGGTGGAATCACATAGTAGGCAGCCTTTTCAGATTGGCTTCTTTCATTTAGCAATATGCATGTAAGTCTCCTCCAGGTCTTTTTTTTTTTTTTTTTTTTTTAAGTAGGCTACACTGCCAGCATCGAACCCAACTCACAGCTTCAACTAACTCCCAACCCTGAGATCAAGACCTGAGCTGAGATCAAGAGTCCCACGCTTGGGGCGTCAGCTAAGCACCCGACTCTTGGTTTCAGCTCAGGTCATGACCTCCTGGTTTGTGAGCTCCAGACCCGCATCGGACTCTACACCGGCAGTATGGATGGACCCTACTTGGGATTCTCTCTCTCCCTCTATCTCTGTGCCCTCCCCATATGCTCATACCTGTGTGCTCACGTGCGCGTGCTCTCTCTCTCTCAAAATAAATTAATAAACATTGACATTTGGTCTCTCCCCTGGTGACCAAAGTGCCACTCACAGTTTCCCATATAGTTAGCAGAATACACTCTTGAGGAGGTGGGGGAAGGTTCCCTTTAATTCTCCCAAGTATTCATAGTATAAAAGTATTTTTTAAAAAGCACGGCTCGGGGTGCCTGGGAGGCTCAGTCGGTTGAACGTCCGGCTTCAGCTAAGGTCATGATCTCATGGTTTATGGGTTTGAGCCCACTTAGAGCCTGGAGCCTGCTTCAGAGTCTATATCTCCCTCTCTCTGTCCCTCCCCTGCTCAAGCTCTGTCTCTCTCTGTCTCTCAAAAATGAATAAACATTAAAAAAAATTTTTTTAAATAAAAAAGCACAGGCCCTTTCCTCAGATATCTGTCCTGCCAAGCATTTATCTGCAGTTCTTTGGAAAATGAGAATAGGAAATAATACAGGCTCCTAAACTCTGTTAGGGGAAATAATTACCATAGTACAGGTTCAAAAGGTAACCAAATACTCATGGTTTCCATGTAAAAGACTCGGTCACAAAAACCACTCCCTCTTGCCCTTGCTTTAGCAGCGATCATTTACAATTAAAAACTCTTTTTATACAATAAAATATTAGCGGTTTTGCTTTGGATCTTTGAACCTCTAGGAAGTTTTTTTTTTTTCTTTTGTAAGTGCTCTTCATTACTCAAGTTTGACCATCACTGCATTATTAGACTGTGCTGGGAAAGGAAACTCCCCTCAATGTGTGCTGTCAGTGAATGAATGAGGACACTCATTGGCACTTGGGTTGGTTGCATTGGAAGACCCCTTGCACAGAGGGGGCTTTGTTGTTTTTAAGTTTGGTATATGAGCAAGACCATAGGTCAGTGAGAGACTGCTTTATATAAGAAATTCCTGCCTGGCAAATTTCATTCGGTTCTTGTTAGTCTATTTCAAGAGCCTCTTGAGTATCAACCAAATAGAAAAATAGAAACAAGGGGCGCCTGGGTGGCTCAGTCGGTTAAGCATCCAACTTCAGCCCAGGTCATGATCTCAGAGTCATGGATCCAAACCCCGCGTCGGGCTCTGTGCTGACAGCTCAGAGCTTGGAGCCTGCTTCAGATTCTGTGTCTCCCTCTCTCTCTCCTCCTCCCTCACTCACACTCTGTCTCTTTCCCTCAAAAATAATAAACATTTAAAAAGTTAAAAAAAAAAAGAAAAGAAAAGTGGAAACAAGAGTGGAAAGAAGCCAAACAATGGGCATCACGAAATACAAACTATCCAGGGATTTAACAGTAAGAGACAAATAATGGGTTTCTTCTGATGCATATGGAATATTAGTATTTCATTGATCTAAATTGTAGGGATAAATGTATGTAGGTAGGAGAGATTAGGGGTAACTATTTTTTCTTCAGTTATGTGGCACTGTTACCAGCAAATGGTCACATTTGTTCTATTTCTGACCAAGAAATGTGTAATATAAGGAAATTACAGGAGGAGAAAGTACTGAGATGGCTTATCTTCTATCTGTAAAACATGGAAATGGTGGGTGACAGAGGAGTAAAGCCAACCCAATACATGGTCTTCTGAGGGTCCTAAATTCCTAAAATCAGGTAGGTCAGGGGAACTATTTCCTGGGAACAAGTCTTCCATAGATAAGTTGCTAAACATCATGAGTCACTTGGCCGAATGCTGTATCACTATTTAGATTACGCTCTGAAAGAATAACTAAAGAACTAGGTCACTGAACAGCTAATTTATAAGTACATGCAGGCTATTCATTGGTATAGAAGATAATCTCCAGCCCTGAGAATCTGTGATACTCTGAGTTTTCCCAAGATGTCCACCTACGCGGGACAGTCTGTCCAAAAAGGACAATTAGCCCACTGCCCTGACGGTGAGCTCAGAGCATCACAGCAGTTCAGTCTAACAAGCATGAGTGACCTGAAGACTTGCTGCTACCTCTCACTTTGAAGCGTCTTCAGGTTCAAGAACTCTAGCCCTCCTGTATTCACACAAGGTCATATAAACAAAATCAAATTCCTCCTTGTAGTTAAACAAGTTAGCAGGCTGCTACAACCAAATGCCTGTTAAATGTGTGTGTGTCCGTGGGAAGGACACAACTTTTTTTTAATTAAAAAAAATTTTTTTAACATTTATTTATTTTTTGAGAGACAGAGAGAGACAGAGCATGAGTGGGGGAGGGACAGAGAGAACGAGGAAGACAGAATCTGATGCAGGCTCCTGGCTGTGAATTGTCAGCACAGAGCCTGAGGCAAAGCTCGAACTCATGAACCATGAGATCAAGACCTGAGGCAGAGTTGGATGCTTAATGGACTGAGCCACCCAGGCGCTCCAGGACACAAAGTTTTGAATTTTATTTTTCCTAGGCTTTTTTCTTTTTTTCATCAGGAGAGAAAACTGGTTAAAAAAGAGTTTTGCTTTGGAGTTTCTCTTTTGCTATTTATATCCGTCAAGTAGACTTTCCATGCCTTGATATGACAATAAACTGTCATTCATAAAAAGTTATTTGTACTTTCTATGTGGCTCTTTATTTGTTTTGATATTAAACATTTCATTGACCATCAGAGATATAACACATACCATCCTAATTGAATCCAGATATCATTTCTGATGATCATATTTCAACCACTTAATTGTTTCACTGAGTAATTTTAAAGGTGCATTTGTTCACTTGAATATTCCATACACTAATCTGATGATTTCCTTTCAATTTGGCTAATAATGCAGGAAGAGGTTAGATATTTACAGAAAATATTTCAAGTAATTGGGAACAATTGGCACTTTCAGATTTGCACACTTTCCGTTTGCAGAGAGGGTAATAGAGCCCTAAGTAATTACAGTCAAATAGCCCTCCAGCTGTGTCATTCTGAGCTCATAAATCACATTCTGCCAACAATCCATCAGTCAGATGGGCCAAATAGCAGTAATATATTTTTGAATCCTGTGTAACTATTAGTAGAATAAGAACAAGTAAATCTGAAAGGGTTCTATTTAGAATAGGGCTTATTTTCATAAAAGGAGGGTTAATTCCTATTTGAGATAAAATGTGTTTATTTCTTGCCATCCACCCTGTAGATAGCAGAGAGAAGAGATTCATTTCTATTTCCATCTGACTGGCTAGGAAGACACTCCACCCCTGAGCCTCAGCCCCAGATGCTGCTGGGACCATATTTCCTTCTGTGGCTTAGAAGAAGAGTGTCCATGGTTCATCCTTGGCAGAATCAGAGCCTCTATCCAGTCATCATCATCATGGGACAGGCAAGCAAGGGGATGGACCACCCACTACCAGGCTGGGGGGCTTTAGTCGGGATGGCCTTCATTTCCATGTCCAAAGTAAGACATATACCAGAAGAAAAAAATTAAACATTTCAGTAACTCGAACGTCCACAGGTGTGATGGGTCTATGGCTACAAGAAGATTCCTGTCGGCATTAGTATCAGAACTCTGGTAACTTGTTCATTCCAACCTACATAGCTATGAGCCTCAGTCTCCACATTTAAAATTCTCCTAGTTGTCAACAGATGAATGGATAAACAAAATGTAGTATATACATATGATGGAATATTATTCAGCTTTTAAAAACAAAGAAATTTGGATGCATGTACAACATGGATGAACCATCAAGATACCATGCTAAGTGAAATAAGCCAAACATTGAAGGACAGAAACTGTATGATTCCACTTATATGAGGCCTTAAGTAGTCAAGTCCATAGAGACAGAAAGAAGGGTAAAGGTTACCCAGGGCTGGGGGAAAGGAGGGATGTGGAGGTAGTGTTTAATGGGTTTACCAGGTAAAGAGTTTCAATTTAGGATGATGAAAAGTTCTGGAGATAGATGGTGGTGATGGCTGCTCCACAGTGTAAACATATTTCCCGCCACTGATGGTACACTTAAAAATGATAAAAAATGTTAAATTTTATATTACCTTTGTTGTGCTATAGTAAAAAACAGCCAGCTATGAAACATTTTAGAAAACAGATAGTACTTTTACTTGTTCTTGAGACACCCCAGAATTGCCTCACATTTACTCAGAAGAAAACTGGGTCTTATGCGCCATTTTGTTTTTCTAATATAAGTCCTCTGCCCAGATGTTTTTGAAGAAGGGATTGCTTATTCACTGCCGCTGCTACCAAGTGGCTTCCCCCCCACCACCACATACATATAGACGAAGGTATTTCCCTTGCTGCTGAATTCCCAGTGCTACACACCCTCTTACATCCTAAGAGGCACAAACTCCCTTTCAGTCCTGCGCCCCCCCCCCCACCACAGCTGAGCTGTGTGCCACAGTGAGATGGAGAAAGCACTCCTCTCCCTGGTGCTCTGTGCCACAACCTGGGACCCAAAGCAAAATGTATATGCCTTGGGGCTCCCTATTCATTCGAGAACAGCTTCTGTCTCTAACCCATTTAACTGCAGGGACTCAAAACTGACCCAAGAACTGGAAAGAGAACCAAGCATACACCATTGTCCCAGCTTCTTCCCCAGGCTCCTGCACAAAAACTGTGCCCAACTACTTACTTTAGCTAAAACTGAGAAGCAAATAGGGCAATTTAGTCAATCAGTAACCCAAAGTGAGGAAGGAGATGGCTAGATCCTCACCCCAAAATCGTGCTCAGACTCAGCCGGTATGATCTGGTCCCAATTCTAAAACCTAGTGTTCTTCCAAGGAGCTGTGGCTTTGAATAAGTGTTAAAGGTATTTTTTTTTTCTATGTCTTATATAAAGAAGTGGTTGATGCAGTGACTGTTACTGATTAATACACTTCTGGGGCACCTGGGTGGCTCAGTCCACTAGGTTCTGACTTAAGCTCAGGTCATGGTCTCATGGTTCGTGGGCTTGAGCCCCATGTCGGGCTCTGTGCTGACAGCTCAGAGCTGGGAGCCTGCTTTGGATTCTTTGTCTCTCTTTCTCTGCCCCTCTGCTGTTTGTGCTCTGTCTTTCTCTCTTTCCAAATAATAAATAAAGATTTTTTAAAAAAACTTTAAAAAGAAAAGAGAGGGAAATTTGGATACAGAGACACAGATACACAGAGAAGGCCATGTGATGACAGGCAGAATTTGGAGTGAATACAGCTACAAGCCAAGGAACTCCAAGGATTTCTGGCGGCCACCAGCAGCCAGGAGAGAGGTCTGGAGCTCCTCAGAGTCCCCAGAAAGAACCATGTTTGCCAAGACCTTGATTTCATACTTCCATCCTCTTGAATTGTGAAAGAATGCATTTTTATTGTTCAAAGCCCCCCCCCCACCCCCACCCCACACCATTTCCACTCTTCTAGAAGCCCTAGAAAACCAGTAACACCCACAGGAGAAGGATTCCTCAGCACAAGTTTGTAGGGAAAGTTTTACTTCAGTTTGCTATTGTCTTATGGATAATATGAGTTTAGTAACTAATCAAGTTTTTTTTTCTGCTTGGGCCACCAGAAAGTTCTGCATAGACTTCGTGACCCAACTATAGGACACTACAGGATAAATTTGTGTGTATTCATCTCTTTTCTCTTCCCCTGATTCTAAAACCTCAGCATATTTTTCTCTGTTTTTTTATTGATTTATTTGCTACAAATTCTTCTCTTTTTTTATTTTTTGCACTAAGAGGAGAAAAAAAGTAGTAACTGGATAAACCTGTCTTTCTCCCCCTTCCCCAGGGAAAAGAGCTAACTATTATTAGCCCAGACTATTAGCTCTGAAAGAAGCTAGATTACTTTTTGAACTGAAATGACTTTCTCATTTCAGAGTTCAGAGTTCAACCTTCTCATTTCAGACCTGAGAAAATAGAAGCCTAAGGTTATATGATTAGATGGGAGTAGATGTTACCATTTGTGTCTTTGATTCCAAATACTTTTGCCATTGGGTATCAGGGGTAACTGGAATTTCATATAGTGCTACAGACTAATGATGCCAATTGAAATTATGTTTGTTGTTGAATATTAATAGTAAACATTTTATCCTTTAGTAAAATCAAGTGGTTACTCACCTACATTTTTATTGTCAGATTCCCGAAGCAAACAAATCTCTGAATTATTGGACATTTTGTTAATTACAAAGTTAAAAACTTCTAGCAGAAGACTTGTTTCTAGAAAGGGAAAGTCCAGATTATTTGCATCACCTTAAAACAACTGGGAAGTTGAAAAGAACGGACAAGTGGTGACTGGCTAGTTTTCTAAAACGCTGTTTTCAGAATAATGTGGACAATGGGAGAAGTGGGAAGGGAAAAGCAGGTCATTAAAGCTGCATATGCCCTGGGGCGCCTGGGTGACTTAGTCGGTTAAGCGTCTGACTTTCACTTAGGTCATGATCTCGCGGTTCGTGGGTTCGAGCCCTGCGTCGGGCTCTGTGCTGACTGCCAGCTCAGAGCCTGGAGCCTATTTCAGAGTCTGTATCTCCCTCTCTCTCTGACCCTCCCCTGCTCACGCTGTCTCTCTGTCTCTCTCTCCTAGAAATAAATAAAAATATATTTTTAAAAAAAAGCTGCATATGCCCTGAGGGCACTGAAGGCAACATCATTTGGCTAAATTTGTTTGCCCTGTGGGGGTAAATGGGGGCAGAAGTCCAAGCCCAGCATAGGCAGTAATTCTAGAAGACTGTCCCTATAGCACTTAACTACGCCCTCAGTGCAGCACCCTCAGTTTAAGAGTTAAACAGAATTCAACTTGTTCTTCTGCTTCACAACCATAGGAGACGAGAAAATGCTACCGTGGAGCTGAGCAGACCAGGAGAAAAACAAGGAAAAAGAAAAATAGATCCCATGGAAAATTGGCCACAGACTAGTCTCCACAAGCATTTTTACTCCGGGTGCCTATAGTCTGGGCGAGCTGCACCCAAATGCACCTTAAATGGGGTTTGAGAAATATAGGAATGAAATGTAGAAATCAAGATATGTAGGTAAAATTCAATGTGCAGCCTAAATGTGGTTTGAGGTGGCTCCCAAGTAGTAGTTGATGAGAACAAAGGCAAAAGAAATGTAGGTAAAATTAAATCTTACAACTTGTAGCGCCTTGACAAATCCTTGAGACAAGGTAGAGTGACCTTCCTCCAGGAACCCAACTGTCTTAATGTTAATGCTTTACTAGAGGCGAAAAGCAACCTCAGTTTGACATGAGCCAGAAATCCAGGATCCTGTAAGTCTTTTTTAACATATGAAAATCCCTTTGGAAACTTTATCTCTGAACCCCCCCCCAAGAAAATCTCTTTATCTCTGACCCCCCAAGATATATGTTAGCAATCATCCTTCAAACATACAGCCCACTGATATACTTCTGAAGGGTCTCATGACTAATGTTTTACTAGACAATAGTAAATAGCTTTATCTTACCAGCAGCTAGCCCCTCAAAGTCTTAGAAGCCTTGCTCCCAAATTCCTTAGAGACTTACGCTATCCCTCACCCCCACTAACTAAAAAGTATATAACTGGCCACTCCTCACAATCCCTGTGCAGCTCCTTCTGCCCACAGGTCCTATCCCTGTACTTTAATAAAACCACCTTTTTATGCACTGAAGATGTTTCAAGAATTCTTTCTTGACCATTTGCTCCTGGACCCCACATCACCCTAACATCACATTAGTAGTGACTCTGATGGCAGCAAATGCAACACATCCCAGGAGGAGATATACTCAGTCTAGGCCTTGGGAAAATCTCACATGCAGTTGTCAAGGGCAATGGCAAAGACACAGTTACAGGTAACCAGGTGCACAAGAGGGTAAGACAACATAAGGAAGAAACAGCAGTAAAAAATGGCTATGCAGACTTTGGGCATCAGAATTCTTGGACTCATTATAAAATGACTTCACTTACCCAGTTTAAATAAATAAATGATAAAATTGAAAATATCTGCAGGAAACTATAAAAATGACATGGATTGGTTAAGGAACCAAACAGAATAGAGGTGCCTGCATGGTTCTGCTTAAACATCTGACTCTTGATTTGGGGCTCAGGTCACGATCTCATGATTTATTAGATTGAGCCCTATGTTGGGCCCTGTGCTAACAGTGCAGAAGCTGCTTGGAATTCTCTCTCTACCTCTCTCTGCCCCACCCCAATCCTTTTAAATAAATAAGTAAACTTTTTTTTTAAAGAAATCAAACAGAATGTACATGTATTATAAAATCTCTATAAATTATTTATTATAAATTATACACATACATACCTGGATGAACATCTTTGGCAGTAGATTCGATACAATAGAAGATTAGTGAACTGAAAGTAGCTCAGAATATGTTATCAAGAATTTAGTACAGGGAGTCAGAAATAAGGACAACACAAAGCAGAGGGAAGAGAACTGGAAAAGACAGAGATCCAACACACATTTAAAAATTCGATGTCTTCCCTTTCTGAAAGATGGCACTGAAAGCGAAGAAGAAAGCCCTTGCCCCTCCCAAAGCCAAAGCAAAGGCTTTGAATGCCAAGAAAGCAGTGCTGAAAGGTGTCCACAGTCACAAATAAAGGAGATCCAAACGTCGCTACCTTCCGATGGCCCAAGACACTGCATCTCCCAAGGCAGCCCAGTATCTTCAAAGGAACACCACCAGGAGAAAGAAGCTTTATCACTATGCACTATGCTATCAGTTCATCCTGACCCCCTGACTTTCTTCAGCTATGAAGAAAACAGAAGACAACAGCTTACTTGTGTCCATTATAGACATCAAGGCCAACAAGCACCAGATCAAACAGGCCGTGAAGAAGCTCTATGACATTTACATGGTCAAGTCAACACCCTGACCAGGCTCAATGGAGAGGAGAAGACATGTTTCACTGGCTCCGACTATGATGTTTTGGATGTTGCCAACAAAATTGGGATCATCTAAACGGAGTCCAGCCGGCTATATCTAGATATAAGATTTTTCAACAAAAAACCTTGTCATATTAACAATAAGGACTCTTTTTAAAAAAATTCTTTTAAGTTCAATTATTTATTTTGAGAGAGAGAGAATGAATTGGGGAGGGGCAGAGAGAGAGGGGAGAGAGAAACCCAAGCAGGCCCCACGATGTCAGCCCAGAACCTGATGCGGGGCTCCAACTCACAAACTGTGAGTCATGATCTGAGCTGAAACCAAGAGTCTGGCGCTTAACCAACTGAGCCACCCAGGTGTCCCAACTATAAGGACTCTTAAAACAAAATAATGACAATATCATTACTACACCTAAAAATGTATGACAATAATTCCTTAATATTATCAAACATTGAGTTAACGTACATTTGATCAAAATCCCAGAAGGTGAGGAAAGAGAAAATAGGGAAGATGCAATATTTAAAGAAATAATGATTAAGACTTTTCCAGAGCTAATGAGTTTCCAGACTCACTAGTCCATTTATTCCAGGAAGAAGAATTTAAAAATCCATACCTAAGACGCAGCAGAGTGACTGAAGAAAACCAAAGACAAAGTAGTTTACTGAAGGAGGGGAGACTAGCCAGAGAAAAAGTCAGACTATCTTTGAAGAAAGGCCAATGGGACTTGGAATTGATTTCTGAGTAGCAACTGTGGTAGCCAGAAGCCAGTGGTATGATATTTTCAATATGCTAACAGAAAATAACAGCCAGCTGAAGATCTAACACCCATCAGAAATGACCTCCAAGATGTGGTCTATGCATGCATTTGGCAATCCTAAAGTTTGGTATTTTATAAAAGCCTACAAGTCCAATCACCTACAAAATTATGCACAGATGCATGCGTCTTGAATCAGTTTGCTTTATATTACCATCGACAGGACTAAGCATCCAGTTAAGAGAGTCATCTGTCTAGAATGTACCCAATTATACTTTCTCGTCTATGTGCTTTTTAAAAACAAAAAATAACTAGATCTGTGTTTACAAGAGTGTTGCGAAGCTGTGCCCTCAAATACAGTTGCTAGGTCTTTGGGGGAAAGCAATTCAGTAGTATGTATGGAGAACCTCAAAGGGCTCATTTCCTTTGGTCTGGTGATTCCACTTCTGGAGAATTTATCCAAGAGAAGTTAGAATGCACAATATACATACAGTACATGGCATCACAGTACAGAAAAGTCTTCATGCAGAAGATACGCATCAGAATATGTTTTTAATAATGAAAAATTAGAAGTAGCTTACAAGTCCGACAGTTTAGGGGACAGTTTAGGAGAGAGTTTAAAAATTGTAATTCAGTCATACAATGGGATATTTTGCAGCTATCAAAAATAGATGTCTATAATAGTGGTAGTAAAAGAAAATACCTATGATCTAATATTAAGAAGAAAAAGAAAGATACATGTTGTTTCTATACTATGATTTTCTGCATAAAAATATTTGACAGGAGCATATAAAAATGCTATATATATATTTTTTAATTTTTTTTAATGTTTTATTTATTTCTAGGAGAGAGAGAGAGACAGCGTGAGCAGGGGAGAGTCAGAGAGAGAGGGAGCCACAGACCGAAACAGGCTCCGGGCTCCGAGCTGGCAGTCAGCACAGAGCCCGACGCGGGGCTCGAACCCACGAACCGCGAGATCATGACCTAAGCGAAAGCCAGACGCTCAACCGACTAAGCCACCCAGGCGCCTCTATAAAAATGCTATATTGATTGCCTTTGGATGATAATGGTTTTTCTTCCTATTCCTTATTCTTTCCTATACTTTCTGAAATATCTGCAACAAATATGTATTATTTTATATTCAGAAAAATTATTTTTATTTATTTTTTAAATATAATTTATTGTCAAATTGGCTTACATACAGCACCCAGTGCTCATCCCAACAAGTGCCCTCCTCAATGTATTTTTAAACCTAGTTGGTATTTGTTAAGCTGGATGGAGAGGTTTAGATATTCATTTTAACATTTACCTTTATTCCTACATTTGTCTATATCATATTTGTATGATATAACAATTAACAAAACACAATATAAACAGATGACTAATAGAGTTAGTTTTTAACCATATATAATGTTACTTGAAAGTGAAGAATCAAAAGATGCCATGTCCCTTATTTTGATCATTCACAGAGGCTATAACTCACCGAGACTAAAAACCAAAGAAAGTAAAATGGAGGAGAAAGAAATGTGTCATTTGTGAACTAAATATTAATTTAATAAATAAAAACTCATTTACATGTCAGATTAAGAACACATCCAAATTTCCTATTTAAGATATTTAAAAAATTTTTAAATTTAAATCCAAGTTAGTTAATGTATAGGATAATAATGATTTCAGGAATAAAATTAGCGATTCATCACGTACATACAATACCCAGTGCTCATCCCAACAAGTGCCCTTGTTAATGACCATCACCCATTTAGTCTGTGCCCCCTCCCAATACCCCTCCAGTAACCTTCAGTTTGTTCTCTGTATTTAAGAGTCTTTCATGGAAAATTAAAAAATTTTTTCTTTTAGTGAGAGATACAGCAGGAGCTGGGGGAGAGAGAAGGAAAGAGAGACGGAGAGAGAATCTCAGGGAGGCTCCATGCTCTGTATGGAGTCCAACACGGGGCTCAATTCCACATCCCAGGATCATGACCTGAGCTGAAACCAAGAATTGGCCACTCAACCATCTGAGCCACCCAAGTGCCCCCAAATTGTTTATTTAAATAAAAAGAATCGCATGCTACATTCTAATGATTAATAATAGACTCAATAAAAGAAAAAGTTTATCTTCTCTAGGGGTTAGGGAAATAGTGTCTTCTCTGAAATGTTTATTTATTTTGGGGAGACTGTGTGTATGATTTTTCTTCAGGGACCTTTGTTTTTTTAATATTTATTTATTATTTTGAGAGAGAGACAGAGTGTTGAGCAGGGGAGGGGCAGAGAGAGAGGAGACACAGAATCTGAAGCAGGCTGCAGGCTCTGAGCTGTCAGCATAGAGCCCGACGCAGAGCTTGAACTCACAAACAGCGAGATCATGACCTGAACCAAAGTTGGACACTTAACCAACTGAGCCACCCAGACGCCCCCTAACATACATTTTTAAATAGTATGTATTACTTAAAATATATACATATATTCTAACTTAGAATTTCATAAATTATGCAACTTCAAAATTATGTAAATGTAGTGAATGAATATGACAGTATGGATGTGTTTTGAGCGTTACCTTTATAGGCGGTGCCTGAGAGGGTCCAGGATGATGATTGGTGACAGCGGGAAAAAGATTTTATTAAAAGCAAATTCCTGGCTAGTGGCTTTCTTCTGTTTCATCCTCTCCAACCAACCTACTTCTGCTCTGTATTCTTCATCCCGAAAAGTCACCCTAGTCTCTCTTTCATCTCCTCCACCAGTAACCAAGTTCTGCTGATTTTTCTTTATAACCATTTCTCAGCTATGTCCCCTCTGCCTTATCCCGCTGTCATTTGCCATATGGAGGTCTCATTCCCTACCTGGAAGATCACATGAGCCTCATGACTCATTTCCCTCCCAGCTCCCACGCAGCTGCCAGAGGGGTTTATATGACGTACATACCTGGTGACATTATCTCCAAGCATTCCTTCAGTTCCACAAATACTTATTTAGCACTGCTTATGTACCAGACCCTGTGGGGTACCGAAGACACATCAGTCAACAAGACAGATTAGATTTCTACACTCAAGGAACTTATATTCTAATAGGAATAGATAATTCAAAGATTATTTATTAGATGTCCCTTCCAAGCGCTGACAGCCTATAATTTCCATCATCCTAACTGTGTACAGCTGACCCTTAAACAACACGGGTTTGAACTGTGCGTGTCTGCTGACACGCAGGTTTTTTTCTTGATAGAGTACTGTAAATGTATTTTCTCTTCCTTATGATTCTCTTAGTAACATTTCCTTTTCTGTAGCTTACTTTATCATAAGAATACAGTATATCATACATCTAACATACAAAATACGTGTTAACTGACTATGCTATCAATAAGGCTTCAGTAGTTAAGTTTGGGGGGAGTCAAAAGTTATATGGGGATTTTGACTGCATGGAGGGGGTCAGCACCTCTAACCCTTACATCATTCAAGAGTCAATTGTATATCTCTCCACCCACCAGATTCTGCCAACATGTTTTATGTTCAAAGAGTATTCAGCTTTTTCTGGTCCAGCTGAGACATCATTTCTCCCCTGAAAGCCTTCATGAGCTTCATCTTGGGCTATGTGGCCCTTCCCTGTGCCTGATAGCATCATGTGTATAACCCTATTCAGCACTTTGGACATTTTATTAAAATTATTTGTGTACATGTCTCTTTCATGAGGCTGCAAGTACTTTGAGGAAGAAGATTTTACTTTAATCATTTTCATACTTCCAATGCTCAATGCAAATAGAGGCAGAAAGGATGGGAAGCAGGGGGCTATGGTCTTGGTTTAAGGTATCTGGACTAACAGAGTAAGTGGCACAGGAAGGTTTGAAATGTGAGAAAGAAAGGCTGGTGCAAAAAGCAAAGAACTTGTTCATGGTTAAATTTGGTACTTGAGCTATATTGATTTGTTTATGAATACGGGTATGACAAGGGGGTGACCTTACTTATTATCAAAGGAGGCTGTTCTAGACAACACTCAGCAAAGGACAAAATCTAAACACCTGATTGTTCCATTGACCATTTGCCTCCCAGGTCTCCTGGTCTCTGTGAAAACTGTGGGAACGGGGAATGTGGATATTTTGATCTGGTCATCGAGAAATAGACGCCCCAATGCAAGCAAGGATGAGGTGCTCCTGTCCAAATCACTTTTAATATTCTTTGCTTTTCCAATTCACAACAGCTTAATGAATTCAAGATCCTCAGATTGCCTTAGGTTTGGGACTTTCTTGTCATCGATCCAGGGAAAGAATGTTCAGGAAACTTCCCCCATAAAATTAAAAGTGCTTTGATATCTAGAGCATATTCCTGAAACACCATCTTGGGTTCTGGCCAAACTTGTTTGGTGAGGTTTGTCATCCTCCACTAACAGCTCGGCTGGGAGTAGACAGCCAGGGGGGGTGGCCGAGAGGAAGGCTGGACAGAAGGACAGGGGGGAAATGAATAGTGGTGCTTTGTTCTCCCTCTCACAACTCCAGCCCAGGGCAGCTTCAAAGTAGAGATCAGCGCCTTTTAACCCTGTCAAACCTAGAGACCGTTCAGAACAGCACACCAATTCAACTAGCATTTTTTTAGGGCTTATCATATTCTAGATTCTGTAAGGTATCTCTCACTGAGAGGATCAAAGTGTGGAAATAACTTAAATATCATTCAGTGGGTATATAATAATATTGGGACAACCACAAAATTATTTTACAAGATAGACTACAATCATATGTATTGATAAGGATGGGCAACCAAGATATACAGTTGATATATATATATATATATATATATATATATAATGGTCCCTGTTTTGTTATTTTTAAAATATAGATGTGCCAGGGGCGCCTGGGTGGCTTAGTCGGTTAAGCGTCCAACTTTCGCTTAGGTCATGATCTCTCTGTTTTTGGGTTCGAGCCCCGCGTCGGGCTCTTTGCTGTCTGCCAGCTCTTAGCCTGGAGCCTGTTTCAGTCTGTGACTCCCTCTCTCTCTGACCCTCCCCTGCTCACGCTGTCTCACTCTCTCTCCTAGAAATAAATTAAAAAAAAAATAAAAAAATAAAATAAAATAAAATATAGATGTGCCTGGGTGGCTCAGTTGGTTGAGCATATGACTTCTGCTTAGGTCATGATCTCATGGTCCATAAGTTCGAGCTTTGCATCAGGCTCTGTGCTGACAGCTCAGAGCCTGGAGCCTGCTTCGGATTCTGTGTCTCTCCCTCCCTCTGCCCCTTCCCTACTCACACTCTGTCTCTGTCTCTCTCTCAAAAGAAATAAACATTAAAAAAATTAAAATAAAATATAAATAATGGCCAAAGTGTGTGTTTTACAGCTCTAGAAGATGCAGTGACCTTCCCTAGTGCAGAAAGCTAGGAATGGAAAAGATTTTCCTCTCTAACTGGAAGAGGGAGCAGACCCCCGAATCTAAGCCAGCACCCCTTCAGGCAGGCTGTGGATTATGGTGGTCTTGGGGCTCTGGGAACACGGCAGCCCTAGCAGATGACACCTCAGGGTTCCATGTTTACCATACCTTAGTGTCCCCCAAGCCTCCTGTCCCATGACCAAAACCACCCCCCAGTCCACAGCATCTCCAATTCAGAGCAAGACTCAATAACCATCAACCCACACCCACTCCTGGGAAGTCTAGGAAGCATCAGAGTCGTGCAAAAATATAGTAGTTACCGCTTCTGTGCACCTGCTATATAACATCCTTAGCCGCATCATTTCATTTAATGCTCTTACCAACTTATGAGGCTTTGACTGTTGTTATCACCATTTCATGGGTGAGAAAATAGAAGCTCTGCTAGTTAGACAACTTACCCAAAGTCAGAGAGCCAGCATGTGACAGCCAGGATTTAAAGCTAGCTTTTGTCTGGCAAGGACGCCCAGGCTCTCTCCACTACAGAGACGGGCTTTGCACGGGCCAGGAATTTGGGCCAAGAGCAGCTTGCAGCTCAGGAGCACTAATTAGCATTAGAGATGTGACTCGGAGGCCAGGAAAGAGCCTTCTCGTTCAAAGTGTGCTTCTCCATCCCCAGAACACAGTTCTCTGTAGGAGGATTTTGATTTAGAGTAATGTGCGCTAAGGGGTAAATGTGGCTCAGACTTCCTAGCAAGTAATAAAGATTTTAAAAGAGTAACTTGTTAACCTAAATGGCTTCATGGTTGATAGAAAGTACAGGGGAAACTAATGGGGTGGGGTGTTGGGGGTGGGGAGTTGGGGGAGGGGAGTTAAGGGAATTTCCTTTTAGAGAAGGTCTTTGAAACTGAAAGAGATTCTAGGTCATCTGGTCCCATTTTACAAACATCTTTATTTATTTTTAAAGTTTATTTATTTCGCATGTGTGAGAGAGAGCGAGCACAAGTTGGGGAGGGGCAGAGAGAGAGGGAGAGAGAATTCCAAGCAGGCTCCGCACTGTCAGCGCAGAGCACTGACTTGGGGCTGGAACCCATGAACCGTGAGAGCATGAGCTGGGCCAAAATCAAAAGTCGGACGTTTAACCGGTTAACTGACTGAGCCACCCAGGTGCCCCTGCAAAGATGGCTTAATATAAATTCCCCCATGTCACAATAGTTTACACAACTATTTTTTATTAAAAAAAATTTGTGTCACGTAACCCCCTCTCCCCACCTTATTCTAAACAGGAAATGGAGACGAGATTATTGAAACGCAGGTCTAAATATGTATTCAGCATTTACTGCACATCCATTTGCCTGATACTATGCTCAAAATAGAGAAATCAAAATAAAACGCATGACCCCAAGAAACTCACAGCGTCCTGCTTGTATAGTATTTTCTTGGGTACTGCAGCAGCTCAAAGGAGGAGGCGATACCATGCCTAGAAGGGCTACTTTAGCTGAGTCTCAAGTGTGGCAGGTGGACGCATTTACTAGGCCAGCAAGCAGGGCAAGAACCTTCTAGGCGGACAGCCAGGGAAGGGCAATTGGAAGGAGGCAAGTGGTCCTCGCAGGAGCTGAGGGCCCTGGGGGGGAGGCAGACGGATGTAGACCTAGAGCGGCAGGTGGGAGCAGAGAGGTTCTAGGGACGGACGTCGCCCAGAGCAGGCCGGCCAAGCTGCTTAGAGGGCCGGAGGCCACCGAGGCCTGGGATGGCTGGCGTCAGGGGCGGCAGGCCGGGAAGGGCAGGCCTCGGCACACCCCCACCTGCGTTCCCTCAGGCTCACACCAGTGCCTTGTAGGAGCCCATCCACCAGGATGCCTCAGATCCAACAGCCAGGCCAGACAACCACAGAGGGAAGACCGACATAGCCTGCCCGAATCTGCAGCTGAAAGGAGTGTTACTGCCTTAACAACAAGTATCAGTATGACAGTTAATTTTTTTAAAGTATTAATGAACCTGAAGTGAAGTCCATCGTAAGCGAAAGGGCTTTCTCCCCTCCCTAGATAATTCCACTGGCTAATGGAGGGATTTCGAAAGTGCTAATGATGACAAGGCTGGTGTTAATTCAGGACTTCGCACAGCCGCGCCCTCGCCCCTTTCCGGGCCTCACCTCTCTGCCCTGTTCCTTCTAGCTTCCTCTGGCCTCTGCCAGACATGCCATCTCAGCAGCATTGGACGGACTCTGCAGGCTTCCTGGCAGTCTCTGTGTGACCACGAGGTCAGGGTGGCCTGATTCCTGTTTGCCCAAACACAGGAGAGCACAGTGGTTTTTTTCAACCTGTTGTTCAACTCCTGATAATGCAGAGCCGTGGAAATCTCTCTTCTCACGCGTCCCTCCACTGACAGCCGCACCCACACAAATGCAATGCAACAGCAGTAACACATTTAGAAGACCTTTCTCTGTTATTTGGCCCCCAGAGGATTACTGCATTTGGTTGGGTGTGGGGGGGGGGGGGGGGGGGGGGAAATTTGGCTCCATACAGCATCACAGAATGTTGGTTAGATTCAACTTTGCAGGTGAAGAAATTAAAGTTCAGGTAGGTGAAGTAACTTGGATCTGGTCAGAGAGCTAGTTAGTGGCCATAAATCAAATCTTACCTCTTGGCCAGTACCTTTCTATTATACTTCTTCTTAACTCCTTCTCAAGCCAGTTTTAAAAAGAACTATCTGGAGACACAAAATGAGAAACAAAATGATTATAGAGATAATCATTTGATGATCAATCACATTGGTCCCTTGGTTAATGATGTAAGTATTTCCCTGAAACATTGTCTAGGGTAGGTTTTTGCTGAACCGTATTAGTTTCGTCAGATATTTCTTCCTTGAATTCTTGCAGCCATCTCTAAAGAAATGGACCAGAGGAAAGCAAAATTTCAACTCTAAAAAGGATCTTTTAGGCAGAGAGAACTCTTGCCAATCTGAATGTTTAAACCTCCAAAAATGGTAGTAGATAATAGATGTCAAGAGCGTTTATAGTTCAGGAGTCTAAGAATCTGCATATACTTTATAAATATTAAGATAATATTTCCAGAAAATTGGCAGATCATTGACAGATCATGAAGAATATATTTTCATATTTTATATACATGCATCACAGAATTCATCTCCCTGACTTGAACCTAAAATCTGTGTACTTAATCACGCTTTACCAGAATTACTTTGCTCCGAATCTAAATCAGCTGAACAAAAAGGTGCCTGAAGCCTTGGGTGGGAAGAAATTTATCCTTTAAAAACTGGGTCTCTTGTAAACAGAGGCTGCTAAAACTGGAAAAGAAGCTTACCAGGTCAGGGTCCTTGCATTTTATACTCTATCCCGCCACATTTCCCAAAACAGGATTTTTAGCCATTAGAAGACAGACACCTTCCAAGGATTGGAGAAAATTTAATTATTTGAAAATTATGATGATATAGTTATGTGCTGAGCTGTTACCACCACCAGGATTAAATTTAGTTTTTAATTCATCTAAATTGTGGTGCGTCATAATTCACTCATTTTTGGGTTTTGAAGTGTTTTCTTTGTTTTTTGTTTGGGTGGGTTTTTTTTTTTTTTTGGACTATTAAAATGTGTATCATCTAAAGAAGAATGTTCCAACCGTTTGGACCCAGTTATTCTGCTTCCAGGAATTCATTCTAAGGAAATACTTCAGAAGGGAAAAAATGCTAATCATGCAGAGATGTTTATAATCAACTTTATTTATGATGGCCAAGAAGCAAGAATGAGTAAGAACTGGACAAAGGTGAAATAAACTGTGACCACAATTCAGTTAGAATCCTATGTGACCATTAAAACTGATATAGAGAAAAGCCTATGAGAAGCACTCACATATGAGTATTATACCTCATAATTTTATACTTTATAGAGTTTACAAATTGGCTTTATACTACATTGCCTCATTTATTCTTCACGATAGCCCTGTGCAATAGAAGCGATTCTCTCCGTCTTGTTGGTATGAAAACAGACGAAAGGAATTGAAACGATCTGTTTGAGGTCATTCATGAAATATTCAACACATTGACCACAACAGTTTAAAAACCATATGTACATAGATCAAGACTGAAAAGACCATAACAAGTTGCAAATAGTTGCTCTGTTCAAACAAAATATTTTTCTCCATGGGTGTATATGTGTGTGTGTGTGTGAGAGAGAGAGAGTGTGTGTGTGTGTGTTTTGGTAAAACTCCTTTAAACACTGAATGCTTCTAGGATTATTTATCCCAATCATTGAGCTATGTTCATCAACTTCCTTATCAAACATCAAAACCTTGGGACTCCTTATAACATAGGGTCTCTGCTCTTTGCAGATATACGCCAACCATATTGGCGGCGTCCTGTGTTCCCATACAGACAGGAAGATTGACTGGGGTGGCCAAACCAGTGGCGCTCACATCTGCCTGCCTGCTACGCCCCCAATCCCAACACCACCATGTCCCCATGGGAGCTCACCCCCACTCAGTCTTGTTTAAGGCATTTACTGATGTATCCACTGAAGGGACACCTCTCTGAAAATTAAAGCCGCAAGTCCTTTGTTTAGTGTTCAGAGCTGATTTCAAGAGAGGTGCCCTTTGAGTTACATTGTCACTACCCCTGGATTTGTCTTCTCTCAATGACAGATGGGGATTGGTGGTAAATACTCCGACTCCCCACCCCTCAAGTGGGACAGCTGTCAGGTGCATATGCTTCACCTACTGCTAAGATTTCTCCCAAAAGATTAAACCTTAGTTGTCCAGAAGGGTGACTTGCTTGCTAATATACCCTTTTGTTTGTTTTCTCCTCTTCCATGTTTCTCCCTCTCACTTCCATGCCACTGTTTCTTGGGATCATCTCCCAAATAAACTATTTGCATTCAAGTCTTTGTTTCAAGATCTGCTTTTGGAAGAACCCCAAATAAGACACCATATTTCCTCAGGGAAGTCATCACTTCTTTGGGACACCAGAGATGTGGGGCTGCCGGTCCTTCCATTGGCTGTACACACCCCGAAGGCAGGAAACCCGGGTGACACAGTACAAGAATGGCCCCTAGGAGAATAAAGTAGCACAGAGAAGGCTGGGCAATGCGCCTGCAGGAAATGGGGTGCAGCAAAGGGAACAGAATCAGCACAGTGCTGTCAGACATGCATGTTAGTCGGCCTTGCTTCTTTGATTGAATGTCGTGTGGCCTTGGGACCATACGGGCCCCTAGGATTTATTAGGCTGACATGTATTTCCTGATTTTCTGTGACAGACGCACTTTATTACTGATACACCGATATATATACTGATGTATAACAAAAAATAAAAATCATGCTTTTAAATGAAACGAGTCTTCTTTATTAAAAATACACATTGTACATTTGTGATTTGGAAGAGCCTTCAACTCTAATTTGGTCTTCACTTGGGGTTGATCATCATTAACCCGTGACACTGTAATTAAAAGTTACCACCAGTCTCAGGTTAGGGCATAGATGAGAAGACAAGCAAAATCCAGAATTGTACTGACACTGCTGGACAGGCTCAGTTGTAAAAGCCGTGTACATACGGTTTATGAAAGTTCTGCTTAGGGGAAGCAATAACGAAATGTAATTTCAAGTCTTGTTCACTTTTAAATGTACTTGATTTAGTTCTTCAGGATATACACATTTAAGAAATGTCTGGCTGTAGAAAGAAAAGGCCAGCAAGAAACAACACAATGGATATTTGTTAGGATACATATTGCCAATCCCTTCTTCCTTCAAAATAATCCTTCTTTCACTTAAAAAAAAAAAAAAAAGAATCTGATTCAACTGATGTTAGAATTTGCAACAAGAATCAAGGCAGGATTTTGCTCTTTTGATAGGATGGTTCATTATTCTGTACGCGATGCACATTATACAATACCCAGAATAGATTTTCCTCCCCTATGATTATGTCCCATTAGGACACTGGAGCACGGGAAACATCAGAGCATTGTTCATATTTGGCGTGAATGCATTTGATTTTTTTTATTGTGGTGAAATATACATAACTGAAATTTACTATTTAACCCTTTCTGGCTCTACAGTTGATCAACACTAACTACATTTAGAGTGTTGCACCACCATCACCACCATCCATTTCCAGAACTTTTTCATCTTCCAAAACTGAAACTCTGTCCCCATTAAACATGAACTCATCATTCCCCACTCCCCAAACCCCTGGAAACCTCCATTCCACTTTCTGTTTCTACAGATTTGACTACTCTAGGTATTTCCTATCAAATGAAATCAATGAGATACATCCTTTGGCATTTGGCTTATTTCACTCAGTATAATGTCTTCAATGTTTGTCCATGTTGGAGCATGCATCAGAATTTCATTCTTTTTAGGTCTGAATATTATTCTGGGTTTTTTTTTTTAAGTTTATTTATTTATTTTGAGAGAGAGAGGGAGAGAAAGTGAGAGCGGGAGAGGGACAGAGAGAGAGAAGGAGAGAGACTCCCAAGCAGGCTCCGTGCTGTCAGTGTGGAGCCAGATGTGGGGCTCGATCCCACAAACTGTGAGATCATGACCTGAGCTGAAATCAAGAATTGCATGCTTGGGGTCCCTGGGTGGCTCAGTCAGTTAAGGATCCAACTTCAACTCAGTCATGATCTCACAGCTTGTGAGTTCAAGCCCCGTGTGCTGTCAGCACAGAGCCTGGAGCCTGCTTCAGATTCTGTGTCTCTGTCTTTCTCTGTCTGTTCCCTGCTCACACTGTCTCACTCTCTCTCTCAAAAATAAATAAACATTAAAAAAAATTTTAAACAGAGTTGCATGCTTAATAGAATGAGCCACTCAGGCACTCCAAATTTTTAAATTTAATATTGATTTAAACTCTTAAAACTTACCCTGTGAGCTTAAGGAAACTTAATTTTCTTACTTAAAAGTGGACCTTTTTTTTTTTTGATCTTCGTATTCATAGTGCTGCTATCTGGCATCTAAGAACTTTGAAAGAGATTTTTTTTTTTGGCTTCAAACAGTGTCAGATGTTTTTCACACCATGAGTGGCTTTCTATGAACAAAGTGAGCACGTCTGCCCTGTCAGAAGGTGAGAGAAGACCTATGAAACAGACGGTCAGTTGTGCATCAGCCCACATAAGCCAAAAGCGGATTCTTATTTTGAAAGCCATGCAGAAAAGATGTTTAGTGGAGCAAATATGTGGCTCCAATAAGCATTTCCACTCTAAGCCACTGGCACTACTCCTGTAGCTATTGGCTCCAACGGTTGCTAGGTAACCATCTTGAATACGACACCTAGCAACTACTGACTGCTGTCTTCCTTTTCTGCTCTAGAATTCTTTCGGTTTTTTTAAGATTTTATTTTTTTAATATTATTTTATTTTGGGGGGCACCTGGGTGGCTCAGTTGGTTAAGTGTCTGGCATTTGACTTAGACTCAGGTCATGATCTCACGGATTGTGGGTTCAAGCCCCACACTGGGCTCTGTGCCGAGCATGGAGCCTACTTGGGATTCTCTCTCTCTCTCTCTCTCTCTCTCTCCCCTTCTCTGCCCCTCCCCCTCTCGTGTGCTCTTTCTCTCTCTCTCTCAAAATAAATAAATTTTAAAAAGTTAAAAACTAAATAAATAAATTTTTTTTTTTTTAAATTTTAGAGAGAGAGCAAGAGAGAGAGTGCACATGCGTAGCAGGGAAGAAAGAGACAGAGAGAGAGAGGAGAAGAGACTCTCAAGAGGCTCTGTGCTCAGCAGAGTCCCAGGTGGGCATTGATCCCAAGACTCTGAGATCATGACCTGAGCAGAAATCAGGAGTTAGTCCCTCAACCAACAGAGCCATCCAGGAACTCCTATTTTTTTTTTTTTTTAAATAATCTCTACACCCAACATGGGACTTGAACTCACAACCCCAAGATCAAGATGAGCCAGTCAGGCACTCCCTGCTCTAGCATTCTTTGAACAGACTTATAATTCCCAGATCCAGTGGAATATCGGAAATCCAGGAGGGAAGGGAGAGAGAGAGATCTTAGACTGTCAGTACCTAACCTTTACATTTTTAAAAGTTATACTTCCTTCTGTTTCTCCCCAAATTTAGTAAGTATATACTTTTGATATAAACAAAACAAAAGCTAAATGTATACTGTTTGGCCATTTAAATAACTCCTTTGTAAGGATGATGAATTAATACAAATAACACTCTGGATCAATTAGTATTCGATGCAACGGCATAATCTTTTTGTGGACAAGAGTCCACTTTAGCCATCCTTTTCATTGGCTGGAATTAGGTGCTTAAGACCCCAGAATATCTTGCAAGGGAGTTATATCATGAAAAGTTATGCACACTCATTTTTTTTTGAGTAATCTAGCAATTGGTGGGGGAATAAAAAGCAGAGAGAAAAGGTACAAGTAAAAGCTGTACTAATTGGGATTAGATTTACCTGTGACAGGAAATTCAAATTAAGAGTGAGGTAAACAAGGGAGAAGTTTCTTTCTCATTCTACATAAACTCAGCTGGGGTGGTGGCTCCACAATCGTAAAGAAAAGATTGTCTTCTTCTATTTTCTTGTCCCTGTCTTCTACCTCATGTCCTAGATGGGTGTTCTAGCCTGGCATGGAGTCCTGTCTCACTCAGTAGGAGAGAAGAAAAGTGAGGAGAAGGGCACCCCTCCCCCCGTTTCTAGGAAGCTAACAGGAAGTCTCACATTCCGCTTCCAGCCGGAGCACAGTGTGAATCTACATTTTCTTTTGCCTGCAGTTTTCCACACTCCACACATTTCCAAAGTTACTTAGGTTAACACTTTACCCCTTACCCCCCCCCACCCCCACCCTTGTTTCCACAATTGTGATACAGGTAGTTTTGTCACATTCTGCATTCCATCCTGGGATCCCTTGTAAATTTGCATGCATTAAGGTTTTCTCTTTGTGCTGGAAAATTCTACTGGTTTTGTTCTATACCTTTTTAAATGTTAATAAAATGTACCATTTTGATGTTGTTTTCATGAATTATCTTTAATGATTTAGTATTTTAATATCAATTTTATATAAATGACAGCAAATGATTTACTCAGGGTTGCATAGCTGTTGAGTGGCAGAGCTCGGACTCAAACCCACCTGAGCGACTCTCCAAAAACCCCCTCTGTGGCCGCGTCATTTTCTTTTTCTCTAGAATCTTAATCTCTGAATGTTCGCCTATGACCAGGAAACCTTCGGATTTCCCTGTGTAGAGCTGTTTGCTCTTTCCCATGTATTGGCATAGCACTCCCTAGGTATGAGGTCAGGTTTGGAGAGAGGGCATGAAAGGTTTGTGTTTAGAATTGTCAGCTGCCACTGAGTGAAAATGGCACACTGACGACTGATTTGATAGTAGATCGATGAAGGGAAACAGACCAAAGTTGTGGATTGGGCCTCACTAATGGTCATTTGGAAAAGCCCATCCCATTATCCATGCCTTTTTCTCTGTGTCATACTATTATCTGAGATCAGTCAGCACCCATCTGCAATCTCGGCTCACGTCAGCTGCCCAACAGCTAGCCAATACTTCCATGTACCCATCCCTTCCCCTCTCATTTCCCCGCTGTGCCCTCTCGCCCCTCCATTTATAATGTGCTCAATAAGGTTGCTCCCCTTCTATTAGTGGTGGCTGGTGGCTGTGGCAGCTGAAGGACTTGGTGCTAGAGCAAAGGAAGGAAATAAGCATTGTGTCAAAAGGTTGCAATCTGAGGAAGAAAACAACTGACTTTCTCATAGAAACTCAACTAAAATTCAAAACAAGGCCACTGTAGTTTTCTCTTTTGTGACCTGTCACTTCAGTGCATTCTATAGTGGAGGCCATTAACTGTATTTCCTTATTGATTCACCCTTTCTTCCTCAGTAACAGAATTGTTGAGTGATACCAAGACCATGGCCATCCAGAATAAACTAGTTAATAAAGTTGCCTGCCATAGGGTATACATCAACAACAATTTGGATACTGCTATACATGCATACTGAAATCGAACAATCAAATAAAGGGATGGTGATGGTAGGAGTCCAGTAACCCATTGTTGGAGCAACGAGAGGAGACTAGAATGATCTACATGGTAATGGATTGAAGTTGGACACATCTATATGAACTCATGTTTAGCTTAACATAGATACAAATAGTTACATATAGAAATATTCATTCATATGTGTAAATCTATGGTTTAGTATATGCACCTATGGTCCCTTTCTCTCAGCTGAGAAGCAAAGACATTCCAATAACAATGAACATATCTGTCATCCAGATCCTGATTATATAAAAAAAAATTTTAATGTTTATTTATTTTTGAGAGAGAGAGCAAGTGGAGGATAGACAGAGAGAGAGGAAGACATAGAATCTGAAGCAGGTTCCAGGCTCTGAGCTGTCAGTACAGAACCCACATGGGGCTCGAACTCACGAATGGTGAGATCATGACCTGAGCTGAAGTCAGATGCTTAAACAACTAAGCCATCCAGGTGTCCCCAGATCCTGATTTCTAATACCATTCTCTAATAACAACAATCAGGGTTCCTTAATGAAATGGCTAGTTCTAGGACTGGGGCATGAAATGTACAAGATGAACCTGGAATATTTTATAAACCCAGAAATTAAGGAATTAAGGAAGTGCTTCAATACACACACACACACACACACACACACACACACACACACAAAATGAGAGTATGGTCAAAGGAACAAGGAGCCAAATAAAAGAGTCTGAGAAGAAGTGATAATTAAAAATATTTGGGATGGGATCCTGAAACAAAAAAAGGGCACTAGGTAGAAACTAAGGAAATATGAATAAAGCATGAATGTTACTTAATAATAATGTATGGCTTGATGAATCATTTATATATTACATCAATACATATTACATTAATTGTAACAAATATGTGATACTAATGCAGTGTGCTAATAATAGGGAAAACTGGGTGTAGGATATACGGAAATACTTACATCTTTGCAATTTTTCTGAAATCTAAAACTGCTCTAAAATAAACCACATTTTAAAACAATGATACATGATGGGGGTGCCTGGGTGACTCAGTGGGTTAAGTGGCTGACTCTTGATTTTGGCTCTGGTCATAATCTAATGGCTGATGGATGGAAGCCCTAAGTCGGACTCAGTGCTGACAGCATAGAGCCTGCTTGGGATTCTCTCTCTTCCTCTTTCTCTGCCCCTCCCCCTGCTCTATCTCTCTTAAAATAAATTTTAAAAACTTAAAGAAAAGATACATGAAAAGTGGTCTGCACATTGTAAACATTCAGTATATGTGTGTTGACCTAATTAATTTTATTATCAGTACGGTTTCCCAAAATGAGGTAATGAATGGCTTCCCTGCCTGAGAAATTTTGTATAGTGAGCTAGCGTTATGGGAACTTCTCCAAATTCCTGTGGAGTTAGTTCCACTCCTGAGAGGGAGTATAGAACATGTTTTTAGAATGAAAACAAACAGGTTTTCTTTTTTCTTTTTAACATCTACAGTCTGGAACAAATATAGACTTGAACATTTGAGAGTAGGGAGCGACATGTGAGCACAAAGCGAATGTTGAAATGACTCACATCACAGAAGATAGAGATGCAGTGAACTGACTGATTAGTCACACCACCCTGCTCTAATTGTGATTACAAAAGCCAAACTTTTTATGGGCAACACCCAATGAGCCAGACTAAACAGGAGGAATTAAGAGAGTGTTTAAATAGGGGTGCTGTAGGATAACACCAGCCTCCCTGCCACACAGAACTTACTCCGAATGCAAGCCCAACAGCCTGGAGCAAAGTAGGGAAACACAACTCTTTCAAAGAGCTTAAGTAATCAAGTGACAGGAAACCCAAGAGCCACAGCCTATGAAGGGAGGGACGGACTCAGGGAACAGGGTTCTGGGAGCTCAATACAGGCAGGGTTTCTAGTCTTTACTCTCAGAGAGCTGAGTTCATGAGCTTTTTCTTGCTGGTGGGTTTTTTTTTTTTTAAATATTTCTTTTTCAGTAATTCTTTCCTCACTTGTCATTATTGTTCTATGTTGCCTTGTTACCTTTCACAATTAAGCAAGCAAGCAAACCAAAGAAATTCCGTGTGTGAGAACTTGATAGAAAACAAATGAAAACCATATACGGGTGTGACTCTGCATAATGGCTTTGTTATGGAGGGATCTGAATAGGTAAATGTAAACGGGTGGGTTACAATAGGGATCTGTTTTCCTTCAAGCTGTAGGTATTAGAATTGGTAGAACTTTCAGGTGGGCATGGGAAATGAAATTCTTCATTCTGCAAGTGAGAATGATTGATGATGAAGGCACAATGTCTCCCAAATAAAAGTGGACACATTTTGAGTGAATTTTGTTTACTACTAAGAATTATTTTGGGGCGCCTAGGTGGCTCATTTGGTTAAGAGTCTGACTTCGGCTCAGGTCATGACCTCATGGTTCATGGGTTCAAGCCCCGTGTCTGGCTCTGTGCTGACAGCTAGCTCAGAGCCTGGAGCCTGTTTTGGATTCTGTGTCTCCCTCTCTCTCTGAACCTTCCCTGCTCATGCCATTTCTCTCTCAGAAATAAATGAAACATTTAAAAAAATTTTTTAAAGAATTATTTTGAAGGCTCTTTGTAATATACAAATGGCTTTTGGTCCTGTATGGCTCAACAATATGGGTGAACAATAATTGTATCTCACATTTGTGTAGCTTGCTACATTTTAAAGAATGTTTCATGTGCTTTATCCCACTTGTTCTCATCTTGACATCCTTTTCATCTTAGCTCAATTTAACTTAGATCTTAGATACATAAAACTAGATCCTTCCAAGAAAAAAAGAAACAAGGATGAAGAACACAATAAAATATTAGAGATATTGAAATAGTTTAAAATACCTGGAATTACAGAGAAATCTAGAAGCTTTCCTCTTTCCTGGATTTCATTCTTGGGTTGTGTCAGGAAATCTATAAACTGAGTCTCTTCTACAAAAGTCCCCTTCAGAAGCTTTTTAAAAATCATAATGCCCAGACCACACCCCAGAGCAAAGAAATCAGCATCTCTGGAGTTGAGATCCTAGTAACAATATTTGTAAATTTTTCAGGTGATTTCAAAATGCAACCGAATTTGGGAACCACTATTCATATATATATATATATATTTCTCAGTCAAAAACAAAGTTGTGTGAGCCTTTTGGCATACTGAATTTGGGGGTCATATCATTTGTAGTAATGTTTGAGGAATCAAAAGTAAAATTAGGCTCGAGAAAATATTTTACAGGTACTTCCTAAAGCATTTCCCTCATGATTTCAATAGATTTGGGGTAGCAGAATTCTTTTAAACTTAAATGGGAGATAAGCATAATGAATCTAATTCGTAAATTACTTACAAACTGTATTTCTGCTAAGACACCAACTAACTTCGTGAATTACTGGGTGTGGATTAAGGAATGAATTCTTGAAAGAACATTTACAGTAACTGAATCACCTGCTGTCACAACAAATCAATGTCTTACCTAAGAGACTTTCAAATTCAGGAATAGAAAATGCTTTTAAATGAATTATAATGAGCACAATCTATAGTTAAATGACTTTGAGGAGTCAGTTGTTCAAGACTATATCCAAAATTCTCTAAATCTAGCTCTAACATTGACTCATGCATTGATCTTTAGGGATTTAGTTTTTTTGTGCTTTACTTTTCCCATCTATAAAATGGTGTATTCACATCCATTTCATGGATGAATTGAAAGAATTAATTCTTTTTTTTAAATTTTTAAAAAATGTTTATTCTTGAGAGAGAGACAGAGACAGAGCATGAGCAGAGGAGGGGCAGAGAAAGAGAGGGAGACACAGAATCTGAAGCGGCTCCAGGCTCTGAGCTGTCAGCACAGATCCAGACACAAGGCTTGAACTCACGAACCTTGAGATCATGACCTGTCAGACGCTTAACCAACCGAGCCACCCAGACTCCCCTTGAAAGAATTCTTTATAATGCATTTGGAAGATGAAAAATACATGTAATGAAATTCCATGAGAATTCTTACGGAGGTTGCTGAAGATATGGCTGAAGTTCATTGTTCTGGCTAAAAGTTAGTCTCCTTAACCATATGTTCATTTTCAACTTTGTCCATTCATTGATTCAACAAATAGTCAATTGTGACTTACTATGTGCCATGGCCTGGGCAGAGAAAAAAAATTCCCTGTCCTCATGAAATCATAGTTTTGTTTGGGAAAGAGACAACAAACACAAACAAACATATACCAGGTAGTGATAAGCGCTTAGGGAAAGGATAGGAGGAGATGGGTAGAGGGATAGAGAGTTAAGCAGAGTGGTAGAGGGGATCCACTTTAATGGGAGTGGTTATGAGGGGCTCTAGGAAAGATTACAAGAAAAAGACAGGGGTTGGGGGGGAGGTGCTCATGCAAACATCTTAGGAGAGAGATTTCTAAACAGAGAGAAACCATAACTGAAATGTGCTCAGGATCTTCAAGAATAAAACAAAGGCTATTATTGTATCTAGGACAGAGTGAGCGAGGGGGGTTATTTTAAATTAATATTCACTCATGCATCATAAAAGTCAAAGTAATATATACCTCGCTTTCTGTTCCAAGCAGATGGTGATGGTTTATAGGTCAGCATAGGAATTTCAAAAAGGGTAACCTGGACATTCTTTTCTTAGTCAAATATTTATTAATACCCATTATATTCTAGGTTTTCAAAAGCCACAGATGTTGTCTGCAGGAAGTATATAGTTTAGAGAATGTAACTATATGTTCACCCTCAGTTTTAACAAACTCAACTATATTAGTATTAAGTTTGCAGTAGTGTTTAGGTAAATTCTATGGCAATGCTACATCATTTTTTTTTAACCTAATGAAGTTGCAAAGACAAAAGTGACCCCTTCATGGTAATGACACTGGAATGAGACTCCAAAGGATAATGTGTGTTTTCTCTATCCTCTCAAACAAGGCACTGGATTTACTGATTAAGCGAAAAGATCATTCAAAAGAACACAGTAAGTTCTTTTTTAGAAGTTTATGTCTTACAGACTATAGTACTGAAAAAGGAAAACATTAAGATGTTTAACCATAAAAGGAAGATAAGTTTTACAAAATAGTAAATATTTAAGGGAAACCCAAAAAGTACAGAAAATAACAAAATGGATAATGCATTTTGGTAAAAAAGTAAATCTATAAGCTATTTTTTTATTTCATTTTACAGGTTAATGGCAATACATGCTTTGATGGCTTTGCTCTTTTTTTCTCTCTTTGAATTTAATCAACCCATGGCCAAAATGGTTTCATCTATGCCCAAATGGTCAGTGTCATACCATTTTACCTGTAAATATTTCATTATGTATCTTTAAAAGAAAGCTCTTCCTTTTAATTTTTTTAAGTTTATTTATTTTGAGAGAGTGCGTGCACGCATGAGTGGGAGAGGGGCAGGGAGAAAAGGGGAGAGAGAGAACTCCAAGCAGACTATACATTGTCAGCATAGAGTCTGATATGGGGCTTGAACTCACAACTGTGAGATCATAACCTGACCCAAAATCAAGAGTCAGTCTCTTAACCAGCTGAGCCATCCACTTTCCCTAAAGGAAAGTCATAAGAAAAAAATAAAACAATACTTTCTTTACCAGTCAAGGTTTAAACGCTCCTTATTGTCTCATAATTTTTTAAATTCAGTGGATTTTTTAAAATCACAGTAAAATAGGGCACCTGGGTGACTTAGTTGGTTGAGCCTCTGATTTCTGCTCAGGTCATGATCTCCCCAGTTCATGGGTTCGAGCCCCGCATAGGGCTCTGTGCTGACAGCCAGCTCAAAGCCTGGAGCCTGTTTTGGATTCTGTGTTTCCCTCTCTCTCTCTCTGACCGTTCCCTGATCTCTCTCTCTCTCTCTCAGAAATAAATAAAACATTAAAAAAAAAAAAGAAGTGGAAAATTCACATTACAGTGCAACCATGTGCAGAATGTCTTCATTTTCCTAAAGAGAAATTTCATATTTATTAAACCATAACTCCCTAGTTCCTCCCACTCTTCTTCCCCAGGAGTATGACAGCCACCACTTTGCTTCCTGTCTCTCTGAATCTGACTACCCCAGATCCCTCACAGAAGTAGAATCATGCCGTAGCTGTCCCTGTAACTGGCCTATTTCACTGACTATAATATCCATGGTGTAGCGTGTGTCAGGATTTCCTTCCTTTTTAAGGCTGAACAATATTTCATTGTATGCATACCCCACATTTTGTTTATTCAGTTGTCTCATAATTCTTCTTAATGGTATTGTTTCGGTCTTTATTTTGCAAAATCACTGAATTCTTTGGGGACAAAGCTGCTCAGAAAACACGGGGCAGTGATATGTTTCAAAACCCAAAGAGCCGAGGGATCTAAGAATCGAAGTTAGACCCTCATGGAAGTTTTGCCAATCCAAAGTTAACCTCTTTGGAAAGAAAAGCCAACTGCTCTCTGCACTTGCGGAGCCGGGCAAGTTTTTGGTTTAGTGGATGTGATATCTATCACATGATGAGACATCACTGTTGGGAGTCCGGAACCCGCAAGGCTGGCTGTGTGTGCCCCATTTGGCGGGTCAGGAGAGAGAACCATGTTCTGGCATGTTGATTCAACACTTCTGGCAAAGATGCTTGCGAGTATTTGTTCCCAGACCGAATTTCCCAATACATTTGAAAGTTGGCTTATAGGGAAACAACATTCCTGTCATCTGTATCATCAAGGCACTTTCCATGTGGTCTAATAGGTCATGTCAACTAGACAGACGTGAATAGATACTTTGTGTTACGGATGTCAGGCAGGAAATGAAAATCTGAAGAATCCGAATTCATTAAAGTTAATGATATATTGTTGGGGTCAAGGTCTGGGGATTACAGTTCTATGACTTCTCCTGACTTTTTTCCAACCTATTCTTTAAAAATATTCTATCAAGGTTAATGTCAGGATCATATATGTAAAATTGCTCTTAACATATATTAGTGTTAAAATGTTTTATTTTTTATTATTTTCTTTTATAGTTTATTGTCACCCAGTGCTCAATTGTTAAAATATTTTGATTAGCTCAACTAAACTAGCAAATTGGGTCCAATTTCACATAACTGCAAAATTTCCATCATTGATGTGAAATATAATTGGTGAACCATTTTAATAAGTTTTTAGCATTTTGCAGATCTGCATACATAAACTAATCTCTCCTGTAGCAAAACTGCATATAAATGAGAGAGTAAATAATAGTAGTTACTTCACATTCCAATATTATAATTGGAAGACATAATAGTATTCACAAACTTAAGTGTGAGTAAACTGAACAGAATATAAAATAGGGTTCTCCAATCACTAGTTCCATAATAACATTAAGTAAAAGTACTATCCAAAATATGCCTAAATGGAAAACCATAGAATATTAATATCAAATGGAATTTAAAGATTATATAACTCAGGGGGCCATAATCCACTTTGGATTCTTGACTGAGGATCTGATAAAAACTATGTATCTTCTCTCTCAAAAAATGCATATCATTTTGTTTATAATTTCACATGTTTATAGACCATCTGATGCCCCAATTAAGCATTTGAGTAATTCAACTCCTTCCCTTTGCGGTTAGTGGAATTGAGAGTAATTGTGGCTACGTGGCCCATCTACAGTTATAGAGTGAGATAGGGTAGAGAGTACACTCTAGTTGCAAAGCGATATTTGCTATCACTTGGTTATGAAATGTCTAAGCAAGAGTTCATGTAAAGTGATTGATATGAGAGGTCCCATTGGCCCAAATGTCCCCACTCAGTCTCTGACAGTGCGTCCAATTCTCATCTGTGGGGTCTTCAGGTATCGTATTGGTGTTAACATGGACAAGACATTAAGCACTGGCCTCCATTCAAATGCTGGGTGAAGGCAAACTAGGGTCGGCTACAGAAGCCTGGACTCTCTCATGCTTAGAGATTCTTAGTCTCCTTTCCTGCTGTTGACCTTGGCGCCTTTTTTTTTTTTTTTTTAAGTAGCCCAATGTAGGGCCTGAACTCAGGACCCTGACTGAGATCAATGGCCGAGCTGAGGTCAAGAGACTTATGCTTAACGTATTAAGCCACCCAGCTGTCCTGACATTGCTGCCTGTATGTGTTCGCCTACTTCGTCAAACACCAGCTCAACAGACCAGGGAGGAGGGGCTGGAGAAATGTGGTGTCAGCAAAGAGGGGGAGGGCAGAAAACTCTCCCAGGATTAAAGCTAAGCACAGGCAGCATTTTCAGAACTTCATGTGTTTCAAATATCTTTTGTAGCTGGAAGTGAGAGTTCTGGAAGTGTTTTGTATTGTAATCCTAGGCAACCATAGTCCTGATGTTGTTGAAATGTCTTTTAAAATGCTTAGTTTTTAAGAATCTCATGCAGTTAACGTAGAGAAATGATACATGTTGGATAACAGTTGCTGTTAAGGTGAAGAAGGAAGCTTAGATTGATATTTCAGGTAAGAGAGGGATTTCCTTGTGAATGTATTTGCTCTCAAATAAATCATAAATTGAAATATAGAAATAGAACATTAAACACAAGGAGTGCTTTTTCTAATTGCTTAAGCAAAGTATATGTACTTTTTTGCATGATGTTCTTTTATTTATTTTTTATTATTTATTTACTTATTTTAGAGAGAGAGAGTGTGTGTGTGAGTGGACCACAAGGCAGAGGGAGGAAGGGGGAGGGGGAAGAGAGACAGAGAGAGAGAAAGAGAGAGAGAATCTAAGCAGGCTCCATGCGCAACACAGAGCCTGACTTGGCTGGATCTCCCGACCCCAAGATCATGACCTGAGCTGAAATCAAGAGCCAGACACTCGACTAACTGAGCCACACAGGCACCCCTGAACGCCTTTCTTTTAAGACAGAACTTAATCTAGTGGTAAAGATAAGATCTATTATAGAAAATTTGGAAAACAAAAAAGGAAGAAAATAAAATTGTTGTAATTCCACCAAGCAGAGAAAACAACTACTGACAATCTGATGCATATATTTTCAGGTTTTTTTTTCTATTAATGTGCATTTGCATTCACAATACACATATATATGTGGGTATGTACATATCTCTTTACATCAAAGTCAGGTCCTGCTTTATATGAAGAACTATATCATGATATTTTCAACAAATGTAACAACATAGGTATTTTTAAAGTCATTACACTTTTTTGGAAAACAATTTCTAATGGCTACCTAGATTCTATGCTATAGACATGCCAGGATTTATTTAGTCATTACTCTATTACTGAAAATCCAGAATGTTTCCAATTTTCTCCACTTAATACTATTGCATGTGGATCTTTGGATCCATCTCTACTTCTTTAGAACAATTCTAAGGGAGTAGAATATTTCTTTAGGGCTTTGCTGCTCATTATTAAAGTTGTGCCAATGTACTCCTAGCCATGATTCAAACTGAGAGTGCTCTGTTTCCTTATTCTTTTATTTACATTGTTTGTTCACTGTTTTGCTTTTTTCACTTTTTATTGTATTTGTATGCAATCATGGGTATTAACTAAACTTACGGTGGTAGTCATAATATACATAAGTCAAACCATTTTGTTGTATACTTTAAGCTCACACAGTGATGTATGTAACTTACATTCCCCAAAATGGAAAAAAATAAAGGTCATTTTATATATATATGGCAGTTTGGTAGGCTAAATGTGGTCTCCTATTTTAATTTTTATTACTTTGATTACAGTTGATATTAAACTATTTTTTGAGATGCCTCGAGTGCCTCAGTCGGTTAAATGTCCAGCTATTGATTTCAGCTCAGGTCATGATCTTATGATTTGTGAGTTCGAGCCCTGCATCAGGCTCTGTGTTGGCGAGCGGAAACTGCTTGGAGTTCTGTGTCTCCCTCTCTCTGCTCCTCCCTACTTCGTGAATCTCTCGTGTTTCTCCCTCTCTTTCAAAAATAAATAAACATTAAAAAACAGTTAAAAATACTCTTTTCTTTGCATTTTTTATTATGATATTCATAGTTTGCAAACTGATTTGTAGGAATTCCTTATATATCTTCAATATACACCCGATGTTATATGTATTGAAAATATTTCTCCATTTTCATTTTCTTTAGCTTATTATGGCACTTTTCCCTCCTCTCATATATCATGAAATGGTACCTGTATCTCCAGATTTATTTGAGCTGAACTACTTTACAGTGGCGGGGGGTGGGGGCAGCCCTCATTGTATTCATCTAACAGGATGAATGGAGGGGACACATATGGGGGATTTTCTGAGTGGAGGCTGAAGTTTTGGAATTAAAGTCCTCAGCACCTCTGGTTTCCCAAAGATACTTCCATTCTCATTGCTAGGATTATGCATTTTCTCAATAAACCCATGAATCGTAGTTTCAAAAGCAGTCCTAACACAGAATCTCGTTGTATTGATCCATATGTTGTCTTTTTAAATGCTGTTGAGACTGACTTTGAACTATCTTACATGGCTGGCTACAGTCAGAAAGGCTTCTAGTTCATGATTATGTTCTTATTCTGCTTTTCTCAAGGCAACCTTGGCCGGAAGCCTATCTCCTTCTTGCTCTCATTGCACTTTCTCTGAAGGCTGAAAGAAGCGAACACACTTTCACATATTCTCCCTTTGTTCCCAGGACTATTCACTTCTCACCCTGTCTGCTTCAACATATCCCTTTTCTTCAATGGTCTGTAACTTGCAAACTCGCTTTCAGATACAAATTTCTATGCTAAGATTCTGCTGGTTTCAAAAGGAAACCAATTCAAGGTACTCTAGCAAAAGCAGGGGATTTATTGTAAGTCTTTAGGGCAGGGAATGTAGCCAAGCTTCATCAGTCCCAGGCAAGAAACCAAAATGTTGTTGGCAATTCAAGACATTGTGCTCTCTCTCATAGCTGCTATCATTTCATGGCTGCCTTTTCCTTTCATGATGGACTGGCTTTCCTCTCTTCCTGCGCTCCTCTGATAGTCTAGACCCAGCTGCTCCTGGTTTCCAGCTTACCATCTGGGCCCACAGAAAAACTAACTTTCTTCTCTCAGTCCTGAGGGGTAGCAGACTTTGCGCCCCAGAACACAGCACTTGAACATAAGGATTATTTTGAGCTGAAGGCAACTGAAGAGCGGATACAAGAAAAGCTTGTATCTTGTCTAAAAGCAGGACAGAAGTTGATAAAGGTATCCCTCTCCACCAGGCAGGGCAAAGGTTAATCCCGTGGGGGTGGGGTGGGGTGGGGGGGACAACTTTAGACCCTCATCAATGGGGAAGGCACTGATTTAAATGTGCATATCAATCTCACCGCCCCTTGCCAGTGTTCCCCACATCCTTCTTCTGCCTTCAGCTAAAGACGCCATATGAGCCATAGTTGTCAGCCACTGCTTTGAATTACTCGCTTTCTTCTGGGTATCTCCTGTTTATACATGAAGTATACATGTTCATAGCTTCTGTTTGTTTTTCTCTTGTTAATCTATCCTTTATTATACACAGAGGCCTTGGCTAAGAACTCAGGAGGAAACACGGAAAATTATTTTTCCTCCCTTACAAACTTAAACTCCTAGGATAAAGCTCTCATAATTGTTTTCCAGTTATTCTCAGGGAAAATTTTTATTTAATTTGTGCATCACCTTAAACTTGTTTTAAAAGGCTTATTTTAAAAAGCCATTGTGAAAAAAAGAGAATAATAAATGGAATATTCTGTGCTAGAACAAAACTGAAATTCCTCATGCATAAACTTCATCCTCTTAGTTTTGAAAATGTTAATTAAATGTCAATATAATTGTGTTCCAGAACCACAAAGACCATCAAACAGTATTATATCTTACAGAGGAAGGGAAAAGCTTCCTCAGATTGTTCTTTAACGTCTGAAGAGCTACTGGAGTTCCGGAACAAAGGAACAAAACTCCGGATTCTGCTAGACTTCCCTCAAATCTGTGCTGAGAATTTTGAAAAGGACAGTATTTTTAACTTATCAGAGGACCACGCTTTTGAAGACTGTCTTAATCAATAGTAGACAATACTGGAGTTTTCCATCCTGATCAAGACAACAGAGAGAGACAGCTTCTTCAGTTAGCTTGTATTCAGGTGCCCTGCATGGAGCCTTATGGAAATATTTATTGGATGAATAATGAAGCCACGGCCAACTCTGATGCTCATATTTCAACACTCCGTAGTTCCTGATATTTACATGGCATTGGTCCAAGGCATTTCACCATTTCATAGGATGAAATAGGTTAGGTAGAGATTCAGGTTTTATTGTTCTGTATTACAGAAGAGGAAAGAGAAACTCCTTTTTTCCTACAGGAGTAATAAACTATCAGGAAGAACATAAATGGTAACTTTGGCTTCCCTATCTTTTGATAAATTCATGGCTTTATTATAATAATAGTCAAGACTGTAGTTCTACGGGAAGACTTTGCATTTTCTTTTAATGTTAATTTTTTTTGAGAGAGAGAGAGAGAGAGAGAGAGAGAGATGGTGCATGTGAGCAGGGGAGAGGGGGAGAGAGAGAGGGAGAGAAAGAGAATCCCACGCAGGCTCTGCGCTGTCAGCATGGGAATCAAGAGTCAGATGATGAACAGACTGAGCCACCCTGGTACCCCAAGACCTTGTATGTTTGATGGTATGCTGGGCTTTATGATATGTGTTCTGTGTCACTGTAGATATATATCAGCAGAGACTTTTCATCTTAGAAATACAGTTTCACAAGGAGGATGCAATATTCCTGTGTCATTTATTTAAAAACTAGCAGTTAACTAAATTTGAAAGTGAAATTAAATGAAAATACTTAAAAATGAAAAGTATTTTTCAGAGGGGCACCAGGGTGGCTCAGTTGGTTAATTATCTGACTCTTGATCTGACTTCATGATCTCGCCGTTCCTGATATCAAGCCTCGAGTCAGGCTCCATCATGGAGCCTGCTTGAGATTCTCTCTCTCTCTCTCTCTCTCTCTCTCTCTGTCTCTCTCTCTCTCTCTGTGTGTGTGTCTTTCTCTGCCCCTCTCCTGCTCTCTCTCTCTAAATAAATTTTAAAAAATGAAAAATATTTTTCAAATCTGGGCAGATGGAAGCAAAGTCTGAAACCTTCTGTCTTACTGTCACTAAATCCCATGAACAAACTTACTACATTCAGGCTAGTAACCAAAGCTGTACTGCCAGGCCTGCACAGCTGGGGCACACACCTCCTTTAAGGGATGGCACAGAACCTGAAACCATCTGACTGCCTCTCACCATCCGGGGTCTGCTGGAGCAGTGCCTTGGTCTACCTTTTTCACAAAGATGCACCATATAGTGGCTCCCTGTTTACGGTTCACCTTCAGCATTAGGCACAAAAGGGGTGGGTGGGGGGCATCCTCTCTGCTCTCCATCCTTCTTATTCCCTCCTCCTAGTGCCAAGTGTGCTATAGTTAGTGCCATTTTCCATAACTATTTCACAGATGTTATTCATTTATCTTTGTCTGGAATAATTTGCCATCTCTCTCTCTCTCTTTTTTTCCCCCAAAAGAGGATGTTTGCAACAGGATTGGGGCTGAGAATGATGAGGGATGGGGTGGGGGCTCAGGGACCCTGCTACTTCCAGAGCCCCAGGGCAAGTTCTAGAATTCTAGGTGGCATTGTGGCCAACCCTTCGGCCTTTGAAATAGTCTGGATCCTGCAGACTGTCTTCAGCTGAAAGTACTTCCAACGGATGCTAAAAATACACTGCAGTTTATTTTCCTCAGTAGGGAGCATATGTGGTCCTGCTTGACCTGGAAACACAAAGAGATCCAATGTTGAATTGAATGCTACCCGTTCCAAGATAAATTTGTTTTCCGTAGAGCAGGGGAAAGAAAAAACAACAGACATATTGGTACAATTTTGTCTTTGCTCTCCGGGGGAGTCAGTGTCTTGAACACATTTTTTTAATGCTCTGTTGGTAGTTAAGTGACCACTCAGACTTCTTAGCCAATGCTGATTTAAACTGGCTTACATTCAAATCAGATGGTGAAGTTCAAAGAGGAGTAAGAAAAGTTGAAGTTTATTTCCCCCCTAAACAAAGGATGTCAGATTCTTTGTACTTAATCTTAGCTTGATAATTTAGTTTTCTACCTTTCTCATTTTTTCCCCCCTTAATGCTCTTCCCAGAAGACACAATCTGAAATGCCTTCCATAGTATTATGGACACTTGTATTAAATCCTTTCTCTCCAAATAGACAAACAAGTCAAACACAGCTTATCTACAAATGGCAGAGACATTTCGTTTCCTGCTGTAACATTTAAGAATAGATGTTAAACCCATTTCTTATAGTTCGGTGATAGTGTTTGTTTAGAGATTTCGGTTGTCCAATATGGCGTTCTTCAGTGCTGTAAGAGCAAAGTTCAATTTCTCCAGCTGGTACCACTTCTTATAGCTTAACATCCACAGTCTGCTGACAGTGGACAAGACTCATTCCTCTCCCCAAGAAATAGCACTGTGATTAAAACATGAGCTTTGGATTCTGCCCCTTTTGGAGTCTGGATTCTGCCACTCGATAGCTCTACCTTCATTTTTCTCCATCTGTAAAATGAGGGGAAAAGTGAACAAGGTGCTTGTGAAGATTAAGTGAAACCTTGCACAAAGAGCTTACAGCACAGTGTCTGAGTACATAGACAATCTTTAATACATATTAGTTTCTATTATGAGTGATTATTCTTTGACATACCAAAGAGGTGACATGACTTCCAAGATGCTCTGTGGCTAAACTGTCCAATGTCGATTCTTAAGGCTTTCTTTCTTTCTTTTTTTTTTTAAAGATTTTATTTTTACATAATCTCTACAACCCCCAACATGGGGTTTGAATTTACAATCTTAAGATCCATCAACGGAGCCAACCGGGCGCCCCCTTAAGGCTTTATTTCTAATCCTCTTTTTCACCACAAGCCTAAAACCTTCTTTGCCTCTTTCTGTTTTTCTCTGGATATCCTCCACTTCTGTCTCCAGCAAAACCAAACCAAGAAGGGTATGGCTTGATTAAAATCATGGAGGTGAGATTTTCTCTTATTTACCTTTAGCCAGGTACAAAGGAGCAATTTTGTTGCTATTATTTTTTAAAACAAAATATTAGCTGGACCTAAGATTAGAAGAAAGGAGAATGTGGGAAGCCCTTCCTGCTTACCACGATAAAGGCAGCATATACTCGGCCTCTCCAGACTCTGAGGAGAAAAGTAAATTTCTCATGAAATGCTGTACCTCTAGGTAATCTACACAGCCAGTTTCCATCCTCCAAAGCCAGTTCAAACCTCAAGTCCACGAATGTCCTGAAATTGGAACTGTTTTGAAAGTTTAAGGTAGCTGAAGCCACTAAAGTGATGCATTTCTGGGAAGCTGAGCTTTCTCAATGCCTGAACGGTAAGGAGAAAGCAAGAAAAAGGGCTCTTTGGAAAGACCAAGTGTTTGCTAACTGTGCTAGTTTCCCAGGAACACCCTGGTTTTAGGTGCAGGATACCTCCTACCCTGGGAAACCCCCTCATCTTGGGCACATGGGGACATTTGGTTATCCTAGAATAGAGGCTTGATTAAGCTGTGTCGGATAACATTAAAATTCTGTGGAAAAAGGCACTTACATGATTTTCCAAATTAAGCATTTTTTAAAGATTTTTAAAATTATTGTTAAGTAATCTTTATGCCCAAAGTGGGGCTCGAACTCATGACCCTGACATTGAGATGCGTTTGCTCCTCCAACTGGGCCAGTCAGATGTCCCCAAATTAAGCATTAAAAAATTTTTGTGATGCTTATTTTTGAGAGAGAGAGAGAGAGAGAGCGCGTGAGCACGCGCGAGCATGCGTGGGGGAGGGGTAGAGAGTGGGAGGGAGACACAGAATCTGAAGCAGCCTCCAGGCTCTGAGCTGTCAGCACAGAGCCTGACAGAGGGCTCGAATCCATGAATTGCGAGATCCTCATGACCCGAGCTGAAGTCAGACACGCAACTGACTGAGCCACCCAAGCACCCCAGTATTCTTAATATAAATAGAGTAACGTAAACAGGAAGAGCATAATGACTAAATATTTTCATAAGAAGCTATCCATATCGAGGTGAGTTCTAGCCGGTTTGTCCATGTAGTTGCAGCAGTGGTTCATTGCACAGCCTTAGCCTACTGGCAAACCTGATTCCTATAAGGAAATAATTAGCCTTTGCAAGGCTCTTTTTGAAAACCCAAAACTTAACGTGACGCCAAATATCCTACGGGCCAAGGAGGGAGAACGTTTCCAAAATGGAGTTGCTGAAACTTAGTCACAATGGGAAGCCAAGGAAGAAGGGTGAGCTCACCTTTGGGAGTGGTGCTGCTGGCCTGAGGGGGATGGAAGCCAGATGGCCAGGCCCAAGGAGGGGACCCGTGGAAAGGAGCCTGACCACTGGCCCCAGACTACTTATGTAAGATATATGACGGGGAGAAGAAGTAAAGCAATGAGATAATAGCTAGCAGTTAGCAAGGTCAAGAGGAAAATTTGGCAAGATGGAGGAAAGTTGAGTGTGTTGAAGACAGAAAGAAATCCAAGATGAAGGCTTATTTGGAGCTTGGGGCTAGTCTTAGCAAAGGGTGAGATCAGAGTAACCCTGCCACCAGGGCCACTTACCCCATTACTGACAGCCATGTCTTCCTTGCTTAAGATGCAGCTCCTCAAATGTGCGCTCCCATTCTCCGGAAACAGCGGGTGCCCCAGGAGAGGCTGTCCTCCAGGAAGAAGCCCATATGTGTAGAATGCCATTGCCATCAGATGGCAGCAGTGAAAATGAAAATAGTCTCAGAGTAAGAAAAATAGCATAAATTAAAATATTTGCAAAGTTTATAGATTAGGTCTATGACACTAAACATCCAAGGCAAGAACATTTTGAATAATCAGGATCCCTCTTCTCCAAACTGAGGTGATTGCTTTTTGCTTTCAGGAAAACCCTAATGTGCAGGGCCAGCCCTAACATTTGCAGAGCCTGGGGCAGGACAATAAACAGAGGTCTATATTCCATATGCCTAAGTATCTAAATGTGCTACATTCGGCTAACAAATGTGGCATATCCACGCCCCCTCTCATCCTAACCTGGGCTCCATCCCACACAGGGAGGGGACTGGCACACATGGACGGAGGTCAGGTATGTACACAGAAACAACTCCTGAATGACTGTAAAGGACTGCCTCCACCTTCCCCAGTGTTTGCCCCCGGAATTGAGGGGTTTTCATACCAAAAGTGTTCTGGAAGGTTGAAGGAGCATTCCATCTTCCTCACTGGCCCATCAGGAACTTTTCCACGAGCGGGGTGTGTGTGGCCAAGGAGGACCAGATGTGGCAAGGTTGGGTGCCCAGGGCAGGGTTTTTCTTGCCTGGATTTAAGAGCCATACAGGACACAATTTATCTTCCTGGAGTTTTATTTTATCATTGTATTCTTCTGATTTGACTTTTTAGTTTTTAGCATAATGACTCTCAAAGAGTCTTGAACTGGACATTACAAGGCTTCCTACATGACTGACTGCAATAACACAGAGCAGGTGGAGGGGCTCAGAAAGAATTGTTTCTGATAAGCATTCACCCCCAGGCATGAGTGTTGCAGCGAGGGCTGAGAGGTCCCAAACAGGTCATTCTCTAGTCCTATCAGCTCTCATTATCAGATAAAGAAAATCACAGATTACCTCCTGACAAAGGAGAGCACTGTTTTCAAAGACATTTAAAATGGAAGTATAATTTTCTGATGGCTTCTAAAGGGGGACAGTTTGGGGGCCCCTGGGTGGCTCAGTCAGTTAAGCGGCTGCCTTTGGCTCAGGTCATGATCTCATGGTTCATGAGTTCAAGCCCTGCAGTGGGCTCTCTGCTGACAGCTCAGAGCCTGGAGTCTGCTTTGGATTTTGTGTCTCCCTCTCTCTCTGTCCCTCCTCCGACCACACACACACACACACACACACACACACAGTCTCTCTCTCTCTCTCAAAAATAAATAAACATTAAAAAATATAAAGGGGAAACAGTTCAGCACAAGTCATTTAGATCTAATCCAAACCACTTTAGGACTTCAGGTTAGCCACTGAAAGTGAGGGAAGGAGCTGATGCCTTCTCCAATCTCCTTCCTGAGGCTGAGCTTCACATATGGGTTGGAAGGAGCTAACGGTGGAGAATTTAGGGTCTTAAGAACACCATGAAGATGATGCACCATGGGAATAACCCACATGGGGAGTTAGTAAACTGGGCTCTGCCCTTTACCTGGTTGGCTGATTGAGAAGTTGCTTATTGAGGACCTGTTTACTCTGCGGGGCAGCGGGGAGAAGGTCAGTTTAGGTAATCTAGAGTGTTTCTTGGGTTGGGAGGCTGGGGGAAGCCTTGAGCAATGTGATCTCCCGGGAAGTTTCTTCAGAACACAGCTCAGCTCTCCCTGCTGACTACCCACATTTCACCTGCGGTGTGGGAGAGGCCTGGCCCCAGGAGCCACTTACAAGACGTAGGACCCATGCTTGATAACCATCCCTGGGGCATATTTCCAGACTGAGATGTTCAGTAGCTCTCTTTGAAGAGACAAACTATTACTACTTAGATAACTGCACCAAATATGGGTCCCCAAATGATGGCAACCTCATGTGAAGGGAGAGCAATTAGTGTGCTAAGTGGTGCATTTAACCAATCACATTTAATCTTATGTCTCTGAAAACTATTTGCTTCATTATTAACCAATTCAGAGGCAGTGATGGAAGTGATATCCAGATACCTAATGGGTTTTGAGGTTTTGGTAAATTCTTTTCTTTTTAATGTTTATTTATTTTTTGAGAGACTGACAGAGCCTGAATGGGGGAGGAAGACACAGAATCCCAAGCAGGCTCCAGGCCCCAAGCTGTCAGCCCAGAGCCCCATTATGGCTGCAACCCACAGCCCTGAAATCATGACCTGAGTCCAAGCCCGACGCTTAACCAACTGAGCCACCCAGGCGCCCCGAGGTTTGGGTAAATTCTGAAGAAATTAATTACTTAGCGTAGATATGATCTCGCATACCTCACGTAACGCCCTCACAGAGGACAAATAAGCCTTAAAATTGAGCACTGGGCTGTGAATTTTGCCTGAAACAGCTTGCCATTTTCTTGAACCAGCAGTAAAAATACTGTACAATGGGGATATGGGATTTGTTTCACGGGGTCGTTGTGGGCATAAATGGAACATCCTACGTGAAAAAGCCCTTGCATTGCGTCCCCCCTTCCATGCCCCTCCGCCACCCCCCCTCCCCCCCCAATCCCGGCCAGGAGCCTGCTCAGTCTTCCCCCAGGGGACCTGAGAACGTCTGTCTCAGTCAGTCTGGCACAAAATAGGGCCTCAATAAATATTTACCAAATGAATGAATGGTCGCCTGCCTTAGTCCTTCTTTTGTTTAGTCACACTCTCAGTCTAAGCTCCCACCACGCAACCCGGACCCCGAATCCTGCCAGTTCCATCACAGGGTGGATGCGGGGTCAGTGGAAGGGGAAGGGCGGTAAAGAATGAGTAAGGGCGGTCCCCGGGTCCGACCCGGGAGGGAAGAAAAAAGGAATCCTTAGGGGCGCGGGGTCAACAAAGAGCCAGACGCAGGCGAACCGCCGGGAAAACCCCGAAGCCCGCCTCGGTAGCCAGGCCCCCGCTCCCCGCGCGCGTCCCCCACCCCGAGCGCGGTCCCCATTCCCCGCCCGCACCCGCCGGGCGCCTCCAGCCCCGCAGCCTGCGCTCGCCGAGCGGCTCCCGCCCCCGGGGCGGTGCCGGGAACACGCGGCGCCTCCGCCGGTCACGTGGGGGCCGCTCCGCCGGGCGGCGCTGCCGCTTCCCGATCGCGCCCTCCCTGCGCCGGGGCCGCGGCGCTCGCGCTCCCGCCCGAGCCGGGAGAAAAGCGGAGACAAGGCGGCGCCGCCGCCCCCTCCTCGCGGCTGCGCCCCGGCCCTGCGCCCGCAGCATGCCGGCCGCGGGGCCGAGCGCCGCCCTCCTCCAGCAGCTCGCGGAGGCGACGACGCTGCCGGCCGCGGGGCCGCGGCTGCGAGGGTAGCGGGGCCGGAGTCGGCACCGAGGCGCCGCGCGGCGGGCAGAGTGGGAGGAGGAGCAGCAGGCTAGGTCCGCGGCGCGGCGGGCGGCGGCCCTGCTGCCCCGGCGCGCCCATGGCCCGGGCGCAAGGAGAATGCGAGCTGCGCTGCCCGCCGGCCGCCGCCGCCTCCCCCCGCGCCGCGCGCTCGGCGCCCCCCGGAGCCGCCCGTGTCGCCGCCGCCGCCGCCGCCGCCCCCCAGCTGCGGGCGCCCCGCCGCTGGCTGCGCTAGGACCCTCAGCCGCCGGTCGCCGAGGGCTGGAGGGAAGGGAGGGGCCAGAGGGCCCGGGAGACTGGCGCCCGCCCGGGCGCAGCGCGGCATGTAGCTGCGGGCGCCGGCGCGAGGGTGTCGGCCCGGGGCCCCGCCATGGCTGGGAAGGACAGCGGGAACCTGAAGACGGTGAGGCTGTGGCGGGACGCCGCCCTGCGCGCCAGGAAGCTGCGGAGCAACCTGCGCCAGCTCACCCTCAGCGCGGCCGGGGGCTGCCCCGGCGCCGGCGCCGAGCTGCTCGACTCCCCCGACGCCCCGCAGCTCGTGCTGCCGGCCAACCTCGGCGACATTGAGGTGCTGAACCTGGGGAACAACGGCCTGGAGGAGGTGCCCGATGGGCTGGGCTCGGCGCTGGGCAGCCTGCGCGTCCTGGTCCTGCGCAGGAACCGCTTCGCCCGGCTGCCCCCGGCCGTGGCGGAGCTGGGCCACCACCTCACCGAGCTGGACGTGAGCCACAACCGGCTGAGCGCCCTGGGCGCGGAGGTGGTGAGCGCCCTGCGGGAGCTGCGCAAGCTCAACCTCAGCCACAACCAGCTGCCCGCCCTGCCCGCCCAGCTGGGCGCCCTGGCCCACCTGGAGGAGCTGGATGTCAGCTTTAACCGGCTGGCGCACCTGCCCGACTCCCTCTCCTCCCTCTTGCGCCTGCGCACCCTCGACGTGGACCACAACCAGCTCACCGCTTTCCCGCGGCAGCTGCTGCAGCTGGCGGCCCTGGAGGAGCTGGACGTGTCCAGCAACCGGCTGCGGGGCCTGCCCGAGGATATCAGTGCCCTGCGTGCCCTCAAGATCCTGTGGCTGAGCGGGGCCGAGCTTGGCACCCTGCCCAGCGGCTTCTGCGAGCTGGCCAGCCTGGAGAGCCTCATGCTGGACAACAACGGGCTGCAGGCTCTGCCCGCCCAGTTCAGCCGCCTGCAGCGCCTCAAAATGCTCAACCTCTCCTCCAACCTCTTTGAGGAGTTCCCGGCCGCCTTGCTGCCGCTGGCCGGGCTGGAGGAGCTGTACCTGAGTCGCAACCAGCTCACCTCAGTGCCGTCGCTCATCTCGGGCCTTAGCCGGCTTCTCACCCTCTGGCTGGATCACAACCGGATCCGCTACCTGCCCGACTCCATCGTGGAGCTGACCGGCCTGGAGGAGCTGGTGCTGCAAGGGAACCAGATCGCAGTGCTGCCCGACAACTTCGGCCAGCTCTCCAGGGTGGGCCTGTGGAAGATCAAGGACAACCCGCTGATCCAGCCCCCCTACGAGGTCTGTATGAAGGGGATCCCCTACATCGCAGCCTACCAGAAGGAGCTGGCTCATTCCCAGCCGGCCGTGCAGCCGCGCCTCAAGCTGCTCATGATGGGCCACAAGGCTGCGGGCAAGACGCTTCTCCGCCAGTGCCTCACTGAGGACAGAGTGGACGCGAGCCAGGGAGGAGGGGACCCGGAAAAGAGCTGCGCGCCTTCGGCTCCTTCTGTGGGCAAAGGCATCGAGGTGACCAGCTGGACGGCCGACGCCTCGCGGGGGCTGCGGTTCATCGTGTACGATTTAGCCGGGGACGAAAGTTACGAGGTGATCCAGCCCTTCTTCCTCTCCCCGGGAGCCCTTTACGTGCTGGTGGTGAACCTGGCCACGTACGAGCCGCGCCGCTTTCCCAGCACCGTGGGCTCCTTCCTGCACCGGGTGGGGGCCCGGGTGCCGCACGCCGTCGTGTGCATCGTGGGCACGCACGCGGACCTGTGCGGGGAGCGGGAGCTGGAGGAGAAGTGCCTGGACATTCACCGCCAGATCGCCGCGCAGGAGAAGCGCCACGCGGACGGGCTGAGCCGGCTGGCGCGCGCGGTGGACGAGGCGCTGGCCCGGGACTTCGAGCTGCGCTCCGCCAGCCCGCACGCAGCCTACTACGGGGTTTCCGACAAGAACCTCCGGCGGCGCAAGGCGCACTTCCAGTACCTGCTCAACCACCGGCTGCAGATCCTCTCGCCCGTGTTGCCTGTGAGCTGCAGGGACCCTCGCCAGCTGCGGCGCCTGCGGGACAAACTGCTCTCGGTGGCCGAGCACAGGGAGATCTTCCCCAATTTACACAGAGTGCTGCCTCGCTCCTGGCAGGTGCTGGAGGAACTGCACTTCCAGCCGCCGCAGGCGCAGCGGCTGTGGCTGAGCTGGTGGGACTCGGCTCGCCTGGGCCTGCAGGCAGGCCTGACCGAGGACCGGCTGCAGAGCGCCCTGTCCTACCTGCACGAGAGCGGCAAGCTGCTCTACTTTGAGGACAGCCCGGCGCTCAAGGAGCACGTCTTCCACAACCTCACCCGCCTCATCGACATCCTCAACGTCTTTTTCCAGAGGGACCCTTCCTTGCTGCTGCAGAAGCTGCTTCTAGGGACCAGCGGCGAGGCCGAGGCCGAGGGGGAGAGCTGCCCGCCGATGGCGCCGCCCGCGCCGGGCCAGGAGCTGCTCCGGACCACCCAGCTCCATCATTACGTGGAGGGCTTTCTGATCCACGGGCTCCTGCCAGCCCACGTCATTCGGTTGCTGCTTAAGCCTCATGTCCAGGCCCAGGAGGACTTGCAGCTGCTGCTGGAGCTGCTGGAGAAGATGGGACTCTGTTACTGCCTCAACAAACCCAAGGGCAAGCCTTTGAATGGGTCCACGGCCTGGTACAAGTTCCCATGCTATGTGCAGAATGACGTGCCCCACGCAGAGGCCTGGATTAACGGGACCAACCTGGCCGGGCAGTCTTTTGTGGCCGAGCAGCTGCAGATCGAATACAGTTTCCCCTTTACCTTCCCCCCCGGGTTGTTTGCACGCTACAGCGTCCAGATCAACAGCCACGTGGTACACAGGTCGGATGGTAAACTTCAGATCTTTGCGTATCGAGGGAAGGTTCCCGTGGTGGTCAGTTACAGACCCGCCAAGGGGGTCTTGCAGCCAGACACCCTGTCCATTGCCAGCCATGCGTCTTTACCAAACATATGGACGGCGTGGCAAGCCATAACCCCCTTGGTAGAGGAGCTGAATGTCCTACTACAGGAATGGCCTGGACTGCACTACACCGTGCACATTCTCTGTTCTAAGTGCCTTAAGAGAGGGTCGCCCAATCCACACGCTTTCCCAGGTAAGTGGGGGAGAGGGACGTGGTTCTTCCGTGGTAATGCTTTAAGACGCATTTTTTGGAAGATAACTTGTGTTTCATTTGATGGACTATTTGCTTAACCTCACAGGCTCTCCAGGAAAGTTTCTCAAAGTGAATGCCGGCCGGTGGGGGGCGAGGGGCTGTGAGGGATGAGCAAAAGGCAGGAAACACACGAGCAAAATGAAATACAGTCTCCACTGTCATACTCTCCTGAACAAAAAGACCCAGACCTCGGAGGCGGGTTCCAGTCCCACTTTTGGATTTTGGATCTCCTTTTCCCTTTTTCCCCATTTAGCCTACCTTCCATGGAAGGAATTTCAGGTGGTTGAACAGAGAAGCTGGAGAGCCTTGTCTGAGCACTGGGTGATTGTACTTTTTAGACCCATCTCTAAAGGGTGCTCTCGGCTTGAGTGGTCATTGTCATCATCTTTGGTTTAAATTCAGTGTAATCATAAAGGAAAAATTATTGCTCACTTTTCCTAGGAAATTCTAGAGAAGAATTTTTCGTCAACGGGGTGAATGACGGTTTAGTAAAGACAAAAATTTCAGTGTGTAGTGCATGACTAAGTCCTGGGATCACTGCAACCCAGCACACTCAAAGGCATGGAAGATAGATTACTTAAGTCTCTGAGGGGAGTTTCCTCGGGTATTTCCTGTCAATTTCGTGCTTTAGAGCCCTCGAAAGGTTTGGTTTTTGCTCAGCGTTAGAGCTTTTTGGAAATTCTTTGTAAGAAACGGAAGGGAACAAAAGGCTGAAAAGAGTCTTATGGGTTTTTTTTTTCTTTTTCTGTTTTGCAACTGACTTTTTCTGTTTTACTTATTTATCTTTTTAAAAATATTTCAACGTTTATTTTTGAGAGACAGAGAGAAAGAGTAGGAGATGGGCAGAGAGAGAGACAGAGACAGAGGCAGAGACAGAATCCAAAGGAGGTTCCAGGCTCTGAGCTGTCAGCACTGAGCCAGATATGGGACTCGAATCCATGAACCGTGAGATCACGACCTGAGCCGAAGTCCGATGTTTAACTGACTGAGCCACCCAGGCGCCCCGCTGTTTTACTTTTTTGAAGCATGATAGGTGAGTGGGAGAATTGCAGAACTAGTAGTGTGGGATTTTTTTGGGCCTAGTTAATTGATACCCGAGTCTTTAGTTGGGAATGTGTCCCCTTTTCACACCGGAGCATTCTTTCAACAACTCCAGGTTTGGGGAGCAGGCATGGTTAACAGCATTCCAAGTGTCCTAGGGACAAGCCCAGAGATAGCATCTCGGCCATTTCTCCCCTCCGTCCCCACCCCCCAGGGTACACTGAGCAGTGATGAAATGGAAGCCTACATGTCACTCTGATCTTTGTCCTAGTCTGAATGCAGCTCATAATAGTGTCAGGAAGCAATTGGATACCAATATTTCCAAAGGTAACCTCTTCCTGCTGCCCTAGATCTAGGATGGGTTTAATTCTTCAGCCAGAAAAAAAGCCACCGTATTCAGTTACCAGTCAATTGAGCTGTCCATTCTGAATGATTATCTGGTGTCGTGTCATTGTCTGCGACTCTTCAGTTTGTTTTATATTTGCCTTTGTACCTTACTCATGAAAGCAAACACTTCTCTATTGTGTTACTAGAATGGAGAAAGTGGTTAAGAGTTACACAGTCACAGAGTAGCTTATTGAAGGAGCTGCCTAAAGCTGATGCGTAATCCAAAGATGGTGCACTAATAAATCTGTTACTATCAACAAAGGGAAAGACACAGGTTATTGGACAAGTGAAGGTCTGGGCAGGGGAATTCCGGGAACTTTGGGGAGTAAACCATGAGGCCGGAATTTTTCCCCCCCCTTAACCTCAGATCTTCATTTTTTATTTTAAACAGTCATACATTCCACAAGCAAGCTCCTAGGATGTACTGCACTACAGAAACCAAGAGCCCATTCTATTGCCATTGTTTTGCTTGTTTGTCTTCAAAGGAGGCACACCTGGTTTGTGATGTAGGCCGTAAGGAAACGATGATTTTTCTCAACGTAAAAAACAAATACATGGTTGAGAATCATCGAATGATCTTTTATATTGAGTAAGAATAAATCATTAGTTGTTTTCGTAATAGAGGCTATGCACATCTGGCTTATATATGGTTTGAGAACCAAGGTAATCATTTTCGCTTCGTTTAGGATTGTGTTTCTTTGAAAAGTAGCAAAGGGCACAGAGTAGTGGAAAAAGATGATTATAGTACATTCATGACATTAAGAAGTCAGAGAAGTAACTGGATGGTGATGGATGTTAACTAGACTTACTGTGGTGATCATTTTGCAATGCACACAAATACTGAATTGTTACGTTGTTTACCTGAAACTAATACTGTATGTTAAATACACCTCACTAAATAAATAAGTAAAAGAAGATGGGAAGAAACACATTTTCCTCTTTCAGATTTTTCTGTGACAGCCGTCATTTGACAGTATTTGTTAATAATTCTGAAGGACTTGGGAAGAGCTGAAATAAGAAACAAGTAGAAGGCAATGTAGGAACAGAATTATAATGTTGGGTGCTCAGTTAGTAAGGGAATATAGTTAAAAATATGTTTGAGGCCCTAGGTTTTATTAAAATGTATTTTAACTCAGCTGAAACTTTTGAATCTACTAGTAGCCCCTTGTGTCTCTTTAAGAAGTCATCTTGCATTTCAGGGAAGTGACAATTTGTTACTTAGTTTTACATTCAATTTAAGTGTCAAATTCCTCCGTAAAGTCAACAGTTTTAGATAGGATGGTGTGATACGGAAGGAGAATGTTTTGTGGACCATTTACTTGTGTGTGTGTGTGTGTGAGGCAATTTTATGTTATTAATCTTAAAATCAGTACCTTTTAATACAAATGACGTGATCAGAAATCTGTCAGAGGAATTTGAGACCCATCAGGATGAAGTTAAATGGGGAAAAAAATTCATTTATTCTTTTCTGTGGTGAAAAACCGGATTTTTAATTTTTTTCAACTTTGGGACATTAAAATAAGACTAGGTAGCAAATTATTGTCTCTCTTGATTTTATACAGAAGAAATGTATAGTTGTACTACTAGCTCTTAAAGTGTATTTTGGCAGGGAAAGGGGGAAGCCTGTTTTGGCCCTGTTCAGTGTCAATAGGGCATTGCATTTTCTGGCCTAAGCTGCACCAATGTCGTTGACCTAGAGAGATATAATGCTGGATTTCTCTTTTCTGATTTTAGTTTACGAAAGAAATGTGATGCTTTGGAAAATCCTCAGCCAACAACCACTTGTTCTAGTGAAAAAAGATCTACTCATGTTGTTAGAGAGATTACCTATTTATCTTATTTAAGATGAAACATTGGGTGCCTCAGTAGGTTGAGTGTCTGACTTCAGCTCAGGTCATGATCTCATGGCTTGTGAGTTCGAACCCCACGTCAGACTGTGCTGACAGCTCAGAGCCTGGAGCCTGTTTCAGACTCTGTGTCTCCCTCTCTCTCCCTCTCTCTCCCTCTTCTGCTCATGCTCTGTGTCTCTCTCTCCTTCAAAAATAAATAAACATTGAGAAAAAAAGAAGTTGAAAGTGTTGAGTGATAAGAGGTGATTTGGAGGCTCATAAGAGGTTAGATAGAGCTTAAGTGTACGGTCACGTGTTTGCCTGCTTTCAGTAACTACTGCCAGCATCCGGCAGCCAGGTTTCCACCTCATGACTTGGTGGCATGTTCTTGTCCTAGAGTTAAGTCCCTTCTTGTGGAATATTTACTCAAGCTTTTGTTCTTTCCTATGAGCATGCGGTCCCAAACCAGAAGCATTGACTCCTCCTGAGACTGGATGATTCATGGCCCATTCAGTAAGATGTGGATGCTAGGATCTAGGTCTGAGCAAGACTCTAGTCCTTTGATATTCTGGGCAAGTGGTTTAGCGAATGAGGCGTGCTTTTAAATTGCAAGAGTGGGTCTTTGTGAGTTCAGTTTGGTTTGAATGTGGTCGTTCACTAAATATCCTATCCTGCAGATCATTGAAGGTCACTTGGAGGAATAATTAGGCAGCATCCCAAAGCAGGAGACAGAGACTTGGCACATGGTCGTCTTTATATTTGGTCTCTCTCATTCAGTCAGCGACTCGATGCCTTTCGCCATCTCCTGAGTGCTTTGTGCCCCTGTTCTGTTTCTTGAACACTGTAGACCTCTGAGGCATTCGGCGTATTCTGCCTGCCTCTGCTGGTGTTTCAGTGTGTCAGATCTCTTTGATTAGGTTGTCCACTTGCCTCCTCTGAGCAGGGGACTCGCCTGAGGCTTTGTGGCTTTTGTAAGAGCCTCTCAGATGTTTGCTGAATGACGGTTTGGTCTTTTGTGAGAAATACCTTTTTTTTTTCTTTGTTATTCACGTACTCTGTCAAATTCCCAGGTGGCCCCATAGTAGTGATCATTTTGCTTTGTCCTGCTTCCCAACTTCCCTCCTCTGCCCCACAAATGTCCCTGTGGTGTTTCCATTGTGTCTGTATTCCTGGTCTCTCCCTTGAATGGGCCCTTCATTTTGACCACTGAAGCAAAGGAGAATTCTTGCCTTATTATAGCTCAGTTTTAGAGTTACTGGAATCTGAGTGTGACCTAGTTGTTTGGATTGAATTAGTCAGTGTTTTTAATTTCACAAAGGTTATTAAATATCTTTTTAGTTTAGCTTTATTAACATTGATGCCTGTTGGCTTTTATTTTGTGAACAGTCTTCTTTGAACTCTCGTGGGCTTTGTTTCATATAAAAATCAAAACCTTCATCATGCAGTGGGAGAAAGAAATACCATGAATAATAGAATTCAAAGACTTGAGAAAGGCCTTTGGAGTATTCAGATTATTTTAAGTATTAGGTGTCTCTTCTTTAAACTCTAGAAGACCATCTCAGGCCCATCACTGCACAAGTAGTTTAAAATTTCCTCAGAGAAAGTATTTTTTATTCGCGAGCAGATGTTTTATGTCATATTCTGCTGTCTGCTTGTCTTACTTTCCAGTAAACATCTTATTTTTGTTCTTAGTCATTTACTTCATTTTAACACGTGAAAGGTCGTCTTGGGGATTCTGTGAGAGAATGTTGAGGAAAACAGTTGTTTTCCTGTGTCTGTGGAGAAGCGAGGGAGGGGCCTCCTCTCTATACTAGAGGGGAGGAGGGGTGCAGGCTGATATTGGGGTGGATGTTTCTGGTTGCTTTCTCCATTCGCCCACTAACTTGCTTCTCTCCGGGAGAGCCTGTTTTGATGAAAGACCTGGGCATCCATCTATTAGGATGCTGTTTTTACAAAGCCAGGGTGGGTGCTGGCCTCATCTCTGGCCCTTTCTTGGCTCCTGTGGCTTTGCAGCCCTGGGTCCCCAGGATGGAGAGGAGAGTGGCTTGTGCTTCTAGGCTCTGAGGAAAGCACCCTAGGAGGGCCTGCTTGGGGCAGGTCCAGCCAGGTCACACCGCTCTCCCTGGTTCAGCCGCTCGGCTGCAAAACCAGTTCCCAGGGGTGGTCGGGTTGACATTCCTCTGGGGGCTGGCTGCCTTCACCGCAGCGGGTGGGGATGGGGAGGCCCCGTCCGGCCCGCGTTCCCCAGTGCTGCTCTAGCATTGAAGACGCTGTCCCCTGATCCTCAGCTGGCTTCTCACGCCGGGTGGCCGGTGGAACCCAGAGCCCTCTGTAGGCGCCAGCGACAACTCCAGGACACGTATGATGGCGTGTTTTCCATGAAGACTGTCCCCCATGTAAGGCCCGGCAGTGTGACTCTACGCTGATGTTTCCTGTGATGTCACAGCACTCCTGGACAGCGCCTGGTGCCCAACTGAGATGGTTGAAGGGGTTCAATAGAGACTGATTATTTTGAAAGAACTCAAGAAACTCTAGCGTTTCATAATCGATTCCTTGGCAAAGTGCCTTTTTGGGTTGTTTATGATGTTCCTTGTCTTAAAGTGTGTATCTTAAGGCAAATGTGTATAATTTACCCGTGTATTGTTTCCAGCATCTATATGCCTGCCTCCTCGCTCTTACAGAAATGGGGGAGGGGTGGGCAAAGGAGCAACTCACTGGGAGGTCAAGGTGAACGAAGTGCCGGAGCCGGCCTCAGGAAGCCCTCTTCCACCGGATCTCACATTTGCTCCCCTGGAGTCAGCGAGCACTGCCTGACTCTTCCATAACTCGTTCCTTCTGACTAGTCCCCAACTCTCCCTTGACATTGTCCTCTAGACGGAGTGAAGGTGAGGAGAGTGCAGGTGTGGTGCTGGTCCAGGAAGGAAGACAGCTTCCATGGTTTATACCAGCTGTTTGCCTTCTTCACCGGCCGTTGCTTTTTCTGTCGAGGGTTAGGGTTGCAGGTTTGAGTTCCTGGAAGACAGAAGAGTTGCCGGCTGTAATGAATGCAGATAAGTTAACAACTCCCAGACCCCACTGCTGGCATGGCTGCCTTGTTTGTGGAGAGGGTGGAGGAAACACCTTCAGTGAGTTTTATTTTTGGCACTGAATGCTTCAAAGCATTTTCTCGTTTTTCCTTTCTCAACATAATCTCTTAGCTGAACATTCAGATACTTTGTTTCTTTTAAAGAAAGTTGGTGAAAGACCATCAGTTAGCATCCTTGTTTTCTTTCGCCTTATATTTACAGAAGGCAAAGAGTACAAAAGGAGAAAGAAGGTTCGGGAGTTTGAGCCCTGCTTGGGGCGCTCTGCAGTCAGGGCCGAGCCTGCTTTGGATCCTCTGGCTCCCTCTGTGTGCCCCTCCCCTGCTCGTGCTTGCTCTCTCTCAAAAATAAGTACTAAATAAAAATGCACATAACATGAAATTAACTCTTGTTAAGTAAGCAATTCCATGGCATTTAGTGCTTTCACATTGTCGTGTTCCCCACGTGGGAATTCAAGTGCTTTCTGGAGCAAGGGGCAGGTGAGGTTGCTGGCTTTCTTCCTGTAGCATCTTCCCTTCTAAGGTACGACTTGGGGAGAGTAGGGCTTTTTAGTCCAGGCTTTGAGATGCCACGCTGATGAACCTCTAACATGCTTGCAGCCAGAATCCTCTTACTTGGCAGCAGTGAGAGGAAGAAAGTAGTTCACGGGCCCTCCGGTCTGTCCTGTGGCATTTGTGTCTAAGGGCGTCTGACAATAAAGAACACATAGAAGAGAAGCACGCCTAAGTACTGTGTGATCATGATCTTCTGTGAGGTGCTGTTTCTCTACAGAAATGTTGAGTAGAGCTTCGGAATGATCGGCAAAACCACAGGCATATATGAGTTAAGGAGATGGAGTGGCATGGAAACAAAATTAGGTTATTACCAGATTAGACAGCCCCGTGTACCGTAAGTTTATTAGCTGGATTCTGTCATTAATCACTTGAAGACCTGCTGTATGCAGAAGTCTGTACCAAAATAGGAGGTGGAGGAGAATCAAAAAGTATATGGCCTAGGCCATGGGGAGCTGAGTTGGGATTTTGATATATATATATATATATATATATATATATATATTTAAACTTTATTTATTTATTTTGAGAGAGAGACACAGACAGAGTGAGGGAGGGACAGAGAGAGGGAGAGAGCAAATTTCAAGCAGGCTCTGCACTGTCAGCACAGAGCCCAACTCAGGGCTCGAACTCACAAACCTTGGGATCATGACCTGAGCCAAAATCAAGAGTCGGATGCTTAACCAACTGAGCCACCTGGGTGCCCCAGTTGGTGTAATTTTTGATTCATGGAATCAGACTACATGTTGGAGAAATTCATGTGCTGGTTTGAATAATTACTGGAAAAAAAAAAACAAACCTGGCTTTTGACTTTTCCAGAAGAAAAATGTGATTGTACTGAGAAAAAAAATGGCTCTACTTTGAATTTGCCTGACAGTGACGAGTAGGTGGAAAGTAATGCCCAAGCCATTCTCTTTGGTTGATTTTCAGTTCGGATCATTTGTTTGCAAGAAACCTCAGGCAGATCTTGAGAGGATGTGGAAAAAGAAAATTATATCGTACCTGACGCTTTGTAAAAACTTTGAAAATGAATCTGCTTTTTTGAGGGGGATTAATGGCTCCTCATCAGGGACTTTCACATCTCTCAGTCGTTTATGGATTCGCTTCCTTTTGAGAGGGCTCAAAGTGATCAGTCATTTCTGACACCAAAGATTTATGAACACTGACTCTGAAGACAGTGCAAATTAAATTGGCTCCTGTGATGGTAAAAATATATGGCTGATACTTATAGGCTTCTTTGTTGAAAGACGCTTTGTTGAGGTGGTTTTCTGTTGTCAGCATATTAAATGTTGAGAGAATTAAAGAGTTAATTTTCTTAGATCATCTTTACCTTTAAAGTGAAGTGCTTGCATTAGTACTGTGTTACAGTAGTAGCGAGTTTAGGGGTAGTAGAGCAAACCTCTTTCCTTACTTTTTTTCTTTTGTTTTTTAAAGAGTAATGGAGAGAGAAGACAACAAAATAAAAATGGTATTTATTTTTTATATATAAAAAGCAAGGGAGGGGCAGAAAGAGAGGGAGACACAGTATCCAAAGCCTGCTCCAGGCTCTGATCTATCAGCACAGGGCTTGAACCCACCAACTGCAAGATCATGACCTCAGCCGAAGTCAGACCCTTAATCGACTGAGCCACCCAGGTGCCCCAGAAAAATGATATTTTCTCCCAGGGGCTGTTGTTTGATGTGTCAACTTTTTTGTTGTTTCAGTAAGATTTTTATTTTTCATGCCGTAAAGGTTATCGTTGTGTTAATCATCACACCAGGCTTTCTAAGGATACAAGGTTGGAAGACTGTGAGAGGCAGATCCACTCTTGACCCACCTGTTCTGGAGAGAGTGCTAAGTGCTTCTTATGGGTGATCTCATTTAACCCTCTCAGCAACCCTGGGAGGTAGGTGTTCTCACTGTCCTCATGTGCAGGTAGAGAAACTGAGGCTTAGACAGTGACTGCCCCAGGGTGGGAGTGCTCTGGGCTTTCAGCCCTGACTCTCTGCTCCAACATGCGCAGATCCCCCACCCCTCTCTCCTGGATGTCCCGTCCTGTAGCACTGAGTGCTGGGCCTGCGGGGTTTGCTAATGCATGGGACCTGCCCATGCGGAGATCCCTGGAGGTCACAGTCAGGTGCTGGGGAGAGAAGGGGACTCAGAGAGGCATTCCCCAAAGGACACATTGCAGCTGAGTGTTAAGGGGTGATTTCCAGTTGACCACGTGAAGGAGTGGGGGAGGGGATTTCAAATTAGAATGGGATTTACAAAGTTGGGGGTGGGGGGTGATACAGAGGGATCAGGGTGCCGCGCCTGGGAGTGGGCGTGTGTGCACACAAGCACTTAGCTGTCTTATTAAGGAAGAGGCTTCTTTAAGTCACACGTGAACTGATGAGAAGTTTGCCGGTGACCGTGGCTGGCCCACACGTTGGAGTTGTGGAAACATCATGGTAGCCCGTCTCTGTCTCTATTCCTTCAGGCAGGGCTGTGCTGAGACTACGGAAGAGCTTTATGGCTGGAGAATGGCAGGGTCATTTTGAATGATTTGCTCAGAGTTACCATCAAGTTGTTGCTGGGCTGACAGAACAGCTGTCCTGGGGACCCACTCCTGGTTCCTTTCTTCTGGTCTGAGAACCGACGGGAGAGGAGAGAGTTGGTTATTCTAACAGCCAGATGGCCACATGCCTCCGTAATCCCTGGGAATGTATCCGAGAACATCGATTTTCCTGAATCTTAACCATAACAGATCCTGCAGTAGAAGCAAATCAGGCTGTAACACAATTAGCCTTTGATTGTGGACTGAATTTCAGTATCTTACCTTTGTGATTTTTGGGGACACCACAGACTGAAAATACTGTTTTTTATTAATTTTGCCATAACGGAATACTGTATTTCACGCGTTTCATTTGTTTGGACACCCCCCCCCCCCCACGTCTGACAGTGTTTTCTCCCATCTTTCGCTGTGATCCTTCGACTGTGTGTTTCCTTGGCCTCTTCGTTGATCAGAAATATACTCAGTTACATTTTAATTGGAATCCTAGGAAGTGTGAGATATTTTACGTTTGCTTTATATTTTGTTCATATTTACTTTATGTCTTGACTTGAAGTACCTGGAATTTCCGGTGGCATTTTAAAAGGGAAGCCTTGTAGAACAGTGGTTAGCTGTGTGATTTGGGCTTTGTTAGAGACTCTGCCACATGATGGTCCTGACGTTGGGTTAGTACAAGTAAGTTGCCGAGAACAATGCTGACATATGGCAAGAGCTCAGTAGATGTTAGCTGCCACTGCAGTTACTACACTTATTCTAGAAAGCACAAGACTAAACATATATTTGGAAATCTCATTAGCTATGGATGAAATTCTCCTTTTGATGGAAGGAGTGTAAGCCTAGTGCAATCTCCATTCATAAACACCTTATGCTCTTTTGAACATACTTCCCCCCCCCTTGGTTAAAACATACAAATCTAGGGGCGCCTTGGTGGCTCAGTCGGTTAAGCACCCGACTTCGGCTCAGGTCATGATCTCACAGTTCGTGGGTTCGAGCCCTGCATTGGGCTCTGTTCTGACAGCTAGCTCAGAGCCTGGAGCCTGCTTCAGATTCTATACCTCCCTCTCTCTCTGACCCTCCCCTGCTCATGCTGTCATTCTCTCTCTCAGAAATAAATAAAAACATTAAAAACATTTTAAAAAACCCATACAAATCTGAAGGGTAAAGGGGAAAAAATTAGATATCGTGACTGATATCTACTATAATTACTTAATACAAGTTACTCTCTTTTTAGTCCCCTTTCCTGTTTTTTTTTTTTTTTAAGTTTACTTATTTATTTTAAGAGAGAGAGCGCACATGCGCAGGCATGCATAAGAGCTGGGGGAGGTGCAGAGAGAGGAAGAGAGAGAATCCCAGGCGAGCTCCCTGCTGTCAGTGCAGAGCTCAATTCAGGCCAATCTCACCAACCATGAGATCATGACCTGAGCCAAACGAAGAGTCGGACGCCTGACTGACTGAGCCACCCAGGTGTCCCAGTTTTTTTCCCCCTTAATTTTTAATTTATTAAAATATGTAGCTGTAATCACATTTGTATAAGTAATTTAAATAATGTTTTTTTAACCTAAGGAAGCCATCATGAATATGGCTTCATATTATTCTTATCTACACAATAATTATAAATGCTTGCATAACAGTATAGCAAGGAGATTTTTACTTTTGTTTATTTAACCATTGGACTCTTAAGTTGTTTCAAGTTTTTGTTGTTATGAGTAATTCTCTGATGACTGTATTTCTTTATAAAAGCTCTTTCTTATTTGGGCAGTAATTCTCAAAGTGGAATCATTGAGTGAAAAATGAGGAATGTCTAAGGCCCAATACATGTTACACTGCTTTTCTCGAGGGGCCACAGTTCATTCTCACACCTGCTGAGGACACCAGATTGACTTCACTGTACTTCCTCAGTATTGGATATCATCTTAAAAATGCACTAACATTTGATGGAAGACAGTATCTCACTGATGGCTGAAACTTTTAATTCATGAATATGAATGTTTTCCTTCATGAATGTTGCCTAATTGTGTTGCTTCTTTTGCAAATTGTTTAATAATATCTTTCAGGATCATCTTAATGGTATTTTTCTTTTTCTGATTTTAATCGCAGTGATTTCTTGTTTCTTATAATCACAGGCTTCAACTTATATGAACTCTTTATAAATACTAAATATAATACCTTTTTGCTGTCACCCATAAGGTATTTATTTTCTAGAGTGTTTGCCCTTTCAAGTTTAAAAAACTTTTAATGTTTTGGGGCACGTGGTTGCCTTAGTCGGTTAAGCGTCCGACTTCAGCTCAGGTAATGATCTCGCCATTTGTGGGTTCGAGCCCCGCATTGGGCTCTGTGCTGACAGCTAGCTAGGAGCCTGGAGGCTGCTTCAGATTCTGTGTCTCCCTCTGTCTCTGACACTCCCCTGTTCACGCTGTCTCTTTCTCTCAGAAATAAATACAAAACATAAAAAATTAAAAAAAATAAACTTTTACTGTTTTAAATTTTATTCAGTACAACGTCTTGATCACTTCCTTGTGATCAAATATAATGCCATTATTATTTTTCTAAGTACAGAGAAGTAACAACAGAAGGATTCAAACAGAGAATCATATTATCTCCACCCATAGAAGCTCTATTGACAATAAAAAACTAATGTCCGTATATGGATGTTATGTTCAAGAGCAGAATCCCATCCCTCATAACCCTAACCCTGAGTTTTCTTTATTCTCTGTAAAATGTCTCTTGTGAATTCTTCCAAGGAAAGGAAAGCATATGTTTGCTATATGTAAATATATATATATTTAATGTTTAATGTTTAATATATTTAATATTTTTTTAATGTTTTATTTATTTCTAGGAGAGAGAGAGAGAGACAGCGTGAGCAGGGGAGGGTCAGAGAGAGAGGGAGTCACAGACCGAAACAGGCTCCAGGCTCTGAGCTGGCTATCAGCACAGAGCCCGACGCGGGGCTCGAACCCACGAACCGCGAGATCGTGACCTAAGCGAAAGTCGGACGCTTAACCGACTAAGCCACCCAGTCGCCCCTAATATTGTTTTTTAAAACAACATTTATTTTTGAGAGAGAGAGCACTTTGGGGAAGGGCAGAGAAAGAGGGGAACAAAGGATCTGAAGTGAGCTCTGTGCTGACAGCAGAGAGCCCGATGCGGGGCTTGAATTCACAAACCGTGAAATCGTGACCTGAGCCAAAGTCACCATTTAACCCACTGAGACACTCAGGCACCCCTGCATATATTTTGACCTGAAAAAGATAATGCTACACTCATTATTTTGCACCTTGCAATTGGCCACCTAAAAATGTGTTTTGGAAATGCTCTCATATGAGTAGTTACAGACCTGATGTATGTCTGTATATCAGTCAAATCTTACCAATGGATGTCCCATATTGAAAATCCTTGGAGTCTTTCAAGGTTGTTTTATAAGTTTTATGCTAAGTAAATGCTCCAGTTTCCAGGATTTTGAGAAATACTCCATGTTATTTCCTTTAGTGTTGGTAATCCAGCTCTGTGCTCAGAAGACTGTTGAGAAACGATTAGAACAAGAGAAACGTCTGAGTCAGAATGCTGAGCCTCAAAAAGGGACTTGGGAAAAAAAAATAAAAAGGGACTTGGGAGTTACAAAAGTTTAACTTTGTGATTTAAAATAAGGGTAATCTTTTTAATTGGTAATTCTAATAGGGATCAGAATACTATTGTTTTCAGCAGTCCTATGCATTTTACAACATTACTCCTCCATTTTGTTCTTATTTTTTAAAGATTTTATTTCTTAGGTAATCTCTACATGCAACATGGGGCTTGAACTTACAACTCTGAGATCAGGAGTCTCCTGCTCCTTGGCCTGGGCCAGCCAGGCAGCCATAATTCATCCATTTTAATGTGACGTCATGTTTTGACATAGCGATACTGATAAACCTTGCATGTCTAAAAAGAAATTTGCCACTGGTCAAAAAATAAGATAGTGGTGGCAAGCATAATACTGTGCCCATGTGAGAAATTAATAAAAAATAATTGATAATGAACTGTAGCTCATTAACACAAAACATTACTTCTCCTTTCTTTTTTTAAAGTCTATTTAGATTTGAGAGAAAGAGAGAGCGCAAGCGCATGCATGAACAGAAGGGGGCAGAGAGAGAGAGGGAGAGAGAGAATCCTAAGTCGGCTCCATGCTGTCAGCACAGAGCCTGATGCAGGGCTTGAACTCACATACTATGAGATCATGACCTGAGCCAAGATCAAGAGTCAGATGCTTAACCTATTGAGCTATCCAGGCACCCCAGAAAACATTGCTTCTCCTTTCTATCCCAACCGTCACCTAAAGAAAAATCTGCCTGTGCTAGTGGGATAGTTTTCATTTCCGTCCTGTGACTAGTCCTAGAGTCCCACAGCATTGGATTTCCTAGACCTTAGCTTAGTGGTTATGTGTAGCACGTATGCCCTGGCTGTTTTATCCTGGTCCCAGTAGGGGTTCAAACGTTAAGAGATGATCTGAACTGTTCACTCTTCTGTGTGTGTAATGAGTCAAGAATGGCTGGGTGACTGGGTGACTCAGTTGGTTGAGTATCTGACTCTTGATTTTGGCACAGGTCGTGATCCCTGGGTTGTGGGATCAAGCTCCGCATCAGGCTTCCCGCTGAGGATGGAGCCTGCTTAAGATTCTCTGTCTGTCTCTCTCTCCTCTGTCCCTCCCCCACCCCCCCTTCACGCATACACTCTCTCAAAAAAATAGATAAATAAAAGGGATAAGCCCAGCACACTAAAATGTGTCTGACCTGTGAAAACAAAGCATTCAATCCTGTCAGAGTTGCTTTTATATCTAAAAGATACTTAATTGTTTATTTTGTTTAAAGCTAAGGAAACTGCCAGTCATTTTCTTAGGGACAGAAAATTTTTAACAGGGCTCATTGAAAGGTTTGGTCTTTAAAATTCTCCATCTCATACTAACTGTCCAAATCAGTGCTGTGTGTAGGAGAGTATGCCTGCCACATTTTTCTGAGCATCTTACTAAAAATAAAGGGGTGCCTGGGTGGCTCGGTCAGTTAAGTGTCCGACTTCGGCTCAGGTCATAATCTCACGGTTTGTGGGTTTGAGCTCCGCGTCGGGCTCTGTGCTGACAGCTAGCTCAGAGCCTGGAGCCTGTTTCAGATTCTGTATCTTCCTCTCTCTCTGACCCTCCCCCGCTCACATTCTCTCTCTCTCTCAGAAATAAATAAAAAATTTTTTTAAAATATGTATTTGCTGGGATACTCTTGACCTACCTTGGCTGCACAATGGCCTGGCATTACTGTGGGCTTGTTGCTCATGAATTGCATGGGGAAGAACGGCAAAGAGACATATGAATTTTCTGGAAGACCACTGTAATACCAAAACAGCTCAACGGTCTGCTGAGAGCTGGGCCGTTCTGTGCCCAGGGTACAGTAACAAAAACTGGGATGCAGAGCTGCTGTAGGACACATCTGTCCCTGTTGCTAATATTGCTCACCCCCAGATGGCTGGTGCGTGGCCCCACCCACTCTAGATAGGGGCAGGTGTTCTTTTGAGCTTATTTCTTTTATTAAAGCCTCTGTGACTATGTATGCCTTTCCTCTTCCCCAGGAAAAACATATGCGTGCCCTCTGGTTACCATGTAATATAATGAGCATTCTCCCTGATTACTACCTTGTTTCTACCTTTTTTCTTTTCCTTTGGCACGGAGAAAAGAAAAATTCACTTATTTTCTGTTTAGTCATTTTGGGAATTTGGCTTGGAGGCTGTTGGGCGAGGCTTTACTGCAGCCAGACAGAGCTGATCAGATCTGTGTTAGCCTCTCAGCTACTTCATGAAAACTGTTCATGCTTCCGAGCCTCATCTGTGCGACATGGTGCGGCATTTAAAGCTTCTACCCAAATAGGATGGATGATTGCATCGTGTTGATTATCAAGGTATTAAAATTCTCTCGCTGAGACAAATAAACAAAGACCAACACAACAACCAGGTGACCATTTCCGGACCTCCTAAGCAGCCCCGTACCTGGCCCCAGGTGCTCCCTGTGCAGGCGGTCCCCATGCACAGCCCTCGGGTCTTCTGATTTATTGCGCCCTTTGTCATCCGAGACATATCCATTCATGGGGGGATTTCCATTGAACGCAGGACCCACTGTAAGCGGGGAGGAAGAATTAGGAGTTAGAATGGGGCACATTGTTCTTTGTTAGAAAAGAGTCCTGGTTCTTCAGTTGTAGACAAATATTTGCTTTTGAAGAATCTGGTGTGTGTCAGTGGCTTTGTTCACATCCATGCATAAACACACGCTCTGTCGCCTCCCAAGGATGCAGACACATGCGTCACATGGGTAATATAATGCTTGGTATCTGGTGTGTGTTACTTAAAGTAGGAGTAGCCGCCCACCTCTCTCTCCTCCCCACCCCCACAACATAGCTCATTTTTGTAATGGGACAGGTCTTCACCCCAAAGAGCCTACATAGCATCCTGTGGAGGATGACATAGGACAAGGGTCCCATTAGCTATAGCTGGAGATGAATACCGCCAGGCAGCTTTCTTGCATTATGCTACGGCAGCATCAGAGAGAGAGAGTCCTTATGTCCTTCATCTTTCAAAACCAGCGGATTAGGGAGTAAAGAAGCCTGCATTTGCTCCTGCTCTCATAGCCTCCTAGCATACAGTAAGTGTTTAATAAATAGCCCATGATCCCTGTTTACGGTGAGGAACACTGAGGCGTAGGGCGGCTGAGTAACTTAGTCACCCGCACATGGTATGTGCCAGGGCCAGTGCTCTCCTCCTCCACAAAATATACCCTTTGTCACCACCCTGTACTGCCTTTCAGGAAAATGCTAGCTTTCCACCTGCCAAAAATGGGTGGTTGGTTGAAAGACCAATGGAATAACATGCAAAAAGCATGAATGTTCAACTCTGTAGTGCGGGACGAGAAACGTCCCCTGGCTGTCTGTGATGCCAAATCATACGCTTTGGGCAGGTGATGGGGAGTCAGAGGTGAAGAAGGCCCTGATCCCAGGCAGCTGCAGTCCGGGCAAAGTAGGCAAGCCGTACACACTTGACTTGCAGTGCTGTATAGTAAAGGCCTGACGAACAGGTCCCCAGGGGCCTGCGGGGGTGGGGCTCTCTGGAGCCAGGTGGGTGGGGCCGGATGCGTGAGGACAGCCTCCAGCTGGGCAGAGGTGGTGCTAGGGGACTTACCGCCAACCACCAAGGCCATTGGTGTGTCATAGAGTAGGGGTGGGGGGAGAAGGTTGGACAATTTATTGGCGGCAGCTCTTTTACTTAGTAGTGCACATGCCATGTAAATATTTTTTTGATCTTTTTTTAAAATTTGAGACAGAGAGACAGGGCATGAGGGAGGGGCAGGAGGGTGGGGGAGTGAGAAGCAGGGCTCCCGGGAAGCAGGGCTCCCGGGAAGCAGGGCTCAAGCTCACCAATTGGGCCTCAAACTCACAAACCGTGAGATCAAGACCTAAGCTGAAGTCAGATGCTTAACCGCCTGAGCCACCCAGGTGCCTCCATGTAAATATTTTTTAACCTGTCTACCCGATTAGCTAAAATTCTTGGCAGGATTCTTGGCAGCTTAATATAAAGCTATTTTTATTTGATTTGAGGATTTTTCCCCTCCCTGGGGTGAGAGGGAAATATTGAAGGGCTAAACAGGAACGTGTCAAGTTCACCTTTTGTAAGACCACTTAGGGCAGCCTGGAAGATGGGCTTGAATGGAGTAAGAAAGGAGTGGGGGGAGGGGGTCACTCTGAGGTAAATCTAATAACAGTAAGTGACGTAGGTCCTTGGGAATGAAGGGAACATTCCAGGGTGTTAATGAGGTGGAGTCTTGGGCCTCTCTGCCTGGCTCTGAGATCTTGGGTACGCCAAGTCACCTTTCTGGGCTTCTGTTTCCTGTGTGTGAGGTGGAAGTTATGTCTCCACAATTTGGGTGAATGGGATGGAATCAATTTGAACCACACTGGGGCATTCTTTTTTTTTTTTTTTTAATTTTTTTTTTAATATTTTTTATTTATTTCTAGGAGAGAGAGAGAGAGACAGCGTGAGCAGGGGAGGGTCAGAGAGAGAGGGAGATACAGACTCTGAAATAGGCTCCAGGCTCTGAGCTGGCAGTCAGCACAGAGCCCGACGCGGGGCTCGAACCCATGAACCGCGAGATCATGACCTAAGCGAAAGTCGGACGCTCAACCGACTAAGCCACCCAGGCGCCCCTGGGGCATTCATTTTTAAAACAGAGCAGAAGTGATTTGATGAGGTTAATTTCAACAGGAGTGATACATGTTGCTCGCTGACTTAATTGGTTTATTAGGGTTCTTTAGCCACCCTCCTGTGATGGAGACCAGTAACTCCTAGAAGATTTATGGTCTTTGGACCCTAAGTAACGTCATTTGCAGAAAACTGAAGTTCCCCATTTATTCTTGAATTTGGAAGGGTTGTGTAGGAATAAAAGACTTCATAAATATCTAGTAACCTTTTGCCACTTTACAATATTGAAAGGATAAATGGGGCTGAGGGCAGCTTGCTTTGCATCATGAATTATGTATGCAGTGTGCCCTAGGGTTCTGTATGGCTGCGCATAACGAATCATCTTTTGTTCTAGCTTATTTTCAGCGGTGGTGCTTGTCAAAGAAGAGGTCAAAGCAAACATATGACCAAGATCTGTTTGGTAGGGGATGATCGTTGTTTGCCATCCTCTTCTGTTATTGCTTTTGTCGGTGCTTTGTTTATTCTTTACCCAATTGGTCTGCAGCAGGGTGGGATTTGGGCATCAGGAGGAGAAGGCCCTGGTGTTGACAGCTGTGGGCTGAGCACAGAGCGGGCACGCCTGCTTCTGGGTTCGCTGAGCTTCTAAAGTGGCTCCCTTCTTGCCCCCTTCTTCTTCCTCCCTGTGCCCTCTTTTATTTATTTTTATAAAGAAAATGTGGTATGTTTACTTATTTTGAAAGAGAGCACACATGAGAGGGGCAGAGAGAATCCCGAGCAGGCTCCACACTGTCAGTGCAGAGCCCCAGGCGGGGCTCAAATCCACAAATTGGAAGACCATGACAATCAAGAGTCAGATGCTAAACCGACTGAGCCACCCAGGCGCCCCTCTTTTAAAAATTTTTTTTTTTAATGTTTTTATTTATTTCTAGGAGAGAGAGAGACAGCGTGAGCAGGGGAGGGTCAGAGAGAGAGGGAGTCACAGACCGAAACAGGCTCCAGGCTCTGAGCTGGCAGTCAGCACAGAGCCCGACGCGGGGCTCGAACCCACGAACCGCGAGATCATGACCTAAGCGAAAGTCGGACGCTCAACCGACTAAGCCACCCAGGCGCCCCCAGGCGCCCCTCTTTTAAACTCATCAGGGCAATGGGCCCCACCAAGATCTCTAGGCTCAGTGTAAGAGAAGGTTGGGCCTTAACTGCTTTTTAACCTAATAATAAATACAATAAAATGGAATAGATTATTAAGAACACGCCCATGGGCTATTCTCCCACTAATTTTCTCTCGACTCTAGATGCTATTAGAGAGGTTGAAAAACCATGAAACACAGCCAAGAGTTAGACTGTGCTTTTCCTCCCCTTCCGCCCCTCCCCCAGCAAAGGGGAACTGAGGAGGTTATCAAAGGTACTGTTTAAATTTCACTCATGAAGCAATGATGCCTAGAAGTGGAAGCCAGTTGTAACATTGCTTATTTTAGTCATTTATCACCTCTTCCTGGAGCAAAAGTGGATCCTTATGAAGGAGGAGCCTCGCAGATACCAATGTCATGGCTGGCCCACCTGGAATTAATTAGAAAGGGTTGGGGACCTATCTATTCTTCGCTAAGATGACCACTTGTGGGGATGATCCGAAGCAAACATCTGAATGCGGCTCCGCATTGAGGCAGAGCCTCTGGTCACCCCTTGAAGTTCACATCTACAGAGGGCTGGTTCTGACGTAATAGTCAGTTCCATTTTACAGTCCGTTGAAAACTGTTGGGGCTGGTCTTCCCAAGTGGTTAATTATGGTTTTAGCTTAAAACTAAATTTTAAAAAGTCCTTGTAAGAAAAATGGTTGAACTCTATTTGTCTACATTATTAACTAAAAGATACAGCACAGCACTCATGCAATATAGAGAGATGAGTTAATATTAGGGTTAACATACCGGTAGATGTTTGTCAGGATATTTATTTATTCGCAATGTGCAGTGTCAGGGCACCGGGAAAATCCAGCAGGAAAACCCCTAAGAGATGTCCTTTAGGACCTTGGTCTAGAAAGGGAGATGAGGCTTTTATGTACAACTGCAACAGATCATAGAGTGAAGCTAGACAAAGAGGCATGGGAGTGCAGAGGAGAAAGACTCCAGCTGAGTGGGGCATGGAGAAACCCACTTAGTGGCAAGAAAGGCATGTTGGGAATAAAGGAAGTTACAAATGGTCTTTTTTCTTCTAGAGAGATCATCAGAGTCCTGGACTTTTAACCTGTTAACTAAAAAAGTATAGTAACTCATAGTTTTTTAATTACTATTAGCTCATTCTCATGTAATAGTAGTTTGCATTGGTTTTAAAATCCTGGGGTTAGGGGTGCCTGGGTGGCTCAGTCGGTTAAGCATCTGATTTCGCTTCAGGTCATATGATCTCATGGTTTGTGAGTTCGAGCCCCATATCGGGCTCTGTGCTGACAGTGTGGAGCCTGCCTGGGGTTCTCTCTCTCTCTTTCTCTGCCCCTCCCATACTTGTGCACGTGCTTGTATGCGCTCTCTCTAAAAAAATTTCAAAAGATAAAATAAATTCCTAGGGTTAAATTAGTAGTAAAAGAGGAGAGACATTAATTATTTAAAATTATTTTTTCAATGTGATATTTGTAAAGTACATATGTACCTCCCTTTATTTTTATGTCATTTTAGGAACCTCTGGCTTTTGTTTTTGATTTTTGCTATCTTAGGAACAGCTAAAGGCATACTTTCAGTAGTGTGAGATTAATTTTTAATTTGTGCCATAAAAATGTTTTTTTTTCTGTTGTCTTTTTTTAATGTTTATTTTTGAGAGAGCGAGCATGCGTGCACATGGGGAAAGGGGGGCAGGGAGGGGCAAAGAGAGAGGGAGACAAAGGATCCTAAAAGGGCTCTGTGCTGAGATCCGAGAGCCCGTTTCAGGGCTCCAACTCAGGAACCGTGAGATTATGACCTGAGCCGAAGTCAGATGTCCAACTGACAGAGCCACGCAGGCGCCCCATTTGTGCCATAAAAATGTAACAGAATTTTTTGAGGTGAAGAATTTAGTGTGTCTACCTGCACTATTAACTGTTGTGATTTTAATAAAACCATAGTCTTTGTTTAATTGCATTCTCTGCTAGCACAGACTTTAAGAGCTCAATTCATCTGCTTTATTACCTTGTTTCTTTCAATCTGAAGTCCTGTGTTGTTTTCCCTTCTCTGTTATGCTAATGCATCTCAGCAATATAGGAACTAGTGTGACTGTGTTATGTGTAGCTGAACTGGATGCTAAAATTAGATCATACCAAGTTCTCTCTCTCTCTCTCTCGTGGCTCGTTGTCACCTTCTTATAGTTATTCGCAAATGATGGGATTATACTTTAAAAAGTGTCTTGTGTCAGGTATATACCTCCCCATTCTCTACAGCAGGCTAATTATGCAAGTAAACTCCTATCCAATCTCATATCATGATTTTATTTTAGGATTCCTGGAGGCAATTGCTTAGTAGGCTAGTCCATGGCCAGAGAAATCCAAGTGATAACATGAATATTTTCCATCACACTTATGCAGTTCTGTCTTCTGCAGAGGAGACACGAAGCAATCACCGTGTGCACGATTGGAGAAAGAGAAGACAGTCAGTGGCCACTCCTTACACAGCTCTTGAGAGTCATCTTTAGATCCCTCTTGTCAGCCCCCATTTAAATGCCAGAGTTGTATCTTCTGCAGATCAGTGGTGAGGGGAGCGTAGGTAAAGAGGTGGGTTCTCAGTGGCTAAGCTTTCTCCAGATTGCCCAGCCACGTCCAGAGAGCGCCAGCATTTGAACATGCTTGTCACCACCTCCTTCTGAGATTGGACAGTTTGGTGCTCTTGCGTGCCTGCGCTCTCAGGAGAGCGGCCTGAGCAGCGTGAGCAGGACCCCTGTTCTGTAGCAGGAATAATCCCTGTCCCTAGTGTCCTGTCTTCCTCAGTGAAATCACAGGACGCCGACTGTTTTATACGGACCGGCCTTCTGACCTTCTTGGGCTGTGAACGTTAAACTCTTCTGAGATCCTGAATGTCAGATTTGGGAACGAAAAGTAGAGGGGCTGAGGGGCTGTAGGGCTCAATATTGGTAACTCAGTTTTTTACAATGCTAGCAATTTTCTGGAAGTTGTAGGCCCCTCACCCTGAGCAGCCTAAGATCGGACGGTTGAATGATACAAAATCGTACTCATCAGCCGCCTTCTGAAAGGAAGAGAAATCATCCAGAGAGGAGTGAATGTCATGTGTCATGGGCTGCTTTTCAGCGTGGCTCCCCTTCTGTCGGACTTTCTGGGCTGGGTCTGGTGAGTTAGTCTCACTCCTCATCTCCCTCTCTGCCTCCCTCCCTACCCCTTTGTTAACCATTGTATCCAGGAATTTCCGGGTTTTGCCCTCTGAGTTTTGTTTCTTAAACTAAGTGGAGATAGGTTTTTATGAGGAAACAGTTCCTAATCTTCTCATTTGGAGGATGAACACTTTTGTTTTTAACCTTGGTGGACCCCTAATTGACTAGTTTGGAGACTAGATAGCCTTTTTTAGTAGCTAAACTGTGATTCATACGTAAGCCAGAAGAAATCTCAAGTAATCTTTGGGATGAGAAAATATCAGTGCTATGTTATATAACTTTATTTATTACTTTATTATTTATTTATTTATTTACTTATTTCTTTACTTATATGTTTCTTTTTGAGAGAGAGTGTGTGTGCACGCATGGGGCAGGGGCAGAGAGAGAGGGGACAGAGGATCTGAGGTAGGTTCTGTACTGATAACAGAGAGCCCGGTGAGGGGACTTGAACTCACAGACTTTGTGAGATCATGACCTGAGCTGAAGCCAGATGCTTAATGGACTGAGCCACCCAGGCACTCCTGTTATATAACTTTATGTATCTCACTTCCTACTTTTTATTTTCCTTTTTTTCTTCATTCTGTCTTTATGGCTATCTTTCTTTTTTAAAACACTACCTAGAGCCCATAGGTGAATTTAAAGGTAAAATGACTGTCAAGTGACTCCAGGTCCTAAAGCTTTTATCCTGGGATGCAGCTGGGAAAGTTCATTTTATGTCATAAAGAAAATTTCATAAATTTCAAACCCACCTGGTAGAGAACTGGTGTAAATTACAAGAAAGGAATAGCTAATTTCATGGATTTTATGGTTCTTATAAGATGATATAAATAAGTTTGAGTATTTTAAGAAAAAGAAATTTGAAAATGATTTACCAAACCAGTTACTCGAACCCTTCTGCACTTTGACCTGCCTGAAACACAGGCTGCTTAAAATTCTCTCTCCCTCTCAATTGTGCTCTTTCTCTACAATTAAAAACAAACTGGGCAATAGATTTGAATAGACACTCTCCAAAATAAGTGCTGGTGAGGATGTGTAACAGCTCAGGCTCTCCTATCTGGCAGTTGGGAAGTCAAAATGGTACAATCACATTATGAAACTGTGGTTGTTTCTTAAAAAGCTAAGTGTCCATTTAACCATACAACACAGCAACTTCACAACTGAGTATTCACTCAAGGGAAATGAAAATCTTTATTTTAAAAAAGATTTATATACGAATGTTCATAACAGCTTTTTTCATTATGGCCAAATACTGGAAACAGCTTGTTTGGTGAATGAATAAACAAATTTTGGGGTATTACTTAGCAATATAAGACATGAACTACTAATAAAACGATATAGATGAATCTCAAAACCATTGTGCTAAGTGAAGGGAGCCAAACACAAAAGAGTACATCCTGTATGAATCCATTTATAGGAAACTGTAGAAAAGGCAGAATGCTACAGTGACAGAGAGCGAGTGGCAGTTGGGGGGGGGGAGGGGATGTACTCCAGGGGACCTTTTTTGGGTGATAGAAATATTCCACACCATGATTGTGGCGGAGATGACAAGAGTGGATACATTTGCCAAAAGCCATCAAATTCTACACTTATAATTAATGAATTTTATTATATGTAAATATACATCATTAAAACTAATTAAAAAAGAAGTCTGACTAAAATAATCTCCTTAGATACCCAGAAACACACCTTTTTTTTTTTTTTTCATGTGAACACAGTATATGCCTTGTGCTCATATCCTTTGTGTGTGAATATTTTGGTAAGTGTAACATGTTACTGGAAGATATATCCAGATTTTCTACTTTAGCTTGTGTGATTAGTTACATTAGGTTGAACCACAGGAAATTGTTGATATCCAGTAATTTTTGACCAATAAAAGCAGCAGTTTCATATGGTTCAACTAATAAGAGACATTTTGTTTGCTTTCTGATACATTGGAAAGACTTCTGGCAATAGTTACGGTTCAAGACTATGTGCAGTGGTTAAATTCCAGGGGTTTTCTAAGACAGAAAACCTCAATTTTTCATTCTGAGTTACATATTTTATTTTATCTCATCATGCTTCAGTTTGGTTCAGTAGATGTTTTATGTAGCTCTACCTCTTTCTGGTCCTTTTACTTGGAATTAGTAAATGGATAGAAAGATGAATTTGTTGCTCCTGCCCAAAGGAACTTAGGTGATGAAATTAAAAGACATGTGTAGACTTTGTCATAATTGCAGATGAGAGACCGAAATATAGCTGTTGGTCATCATTGTCTCCATTGCAGTAATCATATGAAGGTGTTTGGGGTTCCATACTGAAGAAATAAGGGGTTGTAGATTTGTGTATATACACATATATACATACGAACCTGAAGAAAAGATGGAAACAAGGCCAACCAGTGAGTCTGTGTGACAATTCGAGCATTCTGCCAAGAGCAAGCCTCTCTTAACCTTCTTCAAGAGGAGTCAGTTTGGTTTGCATTACCTAGTGGAATACCTCATGCTGACTCTTTAGTTATTGGTTGAGTGCATTGAGCCATTGTTTGTTTTTTTTAATATTTTTATTTATTTCTAGGAGAGAGAGAGAGAGACAGAGTGAGCAGGGGAGGGTCAGAGTGAGAGGGAGATACAGACTCTGAAACAGGCTCCAGGCTCTGAGCTGGCAGTCAGTACAGAGCCCGACACGGGGCTCGAACCCACGAACCGCGAGATCATGACCTAAGCGAAAGTCGGATGCTTAACCGACTAAGCCACCCAGGCGCCCCGAGCCATTGTTTTACCTGAGGTAATGAGTGCTTCCGGAGGCCTCTTCCTAGGTGTCCTCATGGTCTTTTGTTTGGAGTGCAGAAGATGGTGGGCAAGTGGCTGTCACTTCATCCTAAGATTAAACTTCATTGTTGACTACAGTGGTGGCAGGGGCTACACACTCAGCATCCAAGAACAACCCTGGGAAACACCTAAAGACATATTCTAGAGAATTCGACATAGCAGTGTGTCCATCCTGGTCAGCTTAATGCCCTGTTTTCTTAGGCTTCTAAGTGGAGACCAGTCCGAGCAAAATGGAAAAGAAGAGCAGACAGAATGTATGCTTTACGTTTCCTAATTATGGTGTACTTTCTTCTCTTTCTAATAATCAAGTGCAGGGGACTGAGAGGGCCGGTGGTTATTCTTTTCATGTGGAATGGAGTTACCCTAAACAGTTAGAGATGAGGTTGTTGATACCTAGCACATAGGCTGTTGTTTTTGGACATCTGCCCCAGAAGAGAGTGTACCCAAGAAACGATGTTATGTAAGTGGGATGGGTTTCCATGTTTTGTTCTGCGCTCTCTTTATGGAGTCTCAGGTCTCTGTGTGTGTTCCCTCTGACAATAACCTTTGCTTTTGATTCAGGATTTGCAGCTCTGTGAAGGAGCAGGCATACCCAAACAAAGTACTTCAGTAGTGGTTTTTTTTGGTGGTATTGGGGAACAGTAGAAGAAAAAACAGGCTGGAGTCAGCCCAATGTGGTTTCAAATCCTACATCCTCCTTGTAAAGTGTTATAACCTTGGGCAAGTTCTTTAATTCCAAGCTACCGTTTTCCTTACCTGGAAAATGGGACTAATACCAGGTGTCCCTTAAACATTGTTGAAAAATAGACCCGAAGTAACTGCTAATATTCTTTTTTGTTCTTTTTAAAATTATCATACAGTAGAATTAACTCTTCTAGGTATAACAATTCCATGAACTTTAACTCATATATAGACTTGTATAACTGCCCCCATAATCAGACAGAAAAATTCTGTTACTCTCTAGTAAACTTCCGCTGCTGCCTCTTTATTTTTTATTTTTATTTTTTTTTAATTTTTTTTTTTTTTTTTATTTCTAGGAGAGAGAGAGGAGACAGCGTGAGCAGGGGAGGGTCAGAGAGAGAGGGAGACACAGACTGAAACAGGCTCCAGGCTCTGAGCTGGCAGTCAGCACAGAGCCCGACGCGGGGCTCGAACCCACGAACCGTGAGATCATGACCTAAGCGAAAGTCGGACGCTTAACCGACTAAGCCACCCAGGCGCCCCCTTTTTTTTTTTTTTTTTTCCTAGGAGAGAAAGAGAGACAGCGTGAGCAGAGGAGGGTCAAAGAGAGGGAGCACTGCTGCCCCTTTATAATCTTTCCTTCTCCTATCACAAAAGCTTCTTCTTGAAAAGGGTCTTGGGGTATAAATTATGCTTAGTTTATGTTTTAGATCACCCTAAACTTAGGAAAATCTTCAGCTTATGAAAAAAATACATATTATGTTAGGACTTACTTTTCTAGGTTGTGGCAGGAGTGTGAATGGGGGCAGTATCTCATGTTTTTCCTTTGTTTTCTTCTTCCTTTCTTCCTTTCTCTGAAAATACTTAGACCTTATGCCACCTTGCCTGTCCCATGGACAGGCCACCCCTGTCCTAGCCACTTGTTTGGGGGACATCTTCTATTCCTGTCTCTTCCGAAGCACTTCGTTCTTACAGTGAGTGCTCCCGCTCTCCCGCGGCTCATTTGCCCTCTACCTGTGCATTCCTGGCGGCGTGTCATCAGCCCGTAACACCTCCTGCCTCACAGCAAATGCTCGAAGCCTGTTGTTTCCCTGATGGTCCTCTCTTGCTGCTGCTGCTGCCTCCCCCCTGTTAGAGTGACGTTCCTCAGAAACATTGTTCATCCTCTGTACTGACTTTTTTGCTTCCGGTTCTTCCTTTGAAGCTCTTTCAGTCAGACTTTGTTCAGAGCTGCCCTTGTCTTGGTCTTCAGCGATGGGGACCATTCTTCCCATTGGACCCCACTGTTGTCCCCTCCATCTTTCTGGGGACACTGCCTTCCCCTGGCGTCCTGTTTCTTTGCCGCTTGGAGGAACATCACGCACCGGGCTGTCTTGCCTCACCGGGTGCTCTGCTCAGTTGCCTTTGCTGGACGGGCTTTTTCTCATCCTGGTGTCCCAGGCCACCAGGGACATGTCTCTCCCTTTTTTTTTTTTTTTTTTTCATTTCTAGGAGAGGAGAGAGACACAGCGTGAGCAGGGGAGGGTCAGAGAGAGAGGGAGTCACAGACTGAAACAGGCTCCAGGCTCTGAGCTGGCAGTCAGCACAGAGCCCGACGCGGGACTCGAACCCACGCACCGCGAGATCATGACCTAAGCGAAAGTCGGACGCTTAACCGACTAAGGCGCCCCTGGACATGTCACTCCTTAGACGTCACCCATTCCTTGGTCTTAATATACCAGACACATGAATGAAACCCTTGTGTCTCCAGCTCCACATATTCCCCTTGAGTTTCAGGCTCACGTATTTAGCTTCCTGTCTTACCTGCCTCCACGTGAATGTCTAATAAGCATCTCATGTCTAAAAGAGAGCTCTTGATTTTTTTCCCTCTCAGGACTACTTCGTTCGCTGCTGAGTGCATTAAACCTCAGTAGAAGTAGAAGGGCAATGCAGCCTTTCCAGATTGAGAACCACAGTGTGGGGAGGGGAGGGATGAGGGCTCTGGAGCCAGACTTGGATTCAGATCCCAACATTTGGCTCCTTGCTAGCTACGTGACCTTGGGAAAGTGACCCGACCCACCCACCCCATCTCTTTAAATATGAACAATACTGCAATACTGACTTTAAAGGGATGTGAGGATGATGAATAATGTGCCTGACATAGGGTGGGCTCAGTAGGTCATTAACAGAAACCATAGTAAAAAGCTTCCTATGTGTAGATATCAGATGAAGGAATCATTTTTTAATGATATTTCTGTAGCAGAATAAAGATAACTTACCACACCAGAGTATAAATTAGAGCAGCAGAGAATTCAGAAGGACATTCAGATAGGTAGCAAAATCTGTCAGGCTACAACTCCCATCGGTAGGGTAAATCTGTCAACTGGATGTCTTACAAATCTCTTGCCAGGTTAGCACTAGGTTGAAAGGTGTTACAGGTGGAATTTTGTCCCCCTCAGAGTCCCATGTTGAAGTCCTAAGTCCTGGTACCTCAGAATGTGACCTTATTTGGAGACAGTCTTTAAAGAGGTGCTCGAGTTCAAATGAATTCATTAGATGGACTGTAATCCAACATGGCTGGTGTCCTCTTAGAAAGTGGGAAGTTGGAGACAGACAAGCACACATGGAGAACACAGCCATCTATAAGCCAAGGGGAGAGGCTTGGGACAGGTTTGCCCTGAGAGCCCTCAGCAGGAACCAACTTTACAGACGCCTTGATTTTGGACTTCTGGCTTCCAGAACTGGGGGATGGGACATCCCCGTTTCAACTTGTGGTCCTTTGCTGCAGCAGCCCTAGTAGAGGGCTAATATAGAAGGAGTCAGAAGGAATTCTGCAGCAGGACCTGACTCCGGGATCTCTGCTCACTCCCCGCTTTGGTCTCTAATGCCTCTGAGTTGGGCTCCCTTCCCCCCATCGCTGTGAAGGAAGAGAGGGTTCATGAGTGAGAGCTGCAGTTACATGGGGGGCCGAGTTCTGAGAACCTCAGCCTCACTGGCCTCTAATCAAACAGCCGATCCAGAGCCCGCAAGCCTGTGAATTAGAGCAGCATTACCCACAGTGTGTTGTGTGGATTCGTGCTCCCAGGAGACTCTCTGAGAAAGGGTTTCTGGTCAAGTTCATTTCAGAAAAGCTGTATTTTTATAGAGCTGTTTTTGAAAAGCACTAAGTGTCAGAGAAAGCCTCTGAGAAGTTCTACAGTTAAGAAACAGGGTGAGCCTTGTTTAACCAAGCAGTTCTCAAACTTAGGTGACCACAGAACCTGTGTGCGCACACAGTGTGTGTGTGTGTGTGTGTGTGTGTGTGTGTGTGTATGTAACACTTGTTAACATCCCTTAGAGCTGGTGTAATATAGGATATTCTTTGAGAAATGCTGATAGATAAACCTTGCTTATATTCATCATATAGCTTTTTTGACTCAGAATACTTTATCAGTTATGGATATTTTCACTTATGCCTATTTAGGTCTCATCCATGGCATAAACTTTTTCTCAGTTCTGTTGAAGTGCATCTGACATACAAAAACTGCATTATTTCAAGTGTACAATTTGGTAAATTTTGATGTATGTGTATACCCATGAGAGCATCACCGTAATCAGGATAATATATATATCACCCCAAAAGGCATAATCATTTTTAATATAGTAATCATGGTATCACATAATCCTTAAAATTTTTTTTTAATGTTTATTCAATTTTGAGAGATGGAGAGAGAGTACAAGCAGGGGAGGGGCACAGAGAGAGGGAGACACAGAATCTGAAGCAGGCTCCAGGCTCCAGGCTCCGAGCTGTCAGCTCAGAGCCCAGCACGGGGCTCCAACCCACGAACTGCACGATCATGACCTGAGCCAAAGTTGGACGCTTAACCAACTGAGCCGCCCAGCCAACTGAGCCACCCAGGCGCCTCTCACATAATCATTTTCAATAGCATAGACCTAGTCTGTAGCTCTAGGCCCCAATAAAATAAACAGTTCAATATTGAACCCTCTTAGCCTCCAAAACTGGATTGGCCATTTGGACTTGTCCTATATAGCAAAAGGTAATAAAAAGAGGTATGAAGAATACTTTTATTTATTTATATTTAAATGACATGGGCCCTTCTGTGCCTGTTTCCTTTGCTGTGAAAAAGCTAAATCTCTTTCATAGAGCTATTATAAAGAGTAAATAAGATAAGGTGTTAAAGTGCATAACAAAGCCTGGCACGTTGTAGGCACTTACTAAACAATTTCCTTCCTTCCCTTCCTTGTTCCTTAACCACCGCCTTACCTGCTTCCAGTTTGTCCAGTTTGTGTTCAGGTATCAGACAGATGGCTATTGCTCTGGGTTGGATCAAGGGTTGTTGGGCTTGGAGATAGGGAAATGACCCAGACAGACACATTGCTCATTGTGTTAGAGCATTTTTGCTTGGTGCAGCTCAGGTATTTGAATCATCTTTTTTTCAGTCCGTTTAAAAAATGTTCTACTAAGGGGCACCTGGGTGGCTCAGTTGGTTGAGCGTCTGACTCTTGATTTAGATTCAGGTCGTGATCTCATGGTTTGTGAGTTTGAGCCCCTTGAGGGCTCTGCGCTGACAGTGCAGAGCCTGCTTGGGATTCTCCCTCTCCCTCTCTGTCCCTCCCCTGTGCAGGCACGTGCCCTCTCTCTCTCTCAAAATAAATAAATTAATTTAAAAAAAGTTTTACCAAAAGTTGGTGTCGGTAGATTATTGGTAGCAATGTGTACGTATCAGTAAGTGCGGCAGGTGAACAGAAGGAACGGACTAACTGTAGAGGAAAACTTACTTTACATTTTGGGCAGTTCTTAAAATTAGTTTGTAAATGTCACTTTCTGTTATGTTAACAGGGAGTTAAAAGTCATACACATTTATCAAGCTCACAAAACAGAAGACTGATTATATTTGAACTCATTTTTAAGATTTTAATTTTTGAGTCATCGCTTCACCTAGTGTAGGACTTGAACCCACGACCCTGACATCAGGAATCGCACACCCCAACTACTGAGCCAGCCAGGTGTCCCTGAACTCATTTTTAATTAAAATTATTCTTAGCATTAATTTCATTAATTTATTTAACTTGGCTGTTATTTGTATTCACTTTTGTTTTTAATTTTATATGCATATTACTTATATGTTATATATATACTAATATATATCATTTATAAACATATATGTTTTTATTTATACATTACTTATTAAATGTGGTTGAGATGACTAGATTATCTGTGTTTGGATAAGAGGAAGAAGAAAGTACCTAAGCCTGGAAAGTTCACGTGTTTATTTCAAGGCGGAAAAAGTTGGCATATTTTGGCTGGCCGGGTACCTCATTATGGAGGTGGTGATCTGAAAAGGGGTATTAGAAGCAAACCTCTCCTGTACTGGTTAGCCACTGAAAGTTAGATTGACCGTTTAATAGTTAAATAGTGGGGCCACATCTGGAATTAAATCTTTCACAAACTGTTTAAATCTTTATTGCCTTGAATTGGTACAGTTCCTCCCCCCCTTAATTTTGTTTAATGGCCTGAATTGTTTTTGGCTTTTTACAGTTCTTTTTTTTTTTTTTTTTTTTTTAAGAATTTGGCAGTGCTTTCCAAAATGTTTCCTTCTGCACTGCCTCCAAAACAAAATTATAAACAGGTTGCCTTTTGTTTTGTTTTGTTTTGTTTTAATGCATTATGAAATAGTGTTTTTACTTTTCTGACTTGGGAAAGTGTCTGGGTTTGAGTAAGTTCTAATGCCTCTAATGCCAGGTCTTGAAAGATGAGAACTTGAATATACTGTTTTCTCTTCATCAGCTCGAGAATGATGTTGGCAGTGAGGCCAGTGTATCAACAGAACCGTGTAGCTGCAGACTGTCCTGTCTGCACTAACAGACCAGTGAGCGCCCGTGGTAGGGAACCTGGCTCATAGGGTTGAAACCCACAGACACCATCCATTAACTCATCAGTGTATCAGACATCATGGCATCTGTGCGATGTGTCATGACAGTTCTGAGTGCTGGGGATGCACAGATGAATGGGCTGGGAATAAGAGGCCAATTTTATTTTTTGAAGTGTTAGTATTTTTAACACTGAGACATGAGACCTTGTAAGTAAAATAATATTAAGCTAAATGACCCAATTTTAAGTCTTTGAACTATGGTCTTTGATGAGAGATATGTTCTGGGTTTTCCACCAATGGACCCCAAAAGCTTACCTAATGCACTTGGCAGTCATCATCACCTCTTTTCCAAGGCCTAAAGCAATTCCAGCAGGAAATAAGTACATACCACCTATTTCTTAGCATTTTTGCTTCTTTTTCTTTCTACCTTGAGATCTTTTGCTTTTACTCCTTTGATCTGGAAATTGAGGGGAAACGAAGCGGCCCTTCATAAGAAGGTTCAGATAACTTTTAAGCCTGAGGCATTTCTGTGCCAGGCTGTGCAGATGACGTCTGCCAGATCATCATAAAGGGAGAATCATGTGGGACCGGGGGAGGTCACTCCAGTACTGTCCTTGCTTGACCCCACCTGACCCATCCACTCTGTGCCTTGCCCAACTCCCTGGGCTGCTGGGAGCCAAAAAAAAAAAAAAAAAAAAGCTCAAGATATGAAGGGAGAGTTAGTTTTCCAAATATGGGCCCGAAATCTTACTTTCAGAGCTGTGTACATGTGTAGTATGTGGGGACTCCCTCATTTCAACAGAGATGGTAAAGCCCGTCCTCTAAGTTGTATCAGAAACAGGCAAACTCTCAAACCGTGCTAGCTCTCAAAGCACACACGCTCTGAAGATTATTTGACATTGTAAACAACTCAGTTTATTTTCCCATCTGTCTTTCCAAATCTGTTTTATGGCCAGTAGTGTTGAATTCTTTTTAGATTATCTCGCCATTGGCTTGCTTCAGATTGAACCTGAAGAAAGCATACTGAGTGTTCTTCACAGTCGTTGAGGCTTTGGGTTTACACGAGAACATGGCATGGCATTGGTCAAGTTCAGTTTCCTTATCCAGGTGACTCTTACGGAGCACCTCCTACGTGCAAGCCATATCACTCTGTGCTTTTGTGTGGGTTCCTGGGAAGGTATCAACATGGCCCTCTGAGTTAAGCAATGGCTGGAAGCTTTAAAAACTTAAGCCAGCTTGGGCATTGCCTCTGATGCCGTCGATAATATTCCTAAAGGGGGAATGGTGGGTGATGTCCAGGTAGGGGAGAACACTTGGAACACTTAGCAAGTTCATGAATCAGTATAGAATCTGTAGAATATAGAGCATTCTAGAATAAAAAAGTCCATAATATTTCTTTTTATTATGAAGGGTGGAGAATTTATGGGTGTGCTAAATTAGGATTTAATGGCTCCTTTGCCTGTGTTTCTCAGATAACCTGGTAAGCCCCTCTATCCTCCATTACAGCCTCTATGGTTCTTGTTCAGGTCTGGGTGTTACCAGACAGTGCACTCCTGGAGGTCAGATGGCATGTCTTACTCATCTTTGTTCTCCCAAGACCAAGGGCAATGTTAGGGTTGCCAGACGGAGGACAGAGTGCTCAGTTAAATTCGAATTTCAGATAAACAACAACTAAGTTTTATTTTTAGTATGTCCCATATGCACACATATGGGTAAATTTGAATTTTATATAAACAACAAGTAATTTTTTAGTATAAATATGTCCCATGCCATATTCAGGTTTAATTGGTAACCCTATATTTTTATTTGCTAAATCTGGCAACCCTATATAATGTCTATTACTTAGAGACTATATTTTTGAACCAGAACAGGTATAATTCTACAGTGTGGCCACAACTAAGGCAAATCAAGGTGTTCATGGAGCTTGGCCTCATCTGTGAAATGTAGGATGGGAATTGCAAACAGGAGTAATTACCCTCCTTCACAAGTAGTATTAGTGAGGATGGACCATTTCACCACCAACAACTAGGTAGCCTTGATTATAGAATTATGAAGTGAGGACCTGAATTAATGGGTTTGCCAGTGCCTCTCGCCTTCTGCGAGCCAGGCACTTCTAATCCAAGTTTTTATGTCCGTAGGCAGCCATCCGGGGAGGTCATTAGTTTTGCCAAATGGAATCATTGTCTGGCATTATGGAACCCCTTCTCCCTTTCTGTGTTTCTGTTCCTCGGCTTGCAGCTCACCAGTGCCCTGCTTTCCTTCCTAAGAAGTGAGCAGGGACAGGCAGGACCAGAGATTGTCATCTGTTCCACTAGAGGGGATCAGACAGAGCAGGTGATGACAACATCGGGTATTTCAAGCCTCCAGACTTTTGCAGGGGGTGTGAGTATGGATGTGGGTCGGTGTGTGTACACGGTATCACTAAATAAGCATGAGTGAATGGCGATCTCTCCGTTCTCGTGGTAGGAGAAAGGGGAGCATATAGGGATGAAGTCCGGGGCTTCAGAGCCGAGACACAGGTTGACTTAGGCAGCGGTTGCTACTGGGAGTAGAATCAGGGGCTCCTGCCTCCTTTGGGTGGTATCGTTTTTTTAGGCCGCCCTCCCATCCACAAAGTGCGCCTCTGAAATAGTTCTGGATATAAATGGTTTTCATGGAAATGTAAATAGTCCTGACCTTAAGTATTTGGAAGTGAGGACTCATGCCCTCCTCCCAGAATATAAATTTGACTCAGTAGGGCCAGAAACAATTAGAGCCCCATGGAAGAAACCGTTTAGCCGACTTTGTTCAGATGTCAGCCAAATGAGAGCTTTGCACGGTGGGCGTGCTCCGTTGGCTGTACTCTATTAGGGAAAGCAAAAATAGCAAGCTTTTTCTGTAGACCTGAGAACCAAATCAATGTATGCTCATTAAGAGCGTCAGTGGCAAATGGCCACGGGAGTTGGGATCTCAGCCTTAATGAGGGGCGCTGGTGTCCTGAGGATGCAGCATTCACAAGGGAACAGAAGGCTCCTGTTGGCTCTGAAGCCACTGAGAGCAGCAGACACAGGATATAAAACCTTGGGTGGTAATTTGTAAGTGGCCATGTTTACACGTGCAGCATACCAGGCACTCCTGTACCCTTGACTCTGGAGAGGGGAGTATCTGGTGGGGGTTGGCTGGGATGGGGCTGGAGCCGGCTCCCTCGTCCCACCCCTCCTTTCTGCACCCTTAAAACTGGGCTCCGCGGAAGTGTTTCTGGGGAGCCTTTAGTCCTTCTGAGGGATGTACCTGGTGGCCCGAAGTTTACACTTCAGCTTCAACTGTGCCCGGAGAATAGTTTTCTCTGTCACTGAGGCCTTACTGAGAATAGAGGTCAAGGTGATTGTTCTTGAAGGTTCCAGTGCCAGAAAACCTTGTTTTATGGGAGGCATCGAAACTTCCTCTTTTCCATTTACCTTAGTTTAACATTATTACTGGTGTTTTGCTCAGATTAACTTCCTCTATTTGTTTTTATTTTAAGTGCATTCTTTAGTTAAAGTATCACTTGGTGAATGGAAAGAGGAAAAATAAAAGCCAGGGGCAGGGGTATGATGTGGAAGAAAAGGGTTTTGTTTTCAGTCCTGTTTTGTTAACAGTAGATTAAGCACTTTAAACCTGCTCTTTCCTGGTTGTCGAACAAGACAGCGAAACTCCATTTTATATTCCCACATGGTGTAATGCATTTGATTAAACTGCCAGGCAAATCCGTCATCTCATCTAGACCGCAGCTCCACTCGCAGAGTTTGAGGCTGTTTGGGGGCATCCAGACCTCGATTTTCAGAGCGATCTGCACTGATCCATGTATTCTTGGGAGTAGTTGTGTTCATGTGCATGTCCGAGGCCCGGTGTCCTTCCCACTTGCCAGTATACTTCTCATTTAAGTGACAGAAATGTTGCACATAGGAAGGACCAGAAGGATAGTAAGCATTTGTATTTGGGATCGACAACAAAATCTAATTCCTCCTAATCAGACACCCAAGTCTAAATCACAGCACCAATGAAAACGGCAGCTTTTTTTTGAGAGAGTTGGGAATCCTAAAAACAAGCAAAGCTTAATAAAAAGGGGAAAGCAAAATGTTCTTGTCATTGTTGTAATTCATCTGGCTCTGGAATTTTCTCCTGAGCCCTTGAGGCAAATTTCCATTCCTGGTCCTAGGTAAGATTCTGGATCATGAAGCCGAAGAGGTTTATTCTAAGGAAAGCTGATGCCAGAGCAGTAAAATCACCCATGCACCTGTTGGGGTAGATTTGGGACTTGCTAGAAGGAGTGGCCGGTTTGGAGATGGGGCAAAGCCAAGCTCTGTTGACATTACAGGAGTGCTGAAGGGTTAGGTGGGTGGATGTACATACAGAGTAGTGGCCTGGGAATTCAGAGTCCTCGGGTATTATTGCTACATATAAACTCTGTGTCTTTGAACATTTCAACCTAGTCTTTAAAATGAATAAAAATTCTGTTATCATTTGGAAATACGGGAAAACATCAGTGTCAGAGTCTGCCTCTCTAATAAGGGAAGTATTTTCAGGTTCTGTATCCTTGACTGTTACTTTTGCTTTAAACATTTTATAAAAAGTGGGAAATTATTAACATGTGTTGCCACACCCACGTTATGCTGTTTGTGTTTCAGTTAATGAAAGAGAATCTTAAGTGATATTTACCAAGGGGTATAGTTGAGACTTGATATTTTGTAAGTGCAAACTAGTGTAATAGCTATTAACTGCCATTGGATTGAAAAGTTTACAATTTGGTTTTTCATTTTTGTCGCCTCAAACTTAGTCAAAAGTGGATGATTCATATAAAATCATCTTCCTTAGAACAGGCACAGTATTAGCCATCAGTGTTGCTCAGGGTAAAGATTTCAAGGTGTTATGTTTAAGTATTTTAGTTTCCTTTGGTTTTCTAAAAGTTTCTACCTAACCCTGAGAAAGTCTAGTGGCTTCATCCGAGACTTGACTGCTTTCTGTCTCAGAGTATTTAAGGAAAGTACATTTTCTCAAAATGGAATTTTCCCTGGGTCATACCAGGCAACTAGGGCTTTGAGCCATAAATTATCTCCCAGGGTTTGGTTCCCTTTGAGAGAAAGGACAAGGAGATAACTTTTGCTCTTGCTAGAAAGTAGAGCTTATCTACTCCTCCTGGTCTGCAGTTTAAAGAAACAAGTAATTTATTTATAAAAATTTATAAAGGAGTAATTTATTTAGAAAAGCATAGGTCCCTTGACCACAATAAAGCAGCCACTTAGTCTGCACGTTTTGTGTCCAGGAGACACAATGTATTTTCAGACTACAAGAGGCTCTTTTGAGCTCAAGCTCTTAGAACAAGTTCTCAGGGAAGGTAGAAATGTACAACTGAGTAAATACCTTTATAATAAGTGTACATTCTTCTAACAACGTAAATATATATACGTATACATATACACGCATTATACACAGTATGTATATGTTGCTGATGTATAACAATACATAATCTAACTACATAGTTATATATATGTTACTATATATTATGTTCCTGTATAGTATATTACTTTGTCATTATAGTAATACATATTACAGACATAGAATATATATATGTGTGTATATACAACTACACACATACATATGTGGCTGGGTGGGTGAAGGATTGAAAGTCAGTGACCTGTTAACTTTCACAGTTGCTTCAGAGTACGATACCGTGCACGTTTACCCATGATATGTTGGGGGAAATGGTGAGTGTAATCAGTTTAGCAGTTTAAGGAGAAAGTAAGTTTAATGGATGTTTGGAATCAGGGGTAAATGTCCTTCCCACTTTCAGGGGAAAAAAAGTTGTATTTAACCACTCTTTTCCGAGCCACTTTTGTGTGTGGAAGCCGATATCACACTGTGACAAAAGTAGTTCTGTGGACATTTAATTCTTTGTGTTAAGCGGCCTGTGGCCTGGTGGCTTGCTATAGTAGTCTCTGTTTTTCTATTGTTTAGGGATTTTCTTTTCTTTTTCTTTTTCTTTTTCTTTTTCTTTTTCTTTTTTTTTTGTATTAAAAGAAATCCTAAAGTAAGGACAAAAAGCTTTTTTCCATTTCGTTTGGGGTGTTTTACTTACTGTTTTAAAAATGATTATCCAGCTCTCTTAATGGTAAGAGGGCTTGCCTTGATCTCATCCAGTATTTTAATATTTCAGTTTCAAGTTTAATGATGAGGGGATTTCAAGTTCCCCTTGGGTTCTGTTTGCTGATATACTCGCGTCTCTTTATATTAACAGCTTTCCCTTTTATCCTTTGCTTGAGCTATAGAGAAGGAAATGAAATTGGATGAGTCTTATTTTTAAGCCTGACTGGCTCTTTAGAAAATGGAGAGGAGAGTCACTCCCTCAAAATGGCTAACATGTTCAGCTGTGTGTAAATTGGGGTCATAATCCTTTCTTTGAAGAACAGGAAGGATGCTGTTATGATAAATGTGCTGGAAATCATTAAGGATGAGGATTAAGTGGGACACAAGTGACCATTCCAAGCTGTTTGCTGTTAGGTGGGACACCCTGTGCGTCCAGTGGAAAGACAGAGAAGGGCAGGGGCTAGCCATGGCCGCATGGGCCACCGTCTGTGAAACAGCAGACCTGGGGGAGTTTCCAAGCAGCCCAGGTATCCAGGCGTCTTCTGTCACCTCTCATCACAGGACGGAGGAAAACATGCCAGACTAGGGGGAATATTTGTGTCCCTGTTTGTGCCTGCTTATGTCACACCAAATACACTCCCCTCCTTGGTGTCCTGAAGCTTTTTTTCTTAAGCATGAATGTGGCAGGAAATTGAGGCTATTCAGCTCTCTAGGTGATACAACATACAGACTGTACTAAGCAGAATAATTTGACTTTAGATGACTGCTATTTGAGGTGGGGTTGAGAATGAAAATATCCCTTTCACCATGTATGAGAAGGCAGAATTTTAGTCAATCCATGTTCTCTGAAGGTCTAGAGTGTGCAGGGAATTTACTGCAAGATTGTTTCATACATATGCAACGAGGTGTCTTCATTCAGGTAGTTCGTACAGGACAATTGTAAATATGGATTGTTTCTATTTCTTAATATGTAACCATTAGCTTTCTTATCAACAATGAATTTCTTTTCTATTTCATGTTTCTACCTTTTAAGTAAATCCTTTCTACTTCTGAGAATCTTTGTCTCTCAACACATTGCTAATCAGTTTGTTGGAAACAGAAACCCCAAATTGGGGCACCTGGGTGGCTTAGTCGGTTAAGTGTCCGACTTTCGCTTAGGTCATGATCTCATGGTTCGTGGGTTCGTGCCCCGCGTTGGTCTCTGTGCTGACAGCCAGCTCAGAGCCTGGAGCCTATTTCAGAGTCTGTGACTCCCTCTCTCTCTGACCCTCCCCTTCTCACGCTCTCTCTCTCTCTCTCTCTCTCTCTCCTAGAAATAAATAAAAAATATTAAAAAAAAAAAAAAGAAAAGAAAAGAAACCCCAAACCCTGTGCCTGTCCCTTCCGGGGACAATAAAGTACGTTTATTGTCAGTGCATTAAAGTAGAAACAAAATAACAATCACTTGTAATCTCACCAGCTCCATGAGAGTTGAAAGGCCAGTGGTGGGTTTTGAGCCCAGGAAATTTTTAATGAAATGTTTTTTTTTTTTAATGTTTTATTTATTTTTGAGAGAGAGATAGAGACAGCATGAGCAGGGGAGAGTCAGAGAGAGATGGAGACACAGAATCTGAAACAGGCTCCAGGCTCTGAGCTGGCTGTTAGCACAGAGCCCAACACGGGGCTCGAACCCACGAACCGCGAGATCATGACCTGAGCTGAAGTCGGACACTTAACCGACTGAGCCACCCAGGTGCCCCAATTAAATGTTTTTAAAAGCCCCTGGAACGCGTGTGGGGATAGGTAAGGGTGGATGCAGGGAAGCGATGTAGGACTCTTACAGGAGTCCAGGCAAGAACCAATGGTACCTTAATGTATACTAGCAGAGGGGCTGGAGAGATATGGTCACATTCTGGCTCTGTTTGGAAGAGAGAGTAAAAGGGTTTGTTGATGGTTGGCCTTGGGTTATGACAGAAAGAAGTGCAGAGAGCCAAAGGTTTGGGGAGCAACCAGGATGATGGAGTTGCTGTTCAGCAAGGTGGGAAAGATGGGGAGAAGGGGGAATTCTGAGGGGGAAAAATAGAAAATTAAGTGTGGAATCTATTTAATTTTTTATTATGATTGTTACTAAAGGCTAGTATTGCCTCATTTAATCTTCACAAAGCCTTTCCAGGCTAACTGTTTTTATTAATAAGTCTTGGGGCAACACTAAGCTTAAGCTATGGAAACATTGAATCAAGGGAAGGGGTTCCCCGGGTGGCTCAGTCGATTAAGTGTCCGACTTCAGCTCAGGTCATGATCTCACGGTTCATGGGTTTGGGCCCCACATTGGGCTCTGTGCTGATGGTTCGGAGCCTGGAGTCTGCTTTTCAGATTCTGTATCTCCCTCTCTCTCTGCCCTTCCCCTGCTTGCATGCTTGTTTGCTCTCTCTCTCTCTCAAAAATAAATAAACACTAAAAAAATTTTTTTAATTAAAAAAAGGAAAGAAAAATTTGGGGTAAAGATCAGAAAAGACCAGTTAGGAGAAAGCACATCCCCAGGAACATGACATGACCTCCAGCAAGAGGGTCTTATAAAAGACAATTTAATTAAGCTATAGGCTTCTAATTGAGAACCTTCTCCCAGACAGCCTCATAGATGCTATTTACGATCTTTTGTTCTGTGTCTGGCTCTAACTGCGTGTGCACCAGCTCTGGACTTTGCTACCCAATGTACTCTGTGATGGGGCCAATACTACTAAAAAGGAATATGGATTTTCTGATACATCAGAGATAGATCAATTGCAATCTTGTCAGTATTGATACTGATGTTCACTGTGAAAGTAGCTCTGCTCTTTCCTTCCTTCCCTCTTTTTCCCTTCCTTCTTTTCCTTCCTTCTTTTTCCTTCCTTCCTTCCTTCCTTCCTTCCTTCCTTCCTTCCTTCCTTCCTTCCTTCCTTCCTCCTCCTTCCTGAACCATTTCTGACTTTTATGCAGACTAGCCTAGAAAACTCCATTATTTGTTCAGCTGATTATACCTGTGCAGTTTTGAAGCAGAGTGTACAAAAAAAACCCATGGGCACCAGGGAGGCTCAGTTGGTTATGTGTCCAACTCTTGATTTCAACTTGGGTCATGATCTCCCAGGCTTGGTAATCTAGTCTCATGTGGGGCTCTGTGCTAGGCATGGAACCTGCTTTGGGCTCTCTCTCTTTCTCGCCCTTCCCCTCCCCTGTGCTCAGTCTCTCTTGCTGTCTCTCTCTCAAAAAAAAAAAAAAAAAAAAAGAAGAAGAAGAAGAAAAGAGCAAAGAAAAATCCATTTTCTTGTCTTTGCCTGAAGATGAAAACAGGCCAGTTTAAATCTCTATCCTTAGCTTTAAGGGAAAAAGAACATACCTGCATCCAGCCCACTGAAGGAGGTTAGACCTTAGTCCATTCTTAATGTCCTCTTATTCTTTTTCTTTTAACTGAAATGAGTTCTCATTTTCTTCCTTTTTCATCTTTTGTTGTTGTTCATCACTTGATCCAAGAGTTGCTTTGTTATACTGGTAATGTTGGGGCCTTCTTTTGAAAAATAAAGCAAACAACCCAAGTGCCCAGTATTAGAGCTTAAATTCGCTAACTTAGCAACATTCATGGAGCACCCCTACGTGCCAGGAACTGTTTGAAGGGCTGGGGATGCAGCGGTAATTGTCAGAATCCCTGCAGCCAGGAGGGGAAAATCCAGCTGGGAGTGTGTGTGGAGGGGATGGCTGTCCAGTGTGCAAACGTCTGACGTTGTTTGGACTCTACAGAGAGCCAGGGCCCAGAGACCGACGGCAGTACACGGGGTTATCTAAGAAGGGGGCACCTGAAACCAAGATCAGACCCTGCGCAGCCTCCCGGCGTGTGGCCAGACGGCGGACAGCAGCCAGCCCCGCCTCTGAAAAACTCAAGCATCTTAATTGTATAGTTTTAGAGCTTTTCAGATAAGAAACTGGCATAAGAGTCGTGCTAATTTTAAACAATGACAGGAGTGGTATATGTGCCCATGCATGTTTTATTTGTATGTTTGTGAAGAAACCTGGGTAAGTGTGAATAGAGTCACATTTTGAAGAAGGCTTGACTGTTCTCCAAAGTGAACAAATGACACATTTGAAGCCTGCATCTGGTGAGAACATCTGTGGGTTATTTTCCCCATTTTTACGAAAAGTAGTCATGTTGGGACTATGATAGTATGACTTGGAATCTTATCAATTTTAGAGCTGAAATGGAGGAACTTTCGGGGCCTGTCTAGTTTGATTTCTCTCATTTCTCTGAATGGCAATGCTGATGGCAGACCGACACTCTGCCTGGGGCTCTCACCCCCTTGATAGTGGGGCTGATAGTGTAATCAGGATCCTCCTCCCATCTCTCATGCTCTTCTTTTAAATTTTTTTTTAATGTTTATTTATTTTTGAAAGACAGTGACAGATCATGAGCAAGGGAGGGGTAGACACACACACACACACACACACACACACACACACACACAGAATCTGAAATGGGCTCCAGGCTCAGAGCTGTCAGCACAGAGCCCAATGCGGGACTCAAACTCAGGAACAATGAGATCATGACCTGGGCCGAAGTCAGCCACTTAACCGATTGAGCCACCCACTCGCCCCCCTCACGCTCTTCTAAGTGACGAGAATCTGTGTCTCCATTCTTCCAGCTGACATGCATATAGAGTCTCAGAGAGGAGCAGATGTTTAATTCTATTCAATTGACCCTGCACTCGTTTATAAAATAGGTTTCTTCTATTTATATTTTGTCCTTTTAGGCAAATAATTCTGCCCCTAGATAATGATAAAAAAGGTAATTCTTCCTGCTTCCATCTTTCTATTTTTGGTTTGCTATTGCTGACATTAGTGTAAAAGCTAAATTTAAGATTAATGCCAGTCTTTTGTCTTCCAGCCTGTAGGATGTGACTGAGTTTCCTAGTGTTTGTGGGGGCAGAGACACAGGGTGAAGTGCAGGGGAGGGGTGACCGTGCTGTGCCCTCCCCTCTCCCCTCTTCCTGTTCCTGGCCTCGAGCATCCATCTTTCACTCTTTCTCTCTCTCACACCCCCCTCTCTTTCTCTCTCACTTTCTTGCATGCAAACCAGATGCCCACTCCCTTGTTTTCGTATTGGTTAAAGCCACACCAGCCTGTGAGTCAGGATTGCCAGAACACGAGAGAGAAAACTGAGACAGTATGGAATGTCATGTGCATCCTTCTGTCTTGAAGTGCCAGTGGGAAGAAATTTGAAGCAGCTTCCTGGGATTCCTTTAAGACAGTGCAGGTGGTCACCAGGACTCAGGCGGTGCTCTTCTGCCTTGAACGTGCACACTCATCATCTGGACATCTCGTTCAAATGGGTGATGCTGACGCAGGAGGTCTGGAGTGAGGCCAGAGGCTCCGCCTTCCTCACCAGCCCCCAGCCCCTGCTGGTGCTGCTGGGCTAGACCACACTTGGGGGCGTGCTGTAAGGTCAAAGGCATATCTGGTCCTCACAAGTCATTTGGAAGTTGAAGGATATACTGTGTCCCGAGATAGTGTTAGCGTCTAAACCAGTTTCTCTGAAATTCCCATCTCTCAAAAAAGTGTGGAGGGCTGGTTCTTCTGGGGCTTCCCTTTAAAAACTCCAGTCGATGGGGCACCCAGGCGGCTCAGGTGGTTAAGCAGCTCAGGTCATGATCTCACAGTTTTTGAGTTCGAGCCCCACATCAGGCTCTGTGCTGACAGCTCGGAGCCTGGAGCCTGTTTCAGATTCTGTGTCTTCCTCACTCTCAGCCCCTCCCCCACTCACATTCTGTCTGTCTGTCTCTCTCAAAAACAAATAAATATTAAAAAAAGAAAGAAAGAAAAGAACCAACCTCCAGTCAACCTCCAGTCGATTACTTAGATCAGGTTATTAAAAAGAAAAGCCTGTTTACACTCACCCTCTCGCGTTGCTTTCTCTCACCGTAGACTCAGGCCCTGAGTATTTTTAACCTCATACCTTGCTGACACTGAGGAGGCATTTTATTTCTAGTACCAAGACAGAACACATACCCCTCTTTCTTTAAATTCAGGAAATCTTACATAAAGCTGCCAAAATGGGATGGTGTATTTCCCAAAATTATGCAGCAACAGAAGGGGTGACATATTCTGGGATCAGAGTAGCAAGATCAGAGCTTCTTTTTTTTTTTTTTTTTTGTCTGTTCAACACATAACCAATACAGAGTGGTGTGGTGGTGTGGTGATTCAGGTCAGGGAGACTTTGGGGAGCAGTGAAGATCAGGAAATTGGGGACTTCTTCTTGTCCAGTCTCCGTAGCCTGGAGGGAGGTCCTCAAATCATTTGGGCCTTGGTGCTGTCATTTCTAAACTAAGGGTCTTCTTGCCTGACTGTTAATGAGGTCTCGGCCAACTCAATGCTTCTGGCATGAAGTGTGCTTGCTGGTGGGAAGTGAGAAGGGCTTTTTTTTTTTAAGTGTATTTATTTTGAGAGAGAGTGCATACCAGTGGGGAAGAGACAGAGAGAGAGGGAGAAGAATCCCAAGAAGGCTCCACACTGTCAGCACTGAGCCTGATGCTGGGCTTGATTTCAGGAATGGTGACATCATGACCTGAGCTGAAATCCAGAGTCGGTGCTTAACAGCTGAGCCACCCAGGTGCCCCAGGGAAGTTAGTATTTTATATGTGCAGGTTTCCTCCCCAGAAAACAACAAAAAGAATTATATTTATATGGTCTCCTGTCAGTATTTTTAGCAAGTATCCATAAGAAGATGTTGCATATATATTTTGATGATCTTTATTAGGGAGCTTTGCTTTGTAATTGCCCTTCATTTTATTATTTGTTTTTAGTTATTCAGGATTAAATGAAGATATTTAAAATATTACATATAATTAAGCCGTTAATATCTAAGTTACACACAATGTAATCTTGCTTAAAGCCAACCCAGTGGGAGAATATACTTTTGTGTAAGAAGTGGATTATTTTATACAAAGAACAAACTGAGGGTTACTGGAGGGAAGGGTTGTGGGCTAAATGAGGGATGGGCATTCAGGAGGGCACTTTTCAAGATTAGCACTGGGTGTCGTATAGAAGATAAACCACTGGGTTCTACTCCTGAAGCCAAGGCTACACTGTATGGTAACTAACTTGAATTTAAATTAAAAAAAAAGGATTATTTTACAAAAGGATTTATAATAGGATATGTATAAACAGTAAGTTCCTTTAGGAATTTTTTAAGTGTTACCTTTGATACCATCTTTTTAGGAACACATTTCTTTTTTTTTTAATTTTTTTAACGTTTTATTTATTTCTGAGAGAGAGAGAGAGAGAGAGGCAGCATGAGCAGGGGAGGGGCAGAGAGAGAGGGAGATACAGAATCTGAAGCAGGCTCTAGGCTCTGAGCTGTCAGCACAGAGCCCAATGCAGGGCTCGAACCCACGATCCGTGAGGTCATGACCTGAGCCGAAGTCGGTCACTCAACCAACTGATCCACCCAGGTACCCCTTTAGGAGCACATTTCTAACACAAAGCAAGGCATACGATGAAATTAGACTTCAGGCAGATAGAATTATGATAACAAAGCAGCGATGTGGGCTTTCAGAAGCAGGGATTTGAAGCACCAGTAGCTTTCAAAGTAATTGTCCCTCAAGGAGAGGTTAAGCTGTGATTGTCCATTCACAAAGATCATGCCTTAAAACAACTGGAGGACGCTTTGCTCTTGTGTGTGGCGTGGCAGGCTGGGTGGTGGTGTTGTGACTGGGGATGTCTTGGCTGCATGGTCCTTGAGATTTGGACATGATGGTGTGGATGGTAACGAGCCATCTTGTCACATTCCTGGAGTTTCCCTAATAACAGGGGAATTGGAGCAGTTTTGATGGGTAACAATCTTTTAAAAACATTGAGTTACAGTGTCCAAATTTGGAAGTTCTCTTTTCCATCTCCTAGAACGAGTCACAGGCTAGAATGCAGCCAGACACGAATGGGGCTCTCTCAACTTTTCTCCCCCTCCAATTGCTGTGCTCATTTTGAGTTCATATCAAAACTCTGGAAATACTCATACTGGATCTTCTACTGTCATTTTAAATGAATTTAAAGGATTTTATTTCTTAGAAACAGTCGGACTCAACCAGGTGATAGTTACTCCGTGGGCTCATGTTCCAAGTGTATCTTGAGACTTTTCCATTGATACATGAAATGGATAATGTGTTAAATTGTCTGAGCCAAACTGATACGAATAAATAATACTGCCTTGGACTGAGAAAGTCTTGATGGTCTTAAGAGTGTGTTCGTCTGCAGTCATCGGGTTTGCAGAGCAAGCTTGTCACATGGGGAAGATGTACGTTGGGTCAGCGTAAGGAAACAGAGGCTCAAGGCAAGTGGTGACCTGCTCAAGTTACCTTAGCTCATGATCTGTAGAGGTGAGACCAGAACAAGGGTACCTGATTTCTTGTTGGGGGTTCTCTGATACCACGTGATGGCTGATTTGATATGTCTACTTGACTGGGCCAAGGTCCAGGTATCAGATTAAACATGGCTTCTGGGTGTGTTCTTGAGGGTGTTTCTAGAAGAGATTAGCATTTGACTTGGTCAACCGAGCAAAGTGGGTGGCCCTCCCTAATATGGGTGGACACAACCCCTTGCATTCACACCCTGCATGGCACAGAAAGGTGGAGGAAGGGGGCATTTGCTGTCTGCCTGACTGTTGAGCTAGCTCTGCGACATCAGTCTTCTCCTGCCCTGGGTGACCCTCATTGTCAGGCCTTCCAGAGGTGGACTAGAATCTATTCCATAGGCTCTTAGCTCTCAGGCCTTTGAACTGTACCACCAGCCCTTCTGGGGTCTCCTTCCTGCAGACAGCAGATCAGGAGAATTCTCAGCCTCCATAATTAAAATCTCATTTTTATATATAACCTCCTCTTCCCCTGCCTCTCATTAGTTGTTCTATTTCTCTGGAGAACCCTGACTACTATACCATATTAAAAGGGACGGTCTGAGGGCACCTGGGTGGCTCAGTCAGTTAAGTGTCCGGCTCTTGGTTTCGGCTCAGGACATGATCTCACAGTTTCATGAGTTTGAGCCCTGCTTAGGGCTCTGCACTGGCAGAGGGCCTGCTTGGGATTCTCTCTCTCCTTACTCTGCCCCTCCCCTGCTCACACTCCCTCTCTCTGTCAGAATAAATAAATAAACTTAAACAAAAAAATTTTTTTAAATAGGGACACCTGGATGGCTCAGCCTGTTAGGCATCTGCCTTAGGCTCAGGTCATGCTCTCATGAGTCGTGGGTTCCAGCCCCGCATCGGGCTCTGTGCTGACAGCTCAGAGCCTGGACCCTGCTTTGAATTCCATGTCTCCCTCTTTCTCCATTCCTCTCCCGCTCATGCTCTGTCTCTCTCTGTCTCTCAAAAATAAATGTTAAAAATAATTTTCTTTTAAATAAAAAAGAATTTTAAAAAGAGACAGTCTGGCTCTTTATGATAATGGCTTTTAAAAGTACAGCACTTTACAGTTTGACAAGGCGTTTGCATAGATACCGCCTTTTTTTTCTTCACAAGCTGAACAATCATGTTTAAATTACTCATGTCAAATGATGCATGAGAAGAAATAGTTCTATTTACTTTTTTCTTTCTCAATTAATTTTTGCATCAAATCTTCTAAGCTTAAAATCCTTATTTCATTTTATTTTCTCTTTTCCCAGGCTTAATTTTCTTGAAAAGAGAAACTGGAGCAATTACTATCCAGAACGAGTAGCTACTGTAGGAAGTGGGCTTATTGATCTTGTAAAATTCCGTGCTTAATTTGTCAATATTGTTCTCATTTCATAGTAGCATTTGTCTTTTAAAGTAGCAGCTTATAACTGAGTTAATGTCTGTCTTTAACATGCATGCAGTTAAGCATCAAACAAGTCATGTGTGTATCATAACGTATCCTTTTGTTTAATTTTCATTGTGTTAGATCACAGAAAGAGAAGGTCCTCTAAAATAATGAAATGATGGATACCCAGGAAGGGAAAAGAGAAAGTTGACGATATTATATGGAATTTTGTGTGTGAGGTTTGTCAGAAAGAGTAGGGTATGGAGGGACTAAAGAGACTTTTTGCTTTGCTTTTTTTTTTTTTTTGCTTTGCTTTTTAAATTTATTTTTATTTGAAAGCCCAATAGGATAACTAAACAAACAAACAATATATTTATGTGTAACTTACATAAAGTAAAATGCACCATTTTAAATCTACTGTTTGCGGGGCGCCTGGGTGGCTCTGTCGGTTAAGCATCTGACTTCAGCTCAGGTCATGATCTCACAGTTCCTGAGGTTGAACCCCACGTCAGGCTCTGTGCTGACAGCTTGGAGCCTGGAGGCTGCTTCGGATTCCCTGTCTCCCTCTCTCTCTCTGCCCCTCCTTGCTCACACTCTGTCTCTGTCTCTCTCTCTCAAAAAGAAATAAATATACAAATCTGTGTGTGTCGGACATACATTTTCATTTCTCTTGGGTAAACACCTACGAGTGGAATCACTAGGTCACATAGTAAGTATGTGTTTACCTAATTATAAGAAACTCAAACGTTTTTCCAAAGTGGTTGCACAGTTTTATTTTCCTCCAAGTAATATATGAGTGTGCCAGCTACATTGTGGTATCATCTTTATTTTTAGCCATTCTAGTGGACGTGTGATCTTAATTTGCATTTCTTGGTGACTAGTGTTGAGCATCTTTTTATGTTATCAGCTAATTGACATGTCTTCTCTTGTGAAGTATCCATTAAAACCTTTTGCATATTTCTGTTAGGTTGTTGGTGTTCTTATTGAGTTCTAAGGGTTCTTTATATATAATGGAGGCAAGTCCTTTCCAGCATTACTTTTCCTCCCTTTTTTTATTGTGGTAAAATACACATAACATAATATTTATAAATTTAGTCCTTTGTAAGTGTGTGGTTCAGTGGTGTTAAGCACATTCATGTTATTGTGCAGCCATCACCACCAGGCATCTCCAGGACTTCTTCATCTTGCAAATCTGAAACTCTCTACCCATGAAAGAACAATTCCCTCATTCTCTCTGCTCCCCAGCCCCCTGGCAACCACCTTTCAACTTCCTGTCTGACAATGAATTTGATTTCCCTAGGTACCTCATATAAATGGAATCATACAATATTTACCTGGCTTATTTCACTTCGTATAATGTCCTCAAGGTTTGTGCATGTTGTAGCACGTGTCAGATTTTCCTTTCTCTTTAAGGCTGTGTAATATTTCAATGTACATGAACACCATATTTTGCTTATCTGTTCACTCTCAGTGGACACTTGGGTTGCTATGACGGTGGGTATAGAAATAAGTTGCTATGACAGTGGGTATAGAAATATCACTTTGAGACCCTATTTTCAGTTCTTTTGGGTATTTTGGGTGTATTGCCAGATCATTTAGTAATTCTATGTTTCATTTTTAAAGGAACTGCCATACTATTTTCCATAGCAGCTACACTATCTTACATTCCCTCCAACAGTGTGTCTCCTCCTTAACATGTACTGTTTTCTGGCTTTTTTCTTTTTTGATAGTAGCCAACACCTTGGGTATGATGTAGTATCTAAATGTGGTTTTGATTTGCATTTCTCTAGTGATTAGTGATGTTGAGCATCTTTTCATGTGCTTATTGGCTATTTATGTATCTTCTTTGGAGAAAGTCAAGCATCAAGCATTGCCTCATTGTTTTTAAAAACCTTTTGCCCTAAAAGCCTAGCAGGATAATGTGGCCATCTGTTTCAAGGAGACCTTGTCCACCTTGTGGCAGAACATTTGTATCATCATTTAAGAACTACAGTGACACGAGCATCTAGTTGCTGATTACATACGACAGTAGTTCATATTTCAAATGCTAAATGAGTATTTATAGACACAGAACTTAGTTATGTTTTGTCAAAGTCACAGGATCACTATTTCCCTTTTGCTAGCCCTAACACAGTTCAACTTCTACAAAAATACCTAAAATGTTTTTACATGGAACTATGTTTTAGTTTCTATATTAAGAGAGAAAATGAGATTCAAACACAAGTAAAGAGCCAGTTTAAAATAAACAATGAGATGACTATTATTGTGGACAGAAAAGAGGACAGAAGAAAGGTTGGTTCACTTACAGAAAAATGATGAAATTCAGAGAGGAAGAAGAAATCAGATTTTTCAGGCCCTTGTAAGGCAGAGGGGAACAAAAGAGAGCTGTCTTCACCTCATTGCTCTCTCCTGAAGTCATACTGCCTTTAAGACCTCAAGTTCATGGTTATGTGGATCCATCACCCAGGAAGGGTTTAAAATGGAAAGCTAGGTATTTTTTCTAAAAAGTTGAGAGCCCGAAATTTGCATTTAAAAGAACAAACTTCTCTCCTCAATCATAGTCATCGCTCAATCTCAATCGTGTTGACAAAGAAATCTTTGATTTCCGTGTTTGGTTTCCTCCTGCTTTGCATGGTATATGATGGCTTAGGTCAGATACATCCAAGATCAGGGTTCAGCAAACTTTTATGTAAAGGGTAGATAGACTGTGTTTAGCTTTGGAGGCCATAGAGTCTCTGGCAGCTGCCCGACTCTGCTGTCATAGCCTCCGGAAAGCCATTTACCATCTTGGAAGGAAGCCATGGATACTATGTAAAGGACTGGCAATAAAACTTTATTTATAAGAGCAGGCAGCAGGCCCTCTTTTGCTGATACCTGTTCTCTCATGGGGCCGTGTGAAGTTTAATCCGACCACATGGTTAATAAGAGCTGTTTCCAAATGTTCACCCTCTAAACAATATTATTGGAGCCCCAGAAATTCTTAGAGGGTTAAGTGATCTTTTAGAATTTTAATTTGAAGCCTTGTATTCAGTGACTAGAATCCAGAGGCAGTAAGAGAGAAAAGCTTTATAAATATTTATACGTGCTAAAAATTAAATTGCTGAAATAAAAATTGGTTCTTGTAAAAAGATAATTGTATAGCAAGTTGGGAATTCACTTTCGGTCTAAATTCCCTGTGGAAACATCTTCGTTGTGAGGAAAATTAGGAGACTAAGAACAAATGTTTCCCGAGTGTGAGGTGATGCTCCAGCAGGTTCTGAGGGTGACTGCAGCCGGGTGGCTGTCACACAGCTCCTGCGCGGAGGCACTTACCATCCTGGAAGGACAGTCAAGGCCCCTGAGAGAAGACATTTTTGTAAATGGGTGTTTTTAACTTTTTGAGACCATTTTATTTTAAAATGAACTTTTTTGAGGTATAACTTGCATACAGTAAATTTGGTGAGCCCAAAGGAGTACCTAACAGTTCCAGTAAGTCCAGAGAACTCAGTAGAATGGAATTGCACGGTATTCAATTGCTGCTCCGCCTCTGGCATCAATTTGAAACATCCAGTGGTAAACTGAGTTCGCCATGGCGCCCTGGGTTGATTTCCTACACAGTTTGAGAGCCACAGATCTAGCTTCTTTTACTCAGCATAATGTTTTTAGGATTTATTCCAGCTGTTAGATGCGTTAGTAGTTTGTTCCTTTTTTATTTTATCTTTCTGAGTGCTATTCCATTTTAGGAAATACCACAGTGTATCCATTCACTTGATGAAGGAGGGGAGCATTTGGGTTGTTTCCATTTTTGGCTATTATGAAAAGGCCATATAAGCATTCAAGTGTAAGTCCTTGTGTAGGCCATATATTCTCATTTCTCTGAGATTAGAATTATTGGGTCATATAATAACCCATGTCTGACTTACTCAGAAGCTGTCAAACTTTTCCAAAGTGATCTGACCATTCATTATACTCCTACTAACAATGTATGAAAATTCCAGTTGCTTCAGTTCTTGCCAATACTTGGTGGTGTGAGTTTTTAAAATTTTAGCCATTCTACTAGTGGGGATGTTGTATATCTTAGTATGGTTTCAATTTGCATTTCCCTGATGACTAATGGTGCATATCTTTGCATATGCTTATTTGCAATTGTGTGTGTGTGTGTGTGTGTGTGTGTGTGAAGTATCTGTTCACATTTTTTGTGTATGTTTTAATTGGGTTGCTTGTCTTTTTTTTTTTTTTGGTCGTTAGATAAAATTTTTTTTTCTATTTTCTATTTTATTTTATTTTTTTACAAATAGTTTATTGTCAAGTTGGTTTCCATATAACACCCAGTGCTGCTCATCCCCACAAGTGAGGGGCACTTGTGGGTTGCGTGTCTTATTATTGAGTTACCAGAGTTCTAATATACTCTGAATGCAAGTCTTTTGCCAGATGTATTATATGTATAAAAGGATTTTTCCCCAGTTGATGGCTTGCCTTTTCCTTTCCTTAACCTAGTGTCCTTTGAAGAGCAATATTTAAAAATTTTACCGACTCAATTTTTTCCTGGTTGGTAATTTTTGTTTCTTTTTGCTTCCTCAAGATTAAAAGAATTTTCACCTAAGTTTTCCTCTAGAAAAAAGTACAATATTTTAATGTTAGAGTGTTGACCTTTACATGTAAGTGTATGATCCATTTCAGGTTATTTTTTATGTCTGCCATGAGATCAGGGGTGAGGTTTCTTTCCATACAGATATCCAGTTGTCCCAGTAGGATTTGTTGGAAAAACTATGCTTTCCCTTTTGAATTAACTAGACCCTTTGTCCAAAATTGATTGACCATGGATGTTTGTCTGTTTCTGAACTCTGTTCTGTCCCATTGGTATATCTGTCTGTCCACATTATCCTGACCCTTGTAGCTTTATGATGAATTTTGAAATCAGGCAGTATGATGGAGAAGGTTGTATTTTTAAGTTTGCTTTCTTTTTATCCAGCCATTTTTTTTTCAAATGTATTTTCAGTAACTACTAAAAACTGAATATTTGGGTGTTAGGCTGACTTTGTTTTAATGTTTTATTTATTTTTGAGAGAGAGAGCATGAGCTGGGGAAGGGCAGACTGAAAGGGACAGGGGATCCAAAGTGGGCCCTGTGCTGACAGCAGCAAGCCCAATGTGGGGCTCGAACTCCTAAACCATGAGCTCATGACCTGAACTGAAGTCAGATGGCTAACCAACTGAGCCACCCAGGTGCCCCTAGGCTGACTTTAAAGGCAAAGAAAGTACTGATCATGAAGGATAAGTGATCTTGTTTCAGTCCCAGCTTTGATGACCTTGGGCCTGTTTCCTTGCCTGTCAAATGAGAAGATGGGGCTAGAGGACTCTAGGATAGTCTTCACCAATGTCCCATTTGAATCTAATAACCTATAATGTTATGTGGATCACAAACCATTTTCTCTTTAACTTGCACACTATGCTGTGATTCAAGTTTTAAAGTCGCCAAGCAGAAACAATACTGAAAACCAAAGGGCTTAATGAAGACAGTAGCTGACACTTAATTATAAATTTGTGCCCTTTTAGTGGAAATGCATCAGGAAAATCTTGGTGCACAGCTGGACTCTATTTTAGGAGCTTTTACAATTTTTCCCTGCTTCGGGCTAAATTTTAGCTTGGTGCTTCTAACACGTAACTTGAAGTGATTTACTTAATTAATGGCCCCATGGGCCAGAAGCTGTGGGTTTACCTCTCATATCAGAGTCCATGAACAAATCTCAGGATTGGAGAGAAGTAGAGGTCATCTAGCCCCCTGTTTTGCAGGGTGCAGTCCTTGGACCAGCAGCTTTGGCGTTAACTCGTTAGAAATGCAGAATCTCAGGTCATACCCCAACCGTACTGAATCCGGCGTGCACAGTGTGTGTGCTGAAGGCCGAGAAGCACTGCTCAAGCTGAACAGTGAGAATCTTCTCCATGGCCCTGCCACCAGGCCATCTGGCCTCCAGACACCTCTGAGGGTAACCTCACAGTGGCAGTCTGTTCCATTTGTGGATAGTTCTGTTCCAGTTTCCTTTCTTATATTGATCTGCAGTCTGTTTTCCTATACCTCCTGGTGTACCTTGAAGTCATCCTTTGGTACTGCCAATGTGCCAGGCACTGTGAATACTGAAATAAGACATGGTCTCATTTTTCGAAGAACTCCCTTCAGGAATGTTCACGAATGGCCAGTAATCCAATGCGATAGACTCAGTGAAGATCATGGATACGGTGCTAAAGTCACACAAAGGAGGGAGTGGTGGATTCTGTCAGGATCAGGGTGTTGGGCAAGGTCTCCGGGTGGAGGTGCAGCCAGTTGTGTGGGTTGAGTTGGAGTGAGATAGACAAAGTTTTGTTTATTTTGTTTCCTGAGAGACAAAGGTGAGATATTTCAGACAGACAGAGGAGCTTTGCAGAGGCCATGGAGAGATGAGAGGTGCTGCGGAACACCGAAGAGTTTGATATTGCTTGTGTTAAAGTGGCAGGGGACTAGAGACATGGGCAGAGATCATGTCACAAAGGGCCCATGCAGTGCCCAAGGCATTAACTTTAATCTCAGAGGCTGTAGGAGGCAGATTTGTATTTTAGGAAAATCAATGCTAGCTGCAAAATGGCTGGAGAACCTGATGGCAGTGAGATGGTGGCAGGGAGCACTATCAACCTGTCTTTGGCCGTCCAAAGGAAAGATGAAGGAGGACTGAATGAGGGGCAAGCAGCTAAGCCTTGGCCCCTGGGGCCATGATGGACCTGCCTCAGAAAACCAAAGAACAAATTCTTTCCCTTACATTCTTCACTTTTGTTCAACAGCTAGTTATTACAGGCCAATTATTTCTAGAGACTTTGCTCAGCTTGGAGGGCATACAGATAAAGAAGGCATGGGCCGGGGCACCTGGGTGGCTTAGTCGGTTAAGCGTCCGACTTTCGCTTAGGTCATGATCTCTCGGTTCGTGGGTTCAGGCCCCGCATCGGGCTCTGTGCTGACTGCCAGCTCAGAGCCTGGAGCCTGTTTCGGTCTGTGACTCCCTCTCTCTCTGACCCTCCCCTGCTCACGCTGTCTCTCTCTCTCCTGGAAATAAATAAAAAACATTAAAAAAAAAAAAAAAAAAAGAAGGCATGGGCCTTGCCCCCCAGCCCAGAGTTTCATAGTTTAGTGAGCAGTGGACGTCTTAAGCAGTTCCTTCTTCATGTGATACTGTTTTCAATGTCTTTTATTGTTTGCTTGCTTCCTCATGGAAACGATCTAGTCAATATTCTCCTGAAAGGGCAGTGTCTGGAACAGAATTAAGTGCTTCAATTAATGTAGAATACCTGAGCAATATAGAATGGGGCCCGGGCCATTACCAGATATTAAGATGGCCTGAGATATGGACCTGATTCTTTTAAGGTCACCTGCGATCGCTTTAATTTTTTAACAACCATGAATCAACGCTACTCACAACACTTCCAAGGGGACTCGACATGTCTTTGCTTCCATCTTACTTCCCATTCTGTATTTGATGCTTTTGATTTCACGGCATCTAATTATAGGCTCTAACTATACTCCTAGTGATGCTTATACATATCCTGTTGGTCCAGCCTTTTGAGTTGTTTTTTTTTTCCCTAATCTCTGGTTTTATCCTGTTGATTCACCCTTTTGGTTATTAGCTAACCGGACGACGTATGCACTCCCTGGTATATTTTCACCAGCATCATTGAGAGGCCCCTGAGTGCAGGACCAAGTCTGAGTCCTATCAGATGTAGTGTGCCTCCAGGTATGAGCAAGGTGGCATTTCTTTTTTTTTTTTTTTAATTTTTTAACGTTTATTTTATTTTTTAGACAAAGAGAGACAAAGTATGAGTGGGGGAGGGCCAGAGAGAGAGGGAGACACAGAATCTGAAATAGGCTCCAGGCTCTGAGCTGTCAGCACAGATCCCGACGCAGGGCTCGAACCCACGGACTGCGAGATCATGACCTGAGCTGAAGTCGGCTGCTGAACCAACTGAGCCACCCAGGTGCCCTGCAAGGTGGCATTTCTAATCAGTGGGGGAAGCAAACTATCACTGCCTGGTGTTTAGGATAGCTAGGCACCTATTGGAAAAAGAGAAAGCTGGAGTCCCATCTCTTTCTTTAGATAAAATATGTAAAAATATGTTACAGATGGCTCAAAGATGTAAACTTTAGTAACGAAGTCATAAAGACTATTAGAAGAAACATGAGGGGTGCCTGGATGGCTCAGTTGGTTAAGCATCCAACTTCAGCTCAGGTTATGATCTCACGGTTCGAGAGTTAGAGCCCCGTGTCAGGCTCTGAGCTGACAGGGAAGAGTCTGCTTGGGATTCTGTCTCTCCCTCTCTCTGGCCCTCCCCTGCTCACACTCACTCTCTCTCAAAATAAATAAATAAACAAACATAAAAAAAGAAAGTAACATGAGTACATGTTAAATATATCTTGGAGCAGAGACTGAGAGACTGAAGACTCCCCCCACCCCCCACCACCACTAAGCATGTCACAGAACACAGAAGCTATAAAGGAAAAGGCTAACTTTCCAAAAAGGAAAATTTTATGTGAAAGTTAAAAGGTTCTGTCTGGCAGAAATTCCATAAATGAAGTCAAATGACAAATAATGTACTTAGAAAAACTGGCATGTATGTCAGAGACCTAATTCTTTCCACATAGAAAGAATTCTTAAAAATCAGTAAGAAAAAGATGGACAATGAGGAGGTTGAACTGAAATTGACAGAAATAAGCATGTTAAAACATACAAATCCTAACTCTGTTTAGAAGCTCAATTTAAAACAATGAGATCTCACTTTCCTACCTATCAGATGCCCATGAGAACGTTTGGTAATACTCATTATAGCGCTGACACAAGGAAACAGGACATGTAGTTGATGCATGTTTTTAAAGATCATTTGTACAATATCTGTCAGAATTTAAAAGGTCATTATCCTTAGGCTCAAGAATTCTGCATCTGACCCTGTAAATATTTTCCACCAAGTGTGCAAAAATAGCTACATAGATATTTGTTGTAACTGTGTAATAGGAAAAAAATGAAAGCAAATTATATGTCCGTTAGTAGGCAAACAGTGGAATGCTATGCGGTGATTAAAAATGTTGCAATGCTCAATGTCCTGATTGTGAAAGAGTCCAGATATTAAGTGAAAAAACAAATCAGTGTGTGTAGTCTGATACCATAAGTGTTTTATAGAAAAGATGTATGGTTTATCAGTCAGGAAGGTATTAGCTACAAATAATAAAAAGCCCCAGTGGGCGCGTTTATCTCACACAACAAGAAGTGTGCAAATGTCAGCAGTGCAGCATTGGTAGAGGGCCCCACCAGCTGTGGCTTGGGCACGCTTTCTTCGCTGTGTTCCTAATTGTATGGGCCTCTGTCCTCCATTTTTTTTTTTTTTTCCCTTAGTCATAGCTAGATGGCTGTGCTCCACCAAGCCTCACATCAGGATTTCTAGGTAGGAAAAAGGCATAAGGGGAAAAGTAGGAGGGAGGGATGGCATCTGTCAAAAGCCAGAATGTTTCTAGAAAAACTTAGCAGACTTCTGCTTACATGTCATTGCTTAGAAGTGTCCCGTGGCTCCCTAGACTTTTAAGGGAATCTGAGAAGGCAAGAGTTTTAATGAGGTACATGTTTTTTCCTCCCGTCTAATCCAGGATTCTGTGAATATGGAAGAAGAGGAGAAGGAATATGAGGTAGACGGCTAGAAGTGGAGCTCTCTGTCTCACACACAGTTTGTGTTTGCATAGAATATTTCTGGAAGGCACTTGAGAAATGGAGAATAGTGCCATCCTCCTCGACTTACAATGGGGTTATGTCCTGATAAACCCATCATATGTCCTGATAAACCATATCATATGCTGAAAATGCATTTAACACATTAACTTACCAAACATCACAGCTTCAATGTGCTCAGAAAACTTACATTAGCCTATAGTGGGGCAGAATCATCTAACCCAATGCCTATTTTATAATAAAGTGCTGGATACCTCATGTAATGGATGACTAAAAGTGAACACAGTGGATGAATGGGTACAGAATGGTTGTTCAAGTGTGTCGGTTGTTTACCCTGGGATCGCGTGGCTGACTAGGAGCTGCCGCTCATTGCCATTGCCTAGCATACCCAGAGAGGATCACACTCCATGTCCCCAGTCTGAGGAAAGATCCAAATCCAGAATTCCAAGTATATTTTCCAACCAGATACTATCGCTTTCACACCATTGGAAGTCTGGGACCATCTGTAGTTACCTCAGTTGCCAGTGGAACCGACTGGCAATCGGAAGGAAGAGGGACATTTATTTTTCACTTTATATTGTTATTTCCCACTGGGGATTTTTTTTTTTTTGAGGGGGGCAGGTTTTCTTGAATTTATTCTGCACCCGACACTAGGATGAAATGGTTCCCATAAATAAGGGGCATACGCCCTTCTTCATGAGCCTGATCTATAACAGGGGCAGGGCAGAGGGGGCCTGGGTAGGCCCTGTCCGTTGGAGAGACCAGGTAGGGGACGTGGATCAGCGGGCACCAGAGGGTCAGCAGGAGGCTGCCCGGGCCTGGTGCCGAAGATACGGGGCCAGGCAAGCTGGGGAGCGGTTAGGAGCTGGCCCGGGTCCTCTCCATATAGCCAGTGCAGTTCTTCGGGATCCTTCAGTCCCGTGGCCTCACATACCCAGCGGATGTCGTCCTCGCCTGCCACCAGGATGGACTGCATGGCAGGGGCTCCTCCGACAGCTGGGCAGGGGGGAGGGGGAGCGGCGTAGACGTCACAGTCACAAACTTCACTTCCGCTGCCAGTGGCTTCCTTCCGGCTGGGGCTCCGGGTGCTGGTGGCGCCCCCAGCCGGTGCCTGGGTCAGGGTCAAGGCCTGGGACTTTTTTCCTTTCCTTTCCTTTTTTTTTTTTCTTTTCTTTCCTTTCCTTTTCTTTCTTTCTTTCTTTTTTTTTTTTTAACAACGAATATGTGCTAAATGTAAAGGAAGGAAGTCGATGGGAAGTTGACATCGGTCCATTATCAGAACCCGTTAGGTACAGCTGTCCAGTCAGTTGGTGTCTTCGACTCCTTCTAGGGCGGAGCCTCCTCAAGTTATGTACAAGTTATAATTTATACAATCTTCAGGGCCTGAAGAAGAGGATTAATAGTCCACCTCTTTGGTCACAAAGGAAACCTAGCGTTTTGAAGAGGTTCTTACTTAGTCTGTGTTATGGGCTGAATGTGACCCCTCCCCCCAACTCCTATGTGGAAGTCCTAGCCCTCAGCACCAGAGAAAGCGTCTGGATGTGGAGATAGGGTCTTTAAAGAAGAGATTAAAATTAAATGAGGTCATGAGGGAGGACCCTAACCCGACATGACTAGTGTCCTCACAAGAGGAGAGATTAGGGCCCAGACACACCGAGAGGGAAGACCCCGTGAGGACGCAGGGACGAGACGGCCATCTGCAAGCCCAGGAGAGAAGCCTCAGAAGAAACCAACCCTGATGACTCTTCTCAGACTTCAGCCTCCAGCTCGTGAGGAAATACGTTTCCGTGTTTTCTTGAAGCCGCCAAGCCTGTGCCACTTTGTTAGGGCGGGCCTAGCGAATCACACATTCTTCTAGCCCTTTAAACCTGTGTGGAGATCGAGTTCCGTGTTTTGCAGAATCTCTGGGAGGGTTGAGATTGCACGAGGCCTGGCTACCCCCTGCCTTACTGTCCGGGGATGGGGGGGGGGGGGGAAGCTGGTCCCCAGGGAGGCTAGCCTAGAATGGGGAGATACTGAATGTGGGCTGGGATAGATCCCTGACAGCCCTCTCTATAGGAACTCCTTGCTACGAACACCTCACTCCCAGGCTCCTTAGAGCCCTGCCTCCAGCCTGCTTGCCGGTTCTCTGATGTCTTTTCTTCCCTTGAAAGTCAGGATGGACAGACTCGCTCCCTCACTCTGGCCTCTGCTAAATCCATCTTGATCACAGGCAGGCTTGCGTCTTAGGGATGATCTGCCCCAGGACAGCTGCTGAGAGTTGGGAGTGGGATCCTGTATTCTAGGAGTTGCCTTAAAATACATATCAGCAAGAGTTATATTCCCCTCCTGATGAAACAGGAAAGGGTGTGTGTGGGGGGGGAACCTTTGTACTCAAAGCCCTCCGCTTTTGGGGCTGCACAACTCCAGCTTAGCACTCTGTCCGAGCCAGAGCTCAGCCTTGGCCAGGGCCCAGGGTCACTGGAACGGCTTGCAGTGGTCCAACTTAAGGGACACTCGAGCTCTTCTCAGCCCATTTTGCCTGTCCCAGTGAGCAGTGACTGCAGGGTTAGGAGGGAGATAGGCCTGCATTCCCCACAGACGTCAACTGACCGAAGGTAGGCAGAGGTTGGCCTCATGGCGTTCTGGTGCCTTCTGAGCCCTTGGAGAGGGAGCCCTCATTTGTGAGATTTGCCTGTCTGCTTTCCAGTTTCTTCTCAGCAAGTGCATAGCATGGGTGGGATGGGCAGCCTCACTGGTCAGAGGGTCTCCGTTGTGGGGCGGGCTGGCGTCCGAGCACAGAGCTATACAGAGGGAAGGATTTAGGTCTGGCTAAATGCGTGTACCCATGAGCTCCTGGGAAGTACTGTTTTTTTCCTGCTAAGTTGGGAATGGAAAGCACTTTTCTTTATATAGAAAATGAAATCTCTTTCTGTATGGTTTACCTTTATTTTTTTTTCCCTTCACTTCAGGGAAATTTGCCACGATAGAGAAGAGTAAGGGACCTTTTATGTGAGCACTTGAACTCATACATTACACACAGGGAGGCTGAGTTCTTTGAAGTCCAGGGAGACAGATGCATCTCGGAGTCAAGGGCTTCCCTGGCCATATCATTTCACGTTTTCAGAGCCCTGACTGTTCCCTGGGCTGAGCGTGAGACTGAGCTCACAGCTAGCATCCTTCTTGGTATCGGTGGGATGTGGTACCTTGTAACCAGGCATGAGGGGCATAGAGAAGGGAGGCTAGGGAGAGCCCAGGCCATGTTTGTTTGGCCTATTTAAGAGATTGTTCTACTTCATGCTAAATTTGCAAGGAGTCTTACTTGAGAAACCTAGAAAATTCAGTAGAAAATATATTTTCACAGTATTTTTAAGCTGGCACAGACTATTTTAAGCTGAATGGACCCTGGAGATAAACCAGTTCAGCCTCTTCCCTTTGCTGCTAAAGGGCTGGGGCCCAGAAGAGTCAGGGATTGTCAGGAACCTGCAGGGAGTTAGCGCAGCACTGGGATTAGAGTCTGAGCCTCAGTGCTCAGTCCTTGCTCTTTCCTTTCCAGCGGCAGCGCTCCCTGGGCTTTCACAAAGCATTTTTCTAGATACAGAGAAATGCCTTATTGCACGTAAAGGCAAGACTTCAAAAGTTGTTCTTGGAGTAACTTATTAGAGCTATGTAATTAGTTGCAAATAACTTATAGTTAATGAAGAAATGGTTATGCTCAATAAAAGCTGTTTATTATTATGTTCTAGTCAGAGCTCGTGAGTTAAGGGAAGAGGAACAGGATTATGTCAGGAATAGAGCGATCCTTGGAGCCCAAGGAAAGGAAAACAAAGTCCAGGTTTTCTTTACATGATTTGGAACTTGGGACTGATCCGTGTCGCTCTGTCCCTTTGCCCCAGTCTCTCTCGGAGTCCTGCATCCTTTGTCTCATGAGACCTCATGTCCTATTTGTCAGTCACCGGCTCCCATCTCCATTGCCCTGACTTGGTCCCCTGGCCCCACCTCGGCACCCTGTCTCCCAGCTCGCTTTCCCTCCCATCTTCTGTCCCTCTGTCTCCATAAGGACTTGCCCCATTTTTTCCCCCCTCAGACCAGCTTCCTCTGCAGCTCGCCCAGGCTGCAGGTGACCGCCCCAGCCTCACTCCGCTTCAGTCACTAATTCTGTCTCTCACCCCAATTTCCAGTTCCCCACGGAGCCATCTCATCCACCTACGTCAGCCTTCCTCACCAGGCTGCGCGTTGCTGCCACACTTCAGAATTGGCTGCCTGTGGCCAGCCCTGGTCGGGGGCCGGGGCCCCGGGGCCTCAGGAGCCCCCAGGAAATGCAGCCAGCCCCGTGCTAGACACCCACGGGTATGATCTCATTCAGTCCTCACAGCCCTCCGAGGTGTGCTGTGTCATCTCCCAGGGGCATGTGGAACTTGGACTCAGTGCCCTCAAAGCCATTTGCAAGGGACCCACTGCTAGGAGGTGGTCCAGCTGGGAGGCAGCCTGTACACTCAGTGCTCCACCACCCTCCTCCTCATCTTCTTCTAGGCTCTTCTGCAGCTAAGCCATGCATTCCTGATAAGTCCACGTGCCCTGATGCTCAGTAGACCCTGCTGGCTTTTGCACACATTTAGAAGTTACTATTAAGGCTCCTGGGTCTGTCAGTAGACTTGCTATCAATAGGATTTTATGAAAACTGTGCTTGAGACCCTGCCTGGTTCCTACTGACATCTTCACAGCTTGGAGTCTGAGGAGGATTTCTTTGATCTAGGTCAAGTCCTTGAAGCAATGCCCCTGGAGTGTGATTTTAACACCACTAGCTGGTTGTAGGGATTTTAAAAAACACCCCTGCCCCTCTTAAAGAAATTGCAAAAACGCTGGCATAGATCGAATTTCGATCAATCAGTGGAGATCGGCTGGTGTTTCCATAGCCCCTGGCATCAGTAAAGATCGTGTACAGACAGAAGAAGGCCTGGAAGCATATTGGGAGGGAAGGGATTATCTGTGCACCGCCCTCCTGGCAGAACAAAGATTGTAAGCACGTCCGTGGACTCCATGAAATTTGCGGCTATGAAACCTAAGAACCGAGAAATGGAGGGTGGAAACAGGCTTAGTAGTAAGTGACCCTCCGTGTCCACTCCCTCCTCGTTCTTGGACCGCGTGCCACAGGGCCTCTGAGGTGCTGTAAACTCCGCGCAGAAGCTGGTAATCCCCCGGCCTTTCGTTCTGGCTCCAGCCCGCAGCTGCTCCCCCTGTCCACCGCACCCCCCTCCCAAGCCAGGCAGGGAGCAGCTCAGGCCTCAGCGGGTGGCCAGCTGGGTAACTGAGACCCAGATACCCTTCCCTTCCCACTCGCGTGCTCCCTCGTCTCTGTTGGCTTTTGAAGGAAGAGGGGTGGGGGAGGATGCTGAAACTAGAATCCTCTGCTTGCTGGAGAGCTTTTCTCTGTCACTTGTGCTATTTTCTCTTAAAATGTGTGATTTCGGTTTGTGAAAAAGCTTCCGGGGGCTTCTCCTTTTAGATCATTTAATAGCATGATGCAAATGGCACCTCCAGTGAGTCTGGAATCACACTTCGTACTTGGCCAGAGCCCACGTTTCACTGACTGTCCAGCTGGCTGCAGTTTGCCCCAGGGCACCCCTGACTCTGAGATGCCCTGAGAGCAGGAGCCAGTCCCAGAGGGAGAGCTTGGGGAGGCCTCCCTGGGGGAGGGCGTGCAGGGTGGTAACGTGGGCACGCACACTCACCCTCCAAGGGCACAGGAGACTATTTAGGAAATGGGTTGGGGTGGGGGGAGTGGTGGCAAAAAGCAACTAAACAAAGAGACCCCATTAAAAATGATCTGGTGACAAATCCATTTATGTAAAATTGTGTGAGTGGGCGAACGGGGGTCGGGGAAGAGAAAGACGTTGATATTAGATGAATCGAGAAATTGGGAACAAATATAGTTCTCAGTCTGACACAACCGTCATATAACACGCAGCCGGATGAAAGAGAAGAATGTTGCACTTACGCATATGGTATGATATGATTTCAGCCTGATAGAAAAGAAATCAACCCAAAAATCCCTGGTGTGTAAGTAAGCATCATCGCTAAGTCTGAGCTGAGCAGGGAGAGAGGTAAGGAAGGGGACCTGGGTACTTGGGAAGAGGTAAAGGAAGGAAAGTGATGATAATCTTTCCTTTACACATTTTATGTTAATTCTTAAAACTAGCGTGTTAACTTTTTAGAATTAAAAAGTAAATATAAAGAAATCTTTTTAAAAAACAAAAAAGCTATTCTAGAGAAAGGGAAAAATGTATACTGGCATAGATTGTTTTAAGTTTCAGGTTTATTTTTTTAGTTTAAATATTTAAAATAAATATTACTTGAAATATATTTTAAAGCAATCTCTACGCCCGATGTGGGGCTCAAACTCACAATCCAGAGATCAAAAGTACTGTACCAACTGAGCCAGCCAGGCATCACTTAAGTTTTATGTTTCACAGATAGTCTATGTGCCTTTCAAAAGGTACCGAAGAAGTCTTCTTTCTTGTCCATGGCCATCCATGGCCCCCGCTGGAGACTGTCAGGATTTCTGGATATCTTTGCAGAGATGCTCAGTGTTTTTACCAATATATATTTACGTGTATAAACAGGAGAAGAGAGAAGCCAAGTACTTGAGCTCCACCCCCCACCGTAGCAGAATAGAAGCACTTCTTTGGGTCCTTTTTTTTTTTTTTTTTAAGTTAGAAATACTCTCTGGATGTATCGATATGTAAGGAGTGTCTGGTTCTCTTTTTTATTGGTTGTGTGATATTCCATCATATAAGCTGCATTTATTTAACCAGGCTTAAACAACCATTTGAGTTGTTTCCAGTCTGTTATGTTAGAAACGATACTGAAGAAGTACTTATGACTCTATGCTTCGACATTTGTGGGGCTAACCATAGAATAAGTGCCTAGAAGGGTAACACCAAACTTCTCTCCAAAGAAGAGGTACAAATTTACTCTTCTTTCAGAAATGTGCAAAAATGCTAGATGTTCTTTAGCGGACATGTGCTGCCTTGAGAGTGGGGTATAAGATAATGGTAGCAGCAGGGACTTCAGGGAAGGGGATAGAAAAGTCTCATTGCTCATCAACAAGCACACCTCTTTTCAGAAGTTATTTTTGTATCAGCCTTGGTTTTCATGTTTCAGATTAGCAAGGACATGAGGAAGAAATGAACAATTTAGCGAGCTGCTACTCTGTGCCAAGTGTAGGGTTAGGTCACTTTAATTCTTGTAGCATTCCTATGAAGTGTATGCATGTTTGGCATTTATTATCCACAGTTCACAGATGAGAACAGTGAGGCTCAGAGAGGCTAGGTAACTTCCCCAAGGTCACACAGTGGAAAAGTGGCTCTGCCAGGACACTCATGCTCATTTTTGACCCTTCTCCCTTCTTGCTTGGAAAAATTAGAAAAAATTCACTCTTGTGTTGGAGGAAATCGGGGGTGCATTAAGCAATGAACTAGGTATGGAATACTGATGCCACCTACGGTTGACCTATGAGTGTGTGATATTGCTTGTGCCTAAGGAATCCCTTCTAATAGGTCTGTGGGGTGAGAGGGCACAGTTACCTGTTGGATTATGTGGATTGTCCTTAACCTACTAAGGGCTGTGTTCCAAACATTCTTTCTTGTCCACCAACTCTAAAGGCAAAGACCCACCCAAAGCAGCAGTACTCTGAATACTGGTTTGGCCTTGGCCAGACCACAAAGCCCATCTAACCTACAAAGTTATGAAAGAGTTTTGGTGGCCGTACGTCTTGGCACTCTGTGTCCATGGTGGAATGTAGGGGTGAGGATGTATGGACAGAAAAGGGCTAGAGCCACAGTGAGGACGAAGATAAGAAAGGTAAGACCTCTCACATCTGTGGGCTGGGCTGGGCTGGGCTTCAAGGATCATGGCTGCTGTGAGGCTGCGAGGCAGGGACCGAGGACACAGGTGGAAAGAAGGCTTGCTTAGGTGGAATTGTTTAAAGCATCACTGCTAAGAAGAATGGGGTCCATGTATTTTTGAAAGTCAAATGTTTGTAGGTTTACAGCTGCCTATACTTTTTTTTTCAAATGCCTTTATTAGACTGGTAGCCTCTGATACAAATTTGTCTTCAATTAAAGAGTTTGGGCATAATGTGATATAATTTCTCAGCCCAAGAAATAAAGGAGATTTTTCCTCCCATGAAAGGCATGGCAAATTTTATCATAGATGATAGAGATTATTATGGTCACTTTTTCTGGTGTAATTTCCAGTCTAAGTGGAGAGAAGGCGCTGCTCTTTTGAGCTAATTTTGTAGTCCATCACTGGAGCACTCTGTGCTTCAAGACTGAAAGGAGCCAGTGTCCTTACCGTTAGCCTTGTCTTCTCTTAGAAGTTTGGTGTTGGAGGAACTAAAGTGTATGTCTCACTTCTATGTAATAATACTCTTTTTTTTTTTTTTTGGTTAAGTTTATTCATTTAATTTGAGAGAGAGAGGGAAAGAGCATGAGCAGGAGAGGGGCAGATTGAGGGAGAGAGAATCCCAAGCAGACTCCACACTATGAGCACAGGGCCTGATGTGGGGCTCAAACTCACAAACTGTGAGATCATGACTTGAGCCAAATTTAAGAGTTGGATGCTTAACCGACTGAGCCATGCAGGTGCCCCAATACTCTTAACCTTGCAATAGGCAGAGAGTAATTTCCAGAAGAGGAAGAGGAGATGAAAGAAACCAAGCTTCCCCGTCCCTAGGTGATTCGAGGTGTGTTGGGTATATGACCCCTCGACTTAAGATGCCAGCTCTTGCACATTTGTCCTGTAGAAGATGTCATTGGGGCTTTCCTGTTATTACTACTACTTGGAAGTTTAAAACTATCAATTATCTTTAACTGCTTTGTCCTACTAATGTAATGACCATTCGTAGGTAACATCACCTACCAATTATTATTAACTATTAGATGGTATCTAGTATTTTTAATGTTAGAACTTACTACAAGTTTGAGTAGAGCTTCAGCCTGAATTCATCTAACAATGTACTTTTTTCCTCTTACAAATATTACAGTGAGGCACAAGTGAAATGATTGTAAATACAAGCTAGAAAAAGAATTGTGGCCAAAAGATACATGGGTATATTGCATTTCTGCCTTCTATGCATTTGATTGGAGATCTGTGATTCGTTAGCATGAAACTCATGCAAAATGGTAAATGAAATTTGTCCCCCCCAGAATCTGTAAGCACTTCATTTTCTTGGGGTAGGTGTTCATGCCCTCACACCAATTGGTATTTCTTAGTGGTGGCTTATGTTTTTGGTTAAGTATAGGGTTTTGCTTTATTTTTGTTTGTTTGTCTTAAAGACATTTTATAATGTTTAATTTTAAGGGAGAGAGAGAGACAGAGCATGAACAGGGGAGGGACAGAGAGAGAGGGACACAGAATCTGAGCTGTCAGCACAGAGCCCAACAGAGAGCTCAGACCCACGAACCATGAGATCATGACTTGAGCCGAAGTCAGACACTTACTGATTGAGCCACCCAGGCACCCCTATTTTTGTTTGTTTTAAATGGAGATAAAGTTGGGATATGATTGGCATAGAGTAAAATGCATAATTTGAAAGTGTACAATTCGGTAAGTTTTGATATGTATGTACCCATAAAATCATCACCACAATCAAGATAATGAGCAAATCTGTTTCCCTCAAACATTTCCTCTTTCCTCTTCTCACTCAGGTCTCTTACCGCCCCCACCTCACTCCCGGCAACTACAATCTGCTCTCTGTCACTCTAGATTAGCTAGCATTTTCTAGAGTTTTATTCCATGGAGTCGTACAACACGTACTCGTGTTGTTCTCGCTTCACTGACTCACCAGTTACTTGTGGCTTCATCCGTGTGGCCTACTTCCAAGGGCTCATTCCTTCAAATTCTTACCTGCTCACCTTGCAATGGGCATTTGTATTGCTTCTGGTTTTTGGCCATTTCAGTTGAAGCTGCTGTGAACGTTCATGTATAAGCCTTTGTTTGGATTTGTGTTTTCTTTAAGCTTAGGCAAGTATCGAGGAGTGAATAGCTGGGTCACATGGTAAATGTTTCAACTTTTCCAGAAATGCTACGAGCAGTGAATGAGAGTACGGGTTCCTCTGCTTCCTCACTACCACTTGGTGTGATCAGCCTTCTTCATTTAGACATCCTGGCAGATGTGACATGCTATCTCACTGTGGTTTCATCTGCTTTTCCCTAATGGTTAAAGACTTTGGGCATCTTTTCATATGCTTGTTTACCGTTGTTTTACCTTCTTTGGTGAAATGTTTGTTTAAACATTTGCCCATTTTTTATTTTATTGATTGAGCCCATTTGGGTTGCTTATTTTCTTCTTGAGTTTTGAGAGTTCTTTATATATTCTAGATCCAAGTCCTTTATCAGGTATACCCTTTGCAAATACTTCCTCCCAGTGAGAAGGTATTTCTCAAGTGACTTGTCTTTTGACTCAGTGCCTTTAGAACAGTGTACGTTTTTAATCTCGATGACAGGCTAACCATTGAGAAAGAAGCGATTTCATTCATAATATAAAAAATACTTCAAATCCAGTTAGCCACACTTTCACTTTCAGCTAAGAGAAAATGACAGGGGCTGCATTTACCCTCACACCTGCAAAAAACAAAACAAGCCAACAAAATATATAAAATGATGCCTTTCAAGACCCTGAGCATCAGGCAACAAAGGACAAAGATCCCAAGAGATAGGAATCCAATGAAGTGAGCCCCATAGCTGCCCCAGCTTAGTACCCTCAGCTGCTGTACAGGGAGGGACACTAAGGCAGCCTGGATGACTCCCTGATTTAAGGAGACCCGGGTAACTAGAGTTTGCAGGACAGAGGACTGGAGAAGAGGGAGAGCTCCAGAAATGTGGAGGACCCAGCAGGGTGCGGATCAGCACACAGGTGTGAGGAAACCATGAGACCAGGGAAAGAAAGGAGGTGCCGAGATTTAAAAAAAAAATTTTCTAATCTTTATTTATTATTGAGAGAGACAGACAGACAGACAGACAGACAGAATGAGAGCAGGGGAAGAACAGAGAGAGAGGGGGACACAGAATCCGAAGCAGGCTCCAGGCTCCAAGCTGTCAGCACAGAGCCCGATGTGGTGCTTGAACTCACGAACTTTGAGACCATGACCTGAGCTGAAGTCAGATGCTTAAGCAAACTGAACCACACAGGGGGAGGCGCTGAGATTTTATTGCAGCTGTAGTCTCCCCTTCCCTTCATCCGGAACACTAAATAATTTATGGTACCTCCCCCCACCCCTACTACTCTCAAAATAAGCCATTTTCAGCTACAGTTCAGCAGAGGGTATTTTTAGCTACACTTACAGGTTTCCCTAAAGAGGCTCTGAACGACGCCATCCTTAAAATTTAGAAAATATTTTAAGACGTTGGCATTGGAATCCCTCCAAATGGATTTTGACTCTGTGATGGCTTTCTCTTCAGTTAGAGAAGGAGGTCGGAGCCAAGTACGACGGAGAAGCAGGATGACTTCCCTGTGGCACTTCTGGTTGTCACACCCGCAATGCTGTGCAGGGAGGATTGGAAACACCCTCACTGGGCACCTTGGGTTCCCTTTGGAAGAAGAGGGTGCAGACTTCGGCCCTAACGGCCTGACTGTGTGCTGACCAGTGTCAGGTTTGGAACCACAGACCTGAGGGACCTTGAGAGGCTGCCTTGGATATGCCCTCAATCTCTCGATTCAGCAATTGGCTGATGCAGTTGTTCGCCATGTACCGAGGGCCTGCGGTGTGCCAGGCCCTGTTCCGGATGCTTGAGATCCAACAGTGAGCAAGGGAAATCCCCGCACCTGTGGTGCTTGTGTTCTATGAGAAGAGGCATATCATCAACCAGTATGTGTCAGGCAGAAAACGTCTATTATGCTGTAAAAAAGAACAAATTAAGTAATGGAGTGTGGCGTGACCGGGAGGTGGGGATGTCATTTCATACGGGGGGTCAGGGGGTCAGGGAAGATTTTTTATTTTGGAGGTGGTGGTATTTGAGTAGAGACCTAAATGAAGTGTGTATGGGGGCACAAGGGGACGATGGGGAGCAAACTGGTCAGGACAGGGAGCAGGATGAAGGTGCAAGGGCAGAAGGTAGACAGGAGGAGATCGTATGGGACCCTGTAGACTTTTGTGAGGACTTGGGCTTTGTTCTCAGTGACACAGGAGGCGTCGGAGGGTTCTGGGCAGAGTGACATGACCTGATCCTGTGGCTACAGTGGGGAAATGGACTGTGGAGGCCTGCGTTGGGCTAGAAGAGCATTCCAGTGGTCCAGGTTGATGGTGGTGCGGGCGAGGGGGCTGATGAAGTAGTCAGATGGGTTGGGTGGGTTTAAAGGTCGAGCCCAGGATGTGCTGACGCTGTGGGATGTGGGTGTGAGAGGTGAGAGAGAAAGTAGGGTGAGTGTATGACTCCACATTTTTTGTCCAAAGTAACTGGAAGAACAGATTGGATATTGACAGACGGCCTGGGATAGGAGTAACTTTGGGGCCAATGGAATCAAGAGTGGTTTTGGACATGTTTCGGGGTGACAGTGCTTAATAGGTGGTAGCATGTTGGTCTGATATGCAGTGAAGAACTCAAGACAAGGGAAATGGAGGCCGTGGCAAGGCAAGTGGCCTAGTTGAGTGGGGGGTTCCACATAGATCGAACTGCTGGGAGAACTGGCTTCTCCACGGCACTCCCCTTTCCTCAGGTGAAGCTAGTCCTGTTTCGCGGTCCCACACTTTCTACTTGGCTTCCATGCCTTCCGGATTGTGTTCTTTTCTTTGTCTAACTGTATTTAGGCTTCAGTTTGGAAACCAGCTACATCTGTTTCAGGATGAGGTGCCGTTGAAATACAAGGAATTCATTCTTGTCCATAATGACCAGTTTTAAGAGGTCAGACAGGCCTGTGAGTTCTGGCTTTCCACTGTTAGTACAATACTTCTGGATCACCATGCATGCTTGCTGTCTATTTACAGTGGCCCCAAGTCCAGTCTGCATCTCTTGGGAATGGGACTTGGGCAGGGGGAGTAGGTAAAGGGAAGCTCATGTTGGGTGAGGACCCCAATTGCAGTAGGCTCTCCTATGGCGTTTGTTTATGCAGGTGGGAGATACCCACCACGTGCGGAAGCAACAAGCTGGACCATCTTGGGGCTCCTCCAGCCTTAAGTTCGTGGGCCTCTCTGGTCTCCCCAGGTCCCTGCAGGGGCTCCTCAGCTCCCCGCACCCAGCCTGACATTCACTCCTTTTCCCTCTGAGAAAAATTAATTTGCAGAAATCGTCTCATCTTCCCTGTTAGGAGACCAGCAAATGTACCGCTTCCGATCAGCCTAGTACTTCCGAATCAGATCAATTGTGATAAAGCTGTTGGGCCAGTGTTTGAAATTTCAGGTTAAGTAGGGGCACCTGGGCAGCTCAGTCGGTTAAGCGTCCAGCTTCTGCTCAGAGCATGATCTTGAGGTTCATGGGTTCAAGCCCAGCATCTGTCTCTGTGCTGATAGCTCCCAGCCTGGAGCCTGCTTCCGATTCTGTCTCCCTCTCTCTCTGCCCCTCCCCCGCTCACACTTGGTCTCTGTCTGTCTCCAAAATAAATAAACATTAAAAAAATTAAATTTCAGGTCAGGTCATAAAAGTTCCTCCCGCTTTCAGTTGGACAGAAAGCTATGGCTGGAGAGAGAGTGAGTTTTCGTCGGAATGCTTCTATGCTTCTGCGTTAGCTTCTCTGAGCCTGGAACCGTTTCCAGTAAGAAGTAGGTGACAGGCTATCCAAATAAAGAGTAACCTTTTGAAAGCACTTCAGTCCAGCGGCGTGGGCTTTTTATAATCCTCACTTGCATTTTGAGAGTGGGAAGGCCGAGTTGGGTTTGGGCTCTGCTTCCCCCGCCACCTTCCCCCCCTACACACTTTGATCTGTGAAGCATGTCTAATCCTTAGCCAAGTCTGTTGGAACTTTATCCAGAGCAGGAAAAAGGGAAATATTTTTCCTTTCTTGGGTGGATTTGTATTTATATAAACCCTTAGCAATGAAAATGGAGCCAAGTGGCAGGCACAGGCGTCTAAGGAAAGGCAAGTTGTTGAGTCAGTGACAGAAGAGGAAGGGGCAGTGTGTCTTTCTGCCCCAGGCCAGCTTTGGTTTGGGCTAGACCCTGGCAGACCTTCCTTAGGGTCAGTGAGGACAGGATGCTGTAAGTCCTCATGAGCATTTTCTGAGGGACGTTTCTGCTGAGCCGGCAGCCAACCAGTTAACTTCAGATTGTAACTGGGGTATATGTTATGTATGACTGGGTTCATTCACTTCGTGTTTGTTGTTGCTGCTAAGAGAATAGTGTTGTAGACGGCCTTAGCTGGCCTCTGTAAGTAACTTCAACTCTGGGAGCCTTACCTTCTCACCTTATTGACTTACTTGCATGAATCTGTTGACACTTGTTGGACCGGTTCTTGGTACTTCTTATGGGTGGCAAGTTTTAAAATGTGCTTGTGTTGGGGCACCTCAGTGGCTCATTCAGTTAAGCATCCATCTCTTGGTTTTGGCTCAAGTCATGATCTCATGCTTTGTGAGATCAAGCCCTGCATCAGGCTCTGCACTGACAGCACGGAGCCTGCTTGGGATTCTCTCTCTCCCTTTCTCCCTCCCCCGCTTACGCTTATGTGGACTCATGCCCTCTCTCTCTCTCAAAATAAATAAACTTTACAACAAATAATAAAATAAAATGTGCTTGCCATTGGTACTAGATGCTTTCCTGTCCGAAAACCACCTCATCTAAGCTTCAAGTAGTGCCTCATAGTTCTACATTTCTAGGATGCATGCTGGTTTATTTTTAGACACTCCAGAGAAATCTTGTATATAATCTAAAGGTAGGATATCTTGTCTCTGTGTTATTGCAATTTGTGTGTTATCTGGGCTTAACCTGGGACTGATGAAGACTTTGAGATCAGAAAGTGTAAAGAACGTTGATATAATCGTTGCTCTTGCTGATGTTCACTCGTTTAGATACAAAGGCCTTCCTGGTAAGCACCTGAATGTCCTGTAACTTCCCTGGCATCATTTTTCCCCATGTCAATAAATGCTACCCCAGCCAGGTTCACCTGCTGTCCTGGATATTTATTCTGGCTCCCAGGAATATTTATTTTGTGCCTGTTGGAACCTCACACTTAGAGGTGGGATCCTCATGAAGTCTCTACCTGGGATCTTGTCCCATTGCTGTTACAAACGCTTGGGGGAAGGAGACTAGAGATTCAGAGACCCTGAGGCTCTTCAGCAGGCGGGGCCTCTAGACAGAGGAGCGGCGGGGGTGGGCTTCTTATTCCCCTGGAGGTGATGGAGGTAGGGGGCTGTAGGAAACGGGACTTGAGTGACCCAAGCATGAGGAAGTGGTAGGAGAGAATGGTACCAAGGGCTGGATGTGTGCGAATAAAAACACACAAAAAAATACACAGACATGAAGAAAAGGAAGTAGAAGTTTGTAATGTGAGGGGAGCCTGGGTGGCTTAGTCGGTTGAGCGTCCGACTTTCGCTTAGGTCATGATCTCGCGGTTCGTGGGTTCGTGCCCCGCGTCGGGCTCTGTGCTGACTGCCAGCTCAGAGCCTGGAGCCTGTTTCAGAGTCTGTGTCTCCCTCTCTCTCTGACCCTCCCCTGCTCAAGCTGTCTCTCTCTCTCTCTCTCCTAGAAATAAATAAAAAAAAAAAAAAAAAAGAAGTTTGTAATGTGAAAGAAGTGACAAAACTCAGGTGGAGATTTGAGAAGAAATCGTGTTAGCAGTTTTCCCTTGATTGAGCTCTGGTCGAATGCTCTGGAAAGGGGCGCTGTGCTCTTAGGTCACAGCTCTTTTGATCTAGAAGAGACCTGAGTCATTATCCATCAGGGAGGGGCAGAATGCAGCTCTTGGCATAGCAGGCCTGAGCTATTCAGTCACTTCCATCTGTCCCTCAAACAAACAAACAAGCAAACAAATCTTTATGTAATTAGTGAGCAGACATGACTATAGGACAGTCACCCTCTCTTGGGAACTGGGCTAAACAAAGAAAACCCAAGCTTGTTCACTCCAGGCAGAGCACCTTCCATAAAAGGAATAATAAGGTGCCCTGGTCATCTGTGCCCAGTGGGGTTCCCTGCTTGGCTTGGCTTCTAATACTCGTCAGGAGAGTCTGAGGACTTCACAGGTCAGAATCACTGTGTGAGTCATAGAAGTAGTCAAGAGTGTGACCTTCGTTTTTTCCTCTTGCCTGTAACTGTCACCACCGCCAGCCACCACCTGGGAGGATGTTGGGAAGAAGTTGAAGCCAAGTGTTGGAACTGAGTTTGTTCACTGCAGCCTGATAGCAGGCCATGGAGACTCGCTGAAGATAGGTACTGAGTCACACCTCTAGTTCACGGGCACTTCCATGAACCCCAGCTGGCCTGCTTCTATTTGGCATGTAGAGTGTACTCTCTTATGGTTAAAACTATATTGTCCCCAAAGCATCAAGGCATAGAAGGGCATTTGGGTTGTGTTCTTTTTTCTTTTTTTGGAAGAAGTCCCAACCTTCAGAGTCAAAACTGCTCTTGAGAAGTCAACAAATGGCTGGAGACAGCAGTGTCTTTACACTATTAAGTCGCCCAGATCTCAGAAGAGTCCTCCAATTTAAAGAATTGCAGGGCTGTGTAGTGAAAATGAAAACACGGTTCTACGCGACGTTTGTAATTTCTGATGGTCCAAGGATTTGCAGCTGCCTCTGGAATGTATGCCTTAGAATGTATCCAGTTATTAAGTGGTCCAATCATCGAATCATTTCCAAGAGGAACTAACTGAGCCCAAAGCAAACTGTGCTCATTGGAAGAATGCAGCATCCCTGCAGTTTAGGGGACCATCCCAAGTCCCAGAACTCTCTAAAAGCACATGTGGCCGAGTGCTGGACAAATCTGTAGGCATCCCAGCTGACTTCCAGTGACCCAGCAGGAAGAGTTGCGCTGAATATTCGGGTGCCCCAGCCGGTTTCCTGGCGAGTTCGGTAGCAGCTCCCTGGGCATCTTCCAGGGAGTCTTGACCGTGTCCCAGCTGGCTTTCCCATAAATGCAGCAGCACCCATGGAGTAACTCCCCAAGAACTCTAGCTGGTGCCCCGTCCAGTGACTTTGACAGCATGCTCCCCCCACCTCCAGACAGCTTCCCAGCAAATTTGTCAGCACCCGGAGGGCAGGTCCCTGCCTGCTGGCTTTGGACAGCAAAGTGGACTGGTCCGGCCTGCGACAGCCCCTCCAGGGGACTGTACCACATTCTTTCCTGAAAAAGGTGACTCCCAGAGAGTTCTGGCCAGATCTGTCTCTGCGCTTTACAAACACTTGCTTTCTTCCTGTATGTCACTTTCTCTCCTCTCCCCCCCTCCGAAAGTTGTAATTCATAATCAAAGGGCCGAGACCAAAGCTACTTCACAAAAGGGAATTTCTTTTAAAGTTAAGATTACCAAAACGTACAATCTAATCTATTTATTTTATTTCTTCTGAGCAGCGGCCAATCAGGAGCCCCCCGGCCATGGTCCTGTGTGCATGGAAGTGCAGGCCCGGGGGACCCTCCTTTGATATGGCAGCCTCATTTACAAATGGTTGGTTACATTGGAAGCAGTAGATATTGGGAGGTCCCTTCTGCCTTTTCTCATGGCCTTCGGTGTGCACGGTGGCATGTTTTTAAATTGAACGTTCTAATGTTGAATGTTTACTTCTGCCATGTAAACACTCTCTGGGCTTTATTTTGTTTGAGGTCCGGGTGTCCTGTTATCTCTATTTGGCTTTCCTCATCCACATGGAGTGATCACAGTGTAGTTGTCTGGTCTTTGCTGCCTCTGATAGATAACTCAATGGGCTTGGAAAGTGGGGAACTTCCTGCCCACTGGTTTCAGAAGGTGCTGCCTTTGCCCGGAGGAGATGCGAGAAACAAGTATTCACAGATCTCATTGCAGCTGCACCCAGAGTCACATTTAATTAAAGTACTACAGTAGATGGGTGGAGGTGAGGTGCGGGGGGTGGGGGGGGGAGTGAATTTTAGAATATTAGAACATAAGAGGTCCTGAAGACATCTAGATAATTCCTTACTTAATTGAACCTATATACTTGTGTGTTTCTTTTTTTCTATCTAGGCCACTTTGGCTGTTTTGAGGGGTGTTCATAATTTAGATCTTTATCCTGGATCAGGAAGTGGGTTTTATTTGCACTAAAAAGAATAGTATGAGGCTTTTAATATTGTGATATGAGTCATCAGTGCAACAAATTTGTAGCATTCTGCATAAAGTGCTCAATACCTGAGAATTCTGATGCTTCACAGAAAAAGACGAAAAAGTTCCTTCCACTTATCTTCTGTTGATTAAAAAAAAAAAAAACATAATAAAACTTAGTGTTCTGTTCTTCCACAGGGGGAAAACAGTCGATGTGGTAGCTTTTTAATGCCAGAAATCTTGAGCCGGAGTAATTAAGAACAGTTTTTCATAACTTTAATGGGCACAAGGAGACTGTGTAGTGGCCTAATACAGCCTCAGTGAATGCAGTGTTCTGTTCATCAGGCCAAATTTCTGCTTTTTCAGGAAGACTGGTTGCATTGTATGCTGCACACGAATAGACCATCTCCCACAGAAGAGACAGCATTAGCATTCAAAGCTGGCATTTCCCTCCTGTGTGAGGCACACTTTCATCTTGTTTTATTATTGACTCAATCATAAAATAAATAAATAACTCCAGGACCATTTACATCTTGAATGACCTGTTTCAGTCTACATACATCTATGCTCTTTGTCCGTTGATGTTTCTAATTGGAATGTACTTTTAAGTGTACGTTGCCATACAGAAATGCCAGCCTCATAATTTTTAATGACCACAGAGAATCCCATCTTATTAGTGTGTCATAGTTTTTCATCATTTCCCCATGGTTGGCGATTTGAGAGGGTTACCAGGTTTTCACTGTTTTATAAATAGTGTTGCTATGAGCAATCATTGTATAATTTTTGCCAGAGAGAAAGGCCTACTTCCTTGAAGCAAGTTCCTGAAAATGGAATATACCAGGTCACATGTGGATTTGTCCTTACTTCACTACTAGCACATTCTCTGTACGTGTAGCCTTTTTTTTTCAACCTATACCCACTTTGGGATTTATCTTACTTACTTGCTTTAGCTAGCGATGACAGATGTGTAATAAATCTAACCTGTTTTCATTTGAACTTTTCAAATTTCTGGTGACGTGGTATTTTGCAGGTAAATAATTTCTGGTCCAATCCTTATATATGGCTTTACTCTAGAGAATGTGGATACTGATCATATTTTGCATGAATTCTTTGTATAGTTGGAAAAGTAAGGCTTTCAAAAAAATCTTATCACTATAGTAACAGTGTCAAGAACTTACTAGATGCTAGACCCAACATTTAGCACCTTTTATGTTATCTAATTTAATCATTATGATGTCCTTGCCTCAGGACAGTATTGTGTGGTGGTAAAGAGTGAAGTCAGACAATCCTGGATGGGAATTTCTTCTTCGTTGGTGGTGAATTCCTAACTGCCTTGAGTCTCCCTCGCCTCCTCTGTATATAATGAGGATAGGATTGTATATACTTCACAGTGTTGTCCTGAGGGCTAAGTGACACAATACATTTATAGCATAAGCGCATAATAAATGCACAATAAATGTCAGCTACTATTGCTGTCACCATTGTTTCTTCTGGCATTAGCTGTGTGTCATTCACCTTGGCGTATGTAACATCATAAAGGTAATGTCGAGTGCGGGATAATCAATGTTACTGGGTCTTCTGGGACCGTGTTCTCCACTCTTGGAGGTCTTTTGTAGTCCTGCACATCAGTATGTCTGTCCTTCTCATTGTCCTGACATTTCATAACTTTCCTCTGGGGCCCCTAACATATGGGACTACTGTTCTTTTTATGCACATGTGACTTTCTCAGATGCTAGGACCCTCCGTATGAGAAGCCTCACCTTAGACTCCTATATCCCCTGCGTCTCCTCACACACAGTAAGATCTCTATATTTAGATACCCAGTGAATGGCTATATTCCAGTGGGTTCTTTTTAATGTTTATTTATTTATTAAAAATTTTTTAATGTTTTATTTATTTCTGAGAGAGAGAGAGAGAGAGAGAGACAGTGTGAGCAGGATAGGGTCAGAGAGAGAGGGAGACACAGAATCTGAAACAGGCTCCAGGCTCTGAACTGGCTGTCAGCACAGAGCCCGACTCGGGGCTCGAACCCACGAACTGCAAGATCATGACCTGAGCTGAAGTCGGATGCTTAACCAACTGAGCCACCCAGGTGCCCCTTTGTTTATTTTTGAAATAGAGACAGTGTATAAGCAGGAGACAGGCAGAGAGTGAGAGAGGGAGAGACACAGAATCTGAGCTGTCAGCCAGAGCTCGACGCGGGGCTCAAACTCACAAACCTCCAGATCATGACCTGAGCCCAAGTCAGATGCTTCACCGACTGAGCCACTCAGGAGCCCCGGCTGTACTTTAGTTTGAAAATCAAGTTTGTGTTAAAGAAACTTGAGGCGCCCAACTTCTGTTTTAGTAGATAACACATATTATGAACCACATTTTGTATTTGTGATAACGTTTTTCGTGAGGAAAAAGCTGTTTTCCTCATTTTTTGAATGAGCCAGGGCACATTTCTTCCATCCTAAGAATCACGGCCCCTCACAGGAGCTTGTTGAAGGGCAGGGATGTTGAACCGTGCAGTGTGGCTGCTCGATTTACTGTGGCATCGAGTGGATTTTTCACACGTGGGAGGCTTCTCGGCACCTGCAGTTTCATGCCGCCCCTGTGGCTGACAGCGCTGCTGGGGTAGGGCTGCTACGAAACCAGTTACCTGTTTCTGCAGGATACCGGGAATCTGGGGTGGGGGCGGGTACAGGAAGCTGTCAGCATAATGGATGCTTAATGGTCTACTGCAAATCACTGCAACCCCAGCAAATGGGTCAGCTCCCCAAATCCTGTCCAGAGCCAGCCAGGAGGCCGGCCGTGCCAGGCCAGGCTTTGCTGTCCATCCTGGGACCAGGCAGCTGCAGGATGCCCGTGTGCATCTCTAACCGGGAGAGCGTTCTCAGGGGGAACAGAGGGGCCAAGCATGGCCAGGCCTTGGGGGTAATCTTGGGACAGAAAGTACAGAGCAGAAATCTCAGGTAAGAAACAGGCAAGAGTGGGCTCAGGACCCGGGGTGTGAACAGGCCCGGAGCACGCTCATGTTGCCAGCCTTGTCCCGCCTTCCCGGGGACATACAGCTCTCTGTGGGACTTGGAGCCGATCCGCCAAATTCTGAGGGTTTCTGACTTGGAAGGTGGCGTTTGGACCAGATGACTTCCAACTTTCCGTCCAGCTCGAATGTGCTATTACTGTGGCTCATTTTATGGCTTCAGTAGTGTTTAGTGTTTACACTTTTAACTTGCACTTTTATGTTTTGAAATCTTTCATTAGTTGGTGTCAGAGTATAGCTCTGATACCCGTGCATCCGTGATACAGGCTAATCGTGCCAAATTCCCTTTTGCAGTTATTGGGTGTTTATAGGTGTTGGGTTAAGGAACTTCAAATTACATTCAGTCCATAGGGTCCAGAGCTGTGCAAAAATGCTCAAAGTGGGAAACGAATGTCTGTCTTATCACAAAACTACAAATATGCCAACGCTTAGTACATTCTGTAAAAATAGTGGGTTTAGATCACTCCTTTAGGTGAAACGTGTTCTGGCCTAAAGCAGCGGTTCCTGCTTTGGGAGGTGTTGGATGGTGGTGGCAAAGAGTCAGCAGCCCAGAGATGGCTTCCCGAGGTCACATCCCAAGCCTGCCACTCGCCTGCCCTTGACTCGGGGTCCACCACATAACCTCCCTGACCTCACTGGTAAAATGATGACTGTCCTAGAGACTTCACACAAATGTAATGAAAGGTACATTTACAGCTCTGGGTTCGGCGCTGGCACACTGGCATGCTTCATCAGTGCGGGAGTTCCTCTGAAGGGGAGGCGTTTCAAATATGGTATTTTGAGGCAAAGGATTTTTTAACCCTCTTGTTGGCTTAACTTTGGGGTCATTAGGATTTCCTTTTTCTTTTAATTTTTTCTTACTTTAAATTTATTTTTATTTCTTGAAGTGGAGGGACAGTGCATGTAAGCAGGGGAGTGACAGAGGGAGAGAATCTTTTTTTTTGTTTTTGTTTTAACGTTTTATTTACTTTTGAGGGATGGAGAGAGAGAGCAAGAGCCTGGAGGGGCAGAGAGTGAGGGAGACACAGAATCCAAAGCAGGATCCAGGCTCTGAGCTGTCAGCACAGAGCCTGATGGGGGGCTCGAGCTCACAAACCATGAGGTCATGACCTGAGCCGAAGTGGGAGGCTTCACCGACTGAGCCAGGCACCCCTGGCATCATTAGAATTTTCAAATCAGTTATCCAAGAGATGGCTGCCAGAGGGTTGATGTTTATTTTCAGTAGTGTCTTTCCCCAGTCGACAAACATTTTGTGTCCTTGGCTTGGTCTATTTACTTTCTAGGTTAAAGTAGGGGGATTTAGGCAATAAGAAGTACTGTCCTCAGCTAGAAGCTAGTTCCCGAGTTTTCTCTGAGTGACAGCACCATGCCAGCTGTGAGAATAGAGGGCAGGGTGCCACCGGTAAATGGACAAGATAGAGGGGAAACTAAGGAATGGAAGTCTTCTCTGCTCTTAGGGATTTGATGATCTAGTTGGAGAGAGATTATGTCCAGGGCATGCAGAGTACGCAGACAGATTTCCTTTGGGTTTTGTGGTAATCCATTAAGTTAATTGTCTGTTTTTACTAGACCCCATTAGTCATAAAATAGTCTTATGCTGGCGCTTTCAAATCCCCATACAGACCTACCCAGGAAATCTTGCCAGGGTGAAGCCGGGCTGTTTACCTTGATAACACCTTTAGTCAGCTGCGTTTCCAGATCATTTCTGCAGGGCTTTGTTGAGAGGCTGCTATGGTCTGTCCGAATCCCATCTGCCCCGAATGCTAATTATGAACACCTCCTTGGCAGCCCTTGCTTCCCTGGGCCCTAGGGATCCGTGCTCAATTTGCCTCGACATCTAGATAAAGACCTCGGGAGTCAGTCTGTGAAAAGGAAGGTGAGGAAAATAGCAGCAGATGCTGTCTTTGTCTGGAAGGATGGCCTCTTCGCCACAGCCATTAGAACGTTCTCCATGGTGATGCAGATGAGAATTCAGGCAGCGGGCAGCGAGCAGGGCCAGTTGGTGACTCCGGGCGCCTGGCTGTTCTTTGAGTCGGTTGTCTGTAGACCCGTTGCCTCCTCACTACCTGCCCTCCTCCCCCCTCGCCCCGGCCCTGTGTCCCCCAGTGCTGCATTACCCCATGGAATCGTCCCATTATGAAGGCACATGTCATTAATGCATTTTCTCTCTCCTCCAACAGGGGAGTTGCTGAGCCAGCCCAGACCAGAAGGAGTGGCAGAGATCATTTGCCCTAAGAACGGCAGCGAGCGAGTGAATGTTGCCTTGGTTTACCCACCTACACCGACTGTGATCAGCCCCTGTTCCAAGTGAGTTCCAAACACGGAAGCCCCTGTCCCTCACTCCCGATCCTGCCTCGGTAGGTGTGATAAAAAGCTGAATCAAAGTGCCTTCCAGCAAGCTTTGGACGCTCTCCCAAGGCAGACCTATATACCTGGGTGACTGAGGCACTGTGGCGTATGTAGCAAACTAGGAATTTTTATTTTTTCTTGTTTATGATTTCTTTTTTTTTAATTATTAAAAGTCAGAGCATTTTAAAAACAAGCATCTTTAACAGCTTTATTGAACTGTCCTTCACATGCAATACAGTTCACTCAAAGTATGTAATTAATTGGTTTTTGGTATATTTGCAGGTAAATACATCCAAATAGAACATTTTTTTATGGAGAGCGAGGGCCCACTAAATAAGAAAAGCCTACAGCAGATCTGTAGTAGATTCTTTTTTTTTTCTGTAGGTCTCTGATTCTTAGCCTTTGATGATCAGTGGGGATGCAGATTACGCCTACCATCCCCCAAATGGACTGAAACACAGAGAATGTTACACTGGTGAACTTTTAGATAAGATGCTAACTGGTATTCTAGATCAAACCCATCCTGTTTTGGGTTTTTGTTTTGTTCTTTTTGTAGAACCAAACAGGCCACTTTTAAACTGAGATAAAATGCCTTTTCACTGCCAATCTTGCAAAGTTGAAGGCACGGTCTTCTTGCAGGGGCTCCGGGTGATAGCAGCAATGGCTTGGAGGGCAAAGCCTTCACGCAGGAAGTTTTCATTTTTCTGCCAAGGTGACCACATAGAATTTTTTTTTTTCACATAGAAGCTTTTTACAGGGAGGTTCTGAAGTTTGCATTTGAAAATGGTGACCTGTCTACCTCACCTTGAGAACCTCGCTATGAGGCTGCGTTCCACAGAGCCCTGGGTGGTAGCAGCTCAGCCCTCTGCCCTGAAGTGTCCATTTTCCTGACTTCGGTGTGTTGTCTGCGGAGCGAGGTATTCAGTGGGTGCTCATTCCTTAGCGGCTGCAGTAGAAGAGCGCTTTCTCCAAACCAAGTGACTCATTAGAACATTCTTAATTCATCTTTGCTGGAAAGTATCACCAGACACTCACGGCAATCTCTGATCTAATGTCGTATATTCAGAATGCTATTTTAGCTAACATGCACATGGTCTAATTCCTCACTCATAGGGTTGTAGGACATTATGAAATTGTGAAGTACTTCTCACCATTACATAGTAACTTCATATTAACCAGAATATCCCCTGTCCCTGTCTGTTGTATGAATATATCAAACAACAGAAACGTTATTGTTCTTCGGTGTACATTGGCCCCTCTCTTTCAGATACACGGGGAAAGGATGAGGGGATTTATGACATGGAGGGAAGCAGTGCACGGGCGTAGATTTTCCTGAGCCAACACAGACGTTAACCTCTTGTTTTGCCATAGTCGCGTGGCATTTAATAGACGAGATAGAGGTAGAAGTTAAAATATCAGTTTGCACGAGAAACCACAGTGGCAGCGAGCCAGCTTTATCAGTGTTTTCCCATGGGTTTCTCATTGTGCTGCCTCAGAAGGACATTTATCCCAGCCCGGAAAAACTGCTATCACCTCCTCTGTCTCTCACACTTGATTATACTTAAATTGAATAAGCAGCTTTAAGGTCTTGGGTAATCAGAGCCACGTAGCCTCAGACATCTAGATGCTGGAGAGAATATCTTTAGGGACTGAACTACTTTTGACCCAGCTATGTGAATAGTTTTATTTTGAAATGGATTTTTTTTTAAAAGCCTCATACAATGGACAGCAGGTTTGGAGTATCAGTCTCCATTCTAAATGAAGGAGTATCCATGAAAACTCACACACACGAAGGTTCCAGCCCTGCCCAGTGGAGGTCTGATTTATAAGTCAATGACTGTGTATTGAAAGGAGATTTGGGGGACTGATGAGCCACAGGTGGTGGCTATTATGTTGTCACAGCTTGGGTCGGAGCCTGACTACTAAACTTAGGGGTGTCAACAGGCAGTAGAAATTGGGAGTCTGGACTGTTGCCTTGAGTTTGCAACTCTAGGCCAGTTAACTCCAGCAAGGCATAGTAGAGTGATCTTTTACTTCTCTGTCATCCTGTTAAAATGCAGGTGGGTGATTGAGACCCATCTTTCTTAATCGGGCATATATATGTGAATTTCCAGGGGAAAGGGCCAGGCACTAGGCTTTGAAAAAAGCAATAATCCTCCCCCCAACCCCCGATGATTCTAATTTGTGTATGCTGGACTTTCTGATCTCTGGGGCCCCTTCCGAGAACCTAAGGGTGAGCTCCCTGGCCAGTGGGCTTTATCTTTGGCTATAGTGCCTCCCTCTGGTCACTAACCAATTGTCAGCACTAAGGCAGAGCTGATCCGTAATTTATCGTTTGAATCAGGAAAGGATTGAGGGTGACAGGAGGGCTCTTAATAATTATGCCAGGACAACAGGCAGCAGCCAGAAAACTCTTCGAGGCAAACCAGAATTATCGCCCTACTCCTACGTCATTGATCTTGACCTCATGATGGTTTTTTGAAAAGACCGTCCAAGCTCTTTAACCAGCTTACTCCTCTCCTTTGCAGGTCAAATCAGAGTCTTGTCATTTAACTGCCTGCCTTTGACCATGTGTAAAATAATGGTGCTGCCATGTGCTTTATAAAGAAAACCCATCGATGACTGTTATTTAACTGGATCTTCCTTATAAATTCCACGTTTTCCTATTTCTCATTTAAAAATGTTTCTGTGTTTTATTTCTCTATGGGGAGAGACAGAGAATAAAGAGTAAGTAGTGATTTTTTTTTTTTTAAAGACGATTTACTTTCATCCTTTGTTTTGGTGATTGGTGGTGGGGGGTCCCTACCAGCTTTCCCTTGGGAAAAGGTCATGTGTATGAAATGCTTCTCCTGCACCTCACCCCCTAGTGGGAAACTGAGGAGCTGAGAGGCTTCTTGACTTTGCTGATTATCAGATAGAAATGTGAGTCCTCTCCATACTCTTGCTATCCTGGGCTGATTTTCAAGGATATTTGCTTTTGAGACGAGGTGAAAACTCGTGACACATTTGCTAGGTTGCTCTGAAGAATTCTGACCTCCTTAAGGATCTGGATTCTGATCCACTTTTCAAATAATTCAGTGATCATTGACATATTTATTATTATGTGGTTCACAGCCATCACCACTATTGGATTCCAGAGCATGTTCATCACTTCTAAAGGAATGTGTGCCCACTTGTGTCTAATACAACACATATATTTCTGTGCAGTCAAGGAATGTTTTCATGTCACTTTCAGAATGGCTTTGCTGCCTGGTGTGTTGGTATTAAGCAGATTTGTGAGTTTCAATGAAATTCTTATAAAGTGTTATCCTTGGCCTTCTTCAGTCGAAAGGCAGTGAATTGACTAGCACCCCCCAACGCCAACGCCAGCCCCCGCTTATTGCACAGTAGAGGAGTAGGGAAGCTTACAGGGAGACCTGCCTCCTTCAGACCTTTATTTCTCTCTCTCCCTCTTTCTTTTTAAGTATAGGAGGCAATTTTTAAAACACTTATTTTGTAGAGAAGTTTAGGTTCTCAACAAAATTGAGCAGAAGGTACAGAGAGATCCCACGTACTTCCTGCCCCTCCCACCACCACCACAGCTTCCTGCTACCAGGGACGTCCTCTACCAGAGTGGCATGTTGTGGTAGTGGATGAGCCTGCATTGACACATCATTGTCACCCAAAGTCCATGGTTTACTTCAGGGTTCACCCTTGGTGCTGTACGTTCCGTGGGTTTGTATGTCCGCCATTATAGCATCAAAGCCGGTATTTCCATTGCCCTCTGTACTCCATCTATTCATTTACTCCTCCATCCACCCCTCCTCCTTAACCCCTGGCATCCATTGATCTTTTCCTTTCAGCTTTAGTGAAGTATAAATGACAAATAAAATTGTACGATAGTTCAGATGTTCACTGTGGTGATTTGATATATGACACATTGTGAAAGGGTTCTCACCACCTTGTTAATTACCCATCCATCACCTCTTGTGCCTGTCCTTCAGAAATTCTGAATGGTCAGCCGAACTGACCCTTAGGCATTAAAGGGATACTGAGTCTTGGACATGATGAGTCATTAGAGGCAAAGTCCTACTTTCAATGGGAAAAGTCAGTAGAAAGTAGATTTTTTTTTAATTTATTTTTAAACCTTTTATTTGTGAATTCCTCTTTATCCTGCTGCTCTGCACATTGAAACACTTAAAATTCCAGTTCAGAAGGAAAGTGTGAACTTCTTTAGGCGAGTGGCAGCTCACTGTTCACTTTTTATTTTTAGGTACCCTGTAGAATGCTCCTCTTTCTCATTTCCAAAGAGGTTTAGAGGAACCTCACCTCCAGTGTATACTGAGACAAACTGCCAGATAACCCAATTTATCTACTGATTTTCATTAAAAAAGGTTTTTTGATGTCAGCACAGAGCCCGACGCGGGGCTCGAACTCACAAACCACGAGATCATGACCTGAGCCAAAGTCGGACGCTTCACGGACTGAGTCACACAGGCGCCCCTCTACTAATTTTCATTTAAAAGACAGGATCCCATAGGTTAGCATCTAAAAATGTGTTACCTGAAGGCATACTGAAATGCAGTCCACATTCTTCCATGTGGCTGCTTAATGGACAGACCCTGGAACGTATAGGACACGGGAATATATCATTTCTATTTCTTGACAGTTGCCATTTCTCTTGTGGTGTTCCCATGTCTGTCTGCACTCCATGTGGAATGGTAGAAATGAAAAGGGAAGCAGATTCTGATTTGGGCAGGTCATGTGTTACGGAAAATATGGGCCAGTTTAAAAATTGTTGAGTTAAACTTTCTCCTTTTCCATAAGTCCAACTAATGATAAAAGGCAGGGCCGAGACACCAGGTCTCAGAACTACCTTCTACACTTGGGTTATTGCGCATATACTGTAGCTTTCCCACTGAAGCAAGACCCCAGTGAATTCCACTTTCTTACTGTGTATAAGCAGTCCCAAAGGTACTGAAGCGATTACTTCACATGGGAATTCAACAGTCATATTTTATGACATAGGGATATTTAAGACCAATTGAAATAGCATTTTATAAAAAGTAGCATGAAGACTATGGCCTTTATCTCAACAGATAATCAGGCAAAGTATGTTTAATTGCCCTCGGGTGCGTTAGGATGGACTTGATAATTTCTTTTCTTTTTACAAAAGCAATGGAGCAGCACAAATTTGGCTTTATAAGGATGGAGGATTTGTCACTGACCACAGAATTGTGAAACACGGAGGGCGGGGACAGTATGGTATTTCAGAAGAAAAGGAAGCTGAATGTGGAGGTGGCCTGTGGGGTATATCACCTCAATTCGCATTGATTTGCTTTGTTTTTTGTAAGGAGTGAGACCGCTCATTGCCTCGCTCCTTTCGCAGGCAATGAGGAATAGTGTCTCTTGATTGTTTAGTGCCCCATCAGCCGCACTGATACTAGAATTTGTTCCCTCTCTGCTTAGGTATCTCCATACTTTCTTGGAAAATTAAGTGGAAAAGATAGTGCTTCTTTCCCTTATGTCATCATTTTTACTGTACCCAATCTGTGACTTTAGGAGCACCAAGTTTTAAGGGTAAGTCTCTGGGAAGCAGAGAGGGTTTCTTGAATAGATAGGGACTTCCTAAGGACTTGACGGTTTAGGGGGAAATGAGGGTGGGGTGCAGTTTGGGATGAAGAGATCTCTTCATATATAGAGCATTTTAAGGTTACAACTCTTTTGCTTATTCAGAATCAAGACCACATTGGGAATTAAGAATCAGGAAACTGCTTGATTCTTTGGCCTAACTTACTATGAAGTTGCATGTATTAGTAATTTCAGTTCCTCGCTGGAAGAAAGAAGTCATTTTATTTTTTTAAGATTATTTTTATTTTTAGAGAGAAAGAGTGTGCATGCATGAGCGGGGTGGGGCAGAGGGAGAAGGAGAGAGAGGGAGGGAGAGAGAGAAAGAGAGAGAGAATCCTAAGCAGGCTGCATGCTCACGCAGAGCCTGATGCGGGGCTTGATCCCATGACCCTGGGATCATGACCTGAATGGAAATCAAGAGTTGGATGGATGCTCAACTGCCTGAGTCACCCAGGTACCCCAAAAGAAGTCATTTTTAAAAAATTTAATATGCACAAAAGTAACATCACGAAAGGCTTGAGCGGATCAATGCAGCAACTAGCTTTTTAAACGTACTGTTTACCTGTATTTTCTCAAGGCAGTTTGGGCTCTCGAGTTATAGAGCCTGAGGGTGAATCTTTGCCGTTCGTTGGTGCCGAGACTGTAGAGCTTGGTCAGAAGCACATTCCAAAAGTGGCTGCCCTGTTGGGTTGTCTGAGCATTTGGAGAGGCCATGGCTGGGGAGGCACATAGCATCTGCCTTCCACAGAGTGAACAACACTCAATAAACTCAGTTGATCTTTTTTTCTCCTGGGAATATGAGTGGTGTACACTAGGGGTGGCATAGCAAGATAATCATAAAAAACAACATTTCAAAATGCAAATATAGGTACTGTGCTCACCGACTTGCCTAGCAACATTTATTTTATTTAAAAAGATGTTTTTTAATGTTAATTTTTAAGAGAAAGATCGTGCAAGCAGGGGAGGGGCAGAGAGGAAGACACAGAATTTGAAGCAGGCTCCAGGCTCTGAGCTGTCAGCACAGAGCCCCCATGTGGGGCTCAAACTCGTGAATGGTGAGATTATGACCTGAGCCAAAGTCCGAGGCTCAACCAACTGAGCCACCCAGGTGCCTCTACTTTTAGTTTATTAACTGAGGTGCCTGCCTAGGAGGGGTAGTATGTGCTCAATAGGTGGGGGTGGTGGTGGCGGGAGAGGGACTTGCCTTACCCCTTAACCCCCCCCCCCCAAGATCTGTTTACAAGGCCACGTGGAGTGTCCTGGCCCCATCTTCTGGGGAGAAAGTGGAGATGAGCGGTATCATTTCTTTCATACCATAATCACAAACGCCTGCAGTGCGAGATGAACTGGCCCCTCACAGCCCTGTAAATCACATAGGGCAGGGAGCTCTGGGCTCCAGACCAGTCTGTGTTCTGACAGTCGCAGTCACCGGATGACTCGTGTCAGCCTAAAACCCACGTCGTGGCTCCCAGTTCAGTGCTGTTTTCACCAAGTTCTTATTTATGCATTTGTCTTAGAATATAGTGTCATAACAGAGCCTTGCACATAGAGTAAGGCCAACGGATCGGGAAGTGACTGCCACTGAAAAGACAGCTTTTGACTCACAGGGCCCTAGAGAGAATGCATGCTGTGCCGTGGGGGGCTACGTGGGGACGTACGGGGGGTGGCCACCAGGCAAAGAGGGAAGTGTGGACAAGAGCGTGTGTGTATGTGTGCGTGTGTGTGTGTGCGCGTGTGTGTGCGCGTGCACGCGCCGAGGGAAGGTACCGGCTGGGCTCGGCAGGCCTGAGCAGCGCTGGCGGGCGTGGGACTCAGGAACGGTCCCCGGTTGCCTGGCATGTGGCCCTGGAGTGGGGAGAGCAGATAGAGCGTGGCCTGCGTGTGGGAGCCTGATAAAGGCGGTGGCCGCAGGGTGCGGGCTCCTGATAGCAGGTGGGTACTGAGAAGCGCGCTCACGTCGGGGTTGTTTAGGGTCTCTAGTCGCTGGCTAACGCTGGGGGGGCGGCGGCCGGGCTTCCTTCCAGGGGCAGCGAGGGCCCGGATGTCAAAGTATCTCCATACAGAAAAGATAAGACCTATATTAATTGATTAATACAACATGGGAGAGCGTCAGTGTCAGCCTGAGCTTCTAAATACCTGGACTAAGTGTGCTGTGCTCCAGGAAGAGCAGGTTCAGTGCCCTGGAGAGGGTTCGGGGTCTGCGCCCCCACGCTGCCCTCTCCCTCGGCTCCGGACTCCTCTTCCCAGCGCCCCAATGGCAGCTCCCTTGGCTGTCATAGGTGTGAGTTACTGTCCTCCCCCTCAGCGCTCGTCACCAGTCTGTGCTTCCTGCCTGGAGGGGGCCGTTGCTTGGCCCCTGTCTGCTGAGCCCCGGGGCTGCGGCTGCAGGCAAGCAGCCTTCCACTGAAGGCTGTTCTCCCATCTTATCGGTGTGTCTTGACACGAGTCGATTTGGCCAGACAACTGCCTCTTTCGGCCATGCTTTCCTCTAGATGAACCTGTCCCTGCCAAGATGCCTGTGATTGAGTCTCAACTGGCCTCCATCTCTAATGGGTTTTCTTCCCCTACACACCAATATTATCTTTCAACTCGGACCCTTGCCACTTCTCTGTTTAAAAGCCTCAAGCGGCTTCCTAGTGATTATAGGCTCAAGTTCAAACCTCCTAGACAGACTCCCAATCAGACCCCAGGCACCCTGCTGACATGGGGGACACCCCCTTACTATGGGAGGGCGTCAACCATATGCACGCCTGGCTGGCTCTCAGCCCATGGCTAGCTGCCACTCCTCTCCTACCTGGTGAAGCCCATCGTCCCTGAGGCCGAGGTCAGATGTCAGCCCCTCTGAGAAGCCACCATCAACCCTTCTAACTGTAGTCAGTCCCTCCGCTTCACGCTTATGCACCGCCATGATAGTAATGGTGTCCTGGTGTCTTGGCTGTTTTCCACCTGTGACTTTCTCATCACATCCTGTTCATGATTTATTCAAGAGGTCTTTATAGGATATTTGCCCTCTACTAGGCATTGTGCCAGGTGCTGAGGATGTAGAAATCGCTAAGATAGACCCTGCCCTCAAGAGTCTAATAGTCTCTTTGGGGACAATGGGAATCAGAGACCTAACCAAACAAACTTGTGAGTGTCTAATTACAATTAAAATGTGATGCCTGCCGCAGTGGTATATCAACAAAGTCCTGTGGGCACTGAAAAGAAAGAACTCTACCAGGAAGAATAGGGGAAAGTTCTAGGAAGTAGCATTGGGGGTGGATCTTTTGGGATGGAGAAATGATGTGGCATGGGGAAGGTTGGTGATTTGATGGCTCTGTCCTTTCCTCAAGAGCCCAAACTTGAAAAAGTGGCATCAACATGGAAATATACTCAAACTGGTTTCCTTTTTCTCTCTTGAACAGTGGGTTGGGCTCTTTGGGTCCCCTTGCTTAGACATTCTTGTGTTTCTGTCTTCCGTATGGCTCAGGGACAGACAGCCAGACACAACTGTCTGCGTTTCCTAAAGCTTGTTGGATTCAGTGAGGAAAACATTTGCACGGCACATCCCCCTCACAAACCCAGAATTCCAACCACTGACATTAACTGTGTGGTGGAGATGGGAGTTTATTATATTATGCTCAAATTGGAGGCAGTTTTCAACACTTTCTCTGCTGGGAAGTTTGCTATACATTAATAGGCCTTCAAAAAGTCCTCATGGCTGAGTGTCATAGAAACAGGAAGCTGTCCCCAGAGCCCCAAACATCCCAACTTGGCTTTTAGCTGCCAAACATACTCGGGGGTCAAATAACCCTCGTTAAAGGCTGGCTCTCCCGCATGCTGGTGTGCCCCCTCCAGGAAGTTATTTAACCTCTTGGAACCTTAATTTCCTTCTTGGTGAACATAGAGTAGGATGGAGCTTACTCCGTAGGAGTGTTACGAGTTGAGGATTAATCAAACAATGCACTACGGTGAGTGGTGTGACTCCTGGTGTGTAGCAAGTAGGTAATAAACAGGAGGTGCGTATTTTTGGTAATGGTACTAATATTTTACTCAGTTTCTATAAAATCAAGCACCATCGAGAGATGGGGGGGGGGTGGAGGAGATAGAAGTCATTATAAGAAAGCTGCTGTAAGGGATGGGGACCTTTGACCTCTTTCTAATCATTTTGTCCGAATTGAATGCCACTCTGTTTAATTAGGTGGCAATGCAGGAGTTTCTTTATTTTATATTCATCCAACTCTGGCTTTTAGTTTGACAGCCTTGCCTGTAACACTGTAAGTGAAATCATGCCTTTTAAGACCGGTTAAACATCCTAAACTAAAAGATCTCACTTTTCAGTATATATTCCTACTCCTAGCAGGCTATTTAGCTTGTGTGTGTGTGTGTGTGTGTGTGTGTGTGTGTGTGTGTGTTTCCTGAAAGGACTCGGTTAGTGTTTGGGGTTCTTGATTATAAACCTCATTCAGCTGTGAAATTACAATGGCTTAGGTGGTTATTACTAATTCATATAGCTCCTCATTATGTCTGACCTTAATGTCACAACCAGAAGTGTTCGACCAGCTTTCTAGTGAAAAGACGCTTTCCTTTGTAGGATCATTAGCTGCCTGACAGTCACACTAGTATAAGGAATTCTAGAAGTAAAAATTAAAATCAGTGCCAAAAAAACCCCGATTCACAGTATTGCTTCCTGTTCTTAGAACTGAGAATATCCTTCTCTGTCACCCTTTGTCATGTCTGCACTTTCTTCTCCTCTACCCATATAGGAAGAACGTTGGTGAAAAGCACAGAAACCAATGACTTCTATGGCTATGGAATTTCCGTGGAGAAAAGAGAGCATCAGAACTCACCTGGACCATCTTGCGGACCCGGCAAACCCTCCACACGCCCACGCGCGTTCCGTGAACTTGACTAATAACCGTCCAGGGTGCTTGCAGAGGAGGGAGCGCACCTGGCCTGTAGATGTGGACGGGGAGGGGCGGGGGAGGATGGGGGAGACCGTGGAGCAAATGTTTTACAACCTGAACCTCAGAACTGTGATCCTCCGAGGAGAGCGCTACTTGAAGAAAAGAAGAAAAAGTCGAATGGCTTCTCAGGGATTTTGTTTTCTGTGCACATATAAGCCATAGTTCCGTACAGGTGGCCGTGTTTTGAGCACTCAGATTTCAGTTCTGTTAAATGTGAAAGAGGGATCGACTGACCGTTCATTGCTGTTCCGTAACTAGTGTAAAATATGTATATGTTTATCTTTATTTTTATAATATGCAAATACATTTAAATTTATACCGTCTGAAGCTTCTAGCGTTAGTTAACACTGGGTGCAATGTTCTGCCTGAGGACTGTGCCAAGATGGGGCTGGTTTCTTATTTTAGCAAAAGACCTTTTTGTTCATTCTTTTTTCTGTAGTCCTTCTGAAATTAAAAAGAAAAAACAACCCATCGCTCTGCCCGTGGATTAAGTGCTGGGTCACAGAGGTTGCCGATAATCAGCAGGCACCTTAAATGTGTATTTCAGGCAGTGTCTCCTCCCCTTCTTTTAAATAAAGGTCCCTGCCTGTGAGCCTGTTCCTTGGGCAGGCTGGTGGGATTCCCATTTTTCTTTGCCCACATTTCCAGTGGTGCTGGGCAGATTGTTCCTTGCTCCCAGCTTCCTGATGATGTGCTCATGGATTCTTCAGGGAAGGAGGAGGAAGGGGTCATGGAGGCCTGGTGGTAAGATTCTACAGGGGAGGGGGACATTGGGGTTCACGAGTCCATGGAAAATCTGAGTCTTTCAATAGCTTAAGATAATCAGGAGTCAGTTGTGAATGGTGCAAAGAGCTTTGCTAATGAGTCCTTCTCTCTGTCTCTCTAGAGTCTGTGAAATTTAGCAGAACACTTTGAAAGCCCTTCTCATCTGGCTGTCAGACCTTGAGATAGCGAGTTCCCTAACTGGGGAGCAGAGTCCCACATTGGTTATTTATAAATACAGAGCCTCTGATTGGACAGTCTGCTGCCAAGAACTAGTAAAACCATTGTTGTAAAATCTCCACCAAGTAAAACTTGAAAAGCAAAGCAAATTGCTCTCTCGTCTACTCCTAATTGGGGCCAAACAGTATCTGCTGCAATAGTAACACATTCTTTGAAGAATGTAAAGGACTCTGTTTACAGCTGCCTCCTCTGCCTGTTGATGGAAAAAGGTGTAAGACAAACTTTCTCACCAGTGTAAGGCACGAAAAGTGAGTCAGCTGGTATTATCCTTTTACTTCTTTTATAAAGTATTACTCTTGCAATGCCAGTATACAGAGGCTCAACATATTTTTTAGAAGAAATAAGCAAGCGGCTCCATTGTGAAAAATCTTAAGTCGATTTTTTGTAGATTTGGTGCCCCAGGAGTGGACTTCACTAACTCCATAACCTCCATGAAACAAGTGTGATTCGTCATGATCGTAACATCAAAGGGGATCAGACTATTTCTGCATTTTTCAATACTTGAATACAACACCTCCATTTTGAGATTTCATTTTCTTTTAGAACACAGTCACGAGATGACCTGCTTAATCCTTTGGTCACAGTTCTCGTGTGTGCGTGTGCATGTGTGCGTGTAAACTGAATGATAACATTTAATTGCTTTATGGACCATTGAATTGTTGGGCATAGGAGTTTTGTAATTGGCACGAGACGGTTCCTGAACTGTCAAATTAACTCACTTTGACCAGTCTTTTGCAAGGACTCTTAAGGATGTGACTTCGGGCTAACTCCCCAGGGGACCATATTAAGTGGAAAAAAAAAAAGCTCCTTTGGGTGACATACCCTGCAAAGTGTTTGTTATCATTATAAACATAAATGCCCACATTCTTATAATATCTGCTATTTTTTGACAAGTGATGTTTTGTGCTGTCATCTGAACCCTAGAGAAGCAGTGAAAGAAGAAATCTTGGCATCCCATGTGTTTCAGCAAAAAGGTCATCATGATTGAGGGTCATGTGACCAAAAGAAGTTCCAGAAAAGCTCTTGAGAACTTGCTTCAGGGTGGGGGGAGGGTTGGAGGTACAGAAAACACTCTGCTCTACTGGAATTTTCAGTGTCTGCGCAGGAAATTCCGTTTGCTCTTTCCGTACCTGGGAAGGCTCGGTGCGCCGCAGCGGACGGGCAATTCATGAAGCACAAGAGGGCGGCTTTTCAGACCACGTAGTCCCTTGCCTGGCAAACAAATGCCCTTCAAGTTTGTTAGGGTTTCTATTCTTGCAACCTGTGGTATCACAACCACTTCCTGGAATTGTAAAAGTGCTGCCAGAATAAATGTTTTGCCCCCTTCCAAGAAAAAAAATGACAGTGCTCATATTTGACGTTTGCGCATTGGACTCTTTTGAATGAATAAAAAGGAAAGGGTTTGGTATAACTCCTGGTGGGGCATGTGTTCTTTTTCATGCCACAGTTTGTAAATTGTCATTGTGGTTCCCCATTGAATTGTGACTGGGCAGAAATTTAAAAAAAATTCAAAAAGTTCAATAAAAATACAAAGAAATGGTTAAGCAATTATATTTCCAGAGTTCAGTTATTTCTGGTTTTGATTTCTTTAGTTTTGATTACAGGAAAAAGTTTCAAAGTTTTAGTTCGTAAGTCACTTCTGAGCTGTGGGAGATGAATGAGGGCCGCTCTGTTTAGGGGGGTCAAGTCCCCACAAAGAAAACTGAAGGGTCCCTGTTTAAAACCCTGCCTCTTTTCAGACTGGAGATTCAGTTCTTAAATATCAGCTCTCACTTCCATCAAGACCCCTTTCCAGTGATCCGCGATACCCTTACCTCAAACTTCTGAATCCATGACACAGTTGGCAAGTCACCTTTCCCAGAACTTTTCCTTCAAGGTTCTTAGCAGAAGTCCTTGTCACCACCTTGTAAATATTGCCCCGGGTGCCAAGAGGGGTCTGTATTCACAGGATCTGCAGATGTTGGGTCCAAGGCTCTGTTCCCCCCATTAAAAAAAAAAAAAAAAAGACAGTTGAGAAGATAAGGAAAAAAAAGAATGTGGATACTACTTGCAGAAGCAACACCCTCCAGGGAGGACCCGAACACAGAAAAAACCACCCTGAGGCCCTGGGCAGAAAGGCCCCTTGACCCGGTGCTTCCTGAGAAAGCAGGTGGCGCCTCTAGGGATCCCAATCCGAACGTGCCTCTGCCTGCGGAAGAGCTGAAACCGTGGTGTGGCCATCAGAATTTTCTTTTTTTCTTTTTTAATGTGTGTTTATTTTTGAGAGAGAGAGAGAGAGACAGAGCATGAGCAGGGAAGTTGCAGAGACAGAGGGAAACACGGAATCCGAAGCAGGCTCCAGACTCTGAGCTGTCAGCACAGAGCCGGACGCGGGGCTCCAACCCACAAACTGTGAGATCATGACCTGAGCCGAGGTTGGAAGCTTAACCGACTGAGCCACCCAGGCGCCCCAGAATTTGTAAAGGATGGCTAAACAGGCTGTGTGCTCCCTGCAGACAGGCCTGCCCTGGCAGTGTGTCCAGACACGTGGAGTCCTCCTTAGTGCTCGCTCTCCTGTTGAAGAGCATACAAGGCACAGGAGTCCACATTTGGAGCCTAGTTTATTTTTGTAACCCAGAAACTTGGAGCTCTTTCAACTTGCTGAGCAGGTCACAGATGAGCAGATCTCAGTCGCAACAGCTACAGTGGGTGACTTATCACCCAGCTGGTAGCCTATCAAGGCTGTTTGTGAGCGTTTTGAAGTCGATTGCAGGTTTGCTTTGGACACATGGTGCTCTTTAAGCGGCGGCTGCTCAGGTGTGGAATTCAAAAGCCCAGGGTTTCTCCTGTCGAGGAAGGACCTCCCCTCCTAGAACTTGACTCTCTTGCACCGAGGAGGGAGGGGACGCGGAGCTGCTGGAACAGGCTTTATTCTGCAGATGACCCCTTGAAGTTACGTGGGTTCAAAGGCGTAGGAAAATTTACCTGGCAGCAGGTGAATTCGAATATTTCAGCTCCAGGGAAGACGCGTCTTTTTCATGTGTATATTCGAGAAATATCTTTGAATGAAATGACTGCGTTCTTTTTTTTTTTTTTTAAACGTTTTATTTATTTTTGAGAGAGAGAGAGAGAGACAGCGTGAGCAGGGGAGGGTCAGAGAGAGAGGGAGGCACAGAATCCGAAGACAGGCTCCAGGCTCTGAGCTAGCTGTCAGCACAGAGCCCGACGTGGGGCTCGAACCCACGAACCGTGAGATCATGACCTGAGCCGAAGTCGGATGCTTAACCGACTAAGCCACCCAGGCGCCCCAAATGACTGCGTTCTAACTCGGATTCATTCAGAGTTTCTGAAGCGGCCCCGTGAAACGTTTGTGTCTCCTGAGATGCTGATAGGCGCTCCTCTGTAAAGGCGTTCTGAGCTTCAATCCGTGTGAGAAATGCGCATTAAATAAGTCAGCACACTGCTAGCCGCAGGCCTTCGAGAAGCTCTCCGATTTGCTGTAACTTGTGAGTGGCCAAGAGGGGAATGGACCTCCGTGCGGCGTTTCTTACACGTGTATGAGTGTGGAAGGAGACCTTTGGGAGTCGTCTGCAGATGACCTGGGGACCGGGGTTCTGGGGTTCCGGGGGTGCGGGGCGTGCCCGCCAGTGCTACCCGAGGCAGGTGTGGGCGCTTCTTTGGTGTCTTTTATGTTGGGGGGGAGGGGCGGAGAGCAGGGTGAAGAAGAGCGCACACTCCAGAGACCTGGTTCTGCTGCCTAGACTTCTGGTGCCTCAGTTTCCTCATGTGGAAAGTGGGGGGGAAAGGTCCTCCCTCATACAGTTGTCAGGAATGCTAAATGAGATTCTACATGGAAAGGGCTCAGGACAGTGCCCAGCGCTGGTGAACACTATTCGAGTACAATAAGCTTATTCCCTTAACTGGTTCAGTTCCCTTTCCCACTGAGAGGGCGGGCCTCGAGCCTGAGTCTTTAACAATACCTACATGGAATGTTTAATAATTTTTGGTTTTCTCCCATTTACTACTTGGGTATTTGCGCCAGTGATAAAATGTTTGCTTTTAAAAATAAATGTATTTAGAAAGAAATCCTTTAAAACATATTAGAAAATTATTAAGTGAGTAAATGCAGGTGGTATACAGACAAGAAGTGTTCAATATATGGCAAAAATAAAAGTATGAATATAGTATGTGAATGTCTGGGTAATGTAATGGAGGGACCAGGAAATTTCCCTGTGAGTCTGGAAGACCCCAAAGCTTTTTTTTTTTTTTAAGATTTTATTTTATTTTATTTTATTTTATTAAAAGAGAGAGAGAGAGAGCGTGAGTGGGGGAAGGGCAGAGAGAGAGGGAGACACAGAGTTTGAAGCAGGCTCCAGGCTCTGAGCTGTTAACACAGAGCCCGATGAGGGGCTTGAACCCACAAACTGTGAGATCATGACCGGAGTTGACCTTGGATGCTCAACCGACTGAGCTACCCAGGCACCTCAAGATCCCAAAGCTTTTAAAAGACACTTCCCAGTTTTAAATTTTCCACCAGAAAAATTTATTGGAAGATAATAGAAGGATTATTATATTGCCAGAAAACTGGTATTTTATCCATTTGAAATTTAAATTTTGCTGCATCTGGAATGTTTCAGTGCAGTAGACTTTTCATAGGAACACAAGTGAAATTTGAATGGGGAAGTTGATTTGATTTGCGAAAACCGTGATTAGTTTTTTTAGAAGACCCTCATAGATATAAAACTTTTTCTCTGTGAATATTTTTTGGAAGCCAGACGGAAAAAGGAACTCCTATTTTCATTCATCAGAAACAAAAGCGGAATCTCCGTAACCGATCTGGGATCCGTAGAACAGAACTCCTCTCTTGGATTTATTTCATGGTCTGTACTCAAGGAATCATGGCATGAAATTTAGCTGGGTACAGACCACATGCCCCATGTGTGTTGAGGGTACACATAATTGATACCTGGCAGACCAACCATACGTTCACTCTTTTCTTTCCTACTCCTGATAGTACGCCTGATATTATGCCAAGATGGTGGATGAGCAGGACTTCCAGAATGACAAAGTAAGGAGCTCGGGGTAAATTCTCCCCAGCAAAACAAAATGGAGAAAATTACTCAAAAAAATAAAAATAAACAACAACAACAACAACAACAACAAAACCAACACAAACCCACAATCATTTAAAATCCCTAGAAATCGTCCTAAGGATATAGAGCAAATGGAGAAATATTCAAGAAATCTACTAAATATGAAATCAGCCAGGGTCTGTGACATTTGAGCCATGCCCTTCCTAACGCCCCTCTCTCCCTCACAGCTCCATGTTCCAGAAGCGGGACCCTGGGCCCTGTACTTTGGGCAGATGTGGCCAGGAAGATGGAGATGCTCTCTCTCCTCAACTCCCCATGGGGGGCTGGAGGTTCTCCCTGGGAGAGACCGGTTGCTCATCTGGCTCATCCACCCCAGCTTTCTGTTTCAGAAGCTCTGCCCCAAGCAAGAGGGGCTGAGAGGACCAGGGCCGTCTCCTGCTTGCAGGCAAAGCTTTACCACAGGCGTTGCAGAAAAGGATCCTGAGGCCTTAGTGGTCCCTGCCCCTCCTCCCTCCCAGGAGAGGCAAGCCAGAAAGACCAGAGGCTACCGCGTCCTCCTTCCTCAGTGCCCACTTGTAGATCAGGGATGTCATTGTCAGAAAAAAATGTCTCCCCACCCTCAGTGCCGAGTCGCAGGGGCTTGTCTGGAGAAGAGGCAGGCCATAAGGATGAAGACCCCACAGCTCTGCCAAGAAGACCGATGTTATTTGGAACAGGGTCTGGGGAGAGCCATGCCTAGAGATGCTGGCAAAACCAGTGGATATCTTGGAGGCTGGTAGCGCCATGCTCCACGGAAAACAGCGCAGTCAGAAGTTTAATAGAACCAGGGAAAGAGCCAAGAAGAGAACTCCTGGCATCGCAGTAAGTCCTGGGGGTGCTCTAGGCTGCACCCCTCAGAGCAGGACATGGGCAGACTTCGAAGCATCCTGCAGCCACCCACAGCCCCATCATCACAGGGCAGCAGCCTCACTGGCACAAGGGGCTCCAACATAACCTCTGAGCAGTCACCGACTAAACAATGAGCTACTCCAGCTAAGGGGCTACTCCTACGAAGGCAGGCTTGCAACACGCTTATTCCTGGGAACCGAGAAGACTGTGCATGTCCAAGCCTGAGCTCTCTCAGGAGTGATCAGAGAGGAATTCCATGTTACTAGTCCCTGGCTGAACATGGAGCCAAAAAATGTAAATTCCCTGAGGTGTGATAGCCACTTACAAGCTACACACGCACATCCAACAGTACGGGGTGGAAATCTAACTGCTGAAGGGAGCTAAAGCCCAACTTTTGACCAGTAAGGGACTCAGGCAGAACCAGAGGCAGCCCTATATGTTGCTGGGCTAAAAGATAAAAATGAAGGAGGAAATCTGAGCAGGGACATCAAAGGGCTCCAGTAAAGGAAACTATGTGGGTGTTGGTAAAAACTGTGTGATTGCGTACGTCTGCTTCTCTTAACTGATTTAAAACAATCGGACAAAACAATATGTATATAATAGAAAAGACACAAATGTAAGATATTTGACAATATGAGCATGAAGGAAGCAAGTGGAACTAAGCTGCAATGGAGTAAGTAAGGAATTAACATCACGTGGTAATTGAAATCAAAAGAAAGAAATGAATGAGCCAAAAAGGTAAATACAAAAGTTATTGTAACAAATGTTATAGTACATACTTTCTCTTCTTTCCTCCCTCAGCTTCTTTAAAAATGTTATATAAAGTGGGGCGTCTGGGTGGCTTAGTCGGTTAAGTGTCTGATTTCACCTCAGATCATGATCTCATGGTTTGTGAGTTCAAGCCCCATGTGGGACTCTGTGCTGACAGCTCAGAGCCTGGAGCCTGCTTCAGATTCTGTGTCTCCCTCTCTCTCTCTCTGCTCCTCCCTTGCTGCTGTCTCTCTCTGTCTCTCAACAATAAATAAATGTTAAAAAATTGATAAAAAAGAAAAAGATGAATAACCCAATTTTAAAATGGGGTTTAAAATGGGCAGAGGATTTGAATAGACCTTTCCCCAAATAATATATACAAGTGTGCTGGGAGCCACATCAGCCTTGCTGGACGACAGTCACAGTGAGGAAATGGCAGCGTTTGCACAGCCCCTGCCATGAGAAACAAAAAACAGGTATCTCCTTCTGCTACTACTGGCTCATGTTGGAAACGAGACTGCTGGTATTGACCAGGCCTCCCAATATTCCAGATCAGACCGATATTCCCCACACAGATACCTCATAAGGAAAAGCATATTCCTGCCTTTTCAAAAGACGTTTTAGATGAAAGCACTGTGGATGATTTTCAAAAGGCTCTTCCTATGGGCCTTGTAGATCCAAGACTTAGATAATAAAGGGGGTTAAGAACACAAGAGTTACAATTGAGCCTGGCCCCGAGACAAAGTGCCTAATTTAGAGTTAAGGAACAGATAAGGGCAGAACTTAAGTTAATACTTATACCTTTTCTAACTAGTGATGTATGGCAGTGCCTTCCCTAAGGCCTACTTTCCACAAACACCCTCTCTTACACTGGCGGCTGCGATGAGGATGTATAAGAGAGCTAAAACATAACCCAAAAACAAAGGCCGACACATTTAGGGCCCCCATGGTATTTACACATTCAGCATCAAGTCAAAAAAGTTTCCGCAAACAACTTATTAACCAGCTCAAAAACATTCTCCCTCTTGTGAGGCAGACAGAATGACTCCTGGCCTGTCTATATACAACTTAGCCTGTGTCCTAATCCTAGCGTTATTAACTTAGAACAAATGTATGTCATCCTGTTTTTCACTAAGAACATCCTGTTATTTCCTTAGTTGTAAGATTTACTCAACCTCACTATGATTGGGGTAATTCTGCAAGAATACTTCCGAAAAACCTATTTTTGTACACTTTTCAAAGCATTTTATCACAAAGAGTTTTCCATTGTAAAAAATCCTTTTTCTGATCTCATGTTGTTGGACCTTTAAATAAAGACACCCAAACCGACAGGACAGAGACGCCTGCCTGGTGATCAGAAAGATTCTCGGGGCTCGCTCTGTCTCTCTCGCCGACACCGTCCATCCTTCAGGGACCCCTGGACTGGCTGGAGCGGGCCTCCAGCACAAGTGGTCAGTACACACATAAGATACTCAAAGTCATCAGCGCTGAGAGAAATGCAAGGCCAAACCTTGGTGAGATACCCCTTTGCTCCCACTGTGATGGCTACCAAAAAAAGATAGACAATAACAAGTGTTGACAAGGATATGGAGAAATTGGAACTCTCTACATCGCCAGTAAAATGGGAAAGACACTTTGGCAAATGGATTGGCAGTGTTTCAAACTTTCAAACACAGAGTTACCTATGACTGGGCGATTTCCCTCCCCCACTCCAAATTTATACCCAAGAGAAATAAAAGCACACCTCCATCCAAAAACTTGTCAACAAGTGTTTATGACAGAACAATTCATAATAGCCAAAAACTAGAAACAAACCAAATAGCCGTCTGATGAATGGATGGCTAAAATGTGGTTTATGCATAGAACTGAAACACTATTTGGCAATAAAATTAAGTGCCAATACATGCTATCACTTGGAGGAACGTTAAAAAAGCCAAGCCTAGAAGATCACACATTGTCTGATTCCATTTACATGAAATGTCCATATAGGCATATATTGTGGTTGCATAGGACTGGATGGAGGAGAGAGGGAATGACTACTAATGGGGTAATGGGTTTCTTTTAGGACAGTGTAGAAGTCAGGGTAGTCCAGAGAAACAGAACCAATGGCATCTATTGGAAAGGGATTCATGATCAGAAATAGGCTCACATGATTTTGGAGGCTGGCAAGTCCAAAATCTGTAAAACTGATGTCTCAGTGTGAAGGCCATCTGGCAGGAGAATTCTCTCTTGCTCAGGGGACCATGAGCTCTTTGCTCTGCTCTGACCTTCAACTGATTAGATGAGGCCCGCTCACAGGGGGCAATCTGCTGAGGGCCAAGGATTCTATGAGAAAGATTTAGAGAACAAAGGGAGGGAGCCAAACTGAGAATGGAGTGATAAGGCTTTAAGTGAAGTAAAGGAAAATATTTTTAGGGCAATGAGTTGTTAGACTGCTGGCCAGCATCCGGGTAGTGTCTGAGGACATGACAAGGTACGGAGCCAGCAGGCTGTGTGCTGATAAAAGCCTTCCACAACATCGTGCCTACTGAATACAGTTCAGATTCCTTGGTCAATTGGCATACACCTAAGTCAACTCTATTTCTGCTATCGGTGTACTTAAGGCTATCAGAGCAACCACACCCAATTCTGAGGGACACATCTTTGCTCCCAGCTCTTGGTAACCCTCTGCCGTGCAACATAGCTGGTTGAAGTAAATGGGCATCTGGTGGCTGTGCATGCAAAAATCGTCCAGTCAGCAAGTCTCCTTCTCTGAGTATTAGATATGCAGGGGTCACAAGCCAGCAGAAGCAGGGGGAACGTTGTGACATGGAGAGGGGTCAGAGTAGCGATTGTGACCACTTCCAGACTGGAGTGAAGATGGAGCAGAGATCTGGCCGTAGCAGAGGATGCTGGCTGGAAGAGAGGCGAGCTGACCAATGCAGAAAAGCATTCCCGAGACCGCACCTGCCGTGAGTGAGTCTGGTGACAGTCGGTGGTCCCTAGAGTTGCCTCCATTGTTCCAGACCAAGTATATTATTAAAACGAACCACCCATTGCCAGAGGTAACTTGAATGGATCTCTGCATGTGCACTGAAAATCCCCAGCTGGAGCAAGACCTCTTTCTGGTACTAGGCACTCATTACGCACCAAGTGCTGTTTGGTATGCCGGAGATTCAGCAGACTGGGCCTCTGCATAGACCTGTTTTTCTTGTGGCCAGAGGCTGTAACATTCACTACTCACACTGACCTCCTTACCCCCCAACTCCAAGCCCTGGCCTTGCACTCCCCTGGCCATGTGCCTTGGACTTCCCGTGTGCAGAGTGGGTTCTCTTCATGGAATTCCCTTCACCTGCTAAATGCTACCCCTCCCTTGTCACCTTCTGGAATCAATCTCTCAAGCAAAATTCATTTCCCTCTTTCTTGTACTATGTAGCGCTTCTCTGTAGCCATCGTGACTTTCCTGCCATTCTGCCTGGAATTACAGTTGTTTATACGCCCCTCTCCTCTTCAGGAATGTGAATTCCTTGAGGTCAGGAAATAGGCTAGATTCCTCCTCCCCTAGGGCCTATGACTGAACTTTCCACACAGGATCCCTTCAGTGCATATTGGTTCAAATGAATTAAATTCAACCTATGAGGAGCTAGGGAGGGAGAAAGTGAGGAGGGCATTCACCCTCTTCCCTCATTCCCAGTTTCCACATCTAAGCATATGGTCACAAAATGGTGGCATGTATCTTAAGACTTGTCTAGCGCTTTCCTACAAATCCAAATCATCACTAGCTCAGACAAGCTTATTATTTTGTTAGCCCTGGCATGTGGTCACAATTGCCTAGCTCTGAAGAAGGCATAATGAAATATTTCCAAATGCTTTGAACTGGCAAACCAGTGTTTGTACAACTATACGAAAACCAGCTAATGTGATGGCCATGCTGTGGTTTAATGATGTTGGGGTCAGGAAATTACAGTCCCCTGACTGCATGTCTCACTGCAGATTGGTTTGTATCTCATCAGAAAAGAATCTTGAGTTGGAGCTATTCCTTAATGCATAGAGGGCCTGCTATAAATAAGGGGCTAGAGGAATGAATTCTTAAGTGCATTTTATTTCGTCCTTAGAGACACAGAGGAAGATAAGCGTATGACTGTCAGCGTCTGGGCTGCACCAGAAAATTCCGCTAACTATTTGCAGGTGGCAGCAACACAAATAATAAGGGATGTCTTCTCACGAGTCCAAGCTTCTCTCTCAACCCGTCTGCCAAGCGCCACTGACATTGCCAAGACACAATGAACGTGGGCCGGAGATGCAGCCAATGTAGGGCCAGAAAGTGTACTTCACTTGAAATCAGAAGACCTAGTTAAAGACCCAGAGAACCACTAACTAGCCATGGGGTCTTGGGCATGTCTCTGATTTCATAAGATTGCTCATCTGTATACCCAGTAATTGCCTAAGGTCCCTTTCACAGTTTGAGTTGCACCTATGCCAGGTCATTAGACTGTTGCCCTCCATCTGCAACATTACTGGCCCTGACTCCCCAGCATTTGGGTTGTTCTTCTAATTGTACTGAACCCCACACTCATTCTGACCCGGTTCTCCTTGTGATTAAGTCTGCGTCTGTCATACAGTGGGATTTGGCTGGGCTGTGACACTTTTCTTCTTACCCATACATGTATGGGTACATACACATATTAAGGAACCAGCCTCTAGGACTTCTGTCTCCTTGGCAGCAGGGTCTAACAGTTAATGAACCAATTCATGTGGTCACTGGCTTCAAGGAATTTATCGTAGTGTTATTTTTAAATTCAAGTGTAAAGAACTAAATGTTCAAGTTCTTAAGTGGAGAGGTTGGATGAGTGATAACATTTTCTGCACAAGGCTGATCTTTTGTAAAAAAAAATTCAACACAGCTAAAGGAAAACAGTATATCTAGCTGCATGAGGAATGTTTATACCCAGGGATGCCTCTAGAATGTTGTTCTTGAAACCCGTGGTTTTGAAAATGGACTGATCAGACTATAATGTGAGGCATTTCTGAGGCCAATCTCCCCCAAATGGAATCTAAAACAGACTTATGTCAGGGCGTCTGGGTGGCTCAGTTGGTTATGCTTCTGAATCTTGATTTTTGGCTCAGGTCATGATTTCAGGGTCATGAGATCAAGCCCCACATGGGCTTCTGTGCTGACGGTGCAGACAGAGCCTGCTTGGAATTCTCTCTTTCCTTCTCTCTTTGCCTCTCTCCCTCTCTATCCCTCAAAATAAATAAATAAACTTTAAAAAAATAAAACAGAGGTGCCTGTGTGGTTCACTCAGTTAAGCATCTGACTTAGGCTCAGGTCATGATCTCTCAGCTCCTGGGTTTGAGCCCCATGTCAGGCTCTGTGCTGACAGCTCAGAGCCTGGATCCTGCCTCAGATTCTCTGTCTCCCTCTGTCTCTGCCCATCCTCCACTTGTGCTCTCTCTGTCTCTCAAAAATAAATAAACATTAAAAAACCGACAAATAAATAAAAATAAAAAAGACCTGTGTTGCATTGTAACAATTGTAAGTTGAAGATGCTCAGAGGGATCATGTCAGTAAAGCCACCTTAGTTCTGACATCGTGTGCTGCCTGGTGCTGTGAACATTCCCACACAGTGACCTTTCTTGTTTTCCTCTTTTGCGCTCATATGCTCAGACCGTGGCAGTGGAAGCTGGACCATTCTGGAAAGCAACGAGGAATAGCCATCAAAGCCATCAGTGTCCAGATTTCATCTGACTCTCAAGAATCTATTCCAGCTTCACAGAAGTTCACAGAAATATGGTCAAAGCTACAGATACAAGAATATTTGGCAAAAATTTAAAGCAACAGTCTTCCTGCACGGCAAAGGAAACAACCCACAAAACTAATAGGCAACCAATGGAATGGGAAAAGATAGTTGCAAATGACATATCAGATAAAGGGTTGATATCCAGAATCTATAAGGAACTCACCAAACTCCACACCCAAAAAACAAACAACCCAGTAAAGAAATGGGCAGAAGATAGGAACAGACACTTCTCCAAAGAGGACATCCAGATGGCCAACAGACACATGAAACGATGCTCAGCATCCCTCCTCATCAGGGAAATACAAATCAAAACCACACTGAGATACCACCTCACTCCAGTCAGAGTGGCTAAAATGAGCAAATCAGAGAACACAAGATGCTGGCGAGGATATGGAGAAACGGGCACCCTCCTACACTGTTGGTGGGAATGTAAGCTGGTGCAGCCCCTCTGGAAAACAGTGTGGAGGTTCCTCAAAAAATTAACAATAGAACTCCCCTATGACCCAGCAATAGCACTACTAGGAATTTACCCAAGGGATATAGAAATGCTGATGCATAGGAGCCCATGTACCCCAATGTTCATAGCAGCAATCTCAACAATAGCTAAAACATGGAAAGAGCCTAAGTGTCCATCCATGGACAAATGGATCAAGAAGATGTGGTTTATCTATACCATGGAATACTACATGGCAATGAGAAACAATGAAATCTGGCCATGTGTAGCAACATGGATGGACCTTGAGGGTGTTATGCTGAGCGAAATAAGTCAGGCAGAGAAGGACAAATATCATATGTTTGCACGTATAGGAGGATTAGGAGGAACTTAACGGAGGACCAACGGGGAGAAGAAGGGGGGAAATGGTGGGGGAAAGGGAGAGAGGCAAACCATGAGAGACTCTTGAATGCTGACAAAAACTGAGAACTGATGGATGTAGGGGGGAGGGGTGATGGGCATGGAAGAGGGCACTCATGGGGATGAGCACTGGATGTTATGTAGAAACTAATTTGACAATAAACTATTTGTAAAAAAATAAAATAAAATAAAATAAGGCAACAGTCTTTGGATTGGAACAGTCTTCCAAATCAGTGAAGAAGAAGTAAAACTTTCAGTTTCAGATGACATGATGCTCTCTATATAGAGAGCCAAAGACTCCACCAAAAAAACTGCTAGAACTGGTAAGTGAATTCAGCAAGGTTGAAGGATGCAAAATCAATCTACAGACATCTGTTGTATTTTATTACACCAATAATGAAGCATCAGAAATGGAAATTAAGAAAACAGTCCCATTTATAATTGCACTAGGAATAAATTGAACCAAATAGATGAAAGCTGTACTCTGAAAGCTAGAAAGCACTGATGAAAGAAATTGAATAAGACACAAAGAAATGAAAAGGCATTACATGTTCATGGGTTAGAAGAACAAATGTTGTTTAAATGTCCATACTACCTAAAGCAGTTTACACATTTAATGCAATCCCTTTCAAAATACCAATAGCATTTTCCATAGAGCTAGAACAAACAGACCTAAATTTATATGGAACCACAAAAGACCCTGAATAGCCAAAGCAATTTTGAAAAAGAAAAACAAAGCCAAAGGATCACAGTTTCAGACTTCAAGTTATATTACAAAGCTGTAGTGATCAAAACAGTATGGTACTGGCACAAAAATAGACACACAGATCAGCAGAACAGAATAGAAAATCCATAACTAACCCCACAATTATATGGTCAATTAATCTTTGACAAAGAAGGAAAGAATATACGATGGGAAAAAGACACTCTCTTCAACAAAACATGTTAGGAAAACTGAACAGCAACATGCAAAAGATTGAAACTAGACCACTTTCTTACTCCATACACAAAAATAAATTCAACATGGATTACAGACCTAAATGTGAGACCTGAAACCATAAAAATCCTAGAAGAGAGTACCATCACTAACTTCTCTGACATTGACCTTAGCAACTTTTTTCTAGATTGGTCCCCAGAGGCAAGGGAAACAAAAGCAAAAGTAAACTATTGAGACTACATCAAAATAAAATGCATCTGCACAGCGAAGGAAACAAAACTAGAAGGTAATCTATGGAATGGAAGAAGATATTTGCAAATGATATATCCAATACAGGGTTAGTATCCAAAATGCATATAGAACTTGTAAGCCTCAACACCCCAAAAAGCAAGTAATCCAATTAAAAATGGGCAAAAGACATGAACAGACATTTCTCCAAATAAGACATACAGATGGGCAACAGACATGTGAAAAGATGCTGAACATCACACATCATGAGGGAAATGCAAATCAAAACCCCAATGAGATACCGCCTCACACCTGTCTGTATGGCTAACATCAGCAACACAAGAAATAACAAGTGTTGGCGAAGATGTAGAGGAAAAAGGAGCCCTCTTGCACTGTTGATACAAATGCAAACTGTGGAAAACAGTATGGAAGTTCCTCAAAAAGAAAAAAGTAGAATTGTGCTATGATCCAGTAATCACACTACTGGATATTCACCCAAAGAATACAAAAACACTGATTCAAAGGGATACATGCACCCCTATGTTTAAAGCAGCATTATTTACAACAGCCAAATTATGGGAGCAGCCCAAGTGTCCATTAACTGATGAATGGATAAAGTACATGTTTTGTACACCACACACACACACACACACACACACACACACACACACAGGAATATTATTCGGGCATAAAAAGGAATGAAACATTGTCATTTGCAATGACAATGATGGAGCTCAAGAATATAATAATGCTAAGTGAAGTGAGTCAGAGAAAAACAAAGACCATATGATTTCACCTATATGTGGAATTTAAGAAGCAAACAAATGAACAAAGGGGGAAAAAGAGAAACAAATCAAGAAACAGATTCTTTTTAAAAAATTTTTTTTAACGTTTAATTTTTGAGAGCCAGAACATGAGTGGGGGAGGGGCAGAAAGAGAGAGACACAGAATCTGAAACAGGCTCCAGGCTCTGAGCTGTCAGCACAGAGCCCGACATAGGGCTTGAACTCACAAACCACGAGATCATGACCTGAGCCTAAGTCAAATGCTCAACTGACTGAGCCACCCAGGAACCCCACAGATTCTTAACTATAGAGAACAAACTGGTAGTTACCTGAGCGCAGGTGGGTGGGAGGATGGATGAAATCAGTGATGGGAATTAAGAAGTCCACTTGTGTGATGAGCACCAGGTGATTTTTTCTTTAAATGACAATTTAAGGGACATCTGGGTGGTTCGGTCAGTTAAGCATTTGATTCTCGGTTTCACCTCAGGTCATGATTTCATGGTTCATGGGATCAAGCCCAGAGTTGATCAGTGTGGAGGCTGCTTGGGATTCTCTCTCTCCTTCTCTCTCTGCCCCTCCTCTACTCACATGCACTTTCTCTCTCTCCTCAAAATAAACAAATAAACTTGAAAAGAATTTGAAAAATTTAAAGTAATAATGGAGAAAGGATTCAGGAAAGTATATGATGGGGAATGGCATTAAAAATATTCTTCTGGGGGCGCCTGGGTGGCTTAGTCGGTTAAGCGTCCGACTTTCGCTTGGGTCATGATCTCGCGGTTGGTGGGTTCGAGCCCCGCGTCAGGCTCTGTGCTGACTGCCAGCTCGGAGCCTGGAGCCTGTTTCAGAGTCTGTGTTTCCCTCTCTCTCTGACCCTCCCCTGCTCACGCTGTCTCTCTCTCTCCTAGAAATAAATAAAAATATTAAAAAAAAATATTCTTCTGAATGTTTTATAATAATATACAAAATTTTTTGCTATAATTTGCAGTGAAAAAAAATGAGGTTGCAAGTTTTACACACAATATTTTTTCACTGCTCATGAATATAAATGCCAAGAGGGATTATATTAGATTTGGGAGGACAGGTGATTTGTCTTCCGTCTATTACACTTTGCTTTGCAAGTTACCCACAAGAGGTTTACATTGAAATTACAATAGCATTACAAAAAAAAATCAATGAGTGTCCCTTAGATGACCACCACCCTTATCTGAGATTGCTTTGTCTCCCCATTCATCACCACCACCCCTCTCTCCTCACAGATATGCTGAAAATGAAAAGATCAAAGCCCCAGAATTCACTTTTGCTGGTGAGGATTACAAATGTCCCAGCCCATATAGACGGGTTTAGTGGAGAGTTCCAGAATGGGTGGGTGGGGGCTGTAAGGACACAAGTCTAAACGTCTAAACCAAACTGACTCCATGACAGGCTTTAAGTTTCCCCTCTAAACTAGAAGGCCTGAGTTTCAGCTTCCCTGAAACTATCAGGCAGTGACACATTGTCCAAGGCAGGAGAAACCACCCTTGCAACACCCAATCAGGAAAGGCCAGCTACCACCCTCCACATTACTGCCGGAGAGGCCTGAAGATAGAAACTATAGATAGGACCCTGTGGCCTAATGTTAAAGTTAACCCGTTAGTCGCCGAACAAGACCCTAGTCTCTCTCTGTGATTGGTTGAATTTAAAGGTACTCTAAATGTTGTAATTGGATCCCGCCAAAAGTAACGAATACTCTAGACAATGTGTATGGTTAAACCCGCTGTCATTGATGTTGAATAATTATGATTGGATCACTTTTCCCCTGCCACAACTTCTGTAACTCCTCTTTCACAAACCCCATAAAAACCCTACTCTTCCATTGTTCGGGGCTCTCAGCATGGATCCATTGCATTGGTGAGGTCTGGGAGCCCGAGCTCGAGCCAGTAATAAAGCCCTTTGCTTTTGCATACGTGACTCGGACTCCTTGGTGGCGTTGGATTTTGGGGAGATCGCGATCTGGGCATAACAGGGGCAACTGCCTATTTTCAAATGATTATCTTGAAGACAATAGGAAGAAACATAGCAAGATGAGCATTTATGGATGACCGCTTGGTTCTGAAATCCGAAGTATTACCCAAGGGCCAGAAGAGATCCGACTGGTGCCCGCACAACTCCATCGGCAAGGGAAGCCCAGGTGATCGTCACACTTTTTTTTGGAACAGGCTTCTCATTGGGTGAAAGCCTAGGACTCTTAAGCTTCCAGCATTTTGCCCATTACATTAACTCATCCTTTAAAAAGTCAAAGTGGAGCCAAGGAAAATCAGAGAGCAGATTCAAGCCTTGGGCCTTTGGGCTGTCCAGTGTAGGGGCTTTTCTGGAGGGTCATCTAATCCTGAATGTGCTTTGTACACTACGGGCCGTAGGAGGTAATCGCACATGAAATGCTGTAGCTAATCAGAGGAGAAGGGTATAGAACATATACAGGTTTTAAAATCCATACATAAAGACACACACAGAGTCTGGAGGGAGATTTCTCAGGGTATTAACATTTCTGAATAATGAAATTATTGGGGATGCTATTTCCCCTGCGATGCTGATCTGTATTTTCTGAGCTTTCTGAGTGGGCATGTGTTGCATTTACAGTATAAAGAAAAGATTTATTTTTATTTTTAACATTAGAATTGAGGGATATGTATAATAGGACATAGAAAAGACTCAGAAGGAGGTGGAGTAAGAGATATATTATTATTTTCTTGTTTATACTTTCTTTGCATTTTCTAATTGTTTTGCAATGAGACTGCATTCCATTTCCCATCAGAAAAAAAGCAGTGCATTTACTTAAATGAGTCCTAGATGGCTTCTAGAGAAATGTTTATTTTCACAACTAGATGTCTTTTATTTCCCCGGGAGGGGAGAGATGTTTTTCAGCTATTCATGGGCTCTGGTTCCTTAGACATCTACCTTGGGTCTGACGCTGTCAAAAGTATTTACCAAGCATTTATTAAATAGTTAAGACTGTGCAAGAGTTCCTTTGCTTTATTCATTCTTCCAGCAAGCATATTTGCTATTCTGTGCTTTAAAGGCATTGGTAAAACCATTTGTCTCTGCCCTGAAAGCACTTCCTGTCTTGAGAATAGGGACGAGTTAACATAAAATTACAGAACAGCGGGCGGGCGGTCAAATTTAGCAAGCTCACAGTCACCTGGAGGGCCTCTTCTATGCAGACTTCTGGGCTCCACCCGCAGACTTTCTGATTCAGTCTGCATATCCCAGCCGAGGCTGGTGCTGCTGGCCTGAGTCCCACCTTTGGAGAACCATTGTGTTATAAATGATGCAGAGAGAGGTGCCCCCCACCCCCAATCCAGTTGTCTCCATCAGATGGTGTATTCCTGCTGAAGGGTGTGAACTTGGGGAAGGGGGTGGGGAGGATTGGCCCACAAGGCAGGATTTGCAATCAGTCCACAGAATCCCTGAAGCCTTAAGAGGTGGATCTCTGGGTCACCACGCCTCCTCTTTGAGGCTCTGACAACAGCCATGAACTCTTTCCCTGTTCCTCTCTGGGACAGAATTCTCCCCAACTCCACTTCTCTTCTACCTCCTCCCAAAACTTTCTCCACGCACCAAAGAAAACTGAAATTCCACCCTCTCCCAAAAGGATGGGCCCCTACCCTGTAGGAAGCTAAGAATTAAAATAAAAAGGAATCCACCTTGTTAAAATGGTTCCGAGGCCATGCTATACAGATTGAACGTTTGTTTCCCCAAAATTCATATGTTGGGGCCTACTCCCCACTGTGAGTTGGGTATTAGGTGGTGGGGACTTAGGGGGGTGGTGATTAGGTCACGAGGCTGGAGCCCTCATGTAGACCTCAGAGAGCTCCCTTGCCCATCTCAGCAAGATGGTCATCTAGGGACCAGGAAGCAGGCTGTCACCAGACAAGGAATCTACCAGCATTTTTATCTTGGACTTCTAAGCCTCCAGTGTATTCTGTTTTGTTGTAGCAGATCCAACGGAGTTAGACTTACCGGTGGACACACAAGGACACTGAGCCCACCGCTGGCGAGACAGACCACCAAAGTACAAGCCCTTCACGAAGAAGGCTTCATTAGTAATATTAGCACAGTAAGGCTCTGCAGAGACTCTTCCAAATATCTGTGTATGTTTTCCTGGGAGGGAAAAAAAAAAAAATATCCACAAGGCTAGAAATGCTAATAATGCTGACCATGTTTGGTAGAATCTTTGCTAAGGATGCAATGTCCCTATTTCGTGACAGTTTTATAAGTGCATAAGATAACCCAATGGTTATCCAAGCCTGTGATCATATACTGTTATAAAGGTTTCCTATAGTAGTAAAATAGGGAGGCCACTTACAAAGCACTTTCTGGATAAAGGTCAAAAAGATTATCATAGTGTTCCCTGGATAGAAGTTCAGCTATATGTAGACTAAAAGTCAAACAGAAACAGCATAAGCTTAATTTTCTCCACCCACAAACATTACATTTTGTCAGCTGGGTCAGAGTTTAAGTGTACCAGGACAACTAACTCTTTCAAACGATTTGTAGAGGGGCGCCTGGGTGGCTCAGTCGGGTCAGTGTTCAACTTTGGCTCAGGTCATGATCTCCTCATGTGCGGGTTCGAGCTCTGCGTCGGGCTCTGTGCTGGCAGCTCAGAGCCTGGAGTCTGCTTCAGATTCTGTTTCTCCCTGTCACTCTGCCCTTTCCTAGCTCATGCTGTGTCTCTCAAAAATAAATAAAACATTAAAAAAATCAAAATGATTATTGTGTACGTAAGAACTAACCAGCCCAGTAAGACATAAGCTAATATTTTCTGTGTGCAATACAATGATAAGGTGAAAATTATTACACCTAATTTATTGATAGGACAACTAAGACAGTGTACATAGAAATCCTTGGGGGGTTTTTTGGTTTGTTTTTTAAAAATTTATTTATTTATTTATTTCTAGGAGAGAGAAAGACAGCGTGAGCAGGGGAGGGTCAGAGAGAGAAGGAGACACAGAATCTGAAGCAGGCTCCAGGCTCTGAGCTGGCAGTCAGCACAGAGCCCGACGCGGGGCTCGAACCCACGAACCGCAAGATCATGACCTAAGCGAAAGTCGGACGCTTAACCGACTAAGCCACCCAGGAGCCCCAATTCTTGTTTTTTTTTAATGGGCATTTATTTTTTTAGAAATATCACCAAAATGGCCCCAAGAAATATGTTTTACTACTTATGGGGGTGGGGGGGAAGTTAGATTTTTTTTTTTCTTAGCATACACCTGAATAAATTCCAGAGGGGAATGAGGAGATTAAGTGTAAAAATTGAAATTAAAACACATTAGGAAAATAGAGTGAACTGACTTCAGAATGTGGTTGGATTTTCTAATAAGAGCCGTGAAGGAAATCACCACATTTAATTACATGCATCTTTTAAAGATTCTTTCCATCTAAAAATATCATAGACAAGATAAGAAAGTAAAAAACAAATTTAAAGAAACATTTACATCATGCACGGATGAAGTTATGGTATATTATAAAAAGGAATTTTGGGGCACCTGGGTGGCTCAGTTGGTTGAGCATCTGACTCTTGATTTCGGCTGAGGCCATGACCTCATGGTTGTTGAGATCGAGCTCCACATTGGGCTTCATGCTGTCAGCTTGAGATTTCTCTCCCTCCCTGTGTCTCTCTGCCCCTCCCCCGCTCATGTGTGCGTACTTAAAAATTAATTAAAATTTAGCAAAATGGTCAAAAATCTACACAATTCACTAGAGAAGAAATACAAGTCACAGGCATATGTACGAAAATGTTGGACGTCATTATTAATGAAACGCGCTTTAGAACAATCTTAGATCGTGTTGTTATTTGTAAAAATCAAAGATTTTTAAAGATGTGAAATTACTGTTAACGACCCTGGAGAAGTGGTTCTACACATCTAGTCTGTAAAGCATAAGATAGTGGGAAATTGCCTGTTAAGTATTAAGGGCCTTTGAAGTACCTGTTGTCTTTTTTCTCCTCGTCCACTTGTCCCGATATATTTTTTGTTTACAACTTGAATGAGATATAATTAGCACACAAGAAACTGATGTATTTAAAGGACATAATTTGATAAGTTTGACATATGCATATGCTCATGAAACTATCGTCACTCAAGAAAATGTCCCCCAAATATTTCTACGTAATATCTATTCCCTTTATAACCTATTATAATCTATTCCTTTATAGCCCAGTGCTCTTTTCATGTCCATCCACAAGGAACCACTGTTGTGCTTGCTGTCACTATATATTAATTTACATTTTCAAGAATCTTATGTAAATTATGTAATACATTACATCATCCTCTCTTTCCCCTTTGGTCTCTATTTTTCATTCAATGTAATGATGGTGAGATTTATCCATGTTCTTGCCTGCATGTCACTTGTTCCTTTGCATTGCTGAGTAGTATTCCATGGGATAGGTATGCCCTCATTTATTTATTGAGTCACCTACCAGTTGACATAACATTGTCCATTATATTTTTCTAGACATTTATTCTAGGGAAACAATCATAGACTTGTTTAAAGATTTATATATAAAGATATTTATAAAAATATAAGTTATCTTTATTATATATTTTATATATGTATTGTATACATATTACAGCATTACTTAGATTATCAAGAAAGTAGAAGCTACCTATATGTCCAACTATAAAAGATGAATCAAGCAATTTATAATCACTCCCACTTAAAGAAAATGCAGCCTTTTAAAATTAGATTTTCAAATAATTCTTACCAACACGAAGAAAGTCTTTGTATATCATGTTAACTTTTTAAAAAGGGTACAAAATCGATTATCTGAATTTTTAAAGAATAAAATCATATGAAGTACTAGAAGAAAGAAGGAGAAGGGCGCCTGGGCGGCTCCGTCAGTTAAGCAATGACTGTTGGTTTCTGCTCAGGTCATGATCTCACTGTTTGTGGGTTCCAGCCCTGTGCCTGGCTCCATGCTGACAGCTCATAGCCTGCTTAGGATTCTCTCTCTCCCTCTCTCTCTGCCCCTCCCCTGCTCTCTCTCTCTCAAAATAGATAAATAAACTTAAAAATAAATAAAGTAAAATACACTTAAAAATTTTTACCCTTCATGTGAACACCAGCAAAATTAAAACACATATGCACAAGGGTAGGTACAGCTTTGTTTAAAATATTGGAAACAATGGGGGACCTGGGTGGCTCAGTCGGTTAAGCGTCCGACTTTTGCTTAGGTCATGATCTCGCGGTTCGTGGGTTTGAGCCCCACATCGGGCTCTGTGCTGACTGCCAGCTCAGAGCCTGGAGCCTATTTCAGAGTCTGTATCTCCCTCTCTCTCTGACCCTCCCCTGCTCACGCTGTCTCTCTTGCTCTCTCCTAGAAATAAAAAAATATTTAAAAAAATATATAGATGTAAAAATTCCAAACAAAATTTTCTTAAACTGAAGCCAATAATATGTAAAAACAACAACACAATATAACCAAGTGGGATTTATTCCAGTAGTGCAATAGGTAGCTTTAACATTTAAAAATCAATCAAATATAATTCATCATATTAACAAAAAAAGAAAAACCANATTTCAGAGTCTGTATCTCCCTCTCTCTCTGACCTCCCCCCCTCCCCCCGCTCATGCTGTCTCTCTCTCTCTCTCCTAGAAATAAATAAAAATATTTTTTTAAAAATATTGGAAACAACTCAAGTGCCTGCATGCAAGAGGGTTGGATAAGCCATGATATATGCACACAATGGAGCTTAAAAGAAAAAAAAAAAGAATGAAGGTCTCACAATGGACTGATAATTTTCAGTAATTTTCAGGATATGCTGTTAAATGAAAAAGCTGTGTGCAAAGGAGTGTTTATTCATAGGAAGGATAGACCAGAAATAAATGAGATTGGTCACCTTTAGCGCAGGTGGATGGAACACAGTAGAACAGATGAGGAGAGTGACAGTTTTTTGAGGAAGCTTTTTGTATAATGTTAACTTTTAGAACCATTTTTATTCTTCACATACTCAAAGAATAATAAATAAACATGATAAATAGATCAATTTGTCTCTGGGATAAAAATTGCAGATAGAATGTGAGCAGAAACAATCTTAATGGTATTGAAAACAAATGATAACCCGGGGCACCTGGGTGGCTGAGTCAATTAAGCATCCATCTCTTGATTTCAGCTCAGGTCATGATCTGACAGTCTGTGAGTTCGATCCCCACGTCAGGCTCCATGCTGACAGTGAGGGGCCTGCTTGGGATGCTCTCTCTCCGTCTCTCTCTGCTCCTCCCCACTCATTCTCTCTCTCCCTCTCTTTCTTTCAAAATAAATAAATAAAACATTAAAGAAATAAAATAAATGACAACTCTACAAAAAGGGAATGTAGGGAACCAATTAAGTAATTTTTGAACACAGTAATTTGATTTTATACCCTCAGGCTAAATACAAAAACTATTGACTAGTTTGACTAGTTAGTGGGAGTCCCCGCACCCCACCCCACCTCCGGCCCCATAGTGGTATATGTTAGCAATTCTGAAACCACTTTCTGGAGACTCTTAGTTTGAGCAAATAATAGGATCCAGATTTTTCACCATCAGAGAATAAAGTCACAATTACATGAAGGGAAAGGCTAGAATGTACCCTGTGAGGTTGTAATGGAATTGGAGGTGTTAGCATAAACATAGTTATTAAACACACAGAGTTAGAAATGAACATGAATCTCAGGACCCAAACATATTCCTGGTTCTGCTTGTCGAGATGTCTGCCAGCAATGACACTTTAGAAGCAACGAATGCGTTCAGTGCCCATATATGGTTTTTAAAGGTCATTCTCCACTATCAGGACCTAGAATACTTTGAAAACTGCCTGATTCCAGGGCTGGATCTTCTTATTGTACAGATAAGCAAGGCTGTACTCAAAGGATGTTGGGAGCCTGTCAAGAAGACACTGGAGCCAGATTGAAGGGGCTCCCAATGACCAAGCCTGAGACAATGTAAGCATCAAAATAAATAAAGATTAAATGAGAATCCAGGAGTACTGATCCTGAACAAATAAGTGAATAAATAAATGAGAAGGAGGAAAAGCATTTCTTTACAGTAGAATGTAAACTAATAAGTGAGGAATGATGGAAGAAGAGAATTACCAACATTTGTAACCACCATAATGATAATTGATTCCGGCAACAACCAGCCAAGTTGGTAAAAATAATGGGTAAAAGAAATGTGAGATTAGCAGGATGTTTACATGGTATTAAAGTTATCTCCCTACAAGATAGTTTTTAATTACAAAGGGTAAAATAGTATCCTTTACAGAAGAACATGTTGGCAGACCCAGTCCTTAACCGGCAGATCAAACTTGACATCTCTGGTAATGTGTTAACCTGCACACGCGTCCCTGATCTGATGCCCTGAGAACAAACACTGCCTCGCGTTTGTGACGTTGCTGCTGAGGTAATGTGGATCTAATTATGAGGAAACATCAACAAACTTCAAACTGTCTTACAAGATAACGGGCCTGTACTCTTCAAAAATGTCCAGCAAGAAAATCTTAAAGAGCCAACAAGAAAGCCTGAAGAATTGTCCAGATTAGACCCCAGAGTGACTAAATTCTGTAAGTCATCTTGGATTGAACCAGATTCTTCCCCTTCTGCTAAAAGAGCAATAACGAGATAATTAGTAAACTTTATTGGTGAAATTCTGTAGATTCAATAATATGATAGTATCACTTAATTTTCTGATTTAGTTAAGACTGTGTGGGTATGTATAAGACTGGTCTTGTTTTTAGGAAATAAAGGCAGAAGTCTTGAGAGGCCGGGGGACATCAGTTTGCAATTTTCCATCCGATGGTTCAGAAAAATGTAACACAAAAGAAGGGTGGACACAGAAGACATATAATAAAATGTTAATATTTGGTGAATCTGGGTGAAGAGCATATTGGAATTCTTTATACTACTTTTGCAAATTTTTTGTAAGCCTGAAACTATTTCAAAATAAGTGGTATAGATAGTGAGAAAAAAATTTCTTTCTCCTTTCCTCCCTCCCTCACCTTCTTCATTCCCTCCCTCCTGCCTCCCTTCTCTTTCTCTCTCTCTCTCCCCATACAAACACATAAGAACATGTCTGGAAAAACTGTTGCGAAAGTGTTTATATCTTGATGGTTGGATATTACATTTAAAATTAATCTTCTTGCAGAGGAAACAAAAGTTGAAAAGAAGTAAATGGGACTACATCAATCCAAAAAGCTTCTGCACAGAAAAAGAAATCTTCAACAAAATGAAAAGACAACCTACTGAATGAGAGAAAATATTTGCAAATTATATGTCTGATGAGGGGTTCATATCCAAAATATATGAAGAACTCATACAACTCAATGGTGAAAAAACAAGCATTCTAATTTAAAAATGGGCAAAGGACCTGAATAGACATTTTTCCAAAGAAGACATGTGCATGGCCGGCTCATACACACAAAGATAACCAACCTCATACATCACCAGGGAAATGCAAATCCAAACCACAGTGACAGATCGCCTCACACCTGGTAACATCGTTATTACGAAAAAGACAAGAAAGGACAAAGTGTTGGAGAGAATGTGGAGAAAAGGCAACTATTGTGTACTGTTGGTGGGAATGTGAATTGGTGCAGCCACTGTAAGAAAACAGTATGTATGTTCCTCAAAAAATTAAAAATAGACTTGCTGTATGATCTAGCCATTCCACTTCTGGGTATTTATCCAAAGGTAATGAAAACACTAACTCAAAGTGGTATCTGCCTGTGTTCATTGCAGTATTATTTTTAGTAGCCAAGACAGAGAAACAATCTAAGTGTCCATTGATTGATGAGTGGATAAATAAAATATGGTGAATCTATACACACACACAGTAGAATATTACTTTGCCTTAAAGAGGAAGGGTATCCTGCCATTCATGGCAATATGGATGGACCTTGAGGTCGTCGTGCTAAGTAAAATAAGTCAGACAGAGAATGAAAAATACTATATGTTTTCACTTAGATGCGGAATCTGGAAAAAACTGAACGTACAGAAACAGAGAGCAAAATAGTGGTTGCTTGGGGGTGGGCGAAATGGGAACATCTTGGTCAGACCGTACAAGCCTCTGGTTAAACGGTAAGTAAGTTCTGGCCATGTGAGGTACTGCATGGTTCGTATACTTCGCAATACTCTACTGTTCACTTGAAGATTGCTAAGAGAGTAGATCTTCTATGTTCTTACCAGAATAACAGCAACAAAGGCAATTGTGTGAGATGAATGGTATGCTAACAAACCTAAGCGTGGTAAACATTTCACAATCTATACTTGTATCAGATCATCACGTTGTATACCTTAAACTTACACGATGTTGTAGGTCAACTATATCTCAATAAAGCTGGGGGGAAATGAAAGGAAATGAATCTTCCTTTAAAAAAATTTTTTTTAAATGTTTGTTTATTTTTGAGAGAGAGACAGAGCACAAGCAGAGGAAGGGTGGAGAAAGAGGGAGACACAGAATCCAAAGCAGGCTCCAGGCTCTGAGCCATTGGCCCAGAGCCCGACGCGGGGCTCAAACCCACGAACTGTGAGATCATGACCTAAGCTGAAGTCAGCCTCTTAACCGACTGAGCCACTCAGGTGTCCCCCAAAAATTAATCTTCTTTATGCTTTTATATTTTATGCATACGGTCATGTATCTATTTTTAGAACATATGTATATTTGAAAATTTGAAAAGTGCGATCAAGGGCTGTGACCCTTGATGTCATATGTTACCTTGTCAGTTCAGCTGTCTTGGCCACCTCACCACTCTTCTTGTACATGGTCACACCCATCTGGGCGCTACCAGCAGCTGTGGCTGTGCCAAAATAGTTCTGAATGGGATCTTGACAGTAAGACAGCTGTAGTCTCAAATGGCTTAGAAGGTCACATGTTTGTCCCCTGAGGCCATGAGTATATCGTGTAACAGAAGGAATTCTAAGAATGGCAACGTGCAGACTCTGGTGCAGAAACACCCTGTCATTTTCTGGTGGCCTATGGGTTCCATGAACGCGGACTATGTCCGCATTATTAAAGTGTCGTTGATGTTTTTTAGTGCAAATTGTTACTTATTACAGATTTATACAACATGCACTCTTAGTTTTTGCGTGTCTTGGAAAATTATTCCTTTGCCTTTAGTTATAGGTTTAAAAATAAATTTCAAAACAGCATTTCTGACAATGTTGGGCATAAGTAACAGAGAGCCAGTAAATACTAGTTTGATTAGCTGACCAGTGTTAGCTAAGTGTGAGGTGTGAGGGACCGGCGTGAGTAGAATGCTCTCCGAGCCTGGATTTAAACTGTGGGTTTTGCAATAGATGTGATAGTTTCTGACCCATTTATGTAACAGCTTTCCAGTGTCTGCAAGCTGGTGGGGGCTCTGGTGGGTCCCTGAGCGTTCCTCTGGGTTCAAGCAGCAAAGGGCTATGACTTCAGGATCTCAGAGGGTGGGTGGCACTCCAACATTCTCCAGAACTTGCGGAAAGGGCTTTCATAACTAAGATGCAAGCAGACATCCTAAATTTTATATCACTAAAAATCCAGTACTAACTGATCAAGCTCTTCATGTCACAAAGCTGGGTCTTTAATTGGTAATTTTGGAAAGAGAATCACATGTCTAATTGTTCTAAATTCTTCTCATTCCTTTCTGTCACTAGGAGAGAGCAGTCCCTAAATTTATTCTCAGAGGCCGTGGCCATCCAAACATGGAGAAAAATTCTTAACCTCTCATTAGATTTGACATGGAGCTTCTGTGGCCCCAATTTCTGAGCAACCTCTCTGTTTGACTCCAACAATTTAAAATATGCATGCAGCTAATTAAGGTGGCTTCCGTACGCATGAATTCATGGAATTCTTACAATGACCTTATGAAATAGGTACAATTATAGATAAACAAACACTGAGAGTCAAGAGCTGAGAGTACACAGCTAATAAAGTGACAGAGAACAGATTCAAAGCCTGAATCCTGACTACAGAATACAAGTTTTTAGCTACTGCATTTTGTTGTGTCTGAATTATGATCAGAGGCAAATTAGAATGTCAAACTCTTTTCCTTCTACCTCCAGGCACACAATTTATGGGTAATTTCTCCCTTTCCTTGCACACTGGTATTTGGCTAATGTTTAACAGCCAACCCTCTGAAGCATTGGTCTGTAGCATTGACCAGTTTCCAGGGCCAATTTCCAATGACCAACCTGATGTCACTGAACATGGAGATGGGAAAAGATGTGAAGTAGCATCCCATTATATAGTATTTATATCATGTAGACTGGCACCCCATTAGATAGTGTTTGTGCCCTATAGCTACAATAGATGTATATAACCTCAAGAGCACAGAAAATAGTAACATGTAATAAAAGAATTAGGAAACAATAAAAATTTTAAGTGTTTATTACCTTTGCTTTAAATACAATCTAGTTAACTGTAAATTTATAAAATCTAATTCTAATTTTAAAATTTAGCAATTGGCTTTCAAGTGTCCGTTTTATCAGTAATGTATTTTCTGGAAGTACTTTTTACTGTAAAATTGGAAGAAAGATGAAAGTAAGGTATTGGGTTACAGTCTCAATGGTGTCTGACTCTGAGCACTCCCCCAGACAAATTTCCGTTTCCAAAACTTTCTCTTCTTTGGGGGAGAACAGCCGAGGAATGGGTTTGCCCTGTACCACTGAGAGTTTGTAGTTCTGCTCCGCCACCTGGTGGTAACAATGAGCAATTGCTATCTTTCCCAGGGCTCTTAACACTTTGCACTCAGGGCTCTCACTGACATTCCTACCAGCATTTTCAGCCATTAATTAGGCTTCCAGTGGGTTAACTTGACTTTCTTAGTTTACAGTCTCCTATATGAAGGCCTTTAAGATAAATTATCAGACGTTGGGCTGAAGGGCACTTGACTAACAAATTAGCAGGGTTTTTGTCCTTCACGGAGATTACCACCCCAACTCCAGAGTAGTGGAGAGCATCACCAGACTTGACTGATGAATGTTAATCAGAATAGTTACTGTTCTGACACATGTCCCAAAGTTCTTGTCACTATTTTCTAGAAGGATTACAGGGTCCTCAGCAGATAGGTGCTCACACATTCCATGCTGATAGCTCACTGTTCCAAACACCGAAGGCATGACCCTATTCTTCATCGCATGATCCTGGTATTTCCATCAAGGATCTTATCTCAGTACATTATTTTATTTTATTTTAAATGTTTGTTTATTTGTTTGTTTGTTTGTTTGTTTTTGAGAGGAGAGAGTGTGAGCAGTGGAAGGTCAGAGAGAGGGGGAGACAGAGAATCTGAAGCAGGCTCCAGGCTCTGAGCTGCCAGCACAAAACCCGACACGGGGCTCGAACCCACACTGTGAGATGATGACCTGAGCCAAAATCAGATGCTTAACTGACTGAGCCACCCGGGCATCCCTATAATTTTAATATAATAGAAAACATCTGTCATCAGATAGAGATGATCTGAGGCTACCTTTTGGATGTGATCTTCCCATCAAGGATCTCTTTAGTGTAGGCAATTAAGCACCAATTATATGGCGGAGGGATGTCCCCAACCATTCTTTCCATCTTCTTCATTGTTGCATTTTCCACTTAGTATTAATTCATTGATACAGTAAATATCTCTTAAGCGTAAGTAGGTGCTAGCCCCTCAGCTAGGAGAGGTGGATATAGAGAAGACACAGATCCAGCCCTGAGGGCTCACCGGGGTTCTGGTAGAGCCAAAGGAAAGAATTTGGAAGCCGTAGGCAAAGCAGGATTCTGTGGTTGCCGATAACAAGAGCAACAGCCTCTGAGCAGAGGGTTGGGGCAGGCTTCTTGGGGCACGTTGAAGTCTGTGTCAAATTTGGACACAGAATATGGGGAAAGGTGAATGAGGGATGAGACCACAGACCCGGAGGGTTTTCAGCAGAGCCAGTAGCGCACGCTGGCTGGAGTCAGAACATCAGGTTCACAAGGTGCAAGTAATGAGGGGTGACGCTAGAAAGTAGGCTGGGGACACATCATGATGGTCTTGATTACTGTGCAGGAAATGTGGACTTCATCCAGGTGATGATCAAATGTTAACCTTTCCATGGTTTTACGCAAAGAAGTAAGAGAGTCGGATCCATGATTAAGGAAGTTCTCTGTCCATGCTCTGTGGGCTTTGTGTGTCAAGTGGGGGCTTCTTTTCCACATAGGGACACAGGGCATCCAAGCTCCTCATGTAACAAAGAGAAGGACTTGGACATTTTTAGCAGGAGATAAAGAATGTTGCTCACTACTCTTGCCGCTTCTGGAAAGCTCTCTCATGGAATGAACAACTCTTCACTCGTAAAAGAGGAGGAAAAGCTAATTTGAGCAAAGGGAAAACAAATATTTTTTTTTTTAAAAAGCATCTTAATTAAAAAAGGAGAGGGAGGAGGTGGAGGAGAGCGAGCAGAGGAAGAGGGACCAGGGGAGAGGAGTGAGGGCACCGGAAGAGAAGAATCAGAGACAGACCCATGGGCCAGGAGGACTCTGGACAGCCCCGGTGAGAGATGACAGGACTTGAACTTGGGCAGCAGAAATGGATAAAAGGAATTTGTGGCAGGAGGAATTGGTGGGTTTTATTGCTGTGGAGTTTGGGAAGCTGGGGAATTGAGTTTCAGGGAGCGTTTCTAGAAAGTGAGTTGGTACAACATCACAAAAGACTTAAATGTTCCTATTAATCTAGTAATTTTACTTCTTGGAGTTTATCACAAAATAATCACAGGTAAACATCAGATGTGTGTTATCATATGCTTATCACAGTATTGATATAGCAGAAGAAACCAGAAGATATATATGTATTTTGATAGATCCAGAAAAGGGGACAAATATAAGGTTATGTTTCTCAAGAATATTTAATGATATGGTTAAATGCTTTTGATAGATATAATCATGTTTAAAAAAATCAGGCTTCACAGCATATAGTATGATTCAAATTTTATAAAAATACAAACAACCAAAAAAAACAAAAAAACTCTCAAAACTTTCCATATGTATAGAAAAAAGAGAAAAGAAAAGCAAGAAAATATTAACTGTGACTATTTCTGAACAAGATCATGGATTGATTCTTCTTTATACTTTGATTAGGCTTTCTAAAATTACATAAAATTATATTATTCTAATAAACAAAAAATAATAACTGTAACAAAATATAAAAAGGGAATAACTAAACCTTTGGCTTAAGTTACTTGCAGAAAGTCTTGTCAAATATTTAGGTCTGAGAGGTGCCTGGCTGTCTCAGTAGGAAAAGCCCATGACTCTTTTTATTTTCTTTTTCTTTTTCTTTTTTTTTTTTACAAATAGTTTATTGTCAAATTAGTTTCTACATAACACTCAGTGCTCATCCCCAAAGTGCCCTCCTTCATGCCCATCCCCCCCTACCCCCCACATCCATCAGTCCTCAGTTTTTGTCAGCATTCAAGAGTCTCTCATGGTTTGCCTCTCTCCCTTTCCCCCACCATTTCCGCCCTTCTTCTCCCCCTTGTTCCTCCGTCAAGTTCCTCCTAATCCTCCTATACGTGCAAACATATGGTATTTGTCCTTCTCTGCCTGACTTATTTCGCTCAGCATAACACCCTCAAGGTCCATCCATGTTGCTACACATGGCCAGATTTCATTGTTTCTCATTGCCATGTAGTATTCCATGGTATAGATAAACCACATCTTCTTGATCCATTCATCTGTTGATGGACACTTAGGCTCTTTCCATGTTTTAGCTATTGTGGAGAGTGCTGCTATGAACATTGGGGTACATGTGCTCCTATGCCTCAGCATTTCTGTATCCCTTGGGTAAATTCCTAGCAGTGCTATTGCTGGGTCATAAGGGAGTTCTATTGTTAGTTTCCTGAGGAACCTCCACACTGTTTTCCAGAGGGGCTGTACCAGTTTACATTCCCACCAACAGTGTAGGAGGGTGCCCGTTTCTCCACATCCTCGCCAGCATCTAGAGTTCTCTGATTTGCTCATTTTAGCCACTCTGACTGGCGTGAGGTGGTATCTCAGTGTGGTTTTGATTTGTATTTCCCTGATGAGGAGGGATGCTGAGCATCGTTTCATGTGTCTGTTGGCCATCTGGATGTCCTCTTTGGAGAAGTGTCTGTTCATGTCTTCTGCCCATTTCTTCACTGGGTTGTTTGTTTTTCGGGCGTGTAGTTTGGTGAGTTCCTTATAGATTCTGGATATTAACCCTTTATCTGATATGTCATTTGCAACTATCTTTTCCCATTCCGTTGGTTGCCTATTAATTTTCTGGGTTGTTTCCTTGGCTGTGCAGAAGCTTTTAATCTTGATGAGGTCCCAACAGTTTATTTTTGCTCTTGATTCCCTTGCTTTTGGGGATGTGTCAAGTAAGAAGTTGCTGCGGTGGAGGTCAAGGAGGTTGTTTCCTGCTTTCTCCTCTAGGGTGTTGATAGTTTCCTGTCTCACGTTCAGGTCCTTTATCCATTTTGAGTTGATTTTTGTGCATGGTGTGAGAAAATGATCTAGTTTCATTCTTCTGCATGTTGCTGTCCAGTTCTCCCAACACCATCTGTTAAAAAGGCTGTCTTTTTTCCATTGGATATTCTTTCCTGCTTTGTCAAAGATCAGTTGGCTGTATACTTTTGGGTCCACTTCTGAGTTCTCAATTCTGTTCCATTGGTCTATGGGTCTGTTTTTGTGCCAATACCATACTGTCTTGAGGATGACAGCTTTGTAGTAGAGAAAAGCCCATGACTCTTGATCTCGGGGCTGTGAGTTCAAGCCCCACCTGAGGTGTAGAGATTACTTAAACAAATGGCGCTTAAAAATATGTATTTTATTTTTTTAATGTTTATTTATTTATATATTTATTTTGAGAGAGAGACAGCAGCAGATGGGCAGAAGGAAGGAATCCCAAGTAGGTTCTGCACTGTCAGCACAGAGTCTGATGGAGGTGGGGGTGGGTGCTTGAGCCCAGGAACTGTGAGATCATGACCTGAGCCGAAGTCAGATGCTGAATCAACTGAGCCACCCAAGTGCCCCTCAAGAAATACTTAGATTTAGATTTGAATATAGTTGATTACAAAAACATGGTCAATGGCTTTCTAAAAGTTTTGTTATTTATTTTGAGAGAGAGAGAATGTGAGCAGTGGAGGGGCAGAGAGAGAAGGAGAGAATCCCAAACAGGCTCCACACCAGCAGTGCAGAGCCTGACTTGGGGCTCAAACCCACAAACCGTGAGATCATGACCTGAGCCAAACCAAGAGTCAGTCGCTCAACCAACTGAGCCACCTAGATGCCCCCAGATAATTACTTTTAAAAATGATGTAAAAATTCAGGATCAATAAAAAAAGAATATCCCTTGTTGTAGTTGGTGTGATTAAATTTTAAATTAATGTATGAGCTTCAGGCAGGGCAAAAAGAAAAAAACAGGGTCAGCACATTTTCATTGCAATGTGTTACGTCTCATACCAGACCAGCAAGGGAACTAACTATATTTCTAAGCACTGCTTTCTAAATGAAATCTCCTCATGAGGCTTATAATGTAGGAGACTGGGTGATAGAGCCATCAACGTGCACTATGACAATGTAAGAAACTAATGTGATGGTGTGACTTACACAAAATCTTAAGACATTGGATGAAATGCAGTAAAGGCAGCTGTGGGCAGAAGATACAGCTAAGGATATACCCTCTGATGCTTCAGCAAGATCAAAATAATAGAAATTAGATTGCCGAGAGAATATTTCTCCAACTTTACTGTGCTTAAGAAATGCAGGGCTTGCTCCTTAAATAAAACAGCTTCCTAGGTCTCTCTTCCTAAAGACTCCAGTTCAGTTGACCTGGGGCAGAGTCTAGAAACCCTTCCATTAAACACATTACATAAACGTCCAGGCCATGTTGGATGCAGGTGATCTAGGAAGCTTATTTGGAGAAGAACAGACCCTAGGGAAGTGGATTGTTGCCAAGTGCCTTCTGCACCTTGCCTAACTAGCGCCTCTCTTAGCAGCTTGTACTCTTAGCAAAATCCTCTAGTCCTGGGGTTCCGAATCAGTGGTCTTCAAACAGGGGCAGAGATAGCCCTGAACTCGCGCAAGAACTTTACAAGAGTTTCTTGCAAGATGATTTTCAGACACTTGTTTACAGGTTAAGTCACTTCCCTTTGGACTCTGGTCTAAAATCCTTCAGCATTGAAGGTGTGGCGCCACCAGGGGGCGCCTCTTCCCCCGCCCTTTTCCTCCGCACCTCCTCTGCCCTCCGCCCACTACCACATCCATTCTGCCCTGGATCACAAAATACTCGCAGAAGAACAGTTTTATATATTGGTGTCTGATGGACTGTAATGTCAGGGTAACAAGCGCTTTTGCAAGTCAGGAGCAGAATGAAAGAAGAGCTGGTTTGTCAGCTGACAGAAGACTGGAAATGAAGATATGCTAGATCATGGTGTAGTTCTGGGTATATTGGTGCAGAGGAATTCAAAGTGGATTAACACTGGGGTGACAGCATAGTTGCCATTTCCACGTACTTAACTTATGTGAATGAACTTTATCTTTGCTTAAGTCTTTTTTTTTTTAAGTTTTTATTTTAAAATAATTTCTACACCCCGGGTGGGGCTTGAACTCATGACCCGGAGATCAAGAGTTGCCCACTCTACCAACCGATCCAGCCCGGCACCCCTCATTTAAGTCTTTAATAAAGAAAAATAGGAAGAGATTGGATGATGAACCTCATCTTGTCCAAAGTAATTTTAATCTATGGATACACAAAGTTAGCAATAAAAGAGCCACATTCATTTAACTAAATGATATACTTTAGATGCATCTTCACTTCTTATGCTGAATATTTAGCACAATTTGAAAGATACTGAAAGATGTTGCTTTGATTAAAACTATGTACCACTAGTTATAAAGATAATCAACCCAAAGGGAAAAAAATTGTAACACAGTTCTATGATGATTGGAAATGAAAAAAATTCAAATTTCTATTTAGATACATATATCTTTGTGGCCAAGAAATATGGAGCAAGGCTGAAAAAGACTTCTGAGCTTAAAAAAGTGTTGCCAGAGGAGATAATTCTGTAAAAATGAAATGGAGTCAAGGAGGAAAAGAAATAATGTCAAATGTCAGTGTGAAAGGAGCCCATGCATATTGAACAATGGATCGTGGTGGGTATTAAATGTCTAGACTGTTGGGATTCTACTGAATATATTAGAAGGACTGATAGTAGTTTTGTTTCTAAATGTCAGCATTTACAAATACATCAGAAATGACATCTTTTGTAGTGACTTAAATGTGATGAGGAAATATCTATATCGGGTTAACCGTGTGCAAGCTGTGTAGTTTTTACCAAATTCTGTTTTATGAGTAAAAAAGTTTGAGGTCACTTCTTTATTTTTGAGAGAGAGAGCACGCACACGAGCATGCGAGCAGGGTAGGGGCAGAGAGAGGGAGAGAGAATCTTCATCAGGCTTTACACCCAGCACAGAGCCGGATGCGGGGCTTGATCTCACAACCCTGGGATCACGCACTGAGCCGAAATCGAAAGTCAGACACTTAACTGACTGACCCAGCCAGGCATCCCTTGAGATCACTCTTTGAATGATGCACGTAGCCGCAGAGTCCCTCTATGTGAGAGTTTGGATACAGCCGGAGAGTGAGTTGAGTGGGGCATGTGTTGAAAAGCTGCATTTAGGGGCACCTGGGTGGCTCAGTCGGTTAAGTGGCCTGCTTCAGCTCGGGTCATCATCTCACAGCTTGTGGTTTCGAGCCCTGTGCTGACAGCTCAGAGCTTAGAGCCTGCTTCAGATTCTGTGTGTCCCTCTCTCTCTGTACCTCCCCCGCTCCCACTCTATCTCTCTCTGTCAAAAAATAAACACTAAAAAATAAAATAAAAAAAAGAAAAGCTGCATTTATTTGCATAAGCATTTGATTTTTATATTGCATAGTAGAGATCACCAAAAAATAGCAAAGCTTTCTAATAGCTGCTTTTATTATTTAAAAAAAAATTTTTAATGTTTCCTTTTGAGAAGGAGAGAGACAGAGAGAGAGAGAGAGCAAAGGAGGGGCAGAGAGAGAGGGAGACACAGAATCCAAAGCAGGCTCCAGGCTCCGAGCTGTCAGCACAGAGCCCAATGCGGGGCTCGAACTCATGAACCTTGAGATCATGACCATGGCCGAAGCCAGACACTTAACTGACTAAGCCACCCAGGTGCCCCTAGCTGCTTTTATTTTTATTCACACCTTACAAACGGTTGAAAAAGCATCAATTGGCAATATCCTGAGAATAGCATTAATATTTTCATTGTGGATTAGTGGGGGCTGGAAATAGTTTGAGGAGAGGTGCTATGGGAATTTCTCTCATGAAGCCTCTATGGGTTTATTCCAGCCGGTGAACGGATGCTTGACGGAGCTGCAGCCTTCTCATTAGAATGTGACAGCCAGAGTTTGGGTTGAAACATCTCTCACGGGCTCAAACCAGTTGCCCAGCTCCTGGGATGGCCTCAGTAGCGCTCTGTAGGCCAGCTGGGTTGGAGCAGGGAGATTTCTCCAGCTACGCAGCGGGAAGAAGGAGCTCTAGAAGGGTCCCCTAAATCACCGAGCATGTTAGTGCCCTGTATGGTCATCTGACAGACCCTGGCTGGCTTTGCAGAATTCTGCAGGGTGTTGGAACTGTGGTTGGAATTTAGGGACGCTGTGGCTGGACATTGCAAACTCATCCCCGGAAAGGTGATAGTTGACTGCCTCGGGATGTTTTATAGTCTCCAAGTCATTCCTCCGGTCTTCAGACTCCCCCTAAAACAGAAAATGGAAATTCATTCAAAAGTTTGATTTTAGGGGCACCGGGTGGCTCAGTGGGTTAAGCATCTGACTCCTGATTTCAGCTCAGGTCATGATCTCCTGGTCATGGGACTGAGTCTCATGTCGGGCTCTGTGCTGACTCTGAGGAGTCTGGGTGGGATTCTCTCTCTGTGTCTCTGTCTCTCTCTCTCAAAATAAGTAAATAAACTTTTAAAAAGTTTGATTTTAAATAGTTTGTTAGGTTTTTCGATTCTTCTCACACTCTTTCTTTCCTCTGCTTTTTTTTTTTTTTTTTAATTTTTATTTATTTCTAGGAGAGAGAGAGAGAGACAGCATGAGCAGGGGAGGGTCAGAGAGAGAGGGAGACACAGAATCTGAAACAGGCTCCAGGCTCTGAGCTGGCAGTCAGCACAGAGCCCGATGCGGGGCTCAAACCCACGAACCACAAGATCATGACCTAAGTGAAAATCGGACGCTTAACCGACTAAGCCACCCAGGCGCCCCTCTTTCCTCTGCTTTTTGAAGACCATGTCCTTATTTTTTCAGTTTCTGAATTCCTTTTGGCCCCAGCATTTCTCAGAATAATGCCTCACCATAAGCTGAAAAGATGTGAGGTGCATTGGATTTTACTGGAAAATGGCATTAACTGTAGTGTAATAGAAGCTGAATATTTTAAAAAATCCTCCCCCCCCCCCCCCCCCCCAGTGTGCCTCCTTTTCTTCTCACATGGAGCACTTCACTTCCCACACTTCTGGTCACCAAATGTGCGGGGCCTTTCCCCACACCAAGCAATTTTCTGTGACACCAGCTGGGCAGCCTGTGATTTAACTCAGTTCTGATGCCATCTGCCTGGAAATAGCGTCAGACCCCACAGGCTAATGCTGACTGCCTCCTCCCTCAGGTGCCAATCATGGGGAGCAGGTCCCCAGCCTCACAACTTCTGTCCAATTTAGCTACAAACTGGGGTTCCTGTGACCCCCTTCTCAGGTTCAATTAATTTGCCAAAGCAGCTCACAGAACTCCGGGAAACACTTACTTCTGCTTACCAGGTTGTTGAAAGATACAATAAAGGACACAGATGGATGCCCAAGTGAAGAGATACGTAGGATGACATCTGGAAGGTTCCGGGCGCAGGAACCCCTGTATCCATGGAGTTGAGGTTACCCTCCCGGTATGTGGGTGTGTTTACCAACCCAGAGGTTCCTTGCGACTCATACTTTTGGGATTTTTATGGAAGGTTTATCACATAAGCATGATTAATCATTCACCGCACTTTCAGCCCCTCTCCTTCCTCAAGAGAATGGGGGGTGGGGCTGACCATTCCAAGCATCTAACCAGGGCTTGATTTTCTGGTGACCAACACCCAACCAGGAGCCATTAGAACAAAGACATTCTTATCATCCAGGAAATCACGAGGGTTTCAGGACCTTTGTACTAGAAACCAGGGGCAGAGATGTGTTTTCTATTATCTTGCAGGGACTTAAAGTCCTAACTGACTAAGACTTGATAGGAACAGTTATGCCCATGATATCTGGTAAGATATTCAACATCTTTGCATTGCACATTAAAAAAAGTAGCTGACTTTTTTGACAATACAAGTCAGGATAACAGGACCAATGATTTCTGATTGTGCCCGGCAGTGTGTGACTGTGCCAAGGGCCTCCTCCGCTCTGCCTAATGCCTGTGGACTGCAGAGCCTTTAGCCAGTACTGACAAAGCAATAGAACCAAATAGAAACAACACAAAGTAAAGGAACCACAGCAACAACAAGAAAACTTATCTGGAATTCCACCACGCAAAGGCAGCCCCCGTGAATACTTTATCATATTTTCTTCTAGTCTATTCTTCCATAGTTTTGAATATTTGAGACTGTAGGCTATATGGATGTGTGGTAGTGACCTCAGGCCAACATCATTTGAGAACCAGTCAGGGAATGGCATGGGATCAGAGTAGGGGCAGATGGTGGGGAGATAGGCTTCCTGGGGCCACAGAGAGATGCAGGTAGAGAATTTGCTCAGGGCCCTGTAGGGACGGCCTTGACCCGCTGCCTGGGAGAGGATGCAGCCTTGTGGCTATGGAGTCAGGGTCAAGAACAAGGAAAGATCAATGTTCATATGTGTTTCTTCAAATGGAAGCACATAGATTATCAGTGCATGTGATGACAGATTGGTGATGCTACCTCTGTATGAGAGGGGGGTGATTCTGCAACGACTTAGCTATTTGTTCAACCCTCACAGGGTCACGTGGACAGAGTGACACTGGCTGTTTCAGCTGGAAGTCAGGGGCCAGGACAAACCTCTCAAGACCTCTTACCTGCTCCCTCAGGGAGAAACCACATTTCTGCTAATTCTCTCTTTTTGACAAATTAAATTGGGAAATATAGCAGGTGTATGGATGTGTGCATATGTGTGTGTGTATAAGATGTCACTTCCTACAGACCTCCAACTCTCCAACCCTGCAGGATTATAGCACAAATACTCTCCCAGGTCATGTGGACACACAATATCCTGTTTCGTGGCTATGCCAACCTTTATTTTCTCTAGTACAGTTTTATATGTATTAAGTTCCTACATTATTATTATTGTTATATGGTGTCCCATGTTTCAATATTTAGAAAGTCTTTCTACAGATCGTATTCATTTGTTCTTTATTGATATCTACTGTGTATAAATCACCAGACTGGGTAATTTAGAGGATCCACAGATGAGGAGACACTGGCCCAGAATTATCTTGGAATCTTATGTGGCCTACAGATTTATGACTTTAATAAACAAATATATCATTTCATTCAGGAAAATACAAGGACCATTGGAAAATTCCTGTTTTGGGCTAGTGAACAGAGACATTAAAGTACAATTCTACCACCCCTCCAATAAATAAATAAGTAAATAAATAAATAAATGAATAAAATCTATCACTAATGCCAGAGTCTTGGCTTTTGCTCCATGCCTTGCATATATTATATCAATGACTAAAACTAAAAGCGTGTCATTTTTGCACAGAGGCTCAGAGAGGTGAACGGGCTTGCCCAATGTCACACAGCCTGTAGCTGCAGGGCTGGGGCTTGAGAGCCCTTGGGGAGACTTTAGAGCCCGTGTTCTCACCATTCCTTGAATTCCCCCTGGAATCATCAGCACTTCTTCCTTTGGGGCAGGTTCTGTTTTCTCAAATAACTTTTATGGGTTTGAGAAACAGAGGATCCAATAAATATGGAGAGGGGCAGAGAGAGGAGAGAGAGAGAACCCCAAGCAGGCTCTGCGCTGCCAGTGCGGAGCTCAACGAGGGACTGGAATTCATCACTGTGAGATCATAACCTGAGCTGAAATCAAGAGTCAGACGCTTAACTGACTGAGCCACCCAGGCGCCCCGAGGATTGTTGACTTTGAACCACAAGATTTGGGTTGAAACCTGGGGCTCACCACTTACTAGTTCAATTAGTTTTTTGGACAAGCAACTTGATTTTTCTGAGCCTTGATTTGTTTCCTTGTCTGTAAAAGAAAAGGGGGGAATGAGAGTGACTCTTGTATTGTATCAGGAAGAACAAATGGGGTGATACATGGATAAGGGGCTTGGCACACAGGAAGTGTGAAAGAAATGCTGGTGTTTCTTGTGAATATTATCATTCTTATCTCCACCGGAGTGCCAGTGTGGGCTGGTAAGACTTCATCTCAACCGCTGGCTAATTCAGGACGGGAGGGGCAGGGGTGAGCATTGACTAAGTGGAATTTTCTGGCCGAGAATATTGTGACCCTGGGATGTATGACTCAGGGATCATCTCAGGGCCTGACGAGGGAAGACGTTCCTGGTACGAATTAATTGTATCATTTTTCTCCCTGACATGTAGATGTATGACTGCAGGTCCTGGCCTGGGTACATGCCATATCCATTGTGTAATACTCAGCACATACGATGTTTAAAAAGGGACCTTTTGGCAACTGTGAAAAATCGCAGGAAGGGCTAAGTGCTGTTCCCAGACTAGACTGTAGGTGGCAGCAGAAACTCAGACGTGGAGGAAGAAGTTCGTCCGCAGTCTTTCCTCGTACTGTCAGGTAGGGGGGATGCTACTCACTTTATAGTGACCTAAGAAATACCTGGAAGTTTTTAGCATCCATAATGTTAGTGGATTCAACACACCATCTGAAGCTATCTTATCTGTTCTTCAGTGTGAATGGAGATATCTGAGTTCGCTAGTACAAGCACCCCCAAATCAGGCATTTGTGTTTCTGTTTGTTAAAAAAAAAAACACAAAAAAACTGAATGTCAGCAATAGGACATCATTAGGTTAAGTTCAATATTTGAAGAGAGAAGGCCTGTGACAGCCATCATTAATGTTATCCATGGGGGCGCAAGTTCTCCCTTTCGAGTGGATTGCTAAGGAAATAATGTCGTTCTTCCAAAGGGTAAACAGAAGATGGAGAGGGAGAAAATGATCCCTCTTCCTTTGCAAATGCATGTGGCTCTCCTATAGCCAATATCAAAATGATTGCTTTTGAATTTCCTTTCACTGGATATTATTTGGTTTGCATATGCCTGACTTACATTTACCTATCCTTTAATTTTCAAAATTTCCATGAAGAATTTAAAATATGTGTTTTATAAAGAGCATACAGGTTGATGTTATTTCTTAACCCAGTCTGAGAGTTTCAACCCCTTCGCATCCCTTCTGATAGTTTGATTTCCTACCTTCTTTCTTATTTTGTATTTACCATTTATTCAATATATTGTTGTTCATGCTTTTCCCCTTTTCCCATTTCTTCCCGATGAATCAGGACATTCATTTTTTAAGTTATTTTTCCTCACCCTCCTTTGTCTCACATGATACAACTTTTACAATATAGCTCTTACGTTTTGCCTCATCCTTAAACCTGGAAATCCCCGTCAGTGTGCTGGAATCATAGAGTCCCCCTGACCCTCTAAAGATTTAACATCAGGGGCCCCTGGGTGGCTGTCGGTTAAGCGTCCGACTTTCACTTAGGTAATGATCTCGCGGTTTGTGGGTTCGAGCCCCACGTTGGGCTCTGTGCTGACTGCCAGCTCGGAGCCTGGGGCCTGTTTCAGAGTCTGTGTCTCCCTCTCTCTCTGACCCTCCCCTGCTCATGCTCTCTCTCTCTCTCTCTCCTAGAAATAAAAAATAAAAATAAAAAAAAGATTTAACATCATTCTTGTCCTCCCTGCCAACCTAACAGGGACATTAGGAATGCTTTTGCTTTCTCATGTATTCATTCTCTCATTCCTGACCCTTATTTTTTGTTCATAAAATTAGAATTCATAGTTGTGGATTCTTTTCCCTGACTTTTTTTTTTTTTTGAAAACGATTATATAATTAGAAAAACAGGCCCAGCACAAAGAACATCTACAATGCTCTTTGTGAGATTTACCTATTAACATTTTACCCCAATTTCCTCTAACCTCTATTTACTTTCTCTGTATATACACACACACTCACACACACATGCACACACACACAGATGTAATTATTTTTTGAGGGTAAGTTACATATATACCCTTATATCTACTCTTAAAAAATTTTTTTTAACATTTATTTATTTTTGAGAGGCAGAAGAGACAGAGTGCAAGCTGGGAAGGGGCAGAGAGAGAGAGGAAGACAGGGAATCTGAAGCAGGCTCCAGGCTCTGTGCTGACAGTTCAGAGCCCGACGCCGGGCTTGAATTCATGAAATGAGAGATCATGACCTGAGCGGAAGTCAGATGCTTAACTGACTGAACCACTCAGGTGTCCCAACCCCCTTATATTTACTCTTATCCCTGAACACTTTGTGTGTACATCCTAAGAAGAGTGATAGTCTCTTACATTTTCCATAGTATAATTATCATTTCATACATTTTGTTATAATATTTTAATTGAATGTATAATAATCATGTTTTGTCAGTTGATGTAATAATACTTTTTATGGCAATCCTCACCTGCCAGGGCAGGACCTTGTCTGAGGCTAAGTGACACTTTTGGTTGTATCTTCTTAGCCTCCTTTAGTCTGGAAATCTCTACAGCCTTTCTTGGTATTTTATGACAATCACATTTTTTAAAATTGAAGGATAATTAACATTCACGGTTATACCAATTTCAGGTGTACAATACAGTGATTCACCAATTCCATACATTACTCAGGGCTTATCATGGTAAGGACACTCTTAACCCCTTCACCTATTTTATCCATCCCCTCACCTATCTCCCCTCTGGTAACCACTAGTTTGTTCTTTGTATTTGAGTCTGGGTTTTTCTGTTTATGTCTTTTTACCTTTGTTCATTTATTTTGCTTCTTAAATTCCACATATGTGTGAACTCTATGGTAATTGTTTTTCTCTGTCTGACTTATTTCACTTAACTATATTCCCTCTAGGTCCAGCCGTGTTGTTTCAAACAGCAAGATTTCATTCTTTTTCATGGTTGAGTAATATTCCATTATATATATATCATATATATTATATATACCAATATATATCATCACTTCTTTATTCATTTACTTATACACGGGCACTGTGGTTGCTTCCATGCCGTGGCTATTGTAAATAATTCTGCAATAAACATAGGGGTGCACGTATCTTTTGGAATTTGTGTTTTCGTTTCATTTAGGTAAATTCCCAGTAGTGATTACAGGATCATATTGTAATTCTATTTTTATTTTTTTGAGGACCCTCCATACTGTTTTCCAGAGTGGCTGCACTGGTTTGCATTTCCACCAACAGTGCACAGGGTTCCCTTTGCTCCACATCCTCACCAACACTTATTTCTTGTGTTTTTGATTTTAGCCATTCTGACAGGTGTGAGGTGATTTCTCACTGTGGTTTTGATTTGTGTTTCCCTGATGATGAGAAATGTTGAGCGTCCTTTCATGTGTCTGTTGGCCATTTAGATGGCTTCTTTGGAAGACATTCATGTTTTATAAGAATACAGTTTCCCTTGACATTTAAAAAAATATAATGTTTATATATATATTTTTAATGTTTTATTTATTTCTAGGAGAGAGAGAAAGACAGCATGAGCAGGGGGCGGTCAGAGAGAGAGGGAGTGACAGACTCTGAAACAGGCTCCAGGCTCTGAGCTGGCAGTCAGCACAGAGCCCAATGTGGGGCTGGAACCCACGAACCGCGAGATCATGACCTGGGCGAAAGTCGGACTCTTAACCGACTAAGCCACCCGGGCGCCCCAATGTTTATATTTGTTATAATGTTGGCTATGCTTTTCTGATTATTCAGACATGGTTGATTCAGGTCATGCACGCTCATCTCATTCTCAACAAGTGAGCTTGGGTTTTCCTCAGTTTACCTCCTCCGTCTTTAAACAATACCTACCTACCCTCCACTGGTGATGTGAATTTTGATCACCTATGCAAGCTGTTGACTGATTCTCCACTCTATCATGGTTTCGTTTCTCTCTCTTGCAACTAATAAGCCGTCCAGAGTGATATACTTTATTGCCACGCAGCCTTCCGGCTCCTTATCAAAACTGTCCCCTGGATTTATCATCCGCTGGTGACTCTTGCCGATCAGCTCATTCCTCATACTGTTTGCAAAGTAGTGATTTTTCCAGCTCTATCATGCCTTGCACATTTACCAGTGGGCTCTTGACATTCAGCTGAAAGAAGAGTCCTTATTCTTTCCATCTATCGTCTGTCTGTCTATCTATCTACCTACCTACCTAATCCTTGAGTATGGACTGATTAATCCCTAGGTTTCAGTGGTTTTTAATTCAGTACTGTACCTAATTATTTTCATGCTCACATTGTCTCAGATTTGGCAGTGGGAGTCATATTTGTATTTCCTTCTTCCACAGTGAGAACTTGGCGCCCAACAATATTGGCAGGTGTAGTCATTTGCTCGGCTCTCCTAGAGCTACAGTAGTTTCAGAATTGCTTTGTCCATGCTGCTAAAATAAGCAAATTGCTAAAATAAGTTCAAGATTTATTTCCTTTTTTTCTTTTCTTTAAGTTTTTTTTTTTATGTGTATTTATTTTTGAAGGAGCAAGAGATAGAGCATGATTGGGGGAGGGGTAAAGAGAGAAAGAGGGAGACACAGAATCCTAAGCAGGCTCCAGGCTCCAAGCTGTCAGCACAGAGCCCGATGTGGGGGCTGGAACCCATCGGCCATGAGATCTTGACCTGAGCCGAAGTCGGAGGTTTAACCGACTGAACCACCCAGGTGCCCCTCAAGATTTTCAATTCTTCCCCCCACCCCAATGCCTCCAAGTGAGGCAATATAGGCAAATACTGTGTTATTGTAAAGTACCTTCCTTTCCTGGTTCTTCCTTTATTCCTTCGTTCCTTGGTTCATTCTTTCTTTCGTTCCTTCCTCCTTCCTTCCTGTTCACATGCATAGGAACAATTTGAGCAAGAACATTTTTTTTAGAAGTAGTGTGGGACTATAACAAAAAGCATAAAGTAAGAGTCTATCAGTTCATACTGATACAAATACATGCTTGAAGGAAAAAAAGGAATGAAGGAAGGGGGAGAGAGGGCACAACAATATATATCGTTTCCACACACTGGCATCATGCCTTATGGATCTAGATTATACATTTTATGGGTGTATACATGCTTGTCACAATTTTTTTTTGTATTCTTACTCCCCCCTCCCCCTGTTGTGAAGTCTTGGAATTGAATTAATTTTTCCTTTTATTGGAGCATTGTGTAGTTTCCTTGGTAATGGAGTGAGGGTGATATATTTCTGAATTCTTGAACAACCAAAAATATCCCTCTTTTGCCCTCCTTTCTGAATGTATGTTTCTGTACACAGTTCCTAGATCACAGCCCTTTTCTATAAGAAGTCTGCAAAGGAGACATTTGGTGCTAGCCTCCATTCTCTTTTTATGCAAGTACTGTTTTCTCTGTCTGAAAAACTGTATTTTCTCCATTCTCAGGCTTCAGAAATTTCAGTGATGTGCGGCAAGATATATGTCTGTTCTCATTAATTTTGCCTGGGAATTGGCGAGCACTTCCTTACAGAAAACAGTCTGTGTTTGGCTTAGGAAAGTTTTCTTATATATTTATACAAGCATTCATTTTTCTCCATCCCGTGCTTCTCCCTCCAAAACTCTATTATTTACATAATAATCTCCAGGCTAGGTCCATTCTTCTCTCTTCATTCCTGTTTCCTATCTCCTTGTATTTTATTCAATGTGCTCAGCTATTTTTTCCCTTTCTTCTCCCCAAATCCCAGTCAGCTCTCAGCATTGACCACTGTACTTCTCATGTCTGCTGAATCTCTCTTTATTTTAAATGTTTATTTATTTATTTTGAGAGACAGAGAGTGCATGAGGAGGGGTGGGACAGAGAGAGAGGAAGAGAGAATCCCAAACAGGCTCTGCACTGTCAGCACAGAGCCACATGTGGGGCTCAAACCCATAAACTGTGAGATCACGACCTGAGCTGAAATCAAGAGTTGGACTCTTACCTGAGCCACCCAGATGCCTCATGTCTGGTGAAGTTCTAAATCTGTAAATTGGGGCACCCAGTGGCTCAGTCAGTTGAGCATCTGTCTCTTGATTTCAGTTTAGGTTATGATCCCAGGGTCGTGGGGTCCAGCCCCACATGAGGCTCTGTGCAAAGCGTGGAGCCTGCTTGAGATTCTCTGTCTCCCTCTCTCTCTGCCCTTCACTGGCTCTTTCTCTAAAATAAAAATATATTTAAATATTTTTAATGATGTAAACCAGATTTTGAACTTCTGAAAGTCTTCTTTTAGCACCAATTACATCTCCAACGTTATTTTTATTAAAATTTTCTCTGGCCTCGTCTGCTGGTTCTATTTCAACAGAAACCACCTGTTGTTAGGCAGCCTCCCTCCTGGCTTCCCACCCACTCATGGGCTGGGTGCCCTCAGTCCCGACCCAAGTCAGGCTGTTACAGCCGCTGGCGAGTGGTGAACGGGCAGGAAATGGTAAATGAGGTGGTGAATTCGTTTGACAGTGGATGGGGGACCTTGCTCTTTTTGCCCTGGGAAGACACGCACGTGGGGCAGAAGGCTTCCAGGGAGAGGGAGAGTCTCCGATGGCAGCAGCGCCGAGCAGTTCATTCCTTAGGCAGCTCATTTCACATTCCATAGTCTCCCCCAGGACCACGTGCAGCAAACACGCGGTGCCAAAAAGATCCACAGGAGTCTCTCACTTGGGCTTCTCAGACAGCCTCGGCACCTGCAGTCTGTCTCCTGAAGCCTCTTTGTGGGAGAAGCAAAGCTTTCTGCTTTCCACCAAGTGTGTCCAAGTGCGTCTCTGCACCTGTCCCCACCTGGAGACTGTCCTCAGTGCACGCCAGACTCCCTCGAGAGCGGGGGCCGGGCAGCAGCAGCCTCACGCGGGAGTTAGAAATGCAGACAATAACAAGATCCCTGTATTTTATTTATTTATTTTTTTAAAAGTTTTTTTTTTAATGTTTTATTTATTTCTTAGGAGAGAGAGAGAGACAGCGTGAGCAGGGGAGGGTCAGAGAGAGAGGGAGTCACAGACTGAAACAGGCTCCAGGCTCTGAGCTGGCAGTCAGCACAGAGCCCGATGTGGGGCTCGAACCCGCGAACCGTGAGATCATGACCTAAGCGAAAGTCGGACGCTTAACCGACTAAGCCACCCAGGTGCCCCCCCCCCCTGTATTTTATTTCTGTGTTTGTTTTCATTTATTTATTTTAATTTATATTCAAGTTAGTGAACGTACAGTGTGGTCTTGGCTTCAGGAGTAGAACCCAGTGATTCAGCTCTTACACTTGATGCCCGGTGCTCATCCCAACAGGTGCCATCCTTACTGCCTGTCACGCACTGAACCCACCCTCACCCCCTTCAACCTTCAGTTTGTTCTCTGTATTTAAGAGTCTCTTATGGTTCGCCTTCCTCTCCGTTTTTATCTTATTTTCCCTTCCCTTCCCTTCCCCTATGTTCATCTGTCGTGTTTCTCAAATTCGACATGTGAGTGAAATCATATGATGCCTGCCTTTCTCTGACTGCCTTATTTCGCTGAGCAGGATACATTCCAGTTCCATCCACGTTGTTGTAGATGGCAAGACTTCATTCCATTTTATCGCCGAGGAGTATTCCATTGTATACGTGTAAACAATACGAAAGGCTTCACGAATTTGCGTGTCATCCTTGCACGGGGGCCAAGTTGATCTCTGTATCATTCCAGTTTTAGTATACGTGCTGCCGGAGTGAGCACAATCTTCTGTATTTTATTTTATTTTTATTTTTTTAACATTTTTAAATGTTTTTTACTTATTTCTGAGAGAGAGAGAGAGAGCATGAGCAGGGGAGGGTCAGAGAGAGAGGGAGACACAGAAGCTGAAACAGTCTCCAGGCTCTGAGTTGGCAGTCAGCACAGAGTCTGACGCGGGGCTCGAACCCACAAACTGTGAGATCATGACCTGGGCTGAAGTCAGACGCTTAACAGACTGAGCCACCCAGGCGCCCCAATCTTCTGTATTTTAAAGCATTAAAAAATGATGCCCCAGCCATGGACACCTGCTGGAACATCACACTTTTCTAGATTGTTGGGTGGTCCTCGTGAGGAGGTGGGAGATTGGAGGGTCTGGAAATGTACACTTAACCTGCCATTTTCTCAAAATCCCTTTCTTTCAGGTTTTCAGGAGTGTTTTTAGATGTTTGTAACAATCTGGTTTTCAATTCATAGAGTTGCTGACGTTTAGAAAGATCTGGAAGAGAATCAGTTTCCATCATCTGATTTTATACACAAAGTCCAGAGGGGCTCCAAAGCTTAATACATGCTGTAGAGCGAATCAGCGGCCCGGCAAAGGGAAGAATTCAGATCCCTTCCTTTCTAGACCCCTGTTTTCTTTCCCCATTTCACTGCCCAGATCTTCCTGGGCGGTAATTTTTATTGTTGTTCTATCAACATATGAATATGATCTTCAAATATTGCCAGGACAAACCTAAACCAGAACCAAGTCAAGATGACAAAAACCACCACCACCACCAAAGATAAAAAAGGAAAAAAGGAAAGAAAGGGAGAGAGTGGGGAAGAAAAAAATCCAGTAAATGAAATATCAAGCCACACTTTCAAAAGTCTAATAAAATCAGATTGCTTTAGTTTTCTCTCAGTCATGATCTTGCAGTATTTTGTAAAAAGAAACAGAGAAAGAAAATCTCTGATGCACAGAGATCTGTTTTTAATTTGTTTTAATTTGTTTTTCATGTTTTAATTGCCTCGGCGAGTAGCCTGCCACAGGGACAGAACTGGCTTCCAGCACGCTGGTGCTGAGCACAGACATTGAGCACAAGCCACTGAGAAGGGCATCTGAGAGGGACACAGGCCGGAGGCGGGGTGTGGATGGGGGGCATAAAGAGGAGGGGCGAAGTGAGTGGGAGGAACAGGTAGAATATGAGGAATTACTTGACCTGGTGAACATCTGATTGAACTAACAATGCAGCTGTTAGTAGGGTACAGAGGACATTCACTAATGAGTGTTTTTCTTGTTAAAAACTTAATATATAAACAGAACATCCTGGAATAGACACCCCCCACAATTATTTGGGTGCAGCTCTGAAGTCTTGCTTTATCTGTACCTTTTGTGGCCCCTGCTTGTGATGATTTCATGCTGTCATTTGCCACTATGTTTAAGATTAAGACTAATAACACTAGAAAATGAAATACCAGTAAGGTACTTACTATTTTCTCCTGCTCAATAACTTCAAGCTCTTTTATACCCTGTGTCCCAGGTTCAGTCCCTGGGATATGCTCTTTGGAGAAACACAGCAAAAGGATTTAAGATGACTCATTTTTACCAGTGACGATAACATTATACTGACTCTTGAGAAATGGAAAGTGCAACATTTTATTGTTTTATTTTTATTTTTACTTTTATTTTTAGAGACAGAGTCTGTGAACACGGAAGAGGGACAGAGGGATGAAAAAGAATCTTAAGCAAGCTCATGGGGCTTGATGCCACGACCCTGGGATCGTGACCTGAGCCAAAATCAAGAGTCGGCCTCTCAACCGACTGAGCCACCCAGGTGCCCTGGGAAGTGCAACATATTAAATTGAAATAATAAATGACACAAATTTGGGCAAGGAGTGAAGAACCCAAGAAACATAGTCATAGTCATTGGTGGAGAAGCAGGTCATCGCCAAGCATAGCCATTTTCAAAATATCTCATGTCACGCCAGGTTGCTTTAACAACTTGTTAGTCAGGTGGCCAGATGGACACCAGTGAAAGAGGTTCTTTGGGAAAGGTGATTCTCTGGTATTTAGACTCAGACAGATGGGTGCCTCCAAAGCAGCTCAGCTCCCACGCCAAATCAACAGAGAAATTAGCATAGATCTGACTTGCTACATCAGTGATCTTCCATAGTGATTCTTTTTTCTTTCAAAATGCTGCTTAAATTTCACCTCTTTCATGAAATCTTTCCAGGATAATATCTTTTGGCATATCATCATTCAACGTTTATTCCTTTTAAGTGTTTGAGACATGCATGGACACCCACACAGTTCTCTGCTACCCAGCTTGGCAGAAAATAAGATACCGGTGAATCAGCTCAGGGATGCAGATCCACTATGCTTAAACATATGTAAATTAGCAAATCCCGCAGTTAGAAAAGAAAGTGCATGTAATACCAAATTAATTTTAATATCAATCATTGGCATAAAGCTTTGTAGCAATTTACCCCATTGAAATCATAATAAGAACCACGAAGGCCAATCCAGGCACAGCATTCATCTGGAAACGTCTGTGGGGGCTGTGAGGCATAGTACAGGCCCAGGTGAGCATCCCTGACATTCCTACCTGATAGCATCACTGCTGACGGGCTGAGATCAACCCAAACCATTGGTTCAACATCTAAAAATAGATCAATATAATATTTCATATTAGTAGAAAATAGGATAAAAACCACAGGATCATCTCAATAGACTTAAAAAAAAAGCACTTGACAAAATTGAAGTCTCTTTCATGATTAAAAAAAAAATACTGAACAAACCAGGAATAGAAGGAACTTTCTCAACCTGTTAAAGAGCATCTATAAAAAAAAAAACCCTGTAGCGAACATCTTATATAATGGTGAAAGGCTGAATGCTTTTGCTTGAGATTGGGAATGTTGCTGGCTCAAAATTCAGTCTCAGGGGAGATTAATCAGCCAAACTTGGGTCACATGCCAGCTCCCTTACTGGGAGGACATAGAAGAATCTGACCTTGGGCATTAGTGGGAGGCAGGGGCTGGGCTTCCACCAAGATGCCTCCACAATAGGGATGACATGATTCTGTACAAGAAGATTCAGGAGCTCTTAAGAAGGGGCTCAGATCGCAGTGCCTGGGTGGCTCAGTCGGTTAAGCGTCCGACTTTGGCTAAGGTCATGATCTCACAGCTTGTGGTTTGGAGCCCTGCGTTGGGCTCTGTGCTGACAGCTAGCTCAGAGCCTGGAGCCTACTTCAGATTCTGTCTCCTTCTTTCTTCTGCCCCTCCTGCATTTGTGCACAAGCATGCTGTCTCTCTCTCTCTCGCTCTCTCTCTCTCTCTTTCTCTGTCTTTCTCAAAAATAAATAAACATTTAAAAAAATCATCTCAACATCATGACCTCTCTGAAGCCTGCCCTGATTGTGCCTTTCCCAGGCCAACACCTGTCTCCTCTTTGTGTCCACGACATACCTGTGTGTTCCTCTATTGCATTTATCATACTGTACTGTAATCATTGGTTTGCTGGTCTGTTACCACTTCTGTGAATTGTAGGACATATATCTTAAATTATTTTGAATCTTCAGTGCTTGGTGCTCCATAACATTATGTAAGTGCCTATTGCATGGGGAGCCGAGTTTCATTCCTTAACATTTTTTTCCTTCAAATCAATTAGAGCTGAGAGTGAGTGCAGTTATTAGTATTAGTCATAAAGCATGTTACTTTTCATAAAACAACCTTTATTTTCTAGATCTGATCAGAAGGCTGAGGCATTAATTTAAAAAGTCAAAAATAAGAGGGAAAAAACTTACCAGCAGGGCAATAGTTAACAGCAGCTCAACTTGATTCAATATTGACTGTGTATATCGTATATGCAAGACACTGGTTACTAAGATATTGGTTCATTTTCGCCAGACACTGAATTTCAAAAAAAAAAAAAAAACAAACAGTGAAAATATGAAGTTTCAGAATAACTGCATAATAGATCCCAATTGTAAGAAGTCAGCACTGCAAATTATATTACATAATTCTTCGGTCTTGTTTTCTTTATATGGGTGGAAATTTGGGGTTATAATCATAAACGCAAATCTCCTGTTAAGGTATGTATAAAAATATAAGATTTTTTGAGACAGACTTTTGAAGATGCCAAAAATTACCCAACAGAATTCTAGATTTTGAAGTCCAGATTTTGGTTCCATATATATATATATATGGTTCAACTTCAGGAGGGTATCCATTCATTTCATGTCACGGATGGATTAGTGAGGATTCTCCAAAGAAACAGAACCAATAAGATGTATAAATAGAGATACTGATATAGATATATGGATAAGAGGAGACTTATTATGGGAACTGGTTCATGTAATTATGGGGGTTCATATATACCACGATATGCCGTCTGAAAGCTGGAGCATGAGGAAGCCAGGGCGATGCTGGTGTAAGTCCTGGAGTCTAAAGAGAAAGAGAAGTTCTGATGTAGGAGAGCAAGGGAAGATGAATGTCCCACCACAGGAAGGAAGAGAATTCACAACTTCCTCTATATTTCTGTTCTTATCAGAGTCCTCAATGGATTGGACATCAGCCCACGTTGGCGAGGGTGGTGTTTACTCAGCCTACTGCTTCAAATGCTAATCTCTTCCAGGAACATCCTCACAGACATACCTAGAAATAATGTTTTACCAGCTATCTGGGCTTCTCTTAGTATCTCAAATTTGACACGTAGAATTAGTCGCCACAACTGCTTCAGTTAGCAGCAGTAGATGACTGCCAGATGTGCCTTGTTGGGCCACACCAAAAGTCAGTTAAGCTTTTGACCATCAAGTTCTGGAGAACTTGTAATGTTGTGGGAGGAAACTGTCCTCAGCAGGGACAGAACAGTTGGGTCCTCTTTAGAAGTTACTCACTCATTCAGCAATCATAGATTGTTGGGTGAAAAATGTGCTAGATGATGGGGCTCAAAGATGATTAAGAAAAGGTTCTTACCTTGAATTAAAAAGCTCAAGGGTGTTGGGGAACAGAAATTTAAAGAGATAATTACAATAAAATGTTGTGTAATAATTTGAGAAGCAGTGACTAGCATGATCTTGTAAAAACTGCCTGTCTGTTTAAGAAAAATCTTTAAATATTTTGAGTAATTTGCTGTCCAGGTAACTTTAAAACATGTCTATTGAAATTAAGGTTTATATCTAGAAACATATGTATCTTTTTATTAATATTAATAGGAAATATTACATTAGACTATTTTAATATTAATAGGAATATTATATTATAATACAATATGTAACATATTTACTATATATTGTATTAAAATGTTTTTTTAACATTTATTTATTTTTGAGAGACAGAGCATGAGCAGGGGAGGAACAGAGAGAGAGGGAGACACAGAATCTGAAGCAGGCTCCAGGCTCTGAGCTGTCAGCACAGAGCCCAATGCAGGGCTTGAACCCATGAACCATATGATTGTGACCTGAGCCAAAGTCAAATGCTCAACTGACTAAGCCACCCAGGTGCCCCTACTATACATTGTATTTAATATTAATAAAATCTGGTAAGTTCTAATAATTCCAATATATATCCTGTACCTTTTTTATTCTAAGTATTTTATAGATTTTGTTATTGAATTTTTTTATATTTCCATTTCAATTGCTTTTTTGCTTTCATAAAGAGAAGATACTGTTGTGTTTTTCCACCCATGTTAGCAAATGTTCTTACTAATTTTAGTTTAACTTAGTGCTTATTGAGTTTTCTGGATACAGCAGCATTGGTATACAAAATATTTTCTTTCTTTTATAATACATTTTATTATACTGTCTATTTTGCTTTCCTGTCTTATAGGAATGACTGATGAATTTCATCGAAGGTTTTGAGCATATACAAATCATATGGAGAATATAATATTAATCCTTTCATTGTTGAGGTCACTAATTATATTAAAGATTTCCTAATGATAAATGAACTTTGCCTTACCAAAATAAGCCGTGCTTGTTATTCAGTATTATGTTTTTTGAACTACTTGATATAATTCATCTAATTGTATTTAAACTTTTAGCTTCCACTTCCATATTCAATATGTCTGTTTTGAAGTGTTAAAATCACACAAATTTCATGAGATAAATTGGAATTATTTCCAAATTTTTCTTTGATCAGTAATAGCTTTAATAGCTTCTAAATTAGTTTTCTTTTAAAAGTGAACTAGATCTCAGTTAAAACAAAATGCCTGAGCTTGACACTTAAAAAGAAAAAAAAAGCATCTATTGAGCTATGGTTTTACAATAAAATGTCTTCATTTTAAGAGGATGGTCTAATGAGTTTTAACAAATGAACATACCTGTGCAATGGCTGTCCCATGCATGATCACCTCCAAAAGTTTCCTTTTGTACCTTTTTAGTCCCTGTCACCAGCCCTAGTCAAGCACTGGTCTGAATTCTATTGTTTAGTTTTGCCTGTTCTAGACCTTCATATAAATGGAATCACACAATATGTACTCTTCTATTTCTCTTTTTTGCTTAATACACTGGTTTGAGAATTATCCATATTGTTGGACCTATCAGTAATTTATTCTTTTTTATTGATGAATAGTATTCTGTTGTGTGGATATACTTCACACACTGTTGACCCACTGTTGATGAATATCTGCATTCATACAGTTTAGGGCTAGAGGGAATTAAGTGCTATAAAGTTCATGTAAAAGTCTTTGTGTGAACACGTTTTCTTTTTTTTTTAATGTTTTTATTTATTTCTGAAAGAGAGAGACAGCATGAGCAGGGGAGGGTCAGAGAGAGAGGAAGGCACAGAATTCGAAGCAGGCTCCAGGCTCTGAGCTAGCTGTCAGCACAGAGCCTGACGCGGGGCCCAAACCCACAAACCGTGAGATCATGACCTGAGCTGAAGTCGGATGCTCAACCAACTGAGCCACCCAGGTGCCCCTGAACACATGTTTTTACTTCTCTTCATTAGACATCTAAGAGAGTACTCACTGGGTCATATATTAAGTAGAGAGAGAGCGAGACACAGAATCCAAAGCAGGCTCCGGGCTCTGAGCTGTCAGCATAGAGCCCAATGTGGGGCTCGAACTCATGAACTGAGAGATTGTGACCTGACTCAAAGTAGGAGGCTTAACAGACCGAGCCACCCAGGCACCCCAACAAATGTGGTTTTTAAAGTATTGTATGATAGAGGCTGTCAACATTTGGAATATCAGCATAACTTAATGAACCCATATTTTCCAAATGATTAATGCATGATGTTACAAAGTCACGCATGGGTGAAAGATCCACTTAAAGTACAAAATAGGCCAGTGGATTTTAATAAGAACTGTACAAAATGGTCACTGATGTGGTTACAGATTCCACACTGCAATTAACCTTTAAGAAATTACCACTCTTAAAGTTTGGTCTTCGTATCTATACCAATTTCATAGGGCTGACACAGCAAACTGCCAGCACCTGGGTTGCTTGGAAGAACAGAAATTTATTGCCTCACAGTTCTGGAGGCCAGAAGTTTGCGATCAGGGGTCCATGCTCTCTCCGAAAGCTCTAGGAGAAGGATTCTCCATGCCTCTCCTAGCTTCTGGTAGCTTCAGCTGCTCCTTGGCTTATAGTAGCATAATTCCTATATCTGTCTCCATCGTCACACGGCCTTGTCCCAGTGTCTCTCCACACTGCCTTCTATAATGTCTGTGTCCACATTTCTCTCTTATAAGGACTCCGGTCATATTGGATTGGGGCCCACTCTAATGCCCTCACCTGGACTTGAGTAAAATCTGCATAGACTGTATTTCCAAATAAGGTCGCATTCTGAGGTACTGGGAGCTAGAACATACATTGTGTAGGAGGAAGAAAATTACAGTCTCAAAGAAGAATATTGGGGCACCTGGGTGGCTCAGTTGGTTGAATGTCCGACTTCAGCTCAAATCATGATCTCGTGGTTTATGAGTTCGAGCCCCGTGTCAGGCTCTGTGTCTCTCCTTCTCTCTGCCCCTCCCATGCTCATGCTCTGTTGCTTTCTGTCTCTCAATAATAAATAAATGTTAAAAAATTAAAAAAAAAACAGAGAAGAATATCTACATGTAGGTACCTTTTGAAAAGGCTATTACTTCTTCTCTAGGTGATACATATCTGTGTGAGGCCAGATTTTCTTCATATCCTGCAACCGAAACAACAGCAAATCACAATTTACAGGCTCTGGGGATTAGAACGTTACCTTTTCCAGGCTGTGTGTGTGTGGGGGGAGTGGGGTGTTTTCCTGCTCACCACAGGCTGACAGAACAGATTGAAAACGTGAAATGTGGAGAGAGACATAGGAGAACAGGACCACACATGTCACCAAGCAAGAATGAGTCAGAATATAAGGATTTAAAGCCAAATATAAATGCTACTGAAATTCTTCCTTACATCACCCATGTCTGTGGCTCTCTCAGCCTGTATAGGTTATTAGGAGACGACGGTGACTGTTGTGTAACAATACACCTGCCATTTGTATCCACGTATAGCCTCATTCAGCTGAGATTTGAACCCAGATCTCCCACACTGCAATTCCAGCTTCTTCCCACCAGCGCCAAGGCCTCTCTGGGGGGAAACTTAGTCTATATTCTTAAACCTCTGAGTCGCTCTATTGTGTCACCGAACACCATTATGCATCCTAGAGAATCTGGTTCCAAAGCAACAACATTTCAGCAGAAATCCATATGATATCTTAGGAGGTTTTTGTTAAACGCAGAAGGGTCTTTTTAAGCGGCTTACGTAATCAGAGCACACAACGAATTTAAGGAAAACTTCAGACCATATGGCATTCTGATATCTTCAAAGTGTGATTTGATGGGGCCAGCAGTGAGCATGAAGACGAGGTATGATTTAAAAGAAAGCTGTTGGAGTACTGTGTTGCAAATAAAATCTAAGAAGGCACTTTGCAATTCAGTTTTCTGTTTCCTTTTTTTTCCTAGTGTTTTATTGCTGCCTTGCACTTCCCAACACTATAAATGTTCTTTGCCAGTTTTACATTCTAAATTCTAACTCTGCCGTGTTCTCTCCAAGAATCTGACACTCGCATCCCCTGGTGTACTGGAAAGAAGGAATGCCACAGCTTAGCTACATACGAGGTGGGAGGGGTGCTCTATGGCCTTGCTAATGTGTCACCAACTCTCTTCTTCTTCTTCTTTTTTTTTTAATCCATCATCTCATCCCCAGCTGGCAGCATTTGGATAAAATGACCTCCAATTCCAAATGTATGTCTACGACCCTACAGGAATTATGTTGGACTCTGGCTTGGAGCCACCAGATCCGATCCATATCCCTGACCCGTGCTTAGGAAAGCATTCCACTCCTGCGGGGACACAGACCGAAAGGCGAATGGTGTTTCTCGGGGGGGGGGGGGGGGGCGTTGTGCTCTGACTCTTTGTATTTACACTCTGCTGACCTCCCGGTGAGATGACTGACCTCTCAGAGCTGTCAGTACAGAGCCCCCTCCGGAGGGCCTGGCTCTGTCCGGGTGCGCGGGGTAGACAGGAGGCAGAGAGGAGTCCTCGCAGAGAATAGCTCCCGGGTGAGACCCGCGGCCACAGTGCTGTCCTCGGTTTGATGTTTCAAAGTGAGGTCGGAGGACCAGCAGCCAAGGCATCACCTGAGGATGGTTCTGTTCGAGGCTCTGAGCCATCCCCCCCTCCCCCTCCCCACCCCAGGCCTGGGGGATCAGAGTCTGCCTAGGAAGGAGATTTCCAGGCCCATAAAAGTTCGCGGACCCTGTAGTGCAGCGCGGCGGAGCACTCCTAGGTGGCCCGCGAGAGTGGCCGTGGCCGTGGCCGGGGCTGGCGGGGTGTCCGCTGTCCCGCTGCAGGAGGGGAGCCCTGCGGAGAGGCGGGCGGGGTCCTGCCCGCAGCCGGGCTCGGTCCGGGGCAGCGCGTCCCCGGGAGCCCGCGGCGCCGGGGCTCCCCACGCCCCCGCCCCCGCCGCCGTCGTCCCCAATGAGCGGCGCGAGCGGAAGAAAGCCCGCCCCGGGCGCAGCCTGCGCTCCTCCCGCGCGCGGTCTCCTCCCGCGGGCGAGCGCGACTCCGGCCCCGCGGCGCCCTGGCCCCGCCGCGCCATGGGACCCCGGGCGCTGCTTCTGCTCCTCCCGCCGGTGCTGGGCGCGCTGGGCTGCCTCGCGGGCTCCGGGGCCGGTGAGTGGGGCCGCGGACGGCGGGGAGCAGGGGTGGCGGGCTGCGGGGCGCTGCAGGGGCGGGAGGAGAGCTTGGGGGCACCCTCGCTTGTGCGCGCGAAGCCCCCACGCCCCCCCATTCTGCACCCCCCATTCCATAGAGGAGGGTGAAGTCGGGCCTTCCGAAGGGGCCGTTGGGTGAGTCGCGTGGCCCAGGCTTCCCTGCCCTTTACTCCACCCCATCCCTCCCCGTGGGTGGAAGGGTAGGTGGGCTCAGCCGACCAACTCGGAGTCTTTCCTTCTCCCTACCCCGAGCGTGTGGGAGCGAGCTCCCTGCACACCGAAGTGCAGGGAGTACCTTCTTCCTCCCCGCCATGTCTTGGCCACGTGGGATCCGCTTTGTACCCCTGGTCTCCGATGGGGTCTGCCGCTCAGGGTTCACCAGGCAGCAGATTTGGGCTGGTGGAGGCCCGGGGCCTGGGGAAGAGGTACGACCCTCCAGACCCTCCAGGAACGGCCCGAGCTTGGGCCTGAGGTGCGGTTGGAAAGCAACTTCCTATAGCATTTGTTGATACCACTCGGGTGTAGGCAGATCCCAAGGCAGAGGAGAGCTGAATCGATGTCCCACGGTCACTGAGACACGCACAGGTCCCGAATGGTGGCTGGCCGGCTGGTTGGTGACTTAGCCAGGTGCAGGGGAGCCCAGCTTTTGTCAAACCACCCTGCCTGCGGGGGGCATGCTGATCTCATGAGCCCTGCCCCTTATTGGCCCTCATAGATTGAAGGCTGGTCATTTTAACTCATGCAGACTCTTGGTCAAGGTACTGTTAACTAGTTTGGAGGAGGTGCCATGTAACTGAGTTGTTTGTCTTCCAGGAGGGATTCTCACCCACGGGAGTTCTGCCTAACCTGGTGGAGCATCTCTGTAGTGAGGAGAAACCTTTGCTCTGTGTGGGCTTTTTGCACCCCTGCCTGGAGCATGGTTCACGTTGCTTGGGTTTTTTACGAAGCAGTGATTGCCAACGCCTTCAGGCATGAAGACATCTTTAGGATGTCTGTTTTAGAATAGCGTGTGATCATTGTACCTTGGATATTGACAGACTAGGAGAAAGCTTCCATAAAGTTCATATATAAGTAAAAATACTAATAAACGTCTTATTTATTCACAGCAAGCATCTACATAAGTGAAAAGTACTATTTTGAGATGCATCTGTAGATGTGTAGAATCTCTATGCACACACGGTCTCGAACCTGAGAATCGCCAAGGCAAAATATTGTTCAAGGTGTGACTCACCTGGCAGTGTGAGTCTTTGAGGGCTGACTGGACCCCTAATTGGGATCCTTCTGGAAGGATCTGCTGGCAGGGGTGGCAAAAGAGTTAACACTTTATGAAGATTTGTATGGTGGGTATACTGTGCCAGGTGGTTTTGTGTAATCTCTGAAACTTCCTCTTCTGAGCACTTATTTACTAGTCTCCTTTTACAGACTAGAAAACTGAGATCCAGAGAGAGGAAGTAACTCTCCCAATGTCCTATTGTTAGCAAGCAGTCTCACTGAAATGCCGGCTTGTGTAGCCCGACAGTTGAGTCTGGTGTGCCCATATTCGTGGCTGGTAACATCACGTGCTCTCAGTGGTTTGGGTGAGGCTAAGTGAGATTGCCTGGATGGTATTTGAGTCATTGGCAAAGTTGGTAGCGACCCATTAGTAACCAATACTGTCTAAATATTTAAAATATTTTTTGTAAGCCAGCCTTAAAAAAATCATACCTCGAGTACCTATGCCGAAAACACTATGTTAGAGGGATACAAGTAAGACTAAGAAATGGCTGGTCCCTTAACAAAGAAGCTGTGGGCTACACAATGGCCTTCCATCGTCAACTTCCATTACCCGACTTTGCATACCACTTTCCATTCCATATTGAAATTGTCCCAGGAAATAGGACTGCACAGGATCTTCCATGCATCTTTCAGAGGCTTCTGGTGTGGGCCATGTGGCCCATCTTTTCTAGGAACCAATGGTTGGCTCTTTCTTTTTCAAAATTATGACAGTATAGTCAATTAAGTATCATCAGGCCTTCCTGGTGCCTCTCTCTGGGAACCACATTCTATATAACAGGCTCATTTTGACCATTAATCATTCGAGGTTGACAAACACAAGTTCATAACTTGAATAAAACTGAGAGTGTAAGTCAATATCATGCAAATAACTGAAAACTTACAAATATTAATAACCAGCCTATGAGAGGTATTATCAAGATGGTATGTAGGGACCCAAAACGCCGACCTAGATGTGTCTGCACATGCTTACAAGTCAACTAGAGTACAGTCTTTGAGCTTAGACTTCTAAACAGGCAGTTATTCATACTGAGTTTTTAAGAGTAAACCAGAGCAGAAGCAGTGCCTGGGTCTCTTTGGGCACAGCGCAAGTCAGCCCCTTATTCTAGGGGGAAACGGGGAGGCGAATGGCAATCCCCCAACTTCACACCACCTGAAACAACTATTTCCAATCCCCCCCCCGCCCCCGCTCCAGTGTTTTCCTGAGCATTAGTTGAAAGAAGGTCTTCTGAATGACCTTTTGACCGCAGCTTATCATGAAAAAGTGCTCTCTTGTGCCCAAAGTAGCCAGGAACTCTCACGGACTTGCTTTTTTTGTCCAATGCAGACGGAGTAAGGTGTAACATGACGAGGCAAGCTGGCTGTGGGGAAAGATGCATTCCCGTGGCCTGGCTCTGTAACGGAGAGCAAGATTGCCCTGACGGAACTGATGAGCAGTGTGGTGAGCACCCCACCCCGGATCTGTGCTCATTCTTTGGTGGCCCCTCGTGCTGTGTGCCTGGCTGACAGTGTCAGGTCTTGTGGTTTTCCCCCTTACGGGGTATCCAGAAATGCTGGGCATTCTGGATTGTCACAGGCTTTCAGTAGGTAAGCCTAGGGACATACGTGTTGGTAGCATTATTATGGAAACAGGTGTGGAAGGCTGGTTGGGATAGAAAATCCAGCAAAAATCTGACTTCTCACCTTAAATTCTAGCTTAACCACGTGGCTGTTCCTGAAACTTCAATAATACAGATTCCTATATAGGAAACGTTTGCAGACCCCAGTGCACACAATTACTCGTAAATATAGTTTACTAGTTCAGCTTTGCTTCGAGATTTCGTACAACTAAAAGATAACTCTTCAAATTGAGCGTAAAAAAACGTACAAAACTTAATTGAACCTAAGTTAGCCATTTGGTAAATGTCTTCCTGAAATAAAGCTCAAACACCTCTGTGCTAAGAGCGCTCCCAGCCCCAGAAGGGACACCCAAACACCTATACATGAGGAGAGCCCCTTAACAAATGCCTCCTGTCCTTGTGAGGTGAATATGGAGGGAAAGAATTCCTCATTAAAAGAGGAACCCCCTCCCCCAAGAACTTGGGGAGTGCCACATTCCTTTTCTGGACCCCACATGCACATGCTTAGACTGGTCACGTACTATAACTAATTTATTGTGAAACCTTGGATATGAAAATCTGCAATAGGGCAGGTTGGAATTAAGTTTCATACTTGCATTAGTGCCTTGTGCTCTGCTCCCTCATACACTTCACCTTGGTTTTCCAGGTTTACTTGCCCAAAGGCAACCTTAGAAATATTTGAAGGTCCAATTAACCTTCAAACTAATAGTCTCCAGGTTGTCTGAGATCTTGATATAATCTCAAACACCAAAGGGGTTTGAAGAAATTAACCTGTAAAACTGTACTGTCCAATACAGTGGCCAGTAGCCACATGTGAAGATTTATTTTAAGTTTATTTGTTTATTTTAAAAGAGAGAGAGACAGACAGACAGACAGACAGACACTCCGGGAGAGGCAGAAGGAGAAAGAGAATCTCAAGCAGGTTCCCCACTGTCAGTGTGGAGCCCAATGCAGGGCTTGAACTCACGAACTGCAAGATCATGACCTGAGCTGAAATCAAGAGTTAGACGCTTAACTGACTAAGCCACCCAGGTGTCCCCAACATGTAAAGATAGAAATTTATTTAAATAAATACAGTTCTTTTATCATACAAGTCACACTACAGATGTTCAACAGCCACATGTGATTAGTGACTACCATTTTGGGCAGCATAGGTACAAAATACTCTTCCATCGTCACAGCAGATTTTACTGGACAACTGTGTTCTAGAAGAATGATGGGGAGCCCAAGCTTTATCGGGCTGCTAGGTGATTCTTCCTCAGGCAGGGGTACAACGTGTTCTTCAGGATAACTGAAAAGGACAGGCCAGTTTCGGACTGACTCAGTGGCAGATTAGGAATTAATTATTCTTTTGCCAAGACAGTACTTAATAAGAAACCCAAATTTAAAAGCTGTGCGTGCCCTGACAGATGCTTCTTCCTTTCTGCCTCTCGAACATCGCCCCTGGCCCGTAGAGGAAGGATGTCGTGGCCATCCCCAGGCCTGGCAGTGTGATGACGGGAAGTGCATTTCTATTAGCTGGCTCTGTGATGGTGCCAGGGACTGCTTGGATGGCTCCGATGAGGTTAACTGTGGTATGTACAACTAAGTTTATCTTCACACGTATTCTCTACGTGTCCGCAGCGCTGAGGAACCTCAACAGGATTAAGTGAAACAAGTCACTAAACAGCCTTGTGCCATACGGGCTAACTTCAGATATTAGATTATCTCCACTATTACCGGGGATATTTGACCTGCGTCTCCATTTTTGCAAACTTACCTAAAAGATTCTTGCCTCTGTGAGCTTTTTAAACTCCTTTGGGATGAAACTTGAGTATACAAAGTTGTGGCCACATCTCCAATCATTACCATCCCTTTCACTTCTGGGTTTTCTATGGAACAAATCCATGCGCAAACCATAAATACCTAAGCACACAAGTCTGTAGTTCAGGGGCTCCACCCCACTGAGCCAGCTCCTGCCTCTTTCAGAGATACCGACAGCATGTCCTGGCCGAAAGATCCCATGTCCGGGAAATTCTCGGTGTCGAGATGCTTGGGAGCTCTGTGATGTCCGTGGGGACTGCGCAGGTGGGCGCGACGAGTCACAGTGCTCTCTGATCCGCTGCCTGGCCGGGCAGTGGCAGTGCAGGAACAAGGTGTGTGTCATGGATGGCTGGAAGTGCAATGGTGTAGATGACTGTGGCGACTCCTCAGACGAGGAAGCCTGTGGTGAGTTCACCCCACTCCCCCCCGCCGCCCTCCTCCCCAGCCTTTCATTTAAAGGGGAAGGTTGTACTGTGTGGGCTGCTTTCGGCATTTAATTCCCGTGACCGGGACTGCCAGCCTATAACTAAAAACAGGATATTTCCTAGCAATAACCAAGATTTAGTCCCATGGAAATGTAAAGCAGTGCTCAAATAATAGCTCCTGTGGTGGACACGCGGAGCGCTGCCTGCAACGTTTCCACTGCACGATGGCCAGTGCGCAGAACACCCGAGCACCGGTATAGCAAGGCAGACCCCTAACAGGTACCTCCCACCCCGGTGTAGTGAGTACGGAAAGGGAAAATTTCTTATTCAAAGAGGGTTCCCCCCACCACCCTGCAAAGCACTTGACGAGTATTACGTTCCCTTTCTCTACCCTCTCCCCCCACCCCTGCAATGTGGTAGAATGTCCAAATTCTTAGGAAACCCAAATCCCACTTCAATCTTCCCAGAATTAAGTCTGCAATATTGAATATATTCAGATTCTAACATTTTTGTAGTGTATAAACTGGCTTCTTAAGAGAGTCTTCATTTAGGGTTCATGTTAACTGACTATAACACCATTTCAATTAGAACTCCTTAACAGAAATTCAGTTCAAATTCAATATTCTTTCAGTCCAGTGCCCAAGTGGCTTGACATCACTGTTACCAAGTCTTAAGTCCCAATTCCCTGAAAACCCTGCTTAAAATGATAAAACTTTCTCCCCTACCTAGACTTGCCTTGGATTCTAGAAATACCGTGGCCACCATACTATAATAATCGTTTCTATCACCCCTTCCCCCAAGAGCTGTCGGGAAAGAATGCTTTCCTGCCTCCACAGCTTCCTGTCCAGAAGGCATGGTTGGATGTGATAATGGGAAGTGCATCCCGGAATCCCTGATGTGTGATGGGGAAGCAGACTGCGCAGATGGTACGGATGAGCCCACTACCTGCGGTGAGGACCCAGTTGCTGGGCTGGCCTGATGTGGGGGCGGGCAGAATCAGATTAAGTAAGCCAGCATTGCTTGGTAATCATCAAGGTCTATACTCTCCAAGAACACTTGGACTAAGATTCCTATTGCCCTTCAGTGATGGCTCCCGCCCACTCTACAAGTTCCAAGCCTTGGTTTTGGTCTCCTGAGTTTGAGCAAATGTTACCTGAGCCGTAAAACTTTGAGAGTTCTTCTCCTGTTATGGCTTTAGGGAAATAGACTAGCTAAATACCTCAAAGCACATGGCTCCTCAAATTCTGGAATAAAGAATGCATACTTTGCCACCGAGAAGCAAATTAGGTGTTCAAGACCATGTGGTGCGTTCTCTAAGGATTTAACTGAGGAGGGACTTAGGAAGACTCTTTCCTGGTGAGGATGGAAACTACTGAGGAAACAACTCAAACTTTTTTTTTTTTAATGTTTACTTGTTTTTGAGAGAGCGAGAGTGGGGGAGGTGCAAAAGAGGGGGACAGAGGAATCCAAAGCAGGCTCCACACGGCCAGCAGAGCCTGATGCGGGGCTTGAACTCACAAACTGTGAGCTCATGACCTGAGGTCAGATGCTTAACTGACTGAGCCATTCAGGCGCCTCTCAAACTTTAAAACCTTGCAATTCTCACTATAAAAATCACTGTTGATTCAAGTTGGGGTAGAGGGAGAGGGGGCACTTGACCCTATGGTCACTTTGTCATCTGTCTCATTTCCTCTTTAAATCTGGTGTCAGATGTATATAATGAAACCTCTTTAGTGTTGCTAAAGGCTGTGTGTTCCTTTACTAAAGGAACAAATAAGCTCGTAAAAGCATAAACAGTGGGACAAAGCACAGGTGTCTGGTCCTGTGCAGATAAGTCACTGAAATTAATAAATTGCTATATCGCTTCCTGAGGCAAGGGTCCTGGCCACCCTCATTTTCTAGAGAAAATTGGGAAGAGGTTCCTGGCCCCTGCATGGGCGAGCGATACGCCAACATTTAAAATTGTCCGGACTGTCCACCTAGAAAATTCCTTTCCGCTGCTCCAGGTTTCCTAACTTTCCCTGTTTTCTTGTCCTTTCCCAAAGCCTCCACATTCCTAGGTCAGGGGACAGGGTCAAAGCAGGCATATGGCCCTTACGCAGTATGGGGGTTTGTAACACAACAGTTTATGAAATGCTTGATCTGTACTGTGTTAAGCCGCCCTGACCGCTGCCCTGTCTCTACCAGGTAAAAACTGCTCTCTGGCCAATGGGGGCTGTGAGGGACAGTGCGGGGACACAAACTGGGGAGTCCAGTGTTCGTGTGGAGCTGGGTGGCAGTTACAGCCAGACAGTCAGAGCTGTGCAGGTCAGAGTTCATTTGGCTCATCCTCCAAAGTTTATATTGTAGGAAAATCGACATGCTATAAAATACACCATCTTCATCATTTTAAGTGTATACTCCAGTGTTCTCCACTACGTTGACAACATGTGCAAACATCACCTCTCTCCATCTCCAGAACTTTCTCATCTGCCCCAACAGCAACTCTCTATGCCCGTGATAATAACTCTGTCTCCAATCCCTGGAAACCTCTATCGACTTCCTGTCTCTATGAATTTGCCTCTTTCAGTCCTGCATCTAAGTGCAATCATATGGTAAATGCCCTTGTGTGTCTGGCTTATTTCACTTCTCATGTTGTTAAGGTTCATCCATGTCATAGCGTGTGTCAAAATATCTTTTTTTTAAAGTTTATTTTGAGAGAGAACATGAGTGGTGAGGGAGAAGGAGAGGGAGAATCCCAAGGAGGCTCTGTGCTGTCCATGCAGAGCCTGATGCGGGGCTCGATCTCACAAACAGTGAGATCATGACCTGAGCTAAAACCAAGAGTTGGGCACTTAACTGACTGAGCCCCCCAAGCCCCCCAAAATCTCCTTTTTTAAGGCCAAATAATATTTCATTGTATGTATACGTCTCATTTTGTTTATCTACCCATTGATGGACACTTTCACAGTTTCCACCTTTTGGCTGTTATGGACAATGCTATGAACACTGGTGTGCAAATGTCTCAATCTGTGCTTTCGATAGTCTTGGATATATGCCAGAAGTAGAATCGTTGTATCCTGTGGTAAAGTCTATGTTTAACTTGAGAACCATCACACTATTTTCCACAGGGGCTGCCCCATTTGACATTCCCACCAGCAGTGCACGAGTCTTTGTTTCTCTAGGTCTTACTATTCATTCTGAATCAGCAACACCCCCCAGAATGTTGTCAGGAACCTAGACATGTATTCTGGGGTCTCTGTATTGATGTTTCCGCTGAATGACATTTATGCATATGACAATTCAACAGAGTCAGGGACTTTTTGTCCCAGCACCCGGCACAGTGATTTGCACATAATACATAATCTAGTGAGCGTCTGAAAAGTAGCCCAGAGGAACAAAAATACTCAAGAGATTGCTCCTTGGTCCTGTCTGACTTATGACTCTCTATCATCAGATGTAGACGAGTGCTCCAAGGCCTACAGTCCTTGCGGCCAGCTGTGTCATAACACGCCAGGCTCTTACTCCTGTGGGTGTGTTCAAGGTCACCAGCTTTACAATGGTACCAGTTGTCGAGTTACAGGTGAGCTCTGGGGCCCTAAGCAAAGCCTGTTGCTCTGTTCTTAGCAGTAATTATAGATAGAAATACTGTGGGTGATTCACTTTAGGGTCTAGTATTAGAGAAGACTTTATTCTTTCTATAAAGAAGCTGCTATGAGAACATTCCTTGGCCAATTTGAATGTCAGTTGCTATTAAGTGTCTTTGAAATGACTTATTCTCTAGGCTATACACCTAGAGGCTCCAGGGGCTCTACTGATAAAATCATAACTGGGCCTGTGTTTCTTTAAGAATGAGATAGTTCATTCATTTGACTTCTGTGTATGAGGCATGGAGAGGACTTCCGTTTAGGGTTGGGGGAAGGGCTGAATCTGAAATCAAGAGGTTCCAAAGATTAGGTTGAATGTGTTGGAGCTCAGAGGAGGAATCAAGACTTGAGGTGGTCCGCTAGATCGCCTCTGGACACACCTGAGTCCAGACGTCAGGGTAAGTGGATTTCAGCAGGGGGGATGGGACAGCCTCTTTGGTTAAAAAGAATGGCGTGAAACAAAGTTTCAAAGGAACGTGCCACTACTCCTTTTCCACTTCTATTGCAGATGATGCTGTTAAAATTCTTATAGCAGTGGATCGAGAACTTGGTGTCCTGGATCGAAGAACAGGCATCTATGAGCCTCTCATACCTACAAAATCGAGGCCTACTTCCGTCGCGTATGATCTTGAGAGAAGCATGTACTTTTGGGTGGATGGAGTCTTAAATGTGTTTGTCCTTGGGAAGCCAAACTCAGTTCTTCTCTATCCAGGTATATTTCTTGACATGAAGAGCCCTATAGCTCCTTAAAGCCACGTCAACAAAGTATAAGCAGCTCGTGTTATTCATCTGGACATCCTCTGTGACTCCCTTGTGAATCATGAGCATGTGTATAGTCCCAATTTGAGATAAGACTGTAATTTGGCTTTGGTAGAGCATACCTGGAGAATGAAGTCACTATTAAGCGGTCCAGAAAGCTTGGGGCTGTGGGCTCAGGCCAAGGTTTGTCTCCACTCTATCACTAGGATTGTGACTTTGAGCAATTTGCTAACTCCTTTGAACCACCATCTGTTGCTTCACTGGGGGAGCATGGGGATTAACCTAGAACTGCTACATGTGTGGAAGCACTTAGCCTTGTCCTGGGCACCCAGAAATCCTCTGCGAGCAGTTAAGAGGTACAGTTCCTAACAATGCACCTGAGACTTGCGTAATAGATAGTGCCCCAAACTGAGGTTGCGTTCTCTTAGATTTCTTGCTTCTGCTTCTGCTGAAATCTTTCTCTTTCCCGGCTGTACACTGTATATCGGACAGGGCACATCTCTGGCCCTCCTTCCCTGTGTCCTATTTGCTTCATTGTATATAGCTCGAAATCAGAACCTATAGACAAGTTCCGTCTGAATCCACAGGAACATAACACTGTCTCCTGTATCCCCAGAGCTTAAAACGGTGAACAGTATCTCTTTGGACTGGTTCACGGGACAGTTGTATTGGGCGAGCAGCTTTGCACGGGTCATCTGTGCTGGTTTAAGTGATGGCAGAGGCTACGTCAAAATCTTGGAGAAGGATCTGGTGCCAGAGCAGCTAATTGTGTTTCCCACAAAGAAGTAAGCAGTGTTTCTTTTAGTATATATCCCAAATCATCGATTATCTTAGAAATTTAAGTCGACAAGAGAACACTTCAACTTTTTCCACCTAGGTCTCATTTGCTCAAAAAAAAAAACAAAAAACCACATCTTGAGTATCAAGCCTAAATTGAATATTATGAGGTCCAACTTTTCAGTCTATTGAGTCTGGGGCAGAAATCTCCTGGGTTTTTAGGAGCGTGATTCTGTACAGGAGAGCCAAGGGGACCTGGCTGGTCAGAATAATGTCTGTGCAGTGGAGGGGACTGTTAACACCTTGCACTTTTGCTTTTCTCAGGTCCTTGTATTGGGTGAATCGTGGTGAGAGAGGCATGAGAACTATTGAGGCTGCAGGGATGGATGGCTCGGACAGGAAGGTGCTCGCCGTGGTAAACATGGAGGCGCCTGTAGGACTGACGCTTGACCACGTGACCGGCAGGCTCTACTGGATCAGTGACTATAAAGAGGTACTGGAGAGAGGTCAGGGAGAGAAGATAGACAGACAAACCTGGGTCTTAGTGTGACTGTGGGCAACTGCACAGTTCTCAAGTCTTGCATCAACCCTACGAAGTATTTCTGGCTGTGAAAACGGAGAAAAGCAAGCTCAGATTGTACCGAATCTTTAGGAAGAGTCCAACGATATCAACATAAGTTGGGGAACTAAGTGTGACTTCCTTTTTATTTTTTTTTCTCCTTAGCTTTACTTAATGAAAAAGTGAGAGAGAGAATGGGGAGGGGCAGAGAGAGAGGGGGAGAGAGAATCCCAAGCAGGCCCCACGCTCAGTGCAGAGTCTGATGCAGGGCTCGGTCCCGTGACTGTGAGATCATGACCTGAGCTGAAATTAAGAGTCAGACACATTACCGACTGAGTCACTCAGGCTCCCCAAGTGTGATTTTCTTAAACACTACAGTCAAACTTGGCACTGGTAATAGAGGTCATATTCTATGTTGTGCCTAGGATATAAAAGCTTTTAAGATGGCAGACCACCTCCTTGAAAGCATATAGTTAAGTACTTAGTACTTAATTATACTCTTATTTTGAAGTCTTAATATTACAGTTGGTGTTTTCTCATTTTTGGAAGCATCAAACTGACAGACCAGTATGACATGGTGGCCAAAAGCATAGGATTGGGAGTCTTTTTTTTTTTTTAGGATGTCAATTTTGTTTTTTCAAAGTAATCTCAACACCCAGTGTGCAGCTCAAATTCACAGCCCCGAGAGCAAGAGTTTCATGCTGTACCAACAGAGCCAGACCTGGAGAGTCATATCTTTTAGCCCTATTATGTCAGCTGTGATTTTGGCAATTTATGGTACCTCTTTGGGTTCCCATTGCCCTCTCTGAAAAGAGCTAGAATGTTTTTCTTCAGAAGGCATTTGGAGAATGTAGGGAAAGGACTTGGCACAATGTTTGGATGCAGACAATGTGTTGTACAAGTCACTACTGTAACTTTTCTGTGACCCTGTTTGTGCAAGATGCAGTCACACCACTGGGTTTGGTATTACCCTCCAAGAATCCTAAGATGATTTCATCTCTGTCAAGTTCATAGCTCATGAAGATGTTAATCAGTGTCCATGAAAGAGGTGCACTGACCTCGGCATTTCTTGCTAATGGTACCCTGCTCTCACGACTCTAACCCTTCAGTCCATAGAGACAGTAAACATCGACGGCAATGAGAGGCACACCTTTCCGGAGGTCTTCTTGGAAGGTGATCATCCAATAGGACTAGCTGTATTTGAGAACACTTTCTTCTGGGCAAATAAAATACGGCTGTTTCGCACTTCACCCCATACCCCAAAGGAGAGAGTGGTGCTGCTGAATGCTTCCATATCTGCTTTCTCTGTCCTGCACAAATCCCAACAGCCCAAGGGTACGTCAAGGGCTTGCTTTTGAAATGCTAATGAATCAGAATGTACACTAAACAGAAATGGCCTAAATTACTTCCCTGGCCTGCTGTTGGAACTTGCTACTTTTTTAGGCAGGGGAAATGTTCTGGATATCATTCCAGACTTCCACAGGACTTCTAAGTAAGAGGATCTGAACAAAATCCTCTCCTGGGAAAGTCCTTCCAAGCATGTACCTTGTGCTTGTCCAAGTCCAATGTAGCAACCAGATTCTTGAATTTCTGAAATACACAAAACAGGGTAATAAGGAGTTCACTGAACTGTTAGTATAGCTTACTCATGGACACCTTAATTGTTGTTGACCTTAAGGTTTTATATTCTTTATAGAAAATTGAAGAAAGCTCAGTATCCTATTTATGGAAGAGTAGGAGTTAAAAGCTTTTGTTAATCAGAAATTGTATGTCAGACTCCATTCAAATAATGTTTCTTAATGGGTCCGAAAGACTAACCAAAGTACAGAGCTTAGACCACTATTTACTGCTAAAGGAATCTTCCTATAAGCGAGTTAGGCAGTCATTTTGCCTTAACTCTGGGGGAGAAGATGATGGTGGTTGAAGCTTTATTGGCTTGAGCTTAACAAGGGTAAGTTAATTGCCAGTATCTTAAGGGGGATCATGGGAGGTTAAAGGTCAGCATGCCTAACCTAGAAGGAAAGGAGAATCCTGGGATTCCTCTTAAGGCAAAACTAACTGAACTCCCCTTGAGTCTTAAGTTTTGATCTATATAGATAATTCTGGAATCGTATCTAACCTACTTCTCTTTTAAAATAGGCAGATACCCAGAATGTGCTCCAGGCTCCTGTAGCCACTTATGTCTCCTGTCCCCCGTTCATCCCAAGGGCTATAAGTGTGTTTGTCCAGAAGGAATGTTCCTTCTACCTTCCGGTACATGTAGTGGTAAGTATGCTGGGTGAAATGGGCTGGCCTCAGGGAAGCACATTCCATGGTAGGCCTGGAAATAATGTAGCTTCTATTTTGGTATCAATCACTTTTATGCTGACACATTTTTACTTTGATTATGTTTTGTTCTCCAAGATCTTGATTAGTTTTTTAATCATGTTAAAAGTACATAAACTAGAGTTTCCCATTTTCACCACTTCCAAGTGTGCAGTTCAGTAGCATTAGGTACATTCATATTTTTGTGCAGCCTTTACTACCATCCATCTCCAGAACGTTCTCATCTTGCTAAACTGACATTTTATATCCATTAAACAATAACTCCCCCTTCCTCTCCTCCTCCCCCACCTCTGGACCACCATTCTACTTTCTGTCTGTATGAATTTGACTATTCTAGGAACCTCACTGAGGGGAATCATACAGTATTTTCCCTTTTGTTGCTGGCTTATTTCACTTAGCATAATACTTTCAAGGTTCATAAATGTTGTAATGTGTGTCTGGATTTTTTTTATTTACAAAAATTTTTAATGTTTATTTTTGAAGGAGAGAGAGACACAGCATGAGTTGGGGAGGGACAGAGAGAGAGAGGGAGACACAATCCCAAGTAGGCTCCGGGCTCCGAGCTGTTAGTACAGAGCCCGATGCAGGGCTTGAACTCATGAGCCATAAGATCATTACCTGAGCCAAAGTAGGATGCTTAACTGACTGAGCCACCTAGGTGCCCCCAGAATTTCTTTTTAAGACTGAATAACAATCCATTTTATCTGTGTACTACGTTTGGTTTATCCGTTCATCCATCAATGGATATTTGGGTTTGACTGATTTTAAAGCTTACCCCACTCAGTTTTACCCCCAAATTTAAGTTGTGTAAGAAAGTAATCCTCCATAGTCTTATAAGTATTGTGTGTTCTGACTTCTGTTTGTAAGCAGAGAGTCTACTTCTGTATTGTTAACCTAAATTCTTCCTGTTGGTTTTTGTCTTTGAAATATCAAGGCTACATGCTCCATTGAACCCTTGTATCCAAATTACTTTTCTCTAAAGAAACATTGGAGTCTTAAGAAGAGTACATGCTATAATTATGTTTATGTTCTAACTGCCTTTAAAGAACACAATTCTCAGGGGTAGCTGCAATGCACTCATGGTGTGTGTAACACACTGTTGTGCCAGGCTCAGGACTTGAGCTTAAATTATATCTCAAACATTATATATACAGTTAAATTCCCAAGTAACTTGTCTTTAAATGGGCAACTGAATTTAAAATTCTCTCTACTGAGACTTGAGTGCCACATGCAAGGACTCGTGGGCATTACTGGATGAAATGGGGCACCACCCCAGCCCTAATCCTCATGGTTCTGTGTGAAGCTTTCAGCAGAAATTCCAAAGAGTTAGTGCCTCAGATAAGCGGAGCAATACTTCATTTGCCCAAATGGCTCCCTTCTCCCAGGAAGCTAGGGCATCTGGATTGTATGTGTGTTTCAGAAGTGAACTTTGGGTTCACTTTCTAGGTATACTTTAGCTGAAGGGATTGCTCAAGAAGGGAGCATTGCACTTACCTAGCAAATGGCCAAACAGTAAATCTCTCCTTTCCCTTGGTAGGGTTAAAGCTGGTGTTTTCTTCTGGCAAACATCTCTACTTGTTGAAAGTTGGTTTTATGGGAACTGCTATAGAGCGGACCCTGGTTCAAGAGCATCCTAGGAACATCTATTTACTGGATATTGACTGGAAAAGAAACCTCATCTACTGGACAGATGCCCAGGGACATCTATTCTTCTCAACTGGCTACTCAGGAGAAAAGCGAAAGATTTGGACAGAGTATACAGGTAAGCTGGGTGCCTATTTTGGCTTTTCCCCTTTACTTTCTGGCTCTAAAATTAACTAGAGCCAAAAAAAATCTATTCCTGATATGAATCCATCTTAATGCCAAAGAATGTTTATTTTTAAAATTTTTTTATGTTTTTTATTTTTGAGAGAAAGAGAAAGCATAAGCAGGGGAGGGGCAGAGAGAGAGGGAGACACAGAATCCAGAGCAGCCTCCAGGCTCTGCGCTGTCAGCACAGAGCCCAATGCGGGGCTCAAACCCAAGAACCGTGAAATCGTAACCTGAGCTGAAGTTGACACTCAACTGACTGAGCCATTCAGGTGCCCCCAAAGAATGGTTTTTAACTAATTTAAATATGAAGTATCAGAGTTACCCTTATGCTTAGGAGAGCTGTGCAGACTGTAAAAAGGCTACCATGATTAGAGAAATCCTAGGGGCAGTGGTAAGTTTTTTGAAATTCTATTTTCCTGGCCTTAAGTTTGGGTAGGATAGAAATAGACCTCAAATCCTTCAGTTTTGCAATGCAATTTTTTTCTTGCATTAATTTAGAAGTGATTTGCAATGCAGATTTCTGAGAAAACCTGCAAGATATTTTCCTACTGTGGCAATATATACTCTCTCTTCTCTCCCACACTCCTGGGTGCTACACCCCATCCTTAGCGCTCCATGCTCCACCTAAAGGCAAACACCTACTTTATAAAAGAGAGCTGAAGCTAGAGTAATTTGATTTCCGAATGCGCCCTGTGTCCTGTAAGTACCAACCATAAGCTTTACTACCAGCAGTGCTGTCCTGAGGGACACGCTCCCGGGACGCCCTTCGGAGCAGTAAGCTCTACTGAGTCCTGAGGCAAGCACAGTGCCTGGCACCTAGGAACTGCCAGTCCCTGCCCTAGAGAACTTTCTGGAAAAAGTGAAGCACGCAGTGGTCTTGCCATACAGCTGATGGCTGTCTGAGGAAACACGTGATCTTGAATTTCTTCCCATTTAATTAAAACTGCCACCTTTGCTCCACTGGCTAATCTTAGCTAATAGGTTTCGGTGTCACAGTGATCATATCAAGGAGTTTTAAGAGACTGGCAGTTTCATTTGAGCTGGGTTCTGGTGTGGAAGATTGAGGCCTTGGAGCAGGTGACTCTGAAATAGAAAAAAATATATATATATATATGTTTCTTTCCCTGGTTCCTGGTACACAATTCCTGAGACCTTTGTAACTTCCTGAGTGACAGATGGGACACAACTCTCCTCAGTCCTTTGGAATTTCCTGGGTGAAAGGAGTAGCTTTGGCTTGAATGAGGCAACAATGCAACATTGAATTTAAGGTCCGTTTCTACGACTTAGGGCCAGAAAAAAAAATTAAAAACCTTATCACTGACCCTGGGAGGCTGGTAACCAGAAGGACCGAGCCATGACTAAAGGTTAGAGCTCGCAGCCCTACTCCCCATTCTCCGGAAGGGCCGGGAACTGGAAATGGTGTCAGTGGTCAGTCATGCCTACGGGATGAAGCTCCTTCTAGGGCTGGGAGGGAGACAAGGGGAACAGAAGCTCCTGCCTGTGGGCCCTTCGGGGGTTGCCCTATGAAGCTCTTCATCTGACTATTCGTTTGTATCCTATATGTAACGAGCCAGCAAGTATGTTTCCCTCAGTTCTGTGAGCCATTCGGCAAACGATCAAGCTCGAGGGGGTTGTAGGAACCCCTATGTAAGGCCAGTGGGTCAGAGCATGGGTGACAGCCCGCCCTGTGGTCGGCATCAGAAGCAGGGGCAGCACTGGAATGGAGCCCTTACCCTGTGGGGTTTGATGCCAACTCCAGGTAGATGGTGTCAGGACTGAATTAAATTGTAGGACGTTCTTTTTTTTAAAATAATGTTTATAAGTTTATTTATTTTGAGAGAGAGACAGCATGAGTGGGGGAGGGTCAGAGAGGGGGAGAGAGAGAGAGAGAGAGAATAATCTCAAGCAGGTTCCACAACACTGCCAGTGGAGAGCCCGACGTGGGGACCGAACCCACAAAACCATGAGATCATGACCTGGGCCAAAACCAAGGATTGGATGCTCAACCGAGTCACCCAAGCACCCCTCATTGAAGGACCTTCTTGTGTTGCAGAATCGCTTGGCATAGGGAAACCCCATGCGTATCTGGAGCCACACGGGCACGTTTGTCCTGTACAGTGGCTGGAAGCTTGGCAAAGCCAGGCAGGCCCTTCCCGGCAGGGATCAGGCCAGTTACTACCTATCAAGGCCTGTTTGCAGACCTCAGGGACTCCTCACAACCCAGCGTTCAGCTTATCCTTACATCAAAGTGTACTAATATCAGGGTTTTCTCTTCAATGTGTTAATCCTGTTTGATTGAAAATTGAGGCTGGGAAACACAGATGAGGTTGCTAATAAGAAATGGGAGGGCTCCAAAATTCTGTTTTAGGAAAGAGTGCGTGTCTTTAAGAACGTGTGCAAAATCGCTCAACAAACATTCCGTGGTCCTGGCAACTGAGCACTCAACTTTGAATCTGCACGGCTCCAGTTAAACCTAATGCCAGACATGGCACATCTTCTGTGCAGATGGCAGAGCCCGACAGAGGAGAGCGAAGCTGAACCGGGTGGGGCCAGTCTGTTCTTGCTTATGGGCCAACCTTAAATCCCTTCTTTCCTGGAGTGACTTAAGGAATGTGGGGACAATTCTATGCAAGTTTCTCTACATAAAAATGTGAGGAGTAGGGGCACCTGGGTAGCTTAGTCAGTTAGGGGTCTGACTCTTGATTTTGGCTCAGGTCATGATCTCACAGTTTGTGAGTTCAAGCCCCCGATCAGGCTCTGTTGCTGACAGTGTAGAGTCTGCTTGGGATTCTCTCTCTCTCTCTCTCTCTCTCTCTTTCTCTCTCTCTCTTCCCCTATCCCACTCTATCTCTTTCTCTCTAAATATAAGTAAATAAACTTAAACAAAACAAAACAAAAAAAGAAAATGTGAGGGATAGTAAGCTATGCTTCCACCCTACACCCAGGAAGTGGGTAAAACTAAAACACACAAAGCCTGTGCATACTGGCCTCACAATTCTGTACCACGCTCCACTTCCTCGCCTTGTCTGTTTGTCAGCCTTCCTGGTAGTTAACATTTGAGTTCTTAAATATATCCCAGCACACTGCCAGGTATTTTATTAAGAACCAGCTCTCTGGAGGCTGGGGGGATATGTGCATACATATATTATATGTGTTTGTTATAAGCTGACTGAGATAAAGGAGGTAATACAATTTACAAATAATAAAATATACAACATTCTTTACTGTAAATTTCATCTGGCCACATGATTTTCAGATTGGCTGCAGATACAAGAATTCAGAATGAAAAAGCAGTTTATAGTCACAATTCAATCAAGATTTAACACAATCCAACTATGAATAAATGCTTAATTCCTGTCTGATTTGGCAAAGAAGTCGATGCCATCAGTGAGCAAATATGGTCCTACTGTAATGTTGTCTGATACTTGTTTCTGTAAACAAGTGACAAGTGTAGCAGTGAAGACTAATTGGAATTAGTTTATTGACATAAAGGACTTATTTGTGGAATTGGATAGTAGTTTTCAAGTACTAGAAAAATATCTTCCGCTTTTTGTGATACTTAAAATGTGTGACACGTGTAAGTTTGATTTGCAATGTTAACATCTGTCTCTACCACTTAAGTCCAGACCAGGGGTTTTCAACCTCTTCCTATAAAAGGCCACATAGTAAATGTCTTAGGCTGGCTTGGCACTCCACTGTGGTATCTGAAAAGGAGCCACAGACAAAATGTACACGAACGGCTATGGTGTGCTTCACCGAATTTTATGAAAACAGACCTCAGGCTGGCATTGGCCCAAGGCCCGTTGTTTGGAAAACAAAACCTGAAACCAATCAATCCCTGATTTGTAGTGCTTGCCAATTTCTCTGCTTGAAAATACTCCCACAGGGCCAGATTTCAAGCTACCAATGTAATGTCACTTAACACGAGTGTGCAGTAACGAAATGCAAGAAAGTAAGTGAGGAGCATTTTAGTTGTGTTTCAAATATAATTAAGCTTATATTATTTAGTTTTAATAATGACCCTATTGGACAACAAATTTACAGCATCCCTGAATTTAACGACTGGCCGTCACGGGCTTACCAGCACACTGCTGTAAAGTACCAGACACAATGGGGCACCTCGGTGGTTCAGTCAGTTGAGCGTCCAACTTTGTGAGGTGGAGCCCCACGTCAGGCTTGCTGCTATCAGCCTGTCAGCACAGAGCCCGCTTCCGATCCTCTTTCCCCCCCTCACTGCCGTTCAACCTCTTGCGCTCTCCCAAAAATAAATATTAAAAAAATAAAATAAAATACCAGACACTGTCCTAAGCTTTATGTGTACTAACTCTAGTCCTCAACACTGTGGGAAGCACTGTCCCTACCATGCATTTGCAGAAACTGAGGCACAGAAGTTAACGGATACCTTATTTTGGAAGGTGTTTCAAACAAGGCAATCTGACTCACTAGCCTAATACTGCTCCTAACTTTGATGCTCTACCTAGCTTAGACCTAACTGTGCAGCTATAGTGGGTGGGTTGGGAGTAGGGAGTGCTTCTTAGGTTAGTGCCCAGCTCTGTTACACTTGAAAGCTAACACTTTGTGGCTAACAAAGCTAACAGTACCCATGTCTGTGTCTTCTAGCTGCACGTCTCCGCCATATCCGTCCCTCCTACCAGTGACCTTTCATACCTCTGCTGTGGTTTCCTTTACTCAGTCTCTGCTTTCCTGTAGCAAAAGACATGTAATTGATGGATTTTCATACTTAACCAATGAAGAGGGCTGTGAATCCAAAGTTGCAGACCCGCATTCAAATGTAAGCGTTGCCATGTAGCCATCTGACTCATAAAAGATGGTGAATATCTCCCTTGCCAGCTGGTTGTAAAGGTCACATGAGCTCGTACGACAGACAAGGTGCTGGAATCAGGATAGGTATGACGGGACTCCTCATGTGAATGAGACGTGTAGGCATGTTAGGGGCCAGCCTTTGCATCCCAGTTGTTCTCCAGTTGAGTCCAATTGAATCCATCCTTAACTTAAAACTTAAGATCATGCATGAGTGTAGTTGAATGTCCTTTCTAATGGAAGTTACTTTTCCTCCTTACAGTCTGCTCAGCAAATGTGGACATATCCACTGGGATCTTGTACTGGCTGCCCTGTGACAGAAGTACTATTCAGCAGACCAACACTACTGGCCCAGACACACATACCCTCTACCGAACAGGCAGCATCATACTGCATCTTCTTCTCAACTGGCCAAAGAGAGTGATCTACTGGGTAGAAAGTGGAAAACGCTTGCAAAGTATGACCCTTGATGGCAAAAACAGACAGGAAGTGTGGACAGGCACCTGGGCAGCAGACACCCATATGGCCTTAGACCTTGGCTCGTCTAGCATCCTTTGGACCACCAAAGGGTCAGGTAAGCGCTCCACAAAGCAGCACAGTTGGAAGAAGCTCGGGGTAGGAGGTGGTGAGAGAATCTTGTTTCGGCCTAAGGATTCTAGTCATTCTTAGAATTCACTAGACCCAGGCTCAGATTCTGATTCTCCCAGGTAAAGTGTGGACCCTTGTCCCTTACCTCAAACTCAGTTTCACTGGTAAGTCTGGATTTTTGACTTAAAAGGCAGTAAACTTCAGAGCTCATATACTTCCAAGCTTTATGCCCAGAATTTGCTTCTGTTTCCATGAGTAGCAATAGACTCATGGAGTAGACATAACAGAACCAAACTTCCATTGCAAATGAAGCAGAGATGCTTCAGCTACATCTGATGTCACACACAGCTTCTACCTCGTGTCTGATGTTCATGGTCTTCTCACCCGGAAGCAATCTCCAGCACCTGGTGACTGAGCGTGTTGAGACCGCAGGAGAGGCAATAAAGTCACACCTGACACTTCCACGTGGCAGATCGTGCTTCCCTGGAGCTTTGAACACTTCCTTGGAGTATCTTTACAAAACTAGAACCTACAGAACTAGATAGGAAGAACCTGCACTTATTTTCAGTTGGGGTCATTGAACGTCACGAGCAGTACCCATGCACACCGCCCCCCCCCCCCCAATTTCCCCTGCTGTCACACCTTGCATGTTCTCCGTCAGCTTGTAAGAACTTGACTCTTCCTTAGGGTTGCAAAGTCTGAGCCTCCTAAAAAATAGAACATATGCTTTGAACAAGACCTGGAGTGATGGCATCATGGCGGCTCACGAGCCCTACCTGGTGACCGTGCACCGAGGCGCTCTCCTGCTGTGGGACCGGAGGATGCCGGAGCCCTTCTCCGTGTCAAAAGAGCCATACGTAAGGAAAGTGATCATCCTGGCAGAGGATCAGCGGGTCTCAGGCGAGTCTTCCTCTGTGGGGCCATTCTTTGAAATCCGCTTTGCCTACCTCTTGTCAGTGTGTTTTCAGAGGATTCTTTGCATTGGTGGTTGTCCCGACCTACAGGTCAGTGGGCCGCCTCCCTAACTGTCCTTGTCCTGGAAGCGTACGAGTCTGACACGTTTCGCAAAATTTGCCTAATGACCCAAGACCCCGAACAAACGCTTAATAAACCTCTTGGTCTGGCTGTAAAGAGATCCATTGAATTTGTTCTGAACCACTTTCCCAGACAGGTTTTACCAAGGAGCCCCCTTTTCCCAAGCAGCAACATCTTGCAGCGCCTCCTGTACAAAGCTGCTCTGGGGCTGTGGGTACCAGAGAAGCAGTTCTTCCCTGCTGTTGAAGCTGTACCTGCAGTTCACAAAGTCCTGCCTCAGGCTCGCTTACCTTTCTCTTCACGTATGCCTTTGGCCTGGAGCCCAAAAATCTGATCCTGGATCTTGCAGCAGAAAAAAGGAGAAATCCTATCGCAGGATTCAGGGGGTTTTTGTGAGCGAAAGTGGCCAGAAGTCCAGAGGAAGGGTAGAAACAAGGAGGGACAGACTTTTTCTGTCTTCGATGTGCGCACTCCGTAGAGATCTCTTCTCTTTCTCTCTCTGTCTGCACTGCCTTACTATTTGATTCATTGATTGGTTTAATCTGATTTTCGGGGCTAAGAAGCATTAGGCCTCGGAACCTATTTCTTAGGGAATAAAATGTGCCAAGAAAAGGGTAACTAATTGGTAAAAATCCAACTTTGATTATTCTCCGAATGAATCTGTTAGGTCGCTGTGCTGGTTGTTGAAAGCACTAACGGGTGACTTGTAACGGTGAAACTGAGACACCACAAGGGAGTGTCCACATTATGCTGGCCCCTGTCCCAGACCACGAGACGTTATAGCAGGGAGCCAGACAGAACAAGTCCCTATCTGCAGAAACTTTATTTTCCATTCCTAGCATTTGGCATTAGGCAGAGAAAAAAAAAGTTAGTAGGCCTGAAAGGAGAAAGCAGTGTGGCCAAATTTGAAGCAATGAGACGATGGGCCAATGTAGTGCATCTAATCTAAGGATCTAGGCTTTGAGTCCATTTCACTGCTTCTCCCTATGAGGTGGACAAACAGCACTGCCCAGCCATGACGTGGGTTTGCGGGGATGGGGGTGGGGCGTGGGGGTGGTGGACAGTAGAAGCACATCTCTGTTGCTGAAACCTTAGGGACTGATTTGCTGAAGCAACTCTTCCTTCTAGATCCTGAGTTTGAAGGGGCCGCCACAAACGGCCCCCCCACCCTTGCTCCAGCGCCCCCTCTGCTTTGCCCCCCATCCTCTGTCTCCTGTCAGAATGGGGAGGAATGCATCTCTCGGGAGTACCTCTGTGATGGCAAACGGGACTGTCAGGATGGCTCGGATGAAGGGGACTGTTCCCACTTCTGCAACAGACCAGGTGTGTCACCGTCTCCTGTCTAGTCCTTTGTGCCAGGCATACTGATTCAGCTGCAGGCACATGGTACAAGGTTCCATGTCTATTCTGATCACACTTGCTTTCTTGTATAAACTGCCAGAGATAAAGGTCAGAGTCTGTCAGCATACAGATTCTGCCAGCATCCGTTTTACCACATTGAAGTCAAATGTTCTACCAGGTGTAATTCAACTGGTACTTCCTTGCTTCCTCATATTTGCTTACGTGTTCCAGGATTTGCCTTTATACAGGCTGAGCCATAAAGTGACCTAAATAGACCACTTGTAACAGAAATGGTAGTGTCCCAACAAGTGTTTAAAGTAATCAAACCAACGTAAGCCCTTATTACTTGAACAGCTTAGTTCAGCTTGCTCATTTCATTGACCTGAGTACTTTACGAAAGCTTGCTCCTGGATTAGATGAGCAGTAAAGCTCAAACAAACAGGATGCCGTCTACGTATCCCTCAACCTCCAGGATGAGGGGGAGTTCATCTAATTTTATTTTTAGTTTAAAAATTTTTTTAAATGTTTCTTTATTTGAAAAAGAGAAAGAGCAAGTGCAAGGGAGAGGCAGAGAGAGAAGTACAGAAAGGACCCCAAGCAGGCTCTGTGCTGTCAGCTCAGAGACTGACTTGGGGCTTGAGCCCAAAAACTGTGAGTTCGTGACCGGAGCCAAAATCGAGAGTCTGACACTTAACCGACTGAGCCACCACCCAGGCGCCCCGAGTTCATCTAATTTTAAATCTTCAGTATGACTGTGTGAATCACAGTATGAATCTGATGAGAGCCTCTGGTCTTTTCCATTGGAGGAGTCTTCCGGTGTCTGAACGGAAACCAGTGCATTGAAGACAAGCGCCGCTGTGATGGGGCACAGCAGTGCTCTGACGGGTCTGACGAGCTGGGCTGTTGGGAGCCCGCTGAAGACTGTTCCCTGCGTTGTGACAACGGGACCCGCTGTATCCCTAAGAGCCGGCTGTGTGACGGCCACCCAGATTGTTCTGACAGGAAAGATGAACAAGGGTGCGGTAAGTGCCATGTGACTGACTCCCTTGGAGAGTTTCAAAATGCCTGACAGTCGATTCTCCTTATCCGTGGCAGTTATATTCTATAAAGCTGCCACAAATACATCATTGCTCATAGAAAAAAATGCAGGGTAAGGTTTCGGAGAATCTCTTGCGATAGTATTTTTGTCAACCAATCCATATGTAACCTCAATTTAGGTATATTGCTGTTTAGAGGCCACTTGATACATATTGTTGACTCGTTAACATTGGAGTCAGAGCCGACAGCATTATAACTTGGCGCCTGAGCATAGCTTAGTGCACACAGGTGTTTTCTCTGTAAGGCATATCATGGACTTCTTGCACTCAGAATGCTTGACAGCTTTTCTGCACTGCACTTGGGAGCTTGGTTCAACAGCAAAATCACCAAAAAGTATAAAAATGGGGAAGTATGACCCTAAACAGACTGCAGAAAGGACACTTGTTTCCAGTGTAAGGACCGAAACAAGAAGGCAGAGCCTTGCCTTGTTTGATCCCAACTGGAAACATGTGTTAGGCAACGTAGATGTTTTCATGCTTTGTATATGTGCATCTTTTTTTTTTTTAAGTTTATTCATTTATTTTGAGAGAAGCAGAGATCGTGTTGAGTGGGGAAGGGTCAGAGAAGAGGGAGAGAAACTCCCAACCAGGTCAGTGCAGAGCCCGATGCTGGTGTTACGCCCACGAAACCTCGAGAAAATGACCTGAGCCAAAACCAAGAGTTGGACACGTAACTGACTGAGCCAGCCAGGCGTCCCATGTATGTGTATCTTCAGATGACCGTGAAAGTGTGGGAGCACAGATTTAGGGGAGGTGTTACAAATTTTGGCAAGTAGGTGAATGTGCAAATAATAAATCTGCAAATAACAAAGACAGATTGTACTTACCGCGAAGTTAACAGACTAGGACGGAAGGTTCCGAGCTGGAGGGACGTTGGCAATCCTGCCACAGCACTCCCCTCTCCGTAACAACATTCCCATGAGTGGAAGACCCGTTTACTTGACCACACTTTTCTTGAGCTAGAATCTACCTCCTTGAAGATTTTAATTTTGATCCTAGGTCTTCTCATGTGACAGGCTATCCTCATCTGTAGGTGTTATTGCTTTTCCCTCCTTTTTTGTGGGATACACAGTCTTGCTTTTTAGTCTTCCCAGTGACTTGTTCCAAAAACCTTGATTGTGGGAATAGGGTAGAAGAGAGATTTGGGAGAATTGAAGTGGGCAGAAGAGGAAGCTGTTTGAGGTACTGTAATCGATTTGAATGTGGAGGTACTAGGTAGCCAGATGATATGACTATACTTGTGCTTATGAGAAGAACATCAGGAGGAGGAAGCCAAGGTATAATTTACTTTTCAATGCATATTTACTCTTTCTCCCAAGACCTGATCTTTTTTCTTGAACCAAGTCAAGCAACTTCTATCTGTAGGAACGGAGTCCAAGCGCATCACATGAAGGTATGTTGGATGTTGTTAGGGACTTTCTCTTTTCACCAAGGACATTAAGGTCCTGGGGCAGAGTCCTACTCCCCAGCCTATCTCGGTGTCCTTCTCCTTGTCTCCATCTCTGTCCCCTAGCCCTCATTCTCCAAGACAGGATTTTTCTGGGCTAACTTAGTAGGCCTTTTCTGACCTAACACTGCTCGAACCATCTTTGAGGGCTGGGGTTGAGTTCCCAAGGTGACAGCAGAAGACTGAGGAGCCTTCAGACCATTTCTTTTGCCATCAAACTGTGTCCACATCTGGCTGAGTTCTTACCTAAATTTCTCTTTTCCAGTTGGTGCCCAATGCAGCACAGCTGAATTTTGATGCAAGAGCAGCCAGTGCATATCTAATATTCTGCGCTGTGATGGGAATCAAGACTGCCTGGACCACTCGGACGAAGAGGGCTGTCCTGTTGCCTGGCCTCCACAGTGCCCGTCAGGGGAGGTGAGGTGCGGGAGGAGTGGAGAGTGTGTGTCAGCAGATTGGCTATGTGACCATGACGTGGACTGCGAAGATGGAACCGACGAGAAGGTAGTGGACCCTTCTTCAGAAAACAGATTGATTACTTGGGGCACCTGTGTGGCTCAGTCGGTTAAACATAAAACTCTTAATTTTGGCTCAGCCCGTGATCTCATGGTTTGTGAGATCGAGCCCCATGTTGGGCTTTGTGCCAACAGGGTGGAGCCTGCTTTGGATTCTCTTTCCCTCTGCCACCCACCCCCAAAATAAATATTTAAAAAAAAACTTAGGGATGCCTGGGTGGCTCAGTTGGTTAAGTATCCGACTTCGGCTCAGGTCATGATCTCATGGTTCATGGGTTCGAGCCCTGCATCAGGCTCTGTGCTGACATCTCAGAGCCTGGAGCCTGTTTCAGATTCCATGTCTTCCTCCCTTTCTGCCTTTTCCCTGCTCATGCTGTCTCTGTCTCTCTCTCTTTCTCAAAAATAGATAAGATTTAAAAAATTAAAAAAACAAAAGAAAACAACTTAGAAGAGCAGCTTTCTCTTTACAACAGGAACATGTGCTTCCCTGTAGCAAACTTGAGAAAATATAAGAACAGAGAAGGCTCTCATCCTTCCTGCCCAGGAAGCCATCGTAACTACATCGAAGTGTCCAAATTGAGAAGATCTCTTGTGGAAAAACGTTTAAGAGGTTTTTAATGTAGGTTTGCAAGTGTTAGGTCTTGATGTCTGTGGCTCAAGTGTCCCACTCAGAGATCGGCTCTGAAGCCCCACCCACCTGTCACCATGGACGGCACGGAAGCTGCCACATTGCATGTGAGGTGCAGCTTGGCTTGAATCCTACAGTGTGCCTTTGACCTTAAGAAAGTACTTACTCCTGAACGTTCTATTTCCTCATCTGTCAGTGGGTGGAAGATATGGCTCCTAGTGCCCGAGGGGCTGACACATCTAAAGGTTCAGGGCTATAGCAGGTGTACTGAAGTCCCCTCCCCTCCTTCAGTGCATCCTGTCCCATATCTGAGTGTTCAAGTCAGATTAGGTGCATATTGGTGCTATAACTTTTAACGTGCTAGGGTGTGGTTTTGAAATGGTAAAAGAATTCTAAGGAGTTTCTAGAGCACATTCTTCTGTTTCTTTTTTTTTTACTTAAAAAGTTTTAATGTTTATTTATATTTGAGAGAGAAAGCGAGACCGAGCACAAGCGGGGGAGGGGCAGAGAGAGAAGGAGACATAATCCGAAGCAGGCTCCAGGCTCTGAGCTGTCAGCACAGAGCCCGACATGGGGCACAAATTCATGAACCACGAGATTATGACAGGAACCAAAGTTGGACACTTAACTGACTGAGCCACCCAGGCGCCCCAACCATTCTTATGTTTCTTAAATGAAGACCTTTCTTCCCGCTTTGCACCCAGGTTCAATTTTCCTAAAACTCCTTGCCCAAACTCTGGCTACTGAAAGCATTTGCCTGAGTTTTGGGGCTTTCTCTGGCTCACTGCAGAGGGTACTTGAGCGTTTCCTTGTAACCCCGGCCTGGTCTCCCTCTGAGAACCCCTTCCTGGGCTCCGAATGCAGGTGTCGCTGATGGAGCCACTGTCTCCTCAGGACTGTGGCCCCCAGAAGCTTCTCTGTGGCTCCGGGCAGTGGTCCTGTGGCAGCGGAGAGCGGTGCGTGCCTGACGCGTGGCGCTGTGACGGGCAGAGAGACTGCGGGGACGGCAGTGACGAGGCCGGGTGTAAGTACAGGGGCTGTCGCTGAGGGGAGGCGGCCTTGGGGGCACCGGAGTGAGAGGCCAGCTGGCCCGGCAAGCACGAGACATCCATCCCCTTCCCAGAATGGAGGCGTCCAGATCGCACATCCTTGCTGTGGGCGAGGTGTCGGGGGGTTGGGGGCAGACTGTGAAAGTAGAAAGTCCTCCTCTCCAGGCCCCCCCCAGAAATGCCTAAGTTCTGAGTTCCAGTGTGGTTCCCGTGCCTGCCTCGACCTCCGCCTCGTGTGTGATGGGAAGGAGCACTGTTCCGACGGCTCCGACGAAGGCGGCCAGTGTGCGCGGTCAGCCTGCAGCCAAGCGCGGTGCTCCCACGCCTGCCACCCGTCCCCACGCGGGCCCGTGAGTTCATGCAGCTGCTGTTCCCCAGTAGCCATAGGCTGGGTTTATCGAAATGGGTCATCTTACTCATCTGCGGCCGTCACTGGTTGCTCCTAAAACTCCAAGTGTCACAAGGCAGAGCTGCCTGATCCATCTTCTGATGTCCCCTGAGTCCTTCCCCGCTCCTGGTCAATCCTGTCAAGCTCCTTCCCTGTGTCTGTCTCCTGGGACCTCAGCCCCCAGCCCCCAGAAACTACTGCCTGTGAGCTGTGAGCTCTGGGTGACACGTGGGACTGAGCCAGAAGTTTTGAAGGAAGTCCCTTCCATATGTATATTTGTGTATATTTGGATGTGACTTGCCCTTAAATTGAGGACAGCCACAGCCTGTGCTCTGGTCTGGCATTATGTGTTGGCTGAGCTTCATGAACTTGATCGGCTCTGATGGGCAAGTAGAAGAAAATGGTATTCTGATGTCCGATCATAGTAACGTCTCTATAGGCAGTCAGTTAAGTCTCCATGCCTCCTACCAACTCTGCTGGGGTTCCAGGGTGTCCTGGACTGAACTCGGACCCCTTTGTTAATTCAGGAACCATGTGGTGGCAGGGTGTGAGGTGTATGGCAAGGTTGATAAGACAGAGAAATGACTCTATTTAAAATGAAGTTGGTTCTGGGGCACCTGAGTGGCTCAGTTGGTTAAGCAATGGACTCTTGATTTCGGCTCTGGTCGTGATCTCACGGTTTGTGAGATCGAGCCCCACATTGGGCTCTGTGCTGACTGTGTGGAGCCTGCTTGGGATTCCCTCTCTCTGCCCCTCCCCAGCTCATATTCTCTCTCTCTCGAAAATAAATAAACATTAAAACAGTTTTAAGTGAAGTTGGTTCTAAGAACTTTTTTGCTTTGAGCTGTTAAATGGAGTGTATTGCCATGTGCTTTTAATACCAAGATGAGGCCTTTTCATCAATGTTACGGATCAACATCTTGATTGTTCAGGTGTGTGCTTGTGAGCAAGGTTTTGAGCTGGAGAGTGGCGGCCACGCCTGCAGGGATGTGGATGAGTGCCAGAGGCCAGGCGGCCAGCCTTGCAGTCAGACCTGTGTCAACACCGACGGCTCCTACGGCTGCACCTGTCACCCTGGCTACTCGCTGGAGCCTGATGGCCACACGTGCAAAGCAACAGGTAAACTGGAGCCCAGATGTCTCCTCTGCCCCAGATCAGGAGTGCTGAGGTTCTAAATCTTCCAGGAATACAGATGCAAATCTTCTTTCTCAAGTCCTAAATGTCCCCACCCGCTTTCTGTCTGCAGAGCAGGGCTAGCACAGCCCGCACGCCCCCTTTTTACATATAGCGGTTCCGGTTGGGTCAGAGCCTGAAGGTGTCTACGGATTAGCATCCTCGCAACGGAGCCACAACTCCAGCCTCTGTAGCCGCCCATCAGCCTCACCCAAAGTTAGAACGAGTGTCAAATGTCCCCACTTTGTTCCTGCCCACCTATGCCCAAATCCCTAGCTAGAAATACCGTTTTCAGTTTACGCTTGTCATGCCTTTCTCCTGAGTATCTTTGAACTGTGGGTATTAGCTCAAGCTTAAGAACATGGAGGGGAGAGCTACTCACACACCAGCAGGCTCGTGTCCCAGCCCTGGCAGTGAGAAGGCGAAGACAACTTTGTTCTCTTACTCCTTAGTCTGTGCTGGGCTCAGCGATCAAACTCCTTAAGGCCAGGCTGAAAGCGGCTCTAATTTGGCAGGTACCGAACCAATCTTGCTTGTGGCAATTCAGTTCCGCCTACTCCTCTATGGCTTGAGGAGCTTGAAGGAAGATATCCTGGCAACCATGGACAAGAACGTGATGATTTCATCGATTGACTATGACTTAGTGGAGCAGAAAGTCTTCTGGACAGACCTCCGTGAAGAAAGTATTAAATGGATAAGTATGGACACCAAGAAGAAAGGGACCGTGGTGAAAGGTATGTCCCCTTGTGCAGACTACATCCTGCCCTCGTGGATTACACATAGCATGAAAAAGAAAATGAGTGGCTGTTAACATTCTCAACACTGATTCCATTAAATCTTCTTCACTAAGATCAAAGCCAGCTAATTGGCTGGAAATGGAAAGATGTGTTGTCACCCCAGAAGACAGAGGGGGCCAAACCATCAGCCAGTGGTCCTTATTTCTAATGGTCATCTTCCTCCCTGAGTAGAACTTGGCAGTATTTTAAAGATTGCTTGATGGGGATGCATGTACCAGTAGGAAAATGAATGAACATGACATTCAAGTCTGATGCTTATGAGCCAACACCTAATAAAGGCTGTAATTTAACCCAGATTCACACGTTGAATGGCTTCCTCTCTTCAGGTATAAGGTCAGACTGTATAGTGGTCGACTGGATCGGGAGGAATCTGTACTGGGTGGATGGGACAGCTGGCCAGATTTTGGCAATCCAGCTGACTGCTGTTTGGAGAGGAAAATCTGAGCACACGGTTGTCCTGGATGATGACGTGACACAACCACGGGCTTTGGCTTTAGATCCCCTAAATGGGTGAGTCCTGGGGTCATGATGCCAGTGAGGCCCTTTAGGTTTGTTATTCCTCTTTAGTTCTACCTTGGTTGTGTTCACCCAACACAGAATGAGGGAGTAAAAACCTATCTGACTTGACTTTAGATCTTCTGGTGATGTGGGTCAACCATACACATAGTAATCGTAAAAGTTTCTGGCAAAAGTTGTTTATTTCAGTGAAGTGAGATATAGGAGTGCTCACTTGCTGGCCCACCTATACTTTCTTCTGCTAAAATAATCCTCCATTTAGAGGTATATTTTTTTTATGGCTTTCAATGGCAGGAAGAAGGAGAACAGAACAAGGGATAGTATTTAATTTACACTAATGTGCTTGGTATTAGTGGGGGAAATAATTGTGTGTTGGGCTTGAGTCCAGGTTATTCCATCCAGAGTCCCTTCTCTGTGGAAAGGGCCAAGAACTTAGAGACCATGTTTCCTAGCTGTAAGAGCCACACCTCCATTGGGGTGGCCATGTGGGTATCAAATGTAAGAACAAGATAGAGCAAAATTTGTGATCCGAAGATGACCCATATTGGGTACCCTCTGCTTTTCCCACCCTTTCAACACCTCCAACCAGGAATCTGTTAACATGGTCCTCAGGAAACTGGCAATAGTTCCTGATGCATCTAATGGCTTTGATTGTGACTATAAATAAGGTCCAAGGCACACATCTTCCCATAGAACTAGCCTGCTTTCTCGCCCAGAGAAGATCGTCAGGTTCCTTGGCTATTTTCCAGGCCCAGGAGCTAATGTATTCCTTGTCTTCTTCTATCACTGTTGTGATATTTTATCCCCAACTAATGACTAAACAAGCACTGCAAAATTTCCAGGGAACCTTTCTTTTACCACTTCACAGCTTTACTTAAGGAATAGACCAAGTTTGAGGGAAAAAACTAATCATTGGGCTAGAAATCACCGTTTTAAGGGATGAATCGCTATTTTCTGTGAGGTAATACTTTAAAGCTGACTTTCATCTCCATAGGTTAATGTACTGGTCCGAAGTTGGAGGAGAACCTCAAATAGAACAAGCCGGGATGGATGGAAGCAGCAGAAAAGTACTTGTCGATCAAGGTCTTGGCTTGCCAACCAGCATAGCGCTCGACCAGTTGAGTTGGAAGATCTTCTGGTCCGATGAGAAATTTCACTGCATTGGCTCTGCGAATCTAGATGGTACCGGTATTACTGTAAGTGTTCCTTGGTGTTAGGCTGTATGTTATGTCTTATGCCTTGTATAAAATTCATCCAGAAATCTCATCACCACCATTTTAGATGCTGCAGCTAACACAAATCAAGAGCCCCTTTGCGGTCGCTGTGTTTGAAGATGCAATCTTCTGGTCTGATACGAAGACGAGAACGGTGCAGCGCGTGAAGAAGACGACAGGCAAGAACAGGGCTGTCCTCATCAAGCGTTCTGAACAGCCTTGTGGACTCAAGGTCTACAGTGTACTCTTCCAAATTTCCCCCTCCGTCTCCCTAAAAAGGCCATATGTATGAACTTCCCAAGTACAAACTAGTGACATCCTCTGTCATGATTTAAAAGCAAGATGTATTCATGAGCTATTTGTAAGGATTCGGTGATGCATAGTGACACCTAGCTACTTTCTTCCAGATCATGCACGAAGTGCTCCAGCCCAAGTCTTCCAATCCTTGTCTGGATGCTGGATGTTCTCACTTGTGCCTTCTGAGCCCACGATCCAAGGGAAGCTGTCATTGCCCAGCTAGACTCCTGCTCGCAGATGATGGCATCACGTGTGTTCCCCTTGAGGAGTCTGCATTTCTGTTCCTTGTGCTGCCCACAGTTATCATGCAGGTACATTTCCACAGCCTTACTCACATGTCTGTGCCGGGGCCGCAGTCCATTTCAGACTGAGTAATTTGCATTCCCCACGCACAGTTATACAATAGTAGGGGTCCTTACCCTTGGAATGTTCGTTTTTAAAAAGTTTTTTTAAATGTTTATTTATTTTTGAGAGAGAGAGAGAGAGAGAGAACGAACCCAAGCAGGGGAGGGGCAGAAAGAGAGAGAGGAGACACAGAATCCAAAGCAGGCTCCAGGCTCCAAGCTGTCAGAACAGACAGAGCCTCATGTGGGGCTCAAACTCATGAGCTGCGAGATCACGACCTGAGCTGAAGTTGGATGCTTAACTGACTGAGCCACCCAGGTGCCCCTAAAGTTTTTATTCTTGAAGTAATCTCTGCATGTAATATGGGGTTTGAACTCACGACCCTGAGATCAAGAGTCTCATGCTCTCCCAACCAAGCCAGGCACGCCGCCCCCCGCCGCCCACCCGCCATTGGGATATTCTTCAAATACAATTGAAATATTAGTATTCACTGTGTGCTGGGAGCTATCATGACCAAAATAAAGAGGCTATGAGACGAAGACCACTTCTTAAGAAATAGCACATCAGAACACAGGTGAGGGATCTGAGAGTGGGATTAATCCTGCTTAGTTGTCCAAGCATCTCACCAATGGTGTGGAGTGATGCTAAATACAAGCTACTCAGCTGGGTTCTAGCCTAGTGGGGGTGGGGGCCGGGGGGAGAGTACATTTTGTGAGGGAACTTTTCTTAAATCATAGGAGGTACCAACAAACAAGTCACTTCCAGCTTCTGTCCTATAGAGAGGATTTGTCACCTTCGGTACTTTACAATGACAGATGTCGGGGTGCCCGAGTGGCTCAGTTGGTTAAGTGTTGGACTCTTGATTTCGGCTCAGGTCATGATCTCATGGTTTGTAAGATCCCCATGACAGGCCTGCTTGGGAGTCTGTCTATCTCTCTCTGCCCTTTGTGTGTGCCCACATGTACTCTTTGTCTCTCTCTCAAAGAAGCTGATGAAAATGACAAATGTTGGGGTGGAAGACTGACTTCAATTTCAGTAAGATATTAACAGCGGAGCCTCATTTATAGGGGAGGACCTTTCATATGTAAGTGTGTCCAGTCAACACCTTGGACACCTTAAACTTACACAAATGTCATAGGTCAATTATAGCTCAAAAGTTTACAAAATAAAGGGGAGGGCATTTAACAAAGGAGTACCTCTTTAAAACCTGTGGATTCAAGGATTTTTAAGTGCTTAAAGCTCCAGGAAGGGAGAAAAATAACTGCTATCTGTTTTCAGGAGATTAAGTTCAAACTCTCATATAGTCCAAGTACCGTGACATTAATCCAAAATCAAGATGAAGAATGTCACTAGATTCAGCTGGTGCCATCCACCTAATTTTTTCCCCACAGATTTATCTGAAAAATCTAGAAGCTTTACTAGGACAGTCAGCTTTACCAGAACATAGGATGCTTCCCCTTGCCACCGTGAACCGGCTTGCATCCCTGGACTACCTAGTCCAAGAAAAGGCTCTCTACCTTTCAGAGTTGGATAATGGTGATGTCAGGCTACTGAGGCTCAAAGAATCTGGGAAACTCTCTTGGAGGAAAATCCTATCTGTGGAGGGGACTGTGATAGACTTTGCTGTGGACTGGTTGAGCGGAAACATATATTGGATTGACAGTGAGAATCCCCACATCAACGTAGCTTCCTCCGAAGGTCAGTGTCCCACCATCCTGTTCCGTGAAAACCTCTATCGTCCAGCCTCTGTTGTGCTCCACCCACCCTCTGCAGTCATGTGCTTTGCGGACCTGGGTTCCCAGCGGGATGGTGAGCGTGGGTCCAGCATTGAATGTGCCTCCATGGATGGCAGCGGGAGGAAGGTGCTGTGGCAGAAATCCCAGGTCCCTGCAGGCCTGACCTTTTCGGATTCCGGGACCCGAGTGTACTGGGCTGATACCGGTAAGCTATCATAACCGATGCCCTAAATGTGAGCCTGGAGGACTTTGGCCAGAGTGAAATAGTGATGTCCTGCCTCCTGGTCTTCAGCCATGACTTCGAATAGCTATTAGGTCTGAGTTTACGTATTCTGTACCACCTTCCAAGCACACACAACGATTCCCCATTCTGAGTAGAAAGTAATGGGCCTCAGAATCATGCAGTTGCCCCTTCGTGAAGGAATAAAATTGAGAACTTAAATGTGCATGAGCAAACCTTGGTGTATCTCTGTTACAGTGGGTGAAGGAGAGCTGTCCCTCACAGAAAACGCCCAGTAGATCATCTCCTCCTGGATGGGGAGGAGGACAAGACACAAAGTGCTACAAGACAGAGTATGGCTGTTTAGGCCAAGTGAACTTAACGGAGCCTCTCTTTCTAGGGCGAGGCCTCATAGAAAGTATTCAACAAGATGGCTCTCAATACAGAATAGACCGCAGAGGAATTGAGGGCCTCAACCTCTTTGCGTATGGTCAAGGCATGATGTTCTGGATGACAGTTGATGATGGTGGGTCATATTCTACATCCGATTGTCTTTATGATCTGAATTTACTCCTGGATCTTTAAAACGAATCTGCTAATGCTTAGCATTGATCTTTGGGAGGGTCTTTCTTCTGGAAGAATAGGTAAGCAACTTCCCTAATCCGTGTATGTAACAGAGATTCTATGACTCAGGGGACGCTTTTATATGAAAAATATTATTCTTTATATATGCATAGGCTTAACCCTGTTCTGCCTGAGATTTCTGGCTTTCATTAAAAGCTCTCTGCCTTAGAGGGCTTCGTGATATAGTACAGAGAGAACTGGGCCAGGAATTGGAACCCGGTAGTGTAATTGCTGTGCTGCTCGGTAACTGTCACACCTTGCCTGTACAAGGAGGACAGCACCTGTCTCACTTGACTAAATACGCAGGAAGGTACTAAGTGAATTACAGAACATCTGTACCTCCAGGCAGTTTCTAGTATTTAAAGAGATTGTCCTAAACCACAGTGTTCTAGTATGTTGTTTCTGACGAGGGTCCAGATATGGCAACATTGGAAAACGCTATTTAAAAGCTGTCTCTTTTATAATTTCCAAATGCTGGTCCCTTGACCATCTCGGGGCTGGCCGCATCACAACTGCAAAAACAAGTTGTCAGACCCTACCCCCGAGATGCTAATTTATCAGGTAGGTAGTGAGACCTCTGCTTTCTGTTGTTAGGTCCCCTGGTGACCCTTACCGCAGAAAGCCATTTTCAGAAATGTTTGAGAACGATGTTTAAAATCATTCCCTATCATTTGCATGGGCTATATGTAAATGTCTCGTGTCCTAATTTTCTATTTTGTATATCAGGGTGTATATGAATGTGCTCAACGTAACTTGCACCTGACATTATTTTGGAGGAAGGCATAGAACTGTTTTTATTTATTTTGAATGTTCTTCCCAGAAACAAGACTTAGAAAAACACCTGTCCCTTCTGTAAAACTCTTGTTACTCAACCGGCGTTTATGCAGATGGATGACAGTTTCCATACTGAGCAATTTCTTTTGCACAGGAAGTTGTCTTAAAATTAAAATTGCTTTTCTTAAAAAAAATTTACATTTGCTGTTCTTAATGATACTTCACTGGCTTTTGTTTCAGCCCAAATCACTAAAGTTTGGTACAGCAAGGCAGAACTTTCTGAAAGCCGGTGGTTCCAAATAGACCAGAAGATTGTGGATTTAAAAGTTTACAGTAAACATGGTCAACAGGGTAAGCAAAGATTATGCCAACTTGAGGCCCGCTGTGTTCTCCCCTGGAGAGGATCCTCCATCCCATAATATCACCTCAAAATAACTTTGTGTTTCCCATTAAATTATTTCTCTGGAAAATTCGTTTTTTTTTTAATTTTTTAAAAATGTTTTATTTATTTTTGAGAGAGAGGCAGCGTGAGCAGGGGAGGGTCAGAGAGAGAGGGAGATACAGAATGTGAAGCAGGCTCCAGGCTCTGAGCTAGCTGTCAGCACAGACCCTGATGCGGGGCTCGAACCCATGAACTGTGAGATCATGACCTGGGCCGAAGTCAGATGCTCAACCGACTGAGCCACCCAGGAGCCCCTCTGGCAAATTCTTATAGATTTACATAACTCTCTTATCTTTTTGCAGTTATGTGCAGTATAGTTCTGGTATATAACTAGTCCTGTTACTTATCGAGGAGGCAAAATAGTAGTAAGTCTATTGGGCTGGGGTTTGGTATACTTGTATTCTATTGTAGATGGAATTACAACTGTGGTATCATGGAAGTTGTCTTTTATCTCTGCAGTGGAACTAACCTTTTTCTACTTGTTGTCACTTATGTCTACTTGTGATGTTAACTGACCCTTGGAATACCAACTTGGGGGTGCTCAGATGTTTTTCTCCAGTGTTTGGGTAGAGAAATGATGGGCTTAGTTAAAATAGTAATAGATAAAAGTCTTTCCCTAGTTGAGATTAACACCAAAATGTGAGCTCAAATAGTTAACCACATCTACCACTACCACGTATACTGAATATTTTGGTCTTAAGCAAATGCTGCCCCCTTGCTTTGCTTTGGAAAGCTAAACGTTATAAGCTAGTGCTAGTCATGCTGAAACTTCTGAAGGCTTTCCGGAAGGGAGACGTTTTTTAGAATTCTTCAGTGTGATTAATGGTCACCCAATTGATGATAATCTGTGGCTTAGTTCTGAGAAGCAGAAGGAGGGTCCCTGTCACTCCTGAGGCAAGTTTTATCTGCACTGTATACATACCTAGTCTACCATTTCTGGACTAGCTCAAAACAAAACCTTACTAGAAGTTAAAGATTAAGATCTAAGCCTTGCAGAACTATGATCAGCTATAAACGGCTGGCTTCTACTCAGAATCTTACAGAGGGAGAATAGACACCAAGTCTTCATGTTCTCACTAAAATAGAGCTTTATTTCTAAGGCCCTTCTAGTGTTAATGGCAGGTGCTTGCTGTGAGGGGAAAAGGAGAACTCACAAGGGGGGCTTGGATGGGCCAGAGATAAGCTCATTTTTTCTTAAGCTGGTCACTTGTCTGAACTCTTAGCCTTCTGAAAGTATCTGTATCCATGAAGAAGAATCACCAATCCATGAAGAAGAATCACCAATCACTCAGCACGTGGTTGACCAAAAGGAGTTAAACTGAACAGCTATCTACTCTGGAAAAAAACATCTGGGTCCTATAACGCTGATAGTCTATTTGTAGAATGTTGGCAGAAGACTCTTCTGAAACCATCTAAATCAATGTTTTTTTGTGGGGCTGGGGGGGGTATCCACAGGTAATAACAGCTGCTCAAAAGACAATGGAGGGTGCAGCCATATCTGTTTGCCAAACCCCGAAGGACGGACTTGTAAATGTCCCAGTGGGTACTACTTGGCTAACACAAGCAGATGTAGTGAAGCCGTCCTGTGCTCTGAGCCATCACAATCCTGTAAGGATGGTCAGAAGTGCGTTTCCATGGAGCAAGTTTGTGATGGCCATGCCGACTGTCTGGATGGATCTGATGAAATGGGCTGTGAGTAATTCCTATCCAGGACCCCACTGTTCATCACCATACATGACATACTTTTAATATTTAACAAAATAATTCTTAATATCTCAATATAATTCTTAACCTCTAATTCTGTAGTATGCCTCAAGCTTTTATCTTCTAGACCATACCCTTGTTATTACTGGCACTTTTAACCTGAACAACATAAAACTTCTGTGGGCAATTGGGTATAGATGATGTAGACCCCTTCTGGAAAGCTAATGGGTCCTCCCATTTGGTTTTAGAACAGGCAGTATGGTAGCTGCAAAGGGCTTGACAGTTTGTATGTTGTCTGAAAGAACACTCTTTCAACCTAGATTTGATTCTGTCCATTTAAATCAATCACACAGTGAGCATAGCCCAGGAGGAGGAGGATGGGCAAACAATTCGACCTGTCTTAGTTCGGCTCCCCTTTTTCAATGTGGAAATAGCACAGTCTAATTCTACGGCAGTCACTATCCTCAAATTCTACAGCTTTGGCTCCAATGGTATTCAAGGCATGTGAGTTGTAGAATTGACAAAACGGTGGGCTCAGTACTGAAACTCGCCATAACTAGTAAGAAAACAAACTGGAAAAGCAATCTCACAGCAAACAGTTCTTAGTGACTTCTCCATTTAGAGCTTCGTCTTCCTAAAAGCTGACTAGTTGGAATACTACTTATTACCCCTAATTAATTAATCTGAAATTGGAAAGTTAATAGGTTTTGCCTCCCGGAGTTGATTCTGTGGTCTAGTGAATGAGAGTGAATGAAAGCCTCCTGTTACAGGGACTCGAGCACACACATCAATGAGTGAGACATATATCGGCTTCACCGTCTGGTTTTAAAACTAAACTGGAAACCTAACATCCCCTCACCTATCTCCCCTCCTGATGACTAAGAGTTGGCTCTACTCCTCAATCAGTATTTCACTCTGACTTTCACATGAAGCTCATTCAGAGAGGATGGAGCTAGACTGGCTTCCTCTGGATAAACCCAACTGCCAAAGACCCTAAACTGCCTAAGACACAGCCGAAGGCAGAGGCAGCAGGTGGTTTTACTGCGAACACTGCCGTCTTCCCTCCCAGTAGTTTGGTCAGGTAGTTTGGTGTGGAATAATGCTTGTGCCGACAAGGATGGAGAACATGGCAAAATATCTTAAACGCAAACCCAAGTTTCAGATTGTTGGTAAGAAGCCACTCCCTCGTGCCCACCAGTGCCACCAAGTCCGGTCCAATATTTGCAGCTTGTAGATCTTGCTAAGCCAACAGTTTATGTGGACTCAAAAAAAAAAAAAATCCTATTTACTGATAAACTTACATATTAAAAATCTTTCTAGAGATTTACCACTTAGATCCACCATACTATTCCTTATAGAATAAAAATTTTTGTAACTGAGGAAGTCTACCTTGGCTAAAACTGGGCATCGTTTATAGAATGATCTAGAGACTGGTCCTGAAACCAAACATTTTAAGTGCCTTACTGTATGCATTTTTTTGTATGTTTTTACTTTTATCGTTTGTCCAATGGTAATGTTGATGAAAGATCAGACTTCTCTGGTTAAGTCTTCTAGAATTCTTGTTCTTCTGAAATAGTTCTAACTGACACATGTGTGTATATACCCACACTCCCACCTGTTTTTGTAGGTACCTCTCCAGATCAAAACCATTCAACACCAACATCGAAAAATGCAGGGGCTGGAAAACGGTGGACTCCAAAGGCTGCCCCACCTCTCCAAGCTACTGGGTCTACCAAGGCTAGGTCTCCGGGGCCAGAAGGGATGAATTACCCTCTCAGAAAAACAGTGCTCCCTCCAGTCGTTGCTAGTGAAAGCAAGACCTCAGAGACCAAGCGAAAAGGCGAGCCTGTTCAGCCCAAGGACTCCCAGAGGGCAAAACATCTGCCCTGTGGCACTGACTTCTGTAACGGGCGGGGAATCTGCACGGTGGTAGGAGAGCTGAGAAAGTGCAGCTGTCTGATGGAATACGGTGGAGAGTTCTGTGAAGAGCCGGCACGTGGACCCACCCCTGGCCACATCGCCCTCAGTGTAACCATTGCCTTTTCAGTTGTCCTGGTAGCTCTAGGAGCATTTGTCTATTTCAGAAGAGAACACAAATTAAAAAGGTGAGTAGCTATTAATGTCCTCACGGGAGAGTTTATTCCCAACAAGGCTTATAAAGTAAGATTAATGATGTTGGAGCTATGACTCCACCCTAGAAGCTTGTCCTCTGAGGAAGGATTTGGGTGATGGAGCAGCCCTCGCCTGTTAGATAACCTACAGAAAAATCACAGAGGCCATGTCTTTGAGTGAGACCTGGGGCAAATGACACCATAAGGGATAGGAGGCATCAGTGCAGGTAAGATCGCCCTCAACAGCAATTAGTGGCATCATAATCTCAGGGATGAAGTGATGGGATTCTTTACCAATGAGGCAGAATTAGTGCCAATGATTACTTGGAGGAAAATTCAGAGGTGTGTTAGTTTGCCAGGGCTGTTCTAACCAATCCCACAGACCGAGTGTCTTAATAGATTTACTTTCTTCTGGAGGCTGCAAGTGTGAGATCCATGTGTCTGTGGGGTTGGTTTCTCCTTGAATTATAGATGCAGACTGCAACCTGTGTCTTCACATGGCCTTCCCTCTGTATGAGTCTGTGTCCTAATCTCTTCTTATCAGGACACTAGTCATATTGGATTGGGGCCCAAACTAATGACCTCATTTGAACATAATTACCTCTTTAAAGACTCTCTCACCCTGAGGTACTTGAGGATTAGGACTTCAACATTTGAATTTGGCCGGGACTCAACTCGGCCCATAACAGGAGGTGAAATCAACTCCGGAAAGATATAAAGCAAACAAAAACTATTTTCTAAGAACAAGAGAGTCACGGGATTAAAGAAACAAATGAGGATAATAAAATGTTGGCACAGAGTAGGAAGGATGATGAAATTGGCTTTGGTATAGGAAGTTCTAGAAACTGAAGAAACTGATTAGGTTACACATACTGGGCTGAGACATTAAGCAGCCTGTGTATCAAGAAATATGGAGAGAAGGGAAGTTTTAAAAGTTATGTTTCTATCCAGCGCTCACATACTGAAGAGAAGGCCAGGAGAAATGATGTATCTTTGCCCAAGGTAGCACTGGTTAATAGCTTACTGATGTTAAAACGGACTGAAATTCTACCCTTGGGGTACTGATGGTCACCTCAGGTGTTTCTACCACATTAAATGGCCTTTTAAAGTTTATTTAAAATGTTTATTTAACATTTTATTTAATATTCATTTTTGAGAGGGAGAGAGCAAGCATGAGTGAGCAGGAGTCGGAGAGGGGCAGCGCGAGAGAGAGACACAGAATCTGAAGCAGGCTCCAGGCTCTGAGCCGTCAGCACGGAGCTCACTGCAGGGCCCCAGGGCCTTGAACCCATGAACCCTGAGATCATGACCTGAGTCAAAGTTGGACCCTTAACCGACTGAGCTCTCCAGGTGCTCCATTAATCCGCTTTCTTAACTCACCTATGTCCGATCTCTCATTGACCCCAGTTAGCTAGTTTCCCCCAGTTGAGAAGATGTATTATTTTGGAAATGAAGTGAATACCTAGTAACAAATCGTAATTGACTCAAGTATTGTCCATTCTAGGTCATTTGATTCATTCAAAAGAAAAAAGAGAACATCATTCCCATAACGATCGCATTTGATAGGGGTTGAGTTGACCTTTCTAACCATACCGATCCCAGATCCCAGCTTCAGTCTCAAGGTACAACTCTGATGACTCGGTTTCTTTGATTTTTTAGAAATAATGCAGCAGCATCAAGAAATCTGAGCCGCCGTAAGGAAAATGGCCAAGAAGAGGAGAATCTAATGAATAGTGAGACTTTTGTCAATGAAGCCTATGATGAGCAGGTATGGCTGGGAAGTGTCTTTGAGGAAAACAGATTGTGGGATACAGTGAAAGGAGTTCCCTTTTGAAAAATCCCAGCTGGGCAAAAGTCAGCAGAGTTAAGTTACAGAGCTCTTTGTAATTGGTGAACGATGCCATTATGTGTGTCAAATGGATGTCCAGTCACTTGTTTATCTTTAGACTCTGTTCAATCTCTACTTCAAACCGAAGTGAAATGTGCATAAAATCATGATCAAGGCATTTAGCTTTGGGTGAACTTCCATGGGGCTCAGTTGTATGGTGGGACAGGGGGGTCATTAGGGCTAGCTGGAGTTATCCCTAAAATGTGCATCCCTCTGTGATCTCTGCTGACATCTTGGTTGCTCAACCATCTCTGTGTTTTGCTTTGTTTTAACATAGTGTGTATTTAGGGGTGCCTGGCTGGCTCAGTCAGCGTAACATGTGACTCCTGATCTCAAGGTCATGAGTTCAAGCCCCACATTGGGTGTAGAACTTACTTAAAAATAATTCATTAAAAATATATTATTAAGGGACACCTGGCTGGCTCAGTCGGTGGAGCATGTGACTCTTGACCTCGGGGATGTGAGTTTGACACGTTGGGTGCAGAGATTACTTAAAAATAAAATGTTAACCCCCTCACCTCCCCCCACAAAACTATTGCAGTGGGCATTCTTTTAACTTCAAGTCTCTTTTCCAACAGGAACTGTTAACGTTACAAACTGACTAACCTGATAAAAAAGGAGCTGAAACATCTCAATAAAAATGGTTTATACATCGTACTGTGTGCTGTTTTAACGTCTGCAACTTACTGTAACTGTGTGCTAAAATGGTAACTTATTAAAATAACTGCTTTTTAAAATTGGAAGAGTTCATCCGGTTCTCTTAGTGGGTGTTGGCAGACTGCTCAGCGGGGAGGGTGGCCATGAGTATGAGCCCCAAGTAATTTAGGTTATGGTTTGTTCACAGAAACTTTCTAACCCCAGTGTGCGTGGCCCAGTGCTAGTCAGAGGTTCTGAATTTGAATCTTTGCTCTGTCACTAACTTTGAGGTGTAGTTTAATTGCTCTGAACTGGTTTCTCAGTCTTGCAAAAGAAAATGATCTCTCTTGAATCTTTACCTTTCAGGTAAAGGTGAAGTTTCTGTAGTGTAGCAAGTGTTCAAGTATTCGTTCTTTATCACTCTCTCTGATACTTGCAAGGTTAGTATTTGCTTTTGTTGAAAATTTATAAAAACAGTGTTGCTTTTAATGCTCTCATTTGATTCTAGAACCAAGTACAGTCGACTCTTGAACGACACACCTTTGAACTGCACGTGTCCACTTATGTGCAGATTTTTCGATAAGTACAATATCGTGAATGTGTTTTCTCTTACGATGTTCTTAGTAACACTTTCTTTTCTCTAGCTTATTTTATTGTCAGGATACAGCATAAAACATAACATACAAAATATGTTAATTGACTGTTATGGGTAAGGCTTCTGATCAACAGGAGGCTGCTAAGTTTTGAGGGAGTCCAGTTATATGTGGACTGTCTACTGCAGGGGGTGGACACCCCAACATCTGTTTGCTCACAGATCAACTGTACAGGTGAATCTACTTTACTGATGTAGAAACTCAGCCAAACAATTTGTCCAAGACTTCTTGAAGTAAAGTGGGTAGACACTGGGGGCCTCAACACAGAGTAGCAGGTGTGGACCGGGATGCATCTCAAGGAGCTAGCTCTTGCCTGCCCGGGAAACATGTAAATGCTACCTAGATCCCAAAGTCTCTTGCCTTCCAGGTGACCTCTTCCTTCACACTCATGTAAGGAATCAAGGACACTGGATCAGTGATGGGAGACAGGGAACTGGAGTATTATCTAAAACTCAGTAGCAACCTTGGGCCAATCACTTAATCATGAAGCTGTTTTCTCAGTGATAACAAGGGGATTAACAGAACCTATCTCAGGCCAATCAAGCATCGCATGAAAATACAAAAATGCCTGTACACTTGAGACTGAGAACATATTTATTTCGTTTAGTTTCTTGCAGAATGAGTTTGTACAGGCTACCAAGCAGAAAGAGCAGTCTTAGGCTTATTACTGTGAGTATGGTACATAAAAGAAACTGTGCTTTGCAGTCAAGTATAAAAATTCCCTGAAATACTTGACCAAATAAACAACCGCTGTGGGCTCCGCCTTTCCTGGTCCTGGGAGACACACAGAGCCGCATCATGTTGATCAGGCACTTAGCTGTATTTGACAAAAACCATTTCAGCACCAAAGTGTCTGAGACCCCTCTCATCCACAGAGGGAAGCTTAGGTTTCTCTTGCTACCTCACCCAAGAACCATCTCACTGCCAAGTTAGCCCTTGGCAAGGCTCTGCCTCTCTACGTGTGCAAACGTGAGTAAATATGACACATGAGAATCTGGCTTGAAACCAAGCACGAATGACCTAGAGCAGGATTAACACTTTGTCTGGACACACTTCAGCCCTCGCCTTCATCTCCTTTGGACCTTCAGCCTCCATGGGACTTCCAAGCTTGTGTTCTGGCCAGCTCTGTCTACTTCCCACTTCTCCAAGCTGTCTGCTAGAATGTTACTTCCGCCCCCACCTTCTAATCTGAAGGCCTCACTTCCGGGTTAGCCCCCAGACACTACCGCCATTTCCTCCTCTTGGGGAAAAGCATTGCTGACTACAGCCAAATCTGTGTGTCCGTGTATGCACCCCTTCTCTCCACCTTCTGCCCCGGCTTAGTTATGTCTTTTTCTAAGTACTATTCCACTCAAATCTAATTTAACACATCCTGTTATGCTTTCCCTATTCAAGAATTTACAAAACACATCTGAATGTCCTTTTCACCGGAAAGACTTAAGTACAATTTTGTTTTAATATTTTGATGTTTATTTATTTCTGAGAGACAAGAGTGTGAGCGGGGGAAGGGTGAGAGAGGGAGACACAGCATCGGAAGCAGGCTCCAGGCTCTGAGCTGTCAGCACAGAGTCCGACCCCGGGCTCAAACCCACAAACTGTGAGATCATGACATGAGCCAAAGTCGGAGGCTTACCCGACTGAGCCACCCAGGTGCCCCTTAAGTATAAATGTTAAGTACCCATTCACAAAGTGAACAATTCCTAACCAGCCCTATCCCCCAAAATGGCTTTTAAATATCAGTTTCATAATTGTACCTGTTTGGAGCAATGGCATGTTAACTCTAAGAGCCTTCTTTTGTGATGATCTCTACAGTAGGTGTTAATTGCTTAATTTTTCTCGACCTAAAGTGATGGAGCAGTAAACCCCATGGCAGATGCAAAATTTGAATTTCCTTATGAAAATTCAACATCTATAATCTGGTGGGAGGTTTGGGTTTTCTTCTGGAGACACAAGGAGCTTTACAAAAGTTAATTGGTTCCTGCTTTAGATTCAAAGAGCCCTATGCAAAACTTGACCTTTTATCTTTATAGTGAGCAATTAAGTTAAACCCTATATACTCACTCTCTTTAGGAAATAAATGGGGGATCATTGATAATGGGAGGGATGCACCAAGTTCCTACTAGTTTAACTGCTGAAAGGCTTCCGAAATTTCTAGAAACCAAGAACTAGACCATGGAGTTTGTTGCCATCAGGCCAGTTCCTAAATTTACAGGTCAATGAGCTTCCTCAGCTCTCACTATTCACTTAGTTTTCTCCTCTTCACCGCATCGAATTCTTCCCCTTCACTCTCAAGATACTAAATGTAGAAAGGCCCCCTGATCACATCTAATCCAGTCTTCTGTTGTACAGACAAGAGAGCTGAAGTCCAGCAAGGGCAGGGCTTATGCTATTAGGAAGTGTATCCCACCCCCCCAATCCTAGTAAACTGCAGGGACCCTCAGCCCTGTGATGAGTGGCATCTCTTTGGGGCACTGACATGATGGGGAACCAAGGTGGTTGTGGGAAAGCGGTGGCGGCTGCGTTGAATGGCAGAGGTGCTCCTTGCCTGTGAGTTGCCCCCCCCCTCCCCCGGGCCCTGCCCAGCTCCCCCCATCCCTGTCGGGACCTCATGCTGGTCTATGAATGTGGCTGTGATGAGGGAGCATAAGCAAGCTGAGGGCCAAGCACAAGCTAGCACACCTGCTCCCCCCCATCAATTTAGAGGTAAAACAGGGAAGTACGCCAAGAAAATGACACACTTGAACATGTGTCATGATGTGTTCAAACAGGACACCTTGAAGCTGATGGGAGAAAGCTTCATTTCGGGTGTGACGGGTCAGGGGGAAGTAACATGGGAAAACGCAGCCCTTGACCAAACCTTGGGATTTAAGCTGAGAGTGGATGACACATAAGGAACATCCCAAGGCTTTTAAGGATTTGATTGTAAGGTCTTCAATTTAAGAAGGTGGGATTGAAGATATGGGGGTGAGATCCATCACATCTGGGGACGGGATGTGATTCGAATTTCTCTCTCAGCCTACTGCATTGTGGGCTGTCTATATCCACCAACATCCACCAACAGAACAGGATGCTCCTCACTAGTTAGTCACAAATCCAACTGTTTGTATTTGATTCTGATCACGTTCCGTGAGTGCAGAGCCCGACGTGGGGCTCGAACTCACGAAACATGAGTTCTTGATTTGAGCCGAAAGCAAGAGTCAGCCGCTGAACCCACTGAGCCACCCAGCACCCCTTGATTCTGACAACGTTCTGTGAACGGAAGGCTGAGTTTGTTCCAGACTGTATTCCCTCCTAGAGAAGCGATTAGCCCGACAACGGGGAGAGGGCAGGATTTCCCAAGCCTTGCTCAAAGGTACCTCCAGCTTCTTCCTGTCCCTGGCAGATTATTCCAGAAGGAGGTGGAAGCAAACCACCCTGGTGCCCGGACTGCTGCTCCATCACTGTTCTCTGGGCCTGCAATGCTCCCCTCTCCCGTCTTTCCATTCTCTGTTCAAGCATCACCCCCTTCCCAGCCACCTTTCCTAAAACCCTACCCTCATTTCTCCCCAAGCCCTTGGCTCTGGCCCGTTATTCTTCATTTTCCTTGCACACAGCTCTCCTGCCAGAGTGTGTAAGTTCCACAACGGCAGAGCCTGGGACGGTTGTTTTCCAAAGTGTCCACAAATGTGCCGACAAAATGACAGGCATCCCCGAATCTACTGAGTTGGACGATCTGCGCAGGGAAGAGGAAGGTGGTTTGCGGGGCTTCGCTGACCGCCCCTCCTACAGCCTCCGCGAGCGCTCGCCAGCTTGTGCGTGTGCTGCAAACCTCGCCTCTCCTTAGCGACGACGTGCTTCTAGCTCCGAGCCCGCTGGAGAACAGGAAGAGCAGTGTCCGCTCCACTTCACAGATCCCTCGCCCTCCAGGCATAACTCGAGTAGCCTGGAGAAGACTTGGCCCATTAACTGGGGACACAGCCTTTGTATGTGAGTGGGATTATTGAGAACAAGCTGTGTTGGCACATGGTGGGGGGAGGGCTTGAGGCAGAGCGGCCTTGCCGTTCCCCATCAGTGTCTTCCCTGCAGGGAGATTGCCTGGCTCATCCATAGGAAGTTTAGGAGAAGTTCATGCCCACAACAGCCACTCCTGAGGCTCCAGCCTGGTCCAGCGGCTTGAGTGTCAAAGCCATTGTCTGTGCACAGAATGACCCGTGTGCCCAACAGATCCCAGCCTGATGCGGGAATGCCTTTCCGGGCTGTCTTGAATATTTTTATAGCAAAAGCCAGTTTGCTTTTTTTTTTTTTTTTTTAAGGGAGTTTTGGTTTCATTTCTGTTGCTAGGGCAAAAACGGAGCTCTAATTCTTGACAACAAAGTCTTAATCAGCAGAGGGGAACTGTTTTGAATATTAGCCACAGGAGAATAACTGGGCAGGGAGGAAAAGTAAAAACATACAAAAGGCTAGTTTTGTTTCCACCCGGGCTTCCCTAAGAAATAGTTGGAATTATTACGCAGGCAGGATTCAGTGAGTTCAATACTTGCTAGAAACCCAGCGTCTTTAAGGTTTGTTGTCTGCTGGGTCCTGATTTCCCAGGCCCCGAATCCCTGCCTTTTGAGGTGTCAGCTGAGAAAGCAGTGTTGCCTTTTCTCTACCTGGCTCTGTTCCCTGGAGCAAGTGCCCTGGGTCTCCTAGGGGGCAGGCTCCCAAAGGTCTGATTCTGTGCCGCCAGTTGGGACTGACTGCAATTTGAGCGGGGCATACATAGTCCCAAAGAAAGAAAGCCTTTGCAGCCCTGAGTGCGGGCCTCCGACCATCAGCTCTGGCACCTCCTGGGAGTTCCTTAGGAAATCCGTTCCAGGCCTCACTCCAGACCTACTCAATGAGAATCTGCATTTGAAAGAGGTCACCAAATGATAAGCCTACACTTTAAGGTCCCTGGCAGAAAAGAAACAGGTCGGGGCACCTGGGTGGCTCAGTCAGTTAAGTGTCCGACTTCGGCTCAGGTCATGATCTCATGGTTCATGGGTTCGAGCCCCGCATCGATTCTGTGTCTCCCTCTCTCTCTCTGACCCTCCCCTGCTCGCTCGCTCTCTCTCAGAAATAAATTAAAAAAAAAAAAAAAAGAAACAGGTGATTCTTGTACAGAATGGCAAAGGAAGAGAATCTAGATTATCCTTTCCACTGCTAATAAGCAGCAGGTGGTTCTTAGTTACTTGCGCTATAGCTTTCTGTTATCAGTGCTTTACCGAGCTGAACGTTCCTACCTCTGAACTGGCTGCCAAGGGCAGGTTTTAAAGATGAGATCTGGCTCGGGGAAAGGCACCCTTAAATCAACAGCTTGAAATGAGAGCTGGAGAGCTGGCCCTGCTGGGGATTTAGTTCCCCTCTCGGTGGAACTTGTAACTGCCTACCTGTGATTATAGGCACCACTGTTACAAGAGGAAAAGATTTCCTGTCTCACTTCATGCTGCCTGCCTCTGGTTTTAGGTACTGCTGTTATAGGAGGAAAAGATTTCTAGTCTCACTTTGTGTTGGAAACTGGTGCTTCTAGTTTTTTCAACAATAGACCCGGCTTTGCCCAGAAAACGGCAGGAACCTGAAAATAAAGCAATCAGGGATTTAAGGGGGGCCCACTGGCTCCTTTTTACTAATCTTATGCTAAGAGGGGCTAAGATCCGAGTGCTAGATTTCAGAAACAGTGCCGAAGCAGCCAGGAGATTGTTAGCAATGAATGATTCAACTCCCAAAGGTTGTACTAGAGACCGAAAAGCTTGTGGGAGCATACTGAAGCTCTTGTTTTCAGATTTTATTCATAAATAAGAAAGCTATGCCCTTGTTCTTTAATCCAATGTGATTAACAGATTCCACTGGGTACCAAATATTTAATTTAGGGTCCTCTACTTCCAGGGTGAGGTAGTCACGGAATAGAGCAGTGGAAGAAGGTTAGTCTGTTCAGTCCCACCTTTCTAGTACAGAATCTCTGCACTGGCCCCAAAATTCACACCAAGAAAAAAAAAAGATAAATCCTATGTATACAATCCTATGTATACTTGAAGAAATGTAAATATGACTTAAGCAAGTTATTCCACAAAAGCTGCGTATTTGCATGGCTCTACATTTATTTTAAGAGCTTCATTCAAACACAGCCAGTATATTGGTCTGTTGAGAGCTTGCGTGAGAATAAATTATACAGCAGAAAAAAATTATATTCACGTAAGGTTCACTGGCATTTCCGGATACTGCTTCGAGGCGTTCACATAGCTTTGGGGCCTGTTTGCTGATTTTGATTTGTTGTTATCGTCCCGTGTCAACACGATGCGAAAGCACCCTTTCTATATCTCCTTCAACTTAAAGTGTGAAAACGCCGTCAGTCTAGAAGAGGACCCTGACCCCTCTGGGGAAGAAGACCAAACTCGACAAAAAGAAAACCAAACGAAACCTGAACCAGTCGTCCAAGGAGTCTAGCTTGGCCACAAGAGAGGAAGATCACCCTCCAAACCAGTTACAGGAACGTGTCCGGGGTTCGGACTCTGAGCCAAGTGTTTCCGGCTGCAAGGTAACAGCCGGGTTCAAGGCTGGACGTGGTGGGGCGAGTCCGAGCCTGGTCAGAGCGGGCGGTGGGCGGAGGGCCGCCGCCTACAGGTCAGAGTCGCAGGGCAGCGAGTCTCCGCAGCGCCGGGTGCTGGGCAGGGAGGAGTCGGGGGAGTCGGCGCCCTCGCCGCGGAGCGCGTCGACCGGGTTGGCGTAGGCGCTGGGCCGCGGCCGCGGCATGGGGAAGCCGACCCTGGGCTTGGCGGCGGCGCCGAGCTCGGCGGGCCGCGGCAGGTGGCGGCCGTCGCTGTAGTACCTGATGGCGGGCGCGAGCGCGGGCTCGGGCCAGTCCACGTGCACGGTGCTGACGCTGCTGCGGCGCGGGGTGCCCGGGGGCGCCTTGCGGCAGCCGCGGCAGCGCTCCTCGCACCAGGGCGCGAAGCTGAGCGCCAGCGAGGAGCCGCCCAGCAGCAGCAGGCAGCCGCCCAGGTAGCCCAGCACCAGGCTGTAGCCGACGTGCACCGTGACCGGGCTGGCTTCGGCGGGCAGGACGGCGCGGTCATCCAAGAAGTGGTTGTACCAGGACACCGGGATGAGGCTGAGGAGGCCGGCGGCGAAGAGCACCACGCCCGAGAGGCCGGCCAGCGCGAAGCGCGGCCGCTCCTGCCAGCAGCGCACGCCGAGCGCCGCCAGCAGCAGCCCCAGGGCCGTGACGGCCAGCGACGCGGGCATGAGTCCCCGCGCCACGGCCACGGGCTGGGCCTGGAAGTAGCCCCACTCGTCGGTCTGGCCGCACTGGCGCTCGAGGCTGGCCTGCTCGCGGCAGATGTCCCACAGGCCCTGGTACAGCTCCAAGTCCACGGGCTGGTCGAGGAAGCCCTTCACCAGCCTCCAGCCCGGCGCCAGCGTGGCCGTCAGGTTGAGCAGCAGCCCGCAGGGCGCGAGCACCATGCCCAGCGTCATCACCACCGGCGTCCGCATCCCGGAGCCCGCACCTGCCGCCTTCGCCGCCCCGCGCCCCCGGCTGCGGCCCCCGAAGTGAGCGCGGGCGCCCCGCTCCTTCGCGTGCGCCCTTTGTCTCCGGCGCCCGACCGTCCCCACCCCGCCGCTCGCCTCGCTTCCCTCCGCGCGTCCCGGCCGCTCCGGCCTCCCCCGTCCGGCCGCCGTCCCCAATCGAAACCAGCTCGCGGGCGGGTCTGACCGAAACCGAGGGCCGAGGCGCGGACGCCTCGAGGCGGCCGCCGCGGCCAAGCCGGACCCGGTGGGAGGGGCGGAGCGAGGCGCGAGCCGGGGGCGGCGGGGAGCCTCGCGCGCGGCGGGTCCCGGGCGGCGCCGACACCCCGCCCCGCAGCCGGAGTCTCCGGGGACGGAGCAAAGGTCGCCCCGCCCCTGCTCGTCGCGCGGCTCCGCGGCCCCGCCGGCCGAGCGCGGGGGAGGGACGAGGCGGCGCCGCCCGGACGGGTTTGCCCGAGTTTCCCCCGTCCCCGCCCGGGGGCCCTGCGCAGCCAGCCTCCCCGCGCTCCGCTCCCGGCGCGGTCCGAGGTCCGCTCCAAGTTTTGCGCTGTTGGCTTTGGGGCGCTGGAGGCCGAGCGGGCGGCGCCACCGCTCCCTGCGCCTCCGGAGATGCGCCAGCAGGTGTGCGAGGAGGGTCCCCCGGGCGACTGGCGCGTCCGGAGGCCTCGCTTCCTTTGCTCAATGAAACTTGTTTCGTGTGCTTAGTAAAAGCATCATACCCCGGTTTCAGTCTGACTCAAAAGAATCAAAGCGAGTGTGTTTCTGGGATTAGAGTTTCCAAAGGATGATGACGACGAAGAAGATGATGGTGATGATGATGGTGATGAGTTTTAGCCCCGTGGAAGATTTTGAAGAAGCCAAGAAAGGAAAGGGTGTTACTAAGTGTCCTAACACACTTCTCGATTGTATCTAACCGTATAGGGTTCTGTGTCCGTTGTCTTTGAGCTACTTTGTACCTCTGTGAACTGTAGAAAGCCTACACAGTACTGCCAATGACTTTTGTTCATAGAAATGCAAATGAGTTCGTGTCCATAGAACCAAAGTGATTATTGCCCAGTGGATACTGACCAATTTGTAAATTCATATTAGCTGATTACCTGTCAACATACTTGGTCCCTCATTAATAATGAATTAAATAAAATCTTAGGCACCTGTTCATTTTATATTTGTGAGTCATGATCTTACATTTTTCTAAAATTATTAATATTTTTCTCACTTCCCATATTTCTTACAATGAAAGTGCACTGCCTTTATAATTGGTTAAAATTAAAACTATGTACTCTTAAAAATCAAATCAAAATCAAAACAGTTTTGAACATTCTAAAGTGGATAATACTATGGAAAGGAATCATTACTTATGCCTTAAATTTTTTTTAGGGGCATCTGGATGGCTCAGTGGGTTAAGCGGCTGACCCTTGGTTTGGGCTCAGGTCATGATCTCCTGGTTCATGAGACTGAGCCCCAAGTGAGGCTCTGCACTGACAGTGAGGAGCCTGCTTGGGATTCTCTCTCCCTCTCTCTTTCCCTCTCCCCTGCTCTCTCTCTCAAAATAAGTTGTGGCAAAATATACATGGCATAGAATTTACCATCTTAACTATTTTTACGTAAACAGCTATCGGCATTAAGCTCATTCATATTGTTGTGCTGCTCTTACCAGCATCCATCTTTTGAGCTTTTTCATCTTCCCATCTTCCCACACTGAAACTCTACCCATTAACCAATAACTCCCCATCTCACCACCACTCCTCAGGTTTCCAGCCCCGGCAACCACTATCCCACTTTCTGTCCCTGTGAATTCGTGTACTAGAGATACTTCATATAAGTGAAATCATACAGTATTTATGACTGGCTCATTTCACTTAGGATAATGCCCTCACGATTCATCCACGTTGTCGCATGTATCAGAATTTCCTTCCTTTGTGTGGCTGAATAATATTGCACTGTATATACGTGCCCCACTTGGTTTATCTGTTCATCCTTTGATGCAGTGTGATTGCTCCCACCTTCTAAGTTGCTCTAAGGGTGATTAGAAGACATTACAGAGCCTTGAGTCAAAAAGTCACACTCCAGAATCTGTACACTTCAGCTGTCTTCAGCTATTTACCTATGTTTGTCTCCAATCAGAGACTTTGATAATGAACACAATACCTGTTATTAATACTCTTTTGCTGGTTAAGTCAATCCTGTCTGAGATTTGTGATTTGGCTAGAAATACCAGCAAGGCATTCTTGCCCCTCCAGATAGAGGGTGTTAGACTCAGGACACCAAATACCTGCAAGAATACTGCCCCTGCCTTGATTTCGACATGTACACACTCTTGTGAAACGATCACCATAATCAAGATGGTCAACATACCCATTACCTACAGTTTCTTTCTGCCCTTCATAATCTTCCCTCTCATCTCCACCTGCCACCCCTATCACCAGGCAACCACTGATCTGCTTTCTGTCACTATAGATTGGTTTGCATTTTCTAGAGTTTTGTGTAAGTGGAGTCCTATAATAAAGGCCACATACAAGAGAATATCGGCACATCGCCCATGGCCCGGCAGCTCCATAATTTGTGTGAACTGAGGGTCACCTGGGACCATGACTTAGGGAAAATACAAAGATTCCCACTGAATGAACTCCCCTGGCTAGTGCGATGGCATTTGTGTGCTTACAAGCCCCACGGAATTCTTAGTCTTAGGGAAGTATAGGACACAAAGCCAGTGTGGCCAAAAAGAAAACCAACTCTCCCCTCCCCCTGAAACTACAGATGAAATCTGTTTCAACTCTGAGAGGACATTTTTGCTTTTGAATGCATTTCACAGCTTGCCTTCACCTTGGAACCTAACTTTTTGTGGTTTAGGACAACAGAGAGACTTCATAAAGACGTTATGGGATATGAATCTGCTTCTCATGTAGATTGCTGTGTGGACTGAATGAAGTCCAGGCTGCGTGACTGGGGAAGACCAGAATCTGGCATGTTCTGCCTCCTATATCTGTGTGTACCTGTCTCCTGCCCTTCCTTTGCTCCTCCGTTCCCACTGTCTCTACCTAAGTCTATGACATTCTCCCATCTTCTCTTAAACTGGCTTCTAACTGGTTTGCGACACCCAGGCTTTCTCTTCCCCCCATTTTTCTTAGCCACACAGGCCCTCAGAGCTGCTATTGTAAAACTGAAACTGAATCTTGTGCCTACATTAACCCCTTTTATGGCCGTCTACAGCCCAGCCCCAGCTACCCACTCCCGCCCATCTCCCTTCCCCCCACCTCCTTCTCACACCACTACCCCCCAAAACTGGATTCCCCCCATTCTTTTCCAAAGCATTGTGTTGCCTTTTGTCCTTGATCTTTGCATATGCTCTTTTCTTTCCCCAGAGTCCTGCCTGCCCTTTCCTGACCCCAAGGTACCCTTCAGATCTTTGTTAAATGCTATTTTCCCTGGGAAGGCTTCTCAGTCTCCTGGATTGAATTAACTTTTCTTACTGGGTCTTGCCATCCACCCTCTTCCAGTATAGCACCTGCCACAATTCCTCATTACTTGAATCACCTGGTTGTCTAGCTAGGTCGTAAATTCCTTCAGGGCAGGGGTCATGTTCCTCGTGTTCTGTTCTGCCCTGAAATCTGTCTTAGGGTCTGGCTACAGTAGCCACTTAACAAATCAATTGTATCTCCTTCCGCCCTGCATTCTTCCACACGCATCCACAGCCTTCTCTTACAGATGACCGTCTGGCCAAAACAGGCTGTCAATGCATCTCAGGAAAGAAATTTGCTTGTTTGCTGTTTTCAACAAAGAAAACAAGGAAATCTAGGATAGCTCCAGAGACTTACGACAGTGAAGTGTAGCCCTGTGGGGGTAACTTTCTATGGCAGTAAGAGAAAGAAATGATTGCCTGTAGTGTAGCATCTGATTATAGACCTGAGCTCTTTGTTCTGTGGGCTTCAAAGTTCATCGTAAGGCTGAGCGAGAAACAAAACACGAATCATAGCATGGCAGGAATGAATTATTGCTAAGATTAGTACATGTCAGTGTACGCTGATCCCTAGACCCTATAATAGCTTTCTTTTTTGAAGATGGGCCCTATGGTAAGACAAGACTCTATTTACAGTGTCCTAGGTTTCCAGATGAATAGTGAGTTCCCAGCCACTAACTTTAAAGGGACTGAGGCTAGGTCCTCTGTCAGCCTTCACAGACTGGCTCACAGATAACACCTGGTACGAAATTCCAGTCTTCCGCAGTGACCTTATCTTGGAAGTCACGTTATAGATTCCCGCAGGCCAAGAGGTTCCCACCTCTCAGGAGGTGTCCTCAGAGTCCCTACACAAGGTCCTTATATCTTACTATCCACAGACAAAGGCCCTAAACACCGTCACTAGTCTTTCAGTGGTCAACCCACTTCGGCAGGTTAGAGACTGAAAAATAACTGATAAAAAATTAAGTTATGAAACAGCCTGAACTGAGTCCCTTTGATACTAGCATCAGCTTACCTCATTGGCAAATAGCCCGAAGGTGGTTTTTCTAGCCTTTGTGCCCAATGTTGTAGAAAAAGAATAATAATAATAACTTTTGGTATTTAATTTAAAGTAGTGCCTAGTGAGCTCAGTATCACATCACCCTGATTTATTTTCTTTATGGAACTTATCACTATTAATTAATTTATGTATTGACCTGTTTATAGTCTGTGTTTCTCCCATTGCACTGGAGGATCCAAACACTAGGAACCTTGCTGCATTTGTTTGTGGCTGTATCTCGACACTTAGAATAGTGCCTCGCTCATAGTAGGTCTCAATAAACGTGTACTGCATAGATGAAAGAAGTTTCGTAAAACTTCCACACAATAACACATAAGTTACAGCATGTCACTTTAAAAAAATCTATGAATTTGACTACTCTGTGCAACGTGGGAATTTCATAACCGATTTATTTCTCTTAGCATAGTGTCCCCAAGGTTCATCCTTGTTGTAGCATGTCAGGATTTTCTTTCTTTTTATTTATTTTTTAACTTTTATTTATTTTTGGTGGGGGAGGAGAGCGCGAGCAAGTGTGAGTGGGGGAGGGGCAGAGAGAGAGAGAGAGAGAGAGAGAGAGAGAGTGAGGCAGAGAGAGAATCCCAAGCTGGGCCTGATTTGGGGCTTGATCTCATGAATTGCCAGATCACAGTCTGAGTGGAAATTAAGACACACATACTTAACTGATGGAGCCACCCAGGTGCCCCCAGAATGTTCTTTCTTTTTAAAAGCTGAGTAATACTTCATTTTATGTATATTCTACCTTCTGTTTATCCAGTCATCTGTCATTGGACACTTGGGTTGTGTCTACCTTTTGGCTTTTGTGAATAATGCTCCTATGATGGTATATCACTTCTAATTTATCTTATTTCATCCTGTATGGTGATTGCCTGTCTAAAGCAAGAATTGGGGGCCCTGGGTGGCTTAGTTGGTTAAGCGTCTCACTTTTAATTTTGGCTCTGGTCGTGATCTCAGATCAAGCCCCACATTCCGACCTGTGCTGGGCATGGAGCCTGCTTGGAATTCTGTCTCTCCCTATCTGCCCCTCCCCTGCTCGTGGTCTCTCTCACAAAAACAAGCAAACAAACAAAAACAAGAATCTATTTGCCTTCCCTCTCATACATATCAGAAGGCATCATGGGGTATCATGCCACTTAGAAAAAAAAGCTTGTTTGAGTTTCATCTTCTAAAGGCCTCAGACCCTTCTTGGCTTAGCATCAGGATGCTGCTTTACAAAGATGAGGCTGCGTGGTGGGGGTGGGGTGTTCCCAGGACCCAGCCACTCTCTGCTATCTTACATAGCCTACTTCTCCTCAACCCTGTCCATTCCTGTCTCCTGCAGAGCCAAACGTTTTTGCCATGCCATGGATTAGGTCCCTGTAGGTGTGTGAGATGGTTTTCTTTTTGAGATTGGGTATTTTTTTATTTACAAGTTCGTGTATGTGTGCAAATGTGTGTGTGTGCATGTGCAAAAATTTATACTGCATCGTAACCATGGCAGACTCCTAATTGGAAAAACCAAGAACTATGATGAGAGTAATGCTTTCCAAATTAATGTAAAGGTTCAATGCAAATCCAATAACAAGTAATGCTAAGACTGAATAGGTAATTTCAAAGCTCATTTGGAAATAAAAATGAACGAAATATGTTAAATCTCTGGGAAGAGCAGAATGTAAAAGGTGTGAACACTGGCCGTTACATGTGCTATTAAGTATAATTAATAATTCAAACGTGAATGTAGTACTAGAATAGGAAGATGGATTAATAAAATAGTCAAGGGGCGCCTGTGTGGCTCACTCAGTTAAGCGTCCGACTTCAGCTCAGGTCATGATCTTATGGTTGGTGAGTTTGAGCCCAGCATCGGGCTCTGTGCTGACAGCTCAGAGCCTGGAGCCTGCTTTGGATTCTGTGTCTTCCTCTCTCTCTGCCCCTCCCCCACGCACATTCTCTTTCTCTCTGTCTCAAGATAAATCAACATTAAAATGTTTTTAAAAATAAAGTATAAAATGTAGTAAAAAACAGTCCTAGTTATATATAAACTTATAGGCTGATAAAGTGGGATTTCAACTTGTAGAGAAAGGCATGAAAATTCAGTTGTGTTGTGGCAACTTCTGAGCTTTGGGAGAAGAAAAAAAAGTCTCTGCATCACAAAATACGTAGAGAACCGAGGAAAACAAGTCTCGGTGGACCATATTGTTACATAAAAAAAGGAATCCTGAAAGAAGTGGGAGGGAGTTGAGAGGAAGGTAAATTTATAGGCTGTGGAAAGGCTTTCTAAGCAAAACGTCAAGGATGGCAGTTATAGAGAAAGAGCTTGGTAGGCTTAACTACGGAAGCTTCACATTTTAATGTTAGTAATGCGTCAAAATTTGGACAAATTTTTTCAGCTTTTGTGGCAGAAGAGTAGTTGATATTTCATGTCTATAGGGCAAACCAATAGGAACACTTAATATCACAGTGAAAAATGGGCAAGAAAATGCACAGTCATAGAAGAAAATAAACATCTATTAAGTACTGTTAAAGGTGATCAATTAGGGGCACCTGAGTGGCTCAGTTGTGTGAGCGTCTGACTCTTGATTTTGGCCCAAGGTCATGATCTCTTGGTTGTGGCATCGGTCTCTGCGCTGAGTGTGAAGTGCTCACGCGTTCTCTCTCTCTAAAAAATAAAATAATATAAGAGTTAAAAAGAGATTGGGGCGCCTGGGTGGCTTAGTCGGTTGAGCGTCCGACTTTCGCTTAGGTCATGATCTCGCGGTTCGTGGGTTCGAGCCCCGCATCGGGCTCTGTGCTGACTGCCAGCTCAGAGCCTGGAGCCTGTTTCAGAGTCTGTGACTCCCTCTCTCTCTGACCCTCCCCTGCTCACACTGTCTCTCTCTCTCTCTCCTAGAAATAAAAAAAAAATAAAAAAATAAACATTAAAAAAAAAAGAGTTAAAAAGTGATCAATTAAATGACTCTTTTATTCACATAAATCCAAAACTAAACATGGGGGGCAATTTTCTCTTCTTTAAAAAAAAAAAATGTAATGTTTATTTTTGAAGGAGAGTGAGACAGTACACGAGCCGGGGAGGGACAGAGAGAGAGACTGAGGAAGACACAGAATCTGAAGCAGGCTCCAGGCTCTGAGCTGTCAGCGCAGACCATGACACGGGGCTTGAACCCACAAACCATGAGACCATGACCTGAGCCGAAGTCGGATGCTTAACCGACTGAGCCGCCCGGGTGCCTCCAGTTTTCTCTTCTTGAACTGGAAATGTTAAGGGGGTAAAATGCTATCCAATCTTGGGTAGAGTTGGGGGAAAAGTCATTACCGGAGGGAAGGTAAATAGTGAATTTATTGTAGAGGTGATGTTGCAGTTTGCCTTAGATATGTGTTGTCTCAATGATTTATCAATTAACATTCTAGGTATTTGCCCCAAGGAAATAAACTGAGGATGTGGAAAGATTTAGCTATAAGGATGTCCACTGTACTGCCCTTTATAATAAACACATAATAAAATCGAATTGCAATATGAAACCAATTAGGTTAAAAATATATATGTGTGTATTGGAAAATGGTAGAAGGAGATACACTAAAATGTTAGCTGTTCTTGAAGTGGTGTGATTTACTATTGCTTTTATTTTCTTTGAGATTTTATAAATTTTCAAAACTTCCTTTCTGTAGAATTTTTTATTCTATTTTATTTTTTAAATTTTAAAAAAGTTTATTTATTTTGAAAGGGATAGAGCACGAGCCAAAAAGAGGCAGAGAGAGGGAGAGAGAGGATCCCAAGCAGGCTCCGCACTGCCAGCACAGAGCCCAACAGGAGGCTAGAACCCACGAACCATGAGGTCTTGACCTGAGCAGAAACCAAGAGTCTGATACTCAACCAACTGAGCCACCCAGATGCCCCAACCCAATTTGAAAAACTCAACTTTTGCAAGTGTACAGTGTTGTTTCTCCATTTTTCTGATGTTAAAAGTCAAGTTACATATTCTTCTGACACAAATATCTCTTCCATAAGTGTGAATGTACCATCTTTTAAAATGGCCACAACTAGGCCTATGCTTATGTGAAAAATAAAGCTGAATTCTATTGTCATGTAATGTTGAGTTGCTCCCAGAAATGCACGCACAAGAAATGATATGCGCTTATTTCAGGAAGAAAATTGGGTGCTATTTTTCTATATTTCCAAGTATTTTTCAAGTTTAAGCATGATATAGAAGCACTCTTTACATAATGACAAACAGCAAGGGCAAAATTCAACACTTAAATCAGTCATGAGCCTCAGAATTTACATCTGATCTTCACTTTGAACTTGCAGGACATGTTTGGTAACTATAGTGTAGACAGGTAAGCAGAATGACCATCTATTCCATTTTCTTATTTTTACATTATTTCTTCCTTTGTAAGGTTATTTTTAATAATATCATGTCCATAATTGTAGTAAATGCTGTATACTTATAAATATTAAGAAACATATTCTCTGTATTTCTTCCTGGACCTCTGAATACACTTTCTTATGGTTGCTAAGCAAAGAGTACAACTCTGTGAATGACCCAATGTTGTGTTTACCACATTATGTTATGTCTGAATACGTGTGGGAAATGCCTTAAACCTAGTAACAGGCAAAACTTATATATTGCTAGTCCCTAAACTTCAATTAGGCAGTTTGAATTAGGTTAAAGGGGAAGTTTTAGCCTAAAGATATCAAAACTATAGTGCCTTTAAAAGGAACTATTGCCCCATCACGTAGGATTTAATTTACTGGAACAAAGTAAAAGTTAATACATTTGGCAAGCTCTCTTGTCTAAACAGAGGCACATTTCTGTTCTCTGCCGCTCATTGCTGAAAGGAGAGAACAGCAATGAGGAGGAAAGTTCTTTGTCCTGTCTTGCTCCTTTTCACAGTTATGTTTCACATCAACAGACGGAGCTGGGGTGAATTTCACTGAAGCGACGAATGTGAGGAACACAGGGGCTATGTATCACTGACATCTGGACAGTGAATTCACACGCACACGCAGAAAGGTGTATTGCTTCTGGTTTGTGTGGGATTTGGCTAGTCCAGGGGCTAGAAGATGAATGTCCTAACATGGAGCAATTTCGGAGCATGAGCTTCTGAGAAAGGCCATTTTCTCAACAGGCTCACTCCTCCACCTCCATGTTGTAGAAGCCATTCAAAACAGAACCTGTTAAACTCGTAAAACTTGTCAGTTGTTTGTGAAGTTTGATGCCATCAGTCAGGCATTTTACCAGCTTTTCGGTTCACCTGGATCAATAACTACACATAATGTTAACAATGGAGCAGGCGCAATTAAGCTCCCGCCCCGGACAAAACCCAAGTTGGGAAATGGACAAGCCTTACCATGGTGGGTCCAAAGACACACTTGCTGCACTGGAAGGACCATGACAAGGTGGGCTCCGAACTTCTTATTTTCCTGATGTGAACTGAGAGGTGTGGAGAGGAGAAGCGACTTTCAGACCCGTAGAGCGAAGGTATTTGGCACCAGCTTTGACACAGAATGGACGTGAGTGTTAAGTCTGGTCTGCCGCACCTTGTTTGCCTCTGGGAACGTTCGGCTCTCAGAATCTTAACTTTTTTTTCCAAGTATAAAATGGAGCAAATTAGTTTCTACTCAACCAGATTGTTAAAAAGATGAGTGAGTTAACTAACCTTTATAAAATAGGTAACATATAGTAGGCAGCTTAAAAGAGTATTTTTTATTAACATCGACGAAGGTACATTAATTGATATCTGAGCGATCTTGGAGTTTGAGCCCCAATATGCTCCTTACCTAGTGTTTCCAAAATATAATAAAGAAGGGAAGCTGCAGGGCTCCAGAGCATAGCAGAGAGGGAGTGCTGTGTTCATAGTGATGACGTGGTAGTGGCTTGAAACAAAAGGTAGTTTTCAGGTATATCGAGATCTCTGCAGCCATGGAATATAAAGTAAAGAGCCAACATGTGATGTGATGCGGTGGCACTGAAACAAGTGTGTCTAGCGGCGCCTGGGTGGCTCAGTCAGTTGAGTGTCTGACTTCAGCTCAGGTCATGATCTTGCAGCTCGTGAGTTCGGGCCCCTCCTCAGGCTCTGTGCTGATAGCTCAGAGCCTGGAGTCTGCTTCAGATCCTATGTCTCCCTCTCTCTCTGCCCTTCTCCCTGCTCAAGCTCTAAAATGAATACATGTTTAAAATATTTTTCAAATAATAAAAATATTTTTTCCTTGGTCACTGAAAATGTAGAACATTTATAAAGTAGAATGTTGCTATATACGTGTAAATTCTAAATCAGAATAATACTTTGTTGAGGCGATACGAGATAGAGTCAGTATAATGAGGAAGACAGTGAATCAAAAGGAAATGAGCCCATCAGAATTGGGATCTTTCTGCATGATCCCTAGAAGGTCAGCCAGTTGATGCTCTATGCCATTATCAACCCCCAGCCACATGTTTTTTTGTGCTTTTGATTTAAATGTATTTAAAATTTCTGGGACATTTGATTTTATTAGAGTGCAATTTATGAACAATACTCATCATGACATCACTTGGCTGCCGGCTCTGCTGTAAATAACAGACTTAATTAATTGGGAAATGCACTCCTGCTTTTGCTGGGGGAATGTGTGCCGATCGCTGCGGGAGGAGGCTGACTGGGGCTTAGTCAGCTGGAAGGCTCCCAAGGAGGTAATGACTTAGGACTCAATCCTGGCTGTGCCACTTGTGGGTCACAGCACCTGTAAAACGCTGCTTATTGTGGAAGCAATAAAACTCCCCTCCTGGAGGCAAGAGTTCTTATCTATAAATGGTTAGGAGAAGAGGGAGTTCCTGAAGAAAGACCTATAAAGTATAAAGTATTTGAATTCTGAACTGCTTGATAAGGGAGGCAAAAGTAAGGGAGGTCATTGGTAAGAAATGACATCCTGTGGACAGATTTGGCTACTCTGAAATCCACTTGTAGACTTTAGAGAATTTGACCACGTGTTTTACATTTACATGTAATTAAACTGAATTAACATATAGCATGATTTCTATCTTAAAGATTGAAAGTACTGAATCAGTGGGCCTTCGCTGCATAAAGAGTGTATCAAACATCCGTGGCTTACAACAACAGTAACATTATTATTATTATTTCTTTTCATTCTGTGGCTTGGCTGGGTAGTACTTCTGTGGGGTGCCCACACAGCCTGGCCTCTCCTTAGGGTCTCTCGGCATCTGGGAGGCTGCCCGGGGCACTCCACGTGTGGTTCTGGGGTTCTAGCAGCAAGAGGGAGTGGCCTAATGCACTAGTGTTCTGCAAGTCTCTGCTCGCTTTTGTCAAGTCACACGGTCAAGGCCAGAGTGAGTGTGGGAAGGGATTGTCCAGGGCATGGATAGAGAGATGAGAACAAACTGGGGCCTTTGCTGCAACCATCTCTTGCAGGTATGTCCAGTTATCTTTGAATAAGCCTATCAAAATATTTAGAAATATTTATAACCAAAGAGTAGACTTCATCTAGATTGGTGTGGTACAACAGAGGCATCGTAACTATGTATGTACACGGGTATTTATACACACAACAGTAATTTAAAATGCTCTAGGGCCGCCTGGGTGGCTTAGTCGGTTAAGCGTCCGACTTTCGCTTAGGTCATGATCTCGCGGTTCGTGGGTTCGAGCCCCGCGTCGGGCTCTGTGCTGACTGCCAGCTCAGAGCCTGGAGCCTGTTTCAGAGTCTGTGTCTCCCTCTCTCTCTGACCCTCCCCTGCTCACGCTGTCTCTCTCTCTCCTAGAAATAAATAAAACATTCAAAAAAAATTAAAATGCTCTAGTAGTCACATTAAAAAGAAGTAGACAGGAGCGCCTGGGTGGCTCCGTCAGTGAAGTGTTGGACTTTGGCTCAGGTCATGGTCTCCCAGTCTGTGAGTTTGAGCCCCACATCAGGCTCCAGAGCCTGAAGCCTTCTCTGGATTTTGTTTCTGCCTCTCTCTCTGTTGCTTTCCTGCTTTCGCACTCTGTCTCTCTGTCAAAAATAAATACATATTTAAAACTTTAAAGAAAGTAAACAGAAACAAGTAAAATCAACCTTAATACCTCTATTTAACCAAGTACATTCAAAATAGTATCATTTCAACATGTACTCAATGTAAAAATTATTAACGGGAGATTTTACATTTGTGTGTGTGCGCGCGCTAAACCTTCATAATGTAATGCATGTTTTCACTTACAGCACAGCTCCGCTCAGGACGCCCCATTCCAAGCACTCATCGCTTTGTGTGCTCGTCACCACTGTGCCTTTGGGCAGCACAGAAGTAGATGTTAACAGATGAGGAAGAGGGAGAAGTGGGGCTGGAACGGCTGAGATTAACGGACAGTCGGCCCTCCCAACCGCACGCACGCGCACGCGCGCACACCGCTGGCAGCAGAGGGCGGGGCACGGAGAGAGGAGCCTGGTGTAAGAAAGGCAATGAATGCTATGCAGCAGGAAATCTACTGATACAATCCACTCTATTAATGAATCAAAAGAGAACAAATAATCCTACTAGAAGATTCCTTTTTGTTACCACCAACATGTATTACTAACTGCACAGCGAACACTCTTAGTGAAATAAAAGAGATTTCCCTCAGTGGTAAAGAATATCTGCTTAAATCAGGAGTGAACATAAGTGGTGACATGGCAGAAGCATTCCCAATAAGCTCAGAACTCGTTTTCAACATTGACCTGGAAGAGCTAAGCAATGAAATTAGGTTAAGAACCTAAATTGGAGCGCAGATGTGTTCTCAGAGGAAGAGAAGAGAAGAGAAGAGGAAAAAAAAAAAAAAAAGAAGAAGAAGAGAGAAAAAGAAGTTAAAAGAAAAATGGTCCCATTCTCTGTTCACAGTAGTGGCAACAACAAAATTAACTTAATAGGATCTCTGTGATGTTGCAGTGGATTAAAAATGACAGACGGGGTGCCTGGTTGACAGAATTTAGGGAGTATGTGACTCTCGATCTCAGGGTTGTAAATTCAAGCCCACTCCGGGTATAGAGATTAAAAATAAATCTTTTTTTAAAATGTTTATTTATTTTTGAGTGAGAGAGAGAGAGAGAGAGCATGAGCAGCAAGGGGCAGAGTGAGAGGGAGACACAGAATCCCAAGCAGACACAGGGCTTGAACCCACAGACTGTGAGATCATGACCTGAGCCTAAGTCCCACGCTTAACCGACTGAGTCACCCAAGTGCCCCTAAAAATAAAATGTTTAAAAAAAAATGAGTACAAAATTTTTGCCACTTTGTCCACAAGAGGTAGAGTCTAAGCTCTCTTTCATGTTGACTAGTCTTGGTCATATGACTTGTCTTGGCCCATGGGACACCAGCATGGAGGACATAAGAGAGACTTGATGAGTGCTTGTTCAGTGGAGCTTGTCCAAGTAAGTACAGTGGATGGCGGCTGAGAGGAGACCTGGGAGAGAGCCGAGGCACCTAGCTAGCACCAAGGCCGCTGAAATGTGAGTGGGCCCTTCTTGGCCTTTCCATCCGGGCCAGTTGAATGCAGTTGCATGAGTGAGCTCAGCCAAGACTGCTAATCAAACTGTAGTCAAAGAATCGATAGTCAATCATTCATTCTTGGAGCGGTTTCTTACGTGGCAATAATTCACTGATGTCCAAGAACACGTCCCTGGAATCCTAGAATTGTAGTTATTTTAGAAATGATTTCATTGTATTTTCTTATGACAAAGGGGTACTGGAAGCTAAGATTAGGGAGGTCAGTGAGGGGTGACAGCAGCAGGGCTGTGTCCAGAAATTGTTTCCATTAATGCGTTACTGTATTCATTCTTTCACTGCACATTCATGAGTGCTTGCTGAGCCTAGTGCTCGTGACGGAAAGACACACTGGCTCCATTTAGAGAAAGAGATAAAATTATGAGTAAACAGTTATGACACAGAGACAGAAATACTGCACGGAGTGCCACTTCTGGGGATATGCGGTGAGCACGGAAGGGTCACAGACATGCGTTTGCTCTGGGTCATAAAGGGTTAGTAAGACCTTGTGTGAGCCAGAGAAGGTTGGGGAAGGACATTCCAGGCAGAGACAGAGGGAACAAAGGCCCAGAAACAGCTTCCGGCAAGCCTGTTCTAGGAAAAGGGGAGCGCTCTCCAGCCCGCTCTTAGGACTTGATTTGGTTCACCTTTTGCTTGTTGCGGATCTTGTTCTTCCAATCCATTTTGGATTGACTTCCCCCAAAGAATCCTAATTGCAGCTAAGTCTTCACCCTCCTTTAGGCAGAAAGCTCCAGCTAGGGCCTGCAGAGTTAAAAGGACAACTCTTGTTAATATTTTGGTAAGGGGTTCAGGAGTTATACTTGGTCTCCTTTCTGCTGTTGTCTCTGCAATATGACATCACTTTCACTTCTGATTAATTTTATCCTAATGGACAGGTGAACGTAATTCCCAACATGACTTGTGGAGATAATCTGCCCTTGGGAAATGAGCAGATTGATTTCCTTCTGGGCAGAAGATGGGAGAAGAGAACCTTATAAATTCCCCCCATCTGCTTCCCCCCATACTCCCCTTTGTCATCAAAGCATGCCCTTGAACTTCCTTGCAGTGTATCTGAATATCATTTTTTGGAATGTGGCCCAGGGTCAAGTGGTTCTCATTGTCTAGATATGTAACTAAGGAAATGTGTTTCCTGGGAGTTTTAAAATTCCAATCTATAGTCTAGCTATTCTGTTTATTCTTGCGGATAAAAGAGAAAATGTATCAAACATTGTTTTTATTTTTACTTACCTACATCCTCATTCAGAAGTTGAACTGTTGACAGTATCAAGGAAATCAGGTTCTTTTCTGAGCGCCTGACAAATTACTAGTTCCTGATGAATACGGAAATAAATGGCTTTTTTTTTTTTTTCAAGGCTACATTGTACGATTCCAGTGCTTAAAGTCATATTGGACAGAATGTCATGTCAAGCCACTTGAAAATAAAGAAGGACCTGACATCATCTCGTCTCATTTTGTGAGCTCAACGTATGTACCCACTGTTCCACATACTTTATGCTTCTCATTTCAGTGACTATTTCCTTATTCATTCAGTTTGTTTCCATGCTTGTCACTTTAAAATGATGTTCTCTTGCTTCTTGGACTTTCTTGAGTGGCATAATCCACCCCAGGCCACCACCATCCTGAGACACACACATTCATTCTGTCTGGTACTGCATGGGGTCTTACTTACCACGCAGGGTGGTGAGCCCCCTTCCTAGATGGGAGTGGACAGGTGATGGCCTGAGGGAAGCCAGCGAGAGGACACACAGTGAACTGGTCCTTGAAAGAGGAGGCTTCAGGCAGATGGAGGGTAGAAAGGGTGCCAGGCAGAGGAACTGGTAGGTGCAAAACCACGGAGTGTTTCTTGAGAATCAGCAAATGTGTGTTTGTATAAATGTGTGCGTGTGTGATCTCAGGACCACCAGCAGCAGCATGGCTGGGTGAATGGTGAAGGCCATGTCCAAGAGTTAGGATGGGGACTCGACTCCTGGGTGTTGGTGAAGGAAGATGGCCAGGGATTATAGATACTAGCAGGGATGAATTTGCCTTTGGAGACTTTGGAAGTTAAAAAAAAAAAAAAGATTCTATATGCTCAACATCATTTATCATCAGGAGATGCAAACCAAACTACTGTGAGATATCACCTCATACCTGTCATAATGGCTAAAATAAAAAAATACAGGGGCACCTGGGGGGCTCTCTTGGTAAAGCAACTGACTTCAGCTCAGGTCATGATCTTGAGGTTCATGGGTTCAAGCCCCATTTGGGCTCTGTGCTGACAGCTCAGAGCCTGGAGCCTGCTTAGGATTTTGTGTCTCCCTCTCTCTCTGCCCTTTCACTGCTTGTGCTCTGTCTCTGTCTTTGTCTCTCTCTCAAAAATAAATAAAAATTTAAAAATAATAAAATAAAAAAAACAACTGTTGGCGAGGATGTGGGGAAAAAGGAAGCCTCTTGCACTGTTGGTGGGAATGCAAACTGGTGCTGCCACTGTGGAAAACAGTATGGAGGGTCCTCAAAATGTTAGAAAATAGAGCTACCCAGTAATTCAGTAATTGCACTGCTGGGTATTGACCAAACAATACAAAAACACTAATTCAAAGGATTACATGCACCTCTACATTTATAGCAACATTATTTACAATAGCCAAATTGTAGAAGCAGCCCAAGTGTCCACTGAGAAATGAATGGATAAAGAAGAGGTGGTGCGGAGTGCCTGAGTGGCTCAGTCGTTAAGCATCCAACTTCAGGTCAGGTCATGATCTCACGGTTTGTGGGTTTGAGTCTCGCATTGGGCTCTGTGCTGACTGCCAGCTCAGAGCCTGGAGCCTGTTTCAGATTCTGTATCTCCCTCTCTCTCTGACTCTCCCCTGCTCACTCTGTCTCCCTCTCTCCCAGAAATAAATAAAACATTAAAAAAAATTAAAAAAAAAAAAGAAGAGGTGGTGTATATATACAAGGGAATATTATTCAACCATAAAAAAGAATGAAATCTTGCCACTTGCAACAACGTGGATGGACCCAGAGAGTACAATGCTGCGTAAAATAATCAGTCAGAGAAAGACAAATACCATATGATTTCACTCTTATGTGGAATTTAAGAAACAAAACAAAGAAAGAAAAAAGAGACAAACCAAAGAACAGACTGTTAACAAGAGAACAAAGTGATGGTTACCAGAGAGAAGGGGGGTTAGGGGATGTGAAATAGGTGATGGAGATGAAGAGTACACTTATCAGATGAGCACACTGAGAAGTGCAGAGCATTCTTGGAGCCTGCGTTATACACCAGAAACTAATATAACACTGTATGTTAACTATATTGGACCTAAAATTAAAAAAATTAAAATGAATTAAAATGAATGACAAAAAAGTCATCCATAGATGACTCAGAGATCTGACACGGATCAGAGTGAGATGTGAGGCGTTTTGTTCAAGCCAGCTCCATCTCTCCATAGGTCTGCCAGCATTTTCAGACTTTTTTCACCTATTTGGGTGACCTCGCTGTCTGCTTCTAATCTCCTAGATTCTTAGTGTTGCTTTCTGTATACAACAATAAGAATTGCAACTTTTTTTGAGACTAAAATTGTACTGTTCTAAAATTTAAGGGGAAATGGGATAAAATATAAGGTCAATCCACTTGCACATGAAAGTAACTGACATAACAGTACTTTTTGTTTTGAAAAGTACAGAGCTCTCAGTTTTCCTGTCTCCCATGCTCTGTTTTTACCTTTATACCCAGAGCTTGTATGTATGCACTTCTTTTCCCTCTCTCAATGCTCTTTTCCCGTATGGGACACTTTTCCCATCTGCACTCTGCAGGTTTGGTCTACTACCACCTCTGAGAGGCAGTGGGACAGAAAAACTTGACTCTTCCCTTCTCTAAATGTCTTCGTAAAGCATGTGGAAGCTCAGATTGGTAGTGTTTTCATCCCCTTTCATGAATTCTTGAAACAAACAGATACGTGAAAACTTTATTATTCAGGAAGTGGAATTGCAGATTATAGGTACAGTTAAAGAGTTTGGTGAATTTTGGCAACTATTCTGCCTCTTGTAGAATTGAGATTATATACTTTTCATGAAGAAAGAACATGGCTCCCATTTTCTGAGTGCCTATCATGTGCCAGCATGGTGCAAAATCCTTAGCTCACACGAACTCCTTTTATGCTTTTGTAACAGGACGTTAAATGTGACGTTTCTTGTAGTCTCCATGTATTTGGCAGAGGCTTCAAAGCTTGGGAACAATAGATGTCAGACATTTCTGTAGAACCTGTTCTTCCGCCATCACCTATCACCCATCTGCAGGCCCCACAGCACAAAGTGAAAAAATCCACTGAGAAAAATCATGACTTGAGTTTGTCATTCAGCATTTTTACACTATAAATAGCCGTGTTCTTTTTTTTCTTCTTTTAATGTTTTTATTTATTTTTTAATTTTAAATAGTTTATTGTCAAGTTGGTTTCCATATAACACCCAGTGCTCATCTCCACAAGTGCCCTCCTCCATGCCCATCTCCCCCCTTCTCCTCCCCCCACCCCATCTGCCCTCAGTTTGTTCTCGGCATTCAAGAAGTCTAGAGAGCCATGTTCTAAAAGACAGCTTTATAAGCGCATCAGACCTGATCGGTTGTGTGGTTCGGTTTGGCTCAAGTTTTATTTCTTATGAGAACCAAAGCCCCTTCAGACTCTACATGAGTCCTTTTTGGATCCCAGAGTTTTGAACAAAGGCTCAGAAGACTCCTACAACTGCAAAAGGCCATTTTCCCATCTGAACTGGTAAATAGGCCCAGTGAAGAAAAGTGGAAAAGCAGTATATTCTTAACTTTTCCCTAGAATAAGAAATACAAGGATAGCGTGAAGCTAGTTTATGAAAAACCCCCACCTCCAGCTTTTTCTTAAAATTATTTTTAAGGTTTATTCATTTTTCAGAGACAGAGAGAGACAGAGCGTGAGCGGGGGAGGGGCCGAGAGAGAGGGAGACACAGAATCTGAAACAGGCTCCAGGTTCTGAGCTGTCAGCACAGAGTCTGACACGGGGCTCAAACTCATGAACCTCGAGATCATGACCTGAGCTGAAGTTGGATGTTTAACCAACTGAGCCACCCAGGCACCAGCCTCCCCACCCCGCCCAAGATTTTATTTCTTGTGTCGCTCTTGTATAATCTTGGCATTTGGAGTTGTTAATTTTCAGTTAACACTTATTTAAGTTTCCTATGGCTGCTGTAACAAAGCAACACACACTGCGTGGTTTACAACAACAGAATCATTCTCACAGTTCTGGAGGCCAGAAGTCTGCAGTCAACGGGTTGGCAGGGCTGTGCCTTCTCTGAAGCAGAAGGAAGGATCTCTTATATCTTTCTGCTTCTGGTGGCCCCAGGCATTCCTTGGCTTCTGACAGCATGACTCCAATCTCTACATCCATCATCACGTGGCTTTCTCCCTGTGTGTCTGGGTGCAAATTCCCCACCTTTTATAAAGACACCAGGCATACTGCATTAAGCGCCGATCTTACTCCAGTATGACTTCATCTTAGCATCTTTAATTACATCTGCAAGGACCCTATTTTTAAATAAGATCACATTTTGAGATACTGGGGTTTAAGGCTTCAACATATCTTTTTTTTGGGGGGGGGGAAGGGGACACAATTCAACCCACAGCAGTACTCAATTACGTTTCCAACCCACAGGGAAGCAGAATCCCCAAATAGGGCATGCTTGTGAAGAAATCTAAGGTTGCTTCTGATGCCTGCCTTCCTCTGGGAACCTGTTCCATGTGCTCCACCGCTGGGCATCAGATCCCCCACCAGGACACAAGGGACTCCATCCATTGCTGGCCCTGAGTTATGTTGGTGATCCCTCCTAGAATCTTTACTTCATAAACAACAATCATGTGACTTGAGCTGGACGAAAAGCATTTCAGGATAGGGCAGAGGCACAGAAAGGAGCAGGGGGTTGAGAGGAGGGTGAGGAAGTCCCCAGGCTGCCAGAGCACCATGGGAAAGCATCAGAAACGCAACACCCACTGCCCGGCTCTCTGTACGCTGCTTTGTCCGGTGCTGGCAAAATGCATGCAGGTTGAAATCGGTCTTCAAATGCAAGTTGTGGAAAGAGGCTTTGTGGAACGCCTTTCCTGGCGATCACACCCTATCTCTGCAGAGTATGACTGAGACGCATGCTAGCGGGCTGTATGTAGCAACCAGGGCTGTGCACTGACCAGAGGCCAGCAGCACAGAGGGACCCCATTTGGCAGCCACTGTCAGGTGGAATTCAGCACTGACAGTTTGCGGCATTTTCCAAAGAAGGACAGACTAAGTTCGTTATCTAAAATTGAAACAGTTTAGCCCTTCCTTCTGCTGCCCCCTTCTAACCTCTGTCCAGCCAGTGGCCGTCAGCAATGCCAACACGCAGATGCAGGTTAAGCGTGTGATGGCTTTTATTGAACAAGAAGCCAATGAGAAAGCAGAAGAAATCGATGCAAAGGCAGAGGAAGAGCTCAACATTGAGAAAGGTCATCTTGTGCAAACCCAAAGGCTGAAGATGATGGACTCCTATGAGAAGAAAGAAAAGCGGACTGAGCAGCAGGAGAAAATGCAGATATCTAATTTGATGAATCAAGCAAGGCTCGAAGTCCTCAGAGTGAGAAGTGACCTTATTACAGACCTGCTAAGTGAAGCAAAACAGAGACTCGGCAAAGTGGTAAATGATACAACCAGGTACCCGGTGATCCTGGATGGCCTGGTTCCCCCCGGGTCTGTACCAATGGTTGGAGCCCCCAGTGATCATTTGTTGTAGGAAGCAGGACTTCCCTCTGGTAAAGGCCGCAGCTCAGTAAGCGATTCCTATGTACAAAATCACCACCAAAAGAAGATGTTGATGTGCCTACCTGCCTGAGGAAGTAGGTGCTCGAGTTGCGATCTATAATGGGGATCGTAAAATAAAAGTTTCCAGTCTCCTAGAAAGCCGGCTGGATCTCATAGCCCAGCAGATGATGCCAGAAGGACCCAGTGCTTCATTTGGCGCAAATGCCAACAGGAAGTTTTTGGGCTCAGCCTTTGGGAGAGGTGGAGTTGATTCACTGCTCTCCGGGAAGGATGTGGATTTCTCTGTGTGGCTTCCTCTTCGCTGTTCTAATAGTCTGTATTCGTCAGTGCATATCCTTCTGTAGCTTATGCCCGTGGCCTGTTAAGAGCGAGAGAAAGTTTCACTTAATATAAGCAGGAAACCTCCCTTTGGATGAGCTAAACGTAGCACAGCTTTCATTTGCTCCTGTAGCATGAAGGGGAGGGTACCAGATGGTGGTTACGGGAGTTTTGCCAAGGCTTCCGCTCTTTCTCTGGTTTCAGTTCTCCAGTCAAGAGGGAGACAGGTATGATGTTGTCTGATAGTAAGTCTCTGCTTAAAATGCAGGGGGGGATGGTGGTGGTGGGAGGCTTCGCTGTTAACCTGTCTGGGCCTCGAAGTGTTCCTCATCTGTGTCATTTAAAATCTAAGCCATGAATATGTTTTGTTTATTTAAAAAAAAGGTTTACATGGAAAAAAGTAAAATTAAAATCATTTAATAAAAATTTATGCTTTATTATTAAAAATTATGTTTTATTTACATGGAAGAAGGTAAAATTAAAACCATTTAATATAAATAGTTTTATATATATAGTTTGTATATTCTGTTATATATACTTGTTTATGTAATGTTTAATATAAAATAGTTCTAAAAACTCTAAAAAAACTGATTCTAGGACAGTTTTAAACAAGTGAAAATGTTACTGCCTTCTGTGTGTGTAACGAATCTATTGTTTTGCATAGAAACTCAAGAATAGGGTCTGCTCAGTTCATACCGAATAGGTCACTCCTTATCTCTGCCATTGCAGCCTTGACAGTCTTTGGCCTCATTCTCACAGGTGCCCATGGGGCACCCCCTTCCCACTTCTGCAGGAGCACCATGAACTTGGGTCTTCCTCCCGCTGCATCTAACACCATACCTGACATACAATGGATGCTATATAAACAAACATAAATAAATTTTAAGACAACATTTGACTTGGTAAGCTTTGAAATCTTGAGTGTAATGAAGATTACTACTTTTAAGAATTAAAATAGCAATACAACAATAAACTTTTTTTTTCTTATTTAAGTATGCTTCATGTCCAGCATGGAGCCCAATGTGGGGATTGAACTCACTACCCTGAGATCAAGACCTGAGCTGTGATCATGAGTCAGGTGCTTAACCAACTGAGCCACCCAGGGGGACTTCAACGAGAAATTTTTGATGCCTTAAAAACTTGAGTGATTTCCTATAAAAGATTTGAGAGGTAAAGCTGGGGGGTGGGGGGTGGACTGCCAGCTTGTAAACTAAATTCAGGCTTGATCAAGGCAAACATGGGAAACACGGGATAGTGATTAATACGTGACAAAAGCCTTTCTGCATTTAATGAATGGTTCCAAGTCAACAAATAACAGGAAGATAAAAATACAGCCATTTATACTGCTTGGCATTCAACCATGTCATTGTGCTGAACAGGAAAGTGAAGGTACTTAATCTTTTTTTGTATTTTGATGGGAGGTGACTGGGTCTAGTGGAAATACTTTGGGTCCTGTACAATATTAGCATTTGCTGTTTGTTAATTTAAAAATGTTGGTGGGTGGGAAATAAACTTCTCTGTTTTCAGTTTTCTCATGCATTATGTGAAGATAATAATATCTGCACTACACTATGATGGGAACAGCACTAAAATAATGCACCTGCCATCTATCTTTCGTCCTCTGATCCCACCTCTCCTTTTAGAGACTGGCCCAGGACTTGCCTCCTACCAGGGTAAATCTCAAAAAGGTTGCCACTGCACCTGTGCCCTCACCCAGGCCCTTCCCCACCCTTCTCCAGTCAGTTCTCTGCCCCCTGGAATTCTGGGAGTATGGCCCCCCATTAAGTTCACCAGTGACTTCCATCTGCTACCTCATGTTCAGCCTTCTGTCATCAGAGCAACATTTCCCAGCTGAGCACTCTGTCCTTCTGACGACACGTTTCTCCAGGCTTCCAGGCCTTCACAGTTGTCTGGACTTCCTCTCACTGCACAGTCCTTTTTTCATGTCTCTGTACTTCCCTTCTCCTTGTGGACTTCTTTTTTTTTTTTTTTTAATGTTTTATTTATTTCTAGGAGAGAGAGAGACAGCTTGAGCAGGGGAGGGTCAGAGAGAGAGGGAGTCACAGACTGAAACAGGCTCCAGGCTCTGAGCTGGCAGTCAGCACAGAGCCCGACGCGGGGCTCTAACCCACTAACCGCGAGATCATGACCTAAGCGAAAGTCGGACGCTCAACCGACTAAGCCACCCAGGCGCCCCTCCTTGTGGACTTCTAAGTGTGAGAGTGCTCCAGGCCCCTGTTCCGGGACAACCTTCTCTTGTCCTCCCCTCCCTGCCTAGGCCATCAGGTCATCTCATGTATACGCCAATGACTCTGGGTCTGTCACCTCAGCCTGGGAATTACATGTGGCCGTGTCCACCTGAGGTCTAATAGGGCACCTCAACCTTAACATAACACAGAGACCCACTGAACCTCCACCAGCCTTCATCGCCCTCCTCGGGTCTTCCTTTTCTGATTCCGTAGGTCTACCTTCCATTGAGCTGCTGGGGAAAAAACCTAGAAGCCATCCTGGACTCTATTCTGTCCCTTTCCACATCCTCCCCATCAAAGCTGTATCAGGATTGCTTCCAAAATGTGTCTTGAATCCAACCACTTCTCAGTATCTCTTTGGCTAAAACTGTAATGCAAACCACCATCATGACTCACTTGGGTGTCTACCTGGTGGCCGGTCACCTGACGGTCCTCTGTCCATACAGAAAGCATGAATCAGATGACATCACTCTCCTGCTTGAAGCCTCCCAGTAGCTCTTACTGCCACCGAAATGGAATACGAAGTCCTTGGCTTGGCCTGTAGTTCTGACACGATTCGACACCTGACTTGCTCTCCACCTGAATCTTTAGCATTTCCCCCTCATCCCTCCGGATCCAGCTTCAGTGACCAGCTGTCTCCTCAAAGGTCATGCTGCCTCCTTACTTAGCACCTCTGTCCCTTTTCTTCCCTACCAGGAACTCTCTCCCCGAGATTGTCATGTGCTGTCTCCTCAAGATGTAGGTCTCAGACGGTTCCTTCTCAGAGACTGTCCTGATGTGCCTCGCAGAAAGAGCCTTCCACCCCATTTCAACACTATCCTGTTACCCCATTTTACCGTCTTCTCAGAACCCATCTCCATCTGACATTATACCTGTTATTTATCTTTTTAGGTGTCATTGGTGTGTCTCCTGTCCGTAGAATGGGGACTCTCTGAGGACAGAGAAATCCATCTTCTTCATGATATACTCCCGGTGCCTGGCACAGAGGACGTGCTCATGACATTTGTGTGGAATGAGTGAAACTTTTAAAATGCCTATAAACAGTAAGCATTCAGTAGATTTGGCTTCTCCTATCCTTTGGGGGGGAATAAATTTAAAATCTATGATTTTTCTTTGTATATTTTTATTATGATGTCCTTTATTGTCGTCTCCATGTGTTAGGGTCTAGGCTAGGGGCTGAGGATCTCAAAACGAGTAAAATCTGGTCCTTTGGGAAGGTGTCATCTACTAGGTGAGGTAGGCACATAAATAGACATTTAAAAATTATGTAAATATATATGTGTGTATTATGCATAATATGATATTTATCATTTTAACCCTTTGTTAGTGTACAATTCAGTGGCATTAAGTACAGTCATAGTGTTGTTCAACCACTATCTCTCTCCAAAGTTTTCATCATCCTGGCACAACTCTGTACCCATTAAACAATAACTCTCCCCAACCCTATCCCAGGTCACCTCTCTTCTTTTTTCTGTCTCTATGAGGTTGCCTATTCTATGTACCTCCTATAAGTGAAATCATATAATATTTGTTCTCTGTGTCTAGCTTATTTCACCAAACTTAAGTTTGCAAGGTTCATCTATGTCATAGCATCCATCACAATCTCATTCCTTTTATGAATAGTATTCCACTGTGTGTACATAGCTCATTTTGCTTTTCCATTTATCTGTGGATGGTGTGTGAGAATGCCTGAAACCTCGCAGGTACTCAAGAAACATTAGTTTCTTTCCTTGTTTTATTTATTTATTTATTCTACTAGGTCAGCACAGTTGAGGAAGAAGTAGCATCTATGAGGTGTAACATTCTGGCATTTTGACACCATCATTTGCCAATTTTAGGGCTGAGATTAGAGAGAGATGTACTACGTGAGGGTAACCAGGAAGGAGGCCAGGACTGCGTAGTGCAAGCTCCCATCTATATCCAGCAGAGTGGTTTGGTGGTAGAGTGAGTTATGCATAAAAGGACGGCTGATGTGGGAGACCTAAAAATGAGGATGGACATGGGCTTCCTAAAATCTTGTTCACAGATCCCACCAAATATAAAATTGGGAAGTGCTGGAATATACTTGTCAAGGCCCAAGAAATACTTCAACTGATCTTTTGGCTCCACCTAACGGAATAAAGTGGTATTTCATTGTCTTAAAAGCCAGACGTGGTGGTTGTCTTTAGACGTAATTGTAAATGAGTGGTGTTTGTGTGTTTATGTTTATGGTTGTTATTAATCTAAACATGCCTTGTATCATTAAGAATGTAGTCAGGACAACCCTAGAATGTGTGTCACGTGAGTGCTGCAGGAAAGCAGAGGCAAGGAGCTGCAGTAAGTTGCCTAGCGTTCCTCAGTGAGCTTAGTACTTGCCCTGTGAGAAATTAATCATCTATTCCATGCTGCCCACGACAGAGAAACGCTGAGACTTCGCGTCAAACGACCCCACAGGTGACAGAGTGTTTATATGGTGTAACTGGTAACGCTATGGCTCTAACTGCTTGGCCTGAGACCAGCGGGCAGGCTCAGAGCTCCTGGTGCCTTTTCTAGTGCGTTCTGCATTTGTCTTCATTGTCTTCTTCGGTTATGTCCTCCGGCTTTGCATAGATGCTCGGTGGCCTTTTTACAAAACCTTCTTTACCCTGTGCTATTCTCCCATCTGTCAGCAGGTGTCGGCAAATCTCAGGGAGTAAATCCACTGTATCAAGATGCAGTCTTTTGGGAGGTGTCAGAGCACAGCCCGATGTGGGGCTCAAACTCACGAACCATGAGATCATGACCTGAGCCAAAATCAAGAGTCGGAGGCTTAACCAACTGAGCCACCCAGGCGCCCCACCTGTTAGAATTTTCAAAGTATAGTCAGAAGCCTGAGGTTCTAATCCCAATTCTGCTATTTACCAGCAGGGCAATTGTGGACCCATTTTCCTCATCTCTGCCACGGAAAGGACCGTATCACCTGAACTTCAGACTTCCAGCTCATGCCCCACTTCCTCAGGGACTGCTGCTGGACTCGGTGAGATGAGAAAACACACTAAGAGTTACTAAAGAAAGGAATGCAAACTAGTGGCTATAAAAATTACTTGAAAGGATAAGGTGTCAAATGTCATTTTTGTCACTGGTTGGAGGGTCCTTCACAGACCTGGAGCCCACGGCTACAGCTGTGTGCAGGTGGGACGGCTTGCACCCAGCTGCCCCATGGGGACCTCAGGCCCTCCCTTCCCCCAGCCAGGTTCCGGGGGCTTAAAAGTTTCCTGGTGTTCTTAATTCTCTCAGATTTCCAGCTCCATTATTCTTGTTCTGCCGACTGCCAGTTTCCCCTCTCTGAAGGTAGTGCCTTTATTTTAAATTAAAAACAATTCTGTTTCTTTTTCTTTATTTTGAAAGAGGAGTGGGGAGGGACAGAGAGAGAGAATTCCAAGCAGGCTCTGCACTGTGAATTGCACGATCATGACCTGAGCCAAAGTCAAGAGTCGGGCGCTTAACTGAGCGAGTTGCCCAGATGCCCCTTTATTTTAATTTCTTGCATGCCCCTGGAAGAACATTCCTTGCCACTTTTAATTGAATCTAAAACGCCCTCCCTTTTAAGTCATATCACTCCTTTACGTACCCCAAAGAGAGAAAAAAAGTCTGCCAACGAGGTTGTGACACTGTGTCTTAATGACAGCCCAGGCTGTGAGTGACATGGTCACATGGGCATCTTGTGTTGAAATTTCTTTCCTCGATTCTGAAGGACCTGACAGTCTCCGGGCCTTCAGCTGCACTGCTCGGCTTCCAATGAGCCTTCCTTTGCATGCATCTCAATAATTCAATGTAACTGAGCTTCACATTATGTCGTTTAAAGCAGTTCTCAAACTCTGATGCGCATTCACCTGGGAATAAGGCTAAAACGCAGCCCTCGATTCAGCAAGTTTAAGGTAGAGCCTGCGATTCGGCACTTCTCTCCATCTCCCTGGTGCTGCTGCTGGATCACGGACCCCAGTGTCAGTAGCAAGTGTAAAGCACTTGGTTTGTTTCACAAGAAATACTGGAATCTCAAGCATTTCCTCTCTAATGAATATTCACTTCGCAAATAACAAGCGTATGCCTCACTGCTCTGTCGCCTCGCCTTTTTGAATACAACATAGGTTTTCCTTTCGGGACGGAATCATGGTGTAATCTTTCTGAAGACGTTTTAGATGGCAGTTCAACCCTGCGCGTGTAGGAGGAACAATACACATAATCCCACTGACGCGATGACAACAGCAGCAGCTGTGAAGGAGCTGACACATGCAGGTCACGTTGACAGCAACTGTAAGATGCTTTGGATCAGAAGATATGTTCCAACGTCAAGGTTTAGAGATCTGAACATATGAAACAAATGCGCATCTTAGAATCAATGCAAAATGGAAAGTAATTTATTCTTTCCATTGTCTCTTTCCTAGTCCTTTTTTGTTTTTTCCTCTTAATTTGAAGAAATTTCCTTCAGGGGTTGGTGTAACCTAATGCCTGCTGTAAATGGGATTTGCTTCTTGGGCGTGAGTTCTCTATCGCACCCAGTCCCATCCACGGCCAGGGCAACTCTCACCCCGCTATCTTGCTTGAGGCCCTCTGAATGGGGGCTGAGTGTCACTTTCCAGTCTGGCTGCTCATCGTCTTCCCCCCAAAGCCTCTGTGGGCTCCATGAGTTACGGCCACACCTTCTGGGAACTTGCAAAGCCAGCATGCTGCTGGCGTCCTTATAAATGCGCGGAGCCTAGCACAAAGCATGTGCTCAGCCAATGCCTGCTGAATGCTTTGGTGTGATAAGCCACGACTTATCAGCGATGCCTGAAATTTCTGAGCCACGGAGGATGCATTTTATCTCAGGAGCATTTAGTGCTTTACATCAGCTTGAGGTGAGGTTAGGGTGGCAATTTCTATTTGAGACTAGTTATGCTGGGAATTTTTCCTCATCAATTCACATGTTATCAACACTTAGCCTAGAGTGGAATAACATCAGAAAGTGGGGGCAGTATAAATAAACACAATTAATTTAAATCTGTAGATCCACATTTCCCAAAATATTTTCCATGCAAAAACGTTTGAGTTTCTAGGGATTAATAGGTATGCCAAAGAAATGATTCTGTCTGCCGTGGGAATTAAACATGCACCTCTGTTTGCCCCCCATTGAACTCAGCAATAAAACCTGGACAGGATACACAGCAAATAAGTTTGGGATATTCTGGCATAAACCCAGTTGAATAGGTTTCTTTACTGCACGAACCTGGATTGACTTTAAGAAGTGTTGTGAATCTCTAAGAGGGACCCATTTATATTTAGTGTTTTCCAAATATTTGATTAGAGGTTTTCATTTTTTGTTTTTTTTTCTCAAAAGATACGTTCTCTTGCTTCTGTGCCCCATGTCCCCATATGTGGATTAGAGGAGTATGACATGACTCATCTCTCACCAGGAGATCACGCTTTCTTTTGGCAACTGTCAAATTTGGGGATTGGGAACCTGTCAGTTCATGGTGACTTTCACTTGGCCTATCTGACAGGTGGCTATAAATGGTTGCTTCTAGTTTACTAATTATACCAGGCTTACTATTTGTCCCTGTTGGGTGATTCATGTGGTAATAATTAATAAAGTAATACAGTAAGATTAACTTTTCTTCCCTAAAACTCAGTGAACTTGATGAACCGAGAGGCACAAAGGGAACAAAAGTAATAAGGCAGCTTATGATTACACAGAGATGAGTTGCTACATTGAACTCTGCCAGAAGGTTGATATTGAGCAGATCTGAAACACTGAGCTATCCCTCTAATACTACACTGGGAATTCAGAGAAAGGAAAATCCAACAAAGAGCTTTGTTAAAAAAAACAAAACAAAACATATTAAGAAATAATCAGTACTTTTGGAATAACATTTGTACCTATACTTCGTTTCCAACGTTGTTCCAGGTAAGAGAAAGTATATTAAATATTCTTAGTGTAACAAATGATGGCAAACACAGAGGCTTAAAGCAAACTGTCGATTGATTGTGTCACAGCTTCTGTAAGTCAGAAGTCCAAGCAGGCCTCAACTGAGTCCTCTGCTCAGGGTCTCACAAGACTGCAATTAAAGTTTCAGCTGGGGTTGAAGTCTCATCTGAGGCTTGAAGTCTTCTTTCAAGTTCATATGGCTGTTGGCAGAATTCATATCCTTGCAGGTGCAAGAATTCAAGCACATTCTACCTGCATCTTCAAGGTTAGCCAGAGACTCTATCTGGCTTTGAACCTCTTTGACTACTTTTAAGGGCTCATCAGGATGCTCCAGTCTAATCATCTCTTTTGATTCATTTAAAGTCACTTGATTAGGGACCTTAATTACATTTGTAAGATCCCAACTGCCATAAAGTAACATAATCTGGGAACCTGGATGGCTCAGTCAGTAGAGCATGTGACTCTTGATCTTGGGGTTGTGAGTTCAAGCCCTACAGGGGGCCTAGAGTTTACTTTAAAAAAAAAAAAAAGAGAGAGGGGCACCTGGGTGGCTCAGTTGGTTAAACCGCCAACTTCAGCCCAGGTCATGATCTCACAGTTTGTGGGTTCAAGCCCTGAGCTCTCAGGCTCTGTGCTGGCAGCTCAGAGCCTGGAGCCTGCTTCTAATTCTGTGTCTCCCTCTCTATCTGCCCCTCCCCCACATATGCAATGGTTGCTCTCTCTCTCTCTCAAAATTAAATAAACACTAAAAAAATTTTTTAAAAATACAAAGAATTATGGGACTACATCAAAATTCAAAAAGTATCACTCATGGGAGTAATATTCCATCACATTTATAAATCCTGTTCATAGGCCAGGGGTGGGGGAGATTAAAAAGGGCATCTACACTGGAGGTAGGAATCTTGGGACCTATTGTAGAAGTCTATGGATCCTGTGAAATTAACACACATCTCCCTTTCCTTCCCCCTGAACTCAACTATAAAACCTGGACAGAATACAAGAACAGCTATTTGGGAACTCTGAAAAATAAATCAGCAGGCAGATTAGGGAGGAACCCAAAATTCTAAGTATTGTCAATCTAGCAGATATCAATATGATTGGCTCATAGCATAATACTTAATATGTTCAGGACGAAAACCAAAATTACTTGGCATATAAAGAACTACAAAAACCTCTACCCATATGAAAAAAGACACTCAAGACACCAATGATAATGGAAGCATACACACCAAAAATAAATTAATCCAAAAGATGGCAAAAAATAGGAATAAGAACAATGGTTCACAATTTTAATTTAATTGGGAATATTTTTGGTCTTATTTCTTCAAATATTTGTCCCATCATCTCTCTTTCTCCTCTCCTTTAGCAACTCCAATTACACATATTTTAAACCACTTGATCTTTTTAATTTTTTCAGATTTTTTTCATTTTGGGTTTTATTTTGCAGTTTGTATTGTCATGTTTTCAAGCTTACTAATGTCTTCTTATGCAATGTCTAATCTGCTATTAATTCCATCAGTGTATTTTTCATTTCATTTTGCAGTTTCCATCTGCAGAAGTTCAATGTGGGCGTGTTTTTCTGACAACATTCTTTATGTCTGTACTTAAATTTTTTAACATCTGAAACACAGTTATAATAACTCTTTTAATATTCTTGTCTAATAGCTAATATTCTAATGTTTATGTGAGTTCTGAGTCAGTTTTGATTGATTATTCTCCTCATTATGGGTTACATTTTCCTTTGAATGTCTGGCAATTTTTGATTGGATGCCAGCCACTGTGTTATTACCTTCTTTAGATGCGAGATATTTTGTTTTCCTATAGTCATTCTTGAGCTTTGGTCTGGTATGCCATTAAATTACTTGAAAATAGTTTGAGCTCTTCAGATCAACCTTCTGATTTATGAGGCGGATGTCGTCAGTGTTTGGTCTGGGTCTAAATATTTCCCACTACTGAGGCACAACCTTCTTGAGTATTCTGCCCAGTGTCCTGAAAAGTCTGATATTTTCCCAGCCAACTGTGGAAACAGGACATGTTCTTGGCCCTTTGAGGGTGCCAGGTGCTTTTACTTGATCCTATCAGATTGTTTCTTCCTCTGGCATCGGGTAGTATGTTTACATGTGTGTAATGATGAGAATTATGCTGAATCCTTGAGGGGACTCCCCTCCCGATCTCCAGCATTCTCTCTTGGTGCCAATGTCTTCTGTCTGGTACTCTGTACGCTCTAGCTGCCTGATCTCTCTGGATTCTCGTCTGCATCTTTCACCTCCAGGAATCCACCAGGCTCTGCCTTCCTATGGACTCTCCCTCCTGTGCCCCAGCTTGGAAACTCTGTCAAGGTAGTAAGCTGGGGTAATAGTAGAGCTCTCCGAATGCGTTTCCTGTCCTTCAGAGATTACCGTCCTCCATTGCCTGATAGCCTGCATCTGGGCTGGTTGCACCATACATTTTGCTGTGTGTGTGTGTGTGTGTGTGTGTGTGCACGCATGCACGTGTGTGTGTTTCAAGCAGCAGGCAAAATCTGTCCTTTTTAGTTGATCTTGAGTGGAATTCAACCAGTACGCTTTCCCGGTGCACATTGAATAATCACACAGTGATTTGCTGATGGGAAAGTGAGACACTGAAAGGTTAAAGGTCACAACCGATCCATCCCCCAGTCATGATGCCACCTCCTGGTGGAGGAACACGTGCTTCTCATGTCTTCACGAGAGCAATTTTCAGTGGAATCCTTCCAACTCAGCCCAATGCTTGGCTCTAATCATATTTATAAATGCTAATAGGAGTTGCAATTGCAATTATGCTAATCTCTTTGTTTAGGGCCAACTGTTACAAGCAATTATGGTCAATGAATTCAATTTGTAAATTGGAATTTAGGAAATCTAGCCACTTAAATATACCTCTGTTTTAGGCAGATTGCCTGTGACATTTATGACTGAAGCTATTTACTTTCAAAATATCCTAATGAGACATATATTAAGACTTATAAAAAGTCTTCATATTTATTTTCCTTTGATGAAACAGAAAAGGAAAACATGCCTGCAGTCAGATTTTTGGACTATGTATTAGATGACAAGGATTCTGTGAAATTATTCAGAAATATTTTGGAGGATGTGTTCTGAAGAACCCACCCAGCTCCGGCCCAGAGCCTGTATAGGCCCTGCAGAGGCACTGATTAGGAAAAACCTCATATCCTGGATGGTGGCAAATAGGAGAGTTGGTGGCATGGGGAGGCAGTGGGAGACAATTAGGATAGGAAATTAAACACACATAAGATTTCTTCATATATGCGGGGCACCTGTCTAGCTCGGTCAGAGCATGCGACTCTTGATCTCAGGATTATAAATTCCAGCCCCACGTTGGGTGTGGAGATTACTTAAACATTAAAAAAAAAATCTTTACATTTGCTTTTCATACATTCATTTGGGCATTCATAAAATGTAGATATGTTGAGTGGATTTAGAAGTAGATGTAGGCAAGATTCTGAAGCATAAATTATTCTCATTGGTAAACTGAGAACTATAACTGAGATGGTCTTAAAGGCAATTGCTTTTTCCAAGAGTTTAGGATTCTCTGATCCTCAAGCCCAGGCTTTTTGAGGCTCTGGGACCCCATGCTGGCTGGGGCCACCCACAACCCTGCTTGCGGTGCCCGGCAAGACCCTACCAGTGTTTAATCTTCTCTCCCAGTTGTCAATGGAGACCTTTCTCGTAGCCCATTTCCTAAAGGCGCCATCTCCCCTGCCCCTTCCCAGCTCGTGATCTGTCTCTCTCCCTCTCAAAAGTAAATGAACGTTAAAAAATGTTTTAAAAGTACAGATTTGTTTAAGTCTTTGTATTTTATTTTATATGATTTGCTCAAATATCTAGTGATCCGTGCATTCTGCTCATGTTTATGCATGAGGCACTAAACAGCTATTTGCTAGAGCTCTGTGCTCATGGGTGGTCTTCCTTGTAGGATGATCTTGCTGCACTATTTTCTTGGAGGAGATTCCTGATGTCAGTTTTGCCTGCCTTCTCTTGAGCTGGTCATATTCCAACACAGAATGAACTTTTAAGCTGAGGTCCAAACCTGACTCCCAGTATTTTGGGAGCCAACTAGGGGAAAATGCTAGAGAAGATCTATGTTGGACATTGGTATGTGGCTCCATTTTTGGTGTGGCTCCCCACACTCAGTGGGCATGACGTTTCTTGTCCAGAGACCTTCTTCTGTTTTACCTTTTAGAGAAGACCACCTCCAGGCATCTCCTGGGGAGGGCAGGAGAATTTTCCTGGTGCTCAGATTTGGGGAGGCCACCTGAGGATCTCACTATTTATTCAGCAAACTAACTAGAGCCAATTTTCTGTCTTTAGCCCCATCTTTACCTCTACTTTTGGAAGTATGTGGCGCTACCAGCTTTTGAGTTTCTGGAAGTTCTACAAAGACATGATTTCCATGACATTGCTTTCCAGCTTCCAAATTTGTTGCTATTTGTCCTTTCTCCTCTCCCTTTGTCTTTTGCACTTACGTCTTTTTTGTAAGTTTATTTATTTGGAGAGAGAGACAGCACGAGTGGGGGAGGGGTAGAGGGAGTGGGAGAGAAGGACCTCACGCAGGTTCTGTGCGTCGCGGAGTTCGAACCCATAAAACCGCGAGACCTTGACCTGAGCCGAAAGCTGAAACTAAGAGTTGGACACTTAACTGACTAAGGCGCCCCTGCACTTATGTCTTTCAAAATCCTTTTCCTGTTATTTCATGAGGCTTCGGGAACAAGCGGCCACAGGTAGGTATGCTCATTGCCCTATTTTCACTCAGAAGTTTTGTTTGATAATTTTTGAACCTGACCGTCTAGCACCTTGACTCTGGTTTTTCTAGAATGAAAAAGCTTCCAATACCCAAAGAAGAAGGGATACTGGTGCCAAAGTTGACAAGTGTTTAGTTTTTGTAAGTATTTATAGGCTTATATACCCTATAATATATATAATATATATTATATATATAATAATATTATATACCCTATAATATATATAATATATATTATATATATAATAATATTATATACCCTATAATATATATAATATATATTATATATATACCATTCTTTTAGACGAGCCTAGTACATTTTGATTCCTCTGCTTATGGGCTACAATGAACACAATGAGGTCTTTTCATTTTTCCAAAGCACACGTATCATTCGCTGAGTTATCTTCTAGATTACTTAGGAATCTACTGATGTGGGAGGAGATGTGGGAAAGGAACATTTTTGATGCTATTCCAAATCCACTCAATCATTGGCTTGACCAACAAAGATGAGCAGATACCTTTCTCTTTAAGGAGTTTACCACTTAAGAAGGCATTATGACTCACACTGAGGAATTGCACTGCAGCCCTCTTAGCGCAGCAGGCAGCGCGTCAGTCTCATAATCTGAAGGTCCTGAGTTCGAGCCTCAGAGAGGGCACAGCTGTTTTGCTGTGCTATAAAAGGATATTTCAAGAAAATAATAAAACCTTTCAGCAAAGGTGCTTAGAGGCCCTGCACATGGCCAGACAGATACAGGGATGCTCCCACAGAGGGAAGGGTAATTGCCTAGGTCCACAAGCAGACCATTCAACCTCACTCATAATAAAAGGAATGCAAAGCCACAACCAAAAGGAAGTTGTCCACTCTCCTAAGAATGAAAGAAGGGGCACCTGGGTGGTTCAGTCGATTGAGTGTCTGACTGTTGATTTCAGCTTATGATGCCAGGATACTGGGATCAAGCCCAGCATTGGGGAAAAAAAAGTGGGGGGTGATGGGCATGGAGGAGGGCACTTGTGGGGATGAGCACTGGGTGTTATACGGAAACCAACTTGACAATAAACTATTAAAATAAATAAATAAATAAATAAATAAATAAATAAGAAATAAAAGTTAAAAAAAAAGAAAAAAAAAGTGGGAGCTTTGAACTTAGAAAAACAGCTCCAAATCTCACATCTCCCACTTCTTATCAGTGACCTGGGACAAAGATCTTGTTTTGTTTTGTTTGAACTTTTAGGGACTCATTCCTTATTTGAATAATAACACCTAACTGGCAAGGTTGATTGAATGTATTAAAAGATACTGATATATTCCAGTAAATGGAAGATTCTTATCCCAGATTTTAGCATGTAATGAGGGGTCCAATAATTAACGCTCTTAATGGAAGGAGAAGGACCACAGAGGAGTGCTCTCACTGGTGCATTTTTCCTTTAGAAAAGCGTCACCTGCATTGTCCAGAGATGACAGGGTGTGGCACTGCTGTCCAGGAGATGCAAAAGAATGATGGGTGCCCTTGGTGGCTCAGTCAGTTAAGTGTCTGACTTTCGCTCAAGTCATGATCTCATGGCTACTGAGTTTGAGCTCTGCATGGGGTTCTCTGTGCTGACAGCTCAGAGCCAGGAGCCTGCTTCAGATTTTCAGATTCTGTGTCTCCCTCTCTCTGACCCTACCCCGCTTGCACTCTGTCTCTCTCAAACATAAGTAAACATTAAAAAATTTTAATTAAAAAAAAAAGAGAGAGAATGATGACCCAGACACCACAGGAACCCTGCAAAGCCCCTGATCAATGACACAGACACATTGGCATCAGAAGAGTTCATTGAACACAGACGTGCATGATCCCTCGCCCGGCGGTGCGCTAAGAATCCCTCCACCGTTCGGTGGTTTCAGCACCTGAACAAAGAAGGTAGAGTCAAGATGACATAAATACACAATAAGGACTCTGAGTGGGGGCGATTCTCCAAGCAGGAGCCCCAAATCTGCCATTTCACCTTTCTCCCCAGGGCCTCTTTGGGTGCTGTTTCTGGTAATGTCCTACACTCTCCTAAACCCTCTTCTTGACTTGCCCTACGTTTCTGTACACTACACCCTCGCCTCCCCCCAAACAGGTTCCAAAGGAACACTTTTCCATATTTAACACAGATATTTACAAAGAGTGGTCACTTTGGGTCTGAAAATGGAAAAAAATGCATATGACAGATGGTCTTGATATTTGTCTTTTAAGGAGATAGATAGTGAGATAACAGATGAGCTGCTCATCTTTAAAAAAAAAAGTTTTGCCATCATGGTGATGTGTGCTTTCGTGTTTGGTCACATTGTCATTCTGTCTACAGAGTTTCCCCCAAGTTCAATTTGACCACATTCCCCTGACCCTGCCCGTACGTATTCCACTGGAATACACGCAGTGGAATATTATTCAGTTACGAGAAAGCAGGAAATGCTACCATTTGCCCCAGCATGGATGGGCCTTGAGGGCATCACGCTAAGTGGGATAAGTCAGACAGAGAAAGATAAATACTGGATGATATCACTTATCTGTGTAATTTTCAAAAGGTAAACTTGGTGAAAACAGAAAGTAGAATGGTGGTCAGCAGGCATTGGGGGGGTGTCACTTAAGGGTACAAACTTGCTTTTAGTAGATAAATAATTACTGGAGGTCTAACGCACGGCATGGAGGTAATAGTCATCCATACTGTATTATGAACTTCAAAGTTTCTAAGGCACTAGATCTTAACTGTTCTCACCACAAAAGAAAAGAGTGATGTTATATATAGAGGTATAGTTGATGCTACGGCGGTAATCATATCGCAGTATACAAATGTGTAAAGCCAGCACGTTGTACGCCTTAAATTTCCCCAATGGTATATGTCATTTATGTCTCAATAGTAGCAACAATAATAAAAAGATTAGGACAGAGAAAGAAAAGCTGGGCACATGGGCGTTAACTCTACTCCTCTGACATCGTGGATGGTCAATGATGTCAATGACCTGATTGAGCTGATTTTCTTTCCAGCCCAGGTGGCCAAAAAAGAGTGCAAGAATGACTCCAGTTGGGAGCATGAGAGCAACCCATCATCAGAGATGTTCCAGGAGAACATCGTAAGGAAATGGCAGGGTTATGATCTAACCAAACGAAGTTAGGAATGTCCAGCCAGCGTGAGCTGAATCTGAGTTCCTGAGTTCCTACTGTTACATTAACACTTGCAGCAAATCTGGGTCCCCATTTCCAGAGGCTGGGAGCTGGCTGGTGCCGTCATGTCAGGTGCGGAAAGCTTTGTCCTTTTTGTAGAGCAAGTGCCCATTTTAGAATCTGAAAGCTTCTGACACCTTTTAGGGTCAAGCAGACACTCCTGGTGGATGCACATACCAGAAGACTGAAGTCAAATTGTCCTTTTTGCCTGAGCACACAACCAAGAGAACATTCTCGGCAACCGAAAGCATAATGAATGTGATCCAGCTCTCCTTGTATTGAAAAAGAAAGGAAGGAAGGAAGGGAGGGAGGGGGGAGAGAGAGAGAGAGAGAGAGAGAGAAAGAAAGACAGGCAGACAGAAAGAAAGAAAGAAAGAAAGAAAGAAAGAAAGAAAAGAAAGAAAGAAAGAAAGAAAGAAAGAAAGAAAGAAAGAAAGAAAGAAAGAAAAGAAAGAAAGAAAAAGTAGAAGAATTGAATCTGGGCCAGTTAATAACACAGTCCACTTTTGTGCCCAAGACATTGAATCTGCATTTGGAGGCCCTTTCCCAAAGATGATCTGTGCCTGAAGGGAAGGCTTAGCCTGTTCCTGGCTTGTCTTTTAAGGCCCCCTTACCTTGGAGCCACCTCTTTATACCAGCAGCAACACCCCAAATTAGTCTCCATTCACAAATCACCTCCGATGCGGCCTCTCTGGGAAAATGAAAAGCCTACTTAACTAAAGGAGCACCGGCTGCCAAGAAGTTGGCTTGGGAGAATGGCAGTAATTAAATGATGATAATATTTAGGATGGAGCAGGTATAACAAAGCCTCCTTTCTTTGTCTCAGGTGGGGACACGTTAACACATCGCCTCTGTCTGGGAAGGGAGGAAGGGAGCCATGGCGGGGGTGTGAGAACGGGGAACTGGAGAGCCTTGGCGGGGGTGGGGGTGCTGACTTCTCAGGTCCTGCGGAGAGGCTGGTGCTGGGAGGGAGAGCAGTTTAATATGAATTTTCATCAGACACGGGCCCTGTGGCATTTCAGCCCGAGATGTATCAGAACAGGTAAGGGAGGAAACAAAGCCACTGTCTGTGGGAGGAAAGGCAGGCGGGGAGGGGAGTGCAGGGTTTGGAGAGAAAGGAAAGAAGAACTATTCGTTGGGCTGGAGATGTGAGGACCCTGAAGCTGTCCCCACAGCCTCCAGCCTCCAGGCGGCTCCCCCCCCCAACCTCACACCGGTGGGTGGCAAGATGGGAGGCCGGGTCCCAGGGACCAGCCTTCCCTCTCTCCAATCATGGGATCTCATGAGCACTGCTAACCCACCCACCGTACACCTAGGAAGGGGAGCAGCCCAGCCGCCAGCCTGCTGACCCCACCCATGTCACGGATGGGGGTCTGGCTGCCCACCCGGTTGGCCTGGAGGTAAGAGCGCCACGCACTCATTTGCCTGCTGAGTGTGTACTTGTCTCACGAATCGAGCTGATCCAAAGGTCTGTATGATGGATGCGTCCTGCAGATCGAATACATCAGTAAATTCATGCCACTTCCTTCAGCTAAAGCAATTTCATCTGTTCAGCCCACAAAGAGGATAAATGGAATGCGCAGCTCAGGGCTCAGGGCCAGGGTTCCAAACGTGTGGGAAGGAATGGGTTGGTGCTCCTCATTCATCCTGCTTGGACTGGACAAATTCCATCCGGGAAGGCCGAATGCCAGATGAGTCTATTTCTGTCCCCCACCCCCTTTCTCTCTGTCTCTGTCTCCCTCCTTTGCTTGCTCTCTCTGGTGAAACTTAACTCTGGCTACGACAGACTAAACCTTGCAGGGCCATGGTGAAAAGACCGGGCGCTGTTTGCCGCATTTGGGAGGATTCTCTGCATTGGGATTCAGGAGCGTCAAGGGCAGCAGGAGGAGAGATGGGGAGAGGAATTTAGCCAGGGCGACTTCTCTTAGTGGAGAAAAGTGAGGCTGGCCTGGGCTAAGTATCGGATCCAGCACTGTTTACTTTTTAGTGGCCAGAGGAGGAAGAGATGCAGAAATTCCTGCAAAAGAGGCCTAGGATCTGGGTGGGAAGATGTACGGAAAAGAATGAGACATGGGTTCTTTCTTACGCTTTCCGTTATTGGCCTTTTTTTTTTTCCTGTTTATAAATATAACCCAACAGCATTATTGAAAACTTAGAAAATACAGAAGAACCTAAAGAAGAAAACTAAAAACCAAAGGACAAATACCACTAACTTTATGGAGACTGTTGTTTTCGTATAGACTCATACCCTATGTTTTTTCTTTTAGTAATTATTTTGTGGGCATTTTCCAAAGACATTGCAACATCTGCAATAATGTTTTTCAGGCGTTCCTGGGGGGCTCAGTCAGTTAAGCACAGCTCAGGTCATGGTCTCATGGTTCGTGAAACTGCACTCCACATCGGACTCTGTGCTGACAGCGAGGAACCTGCTTGGGATTCTCTCTCTCCCTCTCTCTCTGGCCTCTCTCTCTCTCAAAATAAATAAATAATCATTAAAAATATATTTTAAAATAAGCTGATTTGTATTTCATTGTATGGATAAAACATACGTTTTAAAATCATTTCCCAATGCTCGTACTTAGGGTCTTAATTTATTTCTACTGAAAAAGAAAGGCTCCAGTGAACACCTGTGTGTGTGTGTGTGTGTGTGTGTGTGTGTGTGTGTGTGTAGTGTGGGTATGTGGAATTATTTTCAGTAAGTATGTTCTTAGGAGTAGAATTACCAAATTAATTCTTGATGTTCTTCCAAATCCTGGCAGGCAGAAAGTTCTAGGAGAATGGTCTTGGCGCTGCATTACACATAGAGGGCTCTAGCGCCTCAGCTTTGCCACAGAGGGCGGCTCCTATACTGCCGGTCTTCTCTGGAGTCCAGAAGGGAAAGAGAGATTGAGAAAGTGTGTGTGTGTGTGTGTGTGTGTGTGTGTGTGTGTGTGTGTGTGAGGAGGGGGGAAGAGGGTGCATCTGAACTGCCGTATCCTTATTTTGGGTGGTCCCTAGAGTTTCTCTGACCTCTGACCTGCCCGGATTCTGGAGCAGATCTCCCTGGAAACTGTGTTCATCCCGCAGGTGCATGACCCATGGAGGTAGATTTGCTGAAAGAACCTGAGATTACTGGGGGCTGGGGAAGGTGGGGAGGGCTTGCACGTTTTCTCCATGTTCTCAGGCACATAGAAAGAGGATCTTACTAGTCCCGCGGAGACCAGAAGTGCCCACCATTCCTCCTTCCCTCCCTCGGCTCCCTTGGGGACGTTTGGATGCACCCTCACAAGACTTCCCTGCAGCCTCTGCAGGAGACAGACCCTGGGAACAGAAGGGAGCGGCCAGTGGCAGTGTTCACCCAGACTGTCCAGGGGAGAGGGGTCCCCTCACTGGGTTCCTCACTGGAAAGGCTTTGACCGTGGTGGGCCAGGTGAGGATAATGCATCAGGTCTACCCCGACTTTGCCCTAATCTCATTCAGCATCCTTCTGACTAATGTTAGGGTGCTAAGCTTCTGGGCCTTTGACAGGAATTGGAGCGTGTTTGTTACTGGAAAGAAAGAACCTTCCGCAGAAATGAAACACTGGCACTTCAGTGTGCGTGCTTGAGTGTTAGGTGAGTCAGCCTCTGGGAACCTGTTCAAAGGGCACCGTCGGCCTGAGGGGCAGCCCCTGAACGGGGCAAGGCGGTGAGCGATGGTCATCTGCCGGAGTCCTCAGAAGCCTTGTGTAACATTCTCACTGCGGCCCTGCAAACCTCGCGCTGTCACACCCTGCCCCTACCATTGCTGTGGCCAGCAGCCAACAAAGCTGACTGTCTTGTAAGGCCACACGTGGCATTTGGTCACCTCCCCTTGGGTACTTGGAACTGGCGTAGCAGTTCTAGAACTCTGCATACGTGCGAGCTATGTGCACGTGCGAGTTGTCAGTTTTTTCCTTCCCTTAATACAGAACTTGAATTACTGATCAGCATTACTGGTAACAGACAAGGGCATGTAAATACAGGACTGCCCTCCACGGTCCACTATATTATTGCTCACGGTTATGGTTTGATTTATATACCCTCAGACTCATATGTGAAGCTCCTGACCCCCAGCATCTCAGCGTGGGACCTTCTTTGGAAAGAGGGTCCTTGCAGATGTAATTGGTTAAGTTGAGGTCACCCTGAAGTAGGATGTGCTTCTAATCCAGGATGACTGGTGTCCTTATAAAAAGGATGCCATGAGAAGAGACAGGCATACACACAGGACACCATGCGAAGAATCGAGTGACGTTGCCACAAGCGAAGGAACTAGAAAAGCCTGAAACAGATTCTTCCCTAGTGCCTTCAGCCGGAGCAGGGTCTCGCCAATAACCTTGGTCTCTAATTCTAGCCTGGAGAACTGTGACATAATACATTTCTATTGTTTAAGCCACTCAGTTTGTGGTCTTTCGTTAAGGCAGCCTTAGGACACTAATGCACTCCCGGGACTAAGGAGTTCAGGAGCCTTCTGACCTTGGAAGAGCTCCTTGTCTTCCTTACACCTCTGCTTTTTACAGAAAGGCCAGCCAGGTCATGCCTACTTTATAGACGGAAAAACTATATCCCAGAGAGACGAAACGATTTACTTGAAATTGCTTTCTGGTGAAACCTTTAAAAAAAAAAAACGAACCTGGGAAAAGTTAACTGTGGCAACATGCTAATTGTCTGCCAACTGTTCACCTCCCATCCAGTGCTCCTAACCACCTTAAGGGTCGGTGGGATGCTCTGTTCTCAGAGATAGAGTACAAATGAGTAGCAAATCCAGGAGTGTTGAAGAGTAATGCTGAGCCAAGTCTCACAAGAATGTTGAATGACCCCTTTATGTAAAATCTGCCAGTAGAGAAGGGTGTGTACCCTAAAGTATTTATTTCCATGCTATGCAATGCCAAAGAATGTTTTAAATTAAAGAAGGGGGGGGTGGATTCTCACTCTGATTGTGGAACTGCCTGGGTTCCTAAAGTCTTGGGCAAATATCTGGATGAGAATCTCATTTTTAAGTGCCGGGTCATGAGGGATTACATACATAACCCTAAAAACAAGCTGCAACGTATGGAGGGTTCTGTAGTCAGGAGACACGGTTGGGAGCCCCAGCTCTCTCTCACTGTGTGTGTGTGTGTGTGTGTGTGTGTGTGTGTATGTGTGTGTGTGTGTGTGTGTGTACAGCCTCGGGCAAGATGCATGAGATGCATTCATGCCCCTTGGACTCATCTCTAAATGGGATGACAAACCACACCATGTTCCAGAGGATTCTCATGGAATAAAGTACATGACAGTGCTTTATAAAGGGCCAAGTCACCAAGCAGTGCAAACAGTCGTGTCAGAGGTATGGAAAAAGAGCAGGTCAGATTTCTGAGGCAGCACTGCACCCAGGGACCATGCTGGTGTGGCCCACCGAGGTCACACAAAGAAGGGGCTAGATGGCAGTTCCTCTCCGGAGCTCTGAGGTGGATTTCTGACTTGAAGAAGTAAAAGATGGGGAAGACTGGGGGAGAGCCAAATCTGAAGTTGTTCTGCAAAGAGGTTGTCTGTATGTTCATTTTCTGGGGAGAGAACTCCTGACTATAAGGGTTGTTAACCACTGGATCCTTCCTTCCAAAGACCCTCCATTCTTCAGGAAGGCTCTGTGTGTGTGTGTGTGTGTGTGTGTGTGTGTGTGGTGGGGGAAGCTCAGGAAGAATGGGGGGAAGGAGAGGAGCTGGGGAAGCTTAAAAGAAATGCAGACCACGTTGGAGACCTGTATTCTCCAATCACATTGAATGGAATCAAACTGAATCAACGACTCTGTCTTCCAGCCTTGCCCCCCTTACTGAACGCCCCACCACACCCTTCTCTCCAGCGAGCTGCCTTCCTTTCAGTGACTCCTTCCCTGCCACCCCTCAAGGCTTCACCTGTTTTAGAGGGAGGCGACTCTAGAGTATGTAGTGTCATTTGCCACCTAGCTACCCCCTTTACTGGAGCTGGGTATTCTCTGCACACACAGAAGGGCCCCTGGTGTCAGAGCGGCAGTGTGAGGCAGTCAGCCTGCCACCGCCCTCACCCCCCAGCCCAGTCCCCCCCAGGAAGACGTGGGAGAAAGAGCCTGAACACAAAGGGCTGGTCTTGCCAAGCTTTGTGTGTTTGTAAGAGTTAGAGGGTGGCGGCTGGAGGTGGAGTGGGCAAGGGGAGGGCGCGGGGAAGGAAGGTGAGAAGGCTGTGTGTGACTCACTCTGAAAGAATTGGGCTGTCTGATTTTCTACATTCTCAGGGGCTGGGAAAGCAAACGCAAATGACCTCAAATTTAGCTAATAGAGGGCATTGATTTCCTTTATGCAGCTCAGCCAAATGCATTTAGCTTCTACTTAAACATTGCCAGCAACGATTCTTCAGGTCTTATAATAAAACACTCTTTTTAGGTCACCTTTAAAATTTCCCTAGCTGTCCCTTTGAGAAGCTGCATTCAGGGATGATGTCTCAATTCAGAAAAGGCAGCTGACTGTTAATTACGCTGCCGATATGCATTTCTTCCTTCCTTTTGTGTAGAGTAGAGAGAAAAAGACATTCATTCTCTCCTGGAGCTATGTCATTGTCCTGTATAGCACTACTGTATATACATGATCCCCTCTCTGGCAGTCTGCTTCTAGGTTTACCTGTCCACCGACCACTCAGCCAAGTCCAAGGATGGCATTTATCAGTAGCAGAAGAGCAGGAGCTTAATCCCGGCAACAGAACGAGCTGGAAGAGAGTGTATTCTTTTTTGTTAGTTTCCCTGGCTGACTGCATCATAGTCATTCCATTTCCGTGCCTCTTTAACCTGACTTCAGGTGACAGTACAGAAAGCAAATGACGCTTTTACTGTCGCATGGCTCCATGGGAACATGTATATGGAGTCTGTGAACCCCCATATTGAGAACTACAGAACATTCTATTATCTAAACTAGTTACATTGTTGTATGTAGTTTCACAATAGGAAAATTTCAACATCCCTTCTCCAGGGAGGCTGTCTAGGAAACACATCTCAGCAGTTTGAGAAATTCTCCTGCCCTGGGTGTTCCTGGCTTCCTGCTGTGTTTTCACTCCAGCTCCCCTCCCCCCCACCCCCATCCTAATGAATATTCAGCCTGCATCCTTCAGCCAGGATTTTGAATAGGATGCTTCCTGTTTTCCTATTAGAGATTAACTGTTGTCCTGGGTAAAAGGGATTGTTTGGTAAGACCTTGCAGCTGGGAATTCCTGTTTATTTTTCATTCTGACCCCTGGTCCTGGGGATAACATACATCTCATAGTTGCAAACAAAGCCTTGTATGTTCCAATGCTTGTTAGGCCTGACCCTATATTATATGTATGTATTTTAAACCTGCCTACCTGCCTATGTATGTATTTTAAACCTGTATGTATAAAATATGTATGCATTTTAAACCTGCCTACTTCTTCCATCGCACTGTGAGCAGTTCAAAGGCAGGGATTAGGTTTTATTAATTTCTCTTTTCTGGTGCCCAACAGAGTGCCCAGAACAGAGCAGAAACTCAGTAAAATTTGGCAAATGAATGAATAGGCATTGTGATTATAAGTTCCAGAGACGGAAGGTCATAATCATCCATCACTGTCCTGAGGCCAGAAAGGGATAAAGAAAGATGAGGATTCATGTGTACCTAGTGTGTGTGCTTGCTGTCAGAGCCGTGATTACGTAGGCATGCTGCGGCATCACCCACTGGGTCCAGGAATCGGATTTTAGTCTTCTGTATTCTCCCACAGCGGACTTTTCCACTTTTCTCTCACGTGCTTTGCAGTCGCTACAGCTTTACCCGGTTACAATGGGGCGACATGGATCAGGGCTGTGGTCCCTTGCTTGCTGTGTGCCTCGGAAGTCAGTCACTGAAGGTGGTTTATGAACCCTTGGCGGCTGCTACCTGGGGAGCCTTGAGGTGTTCCCGAAGGCTGAATTCACAGGTTTTTGTGATGGTTTTGTCACTTTACAGAGAGAACTACGAGCAAAAGCATGTTTGGAGGTGTAATTCTACCAGAACTGTTTATAAATGTGCAGAGATGTGCCATGTGGATTTTGGATCTGCAACTAGGGCTTCTTGGGATTTGCCATGAGGAAATGTCTGGGGACTCTTTCACAATTCAAAGGAGATGAGGGGTTTCTTTCCTGAAGACCTTAGGATGGTATTTTGCATTTACCGTCTTGGAGAAGAGATAGAAACACCTTGTATTTCCTCCATACTCCTTTTTAGAGACTGCAAATGTACTTTACAAACATGATTTCAGGAAACCTTTAAACCAAGCCTGAGAAATAATGGAAACACTTAACATTTGCTGAAACCATTCAATAGCTTCCTCTCGCCCTAGGGATAAAGTTCCCCAGAGCTACCTCCGATCCGCTCTCCACACTCTTTCTCAAACACTAGCCCCCAGTCGCACGCACCTCAGGATGGAGGCTTCTAACCTCCTGCAAGCTCTTGCCTTCAGCCTTTGTGTCATTGTTCCTTTCACCAGGAATCCCTCTCTCACACTGCACCTGGTCGGGTCCCCTTGCTCTTTGCTTTCTCACAGAGGGACCTGAAAAGAGAAATTAAGGGCCCATAGTGCATATACTTTCAAAGAGTGATCACCACTTCTTGGTTATTTTTGGTGTAAATAGGAAATCTCTGAGCTCAGAGTTGTCCTCTTAGTAATAATCCACGTCCTTCTGTTTATGTCTTAGAATTGATGTCCTTTCAAAAGTGGCTGCCAGGATTGTATTTCAGAGAAGACAGGAAGATCTTGTCAAACCTCCTGACTTGTAGTTTGGATGGTTTTGTTTTGTCGGATTACCTTGGCTGTCCAAGGAAAGAGTAAATCACACCCCAATCCTTGACTTCTCCCTCTGGATGGTTTAACATTTTATTAGTAGTTTGACCATCATTCAAATTCCATTATTAGCAAGCTCTGAGGGTTATCTGACTTTTCTGATTATATTAGAATATCCTTTTATTTAATGTTACTTAAAATAGCAGTATGCAGAGGCTTAGAAGCCCTTTGGATATATAAGATGCTTTGTGACACTTTATTTTAATCACGATAGGTATTCATTATTAGTAATATGCAGAACAGCAGGAGGGTCTAGACAGCAGATTCTGAAGAAGACCATGCGAACTGTGATATATAAATTAACATCTCTCTGGTTCAGCAATGGAAATGACAACTGTACCTACCTTGTAGGATTACGATGGGGGGCTAAATAAAATAACATGTATAAAGAGTTTAGGATTATATATAGCACAAGGTAAGGTCTCAATTAAGCGCTACCGTAGGATGGCTGACTACACTGACTGCATCTCTGGTCCTGCATCTTGTTCATGCCCGTGCAATGACCTCCCTCATCTTGTTTTTGACTGTGCAGTGACCTTCCTTAGGGCTATGTGTTCCAAGCCCGGGGGAGGTTAGTGTATGCCCTGACTGGAATACGGGAAGACTTTTTCTGATTTTCCCTAAAGTGGTGCACAGAAGGCCCCACTTGAGGTGATCAGAGATGACTGATGTACAGACAGTGTCACTTTAGATAACTCCCCTGTGACCTGACCACCATGCCCCTTGCTCCATAAAAGCTGTGGCTTGAGGTCCTGGTGGGGCGGAGAATCAGTTGCCATAGATCTTCTGTCTGCCTGACAGTAAGTTATGCTGAATAAAACTCTGTTAATGGTATGGAGTGTCTTGCTTTGTTTTTTGGTCTCAAAGTGCCTTTTCAGTTGGAAATACATTATTGTACATCTCAGGAGCATACATTACTGACCCACCTCCACTTCTAATGGCTACCTATTTTATTATAATATATATACTAGCAAGTGCCCCTTTACATTTCCTGATGAGGGAGTTTAGCCATTTCCTTTCTCAAATTCATGACCTGTAGGTGCCATGAAAGTTACATAAAAGCTGTTATGTGACAGTGAGTTCCAGACTTAGATCTTGTTTTTCCTTCCTGTGGTGCTAAGAAGCTGACCTAAACTCTCTCAGGCCACGTAAGTCCTAAAAGCAACCTGAAGGTAAGAATAAGCTTCCTCAGGGAGAAACCCCTGCAGTCCCATAGCTCACTGTGCTACAAGACTGTCTCCACCATTTGCCTCCATCATGGCGTCTTTGTTCTTTTCTCTCATCACTATTTGGTTGGCCAGCTCTTTCCCACACTGGGCCTTGAGACGGTTCATCTAATGGCCTTACGCCAACTCTGTCCTGCCCATAGTCACTCAATACACGTTCATTGTGAGGGGCACATAGATGGCAAATATCCCTTTTCAAAGTGAATAGATGAGAAAATAACTGCCTTCTTTTAATCTCAGTTTACTTTCTTCATTTGACTGGTTTCGTGAAAATGTCTGAGAATTGACTACAATTTTCTTAACTAATCAGCCAACAAATCCTTCAGCATATGAAGAGGCATCCAGCTCCTATTTCAAAGGCCAGCTTAAGTCTTGTGATCATTGTTTTATTGATGAGTTATTGGTTAGCACATTTATCAGCCTGGTATTCAGGTGGGCCTACTAAATGGAATTATAAAAAGAAAGATGTTTAAAAAATTTTTTTAAGTTAATTTATTGTGAGAGTGGGGGGAGGGGCAGAGAGGGAGGGAAAGAGAATACTAAGCAGGATCCATGCTGTCAACCAGGAGCCTGACTTGGGGCTCCTTCTCATGAACTGTGAGATCATGAACTGAGTCAAAATCAAGAGTCATGTTTAACCGACTGAGCCACCCAGGTGCCCTGATGTTTTTAAAGTTGTTAGGATTTCTCAAATAGATTTTATTGGACATTTTTGGTTTTTATTGATATGGTACGGTAGACACATTTTTAAAGACTCTCTTGTGCATAAAGGTGAGTGAAGAAGCCCTCATTGACACTCGTGGGTTTTATTATTTTTTAATCACTTCTTTAAGAACACATACCCTGTAGAAAACAAAAAAGTAAGATCAGTATCTTCTTCGTTTTTTTTTCCCACTTGCCCATCAACCATCAAAATGGCTTCTGATTTTGAATAGATAACTGTTTTGAAGCTCTTCTCAGGCCCAAGTTTGAAGACTCCATACTCCCTTTCCATGTTCTGTCTCCCACCAGCTTGTGCGGTATCACAGAGGGACACTGCTCTGGGAGTAAGGGTTCTGATTCTCCTTTGTCAATTACTGTTTTGTTACTGGAGAATCAAGGAAGAAGCAAAGCTGATCACCCATTCAGTCCATAACAGCCTGACTCCTACAGTCCAGAACTCAGTTTCCCATCTGACTGTTGAACTTGCACTTCGTGGGATAAGGCGTAAGCATCCTTAGAGCAGAACTATTTTTTCATCTACCTGAAGGAAACACTGGAAGAGGTCTCAAGGGTTTGTCATACTCTGAAGACAAGGACAGAATGTAAAAATTCCATTCTGCTAGGACTATTAAAATACTTGACTTGGATACATTATCTATTTAGATGATAAAGTTGTGGGTATAATAATGTATGATATGATAGCTGCTTCCTGTGCTAAATTCTGAGTTTGTTTATTCATCCTGGAAACCATTATAGTCAAGTTAATAGGAAGAAGGAGATCCCTGGACTCTGTGTACCTGGCAGTTCCTGAAAACAGCCCAGAGTTAGTTACTGGATGGCCTCCAGGTAAAATTCATGTACACAGGAGTATGGGAACCCTTCTGGAATGCCCTCCACCTCCTCTTTCACTTATTTGAATAAATTCAAGTCACTTCCTTAGAACCATGTCCTTTTCAGATACATCATTGTGAGAGTATTTTGATTACAGTACATTTGGAGGCAGGATATTTTATAAGTATATAAAGATGCAATATGAATTTGTCCCTAGCCAAAGCCAAGTTATTTGTTATATTTCCTAGTGCATTCTGATAATTTGAGGAGAATCCGTAATGTTTACACAGAAGATTGGAGCTGACTTGCAGTGGAATCACTTTCTTTAGAAGCAAGCTATTATAGTATGTCTGATTTTGTTTACTGCACATAGCAAATGGCTAATGAAAACAGTTAACATGAATGGAATTTTCACAATCAGCCATTGGTAAAATGAGGATTAGAAAGACCTTTCTGCCTTGTGGGGTTGGCATAACAGTTAATGGAGGCCATTTGTGTAAAGAATTTTGAAGAGTGCCTGGCATTCAAATAGTTCTTTAAAAAATGTTAGGTAGTGTTTCATCACTAAAAAATGAGCATGAGTCTATGATGAGTGCTAGATACATTTTGTAGTCGATATAAACTCTGTCTCAAGAAGTTAACGACAGTCTGTTAAACTCCAGGGTTCGAGAGAATCTGCAAAACACTTGCTGTCCACCCTTTCCTCTCCTAGGCCCTTAATTTAAGGAAGCCATTTGGTTTAAATATCTAATAGGGGCCTGAAGTTTCTGTGGGCCATGTTTATTCTCAAAAAGATCAGGTGTTTTATAGCCATTTAAGAATATGCATTGAAGCAGATGCCTGGGTAGCTCAGTGGCTTAAGCATCTGACTTTGGCTCAGGTCACAGTGTCACATAGTTCATGAGTTTGAGCCCCACGTCGGGCTCTGTGCTGACAGCTCAGAGCCTGGAGCCTGCTTCAGATTCTGTGTCTCCCTCTCTCTCTGCCCCTCCCTGGCTTGTGCTGTCTCTCTCTCTCTCTCAAAAATATATAAATAAACAAATAAACATTAATAAAAATAGAATTACTTAAGAGGATTAAACTTAAGAGGATTACTTAAGAGGATTACTACAAGAGAAGCGAAGACTGTAAAAAAGCATGTAATTGGTAACATGACATGAAAATACAAAACCATATGTATATTAAGGAATGGAAAACGTCTAGAATGTCTGCATTAGGGAACTTTGGGAAGTTGGAGAAACCCATTTCCTGACCAGTGGTTTCTGGAGTTGGAGCCAGGCCCTTCCTCTCCTAGCCTGGACCTTTGTCCCAGACTTGCCTTCTCTCCCTCCATCCTGGAGGGCTGGGCAGAAGGGCCTTTGCTTTAAATCCTACAGTTTCAGCTCAATCAGCCCTTCCTGTGACCCTCACCTCTGACCTGGATGTGATCACCCCTCCTTTGTGACCCTGCAAATGTCTGTCAGCTATAACACTACTGTCCTTGCCTAAGTTCAAATCTCATAGCTTCCTTCATGATAAAGATTCTTTGTTATTGATCTTTATATTCCTGTGCTGAAAACAGTGTCCCATATTTAGCAGGTGCTCAAAAAATATTTCAAATGAAGGAATAAAATAAAACTAAAACGAAATTAAATGATTGTAGCGCAAATGCCGGACATTAAGCTTTTGATTGCGGCGACATCCATTTGCAAGACTCCCATCCTGAATAAACATGTTGTCTACACAGCACCTAGCAAAACATCTAGATAATTCACCAGAACCAACCCCTCAACCCTGAAGCTCCCCTGTTAGAAAGCCCTGGGGGACCTGGATAAAAGACCACCTGGGTGACCCCCACTTCTCCCGATTCCCTAATTCTTGCTCTTATGCTTTAAATTCGCAAATAAAGAGTGAACCCTAGGAACCCTAGGCACCTCGCCACGGGCCCTACTAAAGGCAGAAAGCTGGTCTGCGTTCCCTTCCACCTGTGACCTTGTCGTGTGACTCTTGGGCGTGCCATGTACCCTCTAGGAGCTGCGTGTAACAAATCTCGTTCTTCCAAGTTCCCTGAGGGTTATTGCCAAGGTTGTCTTGTGATCACGATGAGAACCACCAGCGATAGTCCAGCCGCAACCCTAGCTCTGGTCGGCAAGGTCTGTCGGGACAGCTACCAGCACTAGGGGCAAGGGAGTGTCTCAGGCTGACAGCTGTCAGCAGGCTGAGACCCACACACCAATGGTACAAAATGCTATCCCGGCACCTGATATAAATGAGGTACTCAATAAAGCGTAGTTTGATTATGATGATAAATAATAAATGACATCCTGTCACATATGACATTTCTCAACTAGTATCTGAAATACTACTTTAGATGGAAAAGTTACAGATCACAGTTTTTAAAAGTTATGAAATAATTTGGGGCGCCCGGGTGGCGTAGTTGGTTAAGCGTCCGACTTTCGCTCGGGTCATGATCTCGCGGTTCGTGGGTTCGAGCCCCGCGTCGGGCTCTGTGCTGACTGCCAGCTCAGAGCCTGGAGCCTGTTTCAGTCTGTGACTCCCTCTCTCTCTGACCCTCCCCTGCTCACGCTGTCTCTCTCTCTCCTAGAAATAAATAAAAAACATTTAAAAAAAAAAAAAAGTTATGAAATAATGAAAGCCTGAATGTAAGTTGAATTTCTCTTATGTGTTAAACTCTCCTGAACATGTTTCTTTTACAAAATAAATTTTATTTTTCCTGGTTATGAAAATATTAGGTGTTAATTACAATAACTTTTTTAAACTTCACAATAATTTTTAAAATACAGAAAAAAGGGGAGCCTGGGTGGCTCAGTTGGTTAAGCGTACGACTTCGGCTCAGGTCATGATCTCATGGTTTGTGGGTTCGAGCCCCACGTCAGGCTCGGTGCTGACGGCTCAGAGTCTGGAGCCTGCTTTGGATTCTGGGTCTTCCTCTCTCTCTCTGTCCCTCCCCGACTCATGCTCTATTTCTGTCTCAAAAATAAATAAGCATTAAAAATTTTTTAAAAATAAAATACAGGAAAAAAAATCATGCCTTGTTCCATCATCTAGAGATAACCATATCAACATAGAACTATTGCTTCTGTCCCTTTTTCTAGGCAAGAATCTTTTCTTTTTAACATAATTGTGATTCATCCCTTTTTTCATTTTATACATATTTATAAAATGCTTATTATGTGCCAGGACTGTGTATGCTATGATTATTTAGAAAATATAATTTTGTATCCAGCTTTTTAGTTAACAGACTAACACACATTTGCCAATATTATTAAAAACCCTTTGTAAATATGATCATGCTTTATTTAATTAGCACCCTCCTGTTGAACATCTGGGTCCTTTTTAATAGTATAATGCTGTAATAAAGTTTTGTTTAGCATGTTTCCATCCTATAATTTTAAACAATCCTGCATTTCGGAAAGATTCCCACGCATGGATTTACTCGGGAGGAAAGCTATGTACAGTTGATGACTTTTGACACATTTACCAACTTGCTTTCCAAAGTGAGTTACAAATTAATTGAAGAGAGAATCCGTTAATATATATATATATATAACTAGAGAAAACTAGGTATAACAGAAAATGTTTTCTGTATTTTTATAAAATATCGAAAAATACAGTGGCACACAAAAGCGAACCTCACAATCGAGGCTTGAGCGACAGAACAGGGAAGAGGGCGGTGATCGACCCAACTTAGTTTCTCAAATACTTGAAATTCATTCAGAGTAGCCGGCTAGTCTGGAGGTTGTGACCACGCGCAGAGGGAGCAGGGAGAGTCTGGGTGAGGCGCCTTGTTCCTAATCCAGTGTCTCCTAAAAGCACAAAACCTTGGTAATTTAAGCAAGATGTCTCTCTGGTATGCCTAGAAGGGCCTACAACTGGGACAGAGTGAGGACAAATATAGCCAATTATCATCCACACACAAGAGTTTCATGTAACCAGTAAAATCAAGATTTCTTTAAAGGCTTAGGACTTCTTTCATGTTAAATATGCTTGTTTATTTTTAGATAGGAGGAGCTCCAGGCAGAAGCAAGCAGTGTAATATCATCTTGTATTGTCTTGTCTTGAAGGAAATTAGCCAGGAATTTGATTCATTTTTAGCCGTGACATTCCAGGAAGCCTTTAAGCTGACTACAGGGAGCTAATATTTTCTAAAAGTAATTCTGGCCAAAAGAGACACAGACTTCTGAGGAAGAAGATGCAAACATTGCATGCATGCTTCAGTTTCACTACATTCTCTTCCCTGCTTTTTTCCCCTCTCTCTCCCGTCTGATATACGATATATACATGTAGGAAACTAAGGGGATTGCAGTGATATTTTAAGATTTTCCTTACAACTGGTGGTAGGTTTAAAGCTCAGAAATTTGGCCCCAAATAAAAAGTTAAAGTATTTACCTGCCTAGCTCTTAGGTTCCTTTCCCAAAGCATGCTCATTGAGGTCAAACATCTTTTTTCACATTATTCTCACTATTTTATTGGTGAAAACATTTCAGCTCTAAACTCTTACAACTTTCAAGTACAAAATAAGCATTGTTAGCTATAGCCATCACTTTGTACATTAGATCTCCAGAAGTTAGTCATCTTTGAACTGAAAGTTTTTGCCTTTGAACATATCTCTTGATTTCCCCACTCCCAGCCCCTGGTAGCCACCATTATTCTCTGTTTCTCCATCTCTGCACCCACCTCCCCCCTGGTAACCATCAGTTTGTTCTCCGTACTTAAGAATCTGTTTCTTGGTTTCTCTCTCTCTTTTTCCCTTTGCTCATTTGTTTTGTTTCTTTTTTTAAAATTATATTTAAAAATTTTTTAAAAATATTTATTTGGGGAGACAGTGCAAGTAGGGGAGGGGCAGAGAGAGGGGAAAAGAGGATCTGAAGCCGGCCCTACACTGACAGGCGGACAGACTGATGTCAGGTTCGAATTGACAAAAACAAACCATGAGATCATGACCTGAGCTGAAGTCAGATGCTCAACGAAGTAAGCCACACAGGTGCACCATTGTTTGTGTTATTTCTTAAATTCCATATATGAGTGAAATCATAGGATATTTGTCTTTCTTTGACTCATTTCACTTAGCAATATCCTCCCTAGATCCATCCACGTCATTGCAAATGGCCAGTTTTCATTCATTCTGAAGTCTGAGTTATATTCCAGATTTTCTTTATCCACTCATCAGTCGCTGGACACTTGGGTGTTACCATAATTTGGCTATTGTAGATAATGTAAAAATGGACACTTAGCTAACCCTTATAAACACAAAGGGTTATCATGTCTTTACTGGTTACAAGTGTTATACACACGAGGTCCTGATTTCAATCATCATATGACATAGTTAATTGCATTCGGTTTCATAACCAGACTACCCCGTCCCCCACTGAATTGGTGTGTGTAAGAACAGTGAGGGTGGGAGGTGTAAGGAGACCTTGGGAAGCAAGAAGAATGGAGGTAGAAGCTTCTATTATTGGTCCATTAGTATGTGCCATTCGTTTTACAAGGAGGACCAGACAAAAGAGTAATGGAAGATCACTCACTACAAATTCATCCTCAGCATGGGAGGTAAGAACTGCATTTAATACTGGAGCAGTGATATTTATGTGCCTGAAGGACAGTTCATTTCAAATTACACTACATCAAAGCACGATATACATATAAAGACATGATCATTAACCACTATCAGCCCAGATCCCTTATTTCTTATCTAGCTCATTCGCTTATTCAGTAAATATTTATGAAAGGCCCATTGTGTGCCAAAGTTCATACATGAAAGGCTATTCCTATTATATAAGAGAGGGGCTATATATCACAGCCTTTAGCAAATCATAAAACTGACGTAAACCCTGGTAGATCATCTGATCTGGGAGTGACTTGGGAAAGTCAATAGATGGGTCTCCTGTTCCGGGGAGGAGCTCAGAGCTACATCGGTACACGAGCAGTCCATACGGTAACTGATTTCCTGGCCAACTAAAATGAGACGGTGAAGAGAAAAGAGGGCTGGATGAGGGAACTTAGAGAACTTAACATTCCAGGGATGTCAGAGGAGAAGCCATTGAAGATGGTTTAGGGAGGAATGATGGAAACATAACTACTTTTTCCCTTTAAGTCAAACCAAGATTTTGCCACATTAAACACATGAAAGGCAGCTTGAGCAAAGCCGAGGTTTACCCCTTCTCAGTCGCCGGAAATCAGTACCTCTCTTCCACTGTCTTAGGGAGACTCTTCTCCTCTTACAGAACTTTGGTTCAAATGGGGACCTCTGACACTATAGTTCCCACAGCCTGACGGAGGCGAGGCTACCTGTATTTCCACATGACCCTTCTAATCTCAGGACAGTTTCTCTCAATCTCTGCTTCCAGGTAAAGCAATAGACACTGTGGGTGATATCCATCAGGGCCATCTGAGTAAAATGCAATCGCAAGTACATGAAATGAAAGAAATGGTAAATCTGAGCGACATGTTAAACTCCATCATGTACATAAAAAAAATTTTTTTTGAGAGAGAATGTGCACAGGTGAGTGGGGGAGGGGTAGGGTGGGGGAGGGGCAGACAAGAGGAATGTGAGACCAGAAACTGTGGGGATGAGGGTGACTGGACATCACAGCCTGCATGAGGACATGATGATGCCCATGACCTGGCACATCCACCAACACTGCAGTGGAAGTCAACGTGCCGGGACAAAAGGAAACTGAGATCTGTCCTGGGGAAGGGAAAAAAGAGAGGGGAGGCCAATCTCGACTATGCAATGGCCTGAGTTTAAATCTTGAACTGACTCTGCTTTAAACCCAAAGTGACAGAGATCCGGAGTTGAAATAGCTAATATGCTAAATTAGGTTCTATGACAGACATAGAGATAAAGTTACACTTCTAAACACCTGAGGCATAAGTTTTACTTTTATTTTTTGAAAGATTGAGAGAGAGAGAGAGAGAGAGAAGTGGGGCTCATGTTCCCGAAGTGGGGCTCAAGTTCACGGGAAGTGCAAGAATCGAGCTTACCATAAGTGGGGCTCGAACTTACAAATGGTGACATCATGACCTGAGCTGACATCAGATGCTTTACTGACTAAGTCACCCAGGTGCCCTTGAGGTATAGGTTTTAAACCTGTTCTTTCTTAAATATAGTCTGAATCCTCTCTCCTCTATCCTGTTTTGGGAGAATATTTTGCCCCCTTTCTCTCTGGGACAGCTAATCTCTGTCTACTAGCTGCTCTGGGTTAGTCGTGCTTCTACAATTTATTACCTGCTCACCAAAAAAAAAAAAAAGAAAAATCATTTTCTTGACCTCTTCTGCCCCTTAAGATACATCTGCATTTCTTATGCTCAACTTCCTATAAACATACACACTATCTTTACTCACTCAATTCCTGCTCATTTCTAAAGGGACGCTCATTTGGCTTCCATCACCATTATTCTACTGTCATTGAGCTTGCAAAGTTCACAAAAAATAATTGCTTCTTTTGAGGTCCCCTGATCTCCTATGTCCCTGAGATATTTGTCAATGTTAACCAACCTCTCCTCTCCTTTTTCCAACTCTTCTCTTCGAAAATTCTTCCTTATTTTTTATCTTAAGTTAGTATGTTCTCACTTTCTGTGTCCTGGTTAATCCAAGACACTGAAGCTTTTTTTGTGGATTCACTTATTCAAGTTGGATGTTAGACCTGATTGTGCCTGTTTAGTTTTTGAAGGTAAAGAAACACATGACTGTGGTGAAACCTACTTGGTGACCCAGGTATGCAAACACCAGATGAAAGAACCGGTGTCTGGAACTCTCTCAGTGCCGAGTGGGAAAATACTAAATCTCCCCAGTGATTTGTGCTATCTGATTTATGACACAATCTGATTTATGTGGCATGCATTTGCATAAATTAGCCTCATTTTCCTTCCTCCTGATTAGCTGTCTCACAAGAAAGATCTCCCAGCCTTTGGAAAGATGGAAGCCATGAGGCTGAGCTGTGGTGACTATCTGACAGTGGGGAGAGCTGGCCTGTAATGAACCATGGTAATGACTGCACGGTTACTACTGAAGAAGAGAAGATCAGCCTCTTGTTGACCCTGCAGAGGGGATATATTTCAGGGTTCTCACCCCCTCTTGCAGGGACAGCGCATAGTTGGGAATCAACAGTGGCCCTCTGCTCTCTGATGTGAAAGGGCATTCGATATAATGTTATTTTTGCTTGCTTTTTGGTTTTGTTTTTTAACTACATCTTATAGTCAAATAGAAACACAGGCATGTTGTTTCTGAAATGACTTCAGATGATGTTTTCTTGAAATGCTGGTGTGAGGATAGCCTGCACAAATGTGGCTTATCACAAATGTGGCGAGCACATGATGTTCAGGAACCAAAACCCTCCAAGATGTTCTTGGGTGGACCCAAATATTGTTTCTATCGGTCACTGAGAATTCTGAAATGAGACATTTTCTCCAGGCTCTTTTGTGGTTTATGCAAATCCCTTTGAACTCAACTTGTAATGTTTCCTTTCTGGGATTGAAAGGCCAAGTACCTGTTGGAGAACACGGTACTAAGAGAAAGACTTAAGTTGTAGAGGATCCAGAAGGATCTCAGAACTTCTATCTCTTATGTACCCCCTTCGCTGCCACTTTGTGTTTTATTATCAGAAGTAGTTGGTGATAGTATCAGTTAGGTATCACCATATAATAAACCTGTAAGACATCTCAGCAACCTAAACCGAGACACATTCATCTTTACGCACCGGCCAGTTGGGCAATTGTATTGAACTGCACTGGGCTCCCTCACGTATCTGTGGTTAGTGAACAGGGTGGTTGGGGCTGGATTGGTTAGGATGGCTTTCGCTACACATGGCTACTGGCTGGCTGTCAACTGGGGCAGCAAGGTGATAGAATCTACCACTCGTTTCTCTTTATCAGACAGTCTAAACCAGGCTTGTTTTCACGGAGAAACAATAAGGAGATTCTAAGAATGAGAGCAGGAACGAGGCTCAGAGCTGGCCCAACAGAGTCTCCACTTCTTTCCATTGACCAAAGCAAATGACAAGGCCAGTCCTGACTCAAGGAATGGAAAAGCAGACTCTATTTCTTTTGTTCTTTTTTTTTTTTTGAGAGAGCGAGCAAGTAAGCACATGGAGTGTATGCATTTGCACTTGTGAGCGGAGTAGAGACAGAGGGAGAAGGCAAGAGAGAATCTTTTTTTTTTTTTCCCAAGAGGTGAGGGAACTTTATTTATTTATTTTTTTATTTGCCATCTTACGCAGGCTCCACACCCACTGTGGAGCATGACTCAATCTCAGGACCTGAGCTGAAATCAAGAGTTGGATGTTTAACCAACTGAGCCACCCAGGCTTGCTAAGCAGACCCTCTTCTTAATGGGAGGAACCACAAAGTCACATTGCAAAGGGAGAGGGATGGATATATGGAAGGGAGACAATATTAAGGAAAATCTGTGATCAATGTAGGATGGGGATATTTCTCGTAGCATATTATTTTTTAAACACTTTGCAAACAGATGTACCCAAGCACTGTGCTCCAAAGGACACGATGGGCATTGGGGTTCACTACAAGAATGGAAACACATGGGTAAGATAAAACCTTCACAGAGTCATAAAAATATTGTGTAAGTCTGACTTACATGTTAAACTAGAGGGTCTTCTGGAAGGAGGTGAGCATCACAGCAGAGTCTCTGAAAGTAAGTCTCGGTGGAAGTTCCCTTACTCTAAATAGCTTTTCCTTTATGCAAATGAAACCTTGGTAGTTTTTCACCTAAACACAGCTCGTTACCTGAGAGATAGCTTGGAGGTGATCCAGTCTGGTGGTTTTCAAACCTTCTCAGTTCTGTGAGAACTGAGGTTAACACGGGGGTGTCCCAGGAGCCACCTCCTGTTGGAGGGAGGCACAATAGGGAGAGAGGGGACAGAGTGGAGATGAGAAGCCCTTGGGAAGGTCTCGGCCAGAGCTCTAGTCCCTCCACATTAATCCGGTTCAGCCAGAGGAGCACTGCCTTCTCCCATTTTGTATAATGGGCCTATCTCCCATTTTGTATAATGGGCTTAGATAAACAATTTCATCAAAGGTAGTAGTTTCCAGAGATTTTTAAAAGGTTGGAATTCAACAATAAAAGAACCAATAACCCAATTAAAATATGGGTCAAGGACTTGAACAGACATTTCCCCAAAGAAGATCTACAAATTGCCAAAAAGCACATGAAAGGATGCTGAATATCAGTAATCACTGGGGAAATGCATATCAAAACCACAATAAGACCTCACTTCAGGTCCGTTAGAATGGCTATTCAAAAACAAACAGCAAACCAGAAATAAGTGTTGGCAGGAACGGGAAGAATCACGTGTACAGTTGGTGGGAATGGAAACTGGTGCAGCCACTGTGGAAACCAGTAGGGAGATTCCTCCAAAAGTGAAACATAGAATTACTTTACGATCCAATGATTGTGTGGAACCAATACACTTGGAAGCAGGGACTTGAAGAGGTAACTGCACGCCCACGTTCATAACAGCATTATTCACAATAGCCAATAGGTAGAAGCAACCCCAAGTGTTGACAGAGGACAAGGTACCGTGTGTGTACAATGGAACGTTATTCAGCCTTAAGAATTCCTTAAAAAGGGATGAAGTTACGACCCGTGCTACAACCGTTGATGAGCCTTGAGGACATTATGCCAAGTGAAATAAGCCAGTCATGGAAGAACAATACTGTACGGTGCCACTTAGGTGAGGTACGTAGTCAAATTCATAGAGACAGAAACTGGAATATTGTTGCAGGCAGCTGGGATGAGAGGCAAATGGAGTGTGCATGTTTAATGGGCTCAAAGTTTCAGTTTGGGGAGATGAAAAGAGCCTGGAGACGGATTGCGATGATGCCTGCCCAATGTGTGAATATACTTAACACCAATGAATTATACACTTAAAAATAGTTCAAATGGCAAATTTTATGTTACATATATTTTACCATAGTATTTTACAGCTTATTTAATTATTTTGAGAGAGACAGAGACAGTGCAAGGCGGGAGGGACAGAGAGAGAAGGAGAGAGAGAATCTGGAGCAGGCTCCACACTGTCAGCACAGAGCCTGATGCGGGGTTTGAACCCATGAAACCATCAGATCATGAACTGAGCTGAAACGATGAGAGGGACACTTAACCGACTGAGCCACCTGGGCACCCCTATTTTACCATAATTTTTAAAGAGACTTGGGAAGCCACTGATAAAGTCCAAACCCTTTATTTTACATTTGAAAAACACAGACTTTGCTCTTTTCACCCAGCAATACGACTTGGAGTTCTTTTCACATGGGTGCTGGATGATGAGGTGTTTTTGGAGTGATAGTCGGGTTCGTGGGGTTCAGAGCTGACAGCCAAGAAAGAATTCTTGAAGGCATCTTTGGTGCAAAAAGGTGATTTTATTAAAGCACGGGGACAGGACCCATGGGCAGCAGGAGCTGTCCCGGGACCATGAGGAGAGACTGGTTGTATACTATGGAGTTGGGGGAGGTGAAGTCCAGGGGAAGTTTCTAGTGAGATTTTCATATGCTAAGAAGACTCCCAGATACTGGAGGCCTAGCTATTGTCGAGCTCAGGTTGTTTTTCCCTCTAGCAAATCATCAGCACTGAGACAGTAGGGGGTTCCTGGAGAAACATTTTACTCAGCTTGCCTCAAAGACTGGTCAATGGGCTGTAGGTTATAAGGAAATTTCATTGTATCTGCCATTTCCTTCTGCCTTTGTTTCCCGCATCACTGGAGATCTGCCTAGAACTGTTTCCACGACTGACCGTGCATTTTTCCACGGCAGGGAGGTGCTGCAATCAATTTAACCAGTTACCTGATAAGAAGCACTGAGGGTCCATCTGTTACCATTATGTCTATTTCTTTACTTCTGATCCCTCTTCTGGACTGTGAGTGTCTTTTGCAGGCAGAGGTTGTATTTTGTTATTATTATCTCTTCAGAGCCCTGCACGGTGAGCCAGCCTTAGTATTCTTACTTATGATAGAAATGAATGAATATAGGCAGTATGTGGCCCACTAAATATAGATTCTGATTCACTAGAAATGGGCTCCCTGGCCTTGAGCAAGTCCTGTCCGCTTTCCAGGCTTTAGTTCTTCTATAGATATGAGTAGATAAAATGAGATTGCTTCCAGCTGAAAAATCCCACGATGCCTCGTGTTAGACTGACCCAGGATCTGACCTGCTTTTCAGCCTCCGGAATGGAGCCAGGGAAGATCCCCTCTCTTGCTGTTGGATGGAGCCTCCCCTTACCTGGGCCACCACTGAGAGCTCCGTCAGCTCAAAGCCTTATCCTTTCGCCTGGGAGTGGAGACCAGCGTGTGGACCCTTTAATGTCCCCAAGGGCCATGTGAGGGGACTTTACACTGGGATCAAAATCCCCTCCATAAGGGGTATTTGCCTGAGGGACGGTGACTGACACTGAGCAATTTCACACAGTCTAACTGCTTTGCATAAAATGTTCCCATAATGCAGGGCATTGTGCCTTTTCTGCGAAGAAAAAAAACCCCAGCGTTAACAAAAGGCTTCACAATGATGGGAAAATGGATGTTAACATTTCTGCCTGACTGATAATCTCTGATGTTACCCTTGGGAAGCCCCAGCTTTCAGAATGATGTATTTGCCAGGGTTTGGAGGTTTTTACGCCTATAATGGGTTATCTGGCAAATGGGCAGCAGAGGGAGGCTCAGTGCCGGAAGCAAAGCAAGCAGGAGAATTTTCTGTTTGCTGGCCATTTTATTTGTTCCTGATTTCCAAGGTGAAATTTTCATCTCAAACAAAGAGAGAACAAACAGGAACAAAGAATCAATGGTCTGCTTTTTGTTTGTTTTGTTTTTCTTTACATGCTTTTTTTTTTTTTTTTTAAGTGCCAAATTCTGAAATGGAATGTTTGGCCCCCAGGGGTGAAGCCTGCGGTGAGGTTTTCCTGATTTTTTCTGTGATATCTTTGGTTTTCTATTTCTTTGGTGCATAGAAACCTTGTAGAGACATTATTAGAGGCTTCAGAGAGAAGAGATCTTGCCAAGGGGCCAGAGTAAAATCCGTTTTGTAGCACACTGCCGGCATTGTGAGTGGGAGAGATGTGGAAAGGCCAGAACCCCAGGGCTCCTTTCTGTGGGAGGACACAGGAGACTGTGTTAGTTATCTGCTTTCCTTTGGCTCTTGAATTTGAAAATCATCTAACCTTGGCTAAGGCCCGCGGGAGCTTCTCTTTAACATCGACGCATAGCATAGCTTTCTTTCCACTTGTTCCTTAAAATCCTCTGTTACTGGGAGAAAAATATCACACTTAATGCCCAGAATTTGAATCCAGGGTTCAAACCAATACCTTTTAGCAACAGTGCTAACCTGTGTGCCCCCTGGGTTCTTAGAGGTACATGGAGTTCTACTTGTGCAGATGAATGTCCACTTAGTACGCAACGGATACGTATTTATGGGGAGCATTGAAATAGGTGCTCTGGGGTGGAGTACCTGTTTTCTCTCACCGCATTTACAATGTAACAGAAATAAGAAAAATGAACAATATAAGACATCATAAGGCTGTTTTTAAGTGTCAAGGGAGTGGAAGAAATAGTCATATATGCCAAGTCTGATGTCTAAAATAATCAGAGTCAAGAGGACTCAAAACTTTATCAGGGTATCAATGGAGCATCCTCTATCTTTAAACAAAAATGCGGTGTCGCCTGGTAGACTGCGAGGCTATTTCAGGAACTTCACCGGTACTCCCTGACCTTGAACCTGTCCCACATGTGAAAGGTTTTCACTCCAGGAGGAAAGAAAAATGACTCAGATGGCCCCCATCCGTGGGATATACTGTCTAATTCCTTAATTAAAGAGAAATTCTTCAGGGAGCTTTATGTGTGCCTTGTGATACCAATTTCTGCAGCCTCCCTTTTGATTTGCCATGAAACCGTATTCGGGGACGAGGCTTTGGCACAGAAAATACAATCGGAATCTCTCTTGCAAAAAGTGTAATTACTTGTGGCTTTAAATTGACAGTGGCTGACAAAATTTCCACCAGCACATTAGAAAATCAATGACAGGCACGCTTTTCAACATCAGGGAGTTGTGATGGCTTCTCCTTAATTGATAGCCAGGGAGGAACGTGTGATGACTTGTGGTCTCCCTAATACTGGCATCTATATTTCTTTACCAGCTAACAACACGGTTTCTAACCTCCTTCTGCCTTCCGTTCGCCAACTCTCTGTAGAGATTACATTTAATTTTATTCATTATCACATCTTGGAGAGAAATTCAAATCTATCCCTCTGAGGCCTAAAAAGAAAGTCTCTACTCCAAAGTGGATGAATGAAAGAAGTAAAATATGGTTCAGAAAACTGTTCCCCTGTAAGGGTTAAGTCCTTCTGTCTCTTTTAGTTTGTCCGTCCATGTTTTACACAATTAATAGGAGCGATCCGTTACATTGCGTGTGTTTTTGATGGGGGGAGGGGCACAACAGTCCAGTTTTCCTACACAAAAATGAGAATTTTAAATTGGCCTTGTCATCTTTTAAAAGTATTTTCTTGGGGCGCCTGGGTGGCTTAATCGGTTAAGCGTCCGACTTTCGCTTAGGTCATGATCTCGCGGTTCGTGTTCGAGCCCCGCGTCGGGCTCTGTGCTGACTGCCAGCTCAGAGCCTGGAGCCTGTTTCAGTCTGTGACTCCCTCTCTCTCTGACCCTCTCCTGCTCACGCTGTCTCTCTCTCCTGGAAATGAATAAAAAAACATTAAAAAAAAAAAAAAAGTATTTTCTAGTCACCCAGTTGGTTCCTGGAAGTAAAGCTCATGGCACTAATTTGTTTTTTTGGTTAGACTCTATGAAGTTGTTGTTTGTTGTGGAACAAAAACTACTGAATGTTGGCAATTTCAGAACGGTCAACCTAATAAATCAGCTAAGAGCCTAATGCCTCTTGTGCATTGTGATTTCAGGACCTTTGAAAAAAGACCCATAGACTTAAAGATCACATAAGATTTCCTGTTTCATAACTAAATGAAATAATTATTATAAAATAATAAATAGTAAACAGCATAGGGATAAAATATAAAGGACAGTGCCTACCCTAATTTGAAATAAGTACAAATGACCAACATCAGAGTCTTTCCTTGAGCTAAAAGAGGCGGGCAGCAGGAGCCCGATGGCTAAAAGGGGGCCAAAGGCAGAGGTGTAGGGACACAGAGAAGGGGGGGTATGTCCACTGCAGAGTCCCTGTAACAGTTTGGCCAACCCAATGGCGCTTATCTCTCTGGAAGGGCATGGTCCCACATTGTGGTCCGTGTAATGGCAGAAGAGGGGTGTTCCCGGTTCTACACTGTTCCACTGGATCTCCACTGCTCTCTCCTGGGGAGAGGCTGGAATATTCTTCACCCAAACTCGTGACCAGAAGACACGACTGATCCCGTGTGGGCTTCTGGGTTGAGGCTGGGAGGCAGAACCCACAAATGGGCAATGGGCAGGCCATATATAAAAAGACAGTTCTGACCCACCACCTGCAACAAACTGCCCAGAAAACCACCCCAAGTGCACAATCACCAGCCCCTGAAGCCAGCCTGCTAGGAATCAGACTTGAAGAAAGTTAGACTGCTATCTCTGGTGACAATGCAGGGAGCCAAAAAATTAGCTTCTATAAGAATCAGTTCCAAATGGCCAAGGCTTGATTAATAACCGACAGCTTCTCTAATTCTTGTCTCTGTTTCTGATGAGATTTTGGGGTGATGGTGGGGAGTCTGGAGCTTATGACCAAGAAAGAATTACTGAAGACATCTTTGGTGCAAAAAGGTGATTTTATCAAAGCACGGGGAGAGAACCCGTGGACAATAAGAGCTCTGCTGGCTTTGTGGAAAATGGCTGGTTTTCTACTATCGAGTTGGGGAGGTAAAGTCTAAGGGGAGATCTCCAGAGGGACTTTGATATGCTCAAGAGGACTCTTAAGATACCTGAGGTCTTGCTATTGCTAAGCTAAGGCTGTTTTTCCTCTAGTAAGAGGTACTGCACCCACCACCTGTGGTTCTGAATATTTGCTCCACATCTTAAAAGATGCTCCCTTTATCAGTTTTTCTGTCCTAACACCAGGCTTCTGTCAGTCCTTCAGCCCTGGAGTTTCTGGATCCCCTCTCGGCCACCGTATACCATGGGGAGAGACAGGGGCACTGGCTTAAAGCTCTATCCACCTTCCTTCCACTGCCTTCTCCTGAGCATTACTCTTGTGCTGTTTTGGAGGTGCCAAGACTAAGGCAGGGAAGCAGAGAAGGCCCCCTTTACTTTTGGACTTCACTTCACTCAGACGGATGTTTCAAAATAACCCCCTACTTCCCAAGGTTAGGTGAAAAGAGTCAAGTATGGAGGAATATTCCCGCTTATGTGCTCGCTCTCCCTTTGTCTCCAGTTCCCTCCTCAAACCCTTCTGGACTAGAATGGCTGGGCTTCAGGCTTCTTTTTTTCCTCTCAGTCGGTTTGACTGTCCTCCTCTCCACCCCTGGGGGGGATGTCCTTCATAACCCAGATACTCTCTACACTTAGAACGAAAGTCCCTGGGTCTTGTAGACTTGGTCTCTGTATTTTTGAGGAAGACACTGAGAAAACCTTTATGATTTTCAAGTCTATCTTCTTGCTTCAAGGTGTCATGTTAAATGTTAGAAGCTGAATTTACTTTCTTTCTCTTAACTTTCTTTGCATCTGCTATAACTTTCATAGTGCCCTCATATAAACACCATATACACAACTAACCACATACAGCAGATATGAGTCTATCAGCCGGTAAACATTAAAACGCTTCTACATTGGTAGCAGACTAGCTGCTGTGCTAAGCCCCTGGAATGTGTCCCCACATGCACCTTCCCCGCAGGAGGAAGGGACCAGGAGAGCACCATGCACATCAGGGGCCAACAGGACTTTTGGGTGGGAAGCCTTGCCTGGGCTGTTGTGATTGGCTGATGCCTGTGCTATTGTGATTGGCCGATGACTGGCCTATTGTGACTGGCTCTTGCCTGGTCTGTTCTGATTGGCTGGTACATGAACGACACTAGTGGTTGGATGAAATTTCACCCCTACCCCATTTCCCTATCTCAGGCTGCCTAGAGGGGAAGGTAAGACACACAGGACTGCAATTGAGAAAGCAAATGAATATTTTTAAAACAACTACCTCCTCTGCAAGCAGAGGTCACACAAGTGGTTCAAGCCCCTAAGCAAACTTCCTGTGAAGCGACGTGAGCAGGAAGTACGTCTTACTCTGCACTACGGTTTAAAGGCCAGCGTCTCCGTCTTGTACTGACAAGCAAGGTAACCTTGTCCTGGTTATTGACCTGCCTTAACTCTAGAGTCCTGATCTGTAAAGCAGAGCTAATAACACATACATAGAGTGGCGTGGGGATTGAACTAGGGAATGTGTACAATACTTGGCACAGATACATGAAAGGCAGCTGTTATCCGTAGTTTTTTAAAAAGTAATTTCTTCCAAATTTTAGAATTGTAACAGAATCCTATAGAGCTCTGATGTAGGGTACATGAGAATAACATCAACTTTATGGATTTGGGTTTAATAGCAAGAGATGAGGCTCATGATTGTAAATATATGAAACTGACTGGTCTACATAAGCATAAGCAGAAAGGATTCCATGCCTTCCCAGTGGGGACAGTCTTGAAAACAGGTATTCACCAGAAAACAGGTGAACATTATTCTTGGCTGAGCAAATACAAGTTTAGAGATTACAATGGTTTTTAGCTCTACAAAGGGTCATAGTATATAAACAGATTGACTGAATATCTGTGGTATGAAAATGTCACAGGTCAGGGGAATGATCAGGACCAAAAAAAGTGTATGGGGCACCCGGATAGCTCAGTTGGTTAAGCATCTGACTCTTGATTTCATCTCATGGTTCGTGAGATCAAGTTCTGCACTGGGCTCTGTGCTTGCGGTGCAGAGCCTGTTTAGGATTAGGATTCTCTCTGCCCCTCCCCCACTCATTCTCTCTCTCTCTCCCCCCACCGTCTGTCTCTCAAAATAAATGAATAAACAGAAAAAAAGTTTAAAAAGGCATGTTAGAGATGAAGGGGAGCTATGAAAGGTTGAGGAAGCAGCCAGATCCTAGAATCTGAGTCCATGAACAAGCCAGATTCCCAGCTCAGGTAAGAGGACAGCTGGCATCCTCCACTCTGCACAGACCAGACCAAAGAACAAGGCTGTTTAGGACACGCTGCTGTTGCCACTGGCCCCTGGATGTCCCCACACTGGGGCAGGAATATATATATTCCTGTTTCTTTGTTTCTCTTGCTCCAAACTCAGAATCCTAGGACCTCCCTTCCCATCGCGACTCCTTGAATGGTGGATTCCCCACAGGTATTCAGACAGCAGGCAGGCAAGCGTGACAGTGCCCAGACATGGTTGTCTGTGTATGAGTCCCAGCTATTTAATGCCAGATCTTCAGTTCGGGGTCCCACCTGCCCTAGCTCACACTGACTCTGGCTGTTACTCTTACATTTTCAGGCAAGTGTATTTTTAATCTTCTAATCTTTGACTCATCCTCCTGAGCAAATGGAGTTACCACTCACCCTTTGCATGTCTTCCCTTTCTCTTCAGGGGAATGGGGTCCTTGATCCTAAGACCTTTCTAATTTCTGACTGGTCTGTGGAATTTTCTTGGCTCATTCTTTCTTACTCAATTATCTTATTGTTCTCAGGGCCTCTCCACATCAGCTGTGCCCTATGCCCCTAGGTGGGAAGACTGATTTTTTAAAAAATGTTTTATTTATTTCTAGGAGAGAGAGAGAGAGCGTGAGCAGGGGAGGGTCAGAGAGAGAGGGAGTCACAGACTGAAACAGGCTCCAGGCTCTGAGCTGGCAGTCAGCACAGAGCCCGACGTGGGGCTCGAACCCACGAACCGCGAGATCATGACCTAAGCGAAAGTCGGATGCTCAACCGACTAAGCCACCCAGGCGCCCCAGATTGATTTTTTTTTTTTTTTACTCAGATTTGGATGGGGTGGGGAACTGGGGGCAGGGAAGAGCCAAGGTCAGCTGGATGGCTCTGGAAAAAGGCTCGTGGCCACCGCCATCAGGTTTGCCTGGCATACTTCTTGGAGAGAGTACTTTGTCTTATCTTGCCATAATCAGTACAGTCATGTATTTTGTACAATGCTTTTACTGTTTGGAATTTCGCCTGCAGTTTCTTATTTGACAGGACTGACACTTTGATGAGGCCCATATTATGACATCCATTTTCTAACAGGATATACATGTACAGGAAGTATATACTATCAGGATTGAAATAGTCAAAAGGAGACAAATATTATTATACCTTCTGAGGCTAATCAAGATCCTCTCTGATTTCAGCCCCCAGATAATTGGGTATCTCTGTCTTTCATAAGTTGGATATTCTGTGGCTACAGAGTTACTCTAGATATATCCCCTGTTCTCGGCTAGCTGGCTTTAACATAGTATTATTTATATTCATAAAGTCTTGAGACAGAAGTGACTCTGTCCACCTCAGACCAATCCCTCTCCTTTGTGCTACCACTGAGCTCTACCTGGCCTCATATTCCTGGCTGGCTTAGTCTATACTGGTACTGGGCTAAGTGGCTTTGCATGGAAGATTTCATTGATCTCACACAACAACCCTCTGACTGAAATACTATTGTATCGATTTTACAGATGTGGAAACTGAGGCTGTAAATAATGTAATACAGCTAAGAAAGAAAGTGGCAGAGCTGGGATTCAAATATCCATCTGTCTGACTCCTGCATCTGAGTTCATCTTTATATCATGTTGCTTCTTTGTTTAGAAGTTGGCTTCTCACAATAGCCTCTAATTCTTGGGAAGAAGGGACAGCACTTCCAAATTTTGCACCCAAGAATAGTGCCTGGAACATAATAGACCCTCAGTAAATACCTGCTGAGTGAATGAATGGGTGGATGAATGCGTATGTTCTGGGGCATGTCTGAAAACTTAATTTTCAGGTATCGAGTGAATGTCATTGCTAGAGATGTTCCATGCGCTGAACAATACACTGGCTCAGAACCGCGAACTTTCCTCTAATTCCTGAGATGAGGCTATTTTATGAGGCCTGGGTGTGGCTGTTTCCCTGTCAAAGTCTTGCTTTTTCCCTTGTTGAGTGGAGACAAATGAACTAGTGACCTGGATGATGGGGACATTATGAAAAAAAATGAAAGGACCGTAAGAATAAAAAGATTTAAAGGAATTACTGGAATTTACAATATTTACTGTATCACATAGGGGTTGATTTGTAGAAAAGGAGTTTTTTTTCTTTTTCTTCTTCTTTCTTTCTATTTTCAAGGAGTCATAATCCCAGTAATCATGGATACTTGAAAAGATGGATGAAAAACTGGAAAACTGTGCTGAATATCATGTTTCACATTTTTTAGACTCTTCCTCATCTCAGTTTTGCTTTTAAAATAAAGTGGTTCCAATTGTTTCAGTTGCTTGAATGAGCCAACCTCAGAGGGGGAAAAAAAAGGCTTTTCTCTTTCTAATGGTTCATCTCTTTGAAACCCCCATCTCATGGTGCTATTAACTAACTCCTATAAGGATTATTTAATTACCTGGATGCTTAGTTGGCTTTTTGTCTTAAAGTGTTGTACCTTCTTGAAGGGAAAAAAAAAATCATTGATTTCTTCCAAAATGATTCAAAGAGTAGGTCCATAAGATACCGAAATAAAAGGTAAAATCCTGAATGAATTTACGATAGAATTCCATCTCAGAAAAATCCAAGAAAAACTCAGTCTTTAGCTCTTATATGGACTTTAGTCCTGTATGGACTTTCTTCTGCTGATGTCTCCTTGAAATTATCTTCTTCTCTGTTTCCAGAGAAGGTGAGTTCTGTTTGCAAATAGGCTTCGGAGGGAATTATTTCCAGCCGACTGACAGGTTAACATTATAGACAAAGAAAAGGCCCAGACTTAAAATGTCAGTAGCATTGACTGGAGCCAGACTTATGGGCATCTTCTCAGCCTTCCTCACACTTACACGGAGAGGTTAACATTCTCATCACACCTCCAGAGCGTCTGACTTAGTTTTCCTCATGTGCTACCTGGGAATCAAATTTTAAAAAGCCTCCCAAGTGATTATAATATAGATTAAGAGTCATAGAAAGGAATTCCATGATAATATAGAACAACTGCTGATGAAGAAACACAGAAGTGAGTTGTCACTGACTTAGCTACAGAAGAGCCACCTATGGAATGAGAATCCAGGGGAACCTCTGTCCCAACCCACTAGCTGGTGGTTACCTACATCCTCCTACTTAACGTCGGTCTGGACCAGCACATCAGCATCACTTGGGAGTGGGCTGGAAATGCAAAATCTCAGCCTCCACCCTAAACCTCCTGAACCACTCTGCCTTTCAACTCAATCTCCAAATGATTCATCTGCACAGGGAGGCAGGAGAAGCCTGAACCAGATAGCCACAGGGTGGAGCAGAATAAATCTGGATGGGAAATACCTCCTATAGGCTTCATTCGGACGGCCAAGTTCAGCTTTTGTCTATAACTCTTTCAGCTGGCATATCTTCATAAGGACTGTTGCTTCTCCATGCTGTTCTAGAAATTCTTCTCCACAGAAGTGCCCCTAATGGTGCCTTTCCTGCCACCTACCTTATTTTTCCCGAGTAAGGGGGTTGCTGGTGGCTGCGGCTGGTGTGATCGGGCTCACCCTTACCATACCTGGTGTCTAACTATATATTATATAATTATATAATTATGCTCTACCCATTGTCACCGGAACTAGGCCATCTGAATACAAATAGGGCAGACTACACGCCAGAAATAGGAATGCATTCCACAGGTGACGGAAGGTATTTATGAATCCTATCTCTGGAGGAAGTGGCTAATGGAGAACAGGGAGGGGTGAAAATAAAGCTGGAAACTCTGTCACTTGCCAGCTCTGTTACTTTCTGAGCCTCCATTTTCTCATCTATAAGGTCAAGAGAATACTATGTGGCCAGCCTCAAAGGGCTGCTTTGAGGATCCAGAGAGAAAATATATCTGAAAAATTTTCTGAACTCGAAAGAGCTTCACATGCATAAGAAGTTGTTACTGCTGTTGTTACAAACCTAAACTATTTGGAAGACATTTGTCAGGGAGGACAGCTCTGTCCTCCTGAAATGGCGCCTGGCGCCTCCTTGGACTTTTGAACCTGGATCTGACCCATTGTGACAAATTCCCACGTTCCTAAAAAATATGGCCACAACAAAAATATAGATCTATTATTGTTAGACATATATATTTATAGTTTTATTTCATACAATTTATATATCTAATATTTATCAGTATGCTTCTATTGACAACATGTTTTTCATCCATATGTGTCACATCACCTAAGGCCAAAAGTTGCTAATGCCAAAAGAAGGGAATGGCAAATATTTCAAGCCAGAGGAATCTTGCTCTGTCTTTACATACTGGTCTCAATGGAAAACCATCCTCACTCTTCTTGGACCAGAGCCTAAAGGAGGCAGCAGAAGCAGAGTCTGAGAGGTGATCAGATGTGAGGTTTTGCCCGGCAGGTACTGGCATGAGCAGGCGGCGGGGTCACAATGGGTCGTCACCTGAATTGGCACTGAGAACCATTTCAGGGCTTCATTCCAGAGTATTGTTTCCTCCCAAGTATTACTCCTTATGATTCAAAGAAGTACCCAGGGGCCTCATCCATGTAAGCTTTCCATGGATTACTAACAGCAAGATGGCCTCAAGATGCAATCCGTCATGCTTGTCCATCAGAATCAGCTCCATATTACAACAGTCATCATGATAAATGCCAGTAAGCCATGAATCATAAAAAAAGAAACTGGTACTTTTTCTATTAAAAAAGTTTTTTAATGTTTGTTTATTTTTGAGAGAGAGACAATGACAGAGCGCAAGCAAGGGAGGGCAGAGAGAGAGGGAGACACAGAATCAGAAGCAGGCTCCAGGCTCTGAGTTGCCAGCACAGAGCCTGACGCGAGGCTGGAAGCCACGGACTGAGAGATCATGACCTGAGCTGAACTTGGATGCTTAACCAACTGAGCCACCCAGATGCCCCAAGAAATTGGTACTTTTAAAGAAGTTATAAAACTTGCAAAAAGTTTTAGAAATAATATATGCCCACCTTGCATTTAACTTTACATCAACATTGATTCTAAGGCATACCATCAATTCAAAAGGAGAATAAGGCAGGAGAGAAAAAACTCTTAATTCCATGTGGAAATTGATTGAAGGCAAAATTGATGAAAAGCAATATTGATTAAGGCAAACTGATTTATTAAATGCTAAAATGTTAAGAAAAAAAAAAGAAGAAGTATGCCTTAGAATTAAGTACTGTAAGCTCTAAATGTGATGAATCACTGCTTAGCTTACATCCGGTTTTCTTTACCAGGATGGAATAGGAAGCTTACCCTGACTCATTTTAAAAGGACCAAAGTCTTCTAGGAGCTCCGGCCCTTTGACTTCAGCACTATGCGGCTTTAGAGCAGTTGGGGAATAAGAGCCTGGGACCCTCAATTTCAAGTGGGATGCTATCTACTACTTGAGTCACATTGTACGTGACACTTTGATATGGAGACAGGGAATCTCTTCAAGAGATGTCACTGTTCTGCCCTCATTAAAAAAAAAATAGCTAATATTTATTGAGCACTTACCACATGGCCCACATAAGGTCCTCCTATTTAATCCCCACAGTAAACCAATGAGTTAGGGTCTATCATGTTTTCTTTTATATCTGCATACATGAAGCTCAGAGAGGTTAATCGAATCACCCAAATATGTTCTACCAATCCACAGTAAAAATAAAGGAGCTAGTTCTTTTTTATTCCAAATATCTCGGTGGCCTCGGTTATGTCCCTGCATGCCCCACTCCTCAGCTGATATTGCCAGTTTCTGCAGGCAGTCAAGACCCAAGACCCGTTCCCCTTGTCTAAACTAGACAATGTCTACCTCTGCATAGCACTAGGTACTCAAGTCACAGTACTTAAAATGAATCCGGAAGTTCCAGTTTCAATAAGGATAATGAGTCTGGTTTCATAATTAAACTTAGGATGTTATTTGGACAAGTAACTCTTCTCAGGGATAAAATAGCTACTGTTTTAAAACACTAACTTCTACAACTTGGTCTCATTTCCCCCAGGATAAGGTACCTACCTCCTATGGTTGGAGGGATTTAGATGGAGCTTAATTTCTGGGAAGACAAGATGCATTGCCTTAAATTTCTAGAGATTGATTTCTTCCCCCTCAACTCATAGGTCTGTAGACAAGGAAACAGTTGGATCAATTATAGTTTAACACCAAATTACCCTCATTATATTAAGAGAATAAAGCGATGGCATGCACTTGTGTAGATGAAACAGCAGATGTTTTGTGAGTGAATGGTTGTGGGCACTGTCGGGCCCTAGTGCTGGGAGGAAGGAGTAGATCACGTATCCATTCGACCCCCACGAATGTGGAAAAGAGCCCAGTCTTCATAGGAATGTGATAAACCAGGACCAAAATCACATGAGTGAGCACTAAACTTGGCTTCTCACCTGGGAATAACAGCGTTGTGGTGATGAAGGCCGAGGAAACAATTAAACAACAGAAGCTTATGTTATCAGGTATTTTCATAAAGATCCCAGGATTTCGGCCTTTAAGGCAATATGATCACGTTAGAGTGATTTTCATCCAGGACCATTTTTGTTTGTTTGTTTGTTGCTTATTTTACTTAAGAGAATAAATCAGCTTTAGTAAATAACTTCTGTTTCTTTAGGAAATTACTAGAAGGAAATACTCAGTTTCCTTAGGAAATTACTAGAAGCCTCATTTCCTCTAAAAAGCAAACCCAGAGATTCAGATTTTACACTGAAGTTTATTTTTAAATGTAAGGGACTGGCTTATTACCTACATTTTGAGCTGAGTCTAATATTGTCAGAGGAATGAGATTATATACGGCTACTAAAGATAAAGTAATGCAGAACCATACGACAGGTTTCATTCGCAGACTTTGGAGCACAAATAAGTCAGGACAAGAGGACACTCGTTTTTTTCCCCTTTGTTCTTTTTTTTCCCCCTGATAGTATTCAATTAGCTGAAAAGTCCTATAAGAAGAGGAATGTGGCACCGATTTAGGAAATACAATAGGGATGAATGTAGGAACCACAGGGACAGGTGCCTGTCAGGGACATACTGGCAGTCGTGTGTCTCCCATCAAACATTCATGAAAGTCTGAGATCCCAAGTATACATCTAACAGTAATCGTCATATGGTTCAGGGGCAATGAGGAGATGTCCCAGAGAAATAGGTGTCTTCAAGAAATTGCCAACACCAAAGTATAAATTAAATACAATCCTGACTAAGCGCTCCTTGTCATTAATCATTGCACAACGTCACACCCTTGACCTCCGGGCTGCATTAAACTCCAGGAAGCATATTCCTGGCTCTGTTCTAAAGGCCTTGCGTCCGGGCCAGGAGTCTGTGGGAAAGAATCAACTTCTGCTCAGAGGACAGGGGCAGGTCTGGTACTCACCCCCTCGGCCCTTGCAAGCCCCACCAAGGGAGACGTTTACGTGAGCCCTGACCGCTCTGGGTCTGAAGGTGCCAAAGCCAGTGTACTAGTTTGTCATGTTTTGCCCCTGCTACCACTTTATAAGGAGCTCACAAACACTTGGGAGAGAATTCCCTATGCAAATGAGACTTAGGCGTGCTGCTTGAAAAACTAGAATCTGAAGAATCTCAAAATAATATGTAGAAACCATTACACGGGTTGCTTTGGGGATAGTATTCTCACCACGGCTGCAGCTGACAAAGAGTGTTCGCAGGCCACGGTCAGGGACCTTCAAGAATCCATAATTACACATTGTGGCAAGATCATAAAATTTACATCAGGCCAAAATGGCGCTCACATCCCGGCCCAGGAGTTTCTGAGCTCAAGCACACTGAGTGATTTCACGTTCTCTTTTGTCACCTGCTGAGGCAAAGTTAATTAAAAATTAAGAACAAAAAAACAAGGTTATTTCCCAGTCAGAGGCATTGCCTTGGGTTCCTACTGTCCATGCTTCTGGCTCTGGGTTTTCATATAATAACGTTGTCCACCAACATGAAGTCAAATCAGTATGGACTCAAACTCAGGACCTAAGTTTTGGTTCTCATCTACATCTCAGTGCAGTGTGACTGCGCTTGGCATCTGGCTATCTTGCTCTGACCCAGGGTGCATAATGGTACTTTTGTGTGCTCTGTTCTCTTAGGCTGGCTTTGACCTTTGGCTGCTGCCTCCACCTGATAGTAAACTGAGGGCCCGTCTTCCCCGGGTTCTACACCATGGCTGGTTTAGGAGAAGCACAAGGTCATCAAGTATAGTTCAGGATGCTTAGTCCAGGTTTTAAACACTCCCCTTTGGGCTCCTGCAGATGCTGGTGCAGATTGCCTTATTATTTCCTCATCTACCACCCGCGAGGGCTAGAGACTGACCAGGAAAGTAGGTGGTCAGGGTTCGAGGACCAAGGGCTGGATCAGATCATCCTTAGTGAAGGGACTGGGTTCTCAGAGACTCAGGGGCAAGCAAAGCAGGGAAACTCTGAAACGTGCTCAATTCTAAGTAGCTGAGCATCAGAACGGGCATCCACACCAAGGTGGGCCAGAGAGAGCACCGGAGCAATGTTACAGAGTCAGCGAGGTAAGACCAGACATTGGCAAGAGCCAGTGTGAGGAGTAAAAATAGAAACGCGTGTAAAGTGTTTCGGGAAAATTCTTTGTCTATAGCACTCAATAAATGATAGCAGTGAGATAATGGTTAAAGTAATAAGAGTTCTAGATAGTTCCCTGACCTGCATCCCTGAGATCGTGCTCTGATGAAAAGTTTATATATATTTTTCTGCCTATCTATTTTCCATGTTAGGACATGAGCATCACAATTACTAACAAAACTGTAGGGTCAGATTGCCTGGATCTGAATTTCAGCCAAATTTCATTTGCCAGCTGCCTAGCTTTGGGCAAGGTAACCTGTCTGAGTCTCACTTTCCTGGGGGGTAATAGAACCCACCTCATCAAGTTTTTGTGAAGTTTCAATGAGACATTTTGTGACGAGTCTTTATCATAGTGATGGCTACTATTTTGGCTATTTCTTATTATCTCTATTCTTGGATTGCTTTCTTGGATTCACCCTGGCAATCTTTCCTCTTTTACATTAGTGAAATAATATCTGTGGAATTCTTGGCATGCTTCTACATAAATGTCAGCAGCTCTTATTTTATTCTTTTTCTTATTGTTATTATATAAGGATGATTATCTAGGATTACCTAGGATCACACACTGAGTTAGTGAAAAAGCAGATTAGAAACCAGGTCTCTGAAATCTCAGTCTAAAGAAGTTTCCATTTAAAGATGGTATCAAGGGGCGCCTGGGTGGCTCAGTTGGTTGTGCATCTGACTCTTGATTTTGGCTCAGGTCATGGTCCTGGGGTTGTGGACTGACACAGGTGTCGGGCTCTGCACTCAGCATGGAGCCTACACACACTCTCTCTCTCTCCCCCTCCCTCACCCCTCTCTCTGGCTCATGCTCTCTCTCTCTCAAATAAAAAATAAAATGCAAAAAAGATGGTATCAAAATACCATTTACCTTTACTCCATGAAGGTAATTTCTCTTATGTTAATTCTAGATAGTATTTAAAAGCAATTCTCAAGGGAACCCTTGTGCACTGTGGGTAGGATTGTAAACTGGTACAGCCGCTGTAGGAAACAGTACAGAAGTTCTTCAAAAAATTAAAAATAGAAATACCATATGATCTAGCAATTCCACTTCAGGGAATGTATCTGAAGGAAACAAAATCACTATGTCACAGAACTATCTGCACCCTCCATGTTCATAGTGGCATTATTTACAATTGCCAAGACATGGAAACAGCCTAAAAGTCCGCTGACAGATAAATGGATAAAGAAGTTGTGAGAATGAATATATTTATATTTATACTGAGATAGTATTTATATATAATGTATAATGGGATATTATTCAACCATGGGAAAGAAGGAAATCCTGCCATTTGTAACAACACAGATGGACCCTGAGGGCATTATGCTAAGTGAAATAAGCCAGACAGTTGAAAAAGACAAACACTGTATGATCTAACTTATATGTGGAATCTAAAACAAACAGACCCTTAGAAAGAGATCAGACTGTGGCTACCAGAGGGGGGGCGGGGCTGGTCTGGGAACTAGATCAAGGTAGTCAATCTGTACCAGTTTTAAGATAAATAGGTGTTGGGGTTATAATGTACAACGTGAACGCTATAGTTAGGATGTATAGAGTACATCCTAAGAGTTCTCATCAAAAGGAAAACAGTATTTTTCTTTTTCTTTTGGGGGGAGTATCTATGTGAGATACAGATATTAACTAAACTTATTGTAATCTTTCTACTATGTAGGTAAGTCAAATCATTATGGAGTACCCCTTAAACGTACATGGTGTGTATGTCAATTACAGCTCAATAAAACTGGGTAGGGGGGAAGAAGCAATTCTCAAAGGCTTTGACTTCACCTCTGAGGCACCAGCAGACCACAGTGAGAACCCCCAAGAGATACTTTTGAGTCCAGTTCTGGAGCAGTCCCTCACTATTGTAATGTAATGTAATGTAATTAATGTAATGTAATGTAATGTAATGTAAATATAATATATAATGTAATATAATATAATAAATATAATAAAATATAATAAATACAACATATGCGGTAGACCCTCAAATGTATTTGCAATAATCATATATGTAACTATGATTATTATATTTGTCAATGTATAGGGAGAGGAGCAATGAAGCTAGAGAGAGGGGATAAGTACTAACACTCTCTAGTGGCCCACGTTTTGGATGTTTTCTGTGGGCCTAAATAACACGCAGATGGTCACACCTGAGAGCTGGGTAAGGGTAGGATTTCAAGCTCTACATGTTTTAATATCTCCTCCAGTAAGGTATTAGTTAAGTTGTCAAATTTCTAGCCTGCTCACTGATATCAGAAAAGCCTCTGATCCCTGAGGAGGCTGTGTGATAAAGCCATGCACATTTACCAGGTACAGCAGATTCCTGAAGCTCCAAATTGACAAAAGCCCAGGAGTTAATGTAAAACCGATGGAGGAACTCTAGAAAAAATAACCATATAATTGGCTGTAAAAAAAAAATGGGACACTCTGGAGAGTGAAAATGGAAATCTTAAAAAATATGCTTGTGATTTAGCATTTGAAAACCATCAGCCTAATTCACCATCACAGAAAGAAACCATATGGTCATCTCAATAAACGCAGAAGCATTTGACAAAATTCAGCATCTATGTATGATTAAAACTCTCACAAATCAGGAACAGAAAGGAACTTCCTCCATCTTATAGAGAGTATAGTAAATTATGCTAATAACAACATACATAAAGATGAAATATTGAATATTTTTTTTGTTTTCAGATCAAAAACAAGACAAGGACATTGCTTTACCATTTCTATTCAGTATTAGAGGTTCTAACTCATACAATGAAGGAAGAAAAGAAATAAAATGCATAAAATTGGAAAGCAAAGGTAAAATAACTATAATTGCAGAAAATATAACTATGTGTGTATAAAATTCTCAGGAATCAGTAAAACAACTACTTAGTGAATTTAGTCAGTGTGATGGTTAATATTACTGTTTGGTTAAATGTTACTCAGGGTGTGTCTGTGGGGATGTTTCCAAATGAGATTAACATTTGAATTGGTGGCCTGCATAAAGTAGACTGCCCTCCATAATGAGGGTGAGCTTCGAGGCCTAAACAGAACAAAAAGTTGTAGTGAGACTCTCTTTGAGAAGGGACATCATTCTTTTTCTGCCTTTTGACTTGGACTCTGACTGAAACTTACACCTTTCGCTCTCTTGGTTTTTAGACTTTCAGAGTCATACTGAAACTATACTAGGTTTCCTGGTCTCCAGTTTTCTTACTGCAAATCCTGGGATTTCTCAGCCTCCATAACCACATAAACCAATTCTTTATAATAAGTCTCTTTCTATACACCATTGGTTCTTATTTGGAAAGCCCAGACTAATACAGTTAAGATTGAGGAATATAAGTTGAATATACAAAAAATTGTTCATATTTCTAAGTACTAATAGCAACAACTGGAAAAATAACATAAAAACAATTCCATTTACAATAGTACCAAAACAAACAAAAATACTTAGGAATAAATTTAACAAAAGATATATTGCTACATTGAAAATCATAAGATACTGCTTAAAAGAATTAAACAATGCTTAATAAATGAAGAAATATGTCACATAATGGTTTAGAATATTGTTAGGATGCCAGTTCTTTCCACACTGATCTAAGACTGATCTCAAGTTCAATCACAATCCCAACAAGATTTTTTTTCTTGGTAGAAATTGACAAGTTAATTTTAAAATGCATATGGAAATGAAAAAGACCTAAAAAAGCCAAAGCTATCATGAAAATAAAGGACAAGCTAGAAGATTCATACTACCTGACTTCAATACTTACTATAATAATACTTGTTTTATACAAAATACTGGTTTTACACAGTAATCAAGAGAATGTTGTATTGGCATAAGGATAGAAAAATACATAAATGGAACAGAACGGAAATCCTGAAATATACCCACACTTTCAGGATGAATTGATTTTTTTTTTATACTTTGGTTAAATACACATAACACAAAATGTACCATTTTAACTGTTTTTAAGTGCACAGTTCTGTAGCATTAGGTACATTCCCATTAGGCAACCATTGCCACGATTCACCTCCAGAATTTTTTTAACTTCCAGACTGAAACCCTGTATCCATTAAATACCAACTCTCCATTACCCCCATTACATAACTCTTGCATAGTATATAAAAATCACACAGTACTGATCACAGATTTAAATGTAGAGCATGAAACGGTAAGACTTTTAAAAGAAAACAGAAGAAAATCATCAGGACCCAGGGCTACTCAAGAATTCTTAGATGGGAGGGGCGCCTGGGTGGCTTAGTCAGTTAAGTGTCTGACTTTCGCTTAGGTCATGATCTCGCGGTTCGTGGGTTCGAGCCCCGCGTCGGGCTCTGTGCTGACTGCCAGCTCAGAGCCTGGAGCCTGTTTCAGTCTGTGACTCCCTCTCTCTCTGACCCTCCCCTGCTCACACTGTCTCTCTCTCTCTCCTAGAAATAAATAAAAACATTAAAAAATTAAAAAAAAAAGAATTCTTAGATGGGAAACTAATAGCAAGATCCATAAAGATTTAAAACATGATAAATTGATATTCATTAAGATTGAAAATGTGTGCATGGTGAAAGACTGTTAAAGAAAACGAAAATGCAAGCTACAAGCTGTGAGAAAAGTGTCTGCAAATCATAAGGATATACAAATGGCAAATAAACACATGAAAAAGATGTTTAAGATCATTAGCCACCAGGTATATCGGATCACCCTGCATCTATTAGAATAGCTGAAATAAAAAACAGTGACAATATCACACGGTATGGGTGTGAAGAAACTGGATCCATCACACATTGCTAGCAGGAATGTAAAGTTGGTGCAATCACTTTGGAAATCAATTTGGCTGTTTCTTTGAAAGCTAAGCATACCGCTTACTATTCAACCTAGCAATCACACTCTGGGCATTTAGCCAGGAGCCGTGAACACTTATGTCCACCCAAAAATCTGTAGATGGATGTTGATAGCAGCTATGTCTATGTGGCCCAATCCTAGAAACAACCCAAGTGTCCTTCGAAGGTTAACCTGTGGTCCATCACAGCATAGAACATCACAGAGGGTGGCCTATTGATGCACATAACAGCTTGGATGGATTTCAAGAATGTTACGCTGAGTGAAAAAAATCTAATTTCAGAAGGTCCTATACTGTATGATTTGATTGATACAGAGTTTCAACATGAAAGATCTATCAAATCGGAGAACAAATCGCTAAGGGTCAGGAATGGGGGCAGCGATGAATACGATTGTAAAAGCGTAGCACGAGAGGGATCTTTGCGGTGATGCGATAGTTCTGTATCTTGAATGTGATGGTAGTTACAACCTGCACTTGTGCTAAAGTGACATAAAACTCTAGGTGTACACTGTGGCAATGTCAGTTTCCTGTTTTGACATCACACTATGGCTATATAAAGATGAAACCATCGGGAGAAATGGCTGAAGAGAACAGGGGACCTCTCTGTACTGTCTTTGGACCTTCCCATGAGTTTCTATTAAAACAAACAACAACAACAACAAAAACCCTCTGCCTCTGGAAAGACAGTAAGAAACTAAAAACTCAAGTCACAGATTAGAAGACAGTATTTTCTTTCTTTTTTTAAAAAAAATTTTTATATGTATTTATTATTGAGACAGAGAGAAACAGACCGTCAGTGGGGGAAAGGCAGAGAGAGGGAGACACAGAATCTGAAGCAGGCTCCAGGCTTTGAGCTGTCAGCACAGAGCCCAACGTGGGGCTTGAACCCATGACCATGAGATCATGACCTGAGCCGAAGATGGATGCTTAACCAACTGAGCCACCCAGGCGCCCCTGGAAGACAGTCTTTTCAATACATTAATATCTCACAAGGAAGTGGAATCAAGAATATGTAACAGACTTCTACACAGCCATAAAAAAAGACAAACAATTCAATTAAAAAATGGTCCAGAGCTTAATACATATATCTTAAAGAAGATGAGTGAAGGCTCAATAAGTATATCATTGGTCATTAGGAAAATGTAAGTTAAAGATGTAATGAGCTGCTACTTCTCATACACTAGGATGGCTAAAATTTAAAAACCAATAATGCTGAATATTGGCTGAGATGTGGGACAACTATACCCCATATATTGCTGGTGAGTGTATAAAATGAGACACTTACTTTGGAAAACTGCCTGTCAGCTTCTAAAACAAAGTTAAACCAGGGTGCCTGGGTGGCTCAGTTGGTTAAGTGTCTGACTTCAGCTCAGGTCATGATCTCACAGTTGGTGAGTTTGAGCTCCACAATGGGCTTGGTGCTGACAGCTCAGAGCCTGGAACCTGCTTTGGATTCCGTGTCTCCCTTTCTCTCTTCCTCCTCTGCTTATGCTCTGTCTCTCTCTGTCTCTCAAAAATAAATAAACGTTAAAAAAATTTTTCAAGTTAAACCTACACATACCCTATGGTCCAGTAATTACAGTCTTAGATGGATATCCAGGAGAAATAAAAGATATGCCTTCAAAAAGACTGAAAAAGAATGTTTATAGCAGCTTTGTACATAATTCCCTCAAACTGGAAACAACACACATGTCCATCCACAAGAAAATATACTCGGCGATAAAAAAGAATGAACACCAACAATATGGCTAAATCTCAAAAAACATTATGTTGGGTGAAATAAGCCAAACACAAAAGAGTACAAGCTGCGTGATTCCATTTATATGAAGCTCATTTCTATTCCAAGATATGGAAAAAGTACTCTGTAGTGACAGAGACCAGAACAGTCATTGCCTATGTATGTGGGGGGGGGGGGGGGGGAGTTTGGCTGGGCCAGGGCATGAGAGAACTTCCTGGGATCATAGAAATGTTCTGTATCTTGCCTGGGTTGCTTCTTCTACAGATGGATGCATTTGTCAAAACCTATTGATGCGAAACGTATGACTTGTGTTTTTATTGTGTGCAAATTTTAACTTACAATAGATGTGGGATCAAAAAAACCCCAAAAGATGTGGGATCAAGGCCTAAACCTGGGTGGTCCCAGGGAAACTGAGATGTAAGGTCGGTCACTGAGTCTGGAGGCTTCCAGAAGAGACTGGCAAAGTGACAAGGGAGTCCCCACTTTAGGAGAAGCGAGGAAAAAGTCAGCTCCTCGCTGAGCAGAAACTAGCCTCCTTCCCAGATCCCCAGGGATCAAAGAGGGACAGTAATCAAAGGGCCATTCTGAAGCAGCAGGTTCTCATGATACAGACCTGCCCTGACTTTTGGGTCTGCCCTGGTTATTTTCTTGGGTGTTACTGTAGAAATGATAGGTCTGCGAATGCCTGACCATCTGGTACCCTGCTCATCACGGAGAGTGGGAAAGTGCCAGAAGGACAGTGTTTGTCTGTAATACTGGCATCGAGGCTGACTTTCTGAGACTTCAGAGAGGGAGCTGGTCTATAACCTGAAGCATCCTGTACGCTGCCCTTTTCTTTGCTGGGACTCTTCCTCTGAAGACTCTATTTGCAAAGTTAGCTCTCTGCCCAGCAAATTTGTTTTTGTTAAGAGAGTCTGAATCAATGACTTCTTTAACACGCTTTGATTACCTAATCTCTAGGCTGCATCTCATCTCTGTCATCAATTAGGTGATCCTTGGAGCTGAGCTGAGAGAACTGAATCTCCCCAGAGCCTCAAACCTGGTTTATAAATGGAAACTACCAATGGTAAGTCCTCATTCCAGCTTCCCTCCCTGTAAAGAAGGGACTAGAGAGGGGAAGTCGTCGTGTTTGAACACTGCATCAGGGGAAAAGACAAAGGCAATGGGGTCCATTGCCTCAGAGCTCAGTTCCTTGTAAGAAGTCCTCCTCAGCTTACTTCACAGGATTGTTTTTTCATACTTAAAATTTTTTTTAAAGTTTATTTATTTTGAGAGAGAGAGAGTGCAAGCAGGGAAGGGGCAGAGAGAGAGGTAAGAGAGAATCCCAAGCAGGCTCCCAAGCTGTCAGCACAGACAGAGCCCCGATGTGGGGCTCAAACTCATGAACAACGAAATCATGACCTGAGCTGAGACCAAGAGTCAGATGCTTAACTGACTGAGCCACCCAGGCGCCCCTGGTTTTTTACACTTTTAGTGATCCAAAAAGGTGCTCCCTCCTGATTTCCCTGTGAAGGCCACAGCACCCTCCCCGCCTCTCAGGCTAGGCACCTTGGAATCATTTTGCCTCCTCACTCCTCCTTGCCCTCTATACAGGGTGACGGTTTCTAGGTGCTGAAAATGCCACCTCTCCTGGGCTCTCACCCCCACCTTCCCCCATGTCCAGCACCTCCCTTGTTCAGACTTTGATTTCTTCTCATCTGGACCAGTTGACCTGGCTCCCCTGCGTCTAGCCCCGCCTCCGTGCAATCCAGCCTATGGATTTCTGTGTGGTTACCTGACCTAGTGTATAGCCCAGGTTACCTGACCTAGTGTATAGCTCGGATCACTCTGGCCCCATGCTCAAAAATCTTTAGCAGTTTACATTCGCTTACGGAGGTAAGTATAAATAAACTCTTTACTCGGAATCTGCTTTCCAGTCTCTTGCCTGAATAATCGCCCACATACTGAGTGGCCTGACTACTGGCCCGCTTTTCAACTCTGGACCTTCCTTCATCGTATTCCTCCTTTGTGGGGAGGCTTTCATTTCTGTTCACTTCATCCTTCCATATTCCTTCTTCCAAAAGTCGCCTCTAACCGGACATGTCCTTTTTGTCCCCTAAGCTACCTCAGCACATAACAAAACAAAACAACAAAACTCTTGCAGTACTGACCCTCTGTCTTATGTTATAGTGAAGCCAATATCTGTCTTATTCCCATTATTAGATTGTCAACTCCTCAAAGGACAAAGCCACATTTCACTTATCTCCATAGATAAGTGACTATCTAGACACTTTTCTAGATTTAATCCATTACTTAGCACACAGCTGTTATTAGATAAATATTTGTTGACTCGAATTCTTTTTTTTTTTTTTTTGTTAATGTTTATTTATTTTGGGGAGAGATAAAAAATGAGTGGGGGTGGGGCAGAGGGAAAGGAAGCCACAGAATCCGAAGCAGGCTCCAGGCTCTGACCTGTCCGCACAGTTGGATGCTCAACCGACTGAGCCTTCCAGGTGCTCCTGTTGACTCAAATTCAGTACCCACTATTTAAAATTATTTATACTATTTGAGGTTAGTATTTGCTACTAGAGTTTGGCCTGAACCAAAGTTTTAAAAAGCATAACTGCCATCTTTCAAAAAGTTGAGCTCTGTTTTCAGCCTGTATAATGTTTAAAATGTGGGGAAAGGCCATGAAGCAAGACTGCTGTTCTTTAACGCTCCTCGAACTATTATGACTCGTCATGGCCTCATTTAAAGAGATGCTGTACTTCCTTAGAGAATATCATATGGACATGAAGAGAACCACAGGCTTTAGGAATCGTCAGGGAAGCAGAATGAGGAACGCCCGGCGACGGCCGAAGGCTGCTGTGGGGGGGGGGGGGGGGGGCAGAAGTGAAGAAGGCTCTGTAAAATGGCCCCGGAGCTGGGCCTGCCATCTGTGGCTAGGTCAGCTATCATGGCCTCAGACCCACTCTGGAGTCATGACCTTTTTTTTTCTGATGAACTTTGTATTAAATGCTATTCTTGTTCTGCGTTAACATTTGGTAAGTTGTTCTTGCCAACCTCAAGTTGTCTAGGCTTTACTGAGGGAACCAAGGAAAGGGTATTTTAATCCAAGTTTGTACCAGGGGATTAAAGGAATGAGGTGGATTTTGTAATAGTAGGAGTCATTGAAATTCTTTTTTTAAATGTTTACTTATTTGTTTTGAGAGAGAGAGCAGGGGTGGGGCAGAGAGAGAATCCCAAGTAGGAACCATGCTGTGCTGTCAACACAGAGCCCAATGCAGCACCCTGAGCTCGCAATCTCATGATCTGCGCCAAACTCAGGAGTCTTTGGACACTTAACTGACTGAGCTGCCCAGGTGCCCAGTAATTCTTAAGGGGAAGATAAACATCTATAAGCTGGAGGGGTAGGGCAGAGTGAGGCTGATTTTATATCTTCCTCTGTTTACTTGGAGATTTCTTTCCGGAACTCTTCTCTGATGCAACTGTGGAGCATTTCATTACTGTTTCAAACAAGAGAACCAGTTCCTGTCTAAGATGCTGAGTAAATATTCTCGGATTGACTGCTGATAAATGCCTCAACTGTTCCAAATGGATTAGCTCTGCTCGAAGCAAGAGCCATATTGAATTTCCATCCAAGATGACTACTGGCCCTTCTGCAACCCAGAAATGACCTGAAATCACATGAGCTCTTTTTGTTTTGATAAATCATGGGCTTCCAGTCTCTCTGAAGCCCAGGCCCTGGCCTCCCTGACTACACATTAGACCCTCTGACATGAGAGGTCTCTAAACCTGAGGAAAAAGCCTGCATTACTTTTCATGTTTCCATGGGCCTCCAAGGACACATCCTTATTCTATCCACAATATTCAGCCAGTTTTCCTTCTCTGCTGGCTTCCTCTCCTTTTGTTGTGAAGAACAGCCTCTGAGGCAGGAGAGCACTTAAACCAAGATGTTCCCTGGAGACGCTGAGGAGCCTAGAACTTGATTTAGTCCTCAGTGGGGAGCTCAGTCCTAAAGAGGGAGGAGGAAGAGAAGAACTCAGGCCTGGGGGCGGCAGGGGGTCACCTCTCCTCAGTCTTTTTGGGCAGGGCTGGAGGCTGTAGCCGTTTGGCTTCAGGAATCAGGTCTGGGTTCTCTGAGTACCTCGTGCAACTTGTTTATTTTTTTTAAATGTTTATTTATTTTTTGGGGGCGGAGGAGCAGAGAGAGGGAGATAGAGGATCCGAAGTGGGTTCTGTGCTGACAGCAGAGAGCTGGATGTGGGGCTTGAACCCACAAACCGTGAGATCATGAACAGAGCCAAAGTCAGACACTTAACCAGCTGAGCCACCCAGGTGTCCCTGGGTGCTTTTGTGTGTTTAACACCAGGTTATCCCCGCCCCTTTGGGAAGAAGCCAGGCATTACCTTCAGCTGGATTTACGCGCTCTGATTTCAGACTGTACTGAACTTCTTTTTTTTTTTTTTTTTTTTTTTAAATGTTTTTTATTTATTTCTAAGAGAG